>NC_137738.1:0-1200000 GCF_963264785.1 Psittacula echo | reverse complement strand
GACTAGAACTGCTCTGGTTATCCATCCTGCAGAGCCTGGAAGCAACCCCTAGGTCATTCTGTAGAAAAGCATGCTGCATCTTTTCTGTGTGAGGAATCTGTAATTAAGAAATAACGGGCAATGGAAAAAATGATTTTAATGTGTTCAAGCACACTTTTGAAGACAGAAGTACATTACAAAAACCTGGTGCTTTGTGACTTCTCAAGAAGGCTGCATGGAGACCTCATAGCAGCCTTCAAGAGGGGGGGCCTACAAGAACAGGAAGGGGGCCTACAAGAACAGGAGTACTTCAGGTTAGATCTAGGGCAACCCAAACCAGTCTGTGTTTCTATGATTCTAAGTTAAACACAGTATTAGGCAGTCTCCAGTCAGACCAGTGTGTCTCCTCCAAAATCATACCCCCTGAGGCTTTCAAAGTTGAACTCACAGTGCTGTTCGGGTGCGTGCACACATGTGTGTGCATCCCTGCGCATCTGGGTAGCATTGTTCTCTAAGCGCCTCTGAGGAGGCATATTCACTTCTCAGAGCAAGCCATGGACTGGAAAGAATAAACTCTTGCAGTATTAAGTTATTTAATACTTCACTGCTGTAACAGATTAAAAGAAAACCAACAAAACACACAGACCTTTTCCCACAGTGGTTTTAAGGCAGAACCAAAACCGGTTTACTTCAATGAAACCCTATGAGTGAAATCTACATAACTGGGTCAGAACCTGTGTCTTGGGAAGAACAGTTGCTATTCTTTAACTCCTGAGCTTCAAAGCAACTTCCAAAAAGTTCCTTTGTAATGCTTCCTTCAGCAGAGCTCAAGTCACTCTCAGATGTTGCCATTGGACACTAACCCAACGGGTGAAAGGAAATCAAACCCCTCCTAAGAAGCACACAATGGGAAATCACTGCGGCGAGTTACAAGGCTCCCTACACTGGCATTACTCAGTAAGCTTAGTTCTACTCAAAGGCCTGGTAAACTCCACTTCACAGGCAGGACAGAAACACACATTTACAGGCTGAGGCAAACCAGCATCTATCTTAAACACCAGAGGGTTGAAGCCTCTATCTTGAGAGCAGAGTAACAGCACTCAGCAGGGCTGACAGGAAGATGAGGACGAATTATGACGCTGCTTCTAGGGCTTCAGTACTTCCATAACCTGTCTAAAACAAGTGACATGTATGGAAAGAAAATCTTTTCAGCAGAAGGCAGGGCAAGTTGAGGTTAGATCTAAGGCAGAAGCTCTTCCCTGTGAGGGTGCTGAGGCGCTGGCACAGGGTGCCCAGAGAAGCTGTGGCTGCCCCATCCCTGGCAGTGTTCAAGGCCGGGTTGGACAGAGCCTTGGGTGACATTGTCTAGGTGTGAGGAGTCCCTGCCCATGGCAGGGGTTGGAACCGGATGAGCTTTAAGGTCCTTTCCAATCATTCCATGATCCTATGATGGAAAAGCGGAGGGACCTGCTACAAGAACCAACATCCCCCTCAATAAACTCAAACCACAACTCTCCAAGTCGATAATACCAGGGCAGGACGATTACCAGCACTGAAATAACAGTTCGCTGCATTTGGAATGAAATGATCCCGTACGATGACTGGGATATCACAACGAGCAACACAAAGGCAACAGTGTCCTGGAGGGGGAAGAGCTACAGTCTTGGTGCACATAACTCGGCTTTCTGACATGGTTTCTCTAGCAGATACACGCTTCCATACCTCCTTCTTTGCTGCTCACGAGTTCTTTTTGGCTTGTACGGCTTTAAATCCGTAAGTATGGATTTAAAAAGGCTGGGAATTGGACCTGCAAACAATATTTGACTAAATCCTTTTGTACTACTGAACAATTTGAGGTTTATGAGGGAGAGCACTTACACAGATTAGAAAGCAGCAGAGACACAAGAAATACATGAGAACAAAAGAAATAGCTTGCAGTAAGGCAAAAAAGATGGGATGCCCTCAGCTCAACACTGGGATGGCAATATTTCCTATGTTCTTGAAACACGACAAGACATGAAGGCAACACCTCATCTCCTCTCCTCTCCCCCCAAAAACCTGAAGAGCAAAACCCACACATGACAAAGTTATTTACAGTTGGTCAAAACCAGGGCAGAACTGGAAGGAATTCCAAATGAGCCATGCAGGGCCAGGCCAAGGGGCAAATTAAATCCCCTGCAGATCAATAACAATCCAAGTGCATTTAAACGAGAAGCGTGAAGCACTCGGAACTGATTGTGGGGTTGAACAGTTTTGGAGTAACTCAATGCTTGAATCGAGTCTTCAGCAAACAAATGTAAAGCAGTGCTGGATATGCAGAGATACAACTTCCAAATACCCTCCTCTTTCCATTTTGAAGAGGAAAGCATTCACGTGATTATCTGCAGGAGACGACCAACAACGCTGTTGTGCCACAGCATAAATCAGTAGTGTGTTCTCCATCAGTGCTGTGTTCAGCTCTTACCATCTGATCTCTTCTTGAGATAGCAGATGGAGGAAAAGGCTCAGTAAATGGGGACAAGAATAACCCAGGACAAAGGCAGATTTCCGTACAGTAAGAGATGAAGTTTGGAACAGCCACACCAACAGGAGATGGGGAAATCAGCACAGGTATTAGAGAATTGTGGAAGACTACAGTGCTCCCAGCCACTTTCCTCCTGTAGGAGCCAGGGCATCTTTAGAACAGCAATACACTCCAAGCTGCTGAAAGGAAATGTGTTTGGTTGGTTTGGTTCTGCGGCAGAGCTCTGGTGCTCTTGTTTTATCTTCCTTGCATTCAGCACTCAGTTTACCCATTATTTTGCCACAAGCTCCAACGAAGACTTGAGAAAGACCCAGAGAAAGCTTACAGTCCTTCAGAGCTCATGACAATGAGTAATTTACTTGAGGCAGGGAAAAGATCAGAAACACCCACCTGTCCTCAATAATATTTGCAGGATGCAAGGTTTTCACAGTACCAAAGTTAGTTAGGACCAAACTAACTGAAAAGGCTCAGAATTTCCCCTCTGGGGCTTGAACACAACTGTCCACCTTAGGACAAAGGACATGTTAAAGTATAAAGTAGAGCCCCCACAAGCAGTAGGCAGAGGACACACACAGAGGTTGCAGTACTAGTCCATTAGGACACCCAATCCTCTACAGAAGTGCAGAGTCCTATGTCCACACAGTGAGGTAGAGAAAGCTGAGAAGAAGGGAGCATACAAAGCTTTGGTTTGAGCCTTAAGCCTAAGGATGCTACATAAAGGGTAACTGTGTTCGCTGTTCAGAAGTGGCCTTTGCAATGTCTAGAACAAGAAACAACACTGACACCTCACTAGAGGGCTGACATACGAAGAAGCTGCTGGGTTACAGCAGAGCAGTGCCATTGCACTGGTCCAGCACAAACCACATCCTTCAGCCCCCATCCCTTCGCAGTGTTCATGAAAGTACTCCCGTGCAAAGTATTTACAACAGGAGTAAGGTGTTTCTGCCGTTAGTACTACAGTGTACACTCCTCACCAACCTATCCCTGAGTGTAGGAGCCCTGTGTTATGCATGACAGTGCAAGAGATGTTTTTGTATCTAGAAACCACCCCAGAACTAGGTTAGCCTGGCAGGCTTGCAGCACTTCATTTACATATGAGTCAATCCTCCCGCAATACAAACATCAGCAATGCATTCCCCACTGTCCTTCTATTTATACTCACTATTTAACCTGCAGGCATCCCGAGTTAATTAAACAAATCAATCCCATTGAGATAATTGTGTCTCAAGCAAATTAGCACAATTAGCCTCTGAAAAAGAAAAGCCAAGCGCTACCGCTGTATTTCTTTCTATAATCATGGGCTCATTCCTCTGACTGTGGGTTCATGGCTATCTAGGAATCTGCATTAAAATGACAAGTACCATGACACATGAAACTGGCTGATGTACGACTGCTACTGCCAGCAGCTTCTCCCTTTGCATCATTCACTTCCACTGAAATAAGAGGTGCCAATTAGAAATGAAAGTCAGAATCATGGAATGGTTTGGGTTGGAAAGGACCTTAAAGCTCATCCAGCTCCAACCCCTGCCACAGGCAGGGACACCTTCCACTAGAGCAGGTTGCTCCAAGCCCCTGTGTCCAACCTGGCCTTGAACACTGCCAGGGATGGGGCAGCCACAGCTTCTCTGGGCACCCTGTGCCAGCGCCTCAGCACCCTCACAGGGAAGAGCTTCTGCCTTAGATCTAACCTGAACTTGCCCTCTTTCAGTTTGAACCCATCACCCCTTGTCCTATCGCTGCAGTCCCTGATGAAGAGTCCCTCTCCAGCATCCTTGCAGCCCCCTTCAGACACTGTGCATCTGCACTCGCACTCGTTATCCTTATCCTATGATGCCGAATGGAAAGACCAGAAGAGGCAGCAGCTTGTCCAAGCTCATGAAGAAACCCTGTGGTGTAACGAGGAGATGGAGGCTCGAAGGCAAAATTGAGTTCAAACACACTCTTACTTTCCTTTTGGGTCAAGATTTAGCTGTTAATTTTGCAAGCTGGGAGGCCCCATGGCCAACACGCCACAGCCGAGATGGCAGGATCTTCCAGGGCAGACACAGGCTGAACCAGTAAGGACAAAATAAAAGCTAGGAGGAAGGGGTACCATCCTCAGAGGAAAAAGAAGCAAGGAAGGATCCCACGGCACTGGACACCTCACAGCTGCATCACTCTGAGGACAGTCCCTGCTCCAAAACAGTACATTACACTGGTACTTACAACCACAGCAAGGGTGAGCTGGTTAACTAGATATAGTAGGGGTTAGAGACATTCTCAATTCTTTCTTCTCCAGCTCAAGCTCACAGAAACCCCTCTGTAGCAAAGCTGAAGTTCTACAGATGACATCCCTGGTACCCATCCTCTTCTGGAAACCTGCACCTCCATCCCTCACAGCTCACCCTGCGGACAAGTTCTCAACCACCCTGCACCAGCATGGCCAAGGCAGGGGCAAGCATCCTTGTCTGCCAGTCCTGGCTAAAGAAGAGTCCACAGCTTCTGGCTGACAGCTGGAGATGTCTCCAGCTACCACCGGAACACAAGGAATAGAGGTGAGAAGCGCCGAGCATCCTGCAACTGAAAATGGCAAACTCAAGAGGCCAATGTGCAAACCCACAACCTCGCCAGCTGAAGCACCCCAACCAACCCCATTCCTTCAAGAGCTGGTGGAACATCTACGCAGTGCGTTTGCCATGCTGTGGACCAAGACCTCGCCGTCACCCCTGATGGCTACTGCGTTATCCCACACGAGCCTGCGAGCACGAGTGTTGCTTGAAAGCTGGAGACTCCATCTCGGAGCTCAAGGGAAACTGCTGAGCAGAGGGAGGTAAGAATGTGTGCATGTGTGTGTGGGAAAGACAGGGGAAAAGAGGAAGACAGACATAAAGACGTTAAGGAACCCAACCAGCACTAACTGTCTTCTCTGTTTCAGCACATGATTCAAGGAGCAATGAGCTGCTCCTCACGGTGCCTCCCGCCGGCTGCTAAGCAACTGCGGCAGCATCCAGCACTGGCTTCTTTTTCTTTCTGAGGGAATCAGAAAGGCTTTACTAGCACAGCAGCTGTGAAACTGGTAACTGGTACCAGGCTCCTGAGAGTCCTTACAGGAGGAGAGGGGAACAGAAGTGATGTGGTAAAGACGGGAGGACAGCAAGGGACCAGGCTGGGAGATGCAGGCAGGAGCAGGTAAAGCAGCCTCTTCCATAGCCAGAAACTAGTTGTTATTAAGTAAGAAAACCTTAAACAGTACTGTCTTACAAGAATCTGGTCTCTTTGGGAAAATAAGAAGCAAACTTAATTTACATGGCACATAATTCTCCCAATAATCTGACTTTACACAGATCAAAAACTGGAACCCTTACATAGAAAGATACTTACTTCTTCTGATAAAATTAGCTTAACACTACCTTGTGTCAGTATCAACTGACAACAAAAAGCAGAAACTTGAACATATGTATCTATCTATTATTTATGAGTCAGAGTCAAAATGGATAACAGATATAGCAGGAACAGAGACAGGGCAGCCTGGGAAAAGGGATAGACACCTTATCATAAAGTGGATTTAGAAAACCAGTTCTGCGATACAGGATCCACAGACACAGCTGTCCTGTCATAAAGAATTCATTATTTACAAATAGACTACACAACACTCCATTTGAGATGAAGTACCATAAATAATTGATGTTCAATACATGTCAGAAGTAAAAGCAGCGGCGTTTTCTGCACACGCATTGCCACTGTGGGGACAAGAAGTGCAGTTCATTAGTTTTTAAGGCATTAAATTGCACATACGGATTTCATTTTCATCCCTGTAGATAGTACCTTGGGTGTACTGCCCAGTGGGGCACAGCTCTACCTTGTGTCATCTGTTCCCAGCCAAAAAGGCAAATCCAGGGGCAGGCTGAACCAGAAACTCAACCAGCGTGACACCCATCCTGGAGTGGAAGCACTGGGCAACCCCTCACACAGAAGGCATGCCCCAAGCTTGACACTGCAATGGAAACATGCCGCTATTTGAAATTAGATTAAGACAAACTAATTTCTATGGGTAAACAGTCACCGCAGGGGGGAGAGTCCAGTTGCCACTGAGATGGAATCAATCTGGAAAGCCGACCTAACCCAGAGCACTGGTTCTCCGTTTTCCATGACCTGTGCAAATTCGCCTGTTTCCCACAAGATAAAGGAAAAAACATGTGTGACACACTTGCTTCTAAGTTCATTCTTCTATTCTACCTGTACCATTCTTTACTGCAGCAGGATACCTGCATGGATGCAAAACTTCAGTGGTCTGACTCCTGTTGTGCCCTTAAAGAAAAACCCCCAAACCCCGATGCCCAAGTACTGGGTAAAACATCAACCAAAGAGGAATGCCCCTCAGAACTCTCCCTGCTCTACCTACAGGTGCCCTTCTCCACACAGTGAGTAGTCAGGGCTTAAAGTCTGTTTTCTCCCTTTAGAATCATGAATCCAAACCCAGCAGACCCGTCCAAGACAGAAATTAAAGTACAACACCGAAAGCTGGCCAGCCTACTGCAATGGCAGGGGGATAAACATGAGCACAGATCCCAGATGCGGCTGCTCCATCATTCACAGCATCAGGCGGTCTCTATCCACCTCCCCCAGACCTGGAAAGCAGAACAGATCACTGTAATCTCCTTGACCTTCCACCCAGGGTGTGCCACTGACCTACATGCAGATGTGTTACTTGTTGAAGTCCAGAACACACAAACATCAGCAGTAAACTCCCATATTAAAAACGTGCAGTTCTAACTCTCAAACAGGTGATCAAGAACCCATCACATCCAAGGGGAATTGTTTCAGTGAGTAATTTATCCTACTTAACAATTTGTGTGTTATGACTAATCCAGATTCACCTGGTTTCTACTTTCAACTATTCAACCTCATTACACCTACTAAACTGAAGAACTTCTACTGTCTTTCCTTTATAGATGTTTGCAAAACACAACTTAGCCACTTCACTTAAAGCAAGGCAGGCTTTTTATTTCAAACAAATAACTAACCACGCAACAGTAAAACAGGTTTTCCAACTGTAATCGATCTCCCAGCTCTCTAAAGCCCTATACATCCTTTTTAATTACTTATTTCTAAAGCAGGCACACAAGAACTGGAGCCCATATCCCAGCAATGATCCTGTGCCACTGATAAACTATTGTATACTCCTACAAGACACGCTTGGCTCTCGCATCCAAAGAGCACATGCATTCTTTTAGCAACACTGCAAAGAGTTGGTATCTTGTGAGCTTTTGACCATCACCCCAGATCCCTTCCAGGGTAAACTCCCCTCCAGAACATAGCAAGCCCTTCCTCCTGCACAACGCACAGAGGTGAACTGCTCTGTGCTAACATTCATCGAATCCCAGCCTGGTTTGGGTTGGAAAGGACCTCAAAGCTCACCCAGTTCCAACCCCTGCCATGGGCAGGGACACCTTCCACTAGAGCAGCTTGCTCCAAGCCCCTGTGTCCAACCTGGCCTTGAACACTGCCAGGGATGGGGCAGCCACAGCTTCTCTGGGCACCCTGTGCCAGTGCCCCAAGACTGGAAGGATACAGGAACAGATTGCTCTTCAGTAAAGGAATATGTTTTACACACACACTCTGTGTCCATACTCGAAGGAAATTAATCCGATGTGACAAATGACACGTCATAATCTGCCACAGCCCTAGTTCTTAATGGCATTTTCAAATTTAAGAAGAAATAACTTTGTTCAGTGTAATTACCAGGAATAATGAAATCAGTTATTTCAGTTCTATCAACTAAAGGCTTGTAGTTCCTTCTCTTTCCAAACAAACACATGGCCTCATCACCCATTTATATTCACTGCCATCATTTCTCCATTCGCTTCATACATAAGTGTGACAGAAGTCCCAGTATAAAACATGCTCCTCTTTGCAGAAGTGCTGAAGAGCACTGGGTGTATATCTGACGCCCTCAAGAGCAACCGTATGTCACACTGTTGGATCCTGGTCCATTCTGAACACTGGACACACTATTTTCACCTTCACTTTCCCATCCCAGAAGAGCTTCATGAGTTAAAACATACCCTGGTTAAGTGAATGCAGAATTGTGGTTTGTTGTTTTGGTGGGTTTTTAATGTAGTATCTAATAAAGCATCAGCAACATTAACATTATGGTTATTAGTTTACTTAATATGATGATGTTCCATTAGACAAAAGATAATACAATTGGAGGTTGGAAATTAACTATGGAAACATGTTGATATGGTTATATGGAGTCATGAAACTTTTTCAAATGCAGGAGCACTGTGCCTACAATACAATTTAAACAAGTTAACTTATTCCAGCTGTATATGTATAATGAACTTTAGCTCTATGCTGTCATATCAGATACTCATTCTTCCAAAACAAAAATGTTTGGTTTGGGTTTTATAGACAATATAGCATTTAATGACCATTAAGAAAAGCTAGAGTTGAAGTTGAGTCTGAACAACTTGTCAAAACATAGTGCTTCTGGAGATTTCAGCTCAAAAAGACGATTTCCTGTCACTATTAAATGGCAGTAGTATTTCTAGACAATAGTATCAGCGTAGTTGTGCTACTTTTGCTTTTCTAGAGTAAGAGAACTTCTTATCTTCTAGACAAATAGCATCAGCATTGCAAAAGTGTGCTGGAAAAGCAGCATGCAGAAAGAGGAGCAAGACCAGAAGAGTCTGCATCCATCATCACAACAGAGCTGGCCAGCAGTTGATGTTACAGCCTGTATGAGAGGATCCCCTTGAAAAGCAGGGGTCTAGATGCAAAACTCAAGCACCCTGTGCTGATTTGCCCACAGGGATTTATTCAGGGCAAGGCAACACCATAATGTAGACCTGAAGGTGTTCTTATCCAGGCTAAAGCTTAATAGAGCTTTAACTTTTTAACAAGGGTCAAAGAAGTTTCAACTCATCTCCTCAGGTTAGCATGGCTTTAGTAAAAGCAGTGCAGCCTTTTGCTGAACCCCAGTTCCACTTCAGAATTAATCACCAGAATTCATTATCAGCCACAAAGCCTTCCCTAGGACACTTAACTGATTGGCTATGAACATGTCCACCAGAGCTCCTGTCAAACTGAAGTGTTTCACTGGTCAGGACTCACAAGGGTCACCAACTCGCCCATAAGAAGAACACCTCCATCATCATCATCATGGGGCTGTTCCTAAATAGCAAAGCTGAGGACTCGCTTCTCTGAATAAGGGGGGGTTTGGTTTGGGGTGCGTGTTGTGTGTTTTGACCTCCGTGACCAAGTTCAAAGGGGATGAAGCAGTTTCCTCATTTCTGAGCACATCAGTATCCCAAGCAATGAAGGGGCAGGGCTTTCACCTCTTGCCTGCTCACTGGAAGCTCACATTTCACTGTTACCAACTAAAGCAACCAAAATAAAGCACAAAGCTCCAGCCATCTGAGAAAACATGAATCTTTCCCATTCTTTCTGAGCCAGTTTAAAAATCACAGAATCGTTTCAACTGCAAAGAACCTTAAGATGCTCTAATTCCAACCTCACCCTAGCACAGGTTGCTCCAAGCCCCTGTGTCCAACCTGGCCTTGAACACTGCCAGGGATGGGGCAGCCACAGCTTCTCTGGGCACCCTGTGCCAGCGCCTCAGCACCCTCACAGGGAAGAGCTTTTGCCTTAGATCTAACCTGAATTTGCCCTCTTTCAGTTTGAACCCATCACCCCTTGTCCTATCGCTGCAGTCCCTGATGAAGAGTCCCTCTCCAGCATCCTTGTAGCCCCCTTCAGACACTGGAAGCTGCTCTGAGGTCTCCACGCAGCTGCCCTTCTCCAGGCTCAACAGCCCAGCTTCCAGTGAACGAAGTGACTTAGGTAAGCCCACATCAAGCCTGTGGCAGAGAAAAAGCAGAGCCTGGTGAAGGCAGAGACATCCAAAGCTGGGGACACCTCAGACAGGGCAGCAAAGACATCCCCTCACTATGAAGAGTGCCTGTATCTCAGCAACATCCAGCACAGCAGATAACGGCATCACTTGAAAGGATGACCTAAGATGCTGCTGATGGTTATTCAGCTGTCAGGTTGCATGTTGGATGTTGGCCTTTCGTTCAGCTTCTGAAGTACGATCCAAACGGCAAAGCAGGCTGAGAAACTGTTTCTTGTAACTTCACATTTCTAATACAGGTTCTAGGCAGTCACTCAGCCCTGCACTTGCCTTTTGTGGTTGCATGTATTTCCTATTTAAGAAAGGGACTACAGCAGTTCCTGGTTTGTCACAATCTCTTCAAATAAAGGGGTTGAGCAGCAGCTTCCTCTGCTGTGCATTACTCTGCATTGGTGAACACTCTCTTCCCTCTCCGCTCAGAAACGCTCGGTCACTTACAAACCTAAGTTACAGACAAGAGGCAACAAGAGGAACGATTCCAAGACCACATCCATGAGGACAGTCCATGGGATTTTCCCCTCCGTACCTGGATTTCAAACCCTCCCTTCTCCCATCTGCGCTTTCCAGCTCTTCAAAATAAGGAGAAACCATTCCTCCAGCTTCACAAATCTGGCACATTTCATTTTCCTTGTCATTCGAGAGAGACACACAAACTATTCGGTATTAATAGTAAGAACACTGTGTACTTTGTAAAGCTTTATTCAAAGCATCCTGTGATCTGCCCCTGAAAGCATCAATTTGGCACCTTCACAGAACTTCTGAGGCACATATTATAATACACCTCGCATAGGTGGAAGCTCAGAGGCACACTCAGGCTGAAGTGACTTGCTCTTGGGCTGCCCATCAAGAGCTCAGAACAGAGATGCATTCTGTATTGCAGCACTTCTGGCCAACGCTTGCTCCAGCGCTTCCTGCCCCTCATCTAACTTCAGAAGTCGTCTTCTCTTTCCTCTTCTATCACCACACCTACAAAAGTCTCTGGCAGAACTTCCCAGACATCTCTTTTTCTTCCCCAAGGATCTCCTGAGATCAAGTCATTAAATCATGAAGGAAGAAGGTCATCACTTGCTAAGGAAGCTACTTATACAAACAGCATCCCCACCAACAGCAACTTCTATGGCTAGGTTCCTACATCCCAGACACCATCCCCACTGGCTGAACATGGAAAGCTGATGTTAACCCCTTCCAAATGAAAAGAACACTCTCACGGTTTAGTCTTTAAAACTAATTTCCCTGCATAAGCGAGACTGCTGCTCAAATACCATATACATCTCCATTGGTTTTAAATGGGGGAAAAAGGACCTAGAAGTTCAGTCTCTCCTCCTGTTATTCTCCAGATATACTTTTATGTAATGGTATAATAGTATTTCTTTACTATGAAAAAAAATAAACATGAAAGAGGAAAAGCAACCAGAAAATGATTAATACTTTAATATTATGGAAACATCTGAAAACATAAGGAAATCATTTCAATGTTTATCAGTAGTGAAAACCAGAATCACGCATGAAAAAGGCAGTGGCTACACGAACATGAACTTCTCTTGCATGACAGACAGCACAGGAGCTCCTAACTTCATGTGATTCAATAGTGCTTGAAGAGCATTACTTGGTTTGATTCTTGCACCAGGATCCATCAACACGACACCTAGACACACAGCCCTGTGTCTTGTTTTAACAGAAGTGCTTTAATAATGCAAGAGAACACCCTGCCATTAACCAGCTATGGCTCTGCTGAACAGTAGCCACTGCTACTTCTACTCAAACCTCATCCAATAGTAAGTCTCACCAGAAACCAGTAACAGAACTCTGTCTTATCCTGCAGGTAAACCTCAGGTACCTTCTATAACCTAAATTAAACAGTAGGTTTTTACCCCCTTTTATGTCTCAAGGAGTCAGGGCCACAAAGCACTTCCAGACTCCACTCTTCACTAGGATATTCAGACCATGCCATCTCATCCCTTTCATTCCCTCACACCACCTCTGGAAACTAGAGGCACAAGAACACAGCCTCACCTTGCTCCAACCCTCAAACCAGAGCTGAGGAACAACAGCTAGCCTCTCCGAGTGACACATGGAACACACATTTCCTAGAGAGGAAATGCAGGCACCCCTCAATGGCTCTCCAACAGCCTCTCTTGGTAGAAATGGGAAGTTTTCTAGGCAGCATGGTCCATGCAGGAGTTCATCAAAGGAGAACACTACCCAGCAAGCTGCAGAGGTACATTCCCAGCACATTTTTCATGTTTTTCAATCAAAGCCTGTTGGATATTGTCCTAATACACTGCCAAAAAGCTCTGCTTCAATGGAGTCTTATATGTGGGATTGCTTATTTGTGGGATTGAACTTTCAAGAACACTTCTAGTAAAGACTTGGTCATCATCCCCTCTTCACACTACAAAAGGGGGTGGTATTTTAAGCTGCAAGGCAGCAGAAGAAAGCAGGGAGGAAAAGGCCAGGAGCTAATTTGTTCTTCCAAGTTGTCGATTCAAGAAATCCAGAGAAAGTTTAAGTGTGACACAGTCAAGTCTACTTCATGTGCCTGGCTGTTGTTAACCACACAGACCAGGGTAACAGCCAGAGAGTGTATTGCTCTTCCTTTGTATAAGAGAAAGCACACAAACATTAAGAGTAACACAAGTTTTCAACCTAGCAATGCACAAAGTGACAGCACTAGTATCTATTAGAGGTAAAAATCATCTGAGCCTACAGAAGACACACCAAACAGAGTATTCCCTGACCATCAGAAGATGGCTTTGGTGGGAGGGTACCATTACTCAAGTCCCCAGAGGCTTCCCACACTGCCTTAAACAGATTACTTGAGTCACTTCAGAAATAGCCAGTGAGATGCGTAAAATGAGGCTGTGTACAACATCCCTATGGAAGGAAAGGTCTTGTCCTTTTGAGGTGTGATCAAATACTAAACTCACAGGCCACCTTTACAATACATCACAAAAGCAGTATACTGTTGAGGCTCAGCATTTGAAAGCAAAAGGCTAACAAAGTCCTAAAGCAACAAGCTTTTTTCCCCTCCTGATAAAATGGAGGAGGAAAACCAGACCCAGCCCTGTTGGCACACCTGGGAGACAAATTCCTTTTGTCAATTTATTAACCTATTTTCTTCCTCCTGTTTAACAAAATTAGTTCAACAGTGTAGAAGTTGGCAATGCAGCTATGTCAGAGGAGGAAAGTTGCTCTATTCCTTCTTGGTAAACAGTGCAAATACACACACAAAACCCCCCACCCACAGGATATGAAGAGCTATTCATTTAGTTTTAGCCAAGTCTTTGCGAGGCTGTACCTTTTGACTATTAGTTGATGGTAAATGTGCAACTGTCTGGTACTTCATCTCATATAAGAACTAGACCAAGAGAAGTATCAACATTCAACCCACCTCCAAAAACAGAACACAAGTGGTATGAATGCAATGGTCTAGAAAAATGCCACTTAGCAAAACCAAGACAACTACACCCCCACATCCATGCAGTATTCAGAACAAAGATCTCCAAGATGCCCTTCTGTTCACACAAAACCAACCTGCAGAGTACAAGAAGTTCAGCTTAGGAACTCAAACCCCTGTCAGTGTTATGCCTAATGACTTGAACCCCACTTCTTGTATTTGGGGGGGCCTGATGGGATGCTGTCCATTGCCATTACCAGGCATCTGAAGGAAAATATTAAACCACTTCTTGTCATCTGCACAGAACATGAAACCCAGGGCAAGGGTAAGCAAAAACCAACTCAATTACTCTTTGGTAAAGTGTATTTTTTGCTGGGTACAGTTTATCTGAACAACAGCTGGTTTCAATACAGCAATAACCCAAAGTTACTAACTCCTAGGAACAAGCAAAGAACCATAAGGGTTATCCTTGGGGAATTGCATTCGGGAAGGCAAGGATCCTGTAAAAGGACTGGGGGTCACAGCAGACACAGGACAGATACTAAACTGCCTGCATGAACCTGCAGCTAAGCAAGGAAACTTGGCCTCTAGATGGGCAAGAACAGTATTTTGCACAAGGCAACGCGGCGAGGAAGGGCCTTATCTAAAGAACAGTGAGAGCATAGGCAACTTGCACTTCAGCAAAGAAAACACCACAAGAACAGCTAAAGAGTCAAAAAATACATCCTAGGCCGTGTTTCTAAAGTCTGCATATTTGGCTTATCAAAAGGGATAACGGTTATCAGTGACTGCCTGACAAAGCACCCAAATGTCTCCACCAAATTTACTCAGAAGATAAAGAATACATTAGCCAAAACTAGGCCCCAAGAACACACTGCTGGGCAGAGGCAAGAGTTTGGAAGAGTTCAGAATTAACCTCCTCTGCCCGACTGTCCATAGTTACTGTTGATTGCTATGATGTGTGGTCTGCTCAGAAACTCATCGACAGCAAGCCTGCAGAAGTATCCACAAGAACCACTTCATATCTTATCCAGCTGACTAAAACCCTGTAGAATTCCTCTGGCATTCACATCTTCCCCACTCCTCAGCAATGCTATCCATCTGGAAATACAGACCTCTGCATTTAGGTAACTGGAGCCAATGTGGCTCTTGGAGCACATATCTTTCAGGACTGGCTGCTCCCTACACTCCATCAAAGTTCCTTTGTCTCCAAAGGGCTCCATAGCCACAGGTCAGGGTATTGCTATTCAGCCTGGAGAAGAGAAGGCTGCGTGGAGACCTCCTAGCAGCCTTCCAGTACCTGAAGGGGGCCTACAAGGAAGCTGGGGATGGACTCTTCATCAGGGACTGTAGTGACAGGACAAGGGGTAATGGGTTGAAACTTAAACAGGGGAAGTTTAGATTGGATATAAGGAAAAAATTCTTTACTGTGAGGGTGGTGAGGCACTGGAATGGGTTGCCCAGGGAGGTTGTGAATGCTCCATCCTTGGTGGTGTTCAAGGCCAGGATGGATGAGGCCTTGGGTGACATGGTTTAGTGTGAGGTGTCCCTGCCCATGGCAGGGGGATTGGAACTAGATGATCTTACGGTCCTTTCCAACCCTAACTATTCTGTGATTGTATGATTGAAGGCTTTTCCCAGAGCTCCAGGACAGACTGGAGTCCACCATTCTGCTGCTCTAGCTCATGTTAATTGGTGCTGTTAATTTGCGTGGCTAAATGAGGAACATGAAGTGATTTCCACCTAGAATCACCCATGGCAGATCTAAGCACCAAAGCTTATGGATACCCGTATCTTCCTCTCTCCACTTTTTAACTCATAGCAACTGGTACTAAACAAACACACCTGGACAATGCACTTTATTACATACCTCCAGGATGATCTCTTGTGCCCACTGGAGCCCAAAGAACTTGGGTCAGGAAAACAGCCCTACAGAGAAGCCAGAGGCTGTGGGTTCTGCCAGGTTTAGCTCCCTACATAGGCTTAGTGAGGTGAAGGACAGCAACGTGCATCTCAAACTGCAGTGCTAAAACACACCCTATCTTCTACATGCTTTACCTGCTCCAAAGGGAACTTCAGACCAGCTCACTTCTCAAGCAAAAGCTGAAATGGCTCTTCCCATCTCAGCCCTATGGCTTTAATGTGCATTCTACAGTAACGATTTCAGTTCTCTGAATTGCTTATTCAAGAGTGCAAAGTTACTTACATCTTGCAGAACCAGCCAGCTCACAACGAGAACGTTGTACAGCAAAAAGTGGCCTTTTTTATAAGGGTAGTTTGAAAACTACTAAATAGGCTTATTTCCCATCTCAATTTTTATAGGAGCAACACAATTCTTATAGCGAGCAGCTTGGGGAGCCCAGTGGGACAGAGGTGGGGAGTGGGAAGTGAGCATTCCAGTTTTACATTAGGAGCACAGCCACAGAAATCTGCTTTTCAGAACATGATTAATCTTAATTTCCATATAAGCTTACATCTAGGCCTCTGATACATGAGTTGAACGTATACCGCTGCTTTCTATCGGCTGCCTGGTACCTGCCTGTCCCCCAAACGTTCCTTCCAACTCACTAGATCCTTTGAAGATGACAGTTATCTACACATTCAGGCACTGAAGTCATTTATTCCTTTAGAAGTGTTAAGCACGTACAACTTGCAACATCATATTGTGCAAATATTCAAATCTTCTGGAAGAAAGAGGAAAGGAAAATGCATTTACCTTGATGTCTACATTTACATAGATATTCCCCCCCCAACTTTGTTATCTGGAGGCTTTTCCTTATGCATGAGAGCTTTCCCATTTTCATCCCTGCGCTTCCAAAGTACTTTCCGCATTGTGACAAACAGCAAAATAACACAAGCAAAGGAACTCAAATTACCTGTTCCCATTTGATTCACATTAACTTGCTTCTGCGCAGACAACACTATTCACAGGCAACGCCAAAGGAAGTTATTAAAACTCATCCAGCAACAAAGCAAGAGGTTTGCACTGATATGCACTAACACAAGAAGGAATCACAAGGTACCAGTTGATAAAGAAAGAACTCCTGGACTATGACGCAATTTAGTCTCATGAAAATCAAGGGTTACTTACAGTAAAAACCAACACCACACCGAAAATGCAAAGGAACAGCAATTGTTCAATGAGTTACTCTAGTTCTGCGTGTGATAAACTGGGGTTTTCACTGCCAAGGCTCGTTAAAAGGAACAACTAGGAAGTGTTTGTGAAACATACTGCTCTTACAAAGTGCATTAACAGCATTAATAACACACATCAATCTACTGCTTTTCACATAATCAATATTAATCGGCAACCTAATTTGGAACTGCCAAGACAAGCGACCTTGGAGCTGCAATCCGTCAGGTCTAAGCTAACAGTGGGTGAAAACAGGCCTGATAACAGTTACTTCCTTGTCATTTCCTTCCAAAAAATGACACAACGCTGCTTCAGTGATCAAACTCATTTTTATCTCATAAATGCATCTCTGAAAATAGATTAGGCCTTACAGAAAGATCTTATACTGATTTACCTGAGCTATTGGGCTCATGTGAAACTTGACTTGCAGGTCACCAGGGCCCTGGGTTCCTCGGAAGGAAGTAAGATAAAGGCACAGGGAAATAAAGGGGAAGGAAAAGAAAACACTGGGTGAGAGGTCTGGCACCTCTCAACATTGCTGCAAGCTTGCCAAGGCTCATCATTTCATCATTGCACTTCAGGCATATTAAAAGAGCTATTACCCATTTGTGTTAAGTCAACCCCATCACTTAATCAATAGGATGGATGCCAAATGCCAGCCGTTACATGGAAGTCACCATGGCTAGGATTAAAACAGGATTATTCCTCACAGAGACTGGACCATGCCCCATTGCTTTAAATGGGACTAAAGGATAGCAACCCCTTTAATTGCAAGGGCAGCAATAAACACAGGAGTGCTTCAGAAGGACTTCCCTGGAAGGAGGAACAGCAGGGAATGGGTCAGGAAGTATCCATGAGAACTTTAAGTGACCAAGGGAGAACATGGACAGCAGACAGAGTGCAGTGGTTTAAGCCCAGCCAGTAACTCGGGACCAGAGCACATGATTGGAGCAGGATCCAGATGCCTGTCTGGAAGGACGGAAACCCAAATGTAAGTGGGGAGAGGGAATGCAGAAAGGGAACAGAAGGTTAAATCAAGTGACACCCATGCCACAGCAGTCAGGGACAGTTGAAGTAATGATGGACACCCAAAAAGCGCAGTCTCGAGAAGAAGAAGGACCAGGACAGCCACTTCTTGTGACACATGAGGACTGGGAGTTGGGCAGTAGCACTTCTCCAGCCCAGGCTGCTGAGAAAGGGACAAACAAAGCCCTCTCAGAGAAAGGAGACTGAGATCCACACATTCACAGCTCAGGAGTAATTTCAACCCCGAGAAGGTATCTCAGGAAACAAGGACATAACGTTTTCTTCTGGAGCTGAAAGACAAGAGCTGGTGGGAAGTGCTGCTGCTTCCTCCCAGAGCCTCATGTTAAAGGCAGTCCTGCGACTGCCAGGCATCTGGCTCATGCTCTGTACACGCCTGGGGCTGGTAATAAAGCCATGGCGAGAGAAGGTGTCATGGCCTCAAGCTGCAGAACTTGCTAGAAACAGAGCCTCCTCAGTGGTGGTTTTATGAGGAAAGGGGAGAGCAACCTCACCCCAGGAGAGACAGCACAATAGCAGCCAGCTGTGCCACAGGAGCTGCCCACGTTACAGCACATGGATTCATCAATGCCCTCTCCACAGAACAGCACTTAAAATTAACTAATAAAGGAACAAGGGATGGGACAAGAGGAACCGGCCTCAAGCTGTACCAGGGCAGGTTTAGATGGAGCTGAGGAACAATTCCTGCCCCAGAGGGTGCTCAGGCATTGGAACAGGCTGCCCAGGGCAGGGCTGCAGTCACCGTCCCTGCGAGTGTTCACACACCATGGAGACGAGGCCTCAGTGCCATGGGTCAGTGGTGGCCTTGGCAGTGCTGGGGAATGGTTGGACTGGATGAGCTTAAAGGGCTTTTCCAACCTGGTTGATTCTGTGATTCTATTGCACGATTCTATGATCGGAGCACACAGACAGCAGCAGCAGCAATGCCGCAGTGGGGACCGCACAAACTCCAGTGGCAGACGCGTGATGGGATGGCAGCTGGACCACCTTCGTGCACAGGGATGCTGGCACAGGCAGGCAGAACACACTCTAAGAAGTCCTGAAATCAGCTGTAATTACCCATTCTTGGAGCACAGGCAGACTGGTTGGAACACGTGAAGGTAGTTTACATAACAAACAAGGTATGCATGTGAGATGCTCTGTGTAATAACTGCAGACTGCGAGACCTCTTCCCTGAAGAGCTGGATTTTGCCAACTGTACACATACAAGACCACCTCCAGGGAGAGAGTAAGCTTTAACACAAAGTATTTGTAACACAATTTAACACATGGTGCATGAAAGAGGGTAGTCTGAATGGACAAAATGCCTCACACTTGTAAAAGAAGTCTAAGCACCAAGTGTATCTTCGATTCTTGCATACTCCACACGGTGCCAAGAGTTGTTGCTTGGACAGCCACCCTCCAAAGGGTAAGTCTACTTAGCGAACAGAACTTATGGGAGAGGGAACCAAAACCAAACTAAAAAGCACTCAAGAGTGTCTACAAGAGCTACATTTCTGAATCCAAGGAAAAAAGTGATTTAGTCCTGGTCCTCATACAATGCCATCATGCATTTTGCTGTCCGCATGCACTTCCATTTTCCAACCAACAGCCAAGAAGAACAACAGGTATTTTTGAGGCCTGCAAATGGCACAGGCCTCAGGAAAGCAGAAGACAAAATGAAACACATAAGTGCTAGAGCTGCATAGTCACAGGTTGGAGTGTAGCTTGAAAGGCAGTGACAATCCCTATGTAATACTACTGCTATGTTTGGCTGTTGTTTGAATACGGTATCCCAATAGCTAAGGGTTTTAAAGACATCAATTCCTCTCTTACCAGCAGAAGCCTCTAAACCAGAAACCAAGAGAAACAAGTATCTAAGCACTGCCTTTTAAAAGCACTGCTATTAGAGAAGGCAAAACAAAAGAACACCAAACAGCGCCAAACCTACGGCTTCCTTCAGCACGTCAGTGACAGCAAAGACTCATTTCAGACTCAGACTTAGAGGTTTTCTACTCATATACACTCTGTCCTAGTAAAAACCGTCCCAGCTTGAAAATACTGCAACAGGAAAAACAAGTTTTAAAAGAACAGAAGTTAAACAGCTCAAGGATGTTTTCACCTTTCAAATGTCTGCAGGGAAGAGGGGCAAGGAGGCACAAGCAGAACCTCAAAGCTGAACAAAAACTTTTCTGCCTCATCTGTTACTTTATAAGAAGCTCTAAAATAGCAGGATAAGTGTGACCTGTCTTGCTAAGCCCATGCCTGGAAAGGCATACATTAGTGTCCTTGTGGGCTTTGTCCATCAGTTCACCAGGAGAAAGGACGGGGACATCAAGTGTACACATCAGAGATGGTCTGTGCTTGGAAGGGCACAGGCAGATGGGACTTTAAAGTACATAAATCAATGATTTGCAGGGTTCTGTCAAGGCAGGAAAGGGTTGTCTTCAACCTGAACAAGAAACCAGTGAGACTGTTTTGTGTAGGAAGATGTTAATCTTACCCTCTCTCTTACCTTATCAGACACATCTCCTCGTCCTATTCAGAATCCAGCAAGTCATAAAATTCCATCTGTAACAAAAGGAAAAGCCTATTAATACCTCCCGATAACCTCACAGAAGGCGAAGCAGCAGTACAAGGCAAACAAACTGTTTAGCTTGTGCGGCCATTCCAGTATAATCTATACCCCAGGCAAGTCGCCCTCCCGTCTGCAGCAAACTGGGAAACCTGGAGAGAAAGGTATTAAAGATGTTGTAACATGTTCCGTAAGAAACACGCTCTTCCTCCTGCGGCAGGGCTAACAGAGGTGGCCGAAGCACACAGGTTAGCCTGCCGAGCCATAAATAAGTCTGCAGCATCCTCTCATTAAATTAAATGACCATCAAATTACATAATGTGAATGGCTGTAAAATGAGCCCAGTGGTAATGGTTAGAAATAATCACGGCGATGTTATACATCGCAGAGACAGTTTTCCAGCAGTGTATCAAACCTGGGCAGGCAGCACTTTTTATCTCCAGGCCAAGAAACTGTCAGCATCCAGCCTTCCTTAAATAGAGTAAAGCAGGAAAGAAACATACGGAACAAAGCTCTCGTACATGAGTTTAAATGATGCCTATCCTGAGCAAATACATTTAATTTCTTAACACCTCTACAAACCAAACCAATGGAACAAAGATGCTTTTCTAGTATAGGTAAACACAAGGCAGTCTGGCATGCTTGGCATCAGAGGAAAGAGTACCACACATTTAGCCTGATAAAGTCGGGCTTCACCAAACACTTTCCATGGCACTATTAAGAAAAGGAGCCATGACCTGCAATCCAGCCAGTCCATGAGTCACTAGGGCATTAGAGAGACCTCCTGCCTCACAACTTCGAACAGCATAAGAGTCTACCTAGAGTGAGAAATGTGAACCAAGGACCTGAAAGCAACCAAACCAACTCCTCCGCACACCCTTTTAGCCTTTTCAGCATCCTGCCCACAAGCCGCCCTAGAAGCCTGCTAGGCCAGTGCCAGGCTGGAAAAGGCCAGAGATACACAAGTGAAATGGCACACTGTATTAGAAAATGCTATTCAAAACAAAACAAACATAAACCAGCCACCCTCCGTTTTTCAATCCAGTTATCTGGGGAGAGATATGACAGGAATGAAAGGATTTGAAGCAAGTAGTTTTCATATCTGCTTACTCTTCCTGTAGTGATGTTACTGAGAGTATCCCTGTGTCTAAAATGCTAGATTAAAAGAAAGCACTGTGGTTTAGCTGTCTGACATCAATTTGCACTCTCCATCACCTTCCTTGGACACTGAGCAGTGTGATGCCAATGGACCCCTGGTGCTCCACGCTGAGGAAAGGTGACATCCTTTATAACATCCTTAGCAGTGCTGTGCTGCCATTTCCCCGCCAGCAAACACGGCTCACCAGCCAGGAGGGAAGCCACAGTCCAAACGACCTGCTCTGGGATGCTTCTCTTTTTCCCTGCTAAGTGCACACATTAATATACACTTTAAGTGCTAATCATAAATGTTTCATCCAGAAAATACCATTTTCTCATCTTCTACTAGTAACAACTTCTTGTTTGCCCTTACCAGAACAACAGAGCAACAAACTGCCATCACAACAGGGTTTTGGGGGATTCTTTTTGGGTTTTTACAGAGATCTTTTGTCCACGTGACAGAAAGATGAGAACAAAAGAGAGCCACTACCCAAGAGCCCACTTGACTGTCCCTACCCTCCTATTCCTCTGCCAACCCAGTGAAATTCCTCACAGCACAACCTCTTCCTGGCTATTTTCAGTGAAATCCCACACGAACAATGGGAAGTTTGTTTTACTCAAAGAGTAAATGTTTTGCAGCTTCCAATGTAAATATTTTAATTAATGGGGTTTTCTTTAACTCTCTGCTGCCTTACTCACGTTCACATTCACAAAAGCTGTCAGCACAGCAGCACCGCTCGACGGCTGTAATAGAGAGGAACAGAGAAATACCACACAGAAAAAGGACTTCAGAAAAACCACCTTTCTAAGAACATCAGAACTCACTGGGGGAGAGCTGGGACAGAAGGAATGAAAACATTGGGGCTGTTCAGCCTGGAGAAGAGAAGCTGCGGGGAGACCTCAGAGCAGCTTCCAGTGTCTGAAGGGGGCTACAAGGATGCTGGAGAGGGACTCTTCATCAGGGACTGCAGCGATAGGACAAGGGGTGATGGGTTCAAACTGAAACAGGGCAAGTTCAGGTTAGATCTAAGGCAGAAGCTCTTCCCTGTGAGGGTGCTGAGGCGCTGGCACAGGGTGCCCAGAGAAGCTGTAGAAGCCCCATCCCTGGCAGTGTTCAAGGCCAGGTTGGACACTGGGGCTTGGAGCAAGCTGCTCTATGGAAGGTGTCCCTGCCCATGGCAGGGGGTTGGAACTGGAGGATCTTTAAGGTCCATTCCAACCCAAACCAAGCTGGGATTCTATGACAAAAAACCAAGTCTGCTCATTCCTGTGGCCAGCTGAGGGCTTGTGTTGGTTCCCATTGAGATAGTGGGCCTGTTTTATGAGCCACCTTGTAGAAAACCACAACCCAAGCTGTTTCCCAAACAACATCACACCCAAAGACCAGGATACATGCAAAAAGTGATGACCGTCTTTTTGCCTCAGCCATCAATACAGTGGCTCCGAACCACCCCACCACTCTGCATCCACTCCACAGGAACACTCCGATCTCCTACTAATGATCCATAAACCAAGCATTGTGGACTCTGTCAGCACCTCAGATTCACTCTCCCTGGGTAGGGCTGCTTTGGCACTACAAAGGTGACTCAACAGAGATGTTGAGCCCTCCTGCACATGCTCCTCTGGTGGTTTCAGGATCCAGCAGCATCCCTGAGGTACAGGCAGCTCTTCCACCCTGAACAGTGCCTCTCCCTGCAGAACCCATCCTCTGCCTCCAGATACAGGGATAGAGTTTGGATGTGGCATCAGCAGATGGCTGGCATTCAAGACTTCATTTGAAAAAGAAAATTAAAAGAAGTGGGACACAGATGGTGCTATTCCTGCTTTCCCAAAGCCTGACTGGAATGTGAAGGTAGACCTGCCCTTCCTCTGCTTTTATTTGAATGGGAGGGTTTGCTCCTCCTCCCCTGACCTCCCCACACTTGATGCCTGTTAGCAACATCCTTCTGCAAGTGCAGCAATTCCCTGCCACTGTCAGCAATACACATGCTACACCGGGTAAAACCCTCCCTGTTCTAGCCTCATCCTGCACTCGCACTCTTCCACTGCCTCATCCAGGATGGTGGTGGTGCTCTCGTAAGGCTTCTCAGATTTGGGGATTCTCATAACCACGCCAGCAGCTCCATCACCTCCAGGCCACCATGGCAGTGCCACTTGGCTTGTCACATCCCACTAGGCAGTGGCCAGCACTGGAAAGGATGGAAGGAAGCCCACTGCCTTTCCAGTGCTAAATTAGTAAATGCTGACTATCAGAGAGCAATGAGGGAGAAAGAATGCCTGGACTGAGAGATCCTCCAGTTTGGAGCAGCAGGAGACACTGCGGACAACAAGGCACCTGCTGTTTCTGCACAGGCAGCCTGTGCTGGTGCTCATACCGCGAGGAAGTAGATGTGAGCAGGTACATCACCCTGTCATGGCAGGCACCCACCTCAGTACCTGTCTTCTATGAAGGGTAAAGTGATACCAAAGGGCAGCACCATTTGTGACAGGGTGATTCGGAAAGATGTGTTTGAGGGACCCTTCCTGCCCCTGCCAATGCCACAGAGTGAAACTAAATCTCCTGATCCTGGTTTTGAGTATCATCAACCCCTGTTAGGATGTACCTGCATGTACAATACCAGCTTTAGCTTCCACACCAGCAAAGACTGAAAAAAAAAACCCAAAGCAAGCCATAAAACCATTTGTTTCCCCATATTGCCCATCAGACTTCCTGGCTATACACATAACATCAAGACACCGAGTAAGAACCAGAGTAGTAAATATCTCTTCTCAGAACAGAGCTGTTTCAAAATAAACCCATACCCCTTTTCCTGCAAGACCAAGTGAGGAAGCAGACTTTGCATTAGGCCCTCAATGCACATGGACTCTGGAAAAGGAGACCTCTTAGCAAGTGAGCATCCTAAGGCTTATGCTGGTCCTTCCATCTTCCCCTCTGATCTCTTACAGGGAGCCACTGCACTTGGCTTCTTCATGTGCCCGTTTCATCAGCAACAGGAAACTCGCACAACCTTACCCGTGCCTCTGTGGTCTTCCCATCAGGGCAATGAGAGGAAACACTCCCCGAAGGAGCGGCACAATCCTAACTTGCCCATGCCCACGGGATAGAAAAAGAGCGAGGAGCGAACAGATGAATGTTAATCTCTCCTCCCTGCCACCAGCAGCAGCCTGTGCTCTCCCACGCAGAGAAAAGGGAGGCTGCACAATCCGGGGAGGCCAAACTGGCTGGGAAAATGTAGGAAGAGAACTGATGGCAAATTCCCTTCTCTATGGGTTCTCTTCCTGTAAGGAAAGTGAAGGTCAGTCACCAAGCTGCTGGGGGAAGATGAGA
Source organism: Psittacula echo (assembly GCF_963264785.1). Taxonomy (NCBI): domain Eukaryota; kingdom Metazoa; phylum Chordata; class Aves; order Psittaciformes; family Psittacidae; genus Psittacula; species Psittacula echo. The sequence continues at coordinate 1,175,010 of NC_137738.1, read as the reverse complement.
CCACAGGGTCTTTGAGGGGCTGCTTTTATGCAAACCACAGAGCTGGACTACGCAGGACTCTATCAGCTCAACGTACTCACTACCTACAGTATTCTGCTTTCACAGTGCTTGCGCTATACAGCTTCTCCTGGAGGCTACTTTCATTGGCAGACTACATCTTTGCCTGACCCCAGGCACACACAGAAAAGACCCAAGACCACCCCATTATGCATGTTAATTCAGAAACATAGGACTCCTCCCTAGCCCACATGACTCCAAACACCTGCCTCCTAAACCATGAGTAGGTAGCCAGTAAGTACACAGAACCCTGAGCATGGAGCAGTTGCCATAACACACACTTTGACTGATTTGCATCTCAAAGGTGTCTGTCAGCACACAGCACTGTACATGCGCCAAATGAGAGCACGGGGGAGAAGCTCGAAGCAGGAAACAGAAGCTCAGCTTAGATTAGCACAGCTCACTCAAGTGTAGTGCTATGCTCAGATTTGGGTTGATTTGCAAACCTTGCTGTCAGGGGCTGAGATGTTTGAAGTTTTGGTTAAAAAAGCAAAAAATAAACCCCAGAATGCTAAAACAAACAGGCAGATGAAGCTGCCTTGGCAGCAGTTGGTACCTTTAAAACCTAAGAAAGATGAACCTTTCCAGCTCCTGTTTTAGAGCATCCTGCTCCTTGCTTTCCCATCTCCACGCTGATGGGCACCTCTCAGGTCTCCAGCACATCATGTGCTAAAAGATGCAATGGTGAGAGCAAAAAGAGAGACCAGCCACCTCTGGCCTCTACAGTCCTTCCCCACCACCCCCAAATCCCTACTACAAGAGGAGCACCTTGCTGCCTGTTGAGATGTGTTACAAGTAAGCCAAGTCCAACACCAGCTTGGCTCCGAGGAGATTTGAAATGGCACCTTGGTGGGTTGACAGCAGGCTTCCAGGTCTCATCATTCCCAGCAAAGTGAACAGGCCTGGACTCATCACACTGCTTGAAGACGGCAGATCCTACCCTCAAACGCATGTGCCACAAACTGCAGCCACAGTTTCAATTACATTAATACCTGCCCAGTAGGAATCACTGAAGGAGTTCATTTGCTAACCCTTGACTCATGGTAAATCACAGCAGCAGAACCATCACTGCAACCAGCCATTTGATCAAGGGTGAGGTGAAAGCTGTTTTCCAGGTAATCTAGAGAAGAAAGCTGAGCCTTACAGGGAAAACTTAAATGAAGACTGAGGGGAATGCACTATTTTGCTCTCTACAACTGCCTGACAGGAGGATGCAGCTGGTCTCTGCTCCCAAGGAACAAGGGATGGGACAAGAGGAACCGGCCTCAAGCTGCACCAGGGCAGGTTTAGATGGAGCTGAGGAACAATTCCTGCCCCAGAGGGTGCTCAGGCATTGGAACAGGCTGCCCAGGGCAGGGCTGCAGTCACCGTCCCTGCAAGTGTTCACACACCGTGGAGACGAGGCCTCAGTGCCATGGGTCAGTGGTGGCCTTGGCAGTGCTGGGGAACGGTTGGACTGGGTGAGCTTAAAGGTCTTGTCCAACCTGGTTGTTTCTATGGCTTAATGTTTGTATTTATTAATATTTGGGCTTCAACTGTGGATAAACAGACAAGAACCTCTCTGCCTCTCTCCATATTGAACACTGTTTACATGAAGTCCAAAAAGATGTCCTCATTTCATAAATAATTTGCTCTGATGACTACATCAGAAAAAAGTGCAACTCGAGGCTACATACAGAGGCAAAACATTTGGCTACTGATGTCTAAACAGGGGGGGCAAAGACTAAACATCAGTCACTAAAACTCAGCAAATGGTTTTGTTGAAGCTAAGCACATAACATTGTGCACATTCACTTCATACCAAACCACCTCTCAAACTCGTAAAGCTCTGCTTCCCAGTAAGTCATTTAAGTGTTCAAAATGAGATTCTCCTAAGTGTAAACGCTCCATCTGTTACTTAGACCTGACCACATAAAGCCATCCAGCCATGCCTTACTCCTCTGATACGGTATCAGAAAGAGCACTTGTGGAGCCACAGGGCCAGGTAACACGGAGACAGTGCTGGGAGAAGCTGGACTTCTCTCCCTCCAGAACAAGGAGAAATGGTTCCCGAAGGATTTGCCATCTGAGCTCAAACCCTGAGGTTTTGTTTTCCTTTGTCACATGCCCCCTTCCTCCGTGCATATATATGGTTGTAGTTACAAGTGTAATTTGCTTAAGATCAATCACTTTGCATGCCAGGGCAGCAAGGGAAACAGAAACCCTGCACACAAGAAACTCATTACCCTATTAAGAAAACAGCATTTCCAGCTAAAAGTTTCCCTTCGGTTTACCCAAATGCACAAAGTTTGCTTGTTCCCAGTGCCCCTGCCCATAGCAGGGGGTTGGAACTGGATGATCTTCAGGTCTTTTCTGACCCAAACCATTCTGTGATTCTACGATTCTGCTTCTCAACTGAGAACCTGTGAACACCTACACAAGAATACCACAGGCAGTCTCAAAAGATGGTCAAAGAGATATTTGCTACCCAGCGTTTGGGCTAGACTTCCTAAATCGAGCAAATGATGGGGGTTTTGTGCTGTCCCCTATTGCGTGCTGCAAGCCGTAATGCCAAGTCACACTCTGGATACATTGCATGAGGACAAGCTTTGATTTCAAAGCGAGAGGCAATCAAGAGATCTGCACACTGCAGGAAGGAATAGAGGCTTTTCATGAAATAAAAAGCAGCACACATGTAATTTTGGTGTAGCTATGTTCCGCATAGCTACTGACACGGTATATATCTGATATACACTATATAGTATCTGATACACACTAGACAGCATCTGATATACACTATCAGGAAGGAATATCTGCCTGTAAAGTAGAAGTCTGTGCTTGTAAGGAGACCTACATTTCCTCATAGCTACAGAGGAGCAGTGAGGACTGCAAGCATTTAACTTGAAATCAGTGACCACATGTGGTAAGAAAGGCTTGCCAGGATGTGATCCTTAATTATGACTTCATCCCGCACAGCTCCCTTGAAAAAGGATCAGCTGAGACATCTTGCCCAAAGCAGCTCCTACAGAGCACAGCCCAACCAAAGAGGAGACCAGGGTGCCAAAAATAACCATACAGGAAGTTTTCCCCTCAAATAACGAGGTATCCCTTACAATTCAGCCCTATAAAACCGGATTTGTCAAGTTCTAAATTGGGTTGCAGCTATATTTCATTACACCATAAATCTTCCTTACACCCCAGTAAAGATGCCTAATAATTTAATATGCTGCATTTTTCTCTTTAATCTGGAACTCACCAAAAAGCACCTGAAACAGGCATCTCTTTTACAGTCCATTTTCTATATAGGTATAGATCCCAAAATATAATTGCTTCATGCTCTTTGCATGGAAAAACCTGTGCAAAGTGAATTTACATGTAGATCAAGAAAGGTTATAATTATCTCTCTTGGGTTTCCTAGATGGGTCCGTTCACATCCTACAAAGGCCTCTGTATTAGCCCATGATATTCATTGAGCATCCTATTGCTCTGAAAGCAGCAGAACCTCTTGAAAAGAATTGCACCACCAAGTAAAAGTTCCAGAAGAAAGAACTGGGATTCCAGAGCCAGAACTTCCCAAACTTTCCTTCAGAACTGGGAACAGAACGTTTCACAGCCCCCTTTTTTGGCCAAAAGGAATTACTACATAGAATGCTGAATTACAACTGGCTCGTATACTGCTATTTCAATGGGATAACATGCACAGACCTCACATAGAAAAGAAATCAAAGATACCTAAATGGATGGGGAGAAAAAAACACTGCCAGTTCTCACTGTTATTAAAACTTGCAATGCCCACTGCCTCCCAACCCATCAGGTCTGCAATGAAACAAACCCCATTTCAAAGCAGTGACCATGTCTGTACAAGCCACTGCTGGAAGAAGCTGAGAACACACACGGAGCACTAGAGAATACATACATCTTCCTTCACAAATTAGATGTGATGAAAACGGCTCCTTCAGTTTCAGATTGCTCCAGGTTTGGCAAACATGATGTCATTATTTTCCTGCTGCTTCCAAGAAGTAAGCACAGTTTACATCCTCGCTTCCTCCTGTCTCGCTTTACTTCTCTTAACCCGAGAAGCACGGGACCAGCACTGGGATCACTGGAGGAAGTTGGGACAACGCCACTATCCATCTCACTAAGCCTCTTCTAACCGCAAGCCAATAAAACCCTGCACTGCCAGGGGTTGAAATGAAAGGCGAACTGCCCTCCCATTTGCCATGAGCACACACACATACACACACACTACTCCTTCTTTATGCTGCTCACCCAGGGGTCACCAGCAGTGTATGGAGAAGCCAATTTCTGGTCCCAGTCCTGTAAAAGCCCAGTAGGAAAAGGCCCCAGAAAGCATCTAAATTGAGCATGCAGCAACTAAGACATGTTAGACTCGTCTGCGTATCGCATGATTGCACTCCTTGGAGTGGGGTCTTGATATAGGCTTAAGTGGAGCTAGTGAGTGTCACAACCACTTCCCAGCTTGCTGTCAGATTTGAGACAAGTTTAAAAGGAAGAAGAATTAAAATGAAAACCAACCCCAAAACCTTCAAATACTTTACAGTGGGGCAAGTCTTTACCAACACTGTTATTTTAGGTAACTGACTCACTTTTCCCTGAGATTCAATGATACCAACCAACTCCTAAAGAGCAATCTAAAATAAAAGCAGTGCCCTGCAATAAAAGAGCTGAGTTTGTACCATCCGAGGAAGTTCCTAACCCTGTTGTTAGACTAACACAGAGCTTCTCTCTTGGTTCCCACACTGAAACAGTGGGAACTTGCCTTTCCCCTTGACTGCAGTTACCACACTGCTAAGTTTGCTGTGCTCCAGACTGCCCTCAGGGATGCTCGGGCTGGGGTGGCTGGAGAGCAGAGGCTGTCTGTAGGGCTCAGCTGGGCTTGTGAGAGGCTGTATTTTGCTGCTTTGGAGTCAAACACTGCGACTAAGCCTGCTAACAGGAAGCTCCTTCGTTCACCGTCTCTGCCAGCATTCCCAGGAAACAATCTGTCTGGAAAAGATTAATTTCTTTAATAACCAAACCAAAAGAAGAAAAGCAAACCTCCAGTTATCGGAGATGAATGCCCAGCCGGTTTCTCCCCCAGTCTGAAGAACTGGGTTGGCTTTTCCAGCCAAGGAGGAAGTGAGGCCAGACTCTGAGAGCCATTGGGCTGATGCCGATCTGCGGAAGCTCCACGAGCTCAGTGAGATTATTCTGCATGGTGTTGATAGCCCCAGCAACAAGAGCAAAGTCTGGTAAAAATGGGTTTCAGATATTGAAGCTGCACTAGCCTGAAGAACTTACTTCTAACTGGTTGCTCACTTCAGTTGCTCAAAGGAGGGATCCATAGCTGCTGTCTTTCTAAATCTGCTTCCCCAGGCAAATCTCAGTTAACTCACTGCATCTACAATTAAAGCTTACTTCTGTTGTTCTGCTATGTGCTATGTGGTTTACAACATCCACAGCTGTATACAGACATGAAACGCATATTAGAATGTGTTGGGTTTTAAATGAGTGGCACGCAATAAATATAAGTAATATAAACATCTGGCTTTACATTACCAGATCACCAATACTTCAAGCAAGGGTTTTGCCTCAGTTAGCATTCTTTAAAGCGCACACACACATCCCAAAGAAAAACCACGCAATGCAAGAAAACACAAAATTTTCTCCCTAGACTTGTATTTACTTGCTGAGAAAAGTTAATATTTTCCTTAACTGGAACCTGTTTATAGCTGGGAAAACAATGCATAAAGAATTGGCTAAAGTCACATGCTTGTACATCTATTAGTTAAAATACTTCTGAAGGGAGTTTAACCAACAGAGGTATGTCTAACACACACAGACACAGAGTCACACAAGTAGGGCCGTCCACAAAACGCTACCAACAAAAATGTTAGTATAAACAGCAAAGGAAAGACACGGTAATGTTTATTCCACAGGTGGATCATCTCAATCAGACCCAAAGCTTTGATGGCATTACAGTTAACAGCATAAATTCTGCATGATCACAGCCTGGGTTATTCTTTACCTGGCAGTTTGCATCCACTGCTTTCAGTGCTCTCTTTCTTTATTTTGAAATCAAGGCACACCAGTTAAATCCTCAACATTTATTCCTGCCTTCCGTGTCTTCAAATCACAGAGACATCCAAAACCCATTGCCAACGCATCTTCCCAGAGGTCTGCTTTCTAGGTTTTCCTATACAAAAGAAGCGGAATTTGTTCCAGCTGATTTGCACAATGCTGATGACTCCATTTGCAAACTAAAAGCCAGGAAATTAGTCATGGTAGAGCAGCATCTCTAGAGGACAGTTTGGGTGGCCACTAGCAAGATGCATGTGGAAGGATGTGTGAGAAAGGAAGATTGGTATCTACCACTTCCTCCTTTCTGCCAGGGAGATGAGAAGAAGCAATAGAGTCCTTCCTCACTGACTGCCAGGGGCAGGGATAGGACCTGCAGGAGGACAGTGCATTCCAGTCACCAGCAGCTACATGACACCTATTTAGCTCAGGAACATCATGAGAACATCCTAAAACACTACCTCCTCCCTATAGGAAACCCACAAGAAAGGCTCCTTTCCCTCCCTCTCCTGTCCTCCAGGAGGGCATCCCCATGTCCCCAGTCACCATAATAGGAAAAAGTCAACAGGTGGAACAGGGGATTTCTTCAGGAGCTGGTCCATGCCCCAACCCCAGCACATAGGCTATGCAGTGAACATAAGCGTGGGGCTGGACTCAGCCTGCAGGCAGCCAGCAAAAGGCAGCGCCCCTACAATCCCAGACTGGTTTGGGTTGGAAGGGACCTTAAGCTCATCCAGTCCCAAACCCCTGCCACGGGCAGGGACACCTTCCATGTCTCTCACAATACTTCAACCAACCACCTCCAATGGATGTTTTTTACCACCTGGGAAATACAAGGTCTTACTTTGTCTTCCCAAAGATATTTTAGAAGCTAAAGCGATCAGCAGCTACCCTTTGCACCCACCTGACTAGCTTCATTTTGGGTATGATCCAGAGCTGTTCAGCTCTATCATCCCATCTCACCCGTTACATAAAGCATGTGTCAGCTCGGCACACCTCAAGGACAACACCAAAACCAGTCAATGCTCGATAAAGTGGCTTTTCTTTTTTACCACTCCCTGCAAAAGGGTAGTGTGCAGGCAAGGAGAAAAGGGCCAAGTTTTCCTCCAGAGGCCATTTTGCTTGTCCTAGAACCCTAACAGACCCATGCAGTGTCCAACATGACCATGCCTTGCAGGTTCTGGGCCCTAGAGACACAATCCCCCATGACACATCCCACCAGCGAAAGCAGAGATGCTACCAACATGAGCATAGAAGGAGAAGTGATAGCAACCCAGCAGCCAGCCCTGCCTGGTGAGAGATGAGGAGCTGAGCAAAGGAATGGCTCTTATCAAGAGAGGGCTCATTCCCAGCACACCCTCAGCACATAGAATCACAGAACAGTTCGGGTTCGAACGAACTTCAAAGCTCATCAAAGTCCAATGAGCAGGGACATCTTCATCTAAAGCAGCAACACAACACATGCCATATGCAGGGCTCAGCAGCCCTACCCTATTGGAAGTGTTTAATAAAAACACACTTTTCCCCATACGTCCATTAAGCCCCCACTTTTCCCCATACTTCCACATCACACACACAGGATGATAAAAGGAAAGGAAAGACCCCGTGGGAAACTGGGGGAAAACTGTGCAGAAAGACCAATAACACAGCCACCACTGAGAGGAGGGGGAGAGATGGAAGCCAGTGGACTGACTCCGAGGGCTTTAAAAGCTCATGTCTGCCAAGAGACATATTCAGGGAGTAACTTCCATAACAGCTCTGAATGCTACGGGACAGCCAGAGGAGAGAAGACCATCACCTCACAAGCATCACCCTTCCCAAATGATCCCGAGCAACCTGCACATCACTGCAGCACCCTCACCTAACAAATGCTTTCCACATTACCTTCTCTCACCCAACTCTTCCTACACATCCCAGTGGCTTCCCTTCCCTACCTGGTGGTACTTCACACGAGTCTGAGCACAGCACAGAGCTGCGATGGAGCCAACGTGCTCCCTTCCCAACCAGAGCAAGCCCAGGAAGAGAAAGAAGAAGCATCTGGAGGCGGTACCCTGGGTAGAAGAGCTGAGCTGGGAACCCAACCACAGATGCCAGCAATCACAATTTGACCAAGCCAAATTAACCCACCTGCAACCCTAGTTCTGATGGGCTCATTAACATCACTTGCTTGTTGTCTCAACAGCAGGTGAGCTGTCGTTGCTGTTCAGAGCTGAGAACTAAAGCCTCTCCTTTCCACACTGAGAAGCACCTTACAGAATAGATGTTAGTTCTCTGAGTCGAAAAATATGTTGGGGTTTTTTGAAGCCTTAATGGTGTCCTTTTAGCATTTCCACTTTCCAAGCATTAATATGAATTTTCCACAGAGTTTTTAACCACACAGTAATTACACAAGCTGGATCCCTTTCTCTGAACTTCAGGTGTCAATTAACAGGGAAAGGGCCATGTTAACAGCCTTGATTTTTTTTAAGCTTGCTGAAATTGTCACTGGATTCCAACTTCACAAGTCCACGAAAGAGGAAAATGCACGCAATCAACAATGGCAACAAGTAAGCTAGAAGTAGGCTGAGGATTAGTAAGAGAAGGAGAAACTGATGGATGAATAATGCAGGAATGATGGATTAGGTTACTGACATGTATGAATGGATATGACTGTGTGACAGGGTGCATATTTATACCACACACAAATGTTTGGCGAGTTGGAGTTTCTCTTTTGCCTTCTGTCATGTTCATTTATGTAGCTTGCTCCCACAGCTCTCATTAAGAACTATACTCTCCGGCAGTCTGTGCTGTCTCGAGGCGATGGAAGAGCCTGCTTTTGGCCCAAGTTAAGAGCTGTCCTGGTTTCAGCTGGGATAGAGTTAACCCTAGTCACTGGCACAGTGCTGTGCTTTGGCTTCAGTCTGAGAACAAGGCTGATAACACCAACGTTTTTAGTTGTTGCTCAGTGCTGCTTGCTCTGATCAAGGACTTTTCAGTCTCATGCTCCGCCAGTGAGGAGGGGCACGGGAAGCCGGGAGGAAGCAGAGACAGGACATCTGACCCAAACCAACCAAAGGGGTATTCCATACCACAGCACGTCATGCCCAGGACAGAAACTGAGGGGAATCACCAGGGAGGCCCAGATCGTTGCTCAGGTCAGGCTGGGTACCAGTCGGCGGGTGGTGAGCAATAGTATTGGGCATCACTTGTGTTTATTGGGTTTTACCTCTTTCCCCTTTCAGTTTTATGTTCTCTCCCCTTGTTATTTCCCTTATCATTATTATTAGCAGTAGTATTAGAATGTACTTTAGTTACTGGACTGTTCTTATCTCAACCCGTGAGGTTTACATTCTTTCCATTCTCCTCCCCATCCTGCCCTGGGGGGGAGGGGGCTGCGTGGTGCTGGGTTTAAACCACAACAGCGTTCACCATCTTTTTTCTGGGCATTTCCTCTAGGAACAATTCTCATCATCCCAGGATAAAAGATTACACGACACAAAACACACACTGCCTTTTGTCTGCGAGACTCAGCCGTTTCAAGATCAATCTTCTTCGACCTATTCAACAAGTCAGACGGATTGCTGGGGGGAGGCGAAGCTTACACTTCAGACACACGGCGCCTGATGTTTGAGAGGTTTAACACTATCCCATAAACTCAGCATCACATTTATGAGGCAGAGGGACACATTTATCTCTTTGGATAGGAAACATGGAGCAGATGACCATCGCATCACTGGTGAGAACTTCTATGTCATAAAATAACCCAATGCTACCCGAATGTATAAGTTTCTCTAACGAGATAACATGTGCCAAGCCAGGCAATCCTGAAGAATTACATCAGAAGCCTATAGACTTCTCAGAGATAATGAATTTCCTCAGAACTGCATCTGCACGAAGATGTACATGCAGGAAAAGAAACTCTGACTTCTTACATCCACCTATTTTCACTGGAGCATAAACCTGTAAGATTATTAACTGCAATAAAGCTTTAAAATGGATGCTAAAACGGTGTTTGAGGGCAGCATCAGACACTCCAGAAACATATATAAGCTGAATTCTAGTGCACTATATAAAGGCAAGTTTCAACTAGAAAGCTTTACTGTGATTTGTGCTACTTTAAAAGCACTCTTGTAACAATTTTAGTAGTTTAAAAACTTGAAGCTGAGTCCCAAAGAGATGCAGCTCGTGCTAAACTGCCGATTTAATGGGGTTTTTGCACCCTCTCTCCATGCTCTACTTTATAAATAAACCTCTAGACTTTGTATTGATTTTTTTACCATGATAGATTGAGGCTCTCTGGCAGAGAGGGCCAAAGAACAGCACATGAAAAATTACAGGTTCCCACTTTGTGAAAGGGACAACAATAACAAAGCCCCCGAGGGAAAACAACTGCAATATAATGCATATATGCCTGCATTCATTGCCTTTCAGATCTGCGCTCTGTGTGGGTGTGTGCATATACCAAGACTTCTTCATTACATTTACTGTCAGAAAGAATTAAAAGAGTATCACATACAGTTGTATCACATGCTGTACATCTTCTTCAGCTCCACAGCATAAAGCCTGACTTGAGCGCCACTTGCTCTGAAGTGCTGTAGGAGACCCCATCAAAATCATCTCCAGAAGTTACCTACTAGTTCAAGGTCTAGGTTCTGGAGATGCCAAAGTATAAGCCTTCAAGATCGTATATATAGCAAGAGCTAGCTTAAGTTCATCCAGTTAGCTGGTTTTACAGGGTCCTGTGCCAGACAGCTCATCAGGATGCTGCCCTGCTGGCCCAGATTCTGTAACCAGCTCTGCTCTTGAGAACATCACCGAGTGCACTCGTGGTTGAGCTGTGGGATGCCTACTCCCGCAACCCAGCTCAGAAATATACTACAGAAACACACAGTGGCACAATAAGAACTTACTACCCATGTGCAGGGATGCGAGTGTAACAGACTCATAGCCTACCCACGTGAAGAAGACACTGTTAGCTTGCTGAAACAGAGGCACCTACTTTGGTCGCATGATACATGGTCTAGTGTGAAGCAATCCTGCCCATGGCAGGGGGCTGCAACTAGATGAATTTAAGCTCCTTTCCAACCCAAACCATTCCATGATTCCATTTTCAGTTACCAACATTTTTCAAGCAGAAGAGCTGATACCACAGGTCACTTTCTTACATAGGAAGAACACGAAGGACAACCAAAAATAAGAATGGAAACACAACAGGATGCTGGCAGCAAAACCTGAACGGAATAAGCACCATCACAGATATTTAGCAGTCTTTTGTCTTTATCCCACTTGATTCACCTCCACTATGTGGTTTTTTCTAAAGCTGGATCTGTTCACTATGTATATAACTAGATTAAAAAGGTTTCTTGAACACATGACTGTGCAATACCATTTGAATTCTTTGCAGGATCTTGCAAACTCCAGTGTGCTTAATTTTAGAAACAAGGACAACAAAAAAAAGCTCAAACCCCCAACAACAACGTCTGCCATTTCCATATGTGCTCTGTATTGCACTAGTTCTTCACCAGAAATTAAACACAGCAAAAAAAGCAGCAATTTCCCCCCCATCCCAAAAAAAAAAGGCTGTCAGGGGCATTATGTCTTCCCCAACACTCCTAAATCTCAGCTACTTCTGAATTGTCAGTCTCCTATTTACACCTGCCTGTAAGTTCCCCCAGTGATACATGGAAGGAATGGCTACCTGTGGGGGTGTGAAGATGATGTGACTGCAGTGCCAGGGATACTGGGGGATTTTGGCTGTGCAATGCCCCAATGCACTGATTTTCAGTGTATGCAGCTGCATTGTTTCAAGTCTCCCCACATCTTCCTCTCGGTGGTTGTTCTTCAGATGATGGAATGAGATGCAAGAGCAACAATTATCACAGCGGTAACCAATGGGGAGCTAATACACACGCATGCAATGCAACAGCAACCAGTGATACAACTAGAACAGCTCAGGATGCTCAACAGACATACAGGGAAAGGTAGGTTCAAAGAGTGGGAGACTACCAAATCAGATATTTCAAGTCTTATCTCCAGCCACACCACACCACCAAGCAGGGCTGCAACACATGCCCAACACAGTTCCTATGGGCTGGTGCACACATCAGAAGGGATGTTGCTTTTCCCTTGATTCAGCCAAACCGGATATACAGACCCAAAACCAGGCTCTCAACTCCTTCCCAAAGGTCACATCTCTGCGGGTGAACTGTGGAGCTGAAGGACCAGCATTGCTTCCAACTGTGCCATTGCTCTGTGAGGAACACGACCTTCAGAAGACAAGGGTTTCAACCTGGCCTCTTTGCTGGTGCTAAACTCACAACTCTTTATCCCCATTAAGCTTCTGGTTTCTGAATATCGTTCACAGGCACCTGCTACTGACAATTACCAGAGAACATATGTAAGAGAAAAGGATAACATATGGCTATACAAGTAACTACTGCTCCTCACAGGCTCTAAAAGAGACAAGGAATTTCATTGGTTTTCCAATGAGCCACTTCCACAGTGTGTGCTCAGACACATACACATGGGGTAACACATACACATGGCCTCCCAGGGCATCCCTAAGCACTGCTCCCTTCATCCCCTTCTCCACTGCTAACAGAAGAGCTGAGCCAGAAGAGACATTAAAAACAAACAATAAAGCATGTGAATGCATATCCATAGCTTCCGCACGCCAAGAGCCCGATCCAAAGCTGTTCCTGCAAGCATTCCCACTGAAGGCACTTTCCTCCCAGGACAAAGCGCAGCTGACAAGACACAGGACAAGAAGGGAAATCTCCCCGTGTCCATTGTGGTGATGGGTGGGTTTGTTTCATAGCATCACAGAATCATTCAGGTTGGAAAAGACCTAGAAGATCATCAAGTCCAACCATTAACCCAACACTGCCAAGTCCACTACCATTGGTAGGCTCAGGCCACTGATGGTTTATACGCTCAGTGCACCCCTAGGATTATGGCAATCAATCAGCTCTAAACTGCATCCAAAGAGAAGATGTATAAGCAACATCCTGCAAGCTTCAGCCAGCAAAAGAAATTACCCTGTCAGCTCACGGTCAGACACAAGCAAAGACAAGTTCTGAGGATCCCTGAACTGCAGATCAAACTCAAAGAAACCTTCACTGTACTACAAAGTAATAGGGATCAGTCCCTTCCACACCACCTCAGACCTTCCAAAATAATAAAGATAAATAAAGTCATTCTGCATACAGGACATTGTGCCTGGAGATTTAGCAAGAGGAGCGGCAGGACGATTGGCATCCTTCTGCTTTGCCTCTGCACATTTGGTACCACCACCATCACAGTACCACTCAAACGCATCAATTCAACATCACATTTCCCCCTTCTCTCTTCTTAATGTACTTATTTTTCCTCTGGGAAGCGACTTACTTTAAAAATTGCTTTATGATTAAAAAAAGGCAGCAACCAACTGCTCAAAACGTCAACTTGAATTTGATTTCTGGTTCCCTCCTCCTCAGCCTCTCCCAGGAAACCCCCGTACCTCCATTTCACACTTTGCCTAGTGTCAAGCCCAGAAGGACAACTGCTTGGTATTTCTGGTAGAGATGGAGCACTCTGTTCCCTGCCACAGAGCTCAGCTTCGCACATGGGACATGCAGGCACAAGCTAAGAGCTTCAGTTCAAAGCCCTACTCCATCGCACGAGGGCAGGAGGGTTTAACCTGCAGGGCTGAGAGGACATACCCATGCGACGAGGTGCTGCAGCAAACTCCAGACCTGGTCCCCTTTAACACCATCAAGTCCCACCATTAACCCAACTGTCTGCAAAGGGCAACGTGCCATTCTTTCCTTGCTTGCTCCCCACGTCAGTGATCCGGGGAACACCACGGCGTTAGGGGCCAGTCCATCCAGTCGCAGGCAAAGCCATGAAATCCCGTTACGTCCCCATTGATTTCAAAAGGCTGAAGAGCAGCCTTTAGTGCTCTTCGTCATCCAAATTCAGAGCATTTGTGACGAAGTTATTAAGGTGCCACAGCCAGCAAAGGCAGACTCGCAGCGTAGAGCTAATACTCAGTTAATAACCCAACGGGGAGGAGAGCAACCTCTGAATTTAGCACAGCTGACGTCAGCGGCGACGTCATTTCCACACGAAGGCTAGTGACAAGAAAAAGACAATCAAAAATAGCTTTTTTTTCTCTCTCAGAACCAAGATCCAGCGCTACGTAAATTGCTCGGCCTCCGCGGCAAACAAACAGCGTGAGATAACCCAAAGCCGCACCAACGCTCTCAGCCTTCGCTCCTGCTCCTCGGCGAAGTCGAAGCCTACGACAGGCAGTGAGCAAAGCACTTGTACAGGCACGCAGCCGCAGCGCGTCCCAGCCGGCACTGCCAGGAGCCTGCTGCGCACTCCCCAGTGAGGTGTTTGGGGCTCTTCCTGCTTTGGAGGAACGCATTTTAAAGAAACCATATAAAATAAATACATCTGTAATAAGCAAAAGGCTTTTTGGCGCGATTGTGGCAGAAATCAGTAATTCCCCAAGGACAGGTTAAACACGTCAAGCAAAACAGGCGCCGGTCAGAGGGGAAAGGGCATCTAAGAATTGTAAAAGATGCCTGGTTAAATGAACAACAAAATATTCAGCCAAACAGAGAAGAAACCACTGAAAGCACAAAAATTCAACTTGGTGAATTCGGGTAACTCAGAACAGGCCGTGATTTTACCCCTTTTAAACAACATTAACTTCTTTTTTTAAACAAAAACCACTTTCCCCCCCAAAAAAAAGTAACTCCTTAATACAAAGTCTGCCGTAAGTGCTACACACACCTATTGTGCTGGTAAATAAGTTTCGAACTTGAGAACATTCATGAGAAAACTCAACCTGGAGGGTAATTTTCCTGAGGTTTCTGCTTGGCAAACGAAAACAGTGTTTTCAACAGATGAATATGCTTCCCTGTAATTGTTAGTCTGTTAAGCATCATGTAAATGGGTGTTTTACCCAAACGCAGCTTGAAACCTACCTACTGGAAACAAAGAAAGGAAGGTATCAAACCAACCTGCACAGGACAGGGCAGAGCAGCACTAACAACATGTAAGCACAGGTTTCTAAACCATAAAAAAAACCCCAAAGTTGTTGCATAATTTATTCCCTTTCCTCCCGGTTTCACAGATGAAGATAGCAGCAGCAGGAGATAACCGAAAGATTTCTTTTGCCTTTAGCTCAGTAATTTACAAGCCTTCAGGTTTTGGGGGTTGGTTGTTTTAGCACTGGGAAAATTCCGTGGAAATCCCACTTCTCTGCATTCCCAGTCGACAAAGTTCGCTTGACAGAGGCGCATGCCCACCAAGCACCGTGAAGGCTTACAGTAAGCGGTGACTAATCTCCACAGCGTACACTGTATGTGCATCACTGAGTCAGCCTGAAAGTTGGTTCATTCACTCCAACACCGCTTCTTCCATTCTCCTCTCTCTCTGATCTGCAGGCACATCTGAGATTTGCCTTCCCTTCATTCAAGAAGAGCTTCTTATTGCCTTAATAGGCAATAGGTGCAGGTACAAAAACTGACTGCTATGGTGCAGGACTGACCTAAAAAACACAGGCTTGCCTAGACAACAGCAAAAAACAACCCCCAAAAATACCAAATAGAAGGACAAAAGGAAAGGCCTACATAAAAAGCCCTACCTTTATCGTTCAGCAACAAAATCCCATGTGTGCAAGGAAGAAGCCTCACAGGAAGGGACTCTCTAGGGTCTATGCTACCGGAAAAACATCCCAGCTCCACCATTTTACAAGGGCACGTAGTGGTGAGACAAGGGGGAATGGGTTTAACCTGGAGGGGGAGATTGAGATGAGCTCTTAGGCAGAAGCTCTTCCCTGTGAGGGTGCTGAGGCGCTGGCACAGGGTGCCCAGAGAAGCTGTGGCTGCCCCATCCCTGGCAGTGTTCAAGGCCAGGTTGGACACAGGGGCTTGGAGCAAGCTGCTCTAGTGGAAGGTGTCCCTGTCTGTGGCAGGGGCTGGAGCTGGATGAGCTTTAAGGTGCCTTCCCAAACCAGGGAAACCTTCCCAAGGAACCTTCCCAAACCAGAACCAGGCTGGGATTCCATGATTTGGCAATCTGATTGTACAAAGCCCATGAGAAATGCCCGATTTAAGTGATCTGGTTAACTGACAACAAAAGCAGCAGCAGAAACAACACAGGTGCATACTATCGACAGCTGGAATGGCCATAGGTGACTTTGCATTTGCTGAAACCTAAAATGAAATGCTCCACTCTTTTGTTCTCTTCTTTCATTTCTTATAATTTACATAATTTGCAGCACGGATTTTCCAGAAATAACCTGAAAGTAAAAGTTCTACCTGAAGAAAAAACCCAACAACCCCAAACCTGTTTATAATAAGGCTAACATGGGGCTTAAACGTAAGGATTTTCTCTCCATAATTGAAGCCTATCATCCACTTTGTAATTACAACTCTTCAACTAGAAGACTACAAATATTATAGAGTAAAGTAATTGCAGCAAAGAGCTGCCTTCATACACAGATCCAAACAGTCACACAGGTCAGCCAACCAGCTCTAGCACAGATGAGTAAAAACGGGCCGATTTGGCCAATATTGAGCACACTTAATCCATCAACCAGCTTTATGCAGTCTGTGCGCTATAGCCACAACGTGTGTGCTGCAGCGTTATTAGTTTTGGACCATCGCCCGCTGGCTGAGAGCGGGTCTTTAAAACCAGATGAGCCCATGTTATTTTAATGAACCCCTACTTGTAAGTAACCATCAAGTAGTTAGCCCAGGGATCCTACTGACAGACTTCCAGCATGGAAGCATCACTCCTTTCATAAATTAGTGTAATTCCGTGGTATTAGTCTAGCGTTTATTTATGTGCATTCAACAATCAGATTAAAAGTTCTTTTGGAAGTTGGAAATCACTTGAAATAAAAGTCTGCTAGGACTTTGTTTTATCATCCCTGCTCGTGTTAAGCAGCACCTTACTATGCAAGCAGTCAGGTTTGGCTTAACTTATGTTCTTCTCATTAACAAAAGAGCACTTATCCCAACATCTCTTTGCTGTGCACCTCCCTTTTCAGGCGTATTAGTTCTTTAAATCTAAAGCTGGTTTTAACTTCAAAGACTAAACTGCAAGCAAAATGAAGGATAAAATTCACCCTCTGCAATGCATCTTTGGTTTTCAAGCATATAAATGGTGGAGCCTTTTTTTGTTTTACCTGCAAGGCATATTCTCTTATTCATGCTTTTTCATTATAATAGCAGCAACTTTAGAGAAGTATGAAACTTCATTATGAACCAGCTCTTCCAAAATTTCATAGTCCTAAAGAAACCAAAAACCAACCCCCCTTTTCCTCACTCCAGAGAAAATTTGCTTCTCATTTTCTACTTCTGTCAAACACATGCAGGCAGTGGCAATACTTCTTCATCATGATCCATGCAGCTCAGAAACCAATTTACTGAACTCTGACAGCATAAACCAAGTTTATCTGATGGAAAAAATGCACAGAACTACTGTTCATCACCATGACTAAGAAGCCTCTTCCAGTCTTGGAAATGCGGAGCATCAATGGCAAAAGAGGGAGAAGCTGCCTGATGGTGCTTCTGCAAACATGTCGGCTTAGATGAATTATTGCCACCTTCAATGAAGGTTATGTCCCTCACATACTCAGAAATAGGGGTTTAACAGAGTTATGAATAGGAATTTTACTTTTCCAGACATAAACTGTTTGCTGACTGAGAAAACTCCTCCATTTCCCCCTTTCTAAACCTGATGCTTTGCTATGCAGAGCTACTGAAACACAGGGGGATGGTGTGCAGGGCATTCCTGCGGATGATGACTGAAAGGTAACTAGTGCTTCACTGCTTGTGTTCAGAGATACCCTTTAACAAACCGGATACCTGGTTCCTATGATCTGTCTTGTCTTAGCATATCTGGAGGGTGAAAGTCCTCCCAGACAGAGGCAAGAATGCCATTTCTGACACTCGAATGCCTATAGAAAAGACTGCATCCTGCCCTGCATGGCATGCTACTGCTTGCAGCAATCTTTGCCAAAGAAAGCTGGAACTTCAAACAGCTTTACGTGATCCTTTCAGCATCTCACCACTAAAGCACATCAGTCTGAGAGATGGTTTTCTGCCCAATTCTTGCCAGGAACTCATTAGAATATCACTGCAAGTACTTGTTTATTATCATAAATAATGCTGTGATGCTGAATTCACGTTTTTACACTGATCAATAAAACCGAAGTCAACACACTACACACCCAGCCCACACACGGAGAAAACTCATTTAACAAGAAGATCAAAGTTGTCTGTCTTCTCCTGCTGTAAAAGCACAACCAGCCTTTTGGCTTTCGCCAGTTATCTTTGAAGAATGATTGGAAATGAACAAAAAATAATTCTGGAAGCACAGACTGAAATTGCAGATACAAAACAGAGATAGGAGGTAACATGCAAATAACCACGTGGGAGACCTTCTCTTGAATTCGAATTGCATGGCAGGCCAAAGAGACAGCTGGAGCATCAACACTCTGCAAAGCTGCGCCATTCAACATAGCTTAGCATTCACCAGCTCTTTTGTTTTCTCAAAACACATACGGGCTCCTTTGCAATACTCAACATAAGCTTTTGAAAAGTAACAAACACAACCCAAAAAGCGAGCTAGCAAAGTTAGCATCTGAACTGCTCCCGCCCGTTTCCCCCCAATACATTACAGGCACAAGAAGCAACCAAACTGCTGCGCTCAACACTGAGCTACGCGGGACATAAACTTGTAGTTCAGGTGACGACAGGCTCCTGCGCTCAGCAGCCACAGCTCTGGTACTCACCACGGAGCCCATGGTTATTTAAAGTCCCACCGCGACCTAGGAGCCATCGCAAAGGGGATGCTTTCAGCCTCCAGAGAGAGCAACATGCAGCCCTCTCCCTGCTGAAAGCACTGCGTAGCCAACTCTAACCCTACCACCTCTCTGCAAGGCCAGTTTTGATGCTCAGCACAAAACAGAGAAGAGGCAGGCCAGAAAGAAGCAACTGGAAGATATTTATGGAACTCTAAGTTAATACGTTAATATCCTAAATATCGCAAGGCTTTGGCAGCCTACATTTTGGGGAAAAGAAAGCTCAGGTTAGCTATGTAGGGTCTTCTAAGTATTGATACTTGTGGCAGGTAGGGTCTTCCAAGTATTCATACTTGTGGCAGATAGAAAGACTGCTCAGCATCCACTTTTTATTTAACACACTGTTTGCTCTTGTTGCTAACAACACAATCCGAGCATCATAAAAAGAGCAAATAACTAGCAAATTTGCTTATGAAATAACAGCGACATGATTTACTAGTCAGTTGGTTGGGGTTTTTCTGGTACAAAGAGGATCTCCCACCAGGACATCTCCTCTCCAGCACAAAGAGACACAGCAGGGTAGCAGCAGAGATGAGGCACCCGTGGTGCAAGTCCAGTGGGCAGCACTGATAGCAGCCAGCAGCTACCAAGTTGCCAAAGAAGCCCCATTTATCTGCCCCATCTTCAAGCACTGCTACACTGTCCAAAGGAGTAAATCTTTAGCATTAATAGCTTCTTATCTTATGCCTCTACACTTTCACAGATCTATTATGCAGGTTTTCCTCACCTGCAGGATTTAAAAACTATGTTAAAATTACACAGGATCTGTTTTGAGGAAAAAACTATTACGAAACATGAATAACATCACAACACATCTTCCTGCTCACCGATAAACTGTATTCAGTTCTGCAGATAAACTGTCTTCAGTTCTGTATTCAGTTCACAGCCTCTGAAATAGCAGAGGCTATTTCAACTTACACAAAGCTCCAAAAGCATTCATTTCACTAGGCCCCATGTCAGATCATACTATTGCAGGGGTGCCCCTATGCATTTGTGCCCTAAGATAGCAGGGTTTACCCTACTGACCCATCCAAAACTACATGCCAGGTTTACAGTGTGTATTCTGTTAAGAAAAATGCAAGAATTTACTATTTAGGTGAAGAGTAAAATTAAACATAAAATTCAACCTACAGCCTTACTAATAGAGCTGGAATTGGCATAACCCTCCGAGTGTAAATAGAGGTCCTCCTAGGAAAAGGCATTTCAAGTTCTGATTTGGCATGTGAAACATGGCAATGCTGGGAAAACCACTTTTCTCCTAGGACAACTGGAACTCAGACGGGACTCTTGCCCACACAGAAGTGGTGCAAAACCTTCTAGTCCCCTAATACATACTGGTTTACCAGCAGAATTTTGGGTTTAAAGGAGAGAATGCACTTAAGGTTATTTCTAAACACACCCGGCATTAGGTTCTTTTTTCTTTAATATTTAAAAAGTAGAACACAGACTTCCTTCCTATCCTCCCCCACGCACACACTAAAAATATATAAATATATAAATAAAGGAAATGAAACTTCCCCATCAATGAAAATGGGGGGGGGTGGTGGTGTGGGGTGTGAAGAACAAAGACAAAAATTACAGAGAACTTCAGCCATTAGCCCATTTCAAACTGAACAGGGCTGGGTCCTTTCTTCCCCATATGCTGAAGTTATTTAGGATTTGATACTCACTTCAAATGAAAGCACCCGAAATGGACTCTGTCCTTTAAGAGCCTTGTTCTAGCCAGTGTGAACAAAAACCTCTCGCTGTCAGGGACCTCATAAAAAAAGGGCTGCCTATAACGTAACATTCCTCTTATACCCCTTTTGCTGGGCCAATCCTTCTTCAATCCATATGTCTGCAGTCTTTACACTCCAGGGTTAGCTGGAGGTTTTAGCACCCGACCCTGAGCTTTTCCTCCTTAATAAACATGAGATATTTTAACAAAGGACAAAAAAAAACAACCTCAAAACAAACCCCACGTATCAAAAACATCATCTCCAACAATCTCGCTTTGCTCTGGTTGTAATGAAGCCCGAACATGAAGAGGCAAAAAAAGTCAAAGCAAAACAAAACCTTGCAGCACTGCACTTCAAGGACATATCACAATGCAGGCTCTATCAAAAATCTTACCATGATCAGTTGATGAGGGGAGGGAGGGGAAAGACAACAACCATTTCCTTGCTGAACTAAAAAAGACCAGAGCAAATCAGTGATCAGGCCCAGGATGGCTATTTAGAAAGGCTGAATGAGTGGGGCAGGGAAACTTGGCCCTTGCAGCTCTGTGCCTGGAAAGTGAGCCCCTGGCAGCTGAAGATCATCAATTCATGTGAAATTCTAACAGTGTTAGAACTGGGAATTGGAGAGAGATGAACCAAAAAGAAATTTAAACAGAACAAATTAAAACCCAGCTACCTTTTGAGTCTGTATCATCCTAGCAGCATTTTGGGTCTTTCCAGAGTAAATCACCAGTCAACTCTGAAAACTTAGGTGGGCTGTTTGTGTGAAACACGTTACTCTTTGTTATACAGTAAGCTGAAACCACAAGACTCATTTCACTCCGAACCTCAAAATACACCCAGCACTACACAACTCCTCCAAACCCCTGCAACATCCCCGCTCTAATATGAAGAGTTTAAACTTCTTTTACAATCCCTATTACAGGGTAATACAAAGCATGCGTTGGGTTCCCCAAACCATTATCCTCTCGAGAAGCAAGTCACATCAATGATGTATTTGCCTTGGAGTTTCTGCAGCAGCAGGTTGTAACCTGAGCATAATAACCAGGTTTTCCCCACACAAATCAATGTCGTCTTAGTTTCTGCTGCTGTTTTGAGAAGGGCCACATGAGTCCGCACCACAACGGAGCAACACAGCCAAGGCAGAGAGAGAGAAAATAAACTGCTGTCACAAATACTCTTCCTCCTGCCCACAGAAACCAATATCCAACAGGAACCAAAGCCAATGCAGCCCGACAACAGACCGTGTTACCTACATCACCCTCCCAGGCGCGCTGGACCACGCGCTACCCAGAGACACAATGGCAGCAGCGAGGAGGTGATGGTGCAAAGTCCTGTTCTCAGCATCTCCAGATGTGAGGGGATCCACCCCCCACCCCCAACTCTACAAGATCACTTGGCACATAGATGCTCATAAGCAAATTCAATGGATTTTCTTAAATCTGTTTGGTTTCAAGCTAAAAGTTAAAGAGCAAACCCAAACTGATAAAATTGTTGCTAGCTCCCTTTGAGCCACGGTCAGCCCTACTCTTTGAAGGAAGAGCTGCTTTTCTTAAAATATATTTGAATGTGCTATTTTTGTTTTTATCTTAGAAGGCCCCATTTCCCCTCCCAGCCCCGCAATTGATTACAATAATAGGTGTCTCAGAGCCGGCCAAGTTAAGAAGAGGTTTTAGAACTTCAAATGCAGCAAACTGTATGGAATTTGCTGCTGCCTTTTTTGAGTTCCAAGCACAGCCTCCTCACACCCCACCCTACCAATACTCACACTTGCAGAAGTGTAAGCACGGTAACTCTGTGAGTAGAGTAAATCTGCTCTTCTAAGCAGTGCCATGAAGCCAGGCTACGTAAATAAGCCAAGTGCACGGCAGAATTCACAGCTGCGCTCAAAGGTGCTTGCGCCACATCTTACAGGTGGAGGAGAGGCAAAAAGATCCCTTAATTTTAGGGACAGAAAAACATGTAATTCTGATGGTAATCTTTCATCAGAAGCTATGTAGCCCCCCCAAAAAACCACAAGGGGAGAAAAAAGCCTGTTTCCATATCAACAGTTATTTTATCTCTATTAACTGTTGCTTGCTTTTTTCTAAATAAACGTATTTCTATACTTATGTTCATCAATGAAACTGCCTTATCTTGCAAATTATGATGACACAGCATAATAATGTGAGATACAGCCTTCCAGAATCTCATGCTGCCATCACGGACCGCAGAGCCCTTCTGCTTTAGTTTCCTGCTGTCCCATTGCAGTATTGAAAGAGAAGAGCCTTCCTGAGCACTGTGCTGAGTAAGTTTTTAAGTGACATATATTCCTCATTTGGTTAGAGCAAACAAAAGCAGATTAAAATACAATGAAAACATTCAGAGCAAAACATTACCTTACTGCTTTAGGAAATCGACAGGGTATGACAGGACTGCTCTTCTTAGGCTTTTGTCATACTCCCTGCCAAAGCCCAAGCTAGAAGCTCAATTGATGATGGCAAGCCCCACTGTACCACTGGGAGAATTCAAATGGCCAGAACAAAAGAAGTAACCAAGTTAGGAGTTTAAAACCTGGGAATTCCTTTTAACTACCTAGACTAGTTGAGCGCTACCCAAAAGCGAAACAAACCTGACACAAGGACTCACTTTGTGCTCTTAAATGCATAGGGGAGTATTATCAGAGACAGGTCATCAGTGGTAATGTGAAGCTTGAGAAACGTTAATGGATAAGACATGGAGACCTTTTCGGTCTATCCAATACAACATGAGTCAATGGCAGAGGTTAGTCACGCCGTGGTTTATTTATGCTCCTGTTGGGCCAAGCAGGGGTGATGCAAACACTGGAGGCAGGATGCCTACCCAGCTACCTCCTGGCCTCTTTCCTCTCTCCCACGGCGGGATGCCAACAGCAGGACATACGCTGATAGCAGCACGATTAAGCTGTGGCCTTATTTCACCAAGAGGCCGATTCTGTACTCCTCACTCAGGCCAGCTTCCACAGTGAAGTGCAGGAATTTGAGTGTTCTCGGCTTTTCAGGAACCACTGGTTTGCCTGCCACACCGACAGTGCTGCTCAGATCTTCTCTGGAGCCTCCCAGCCTTAGAAACACAAGGCACTTATCAGTGGTGGCAGAGCAGACCCTGAAAGTGTTGATTTGTGCCAGAACTTTTGAGTAGGGTATAATTAAGCCTTAATTTTTTCCAAACTGTATCAGAGTATCAGTGATACAAGACAAATGCAGACAACACATTTTCTTTCTATGAAAAATCACTTATCTAAATTCTAAACAAATGCATTTAATCATAGAATCTGAGACTGATCTGGGTTGGAAGGGACCTTCAAACTCATCCAGCTCCAACCCCTGCCACAGGCAGGGACACCTTCCACTAGAGCAGCTTGCTCCAAGCCCCTGTGTCCAACCTGGCCTTGAACACTGCCAGGGATGGGGCAGCCACAGCTTCTCTGGGCACCCTGTGCCAGCGCCTCAGCACCCTCACAGGGAAGAGCTTCTGCCTTAGATCTAACCTGAACTTGCCCTCTTTCAGTTTGAACCCATCACCCCTTGTCCTATCGCTGCAGTCCCTGATGAAGAGTCCCTCTCCAGCATCCCTGTAGGCCCCCTTCAGATGGAGGTGCTGCAGCCTCTGATCGTCCTCCCGGCCTCCTCTGGACTTGCTCCAACAGCTCCACATCCTCCTGATGTTGGGGACACCAGAACTGCACACAGTTTCTTATGTACTTAAAACATTTATTTGTTTTAAACCAAACAGCACAGCTTAACTTTCACGATGCGTATGTGTGGACAGAGCTTTGGAGAAGCAGCACCTTTGCTGTTAAATACATGCCTCGAACAAGCCTTAGGGAAAAAGGTAACATACCAACCAGGGCACATCACGGCCTTTCACTTCAACAAAGTGCAATGGGCTATTTCTAGGTAGATGCATTAAGGAAACGGCTCCATTCTGATCCCAATTAACATCCAAACAAGACCACCAAGTAGCTGACAGCAAACAGAAAGGGTCTGCACACACACCAACACCGCAAGGCCGGATCATACCATCCTACACTGTGCAGGTGCGGGGAGCTCGGGGATACGGGCAGCAGGGCAGCCCTGCAAAGCGGCCCAGGCTCAAGCTCGCTGGATGAACTCTCCCCTCTTCCCATACTTAGAGTCAAAATATAAGCTGTCAAAGAGACAAAACTTCTCCCCCACTGATTACCTGCCCAGAACATTAATCATGCTGTGAAGCACTTTGCGTTGTTTTCCATCAATAGCTTAGTTATGGGTCATCGTTTTTATTTTGCCACTATCGTATTAGGCGGTAAACATCTGTAAGCCTCAGCAGGAACCGCCTGAGGCACGACCAGGGCTGATGCACAAGGGCAGCCAGCACAGGTCAGATTCTCCTGGACCCCGCCAAGTTCCCATCTCGGATAGCCAAGCCTGTCTAGTTGACCGGCAGCAGTGAAAACCATTCTGTAAAGTCAGCAGAAGGATGAGTAGGCATTATCCATTTATTAACTGGTTAACTGCCAATTAATCTTACTTGCAAATCACCTCTTTGGTATCTAAACACCTGGCCAAGAGTTGCTGTTCGTTACCCCCTTACTCCCCCCATTTTGACGGGCCATAACGCGAAGCCCTCCCGCACCCACCAGCGCCCATCAGGAGCAAATACCCGAGTTCATCCAGACCAAGTTCTCCCCCGGCCGCAGGGAAGAGAGCCGGGGACCGCCTCATCCCTAACACCGACCCACACCGGGGCCGCGCCGGGCGCAGGGGTCGCGCCTGCCTCTGCTACTCGCTCTCGGGGCCGGGCCGAGGGGCGGCGGGACCACCGCTGGGACACAACTTCCGCGCCCAAGCGCGCCGAGCCGCCCTTCCCCGCCTCCCCTCCGCTCTGGTGGCCGGGAGCGGCAGCAGCGCCGCGGCGGGGCGCCCCGGGACCCGCACCCTCCGTCCTCGCGCCCGGGCCGCGCAGGTACCGGGCACCCCGCGGCGGCCGGGAAGGAGGAGGAGGAGGCAGCAGCAGGGCCTCGCCTCCCGGGCGCTGCAGACCGAAAGTGAGCCGCAAACTGCAAACTTTCTATTTTACCCCTTTTCTCTCTTTTTTTATCCCCTCCCTCCCAGCGCAGCCCCGGCTCCTGCAAAACCGAAACTTGCGAAGCGTTCGCCCTACCTGGCGTGGAAGTCTGCAACAAGTGCAGGCGCGGGGCGTGTGTCGGCGAGCAGGGCGCAATCGCGATATGAATTTATGACAGAGCTGCCCGGGCTCGGTCCTACTGCACTTACAGTGCAACGCTCATCCTGTAAACAAATATCGCTCCGCCAGGAAACATACTCCCCCCCGGCCCGGCGCGGCGAGGCCCCGCTGCCCGCTCCCACCCCGGGGCGGCGGCACATGGAGCGGGGCGGGCGCCCGCCGCACCCCGCACGGCGCAGGGGGAGACTCCGGGCAGAGGCACTTACCTCAGCGCGGCCTCCCCGCGCCGCCGCGCTGCCTTTGCGGGTCCGCGGTGCGGAGAAGGGAAAGAAAAAGAAGGGTAAAAAAAAAAAAAAACCCCGGTGTCAGCAAATCGCTGTCAAATTATTCCCTCGCAGGGGAGAGGGAAGGGGGGAAGCAGAAGCAGAAGGGGGAGGAGGCTGCGGGAGGCGGCGGGATCCCTCCGCCGCGATGGCTCTGGTAGCGAAGCAGGAAGTAAGGTGTCGGCGGCGCCGCGGCCGCCCGGCCCCGCGCCGGGGTGAGGGCTGAGGGGCACCCGCCGCCCCGCGGGCCCGCCGCCGACCCTCCGCCTCCCGCCGCTTCCCTCCCGCTCCGCCGGCAGCTCCTCCTCTTAGCGCGGTGAGCGCAGCGCAGGTGCCGGGGCCACCGGCGGAGACCTGTCAGTGGCGGCCGGAGCCGCGAGTCGGCGGGAGGCGGGCGAGGGGCTGCCGCGGGCTCCCGCATGCCGCAGGGCGCTGGGGACGGCGCCGCTCCCGCTGCCGGGCGGCGGCAGCGCTGAGGCTGGGGGGGTCCCGCCGCTGAGGGGATGGAGGCGACAGGGAGGAGGACGAGGAGGGCTCCCCGCTGCTGCCGCGGGGTCTCCCTCAGCGCCGGGGCGCCGGAGCCGGACAGTGGCTGCTGCGGTGGAGGCGCGGTCTCACCGGGAAGGGCTCGGCCCGGTGCGGGAAAGGGCTTGGTTCGGTGCGGGAAAGGGCTCGGTTCGGTGCGGGAAAGGGCTCGCCTCTGTGCGGAAAAGGGCTCTTCTCGGTGCGGGAAGGACTCGGCTCGGGAAGGGCTCGGCCCGGTGCGGGGAAGAGCTGCCGCGCTGCCCGCGGCCTCGGCTCCTGCGCCTCGCGTTAATGTGGAAGTTAATTCTCTAATAGAGCGGGCCCTGTAGGAACTTGCTGCTGTGGTCACAGAGCTTTGCCGCTGGTTGTCTTAAATCACTCTTTTCTTTGGTCTTTAATTCTACAGAAACGGCATGGTGACATTCCTCATCGGTCCTGCCTCCCTGGAGCTCAGAATTCGCATTAGATTGCACCAAAATGTTCCCTTGCAGGGAAGGATTTTGCATCTTGGGAACAGCTATGTGATGCATACAGCTTACGCAGTGCTCTGTTCAAGCTCACGGGCAATGACAAGTTAAGTGTAAGAAACCATGGCTAGGAAGAGAGAAACCGAAACAGGAGTGGTTACAGGGCCTGCTTCTGCCTTCAGAGAGGAGAGAAAAAAGCCAACGGAACTCTCAAGGGTTATAACTGGAACAGAAAAAGGGCTTTGGTTTTAGCATTTGTGATTCAGCCTTGCATTATAATGGTTACCAGCAGCTTCATTTTCTTTTTATGGTCATCCTGGTTTCCTGGCTGCATGGCACTTCCACCGGGCCACTGCTCTTAATAATTTAACCTTTTATGAGATTGCTTTGATTTGCAGTGTAGATTAGAGCAAGAGCGAACAAGCATGATGTCACCCATCGGCTACTAAACTCCTTTGTACTACAGCAAAGGTCTCAGTTGCTTAAAACATCAAGAGAAAGGTTTTTGGTAGGTTTTTTTCCCAGCCAGCTAGCCATTTTCTGATTTTATTTCTACTTAAGTGAAAAATACCATTCAGATATTGTAACTGTCCGTGCTGAGCTGTGCAAAGGCTATGCTGAGTCTGGGATTCAGTGGTTGGCTTGTTTGCTTGCTGGAGTCCTAAGTCATAGAAACGAGGTTGAAAATAGAATTAAAACCACAACTCACCATGTGCCTTGCCTCTGTTGTTTGTTTTTTTGTGTCTAGTCTGAAACCCAGAATAGCCCAGATTGCTTCTGATTTCCAAAATTACCTTTGAAAATAAGCAGTGGAATTTAACGCAGCCCTTTCTAGGTCTGTCTCAGCTTCTGTACGTGCCCAGCTTATCAGTACAAACCATTCTATACGGAATTGGCCGGGCATGACGTGGTTTACCTGAAACACTCAGGTTTGTGCTGTAACTCTCAAAACAGAAGCAAATGTCCTATTAAAGTTCAAACAAAGAGTCATCCTCAAGCAGCCTTTTGACATACTACAAGCTGGACCCGTCTTCCTCTGCTGTAACAAGTTTAGCTATGCAAAACTCTTCTGAATGAAGTCAAGTAGTTCATTTAGCTTTGGTCAACACCTCAAGAGAAATGGGGGGCTGGCTATAGCCACACTGCATTCTTTGTGTATACCCTGCGGTTCATCAACTGGTCTCCATCAAAAGCACAAAGCCTTAATTTATGTTCTCAGTTTTCCTGAGCCTCCTTCTAATCTTCAAGGCTCCGGGTAGCAAGCTGCCTGGTTTTGAGTAACAACCCATATTACTATTTACAGTATTAAACCTCAGAGCAATTCTATGGGCTTGTTGTGGTGCCGTTTAACACCACTTCAGCACTGATAAGTGATGAGCAACGGGAGCCTTGAAGCCACGGTGAAGTCCTGGCTGGCTTGGCCGCCTGCTTGCTGTCAGAAGAGGGAGACCTTGCTCTCTCCTCCCTGCCCCGCCGAGCTGGTGCAGCTCACCAAGGTAGAAGGCTCTTCCCTCTTCCTGTTTGGGTTCATTTCCTGCCATTTTGGTGAGGTCCAAGGGAGCTGCAGCAGCAGCAACCTGCCAAGGTGGCTTAGCTGAAAACTTCCTGAAGCCTCCCGCTGCTTACAAAGAGCAGCAAAGCAGCAAATGTCTTCTGGTATGTGCCATTGGTCTGTCCAGTTCTTGTTAGAGGTTAATGAATTGAGAGCTATTGGAGCAAGTCCAGAGGCGGCCACGAGGATGCTCAGGAGCTTAAGCACCTCCCATATGGAGACAGGCTGAGAACATTGGGGCTGTTCAGCCTGGAGAAGAGAAGCTGCGGGGAGACCTCAGAGCAGCTTCCAGTGCCTGAAGGGGTCTACAAGGATGCTGAAGAGGGACTCTTCATCAGGGACTGCAGCAATAGCACAAGGGGTGATGTTTTCAAACTGAAACAGGGCAAGCTCAGGTTAGATCTAAGGCAGAAGCTCTTCCCTGTGAGGGTGCTGAGGCGCTGGCACAGGGTGCCCAGAGAAGCTGTGGCTGCCCCATCCCTGGCAGTGTTCAAGGCCAGGTTGGACACAGGGGCTTGGAGCAAGCTGCTCTAGTGGAAGGTGTCCGTGCCCGTGGCAGGGGGTTAGAACTGGATGAGTTTGAAGATCCTTTCCAACCCAAACCATTCCATGATTCTATGAATTTTGTATTTTTCTAGGTTGGGCTGGTTTAGAAATGAAAGAATTGCAGAAGTGACAGAGGTCTCGGATCATTCTCCTGGTTCATTCCTTTCTGACCCAGGACTGCTGTGTCATTATCTTCCCAAACACCATAGCTTTTACCAGGATGCTTTGCCTTGAATCTGTGGCCTTTCCAAGAAAACTAATGCTTAAGAAAACTTGGTGTGAGTGTGGTAGAAGGCAGCATACCTTTGTGCAACAGCTGGAGTCGGTAGAAGAAAACCCCATTAGGACTCTCTAATGAATCACATTTACTCAGGTATCTTACACGTCCAAGTCACAACAGCCAAATGGGTGTCCATCCAATTCCTCAGTTATGAATGCCTGTTTCCAGGTTGAATTTTGAATTGTGGCTGTTATCTTACAAAATAATAGCCAGACCTTAATTATGCAAGTTGGTTGGATAGGCTTAGTTTTGGTTAATGTGGAGATTTTGAGCCATATAGTGTACTGATACAGGATTTAGAAGCAAGTTTGGTCTCAGATTCTGGCATCCTCCATAATGTGGAAGGGAGTGTTTGTAAGTGAGGTTGTAACCTGCTTAGTTCAAGTTTATGTACCTGAAGATAAAGAAAAGTCATTATGGAGATTTCAAGAAATGGCAAATACACCCTCTGCCACCCCTTGTTCTGATGTATTCACTCGTCACCTCCTTGCTTCTTCATTTCAATCTGTGAGTGTTCCAGCATGACACTGCTGGTTCTTTCCCTACTAAATTAGTTGGTATCATCTGAATCCCTTGCATTTAGTCAGTCATTTACTTTTGTCTCTTCCCTGTTAGATAAATAAGAAACAGCGGGGCCTTACAGGAGTGACACTAGTAGTGTCACAACAGTTTAAAAGCGTTGTATACCATGCATGAGAGGTGGGATGAAATTCAATAGTAATAAAAGGTCAGTCCTTTACTTTTGTCTCTTTGCAGGGATGCTCGGAAACTAAGTGAAGCCTGTGAAGTGCTTTGGAATGTTTTGGTCCAGAAGTTACAGATGGGACAGTTAGAAACAGTGACGACTCCAAGATTTTCTCTCAATGACACTACTACCGTTTTGCAACCATGTGCAAGCCCTAGAGAGGAAAATGAGCTGGAGACACTGGGAGCTTTAAAGGGGACATTTTTGCTTCATTTGCTTTGTGTCAGCTCCCTTCCTCTTGGATGAGGCGCTTACACTCTCATGCTGTCAGGAACAGTCTGTGGGCATCTGCATGCGCATGTGAGAGATACAGTGACATGGACCATCCTGCGGGATCACATCCTAGTGAGCAGCGCTCCAGTTTGTGGGGCTTTCCACATGATAGAGAAGAACAAATGCTTTATAGAATGCACTGACATGTGTATTTATAAATGTACAATGTGTGTAGTATTTACATCTATAAATTATATTCCATACATTTGTTAATGATGACTGCATAAACATAGAACACTCATGTATCTTCATCAAACATGAGTGAAAATCTCATCTTTTAATTTTTTGACTCATTTCCAGGTTTTAAGCTGATGCTGTGGTTTGAACTGTTCTGACCTTTGAAACCACTCACTCTGCTACAGCTTTTTGCATGAGTAGGTCAGACAGGGTCTTACACTCAGGGGCGAGTAACACTGTCCCCACATTGCAGATGGGCAAACTGGGTAACAGAGGTGGTCCAACATTATCCAGGAAAGCAGCCACAGATGAAACCAAGTCTCCCGAGTCTGCACTGTGTTATGTCTTAAAGACAGACCAGTATCTTTCCATAAGGCTTACGCCCCACTGGAAATTATTGCAGCTTTGACTGACATGCAGGAAGTTTTGTCCTGGTTTCTAAGCACTCGCGGTGGTAGCAGCTCAAAACTGCTGCATGAAGAAACACACCTTATTGTAAATGTCCTGCTGCTGTACTACTGGAAAGAAATATCCAGCCCTGTTTGCAGATAAAGATTCAATTTCATTACAGTATTCAATTGAAACTGCCTCTACAGAGACACCGTCAACTTGAGACGCAGTGAAAGACAGGAACAGATTTCAGGTAGTGCCTCCTCTGATTTGTGTTGAATGCCCCCACCAGTCTTTGTGAATTATTTTTGCTTGGCTTTAAAAATGTTATGTGGTAAAATTGACATATGCAAAAAGAGGCTTTAGGATGGTGGTTACACAGAGCTGGCCTAATTTCTAAGGTGTTGGCTGAATGAGAGCAATTGGGAAGGAAAAATGAAGCTGATTGTATGCAAATCTCTTGTAAAGATCAAGGTAAACGGTTATGGAAAAGATGTTTGAGGAGAGCAGAAGGGAGCCTGGCATCATGACTTCAAGTTGCAGTTCATCTAAACCCTTTTCTGTAATGGAAGGCTAATACCTCCATACAGATGTGACTAAGTCAGTGCAGTTCCCTACCACAGTATGCAGCATGGCCGAGTCCACTCTGCCAACTGAGATTAAGATTCAGGTTTTTCAGTGCATGTAGTGAATTTCAGTGACCTCAGGCAGCCACCTCTGATCAGAACGATCCCAGTCATCCTATCCCCCTTCTTGCAGCAGTTTCTCCATTTTCTATTTCATATTGGCCCTGAACAACCTGCTCTAGTGGAAAGTGTCCCTGTCCATGGCAGGGGGTTGGAACTGCATGATTTTAAGGTCATTCCCAACCCAAACCATTCCCTGATTCTATCATTCTATATTCCTCAGCACAGAAGCAAATTATTGAGTTGAATGTTCTCTGTGTAGGGTTTGTAGAAGGAGTTTAAAAGAAAACACATCTTCTGCTTGGAACCTGAGAACTGTAACATGAATTTTTATACAAGTCTTTCATAGTCATATATGAAAGGGCCACAAGGATGCTCAGGGGCTGGAGCACCTCCTGTATGAAGACAGGCTGAGAACATTGGGGCTATTCAGCCTGGAGAAGAGAAGCTGCGTGGAGACCTCAGAGCAGCTTCCAGTGTCTGAAGGGGGCTCCAAGGATGCTGGAGAGGGACTCTTCATCAGGGACTGCAGCGATAGGACAAGGGGTGATGGGTTCAAACTGAAAGAGGGCAAGTTCAGGTTAGATCTAAGGCAGAAGCTCTTCCCTGTGAGGGTGCTGAGGCGCTGGCACAGGGTGCCCAGAGAAGCTGTGGCTGCCCCATCCCTGGCAGTGTTCAAGGCCAGGTTGGACACAGGGGCTTGGAGCAACCTGCTCTAGTGGAAGGTTTCCCTGTCCGTGGCAGGGGGTTGGAACTGGATGAGTTTGAAGGTCCCTTCCAACCCAAACCATTCTGGGATTCTGTGATTATATATACCTGTTACTTCTAGGTCACACTGTGTCTGAATTGTTTCTTCCCTATGTGACAGTGGACAGACTGTCCCCTGAAACTGTGCAAATACAGCTGTCATGATGTAAAAAATACTACTAACTAAAGTGGCAAGGCTTATGTAGCCAATATGTGCAGTATATTCTGTTTATAGTCATGTAGGGCACTTTACATCATTAAATTAAAATAAGCTGTATAGTTTCACATTTTTATAGTGATGGAAGTGCAGTTACCATTGAAGACAAGCACATTTACATTTCTGTGCCTGTGTTTTCGTTTGGTGGCCCCAAAACACTTGAGGAGGTGAGAGCTAGGCTGAAAAACAGAAAGCAGAAAATGTGATGGAGTTACTGTATAGCTGCAGTAAGACACGGAACTGCAGGGGACCACTATAGAGCAGGGTAGCAACATTGATAGTAGGGGAAGCCCAATTTGTGTACAGCTGAGATGGTTTTGCCAGCAGCAGCGGAAGCGCAGCAGATGACCAGTAAATACAGGGATATGTAAATATGTGAACTCTTACAGTGTGCTTTCTGATGGACAGATTTTACTCCTAGAGATGAAGAAACCATCTCCATCCCATTCAAACAGCCTGTGAGTCTCCAAACAAACATAGAAGTTGGGAGATGAAGCAGAAGGTCCCCCAAACAACCTGAGTGTAGAGCTGCAGATGCAAGCTTAGGTCTGTGAGACTGAAAGTCTCAACCTTTGGGTCTGTTCTGTTGAAAAGAGAGTTAATGGCGCAAATTGAGAGCTCTCTTTTCCTCCAAAAGTCTCCAAAGTTTTCTTCTAGGCATGTGTGGTACCATCTTGTCCTCCTGTACCTGCAACCTCCCTCGAACCCATCAGTGATGACTGAATAACTTAGGGACCAGAAAGCTCATCTCTTTGTGGCACCCACAGCACTGCCAGCCTGCTAGTAAAGCTTGGTGGAATATGGGGAGTCACATCTAAGGACGGAAAAGAGGTTTCTCAAACTGACATTTGCTTTAGTTGCTCTCTGCAGAATCCATTTCACTTCATTCAGATGTTCTAACAATGACAAGGCAAGACTTCGTGTTTCTCTGGGTATATATTTTACAGCTTATATGTCCTCTCATTGTGCAGACATCTCTTCTAAACCCCCTCGAGAGGACAGGCTCAACTCCATGGATTTTGGTCAGAGTCTCAAAGCTGTGCTCAGTTCTGGGCCCCTCACTACAAGAGGAGTTTATTCTATGATCCTAGGAAAGCTGACACTGACTCACCTGCAGGCAGTGATACCTGGACACTGCCACACTGATAATTCCTCTGCACCCCCAAGAGAGGCAAAGGAGCTGCACTGGTTGTCTATCGGTTGAGGAAATCCCCACATGGGGACTCGTGGGTGTATTTCACTTTCTTTGCACTTCGTGTGTGCTGTGCTGGGAACAAAGAAAGACAAAAACATAAATTCAGCCCTAATTATTCAGCTGAACCCATGGCCTTAAAATATGCTCAACCCAAGGAGAAAACCCAGGGTTGGGTGAGGCTTCTTCCAGACTGCTTTTGAGCAGTCTGAGGCACCACTATAGAGGCCGTTCTTGCTGAAGTGCCTGCTGAAACCCCTCGAGTCTGTGTTTAAGGGGCAGTCCTGTGTGGAGTCCTTCCCTAGTGCGTGTGCCAGTGGTTTTCCCTTCTCTTTACAAGGCTGTCTGAAGATCTTGGACCTGTTCCATAGTGAAGTTCCAAGCATCTTTACTGTCTATCTGCCCTTGCAGTGTGAGAGGCTGGAAAGTTTTACACTCTGGCTTTCTGTAAGGCTCGTTTCACAAGCTGCAGAATGGAGATTACTCTGCTTCCCATTTCCACTTCTGTAATGTTTAGTATGCTCAATCACATGTCTGGTTTGGTGTTCATTTCTGCAGTTCCTACCTACATTTCATGCAGTTCTTCATCTTATCTGCAATTGCTATCTGCGCTCTCAATCAGCTCATCTCTTTCTATTAGTAACAGATCCAGTCAGTTCATATGCTTGCATGAGCTCTAGGACAGTAATGTCTTGTCTTGCCGGCAGACAGAGATGTTGAGGTTATGATAACCTATATGCTTGTCTGAGGGATGTGAAAATAATGTTATGAATGTTGTTTATGAAACCTGGGGCTTGTACAGCCTCCGTAGCTTTCACATTCCATAGCTGACTGTCCTCAAAGGAGTGACAAGTAGAGCTGACAGCGTTGCAAGCCCATAGTTTACATCTGATCCTGTTTTCCCTGGGTTACCTCTGTGTAGATACCCCTGTGAGGCCAGTGTTCTTTAAATGATCCTGCGCTTTCTTTGTTCCATTTTAACCTCTGGTTCTATCTTGTTTCCTCTTCCTTATTTTTCCTTCTCCTGACCTTGCACTATGCACAAACATTCTCCATCAGGAAATCAGTGAGATATTTGGAGTTCATTCTTCATGTCCTAGATTTTAGGCCCAGTACATAATGATCCAGCTACATCCCAACCTGCGTGCTGTAACGCTGCTTTCCACTTCTTCTCTCTACTGCCAACAAAGCAAGTTTATTTTCTAATAACCTCCTTTTATCCTTAACTCTCTACAGATGTTTGCCTCCTTCTTCCCTGTTAATTCAAGTCTCTCTGCTTCCAGGGACCCTCTGCCTAGGACCCTGCCTGTCTCCTTCTGTGTCATTTTCTGCTCTGAGATGGAAAGTGACAGCTTCTGTCCCCCTCCGTGCCTGAGCATCGCAGTAGAAGGACACAAGCTTGACTAAAAGGAGCTGTGGGCCGTGCTTGTAACCAGATTTCCAGCGAGTGTTTTGAGAACCAGTTAGGCACTTTTCCCAGTGTAGACAGGCTCATAGAAGGACCATTAATTACTCAGCACAGGCTTAACCGTGGGCAGAAAAAGGGGGCTTTTGTGCCATTGCCAACCCCTCCCCATTACTCGGACTTGTTGGTTTTGTCTTTAATCGGATTACATGACTTCTTTGCTCTATATGCCAAAATGGATGGCTCCTTTCAGTAATAAAACAAAGGCAATAACCTGAAAGGAACCATGGCTCAAAAGCACAAACTTGACCTCTGACTGACCTTGACATTTACAGACTAAAAAGACCTTCTCTTTGAATAGAGAGACCAAGTCAGGGAGCCAGCAAGAACCAGGAGAAAATGGGTTTGTTGCTTTCTGATTACATTGTTTAAACCAACATAGCCCATGGTTTACAATACTTCATTACAACGTATTAGGGCCTGGAGGTGATTTAATGTCTGTTTATAACTGAGACTAATCTTGAAATAAACAAATGAATGTTTG
The DNA here is from genome assembly GCF_963264785.1 of Psittacula echo. Lineage (NCBI taxonomy): Eukaryota > Metazoa > Chordata > Aves > Psittaciformes > Psittacidae > Psittacula > Psittacula echo. Next base: position 1,139,078 of record NC_137738.1, on the reverse strand, counting down.
GAAAATGGATGAAGCTGTTCTGCTGGAGACAGCGTTAAATGCATCCCCGCAGAGTAAATCATGGCTGTACAGCACTTAAATGCTTTTTATTTCTACCTTCGGTTGTATTTCAGTAGTTTTATCTAACAGAATTAATCATGGGGCAGTAGAAAAAGAACTCTAATTGGGCAGGACAGTCTAGCGGACATACATGCTGTTAAGATTCACAATGTAAAAACTGGGTAGCCCTTTAAAATCAGGGGAAAAGATAAACTGGGAAAAGCTGTAGCATTACACGAGGCACCATGGTGATCTAAATTAAATCTGTTACAACCTGTTCTAATTTAAAATTGCTCCGTTGTGCGAATGAAGGGGAAAAGAAGAAGAGTTGGTTCAGTTGTTCCAAGCATTTTCATATTCCCAGATAAATCTTTCATTGATCCTGCCTTTCCTTGTAGGCTTTGTGTTCCTACGTTCCTGTTTCCTCTATGCATCCCCTGTCTAACTACAGCCAGCTGAACAAGAGCAGCTTGTGCCAAGGCAGCCACTAAGGGCACCAGCATCCTGGCCTGTATCGGCACCAGTGCGGCAGCAGGACCAGGGCAGTGACTGTTCCCCTGCACTGGGCACTGGTGAGCCTGCACCTCGAATCCTGTGTTCAGCTCTGGGCCCCTCACTACAAGAGAGACATTGAGGGGCTGGAGCGGGGCCAGAGAAGGGCGGCGGAGCTGGTGCAGGGCCTGGAGCACAGTGTGATGGGGAAGGGCTGAGGGACCTGGGGGTTCAGTCTGGAGAAGAGAAGGCTCAGGGGGCACCTGATGGCTCCCTACAACTGCCTGAGAGGAGGATGGAGCCAGGAGGGGCTGGGCTCTGCTCCCAAGGAGCAAGGGATGGGACAAGAGGAAATGGCCTCAAGCTGCACCAGGGCAGGTTTAGATGGAGCTGAGGAACAATTCCTTCCGCAGAGGGTGCTCAGGCATTGGAACAGGCTGCCCAGGGCAGGGCTGCAGTCACCGTCCCTGCAAGTGTTCACACCCCGTGGAGACGAGGCCTCAGTGCCATGGGTCAGTGGTGGCCTTGGCAGTGCTGGGGAACGGTTGGACTGGATGAGCTTAAAGGGCTTTTCCAACCTAATTGATTCTAGGATTCTCGGATTCTAAGAACGTGTTTTATATGGAGCCAACAACTCTTCCTCCAGCAGTTCAGTATCAGTTCTTGTCTCTATCAGCCAAGAGCAAGCGACGTCGTCAAGTGTCACCATTGTGGTGTCCATCTCGAAGATCCTCTGTGGTGCTGTAGGCAGGGGCCTTGCTAGAGGAGGTTGCTCTGGCTTCTTCTGCCAAAGGGTGAGTGCAGCTGTGCTTATCCTGCTGTGCACCTCTGTGGGAGACTCCTTGGGCCACTCCTGCTTCTCTCCCTCTCCTGCCTCTCCTGCCACCCAAGGCCCTACCAGGCATTCCACAGCATATTTCTCATCTTAGAATCATGGAATCCCAGAATGGTTTGGGTTGGAAAGGACCTTAAAGCTCAGCCAGTTCCAACCCCCTGCCACAGGCAGGGACACCTTCCACTAGAGCAGGGTGCTCCAAGCCCCTGTGTCCAACCTGGCCTTGAACACTGCCAAGGATGGGGCAGCCACAGCTTCTCTGGGCACCCTGTGCCAGCGCCTCAGCACCCTCACAGGGAAGAGCTTCTGCCTTAGATCTAACCTGAACTTGCCCTGTTTCAGTTTGAACCCATCACCCCTTGTCCTAATGCTACAGTCCCTGATGAAGAGTCCCTCTCCAGCACACTTCTAAGAGCTGACATTCACAAACTGTGTTGAATTTTCCTAAGTGCTGGTCTCTGAACAGTTAGAGCCTGAGCTATAGAAAAGCTCTGAAGTCGGTTGGTTCCCCCAGTGCCACCACCCACACCCTTCCGGGTGCACACTGGAGAGAGTGGGAGTCGGTGAGGGCTTGGATTGGAAGCAGCAGCAGAGGCCATGGCTGCGCAGCCTGTTGCCACCTAGTGCTGCAGATAGGGAAAAGCAAGATTTTGCCTTCTGCCCAAGGCTGGGACTCCTGCGAATCAGCCACCACAGCGGTCATGAGTCAAAAGGTCCTCTTCTGTCCTAAGCAGCACTGCTTAACCAACCTACTTCACTTTCTTGTGCTGCAGTTAATGCACTTTTCTCTCAAGGACCAAGGAACAAGGGATGGGACAAGAGGAACCGGCCTCAGGCTGCACCAGGGCAGGTTTAGATGGAGCTGAGGAACAATGCCTGCCCCAGAGGGTGCTCAGGCATTGGAACAGGCTGCCCAGGGCAGGGCTGCAGTCACCGTCCCTGCAAGTGTTCACACCCCGTGGAGACGAGGCCTCAGTGCCATGGGTCAGTGGTGGCCTTGGCAGTGCTGGGGAACGGTTGGACTTGATGAGCTTAAAGGGCTTTTCCAGCCCAGTTGATTGATTCTATGATTGCTCTTTCTTAGTGCAGGGGTTTTCAAAGTCTGGTCCTTCAGCATCCTAGCATACACAATTACACTTCATGAGGTGGCTACGTGTCTGCATACTCCTCCATACAGACACGAGGGGCAGAAGTCTGAAGAATAATTAAGTTTGCCAACTGAAAACCAGTCAGCCACACAAGCGACAGGCCTGTGAAGGGGAAGGTTGTACCATCAGCCTATACGTTCATCGGCATCAGAGAGGTAAGGGTGACAGCTACAGCAACAACTTCAAGTGGTGCGTGCACCTTCCTATGTGTCAAAGCTGACCACCCATGCACCACACATGTAGGCTTTCTTGGTAACATCTCACAGAGTTCCTGCTATTAACTGCTGTGTCTAAATATACACCAGCATCGTTCTGAATTTACAGTATAAACCAATGAGATCAGGCACTATTTTACACACGTGGGGTTTTTCCCTTCACTCCTGTGTTTATTTTTCCCCACGTACACCTCATTACTGCCTATCCCTTAGCTCCTGTTACATCTCTTTCAGAGGCTGGTGTTGTATTTTACCATTGAGCTTTAGACTGGTGACATGTTACACTGCAGAAAGAAGTGAAATTATCATAGATTCAGTTTGCACTGTGTTTTTCCTAAGCCACTGCTTGGTGAGAATAAATCACATCACCTTGACATGATCCGCTAATGAAGGTGCACACCCTCTTGCCCTGCTCTCTTCCTGGAGAACCCTTCCTCTGTCTTTTTAGTTCCTTTCCAGGGCGGAAGAAGCTTTCTAATTCCACACATCGTTCTGCTTAGCAATATTGCTGTTGCCTCACGCAATAAAAATCAGTTGTGTAACTGCCTTTGCCAGGCTTGCAGAGAGCATTCACCAGACAAAAAGATGGCCACGGTATCTTTCTGCTTTCCATTATGTCTCCTGTGTTCACTTATTATGCAATACATCTGCTTTCAGTATCTTTTTAAAATCATTTCTCTTGACATCATGTTTAGGATATTGCACACGTGTAATCTAAAATCATGCAAAGATAAAAGCAGGGAAAAGAAATAAGCTTATTCGGCTCTATTGCTGAAAGGGCTGATATTACAGCACTACTGCCTCCAAGGAACAAAGAATCACCTACAGTTTGACAGATAGTATTTTTAATCCTCTAATTCTGAACCAAATTCCTAAAATATCCTGTGTTTGCACATTTCCATGGGCTCTTTTGTTCTGAACAATGTCTTGCTTAGCGAGCTATGTCTTATCAATCCACCAAGTACTGGGTGTCATTGTTCACCTCATTCACAATTCATCTTTTAATTAACATTATCACAGGCAAAATTCTAGTTTGCTCAGCATCATTTGTCATTGGGATTGGCAGCACAGAAATAAAAGAATTGCCATCTGAATTTATCTGAAGACAATGTGAGAGATGGTGACTACAAACCCACCTCATCCGGCACTGATGATGATGGTGGCTTTAAAAGTTCTATTTGCTATATAAAAATCATTACGTTGGTCATTCGGTATCTGCTAAGCAAACTGATTTATCCCAATTAGTGTTACTGATAATATAAACCTGGATCCTGCACTTAGACGTGCTGCCTTGGTGGACTTAGTGAAGATTAAAGAGATCCAAATGTCTTTGCAAGGTGATGATCTTAGACATAGCTACGTAATATCAACTTAATGCAGAAAAGTGCCAGTCATTTGCTTTAATAGTTCAACTTTGAAGTGAAGTTACAACTGCAGGATTGTTTTAGAGAGCACTCAAGGAAGTTGTTTAATGTCTTTTTAACTCCACCAGGATATGAACCTTTCACAAGACATGCCTTTCACAATGATTGCCATAAAACTCCATCGATGTGGAGGAAATTAAATAGCGTTTTATTTCTCTGAGTCTATGAAGAAGACATCTATCCCTGCAGCCTAGATATGCCACGTTCTTCTATTTATATTTAAATTAACACAGTGATAATAAATGGGCTGCATTTAAGGTATAGTGAACACGCCAGCAAACCAGCCACTTAAAAATTCCCTCCAACATCCCTTCATCTTACGATTTCACCCATTCCTAGTCACAAATGCAACAGGCCCTGAAGATGATCACATTCAAGCAGCACCCAGCCAAGGTGACAAACCTATCTGTAGGCAGAGCACCTCTTTGGAGCATGGTCTGCTGTAAGCCCTTTCTCTTTCATAGCTGGGCTTCAGCTTAGCTGCTGCTGGTGACTTCTGCTGGATTGGCATCGAGAGGCAGTCTTCCAGTGTGGAAGATGCTGTTTTGATACTAAGTATCATCTAAAAGAGTTTTTAAAAAGGAACCATCAGACCCCACTGTCATAATTAGTATTTGCTCAGTTATGCCTATGTACATTGTGCTTTTAATGGATGCAGCATTTATTGAAACTACAGGAACCTAAGCAAGTTAATTGACCCCCAGTCAAAGTGCCACTTAGTTTTGATTTGAGAGAGATACAGATGGTATCTGCATCTTTCATGTGTGTGTTGAAAGCAAGGTGATGCCCAAAAACTTATCAGCTACAGCAGGGAAATGCTATGAAGTTTTACTATTAACCCTGTTGAAACATTAAATTCTCTAGATTTCTTCCATTTCTAGCTGATAATAGACCTGGGAAGAGTTAGTTTCTTTAGCAGAAGATAAAGGCAGCCTCCACAACCTCAATTATTGTCCCTGAATTTGAGTAATATCTTTGCTTATGAAGTTAATGGCACAGGCTAAAAGTTATGGAGCATTCTACCCAAAGTTATAAACAATGATACCCAGGAAGTTGTTACGCTTATATTGAAATAATGGCTTTGTAGTCTGATTTCTCTTTGGGTCACCCACCTTTCTAGGTAAAATAAGATGCCTTTCACAATACTAAACTCCAAGATTTATTTATCCCCAGGGTGGCTTGTGCCGTCCCTGGAGACATTCCAGGCCAGGCTGGATGTGGTTCTGGACAACTTGATGTAGTCGAAGATGTCCCTGCTCATTGCAGGGGTTGGACAAGATGAACTTTGAAGGTCCTTTCAAACCCAAACCATCCTATGATTCTATGATTTTTCTATCATTTTCTTCATGCAGCCCAGAAGGAGAGACAATTAAATCCTACAGCTTTCTTTTACCCTCTGCCTTGCTCCAAACAAGTGTCATGTGCTGTGTTACTCAAGCATCGACAGCACATGAATGAGAAACAGCGTGGGCTTTACTGATCTTCTGAGGAATATATAATTATTTGCTGTGTTCTAAGAAGGATTATTCAAAAAGTGGAAAATTAGATAAAAATAAAGAGAGTAAAAAGATGGACGCTGCATATAGTAAGGGACAAGAGGAAATTACTCTTATTCGTAGACTATTAGGTGATAAAATTAATATTCTAAAGGCCGTCCTTTTACCATTCTATGATTCCCTCCTAGCACTGGTTAAACCCATCTTTTTCAGCTATTGCCATCAGTCTTTCCAGACGTGTGCATCCCCTTCATCTCAAAACTCCCCAGAACTCCCAAACGCAGTATGTAAGTGAATGTGATGATTTATAAACCCCTGAGGTTTCAGAAACAAGTGCTTATACAGTATGACTAATACGCGAGTGTGCTGCTGCCCCCTGATGCAGGGAACGTTAAATCTTTTTAAGAGCAGCCAGGCAATGGCACACAGCTCACCTTCTCTCTTATATTTATATATATGGCCGTAGATGTAATTGTTACTGCTTGAACAGGCATAAGATAATGTTATCTCCCCTGGGTAACTCAATATTTAAATTATTAGTCGAGAGAAGAAAGAGGAAAAGGAAGAAGAGAGAAATGAGATGAAAAAGGGAAAAGACAACTCTGCAGGTGCACTATGAGAACGTTTAAACATGATACAGAATATAAGCTGTGAACCGGGAATCACTTTAAATGCACAGTTTTGTTATAAGTTAAAACTTAAATAGGAGGAGTTTAGATTGGATATAAGGAAGAAATTCTTTACTGTTAGGGTGGTGAGGCACTGGAATGGGTTGCCCAGGGAAGTTGTGAATGCTCCATCCCTGGCAGTGTTCAAGGCCAGGTTGGACAAAGCCTTGGGTGGCATGGTTTAATGTGAGGTGTCCCTGCCCATGGCAGGGGGATTGGGACTGGATGATCTTAAGGTCCTTTCCAATCCGAACTATTCTGTGATTCTAAGTTAGTACTGTTTGGCAAAAGGAACATTTATGGCCACTTTCGGCTAGCACTGCAGGCAATTACAGTTTGTCTTTCCTGCCTGTTTATTCCCCTCCCCTGCACTGTCTAGATTTGGGAGTGGAAACTGGCCTGAGCAGAGACTTCCTCATAGGATTTGCTGGGATAGACTCCTGCAGGGTAAGTCCTCATCTCTGTGAAGGCTGACAGCAGGTGCAAGGTGGAAATGGCATTTAGTTTGTGCACGATGCTTAGGTCCACACAGCAATTCCCCGAGGACAGCGTGGTGTTAAGCCCTTGGCATGGCTCAAGCAGCTTCTCCAGTGCCGCGTGGTTTTGGGCCCAGCTGCAATTACAGTGGTGCGGCGCCGACACACAGACAAGCCCATGGCTACAACAGTGGTACAACAGGTTTTCATAGAGACCTCGTCAGAAGCAGAGCCTGTATTTACCATAATGAAACAAATTATGGAGGGCGGTTGTTTGCCCTGTTAGGGGTGACTGTTTTTCCAACTCGCAGACCTGAAGCTCCACCGCAATGAGCAAGGCTGGGCTGCAGGGCTCAGGTGGGGTGGAGCGGGGCCCTGGGGGCAGGGGACGGCTTGGTGACAGCATTTACAGCTTCTGCAGTGTAATAACGTTTGTCTTAAAGCTGTAGTTGCCAGATTTGAAGTTGAACACGCAGGTCAAGAGAGGTGATCCTGCCCCTCTGCTCTGCTGACACCCCACTTGCAGCACTGCATGCAGTGCTGGTGTGCTCAGCGTAAGGAATGGAGCTGTTGGAGCAAGTCCAGAGGAGGCCACGAGGATGCTCAGGGGCTGCAGCACCTCCCATATGGAGCCAGGCTGAGAACATTGGGGCTGTTCAGCCTGGAGAAGAGAAGCTGCGGGGAGACCTCAGAGCAGCTTCCAGTGTCTGAAGGGGGCTACAAGGATGCTGGAGAGGGACTCTTCATCAGGGACTGCAGCGATAGGACAAGGGGTGATGGGTTCAAACTGAAAGAGGGCAAGTTCAGGTTAGATCTAAGGCAGAAGCTCTTCCCTGTGAGGGTGCTGAGGCGCTGGCACAGGGGGCCCAGAGAAGCTGTGGCTGCCCCATCCCTGGCAGTGTTCAAGGCCAGGTTGGACACAGGGGCTTGGAGCAAGCTGCTCCAGTGGAAGGTGTCGCTGCCCGTGGCGGGGGGATGGAACTGGGTGATCTTAAGGTCTCTTCCAACCCAAACCAGTCTGGGATTCTATGATTCATCTAATTTAGCAGGTTTCATGTTTTCTTTTCATCCAGGCAGTGTGTGGCGGGGGGGGGGGGGTCCCTCCTCGAAGCCCTTGCTTCCCTCTCGCCCACAGGCAGCACTGACAGGGCGAGCAGGCCTCAGCCTCGGGAGAGGACACCCGGCTTTGCCTTCCAACACGAGCATCGCTTAGCGTTGGAGGAAACGAGCGGGGCCAAGGACCACGTCCGTCCGTCCGCCCGCCCTCCCCGGCTCCGCAGGGTCCCGCACCGCGGCCCAGGGGCATGGGCACCGCCTCCTGTTCGCCCACTGAGGTAAATGTGCGCGGGCCAGACTACAGCTCCCAGCGCGCCCCGCGGGCCGTGACGTCAGGCCGAGGCGGGGCGGAAGCGGGTTTCCCTGGCTGTGCGGCCGGGCCCGGTTCCGGGTGTCCCTGCCGCGGCGGCGGCGCGGGGGGGAGAAAGATGGCGGCGGACTTGGAAGCGGAGGTGCAGGCCATTGACAAGAGCCTGCTGGAGTGCTCCGCCGAGGAGATCGCCGTGGTAAGCCGCGGCCCAGCCCGGGGCGAGAAGCGCTTGGAGCGGAGAGAGAAAGGAGCGGGGGGCCGCGGGGCCGGCACCGTCCTGCCGGGCCGGCGGTGGGGCCCAGAGGGCCGGGGGCTGTTCGTGTGGCCGGGGCTAGGCCGTGGCGAGGCCGAGCAGGGTTCGGGGGTTCTGCTGGCCGGGCAGGGTGCGAGTGCGGCGCTGGCGCCTCTCGTTGCCCTCGGCCCTCTCTTGTCGCCGGCGTCGCTGTTGCAGCAGCGGGGTCCTTCGGAGCGCACAGCCGGCTTTTCCTGTTGTTGTGGTAGCTTCCAGCGAACCGCCCAGGCGCGGGTGGCCCTGCCGAGGCTTGGCGAGTAACGACGGCCGCGGCGGTAGCGGGGCCGCCGCTCAGGACCTCACTCCTTCGTTTGCTGTGGCTTTGCCTTCTCCAGGCAGCCGACAAGTTCGCTCCTCCTGCCTCGTTTGTTGCCTTTTCGCTTGCAGTCGTGTCTCGACGTGAGAAGGTTCCTTCTCCCCGGTTTATTTAGGTCGATGTCTGCCCGCAAATAAGGTTTTGTAGTGCTGAGTTTGTAGGGTTCTTCCTTGTTCTTGGGTTTTCAAGATGCTCTTCTAACAAAGGCTTGCACTGGTTAAGCTTAGGGCTATTGGAATGGGGCGTTTGTAGAGGAAATAGTGAAATCAGTGTAATACTTGAAGTAATCTAGTGGTGTTAATATACTTCTCTCGCTTCTATCCAGAGTAGTTGAAAGTGAAGTAAGGGTGAAGTTTTCCCAGAAACTTTTGTTTCTGGCACAGATGCCAGATCTTAGACCCTTGTGCATTTGAGGACCTGGATTTATGTATTAAAATGCTGGGACTGCTCATGGGCATATCTGTAGGTTAAGAACACGAAGAACTGCCTGCCTATATTTCAGTGAGAATTACATTGAGTGCTTTCCAGAAGAAGATACAAAGTAGTGTTAGACTGGATGGCCTCTAGTGGTCCCTTCCAACCTTAGCCATGCTATGATTCTGTGCTGTGTTAGATTTCAGATTATGCTGGTATCCTTACAGTGCAGACAGAGGTGTGATCAGATGGCCAAATGTGCATCCTTAGCTATATCCTAGCTAGCTTAGCTCCAGGATTAGTCTTCCTTCCCCTCATCAGCAAGCCAAATAGTTCATGAAGCACTTCATGAAGTAGCCCAAACTAAGCTCAGACTATCTTGTCTTTGTGAGTAGCAGATTATTTTTGGGTCACACTATAGATAAACCCAAGGCAAATGTGCAAAAGTGGAACACATTTAGGAATTAGCTACAGGTACAAACACCAGTTTAAATTTGGTCACTTCATTCTCCTTTTTATCCTCTGTCATCACTAGCGCAAGCTGTAATTGGCTTATTTGTATTACATGTTTTGTTTTCCTAACATCTCTTTATTTTAGATGTGGATTTAATAGAAGCCCTGATGGACCATTTGGCCAATGCTTTTCCAGGGCAGTCAAAAATTGCTGCAGGAGAATGGGAGGGGAGGAAGTGACAAGGGATATACTTCCCTCTTTGGGGAGAGTGGAACATTAGCTTTTCTTCCATGTGACTTCAGTTTGGAAGATAAGACAAACACCAATTGAAAACTTGCCTGAATACAAAATGCTTTTGTTGAAGAAGAGATTGCCACGTTTTGAGTAGTTTTGCTGGAGTCCAGTGCCTCCTAGGCAGCACAACAGACATACGCAATTCTACATGCACAACAGTACTTTGTCTTACCTTCCTGTTTCCTTGTCCTAGTAGCCTGTACTTCCTTCTGGTATTCCTTGTGCCAAGAGCTGATTTTCAAAGCCTTATGCACAGTTATGTGTGTAGAACTGGCTCCAAAAGAGGTTTAGGTGTGATGACGTTCAGTGTTGCCACACCTAACTTTCAGGCAACTACTCCCAGAGGTTTTGGGGATGGGAAAGCTGTTTACCTGAGGAACAAGAATTTTCTCTGGCTAGGTATTTGTCTGAGCTTGTAGGGTAGCTAATGTGCGCAGTGTATGTTCTAGGTAGAAATCAGTAGTGTATTGCTGCATTAAAAAGCTGACATTAAAAGTACTTCTTTTTCCTGAGAAAAATGCAGGTGTAATAACATGTGCCCTAGAAAATAATCTAAAAATGATCTTATTAAATGGAAAACATAGAAGAGACCAAGTTTCACTATGGTTAGGTCAGTCCCTGGTGGAAGGAGACACTTGGCACAAATGGTGAGAGGGAAAGATTAATGAACTAGGGGGAAAAAAAAGTAGTTGTGAAAAACCTTATTCATTTGTGTGGTGTTCTCTGGATCCTGGTGAGATTATCTGTAAACTTCTGGATTGCTGGATATGGCTTTTTGGCAACCTTTTCCCGTGGACTTCCTTGGAAAGGAGCTGGCTGAATAAAAATAATTGATCAATACGGAAAGATTTAGTAGATTGCTTATGATTTTAAGGATTCAAACTTAAGGTAAGAGAAGTGAGGAGAAAGCATCTTAGTCTACTAAGGGGTGTGCTTACAAATAAGTTGTTTAGGTTTTTTAGTATCTATTTCTGCTTTAGAAAACGTAGTCCAGTAAATGAATATTAATGGTCAATAATGAAATTAATATTAGTAAGTGAACAATATGTTAAAAAACCCAAGGGCTAAGTGCTGCGCTGCCTCTGGCTGTATCCTAAGGAACTTACTACAACCATTGCCTCAATCATAACTTCTTTAGAGTAAGTCATAAATAATTCAGAGTAAATCAAGCTGTAACGTTTGATTACCAAACCCACTTGTTTTGGTATAATTAATTCTTGGTTTCCATGTACAGTTTTAGGTTGATTCCAAATTCTTGGTCTGAAGTTGCCAGGGGGTATCTGGTTGTTATATTTACAATAAGAAATGGCAGACTAAGGCTGTTTATGTAACACAGGGTTTAATCAGTGCACACTTGCACTGTGGGCTTGCTCCCAGTTGTTTATTTTAAAAGCCTTGCAGCCTTAATTTACAGTTTGAACCTTTGTAAAGTTGTAATCCATAAGGCAGACATAAAACAAATGTTGTCCTAGAGGGTTGGTTTACTCTCTGTGTGTATTCAAGGGGAAAAAATCCCAAACAACTCAACAACTGGCAAGACCACTGAGTTTTTCAGTGGCTTATGGCAGCTGCAGATCTTTGTCTGTTGGCTTTTAAAAATCTTTGTCAACATTGTTTTTTACAATTCATTGTTTAAGAGAATTGTGCTGGGTTGACCTTGGCTGGACACCAGGTGCCCACCAAAGCTGCTCTGTCACTGCTCTCCTCAGCCAGAGGAGAGCAAATACACCAAAAGGCTCATGGGTTGAGACAAGGACAGGGAGAGACACTCACCAGTTACCAGCACAGGCAGAACAGACTCCACTTGGGGTCATTAAATCGTTACCAATCAAACCACAGCAGGATAATGAGAAATAAACCAAGTCTTTGAACACCTTCCCCCCACTCTTCCCTTCTTCTCAGGCTGAACTTCACTCCCGAATCCCCCACCTCCTCCCCCCGAGTGCCACAGGCGATGGGAATGGGGGTTATGCTCAGTTCATCACCCGTTGTCTCTGCTGCTCCTTCCTCCCCAGGGGAGGACTCCTCACACTCCTCCCCTGCTTCAGAGTGGGGTCCCTCCACAGGAGACCAGTCCTGCATGGACTTCCAACAGGAGTCCTTCCCATGGGCTACAGTTCTCCAACTGCTCCAGCCTGGGTGCCTTACATGGAGTGCATCCTTCAGGATCAGGCTGCTCCAGCCTGGGTCCCTTCTACAGGTGCATCCTTCAGGAACAGGCTGCTGCAGTGTGGGTCCTCTTTGGGGTCACAGCTTCTGCAGCAAACCTGCTCCACTGTGGGCTCCTCTGTCTACAGGCCACAGGTCCTGCCAAGAGCCTGCTCCAGTGTGGGCTTCCCATGGGATTTCAGCTTCCTTTGGGTATCCCCCTACCCTGGCGTAGGGTCCTCTATGGACTGCAAGTGGAAATCTGCTCCCTCATTAACCTCCATGGGCTGTGGGGCACGGCTGCCTCCCCATAGGCTACACCACAGGCTGCAAGGGAATCTCTGCTTTGGAGCTTGGAGCACCTTTTCCCTTTCTTCATGGACCCTGGTGTCTGCAGAGCTGTTTCACAATTGCTCAGGTGTTTTTTCTCACTCTCCCTTCTTAAATCTGTTATCCCATAGGTCCTGCCACCATCACTGATGGGCTCAGCCATGGCCTGTAGTGGGTCTGTCTTGTAGCCGGCTGCATTGGCTCTGTTGGACATAGGGGAAGCCACCTCTGCAGCCCCCCAGCTACCAAAACTTGGGGCCACACAAACCCAGTCCAGGAATTCATGGGTCTAACATAACACTTGAAATAGTGGTTCAGATAAGTTATTTTGGTGATAGGAGAAACCAAATCCCTCTAATTGTCATAGGTGATGTGTTGAAATTCAATGAGAGGGACCGTTACCTAATGCTGTTTGCCATTCTCCTTGTACTTTTTGTCTTTGCCTGTTCCTTGCCAACTCCAGGCTTCTGTTCCTCCTGTGTCCCCAGCTGGCAGCATCAGTCTGCACTCCAGAGAAATGCAACCAGCATAGTCTGGGCCTTATCCTAACAGTCACTGCTAATCTTGGACATTTTCCTGGTCATGCATCCCAGAGGAAAATTTGTAACAATTTGGTCTCTTAAATCTTGTGGTTTTGCAAAGGATTTTGTGTGTCAAAAGGATGAAATGTGCAGGCAGGGAAACTAATGATTCCTTTCTTAATGTCTTTCTGATTGTCTACACTTCACACTTAGAAGGAAGCGTGGCTTTCTAGCTTTGCATTGTCAGTTTAGTTTGTTTGATTTAGAAATTAAAAAGTCATCTTGATGCTAGAACTGTGATTGGTATTTTTATTAATGAACAATTTGTGTTCTTATTCCTTTTCATTTGAAAGAAATGGCTGCAAGCAAATGACCTTCAGAAAGAAGTATACCAGCATTTGGCCTACTATGTACCAAAAATTTACTGCAGGGGGCCTAACCCTGCCCCACAAAAGGAAGACATGCTGGCACAGCACGTTCTGCTGGGACCAATGGAATGGTACCTCTGTGGTGAAGATCCTGCATTTGGTTTTCCAAAGCTTGAGCAAGCGAACAAACCTTCCCATCTCTGTGGCCGTGTTTTTAAAGTGGGAGAGCCTACGTATTCTTGCAGGTAGTTCAGTTGAGCATTGTGAAGTGTTTAGAATTTGGAGTATTTATAATTTTGGGGAATGTTTTTCAATAAGAATACACTGTCCTCATGAAAAGTTCATATCCCAAAGGTAGTTCAAAGTAACCTTGCAGTGTTTCATAACAGCTGGAACCAGGAGCAAATGAACGCACTACAGATCTGTAAGTGGAAAAATATGAGTTAGCGAAATATTGAGTGTTTTCTGTACAAAAGAAATGTAAGACTCTTCATCAGGGACTGTAGCAATAGGACAAGGGGTGATGGGTTCGAACTGAAAGAGGGCAAGTTCAGGTTAGATCTAAGGCAGAAGTTATTTCCTGTGAGGGTGCTGAGGCGCTGGCACAGGGTGCCCAGAGAAGCTGTGGCTGCCCCATCCCTGGCAGTGTTTAAGACCAGGCTGGACAGAGTCTTGGGTGACATGGTCTAGTGGAAGGTGTCCCTGTCCTTGGCAGGGGGTTGGAACTGAATGATGATCTCAAGGTCCTTTCCAACCCAAACCATTCTATGATTCTAAGATAAGATTAAGAAAGTGGTTGGGATTAGCTGTCAGTGTGATTTAAGCTCATTAATCAGAAGTAAGTGGGCAGATTTGTGTGCATGTTATTGAGGTGTTTAATAACAGCTGTCAGAGTTGATCCTGTATTTTTGACCATTTTCCATGACCTGTTCAACCAATCTATTGGATGCTAAAATGTGAGTACCAGTTTCTTGTTCCATCCCTACCTCTATCTTTAGGTCTCTAAAAAATACCATTTTACTTGAAAGAAGACAGGAAACCACTAACCAATTCCAAATAGTTAATAAAAAATCTTCAGTTTTAAGCCAGTGTATTCCTAGCTGCATATTCATTACCTTATCTTCTCCTTCCTGAACTGTCTGTAGTTCAAGTTTAGTTTGTACCCTCTCTGCCACAGATTCTTCTTGTTTTGTGTGTGGTTTCTACCACTCGCTCAGACACTTGAACACTTGGTGGGTTGGCAGAGGGAGGGTTATGTCTGTTTCATTGCAAGGTTTTGTTTTCCTGGGTTTTCATCCCCTTCATTTAGGGGATGGAAATGATCTTAGACAAATTTTACTCTCTAGTAGCCTCCTCTTCTAGAAACATGATACCTTATTGGCCTTACTCTCTGAAGTTCTGATTCAGGGTGGACTTGAGATAGTTTACTTGGTAAGGTGCCTCTTCAAGTAGAATAGGGTAGGGAGGATAAAGACTTTCAAGAGGCTATAAAAAGAATTTCCAGAGCTTCTTTAGTACCTTTTCATGAAATCTGGTCCCAGAGAATTAAAAAAACAGAAGTAGCGTTTTCATTTAAGTCAGATTGCAGCCCAGAAGTAATATGTTAGTGAATGAGTTCTCTTCATACGTACTAATAAAAACTGTGGGAGTTCTGTTAATTTCTTTTAAACACCTGCTTTTTCAAGACAAACAACTCGATATATAAATGATATCCTTGGGAATACTGTCAGGTATGTTGAAAACAGAATAGTGCAAGCTGTTGGTGTAGAATTTAGAGAATGAGCGAATGTACTATTCATACTCAGGGTCTTTGAGTAGAAAAAAGATTTAAATACAGCAATATAATCATAATGTCATTCAGGTTAGAAAGGATGTCTTTGTAGGCCATCTTATCCAATCTTCTGCTCAAGTCAGGGTCAAAAGTCATTACAAAATACTTTTGCTGTTGCTCCTATCAAGGTAGGGTTTCACCTTCTTTAGAATAAGTAGAGAACTTAGATGTAAAACTGTATTTCCTGTTGTGCGTTAACAGTTTGATTTATAGCTGGCAATGAAGGAGAGTGAGAGTTTCATTTAAACTTTTGTGGGATACGGAAGAAAAATGATTTTCTGAGTCCATGAGATCCAGTAGCAGCAGTGGCTTTTCTGTCCAGTTGGGAAGCTTACAGATCTGCTTTTAAGTATAAGCATCCTTGGCAAATGGTCCTGAGTTTGTAAGTGTACTGCCACAGGTTTAGGGCTCTGAAGAATCAGTAATCAATATTGTAGAACTGATCTACCCAGTTTTGTAGGTATATTGTTGCAATAAGTTTATTTTTTAATTTAAGAATTACTATGAAACACAAATTAATCTAAGTCAGAAGAGCTTCATATCATTTGACTTTGACATTTTCACCTTCAGTGGCTCCTCTAAAGAAAACAAATGTGAAAATGGTACTTTATGCAGAGTAAGTCCTGGATGCCTAGTTATCTTTCAGTGATTAACCTGGTTTAATTTATTTGATGAAATGAAATGAAGAGAATTCTTGATAATAACATTTCCTAGGAGCTCTGGTGTTTTCTTTTAAACAAAATAAGTTGCTTCCCTGAATTCTTGTTCTAATAATAGCCATCATAAGACATTCATTCTCTTGGTAGTTATTTTCCCATTGCTAAACCTGACTCCCTTAATCTTGAGGTGCTTTAAGTTGGTTGTGTTACACACATTCACGTGTTTTCAGTGTTCCTCAGGGAGACAGTTAAATATAATGCATAATTCTCTCGTTCATTCGTTTACCCCCTTTTGCTAGAAATATGTCTTCTATCTAATATAGCGATGCTTGTAGACAGGACCTTAATTATGGTTTGTGGTCTCTTGGTTCAGGAAGTTGCATTCTTGGACCTCTTCAGTGAGCTTGTAGGGCTAAACTTAGAAGCAGAGGATTGATGTAATCTGTTGTGTGCTATGTTTCTTTCCAGTGTTCAGTGCAAAAAATGTCTTCTCCAGTTGCTGGAGGTTGGTAGTGCTTGTACTCTGTACTTGAGAAAGCTTGAGTGGGTTTGTACCATGTTCTGGAATTTATCTGTTTACTTGCTTGTATACTGGTCTCATCTGTTGAAGTCAATGGCTATATTGCCCAAATATACATGCTGCTCAAACAATATTGTAAAGCCTCTTCTTTTATGAGAACAGATGATTTTATTCTTCATTTGTTTCTCCCTTCTTTCCTTCCCTCTTTCAGGATAATCTGTACTTTAGTTGGGTGGTTCATTGGTGATATTTGAAAATTACCTGTTGTAAAAAGTGTAATTAGAAGCAAACTCTTTAGTTTAACACTGCCTTTTTGTTGTTTTTCCTTTGTTGGTGTTTTCAGGGACTGTGCAGTTGACCCAACTTGTGTGCTATGCATGGAGTGCTTTCTTGGAAGTATTCACAGAGAGCACCGATACAGGGTTAGTAATACTGCTGGAATACATGTTGTAGTCATTGATTTTGCATGTGTATGAAACTCCTTGGTTAATAATGTAGAATTCCAAAATGTTGGATGGACACAAAGTTTGGAACTCTGTCTGCAATAATCTTTCAAGAACTTGAGTGTTTTGATCCGAGCGTAAGTTCTGAAAGTTAACACTTGAAAGTATCGAGCAATTATATTTTATGCACACCAGTTAAGCTTACAAATGTGTGTTATCTTTACGATGTGAATTGGATACAGCATTAGAGCTGGTTTTTGACTTGATTTCACTGTGATGTTTGACTGTCTTTAAAGAAATTGAAAAACTTTAAGTAAGAACCCTCTTTTACCTAAAACTAGTTTTTTTAAATGTCTGAATTGTTATCAAAATCTGTACAATAGCAGCGTTTTTGAACATAAAATCGAAAACTAAAACTGTAGATGCTGTTTATTTTAGTAGTAGGGATGAGTTAAAAGAAACCCTGCAAAGAATACCCAAGAAGGCCTTGGTGTGTTTTTAAACTGAGAAGCTGAGTGAAAACTCACAGTGCAGACTTTCTGTAGATCAGTTTCTGACAATACTGTACTGCTGTTAATGTCAGTCTGATCACTGCATGCTTACACTGAGCTTTAGGATTGAGGAAAAAACAAAACACCAAACAAAAACCCAAAACAAAAACAAAACCCAAGACCCCAAACAAGAAAGCCAGCTCAGTTTGCTGATATCAGCGTGCTTCTTGGATGTAGGTTTTCAGTTGGCAAGCATAGTGAATTAGCAAGTTCAGGTGACATCCAGAAGTGCAAGCAAATGTTCTTTCTGATGTCCATCTGTAGGGTGTACCTGTATATACAGAATGTACCTGTATGCCAAAAGTAGGTGTAAGTGGAATTCTTCTATAAATCAGTTAATAATTGTGGTTCAAAAAGGTATTATTGCACTTGTTAATTTGAGGTGGTCTTAGCCTTAAAATGAATGGTACTAAAACAGTGTCAATATATCATTACAGTTTTCAGATACTTTTTTCTGTGCTTGCTAAGATTTATGTGAACAGTGTAAGTTTTGTCTGTGAACTCCTTTCACTAAAAGCAGCACATCTTTTGCTTGCCGTGTAATAGTGCTATATGAAACAATTCAGCTTTGTTCAGATTACAGCTGAGAATCTGGAATAGTACAGATGGCATTGCAAGTCATAGAGTCAAAACCCCTGACATCCAGGAGAACCCCACAGCCCTCAGGTGGGGCAGGATGGAGGGGTTGGAAGTTTGGGTGATTTTGTTTGATGTTTGTGGGGTTTCTTTGCTTTTCTTTTGGCATAAGCAAACTGATGAAGTAGAATAGCTTTCAGCCACCATAGAAGCAGACATATTTTCACTGTGCTACTTTAATAGGGTACTGGCTAAAGCTTTGTCATGCTTTTGTAGTTTAGCTATGACTACTCATGTCTTAATGTGCGTGTATGTATATGCATATTCACATGAACTGCTTTGTTTTAAAATAATTGTAGATGACAACATCAGGTGGAGGAGGTTTCTGTGACTGTGGTGATACAGAAGCTTGGAAAGAAGGTCCTTACTGTCAAAAGCATGAAACTAACACTTCAGAGACTGCAGAAGAAGAGGTAATAACATTTGAGGCATTGTGTTTCAAAACATCAACTGTGTGTATATATTTATGTGTACATATAAATCATTCATATGAAGTTGTTTTCAGTCTTGTATACCATGCATGAGAGGTGGGAGGAAATTTAGTAGTAGTATTTAAATCTCACTGTGTTAGTTAGACAAAACTAGTGTCTAACTTAAAGAGTTATTTAGAATTACCTTTTCTACTTAAAGGCTTCATTTTGTATGTTCTGGGTTGCCTCTGCAGCTTTAGTTCTGCTGCTTTTTTCTTTTGTCCTATTCTGAAAGGTGAAGGGAGTCTGCCATGTGATAAAAAACATCCACGTGTGATCATGTGCATGAAGAAGCCAAGTTAAGCTGTCTGTGCTATATGTGTTTTGATTCTTACCAAAGCAAAGTGCACAGGTTTTTAAAATCAAAGCAACTTGCTGCTAAAGCAAAGCCATAATGGAGATATAAGATAGAGATCTATAAAAGCTTGTTTGGTGGTGGAGAAGGTAAATAGACAACAGTGCTAGTACAGGTGAACTGCTGACTGTCAAGGGCCTCCTGGAGAAAATGCGGACTTACGTTCTGAATAGATTGTTGCGACCATTTTTATACAACAGAA
Organism: Psittacula echo; assembly: GCF_963264785.1. Lineage (NCBI taxonomy): Eukaryota > Metazoa > Chordata > Aves > Psittaciformes > Psittacidae > Psittacula > Psittacula echo. Next base: position 1,120,115 of record NC_137738.1, on the reverse strand, counting down.
GCTGTGGTGAAACACAAAATGAGGTACTAGGTAATCATAAACCAGGAACTGGGCTACCGTGAAATATTTTAATTGGCTAGCAGTTACACATACTTCAAAATATCAAATGAGGAATTGAGTCAGTGACCCAGTATATGCCAGGTGACCTGCAGGGCTTGCAGTGTTCCCTTTCTAGCTTTGTAGAACAGGGACTAGTTGCTCTGAACATCAAACATTTGAACTAGTAGAAGAATAATTGTTTCAGAGGAGACTTTTAAATATTTTTAGTTCACACACAAATCCCTTGAAATGGATTCGAAGGAAATGGCAGTGGTACCTGTACTCTACCTGATTGAGAGTTGGCAGTGGTTCTCATTTGCTGCTCCAAAAAGTAGACTTTGCAGACTGAGGCAGCACTTTTCTTCCTTCCCCTCCTCACTTCAGTTCCCCCACCTGCAGCAGCAGCAATTCTGCTCTGGCAGAGAGAGGAGGATGAATGTGTAGTGGCTGCTGCTGATGTCAAATGGAGAGCACCCTGGAGAGTGCAGAACGAAGACAAGTGAGTGCATAGTCCGCATACAAAAGGGGAACAATTCATTGTAAACGAGACTGGGACACGGGGAGATTATTATCCCAACCCAAACCGTTCTATGATTATGGAATGCATAGATATATTTAGGCATTCTACTGTTTATATAGCACAGCACGTTAGAGATGTGCAGCATCTGTCGTGATCCCAGTGTGCTGGATGTTGTAGAAACTTGGATAGATATGACTTCTTGCCTCTGAATGCATGCATATAAAACAAGGCAATACCTATATATGTAATATATATGGCTGTATTCAGCAGTTTACTAATATTGGTAAGCGGGACAAAGTATACAATGATTTCAAATTCAGTTTTGAAGACATTGTGGAAAAAGCAGATTTTATTACAGCTGAGCTTAGAAGATCTTCAGAACTATCTTAGAAGGTAGGAACAAAGACAGTGAAAATGGAGAAGTGAGTGGAAATTTGAGTGATTAGAGACCAGTTAACATTTAGGTATTGAATGCTGGATTACTGCTTTGGCGGTTGTCAGTGAAGAACTGGAAGAAGGAAACTGGATGATTCTTGACTTTATTCCTTTCAAATGTGAAGTCATTTAGAGAAAGTAGTTAAAGACGCTTGCATCATCTTTGGCAGAGAGGTGCAAATGTGACAATTTCTGTTCTGAATTTCATTTAAGTTCCCAATTGCTCTTTTTATTTATTTTCCAGGACCCTCTTGTGCACTTACCAGAAGATATGGTAGCAAGAGCTTATAATATTTTTGCCATCACATTTAAATATGCAGTAGACATATTAACATGGGAAAAGGAAAATGAATTGCCTGGCCTAGAAATGATGTAAGTATAGTCCTTGTCTTCTGCCTCTTAAAGGTTTGCATATATTTACAATAGCAAATAATTTACAATAGCAAATGCAGATTTTGATTTTTAAGTACTTTTTCTGCCTTTCCTAAATTTTCAGGTATATTTTGCAGACTAATTATAATAGATTTGTTTTCTCATATTTTTTGTTCATGTGATTATACAGCTTATTTCTCTCCATACTGATGATGAGCCAATATCTTTGTGATACCTTTGTTTTCTTAACATTGAAAAGCAAGTACTAGCAAAATGCAACACTGTAAAAGAAGCGGCAGGTTAATTTTTTATGATCCAAGTTACAGAAATTCTGATGGAAAAAGGATTTTGTACTTTCGGTGATCCACTTACAAATTCTGAAGCATTCAGACTGTTTAAGTGGATTGTAGCATCACAGTTATCATGGAGTCATTTGTTAGTATCTTGGTGTTGTGCAAGTAAAAATGCTGTGTAACTAAAGGATGGGAATCAAAAGATTGCCCTGAATCTGTGTAAGCTTAGTAAGTTTTGTCTTTGAGAATTGTGGAATTCGGGCTTTTTAAGAGCTTGCCAAGGTTTTGTTGTCTACTAAGTACCTTTATGCCATATGAGGGAACCAGGTGAGGTAAAATAATGCCACGATGAGTGAAGTCTCTCAGAAGCTATGGGGAATGCATTGAGCACAGCTGCACTGGAAGGTAAAGTGTTCTTCTTAGTAGGAAACTGTCAAGTCATAATAAACAAATGTTGGCAAATAATACTCAGACTTACGTGTTGTCTTAAGATTTCACTCATTTGGGACTTAATTCTGCAGGAAAGATGCACATTCCTGTAGAAGTTAGGGGTGGTCAGATTGAGATATGTTCCAGTACAGCAAAGGAGGGTCAGGCTTTTGGGTTGTCTGCATGTTAGAAAACTTGGTTAACCTAGAAATTGATATTTAAAATTTCATTACTTTGAATTATGTAAATTCAATCCTTGCTTTGAAGTGAGAAGAGTGACACTTACTACTGCATGCTGTTTAATGATGAAGTCCATACCTATGAACAAGTTATTTATACTCTTCAGAAGGCTGTCAACTGCACGCAGAAGGAAGCTATTGGTTTTGCAACAACAGTAGATAGAGATGTAAGTAAATGTTTTGCTAGAACTTGTGATTACACTTACCCTAATGTTTATTTGATATGACTGCATTTACTTTAGTTTGTTTTCCCAAAATGTGGTTAATGTGCTTGAGCCCTGTGTGGCAGGTCACCCTGAAATACCTTATTAACTCATTGGCTAATCCAAACCAGACCTAATACTGAGTATATCTCAGTGTTACTGAGTGTAACCGTATGCCAGTAAGCATTGGGAGGGTAGATAGCAGCGTGTATCTTGCTGCTGTGTAAAGGACAAGTAGCAGATTTAGCTCATCCCTTACTGTACACCAGGGAGCTGACATTGAAAGAGGCCCTGTAGGTGCTCCTGAGTGTTGGAAATGCTTCTTGGAGTAACACCAGTCAACTGTGAGGGGTAAAATCCTAAATTGACTGCTTTTGCTCCAGGGCTTATGGAAATATTTGTGTTTGTTTTGGTTTTAATTTAATTTTCTTTTTCATCATTGTCAGATGAGAGTGGCAGGAAGAGATAACGCATTTCATACAGTGTTTAGGAAGAACAATGAGTTCAGAATCACTACATGCTGAATATCATTTTAACTAGTATGTTGGTGTCAGCTGTGTTTGCATTGTGGCTAGTGTGCCTTTTCCAAGAAAGGGACAATTTCTGGGTACAACTGCATCTTGTTATTTGTGCCATAGGCCTCTAAGCAGCTGCTGTGAAAATGAGTGGCCTTTTTATATTGGTTTCCATATTGTTTTGTTTGCTTGTGCCTTTTTGGGGGGGAAGGCTCTTCCAAAACGCCAAGAATTGTCATTTTGGGTTGTTGACTCAAGGAGGTCAGTGGGAAAGGAAATACAACCACTTTATATTACTTAACACTGCACTGGACTTTGGTTTTGTATTACCACTACTCTGTGCTATCGGTAACCAAAAGATTCGCTATTGATCTCTGAGGATGTGCTGACTTGAGCGCATGCCGTGGATTGTAGGATGCACTTTGTAGTTTTTTCCCTACTGGTGATCTCTGCCCTCATCCTAAATATGAATCCGTATATACTCGTGTATGTGTGTATGTATCTAAAAGAAATGAGAAGGTTATGCCTCAAACAATGATTTGGCATCAGACCAGATCTAAAATCTCAGTAAGCTATTCTGTCTGTAATACATTATAAATCCAGTCAGCTATTTTAATGTATGTGTTAACAGTATAGAAAGATGGGAATCCTTCCAGTTTGGAAATAAATCAAGTGCTTTATTTGTATGTTTGGAAGACCAGTTAGCTTTAATATCTGTTTTTTAAAAGCTTTGAAATGTCTGAAATAACTTTAAATTCTGCCCAAAGTAATGATTGATGCATTAGTACTAAGGATAAGTTTTCAGTATTTGAAATGTGTGATGATTGCATCTTAGTACACACAGAAAATGAAAGAAAGAGTGGTTAACGTGCATCTGAAACTATTACTGTATCTTTTATACTCATGTAAAACAGCATTTGAACTTCTTGTTCAGAATCTGGTGGTAATGTTACTCCTTTACACATTTCAAGGGACGTCGGTCTGTTCGGTACGGAGACTTTCAGTACTGCGATCAAGCAAAATCAGTCATAGTGGTAAGTAAAAATGTTTACTTGTTTGCTTCATCTTTGCCTCCATACACATAGTAGAGGTATGAAAATGCAGGTTGAGGCTCTGGTTTTATTTATTTGTCTACTCTGGTCTACCTTGCAACCAAAATAATTTCCTAAAAAGAAGTTCCTAGGCAACTTTACCCATCAGTAAATGGAGTGTGATCAGGAACTTCAAATGTCATCTTTCAGAACTGCATGTCAGTTCAGATCAGTGAAGTTAAACACTTCTAGTTTTACTCCTATAGCATGAAGTTATTTGTGTCTTTTCACAGTTAATGGAAATTGCTACTGATTGAATCTAATACCTACAAATACCCTTTCATTTTGTGTGTATTTATACGTGTGTGTATGTATGCATACTATCTGTATATTACAATGTTCTTCCATGAAAGAACATGGGAATAATATTTTCTACTTAATTTTTCTTGAACTGCTTCAGTGCAGTACTTAATCCCATGAAATAGAAATGCTTTATGTATACTACTGCTGAAAAACAAGTACTGCAACTAGTTACTGGCCTTAAACTTCTTTTGACAACATTAACATATATGTAAAGATTAAGTTGTACAATGTTTTTAACTTGCCACCTATGCAAAGAACATAGGTCTTTGAAATATTAATAGGTTAAACAAAGTTTGGACTTTCTTGGTTTTGTTGCTTCCCTATGTAGGTGTTAGTAATTAGAATATGTATTGATATTAAAACGTTAAAATTAATCATAGGAGTGCTGTGTTTCTGTGCAGAAACTAGTCCTCATTTAAATATGCATTACATCCTTTTTCCTTTTCTTTTTAAGAGAAATACCAGTCGTCAGACAAAGCCATTGAAAGTACAAGTTATGCATTCATCTATTGTTGCCCATCAGAGCTTTGGTCTGAAGCTCCTAACGTGGCTTGGCAGTGTTATTGGATATTCAGGTGGGCAAACTTGAACTTGCTTGAGAAGTTTGTGAGGCAAGCTGGATTCCTAAAGCAGTTTTATCTACTTCTTTCAGATGTGTAATATATAAGGCAAAGCTATTAATAACTTGTCAGACTTCATTCTGTTTTCTCTTAATGGAGTGCTGCTCTGAGTTCTAACTTCTGTATGAAAGTGCTACCAGTCTTTGATTTCTCGGGTACTGTTTTATGTTTGGCTGCTGTTGAGCAGGAACTGAGAATCACTGTCAAATGCTGGATGCTAACGAGCTATTTTTTTCAGTCCCTGGTTCTTTCAAAATGGATGCAGTAAGCTGAAAACAACCTGATCAGATAAACCAGAACTATTCAGAAGTAATACACATGTACATGTTAACAAGAACTATCAGGAAAGCATGCTCAGCTGTAATATTGCATATATGCTCTATATAGGTTTCTTCAGAGATTATATGTTGTATTGGACTGATAATTGAAAAACTAGCCAGGATTCCAGGCATAGGATATCTGTATCATGTCATCTTTTTGAAAGATAAGTAGTTTATTTTGGTTTAAGTTTATTTTTAAAGATACGTAAATCAAACTTCTGAAGAGTTATGGTTGCAGCTTGTTCAACTATTTGCCGGCATTGCTGGCAGATAATAGGTATTCATAGAAAGGAGTGACATAAAGATATTTAATTTCTAAGGTAATTTTTCCTTTCAGTGTAATGTGTAGGCAGGCACTGTCTTTTTCATATTCCTTAAGCCTAGATTTGTGCCATGTCATTTGTGTCACATGCCGAAGTCACTAATTTTCAGCACTTAATTACAGCTGTAAGAAAGTAAGTTGAATATGTTAATGGAGTATCAAAGTACAGGTGAAAGCATTGAATATATGCTTTGATTTGTGTGTGTGGTGTTTCTGAAATTCTGCAGAGTTCACTTCATTAAATGTAGTGTCCTTTATGATTCAGAAGGACAAAACTAAGGTTTGATGGTAAGCAGTATGCATACGTTTTGTCTGTGACCTGTGTGCTCAGCTACTTGAACTGCCTCACGCCTTGTGATGCAGACTTGCAGTGTGCTCTGGAGCCTGGTTTTGTGACATGCATCCTTACAAAAGTTGGTTTCCCTTAGCTTTTTAACAAACATCTAGATTCGGTTACCGTTTGGTGTGCCCTTGTAGCCGGCATGGCCAATAGTATCATAGCGTGTATCAGGAGAAGGCCACAGGTTGAGGGAGGTGATTCTCCCACTCTGCTGACCGTGGTGAGGCTACATTTGTGTCTAGTTCTGGGTTCCTCAGTACAAGACAGACAAGGAGCTGCTGAAGAGGATCCAGAGGAGGCCACAGGGATGCTCAGGGCTCTTATGAGCAGAGATTGCAGGAGCTGGGCCTGGTTAGTGCAGAGAAGAGCAGCCTGAGAGGGGATCCCATCAATGTAGGTCAGTATCTCAAAAGAGGTGCCAGAAGTACAGTGCCAGACTCTTTCCAGTGGTGCCCAGTGACAGGACGAGGAGCAATGGCCATAAACTGAACCACAACAAGTGCCAGCTCAACATGGGGAAGAACTTCTTTGCATGAGGGTGGCGGAGCCCTGGCACAGGCTGCCCAGGGGAGTTGTGGAATCTCCCTCTCTGGAGCCATCTCAGACCCACTTGGACACGTTCCTGTGTGCCCTGCTCTGGGTTGCCCTGCCTTGGCAGGGCTTAGACTGAATGATCTCCATGAATGAAGGTGGCCCTTCCAGCACTGATGGTTCTGGGGTTCTGTGATCGGCAAGATAGGGTGACAGAATTACACTGCTTGACCAGATGGCATTAGCAGGTGGAGGCGTCTTCTGCTGTGCCACAAGTTTAGGTTGAATGATTGTAATGAAATGAGCATCAAACTCTTGTCTGCGAGTAAAGTGAAAAACCTTACTATGGAACTTTGTCACAAGCTTGACTACTATGTTCATTCTAGCAAGTGTCAGTTCTTCAGTATTAAGTATCTGTTGTGCAATAAAGTAGTTTCCATTGATTTGTTACCCTTCATGACAGTAGTTGGAATTGAACTCTGCAAGGCAGAAATAACCCCCAAACTGCTGTAGGATTTTACAGACTGTCTAGAGCTGCACATTGTAAGGTACACATGGCACTAAGCCACGTTCAACCTGAGAAGCTGAAGTGGTTCAAGAGGGAGCAGAAATAAGGGCTGATGCATGTAAGTCATGGAGCTGTGTCAGTGAATATGTATCCCCTACAGCACAAAGCGAGGTTGAACACTGCTCTGAACATGTCTGTGTTGAGTTCTGTTGCAGAGGCGGGCTTCCGTGCAAGCATATAATTATTTGCATGGTCATATAATAACAATTATTACTGCTTTCCACTAGAAGAAAAGAGCTTTAAAATAATAGCAGCTAGTAAGTAGAAACTAAAAACCTCATGAGTGTACAAGTCATTTCATGTATGAATTCTGTTTTCCTTTTGGTAGGACTCTCAACAGGAAAAATACCTTAGAAAATAAGCCTGTTGTATAATTTTTCTATCAGTAAGCAAGAGCACTTTGAAGAAAGCACGTTCTTATTTGCTAACTTTGAAACAAATGGTTGACAATTTTCACAAGGTTCCAAATGTTCCATGAGGTTAGTGTGAAACCTGCAAGGTATAAAATATGTGTGTTTCTCCTGGCAAAATCTGAGCAGTGCTACTGAGTTGACGAGGAAAAGAGTGTTCTATGGCATCTACTGTCTTATGAAGATTGCAGGACGTCGAAATGCACAAGTTTGTGTGTAACTCTAAGTAACTTACATCATTTCTCTTCATTAAAGATGGCCTTCGTCGAATACTGTGTCAGGTTGGTTTACAAGAGGGGCCAGATGGTGAAAATTCTTCTCTTGTGGATAAGCTGATGCTGTATGATTCTAAACTGTGGAAAGGTGAGTTTTCACAAGCCTCTGGAAAATACTAAAGAATGCTATGCATAAAAGTTTTCCCTTTACTGTAGCTGCTAATATCTGATCATTTTTACTGTCGAGTACTATGGGCAGAATTGCCTGACTTGTTATAATCTGTCCCTTCATGATGCACTACAAATATATCAAAGACGAGAACATGGGGAGACCATTTGTAGCTGTGGTTGGTGTTAAATCTCATTATTCAAAGGAGACTGAAATTAAGCCTAACTTAGAATCCTAGAATCAACCAAGCTGGAAAAGCCCTTTAAGCTCATCCAGTCCAACCGTTCCCCAGCGCTGCTAAGGCCACCACTAACCCATGGCACTGAGGGCCTCATCTATATGGTGTGTGAACACTTGCAGGGACGATGTCTCCAGCACTGCCCTGGGCAGCCTGTTCCAATGCCTGAGCACCCTTTGGGGAAGAAATACACAGAGGACAGTGATCATTAAAGGAAAATGAGTAAACAGTAGAGTGGTGTCCCTGCCCAAGGCAGGGGGTTGGAACTGGGTGATCTTAAGGTCATTTCCAACCCAAACCGTTCTATGATTCCAGGATTCGGATTTCCCTGCTTTATAGGAACTCAGCATCTCTATCATATTAACCAAAATGCCTCTCTTTAAGGCACAGGGCAGAAGTTTTCTGCTTTGACTTGGATTTGTGTTCATGAGGGATTCTTAAGTGTTCTGAGAACATTTCAGTGCAAAATATTTCTGTTCTCTTATTTTAGAGCCCTTAAAAATTCAAAAGTGGCAATCCAATGGTACCGGCTAGGAAGTTGTGATGTAGAGGAAGTGGAGGAGGTAGTTGATTTCATTTCTCTCATGGATTTTGGGTCTGCTTTGGTATCCTGAAAGGGCATGTAAGGCTAGGTGCAAGAAAGAGAAGCACAAAGAGAAGGCAAAGAATGGTGCAATGTACAAGTCTTTTCCTTATTTAAACATGAATCCAGTAGTTTGAAGATTGGTACCCTCCCTCCAGTATCTTTTGTTCTTTAGTTCTGAGGTACAGATACCCTCCTACAGAGTAGTAACATCTCTTTGTGGTCTGTCTTGGGAACTTCTTGGGGCAGCAAGAAAAGAAGTAAAGTGGAAAGTGGACTTCTGTCTTGGGTGAATGAATTTCTGGCACTCAGGTTTTTGGGGGGTTAATTAGGGGTTTTTGACCACAAATTTGGTGGTATGAGAGGTACTGCTCTGTGAACATTTACATTACAATGGTTTTAATAAAGGTTTTGTTAGGATAATGTCTTTTTACATAAGCAAGGAGTAATTTGCATTTCTATTTCAAAATCTGTATTTCTCTACTTTTTCATGTTATTCCTAGTTACTCTGCATTAAGGAAATAGTGTAATGGCTTTTGACTTAAAAGTGACCTACAGAAAGAAATGGTACATGTGTGCACGTGTTTCGAAGCAACATAAGGCAGTTCCCATTTGTATTGATGCTGCTCAGACAGACTAGAAATTCAGAGCTATTTAAGCTGATTCTTTTGCACGTTGTTCACAGCTACCAAAAGTTATTGCAGTTCCCAGGACATCTTATAATAACATGCTCCTTTCTTACCTCGGGCCATCCAAATCTTCTGTTTATCCTTATGAATAGAGTTCTGTTCTCGTTTGCCTGACTTGCCTTATATTTGAAGGTTTATGTTCCCCTTCAACAGCTCAGTGTTCTCTTAGGCCGGTATAATAAAGAACGTTGCTTGATGAATTTTGTTACGTGTATTCTTCTTCATCCTTTGCTACCAACTTAATCAAAGCAGTTTCTGCTCTAAAAAGCACACCTCATCCTGTAAGATTTTTCTTACTTCATGCTTTAAAATCTTTGCTTTTCTGAATGTTTCCGTGTTGACAGAAAATAGTGACGTGCAATATTTCATTCATTTTTCTTGACAGGAGCAAGAAATGTGTATCATCAGTTGTTCATGAGCAGCCTGCTTATGGATTTGAAATACAAGAAACTTTTTGCTATCCGCTTTGCAAGAGTAAGTATCTTTCTCAAAAAGAGCCCATAAAATGCTTAAGCTGTGTAGTGAAGAGAGTTTAGTTAGCATCCAGTGCTTCAAATGAATTGTTATCCAAACTTTTTTCCCTTTATTTTGAAACGAAAAGTTGAAATGTAATGCTGACTACCTGATTTCTGTCTTCAAAACTTTAGTTATAATGGCATCTCATCTCCTGGGAAGAAAATGGCCTTTCCAGGCTCTCCAGAACTAAAGCAGTTCAGATGTTTTAGTCTTCACCATCAACTATGCAGGCCATTGCTTCTTAAGAGCTAATCGCTTCTCATTGTGTAAGCTGTTAGAGCACTACTCAGAAGTAGTGCTGAAACTCAGTTATGCCGATCAGTATTTTTGCAGCAATGAGTATTTGAAATGCTTTAAATCAGCACTGCAGATTTCTGCTCACTCTGCTGAAGATGAATCACTTTTTGAGTAGAAAATACAGCATTAGAGTTTATTGTGAAAATGAAAGTGAGCAGGTCTCACATGTGAGCAGATTAAGTTGTCGTGTTCTTTGTACAAAGTACATATATAATAATCCCTAAGAGCTTCTCTTCCCTTTATCATGGCATTAAAGTTTCCCAGAGCAGACATTTAAATTCAAAACTCAGGTCAGTGTGGATTAGAGGTGAATTTCCCCTTGTTGTTTAGAATTACCGGCAGTTGCAGAGAGATTATATGGAGGATGATCACGAACGGGCAGTATCGGTGGCTGCTCTGTCTGTCCAACTCTTCACTGTACCTACTCTGGTGAGTAGTGCCTGTCTTTCTTTTAAAAACTGATAGTTGGCACTCCTTGCCTTTTTTTGCCTCCTTCTTAATAGAACTATGAGCGATTGCAGAGTGATTTTATGAAAGATGACCACGACAGAGAGTTCTCAATTGCTGACCTCTCGATACAGATATTCACAGTGCCTTCTCTTGTAAGTACTAAAAGACCAAAAAAGGAAATCTTTCTTTGTTGAAAGCCACTCAAGGTTCTTGAATCAAGACTGCAGATTTCTGTAACGTTACTTTGGAAGTAATAATATGTGGAATAATAATTGGATAATAATAATTGAATGCTGTAGAGGGACTCCTCATTAGGGACTGTAACAATAGGACAAGGGGTGATGGGTTCAAAGTGAAACAGGGCAAGTTCAGGTTAGATCTAAGGCAGAAACTCTTCCCTGTGAGGGTGCTGAGGCGCTGGCACAGGGTGCCCAGAGAAGCTGTGGCTGCCCCATCCCTGGCAGTGTTCAAGGCCAGGTTGGACACAGGGGCTTGGAGCAGCCTGCTCTAGTGAAAGGTGTCCCTGCCTGTGGCAGAGGTTTGGAACTGGATGAGCTTAAGTGTCTTTCCAGCTCAAACCTCTATGAGACAAAAGGCACTACTGCTGCCCAGCACTCAGACTGTTTGTATACATTACTATGGTTTAGAGGGTGAAGTGTTCAACATGGCAAAGTCTGAGTTCCCAGAGTGGGCTGGGTAGTTTGGGGTTTTATGTTTTTCTTTTACCTTTTTCTAGGAAGGTACTTAAAGGTTAATTTAGATACACTCAAACATGTAAATTCCTCATCATACTAAGCAACAGTTACTGCTTGTAGGAGTCTACATTATGTTTTGCATATTGTGGTTTCAGAGCATACCATTCTGGGGCAGCTTTATACATGATCCTTTACATTAACTTATCAATCAACACAAGTGCAAGTAACAGTTGTCTCATGGTATTTCCTACTTCCTGTGGCTCTTCTAGACTTGGACAATGCTTTCTTTTAGGTTTCTAGTTAATTTCCCTTACAGTGCTTCAAGCACTGTTACTTCTCACAGCTCACTAACTCTGCTGGTCTTTCACCAGTTTCTCCTTGTTTTGGGAAATGTCTTTATTTGCTCCAGTCTCCAATAAGTCTTTCTTTGCTTGTATTACAAGCTGAACACATGAAACTTTGGAGCTAGACTGAAAAGTCTTAATTTCATAGCCAGAATTGCTTAAGAAATGAATGCTTCTGAATCCTTCCAAATTGACTCAGCTTAATTGAGCTCTCCAATTCGATAGTAGCATGGCGGTTATGATCCTGAGCAAAACCTATTTCAAGTTTCCTACGGGTGGATGTTCATCCATTCAACAAGACATGAAGATTTCGTTTCCATGGGTCAGGGCAATATTGTGTTACCTCTTCTAATCTTCATGCTGCCAATAGAATGTTGCCCATATTCAGACTTCCAGTTAGACTTAACCAACCGTTACTCAAATAGTTATGGTATTATTTTTTCCTTTGACAGATGGGTAGTGAAATACGTGCATTGATACATTGCTTTTTAAAAAGGATGTATTCTCCTCTCCTTGGAGGAGAATAATTGCCATGTCCCTTTACATGTTTTCTGTTTCAAAAACATGCAAAAAAAGGAAAGCCAGTTTGGCTTTGACTGTTTCATAGGATAGGAAAGACTCATGACTTGAAAATAATGATAAGCTCCTACCACATGAATTATTTTTATCTATTTATGCATATTTTACATATTTATGTATATTCATTCTTAATGAATAAGTTGAAGAATGTAAAACCACCCTCCTGCCTCCAGGAACATCTTCAGTCTGATCTCAGTAATTTAAGTGTTTGAGCTCTCAAGTAACTGAGGTTTTTTGGCTTGAGAGAGGATGGGTGGTTGTGTTGGTGGTGATTTTGCGTGGGGAAATGTTAGCCATTAGGTTTTATCCCACCCACCCCCACAGTAGCATTTTAGAAACTGTATTTTGGAGTATCATTGGCAACTGTAGAACCCAGAAGCTCTAGTCTATAACCACGGTGTCATTGAGGTCGATCAGAGTGGCCGGTCTTGAATCTACCAGCCACGAAGTAAAATCCTCCTGAGATCCAAGAACTGCAAGACTCATCCCACTTACCTTGGTGAACCAGCAGTATGGGACAGTTCTGGAAGAGCTCACAAGTAGGAGGTGGCAGTAACTTCTTAGTACCCCCTACTCTGTTGTCAGGTTGGATTGGATTAGATTGCATGTGGAAGATGATTGTCAGGCTTTGTGATGCCTGTTTCCTACAATATGGACGTATGCAGTAGCTTTTGAGGGGAATTCTAAGTGATTTGATGTGATTTCCGTGTGGAAATTGCACTAGACAGTCCCTTCGTAGTTCGGAAGATGCTCTGCAGGGCTTGATGGTTTGTGAATAGAACTGTCACTCCTGTAAAGGGGTCATGCTTCAACTGTAAGAGAGGAGACAGCACATACTTAAAGGGAGGTGCAAGTTAATTATAAGGCACATAATAACATATGCCTTGTGTCGTAATTATATAGGTTTGCAGGAGCCTAACCATAGTCAAACTTCTGTACAGAAGGGATCTGAAGAAAGAGATCTGGATTATGATTATTTCTGGCTAGATATTTGTGTTCTGTGAATGTTTGGAAGATTGGCTTTCAGTATGTTCTGGTTTAATTATTGATGTAACTCTTTTGGATGAAAATTCCTGTATTTGATAAGCTTCATGGTGCAGTGTGACACTTTTTGTTAGCTGTGTCTGTTAATTACAGCAGATTTCAATGTACTTTGGCATAGGCTCGAATGTTAATAACAGAAGAAAATCTCATGACCACTATCATCAAAACCTTTATGGACCACTTAAGGCACCGTGACATCCAAGGCAGGTTTCAGTTTGAACGTTACACTGCTCTGCAGGCTTTCAAATTCAGGCGTGTTCAGAGCCTTATTTTGGATCTCAAGTAAGTATCTTACTTATTAACTATGTGCTGATTTGATCAATTGAGGACTTAATTAAAAAACCAAACTTAACACTTGCATCTTTTCTGATGTACCCAGGTATGTGTTGATAAGTAAGCCAACCGAGTGGTCAGATGACTTGAGGCAAAAGTTCCTGGAGGGTTTTGATGCCTTCTTAGAATTACTCAAGTGTATGCAGGTATGTAAATCTGTGAATTCCAGAATCGTGCAAAACTAAAGCAGGAAAATAGCTATCATGAGAGAAAAGTGGAAGGAACTTAATGTCCTCTCACTTTTATAACCAGTGCAGTATAAACTTTGGAGCCATCATGTTTTCCTGAAACGTAACATCTCACCTAGCTCTTTTCAATGTAGTTTATTGCAGAGGGCAATAAAAAGGGAGATCAGTTCAAAAAGAAAAATGGCATTTAGGGCTTATTGTGCAGTTTTAGAGGCAGACTAAGACACAATTAATTGTGTGAGCGAAATCTGGTCCATCTTAAGCAACTGTTCTCCCTCGCAGTCTCCAGTTACTCCAGTATCAGCAGAGTTGCTCTGTGTATTGAAGAATATTAATTCCTGACATACAAAGAGATCTTTTCACTGTATTTTATTCCCCCACCCCCAGCCTTTTCACATGCTGTGTTACCTTAAGAGGAGTATTTTAAAAGCAGTGTAGCTTTTATGAGGGCAAGTTGGCCTTATGATCAGTAAGGTATAAGTCAGAATCACTCCCATTTTTTTCAGTACTTCAGTAGGCTACTTTTCTCGATGCTTGGCTTAGTGTGTTCATGATAGTCTCTTGAATACGTTGTATTCCTCAGATCGTGCTGGTTTTATTTCTTCTTATGGCAAGAACTGATTAGGTACCACAGCACTAGTCTTTATTCAGTAGTTCACTGCATTTAATAGTGCATCCCTAGAAACTGTATTCAAAAAAACCCACATTTAAGGTAATACATGTATGCAAACCCTGCTGTATTGCTCATAATACTAAAATCTCTTCAGGTGTTAATAATAGAGTTCAAATCAGAAACCTTTCTTGTCCCAGTATTCTTCTCTTCCAATTCCTGCTTCATTTTCTTGTTATTCTTTCAATATGTATAATTCCTTTTCCGTATGGTCCCAAGCTTTTTTTTTTCTGGTTGTAGCAACAATATGTTTGTAAGGACAAGTAACCACTGTCTCCCACTTTGGCTAATGTTGTCAGCATATTTCAGTGATGTATTGTTGAAATGGGTAATTCTTTTTGCTCTTAGGGTATGGATCCCATAACTCGTCAAGTAGGACAGCACATAGAAATGGAACCGGAATGGGAAGCTGCATTTACATTGCAGATGAAATTAACACTTGTTATTTCAATGATGCAGGACTGGTGTGCATTAGATGTAAGTTCCTTGTGAATTCTTTTTCCATGTGGGTACGTGAAGGGAAAGAAACCCCAAGTATTAATCTGTGTAACGCTTCAGCTAAACACATAGCTACAGCATAAGCCAAGATCAACTTCTCAGAGCAACTGCAAATCTTTTCTGTGTTTAAGCACATCTTTTATGGCTTGAACTGACCAATTCATAAGGAGGTGGTTAAGCTCTTTTAAAAACATTATAGAGGGAGTTCTGTCACACATCTGAAAGTTGTGATCATCACAACACTATCAGGTTATAATTTTCAGACAAGAGGGAATAGAGGTGTAGGCCCTTGATACATGAAACACTGCCTGATTATAGATCATGGGTTTACTCCATAAATGTTTCAAGCTTTAGGAGTACAGAACTTCAGCATGGTAAAATATGGCAAGTGATCATGGAATATTTGAACATTCGAGTTGGCTTTAATCTGTCACTGTTAGTTAATGTGCAGATTTACTAGCCTGGCATGATTATTGCTCAGAAAGTTCCCATAATATCAGTTACAAAAAGAACCCTCAAAACCAGTGGGTGTTTTTCTAATCAGACATACTGGTATGCGTTTTGCAATCTGTTTCCCCTTAATTCAGCTCTTTTTGTTAGATTCCTTGTCTTAATTTTGCAGGACTGTTAATGAAGGTAAAACCCCCAAACCCTTCAGACATTTTCCCATTGACTGTATTGTTTTGCAGATCTCTGGTTGTTTTTTCCTAATCTCTGTAAACTGCAATCTTTTTCTTTTAGGAGAAGGTGTTAATTGAAGCTTACAAGAAATGCCTGAATGTGTTGATGCAGTGTCATAGTGGTTTTACTGATGGGGAACAGCCTATTGTTCTCAGCATGTGTGGACATTCAGTGGAGACCATCAGATACTGCGTTTCTCAGGAAAAAGTTAGCATTCATCTCCCAGTTTCTCGTTTACTTGCAGGTATGAACTAGTTCAAAATGTTTTAGGAAATATTGAATATATGTGATTTGTTTTTTGTGTGGCCATAAGGAACCACACAGCAGTTGGTTAAAGACTGAACAGGATGAGTTTTGGCCTTTTTCTAGCTGTCTGTCAAACAGGTCAAGTCTCCTCTGTCATCAGGAGTGATGGAAAGGATGAGGTATCGGTTATGGTAATTTGTCCTAATAGATCAAGGGCTCTTGGCTGTTGCTGAGGGGATATGACAAAGTCAGGAGAGAGGCAAAAATGTCACTTGTGCTGCAGGTCTTACACAGATACAATCGGGAAAATGAAATTCTCCTCATATATATGTTATGTAATATGTCTCTTCAGGAACTAGCTGCGTAGCTGCAGGATGATAAGTCTGCAGCCTTAATTGTAGCTGTGTGCAGAAAATGGTTCACTAGTAAATGAGATGACCTTTGTTGCCCTATTCAAATGATATAAAGTACTGTTTGTAATATTATGTATGGTTCTGTTTCATGTATTTATGTAGGCTTGCATGTTTTGCTGAGTAAAACTGAAGTGGCGTATAAGTTTCCAGAGCTGCTACCCCTGGTATGTAATTAAATGTAGCGTATTCATTGAATATAATTAATGCTGAATGTGGAATTGGTCATGTGAGTGTAGGATGTTAAAACAAAGGACCTTTTCGCTATGACTTCTATTCAGAGAGACTCTCTTTAATAGATGAAATTACCTCTTAAAAAATGAATACATAGGTATTAATGACTTGAGCATAAGCAATTGGTATTGCTTCCCTAAATAACTTAAGACCTAAATAACTTAATGTAAGGTTTATATTTTGTTCTTCATGCATTACCTTCTCTTGGTAGTAGAAACTCTTAGCAGGATCTGATTCCTTCTCCTTGGCCTAGGTTCTCATTCTCTTCCCCAGCTGTTCCTTGCTTCCTGCATGTTCTTATTGATATGGTATTTCTTTAAGGAAAGTTAAAAAGAATAAGATGAATTAAAAGAGAAAACATAACTGGGAGAAGACATCTCAGTGTCTTTTGAAAGAAGTAGTACTTAACCTTTGAACGAGAGAAAGCAAATGACAGTGTTATTGAATTGATAATATTCATGGTTTAAAATATGAAACCTGTCTTTAAGAATGTGCTAAAGCCCTTGTGGAGTACTTCTGTGGTGCAAAGACAGAATATAAGGTTGATTAACATGCGTAAATTCTGAATAGGCTCATCAAACACACATTTTGTAAGGTGTGTGTGTGATTTGCTTCTCTTCTGTATTGCCCAACTATTTTAATGTTCACAAATATCCTCCTCCTTCCCATTGTTTATTTTCTCTGTGTATATCAAAATACTGCATTTTCTTAATGCAGAGTGAACTTAGCCCGCCTATGCTGATAGAACATCCTCTACGATGCCTAGTCCTTTGTGCTCAAGTGCATGCAGGGATGTGGAGGAGAAACGGGTTCTCTCTTGTTAATCAGGTAAGTACATAGTAGCTGTACAATCAGTGTTTTCTGCTAACTCCCCCAAGATAATTTCGGACCCAAACTTCAGCCATGTAAATTGTGTGGAAGGCAATGCAAGGGAGGCATTTCTGCCTGCATTCACATTGTTTGAATATTGGTGATTTTAAACTGGCCATTGATTTCTTAGTCAGAAGTTACTTCTTGTTTCAGAGCTGCAACAGTGCTCAGTGAACTTAGTGCTCTGTGCATGAAGAAGTTTTAGTGTAAGGCAGTTACTGCCTTTTTACTGTCTACTGTCCAACAGCAACGTGAAGCACAGTATTAATCTGTGCATTCTCAGTGATGCATTCACCACCGTCACATCAAAGTGTATCAAATATGAAAATATACACCATTAAGATTATTAAGTAATTGGAATCCAAAGACCACACAGAAGTATTAGAACCAGCACAGAACTGAGTGTTTCTTGGCTTTTATCTCTCGTACGTCTTTCGTACTGCTGGAGACTTGCTCCATCCATCACTAAACTTAGGTTCTCTGTGTTTGCACGAATTAGGTCTTAGGTGTTTCAAGGATAACAGCTATAAAATGGGAGCTGTAGTGTCAGTGCCACCCACCAGGGTGATCGTCCAAAGTGATTTTCTTAGTGAGACACAGATTAAAACAGAAATAGGATTTGGTTCTGCGAGGTGTTAACTTGATTTATTTGCAAGAAACTTCTTTCCCTCCCACAATCCCTCATCTTCACTAGATAATTGCATTGCCTGTGTACTAGGAGACTGAATTAAGCTTCTCAAATACATTCTGCCACTTTTGCCTCTTGACCTAAAGGGTATCTAATAAGGTGATGTTCTTTATTGTTATTATTAAAGCGAAAGGAGGTCTAGTTATGTACAGTTACAGCACTGCCCATATTACTATAGGCAAACATAAAATCCGAAATTTCAGCATAGCTTTTGATGGAGAAATAAGTTTCTGTGTTCATTTCCGCTACTCATCAGCATCTTGAAGTCTAGAGCATTGTTTAGTTTAGGTAATACAGCTCCCGTAGTCTGGAAGTCCCTTCTTTTTCCTTTGCCTATGGAGAGCTGAAGTTCAGCCAGTTTCTTTTGGATGTTTTCCCAGAAGATAGGAATAGGCATCTGTATGTGTGGATTGTTAGTGTGGGGAAGAGAGAGGAGACATGCCTAGCTCTCCTCCATGTAATTCTGGTGAGAAATAATTTATCTCTAGAAGGTTCAGCATGCTGAAGATTGTTCCCAGTTCCAGGTGGAAACCTCTTTATTTTTCCTTAATTGTGATAGACTCAACCTTTCCCACATTTTAGTGCCACAACTGTGGTGCTGCCACTGCTTGGTGTGGTACATATTGAAGTTTACTCGCAGAATGCTTTGGCTTAAGAATGGTTCTGTCACAATATGAACACTTTGAATCTGGCAATTCCTGAAAGCTTATATCTCAAATAATTAAAAAGCAATTCATGGAGCAAAGAAAAAACACTTCTCTAACTGCAAGGGCTTTCAATCCTGTGAAGTTCAAACGGTTCATTGCTAAACAAATAGATAGATGAAAATGAAGCCCAAAGAATTCCACAGGATTCTTCTTCTAAGTGTATGCAATCTAAACATTAAATCAATACAAACCAGCCAGCAACTACGCTTGGTTTGTGCTATATGAAAGTGCTTTTTGCATACAAATATTTGTGTAATTATATTTCAAGCCACTGATTCCTATTTTGTTTGCTGATACTGTAGAACAAAGTCGATTTTTCCACACTGAAAATAAGTTTTGATTAAATCAGTTTGTTAATGATTGTGGATTTGTTTTTTTGTTTCAGATTTATTACTATCATAATGTGAAGTGCAGGAGGGAGATGTTTGACAAGGACATAGTAATGCTTCAGGTAACCACATGTGCCAGTTTGCACTTTGATCAAACATTCGCGTTTGGTTTTAGCTCCATCAGAGCCTTGTAATGACAAGTTAAAAAAGCCATTATTTGTGGGATTTGTTTTTAAACTGTTTATGTACTATATACTAAGTGATATTATGTTGACCCAGCAGGAACAGGATTGTAGAGACAAACCCAAACAACCAACCATCTGTCATCAAATTTTATGTAGAGTATTTGAGACAGAAGAATAGACCTGAGTATTTTACACTTAAAAGGGCATCAGAAACTATTGATAGAGCACAGGATCCTGTTTGTCATACATGCTGTGACTTGTATTATTAGAGTCCAAAGAGAGTAAACCTAAGTAAATCTTCATGCCCAGGATAGAGGAGTGAATGTCATAAAGAATATACTGTGAACATGGTATACAAATATATAAACATGCTATAACAACACCCTGTTGTTGTATCTTCTGTTTCTAATAATTTTTTTCTTTAATAGACAGGTGTGTCTATGATGGATCCAAATCACTTCTTGATGATCATGCTGAGTCGCTTTGAGCTTTATCAGATATTTAGTACTCCAGACTATGGCAAAAGATTTAGCACAGAAAATACTAACAAGGTACCTTATGTTCTACTGCAAGAGAAAATGTGCAACTTTGTGCTGTTGTACCAAGACTGTGCAAAACCTGTCCTATTTCAGTTTTGTTTGACCAGTTTGAAATATGCATAAATCCTTTCACCTGCTGAACTGGTAAATGTCAGAAACTCTTCTGCATTGTTGAAGAAGTTTAAGTCAGCTGTGGCCGCATTTCAGCACAGCTTAATTTGGGAGCGCTAAGGGTGAAACCAGGCAATGTTTTAAAGCACTGAAGAAACATTTTCAGCCTATGGAATAATTCTTTTACCCTTGCTTGAGAAATGTAAATTCTTTTGGTTTGTTTCTTTTCTTTTAATCCAGGATGTTGTTCAACAAAATAACACTCTCATAGAAGAGATGCTGTACCTCATTATAATGATTGTTGGTAAGCTCAGAATACCTTTCAGTATTTGTTTTTAGTTTGGTTTCTTTAATGGTCTGGAATGAGCATTGTTCATTGGCATCTCAAGGGCAGTTCTATTTTGAACTTCCTGTAGTTCTGATCTGTTTCTTGGGCAAAAAGCCTTGAAACCTTCCTTAGATTAACATAATGAATTTTTGAACACTGGGGGTGAACACAAGTTTTCACAGAAGAGACTTATTTTCCAGTGTTTTTATATATATATTTATTACATTTACAGGTGAAAGATTCAGTCCTGGAATAGGACAGGTAAATGCAACAGATGAAATCAAACGAGAGATTATCCATCAACTGAGTATTAGGCCGATGGCTCACAGTGAATTGGTGAAGGCCTTACCTGAAGATGTAAGTAACTTGCCGGGCAGAAAAGCAACTTCAACCTTTTAAGAGTGATTGCTGAAAATCTTTCTTACACAACCTTATGCCATTGGAATGGGAGCAGCATGATTATGCTAAGAGCAAAGTTAACATGGGTACAGATTAGCAGTTGTCATGGAGAAGGTAGGAAAGAGCTATAGAAAAAGAAACAGCATATGAAATGGGCAGGAACCTGAGAGCTGCTTCAGCTCTTGTCTCTTTTTTAATACTGTCTCTTTATCAGGCCATCTGGCTGGCAGTGTCTGCAGTCTAGTTATAAGCCATGAATAGATGTATGGAAGTGGGTTGTCGGAGCTACACAAAAATATATGTTATATTTTAAGGCCTAACAATAATTGAAAAGCCATGAATTCAGAGAGAGCGTAATGACTTGTGGAACAGAAATGCTTAATTTCATGGTCAGAAGCATTTATCTGAATTCTGGTATGAGGGGTTTTGTAGGAGAGCATTATGGTTTTTTAAAAGCACTTTAAGGTGGAATGAAAAAGCAAACTAGGATTTAAGCTTGAGTTCTGAATTGCATTGTCAGTCTTAAATACTTTTTCCCTGGCTTGTTAATTGCTGTGAATATGTATTGCAGGAAGGGGATGGGAATATTAACAGTTAATTTGTGCATGAAGTGGCGTTGTACATATTTGAGCTGATTTCTCCTGCTGCCTTTTTCGGGTGTTTTACCATTTTACATTATTGGGTCTTTTTAGCTTTCCTAGATTGGTTTAATTTTAAAGGGCTAGAAACCAGAAATACTGGCTGTATGTTCCTAAGATATGCTGAGTAAGCTACCTTAGAGGTTTTTCTTCTGCTACTGTGGCATCCAAGTTTGTTATGACAGGAATAAAACAAAAGAAATAAGCATTTAATATATGATATTTTAACAATACTTTTGCAGAGCTGGTATTGCTGAACGTATTTTCACCTTGCATGCTTTTGTGTCCTCTTCAGTGCCTGTAAAATGTCTTCCTACTACATTCCATTTGCGTACTTATCTAGTGTCATATGGTTTTGAATGTGTTTAATCCAAGCACTACAGTAACACACTGTCTTGTCTTTTCACTCACTGTAGGAGAACAGAGAGACAGGAATGGAAAATGTGATTGAAGAAGTGGCATGTTTCAAGTATGTTTCCCGTAATTCTAATATTTCAACTTTAAAAGTGGAATACCTAAATCAGTGAAAATGAGAGAACAGAAGAAAGGAGGCTGTGTCATGGTGTTTTCCCATGGCTTTACTCATGTGTATCATGCTTAATACTGCTGTTTATTTGATTTCTAGATTGCCTGTTGAGCAGTGGGGTATTTTAGCTGTTTTACTTAACCGTTTGTGCTCCGATGTTAACAATCAATGAACGTCTTGTTTGGGTTGTTCTGGTTTTTGTAGGAAGCCTGGGTTAACAGGCAGAGGGCTGTATGAATTAAAACCAGAATGTGCCAGGAACTTCAATCTGTATTTCTATCACTTCTCAAGGGCAGAGCAATCAAAGGTAACTCATAACTGTCTGGGGTTTGGTTTGTCTTCTTGTGGTTTGCTTTTTTCCAAGGCTTGATGAAGTTTGAGGTGAAGTATTATCAGCTGCTTTAAAGTTAGCTTTTAAAAGTTATCTTACTTCAGAATGTTAACAAAATTTGCCCAAGATTTTGCAGTTATTTCTGTGCCACCAGATTATGTGCCTTATACAGAGCTCCTGCGATCGGTGGACCTCTAAAAAGGGTTTTTTTAAGTCCTATTTTACTGAAAGTATTTAAACAAGTCTGGTTTTTTTCACTTACCTTGATGGGAAATGCCATTTTAGCTCAGATTTGCCTTACAATTTTAGGCTAGAAAAAGAAACCAGGTTGGCTCAAGGTGAAAGGTTAATTTTGAAGTTGCATGCCCTATTTTACAAGTAGTTCTGAAGAACTGGAAGCTTTCTTATTTTATTTAAGGCTAGGAAAAAGGGGAATAACCAGTAACAATGTAACAGAGCATGAATGCCTTTTGATTAGTTATAGATTTGCATGGGGTTTTGGGATAATATTGTCGTCTTTCTATTTCAGGCTGAGGAAGCACAACGAAAGTTAAGAAGACAGAACAGAGAAGATACAGGTATTTAATTCTCTTTGAGAGAAGGTGGAAGCAGCTATCAAAGCATGTATTGCTCCAGTACTTAGACTAGTATCCTGTTCTTGGGCGAGCCAGAAATTGGTTGAAAATGTAGCAATTTATGTTGTATCTCCCTGCTTATAGACATAAATCCGATCCATCGTGAAACCAGCCTTATGAAAGGCTTATTCCTTTGGCTTTTCTGTTATGTGCAAGCCATGTTGAATGCTGCAGCCTGTTATCTGTAATACTGTTTAGCAACACTGTGAGGGTGCTGAGGCGCTGGCACAGGGTGCCCAGAGAAGCCGTGGGTGCCCCATCCCTGGCAATGTTCAAGGCCAGGTTGGACACAGGGGCTTGGAGCAAGCTGCTCCAGTGAAAGGTGTCCCTGCACATGGCAAGGGATTGGAATGGGATGATCTTAAGTCCCTTTCCAGCCAAAACCATTCTGTGATTCTGTAAGCATCTGTATACTGTCTTGGCTTAAGTTCGTAAGCTCTCTAGAGTCATCCATGTTATATGTGTGTTGCAAACTTGAGAGATGCTGAAATGTCACACAAATTTCCCTTTCAGCACTTCCACCACCAGCTCTTCCTCCTTTCTGCCCACTTTTTGCAAGTCTGGTGAATATTCTGCAATCTGATGTCATGCTGTGTATTATGGGAACTATACTGCAGTGGGCAGTAGAACACAATGGCTATGCCTGGTCAGAGTCCATGCTGCAAAGGGTATGTTTCCTTACTTAAAATCATGCTATGCTAAAGGATGGAATGTGTATATTAGTTTTTAACATGGGTTTATAGATTTGAGTTGTTTACTTGGTATCTAACATGCCCAGAATACTCCGAATAAGAAGAAAGTTGTGTTTTCTGATATACAAGCCTAGGGAAGCCTCTCTGCCTGCGATGCAGTCTAGTTTTAAAAGTAAATGGAAGATAGAGGTAAATTTCCAATGGGATGCACAGGAGAGGGGAGTATTCTGCTTGAATCAGTTGAAATTTTGTTTGTTGTGGTGGAGAACCAGTTTGTCTGAGGTTATGCGTATTGAGTAAAGCAGAGTGATGTTCCTTTGCTTATTTTCAGTGTAAGTTAAATCACTTTAGGGGGAAAAAATATCACAGAACTACAGAAAAGAGTTTCCTAAGTTGAAAACATATCAGCTCTGGGAAACTTAACTGAGCTCTTTGTTTATCCTTATATATCTTGGGAAGCCTGGAGGGTTATTGCAGATTTTGTTGTCCATGATGGTCATTTTCTATGTGTGTAGAGAGAAGCGGTAAGCTGCCATCAGAGGGCTGTTCATATTGATGGGGGTTGTTGTTTTAGTGTCCAAACCCAAACTTGTAAAGAATGTTCATGGAATTTATCAATAACATTTTGCAGTGAACCCCCAGCTTTGAAACTGAGTATTGATTTTTTGACGGTCTCATTGACTGTATACCCCTTTTTAGAGCTAAGCTGAAATTTCCATCAGCAATTCTGTATTACACAAAAGTTGAAAATGGAGAAATACATCAGTGTTATACACAAAAATTGAAATTACATGTGGGTGATGAGAGAATGCCAGCCTTTGGAATAACTCTTTGGGTAGAGTAATGTTTCATCTTCATACTTGGAAACTGAACTAAAGTGTGCTCAGCCATTTGAGTACCTCTGTGGTGCTCTCCAAAACGTGCCATTCATTTAGGGACCTTGCTCAGAAACTCATGGCACTTTGTACTCACTGGTGCTGTGCATTTGGACTGCGTCTTTCCCAAGTCTACCACTCTTGTCTTGGAAAGCATCATGCAAAGGCTAACATCAGACATGTGAAAGAGGTGACCCATATCTGGTGAGACCTTGTTAGACAGATGTGATAAACTGAGGAAAAATTGGCTGTTACTTCTTAGAAGAGATGGTGACAGTTTCCAGACTTTGCTCTGGTTTTACCCCTTTTTCAGTGGATATTTAAGACTGCTTCATTCCAGGTTTGTGTTGATTCCAGACATTCTGTAATGCTTTTTGTCTAGAATTTCCTGCCAGTTTGTATGGGGTCGCATGATAGAGTTCCCCACTAAGGTTTAAGAGTTTCAGCTTTAAAATGCCATTCAGACTACTTTAGCACCAAAGAGGATAATTTCCATCTTGAAGTTCCAGGAGATTACAGACCTAAAAGGGAAAATTATTTTAAAATGTGTTTCTAGAGTGTTAGAATAAGTTTAGTTTAATCATTTTAGCTTGCCAGCTGAGTTTCGTATTTAAAAAGGATTTAAAGTGCATCATGCCGCTGTCCGGAGGCTTGTGTTTGTAACACGCAATTGCTAGGGAGAAAGCTAAGAAGCAGTCACTTCTTACTCTCTAGACAGGACAGCAGACAGAATGATACAAGTGGTGTAATGTGGAGGGGTTTTATGTGACGAAGTGTCAAGACTTTGTAAGCAAACGCTGTTACTCCTGTGTAAGAGAGCTTTGGAATGTTGTATATGGAAATAACTTCTATATGCTTGCTATATAATTTTGTGTATGACTTCCTTGTCTCTTAATGAATTACACAAAGTATATGAAGAGATTCTATGGATTCTTTAAGAAATAACTAAAACTTGTATTTTTTACCTAGGTTTTGCATTTGATTGGAATGGCACTACAAGAAGAAAAACAACATCTAGAGAATGTCAGTGAGGAGAATGTTGTAACATTTACCTTCACTCAGAAAATATCAAGTATGCCATTCTTTTCAGATGTTTAGCAAATTTTAAGTCACTGAAAATGCAGTTACCTGTGGTTTATTCTTCTGAAACTGCATTTACCAGAAGAGTGTTACTTGTTTATCCAGCAAAATTTTACCAAGTCGACTGTAGATGGGTTTTACCTATGTGTAGATTCTATGACAGTAACAATAGTAAGATTTTCCTAGAGGAGAAATCCAGAAGTTGAATAATTCCTAGTAAATCTTGTTCTTAATATCTGTAAGTAGCATCTCAAGATGTATTGCTGTACAGGATCACATGCTCAAATTGCAACAACTGTGGTTGTGTTCTTCATCAGTCTTTTCACGTTGTCTCTCCTTTGTTTCTTCTGACTAGTGCCTCTGGTTTTGTTAAGACATAAAAGCTGCTAAGACTCTTCCCTTTAAAATAGATGGGAAATAAAATATTGGAAGCTGTACATGGCAGCTCCCAAGATGAAAACAGCCAGGCAGCACACAGAGTGCATGTCTTATAAGAAAATACAGTGAGCAAGGCTTCTTAGACTATTGCCTCTAACGTTTCAGGATTTAGAGGGTATTAATGAAAGCGCTTGCAAAGTAGAGAGTGAAAGTTACACATTGTGCCTGCTTGTTGAGGAAGGGTTGGGGTTTGGGTTTTGTTGTTATTAATGTTAGGAAATGATTAGTTTGTCAGGTAACAGTATAATCAGTTGTGATTGTCATTTTTCTCAGGGCCAGGAGAGGCACCAAATAATTCCCCTAGTATACTTGCTATGCTAGAAACACTGCAAAGTGCACCTCATCTGGAAGTGCATAAGGACATGATCAGATGGATATTGAAGGTAAATATTCTGTTCTAGTTCTATGTTATATAAGTGCTGAAAATCATGGAAAGAAGAGTTTTGAAACTTTCCTGATCACGTTGTGAAAGTTTCCTTATTTCATTTATTGGTTTGTTGTGTACCTACTTTCTTCCTCTTCTGGAATCCCAACATTGCACGTTACCTGGCAGCATTAGACAGTTGTATTTGTTTGTGACATGTGAATATATGTTGGTTTTTTCTTACAGACTTTTAATACTATCAAGAAACTAAGAGAAAGCTCTTCTACAAGTCCTGTGACGGAGGCAGAAGGAAATATAATGGAGGAGGTAAAAGCAAACTGTAACACCTAGCTAGATCCAGGACAGGTCTGGGTTGTGTCTAGCAAAGGACTCTGTTTCTGATTACAGCTTTAAATCAGAGATGGGAAATATCAGTGATTCCTGAAATTCTGTCTCGTGGCTTTATAGATCCAACTCATTTGTTTGAAAGACATATTGGGAGAGTCCCTGGACTGTTCCTTCATTTTGTAGGTTGTAGTCTTCAAATCTTTTGCAAGTGTACTCCCTAGGACTGTTTGCAGTACTGATCACAACATTTAATGAATCTGCTGTTCCTGTTATTTCAGCCTCCTTGGAAAATCAAAAGAAATGGTATCTGTATATTTTTGCCATGCTTATTCTAGATAAGGTCTGCCAATTCGTTTAGCTTGACATGACCTTCTAGATGCTATGCAAAGACCTTGGAGCACTGTAGTGGATTTAGGAATACAGCTAGTACAGATGGAGAGCAGCTCTAGAGACAGGATGTGTCACTTGCTTATCTTTTTATCTATCAGAGAATCCCAGCACCATCAGTGTTGGAAGGGCCCTCTGGAGATCATCCAGTCCAACCCCTGCCAAGTCAGGGCCACCCAGAGCAGGGCACACAGGAACATGTCCAGACGGGTTTGGGATGGCTCCAGAGAGGGAGACTCCACAACCCCCCTGGGCAGCCTGTTATGAATGCTTTAAAAGGGGAAAGAAATAAAAAACACACGTAAAGGTTGAGGGAGAGAGGTACCTTTCTGGATCTGCACAAAAGGGAGCACAAAATAGCTTTTTGGTAGACTTTTGTCTGTGTTTATGAGATTTTCATTGTTTGGAGGTTAGTACACAAGTTACACATAGGAGTAGCTAGAGTTGTCTGTTGCAACAAGGTTTGAAAGGTGAACAATATGATTTCAGAGCTCACGCGATAAAGACAAAGCTGAAAGGAAGAGAAAAGCTGAGATTGCCAGATTGCGCAGGGAGAAGATCATGGCCCAGATGTCTGAGATGCAGCGGCACTTCATTAATGAAAACAAAGAACTCTTTCAGCAGACTTTGGAGGAGCTCGATACCTCAACCTCTGGGGTACATGAAAATAGGTAAAGGAATCTCATTTAAATTGTTTTTTCCTTTAACTTTGATATCAGATTGTCCTATCGTGACTGCTTTAAAAAGTGCTTTTATTAGTCTTGATGGAAACCATTCATAAGTTTCTGAGACTAAAAAAGCAGCAGTAAATGGAATGATTTCCTCTCACTTTCTGTCAAGATGATGGGATAAATATTGATTCCTCCCTCATCCCATCCTCATAGTGCTCAACATAGGCAAATAATTTTTTGTATCAAGCCATTGAGTAAATTGTTAATAACACTGAAAAGACTATGTGATAAAACATAGTAAATGGAAAAGAGCTGATTATATGTTTGTCGAGGATCTGGAAGAAATTCTGCTCCTAGCTGAAAGTACAAATGGAAGCATGTTGATGGTTTTGTGGGGAAGTGGAGAGTGTTCTCAGAATCTGTGTCAGGCACTTCAGGGATGGTGATGATGGAGAGCTGCAGACACAGTTTCTGTGTTAAACTGTGTAATACTATTAGGAGGGTATGAATTTTTTCTGGAAAATATGTTCTATTTCTGGGGACAAAGGAATTGTATAGATGCCAAAAGAGCATTTATCATGAAGCCCATTAATCACATTTAAATCGTGTTCTGATTTGCAGTGTTTTCAAATCATTTGCTCATTGGTGTTCTTTGAATATTCCAGCCCTGTCATTTCGGATGCAAAACTCACAGCCTTGGGACCAGAGCAAACTAGAGTAGCTGAACACAGACAGGTTGTTATGTGTATATTGTGTCAGGAGGAACAAGAAGTAAAAGTGGACAGCAGGGCTATGGTCTTGGCAGCATTTATTCAGCGATCAACTGTGTTGTCTAAAAATAGAAGCAAAATTATTCCAGACCCTGGTAAGTAGCGTTTAGAGTTGTCTTTAATATTAGGGAATGTCAAGTCACTGTAACAACCACCTGCTCTCTTTTTAGACAGTGGCCTCACCTGCTTGTGTTGACTGTGTAATTGTGAATGACTTCATTATGATCAGTGGTAAAGCTCCCATATTTTTAGTGAGGTAGAAATGTGTGTTCTAAATCACTTCAAGGCATTATCTAAATGTTCTGCCATGAATAATTGGAAATAAACGGTTTACTGTTAAAAACCCCTTTAAAAGCAGAAGTGTTTGCTTAAAGTTATAGAGAGAGGAGGTCTTGATGTAGTGCTGCAAAAGCACGAGATAGACATTTCTTTCCTCTCAGTTACATGATCTGAAATGCCTCTTAGTGATAATAAAAAATGCTTCGATTTAGTTAACTTGGTGAAACAGATCACAATGATCAGTGAACATTGTTACAGAGGTTCCTCTATAGTCTCTATGCAGAATCAGAATCAATTAGGTTGGAAAAGACCTTTAAGCTCATCCAGTCCAACCATTCCCCAGCACTGCCAAGGCCACCACTGACCCATGGCACTGAGGCCTCGTCTCCACGGTGTGTGAACACTTGCAGGGACGGTGACTGCAGCCCTGCCCTGGGCAGCCTGTTCCAATGCCTGAGCACCCTCTGGGGCAGAAATTGTTCCTCAGCTCCATCTAAACCTGCCCTGGTACAGCTTGAGGCCGGTTCCTCTTGTCCCATCCCTTGTTCCTTGGGAGCAGAGCCCAGCCCCTCCTGGCTCCATCCTCCTGTCAGGCAGTTGTAGGGAGCCATCAGGTCCCCCCTGAGCCTTCTCTTCTCCAGACTGAACCCCCCAGGTCCCTCAGCCCTTCCCCATCACACTGTGCTCCAGGCCCTGCACCAGCTCCAGTGCCCTTCTCTGGCCCTGCTCCAGCCCCTCAATGTCTCTCTTGTAGTGAGGGGCCCAGAACTGAACACAGGATTTGAGGTGCGGCCTCACCAGTGCGCAGTGCAGGGCACAATCACTGCCCTGGTCCAAACACAGAAAATATCTGCACTCAGTCGTTTTGCACTAATACGCTGAAGGTCAGCATTCTTGGACTCATTGTTTAATAGTAGTGAACCACCAAAACTGCAGGTAGATCTTGGGGACTTTTACCGCAGCCCAATACCTCTGAAAGCTTGAGTACAGTACATGCACTCAAAACAAAATGATGGGATGCTCATAAATGATGTAGATGTTGTGGCTTAGTAATAGCTTTTATGCTTCATCAGATGAGTTACACTTTTGTCATAAAGTTTAATAGTAACATAAATATGTAACGTTTATCTGTAGTTAAATCTTTCGATAACTCTTTATTTCAAAGTTGTTTTGTTTTATTTTAAATACAGAAAAGTATGACCCATTATTCATGCATCCAGATCTGTCATGTGGAACACACACGGGTAGCTGTGGACATATTATGCATGCTCATTGTTGGCAAAGGTAAAAGGCTTTATATACGTTTTTAGTCTAAATAGCATGTCATGCCATCGGTTTGCCTAATGGCAGTAATTTTTATGGCAAAATGACTGGCATGTAGTAAACTTACAGAATTTCATATAGCACTGAAACCAGCTTTCCCCTGGGGAAAACCAAGTAGTAATCATTATAATAGAATCTTTGTAATAATATTATAATACGTACTGTAAACTTGGTCAAAAAATTTTCATTTATAATCTGTCATCTTGGTAAAGAAGAATCCAAATCCTAGAATGGTTTGGATTGGAAAGGACCTTAAGATCATCTAGTTCCAACCCCACCCATGGCAGCTTTCATTCTCTTTGATTGTTTATCCCTATGCATAATCCCCTGTGGTGCACATAGAACACTGAAGCTCAAATTTGTGGAGGTTTTGTGTAGTTCAGTAATAAACATGTTCCTGCTGCTTCTTGTGCTTTCTACTGGAGTTTTAAATGAATGCGTTCCTTGCATTCTTAATTCCTTCTTCGTGTTGAATTTGAAATAGAAACATCTGCTACCTAGTTAAAGTTCATGTTCAACATAAACTCAATTTTATCTTTTCTTCTTAGTCTTTTTTTATAAACCCTTTTTCTGTTACTTTTATTCTTTGATTTTTGGAGGGGGATAAACATGCTTAGTGCTACATGGTGCCAATGCCATGTGAAAAATGCAGACCACTCAAGCCTCTTGGCTTTGGTTAGGCCTTTGCTTTGATCTTTGGCATGGCTGTTCAGTGCCTGGTTGCAGTTTCTGCCATGTGTGTGAAGGTTGTTAAGATTCTGTGTCTGTAACCATGCACAGGTTCATGGTCTTTGATAGCACTACTCACTAAAGATGTGTTTTGCATCTTCTTGTTTAGCTCATGTACAGTCCTGTGTGGTTGCCATTAACTCCTGAAAATGTCCTTAGGTGCTTGTATTCAGTCCAGTTTTGGGTCATCGTCAGGCATGCTCTAAACCGTCTCAGAGGAACAGCAGTTTAACAAAGCAGCGAATCCAGTTCTTTTTCATATAGATTTGGAGATCAGCCACCGTTTCTTCCAGTTAGTGCTCTCTTGTGGCATGTAATGGAATAAGCACCGGGATAATGCTCCTGCTATCTCCCTTAAACCTTTATGTGAAACTGAGAGCTTTCAACTTGCTTTTCGCCTCTTCCCCTTACCCTTATTATCATAAATGGAAAGTGCTATAGCTGAGACCTAACAGCCCAGTGACCTTCAGCACTTTGGGGTATATTGGCTGCCAAAACCTGAGGATAGTCTGCAGTTAGTAATGCTTTGTCAGTCACAGGGTAGAACTTTCTCCTTGCAGTAATTCTTTTATGTGTATCTGGGAAAGGCGAAAGAGGGCCTTCATGGGAATTTACTCATCTGTATGTTAATGTTTTCATAATTTGCCACTAATATCTTCCTCTTTTCTAAAGGTATTTTGATGCTGTCCAAGCAAAAGAGCAACGAAGACAACAAAGATTACGAGTACACACAAGTTACGATGTAGAAAATGGTGAATTCCTTTGCCCACTTTGTGAATGCTTAAGCAACACCGTTATTCCTCTGCTTCCTCCACCAAGGGTTTTATTTAACAGGTCTGTTGGCTTTAGACATGTCCTCAAAAAATGCAAAAACCAAAATCCCACACCCCAAAACACCCTTTCAAGGTGTTTATTACCTTCTGTTTTGATAATCTCAAATGGATTGCCTGCCTGCTTATTTTGGCTTATGGGCTTGACTTGATGATTGGATAGTATGGAATTTAGAGTATGAAGGGAGAGTCAAGTGTAAGACTGCAGTAAAAGAACTGAACATAGAGAAGTGGCACAGCAGAGATTGTTGAGAAACACAAGAACATGGGATGCCTATGGCATAATTCAGCATATAGTTTGTTTTTTAACTCATGTATGTGTTCTGTTTATGTATATTCTTGAACAGGTTAAACTTTTCAAGCCAACCAAACCTAACTCAGTGGATCAAAACAATATCCCAGCAAATAAAAGCGCTGCATTTACTTCGAGATGAAGACGGTGCAAGTAAGTCTGAAGAAATGTGTATATCTGTATGTGAGAATGTTATGTTATTTATGGAAAAGACCAAGTATTGTGGTTCTACCACAGTGGAGTTGAGAGATGGTTGTGAAAGTGGTCAGAACAGCTTGGAATTTCAGTTTATGCCTATATCCCCCTGCACCTTTTTATACTGCAGGGAGTACATATAGGTGAATAATCTGTGGTTTATTACTTCTTGTTTATACAGGCAATTCTGGTCATTCAGAAAAAATGGATCAACTGCAATTACCTGAAGGATTTAGACCAGATTTCAAACCCAAGTATGTATTTCAGTCTTAATAAATCATGAAAAATGAATCATGAAATGGTAACGTAAAAATAGAATGTGACTCCTCTGCTATAAGGTCTCAATAATTAAGGAAAATATATGGATTTTGCTTTAATTAGAAAAGCTGATCCCATTATTATGATAATACTGAAGTCCAACCCACAAGTAGTAAATAATGCAGTAGAATTTCAGAGGTGAATGTGGTAATTGGATGTGCAGAGATGCTGCAGTTGTATAGACATCAGGATTAAGCTTTGTTTCCATATTGCTTGTAACTGGATGAAAGAGTCCTTTTAGAGCTCAGCACTACAAGTAAAACCTGAAGACTATGAGATGGAGAGTATGTTAATATGTAATTTCAGCTATTATGGGGTGTTTGTGTTTGAGCCTACCTTTCCTTGAGTAGGGGATGTGACTGATTCTTTTAATTTAGCCTTAACTATATTATCTTTGAAGGCTGGATCTTCTTAATACTAAAAAATGAGATCCGTTCCAATCAAATAATCAAAAAATAATTGGGGAGTATATTTGTCACAGGAAAGAGGTTACAGAATCCCAGATCCAAACCAGGGTACTGGAGTTCTCACTTAAACGTGAAAAATCCAGGTGTTCAGCTATGGGGTAAATGCTCATTATGAAAAGTTCTATGCTGCCAATGGAGAAAATGATGAATTAGGAATGCTGCCTTCTTCATTTCAGGAATCCTTATTCTGAGAGCATAAAAGAGATGTTAACAACTTTTGGTACAGCAACATACAAAGTAGGCTTGAAGGTTCATCCAAATGAAGAAGATCCACGTGTACCTATAATGTGTTGGGGAAGCTGTGCTTACACGATACAGACTATAGGTATTAATGTATTCATTTTGCTCCCTTCTATGTGAATTTTGGAGTTTAGTTAAGTTCACACTGCTCAAATATATTGTGGGCTTGGTTTTTTCCAGAACGCATTTTAGCTGATGAAGATAAACCATTGTTTGGTCACTTACCTTGTCGGCAGGTAAGGATCAAGTAGCAATTCCTCTCTGAATCAGTGGAAAAAAGAGGGAATTATGCTGCTTTAATGCAGAATATGTAAATTTTAAGTTTGGGTTACCTGATAATTTTATTTGTTGGAGACCACTGTGTAATCAGTCAGTATCTAATTATTCATCTATTTAACAATCAAATCTAGCCAACAAACCCATTATATTTTGGGTTATTTTGCCATAAATTCTTAGTTTAGTAAGAGTTGCTCATGGTAACAGTCAAAATAAGAATACTGAAGGGAACTTTTATATTTGCATAAACATAAATATCTGTCATGTACTTAGACACTAAACTGTAGCTGATGGGAGCGGTTTGAGGGGTCTGCTCAAATGCTGTAAGTCAAACAACCTTTCCATATTGAGGAACTTCATTAACTGTGGCCGTGTCTCTTTGTTTTTAAAGGATGACTGCCTTAAGTCATTAACAAGATTTGCAGCAGCTCACTGGACAGTTTCATCTCTTTCAGCAGTACAGGGTCACTTTTGTACTCTCTTAGCATGTAAGTTCACCACCCTATGCTGTTTTTTACAAGGAGATACAGGAAAATGCTTACGGAATGTTGTTAATCATGATTACAAGAAGGTTGTTTTATGCATTGGTTTTAAGTAATAAACCCAGAGCTGGTATTTTCACTAGTGTTTGCTAGTGTATTTTTCAAGCCTAGGAGTAAGGAAAAATATTAGCCTTCAATCAGTCAATATTCTATGAATGATACATAAAAATAACTTGGGGAAGAAAAGCTGAGTTTGGAAAAAGTCCCTTGCTCTGGTCACATTTTTCATAGAAGCATTCTTCACACTTCTGGTTTGAGTTCTGTGGCTATCTGCTTACCGAGGTAGAAGGATTTGAAATCAGAGTGGTGGTGGTATGTCTGCTGATAAAAGCAGCTTCAAGATATCACGGATTAAGCTTTTGGCCATCAAGGCAGCAGTCTGCAACTGAAGCATTTTGAAGTCATTGTGATGAGGCCATTTTTTACTGTAGTAGTGTTTTAAACTTGGCAGCTTAATGCTTACATCTGTATTGTATAACTATTCTCATGCTGCACTTTTGCTCTTGTGTTGTAAATCAGATTTTACTGGCAACTGTTCCTTGATTGTTACTTTAAATATGTTGTAATGTTTGCAAGACAATTTAGGTTTGCTTTTAGATGGCCTTGGGATTTATGAAATTCTGTTTTGTGCTTTGGTTAATAGTTTGTGGTTACTGTGAATGTGAATACTAGAGTGATGGAGAGACTGATGCCTAGCTCTTAATTAGGGATAAAATAATGAATTTAAGAGACTCTTTAGCCATGTGTTTTTGAGTCTGTCACACAGATGAGTTACATGAGGCACGAACTTTGTTTAGTTACAAGCTTTCTGGGACTGAGCTTGAGATACTATCTCATTTTGTGTCCCACTAGAAACCAAAGCAATGAAAGAGAAGTCATGATGGGAGTAGTGACTGGCAGCATTTGTTTTGTGATAGTTACTTTGGGTTTGTTTCATTTCAATACGTTATAGTTAAGTAGGCAAAAATCTTTTCCAGAAATATTGAAAACCTCTTGAATTCATGACTTTCTGTCCCAAATGGGCACATTTGTATTTTAAAGCATATAAACCAAGGAGATGGCTCTTGTTTTATAAGTGAAGTGCACTAAAACCTTTTAATATCTAAATGTTCAATTAATAAGTTTATTTTTCTCTCTAAAATACTCAGCGCTGGTGCCTAATGAAAAAAATGGAAGTCTTCCTTGCATACTTGATATTGACATGTTTCACTTATTGGTAAGTATTCCGTCAGATACAGTAAGAATGCTTTGGTCTAGTAGGCACTATGTAAAAACTTAATTGGAAACTTCCTCTTTACTCTGGATTAGGAACCTTTCAAAATGTTCAGGGGTTTAGTATTTTTTCACTACTTAATAGAATTTCAAGACTCCTTTTCATTTCAAGTACTCTTATCTATAAATATAAAGGGGGATAATGAGGCAGAATGCGTACTCTTTGAATGGTAAAGCAAAAGAAAAACCCAAACCCAACCCTCCCACCAAACCACTAAACCCGAACAAAACAGCAGCAACAACAAAAGCAAACCAAAACCAACCAAAACTCAACACCACCCCCAGAACCCCCTGATACAGTTACTCATTGTGCCCTTAAATTGTGGCTGCTTATTTAACTTCAAAATTAGCCTTAGCGGAGCAGTAGCATGAGCAGAGAAAATAGGTAGATTCAAAACGAAAAGGTGTATTCAAGCTTTCTGGTTTTTTTTCCAGGTAAGCTTGGTGCTCTCTTTCCCTGCCATACACTGTCAGGAATTTTCAGGCGTTAGTCTTGGCACTGGAGATCTTCACCTGTTTCATCTTGTCACGATGGCACACATAGTACAAATTCTACTTACCTCATCAACAGGTAATGCCACTTTCTTTCAACTTCCAGTGAAATGATTCCTCGGTTCTGTACTTGGGAAACACTAGGGTGCTGTGGGTAAATCTGTGCAGTTTACAGTCACAAAATACTAATAAATTCTATTCATGAAAGTTCAGTCTTCTGTCTTTATTGCTTAACGCTGCAGGTATTTTGGAGCATAGCTAATCATGAATCCTAGCTTTCTAAGTCATGTAGCAAGGTAGTATTGCAAAGACTTGGCTTAGGCATTGTGTGATGCATAAATTGCAGTTAGCAAAGTAACCCATGTATCTCCCAGTAGGAGGAACTGGATAAGGTATGGTGTGCCAAAAGCAAAGAACTCCAAGCAGGTGTATTAAGAATCCCAGCCAATTGAACATGCAAACCAGGACCTCTCTGGTGCTGGCAGTTGCATAAACTTACCACATAAGATGTGAACTGAAAACCTTTTTCCAGTACATCATATTGTAGCCCAGTGGAATGATTCACTCAGTTTTGGCCTTTTACTCAAAACTTGAAGAAATAAATTCTTGGTGTAGAAACACTTCTGTATGAAGTAACTTGCTTATTACTGCTTTCTCCTTCAGAAGAGAATGGCATGGATCAAGAAAACACTAACAGTGAAGAGGAAGTAGCTGTGCTTACACTGTATAAATTTCTTTGCCAGTGTACAGGAAGGTAAAAGTGCAATGTTTTGATAACATTTCATAATACTTTCTCTCTCCTGAGCTCAACATTAACTACTGACTGAATTCCATATACTAATGCTGTCAAAAATGAGATGCTTAACTTGGGAATTCATGCACCTGGTTTCTTATCCAATACTTCTAGAAGTAACTTCTTTTGAAGTAACTATTTCTATCAGTTGTGTTCATGAAGAAACCTGCTTGTGAGCATTATGCTCTGGAGCAGTTTTTCTAGTCAGCTTGCGAATGTGTTGTGTCTGGAATTGGCAGTGTCCGAGTACAGAGAACTTGGTGGCATCTGAAATGTCTGTGCAGAGTTTCCCTTAATTTACTGTCCCAGTTGGTTTTGGCTTTATGAATCTTTATTTTGTTCTTTGTCTTGGAGTCAGCTGTGAAATAAACACTTGGTATAATGCGTACGTCAGTTGAACATCAGTAATTTAATATGAAATATGACTGAAGACTTACTAAATATAGCTCTCAAAGTGACGTGATTTTTTTATTGTGTTCTCTTCAGTGCCTTGAAAGAAATTTCCTCAGGCTGGCACCTGTGGAGGAATCTAAAAGCTGGAATCATGCCTTTCCTGAGATGTTCTGCTTTGTTTTTCCATTACTTAAATGGAGTCCCAGCACCCTCAGAAATTCAAGGTAGTATCTGTTTTGTGTTAAGTCAGCTTTTCAATACAAATAAATTACATTTATACTCTTTTCTGAGATGTTGAGTGAATGAATGTGGGCTTGTTACCAGTGCAGAATCATGTCTGCATAATGAAAAAGTTAAGAAAATACTGCTTCCATTTAAAAATGTCTTTTTAATATAGAAGCAAATGCCATTCTAGATTGTTTAAAACAGAAAGTGATGCTTTTCTGTTAAGAAGTGGCATTTCAGTTATTTCAAATCTATTGGTCACTGTTTTGAAATGAGGTATGTTTTTGCTTGCATTGGTTTCATTTGAATCAGCATCCACCACCAACTTATCTCTCTCTATAAATGCGCTATGTTACATTACACCCCAAATAACATTACACCCCAAATAATTGATGTTAGTAACATACCTTGCTATCCTCCAAATATGGTGTACGTAGGGATAGAGTATAAACCTGAAGATGCTAATAATAAGTGGATTCACGCTGCTTCAGGACTCCCATGCTGAAAACAAAGTCTGATGGTTGGTGCTGAGCTAACGTGAGACAGGTTAAAAAAAAAGTCAGGAGTACTTTTTTTGACTTGGATCTTGTTGTAGGATGTTTCCTTGACATTTTCCTTTGATTTTCTGTAACAAAGTTTCTCAAGTTCATTGTCTGGACCAGTAGTGACCACTTGAATTCTTTATGTTATGGGTACTCTAAAGATGAGGTCCAAAGTGCATATGTGTTCCTGGACAACAGGTTCAGAGGCCTTTAGAGAGTTGGCTATAGGAGAGGGGGAGAGGAAGGCTTTGCTTCACTTCTTGTACAGTCCTCAAGTCCCAGGGGTTTGGATGGCTCTGCAGATCCCCACCACTGAGGGATATCCTGACGGTGGCCATGGCAGTGGCTGTTTCGCTTTTCCTTCCCATTTCCCACCCCAGGACCCACTGATCCCACAACTGGCCTGTATTGCTCTTCTCTGATGTTTTACTGGAGGTTGCAAAATGGCAATTTACATGGGCATGAGAGGGAAGCAGGCACAGCTTTTATTGTAATTCACTTTGTTATTCAGGAGCAAAAGTGGCTGTGCCGTGGAAGAGGTACCTGGTACTCTTTGTCCTGAAAGCTGAGAGAGCCGAGGCCCAGGGAGTCAAACCAACAGACTGCTATGAATATGGCAATCTGGTGGTTGTGTCCTACATGTTTTAGTAGAGTTTGGTGTTGCAGGCTTTGGCAGTGTCTGTGTTTCTGAGGCTGTGGTATACTGCCTGTCACAGGCTGCCTGTCTCTGTGTCACGGTGTCTGAGGAGCACAAAGTGGCCATTTAGTGCCTGACATTAGAACAAAAGACATCTGAAGTTGTAAAGGCCATTGAAACCTCTGTTGTAGTTTGTATATGACATGAAAAACAGGCTTAGGGGGCAAAGGTTGAGGAAGGTTGCTTTTCGTTACAAGCAGCTGGCTGTCTGGTGCCTTTACTACCACTTTTATACTTTATACCACATTTTGGGGGGAGGAATACAGTCGATTAAAAAACAAGAAAAGGATAAGTGTCCC
This sequence comes from Psittacula echo, assembly GCF_963264785.1. Classification (NCBI taxonomy): domain Eukaryota; kingdom Metazoa; phylum Chordata; class Aves; order Psittaciformes; family Psittacidae; genus Psittacula; species Psittacula echo. Next base: position 1,081,371 of record NC_137738.1, on the reverse strand, counting down.
ATTATTTAGAGCTATATTTTGTTTATTGTAGATAATACCATTAAAGAAAATGTAATGATAAGTATGCTTTTTCTTTCAGTCAATGGAACAAACCAGTTTGAACACTTATGTAGCTATCTTTCCTTGCCAAACAACCTCACCTGCCTTTTTCAAGAAAACAGTGAGATTCTGAACACGTTAATAGAAAGGTAAGTCCTGTTTCTATGCTTAGCTTTAATAATACAAGGAGTCCTGCACAAGAGTCATGGAAGTATTCTCCCAGGAGTGCATATCTAGAAGTGAATTGTGGAATTTGAAAAGCAATTGTGAAAGAAGTGTTTTGAAAGCAGTCATTCTGGTTGTAGAGATTATTGAATAGATGTACTATGGATTAGTTGCTTATTTGGGTTTGGAAAGTAGCATCTATTGAAGTTAAAAGCTATTTTTTTTTCTTTCTTGTAGTTGGTGCAGTAACAATGAAGTAAAAAGGTATCTGGAAGGCAAGAGACATGCTATCAGGTAAACATGGACAAATCTTAAGCAGAGACAAGCAAGAAACTTTAATGTCGCAGTTGTCTCCAAATAGTTCTTTTAAAGGATGCTTATAATAACATAGTATCACTTCTGGTTTATTGAATGACAAAGATACTAGGGGATAAGCAAAGAGATTTGGAGAATCCTGTAAGAAAAGTGAAATATTGCTTACTTAGCATATTTAAAAGGCAAAGTTAAATATTACAGTTTTATCTAGACTGATCTGCTGTAATCAGAGGCTATGACATTTCTTTTTGTGCTTCCTATAGTAGATTTGTACCTTCTAATTCAAAAGATATGCTGTTGCTAAAAGACATCTACAACCTTTGTTTTAAAACTTCTGTTATTGAAGAGCTTTCTAAACTCTTGTATGAAAGAATCCAAATTCTTCAGTGAAAGCAACACTGCATCAGTTGCTAAATGGAAGAATTGCTTTTCATGCATTTCTACTTGCTAAGCGATTCTTTTGGATTCAGAAAACATTTAATGCTCAGTGGGCGTTGAAGAGCGTTTGAGGTGTTTTTCTTTGTGAAGGTTGAGTAAAAATAGTGGTAATCAATTATCCAAATAATTATAAATGGAGCTTGACAGTGCTGTCATCAGAAAACATATCCCTGTATTTTAATGTCCTCTGCTAAATACATGAAGTCAATCTTAGTGTTGTAAATACAGTAAGGCAAAGTGACACAAATAAGGATTAATCACTTCATCTGTTAAATACCAGGCTGTTAACAGACTTTCGTATACAGTAAGAAGAGCAGAACTGATTTCCTGTTATGTGATTGTTGCCATTTCTTGCCATGTGTTCCTTTTGCTGATTCTTAACTACTCTTTCCAGGATGGTTTAACTTGACAGTGATTTTGTTTTCCTCTCAGTATGTTGTTGTGCATTGTTACAAACCTCTGTTAACTGATCACAGTTGAATTTGTATTATTCCTAAAATTGAAGATTATTAAAATTTAGTGTATAGCATCTGCCAAAAAGTTAACTTTTAACTGTTATTTCTAAAGATAAAAATATTTGGCATTAAATAGTTCTTTTCAGTACATGAATATCTTATGCTCTTCAGGATACAAGTTCTCTGAACTTGACAGTCAAGCTATTTTCCATTCAGTATTAGTGGCAAAAGGAGAATAGAATCCTAGAATGGTTTGGGTTGGAAAGGACCTTAAGATCATCCAGTTCCAAACCCCTGCCATGGGCAAGGACACCTCACACTAGGCCATGTCACCTAAGGAAATAAAAAGCAAACTGATAAGGGAGCAGAACAAATACTCAGTTAAACCTGTAGTGACCTCCTCAAGAGTTTTGCTAAAAGCATACCTATGACATAGGTATTTTTCTAACTTTCTGCCTGTCATATAAATCCATGAAAACTATGACTAAGAAACTGGAGGTAGTCTAGTGGAGAGATGTATGTTCCTTCTTCATGTGCTACCTTTTACTCTGTGGATGGCAGAGAAGAGGTAAGCTTTAAAAATGTAATTAATCCCAGATGCTGTTTAGATGAGTCAGGAAAACATGAATGAGTTTGATATCACTGTGTATTATTCATTGAAGTATGAGTAGTTAATGTGCTTGCTTTATTCTAGCTATGCAAGAGAATCCAACAGATTAATAGACCTTCCGGATGACTACAGCTGCCTCATTAACCAAGCATCCAATTTCTCGTAAGTTGTATGCAATTATAGTGAGGAGCCCTAAAGTCTTCTGCTCCTTTGAATGAACTGGGAACCCTCTAACCTGAAAGCCTTCAAAGCTGTTTATAGACTCAGAAAGTTAATGGCACATACTGATTGTCGTGGCTTCCAGCAAAACTGCTGTGTTAGTTCAGTGCAGTAGAAACTGCAAGGATTTGTTTAACATTTAACAGCATAAGTGTTCAAAAGTAGTTTTGAATCTTATCTTTTACCATCTAGAACTTAATACTTACAAAGTGTTTTTCCTATTTTCTTTTATTTTTCGCTTAACAAAAGATGTCCAAAATCAGGTGGTGATAAAAGCAGAGCCCCAACATTGTGCCTTGTGTGTGGGACCATGCTATGTTCTCAGAGTTACTGCTGTCAAACTGAATTAGAAGGAGAAGATGTTGGAGCCTGTACTGCACATACATACGCTTGCGGGTCTGGAGTGGGCATATTCCTTAGGTAAGGAACTGCACACCTCTACTTATATTGCTAGGTTAGATGGTGTGTGTAGACATGAAATCAGAAGTTCTCTGAATGTGATTGCAGGAGTGGTTTGTAAAGGCAGTGGTTTGCTAACAGCAGGGTTGCCTAAAAGCTGTAGTGTTTATCTTCCTTATGCTTTGATACAAGGTTGTTTCTTTGAAGATAAAGTATCATCGAAAATTTGAATTTCATTTCAAAGTGGGTTTGTTTTCTCTGTGCATTTATTTCCACTCAAGTATTACAAAATGCTGAAGGCAAACACCTGAATTTCCTTGTTGTTGCTGCTGTTGAAAACATGAACATTCATTTTAGTTGTCTTCTTCGGAAAGTGGAAGGTTAGAAAATGCCTGGTTTTCCTTTGGCAAAGATTAGAGAGAAGTGGAATTATTTTATTCTCTTGTGTTGAGTACTTTGCATAGAGTGCAAATAATATGGCATTAACCTACCTTGTTTGTAACTACTACTGAGGAGTGACAGCAGGAAGAGAATAACATCTTTAGTTTAAAAGAAGTGCCCTTAAAAATGTGTACTTGCAGATTGTACAGGATGAAAGTAGAGTTGGAAAAGGAGTATCTACAAATTGTGAGAAACTATTGACCTAAAACTCAATACCCGAAATCTCCTCTGTGTTTCCCTAGAGTACGAGAATGTCAGGTGCTATTTTTAGCTGGAAAAACTAAGGGCTGCTTTTATCCTCCTCCTTATCTTGATGATTATGGAGAGACAGATCAGGGGCTCAGGTAAGTGATATAAAAAATACATCTTTTAAAGACAGGAATTCTAAACCTCTCTGGTTTGTAACATACACTTTCTATGTTACCTTTTAATTTCAATTACATAGGTAATGTTATATTTTGAGGTGGCTGCTGCATCGAGGATCTTCAAATATTTTTAATGCTAATATGTGTTTTTAAGTTAAAACTATGGAAGATCATTTCCATGTTATAAACAGTTGTCCTGAGGTTGCCTAGAAATTAAGGCTGAAAATCTTACTTATATGTAGTGCTTTTACTTGCATAACCTCCATTAATTTAATACCAAGTGAAAATACTATGAGATTAGTTTGTTTAATGTGGGAGTTCTTTGTCTTAACTTGTGTTGCTGCTTCCTCTGAGAGTAGTTGGGGGTTTGATACTGTTAATGCTTGCTACTTCTGAAACTGGTGTGGAAATCATAGAATCTGAACTGGTTCAGCATGGAAAGATTGCTGAAAACCTCCGGTCAAGGCTTGTGTGGGCTGTACGTGACATTCCCAGAGGCTGGAGGGGACTGTTGAGCACCGAGGCTGTACGACCAGACACAGTAGCACTCCAGTTTCCTAATCCAAGTATCTGATGATTTCTTCTGACAAGAGATTACTGTTAAAGGGATATCTAAATGTTTCTGACATTTGATAGGGTTATCTAATATTTAACATGTCACATGTGAGCGTTTGTGCTTGGCTGCAGTGTTTTCTCATTCCTCATGGCTATTCTCTCCTTTTCAGGCGTGGGAATCCCTTACATCTGTGCAAAGAACGATTTAGAAAGATTCAAAAACTCTGGCAGCAGCACAGTATCACAGAGGAAATTGGACATGCACAAGAAGCAAACCAGACGCTAGTTGGCATCGATTGGCAGCATTTATAATGGCCATCTGCTGAAGACTGGAACTTTATTAAGCTTTTTGTATCTCAGTAAGCTTTTCAAAAGAGGGATTAGGAAAAAATGTCTGAGGAGGGAAAAAAAACCACCCCCGAACCCAGTCCTGTTATTTAATCTTTGTTTTACAATGTATTTCATAAAGATACCAGTTAACATTAATCAAGTAAACTTTCTATGTAAGCAAGTTTTATTAGTCATATAATTTGCACTGTGCTTCCTTCACAGAAATGTCTTGGGTTAAAAACCTGGGCAACCAAACTTGAGTTTCTGATACACAAAAAACCAAGAATGACTCTTTTTGGAAGTCTGACAATGATTTTTCTTATAAACTGCAAGAGAAAAAGACTGCTGAACCAGAAACCAGATAGAGCACAACTCTGGATTGTGTTTTGCCCCTTGCTAGTAATCTGAGCCGTTTTATTTATTACTCTGCATTTTAATACTTAAGCTGTGTGTACATGCGATGGAATGAAGTAAGGAAGCAAATAATGTAGCAAATGGATGTTTCTGTCTGCATCAGTGGATAATTCACTCTTTCACTCGGTGTACCTAAAATGATTTTGCCATTTGGACTCTTGCAGCTTTCTTGCTTCCAGGTTTGTTTTAAACTAAAAAAAAAGCCCCTAACACTAGCTTTTAAAAGTAAAATATTTTAATTTAAAGCTGTTTCCAGAGCATTGCACTCCTTAGGCTGATGTAGTTTGTAATCTGAATTTAGCTGGGAAACCCTTTCACCTTCAATTATGTGATTGGTTATTGGTATTCAAGGGTTGACATTGTGCTTTAGAAGGTATTTTAAGATAATGACGATACATAAAATGTCACGTATTTTATGTGAATTTGCTTATTTTATGTTAACTTGCAGAAGCACAGAGGGTATTTTCATCATTTTTGGTAACCGTCAACTTTTAAGGTGCAAATCCCATCTCCTTTTTGTTGCAGACAAACGGCATGGTTTCCTCTGGCTTTGAAAGGGCCACGATCACACTGCCCACATTTTTGCATAGACTCATGATTTTTTTTCTGTTGTCCCATCAAGTATATTTACTTTTTGGCTTGATTTAAAGCTCTGTAAAGATGTTTGCATATAGTATATTTTATAAATATATTCTATAACTGCGCAGATTTGCACTTGATCTGAGGGTGCCTGAAGGCAGTGAGGTTTTCTAGTTGTATGTAATTAGACCGCCAAGGTGTCTCTAAAAAGTGACATTCTGCTTACTGATTGCAAATAAAACCCATTACCTTCCTCTCTCCTATCTTCTGACAAGTGAGTGAAATCTTAACTTCCATAGTTCTGTTTCCTTAATAACCTGTGGTCCTTTTTAGTCAAGTCTTACTTTCTGACTCCGTCTTCAGCCCAGATAAGCAATCCCTCAGCTGTCCGCCACGTCTTCAGTTCCACTTGGTCTGACTGAATTGTTTCTATTTTTACAGACTTAATGCTTCCGATCAATTTTGTATATTCATGGTGTACAGGACACTTTTTCAAACATTCAGTAACAGTATTGAGTGAAGATGTGAAGTATGAAATAAAGAAACTTGGCCAACGTTGATTTCCTTTTCTTAAAACCGGTACAGGCTCATCGTGTCTCTACTACGTGTTGTAGATTGAATCATTTCTGTGTTGCTGTCTCTTTTTATAAAGAGACACGCAGAAGTTGCAGGAGAAAAATGACATTAATGCTTCATCTCTGCCTTCCCGTACTGAAGCTGGTTGACGGATCAACAGTTTTCTGTGCATGGTACTTAGAAATCACACTCCTTTGGTGACGTTACTGTTCCTTTGCAGAGAGTCTTGCTTCCTAAGCTGTGTGCCACAGTTTCAGATAATGTGTAACTGCGTTGAAGAACTCCTTTCCTGTAAGCATAATATTAAAAAGATAACTGATGAGACTGACAGATTTCTCTGTGCAAAGCAGAACACTGACAGCAAGAAGGATTATTTCTTGTCTTCCTTCTGGGATCAGAGTCAGAGACTGCGAGGTTGAGTAGGTTGGTAAAATGATGACCATAAGTAACTGCGAAGTACACTAGTTATCATTTTTTGCAATTTAGTTATTCTTTAATCAAGACTTCTATTTTCTGATTTGTTTTGCATGTATTTATATTACTGTAGAAATATTTATATATAACATTGTTTCAGTATCAGGGAAATAATATCTGTAATAAATTGGCTATAACTTTAATACGTATGGATTGTGTGTACAATCTAGAATTATTATATCTTGGGGGAGGAGGAAAAAAACCAACCCAAAACCCCCTCAAAGTTCCCATCATAGCAGAATACAAACCAAAGCTGAAAGCATTAAGCGAGTGCTTTTGGTGCTGACATTCAATAAGCATTTGTTAAATGTTGCTTTTAGAGTTTTGCTGAGCTTGTTCCTTCAAGTGTGTCACCTTGTTAATCACAAGCTAACAGAAATACCTGGATGTGCAACATCTGCAGTTCCCTGGCTAGAAATGTAAGATGATTATATTATTAGTGTCATTTGCTTCAGTCAGCTAAACCTTGCTTGACCTCTACCAAAGAGTTCCAGTCGTCGTCTTAAAGGATTGTAAATTGCACTTTTTAAAGGGATGAGGGGTGAGGTTCACATCACTGATATCTTTACTCTGTTCATACTTTGTAGTCCCCCTAAGCTGCCGCAGGAAGCTCACTTTTACTGTGGTGGAAATACCTAACCAAGAGAACACCTCCTGCCTTCTGACCTGTGCCAAGAACCTGTGCTCCCACAGCTCTCTACCTACTTCATCTGTAATGTTAAGGGGAATTTGTTGGCTGAGGTTAAGTGCTCGTGGATTCTCAGCCTATTTACATCTCAGCTCTCACCCAATTCCCTACAGCTTCTTCCTATGTCCTCAGAGCAGTCTTCATGCTGATGATTAAGCAAGTAAAATTCCTGCCTCGTTTCCCACTCTACCACTGGGAACAGCCTGGACTGAAGGGTTCAGTGTGCTGCATGAGACAGTTAACAACTTCTACTGGGACAGGGACGCTGCACATGCAGCTGCACGGACCCTTTCTGTCCTTTGGTGTTTGACACGAAGCCCCACCTGCTCTCATGTTCCAGCCCTGGCATCTTCCTTTAAGTGCATCTTATTTTATGCTAAATGACTTGGTGTTTTGTTTAGAAGCAACATCGCTGTGATAATTTTCTTCGTGACTTGGATGTGTAGAGGAGAAGCCAGATGTTCACCTACTGTGCAGGTACCTTCAGCACAACATCCCAGCCATTTTCCTTTCTGGAAGATGAAATTGCACAAGGGGAGTTGCATCTCCTATCTCCTCACAGTAGAGTCCTGTTCCAATCAACTCACTATGCAGTGTGCCTCTCTTCTGCCCTGGACTCTCCTTTTATGTTCCTTTCTAGTAACTGCCTTTGGCAAGCAGCAGTGGCTCTGTATTTCCATTCCACTGTTGAGATTATTGAGTTTATGTCAAATGCAGCAGTATTAAACAGTTTTGGCTTGAATATAAGCCCCTGGGATATGCCAGTTGTAACTGTTGGGATTCCAACTGTTCATTGCTACCCTCTGAGCCTGAAATCTAGCCAGGTTTCTGTCCACCTTGCATTCTGTCCAGGCTGCGTCTCCCCACATCAGTTACAAGGATATTGTCTGGAATCATATTGAAAGCTTGTCTAAAGTCAGACATCTGCTGTACAGAGACAGTGGGTTTACAGTAACTTCCATTTACTAAGAAGCAAAAGAGGAACAGGCCTTTAATCCAGAAGCTGCACGGTTTCTGTTTATGACCAGGATAGGGAGGCTATCTCTGATGAGAGCAAGAGGTAATTGGGGTTTGATCTTCGTGGGGCTTCTGGTGTGATCTTCCATGGCAGGGGTTTGGAACTGGATGATCTTAAGGTCCTTTCCAACCCAAACCGTTCTGTGGTTCATGTTTTCATATTGAAAGCTGCTTCTGGTGAGGCAGGACTGTTACCTGGCCAGTCCTGCCTCTCAGCGGGAGCGGAATGGCGCTCTTCATATCTCAACTGGCACTAAAGGAGAGCTTTCTTAAGGACGCATCCACTTCTCTACCATGAGCTGTTCAGTTCCTCAGCCCCTTATGGTGAGTGTCCGGAGTGCTACATGGCCTTGCATAGGGAAGGTTGGAGACTTTAGTGACATGGTTTAGTGGTGGCCCTGGCAGTCCTGGGGTAAAGGTTGGACTTGATGATCTTAAAGGTCTTTTCCAACCCAGCTGATTCAGGCATTATCAAGGCTTGCCTTCTGCAGGAATGCTTCCAGGTGCTCAGGGAGTGAGGACAAGGAAGCCTGGAGCCTGCCAACCCCATCTCTGCCTATGCAGCCAGCATGTCTCCGTGTGCTGGTCCACCTCCTCAGGAGGTAACCAGTTCAGGTTGAATGGGACTGCTTCAACATAACCTGAGGGACAGGCACACAGAAAGGTTGCTTGCCAGTCATGGGGAGTCTTGGAGCCAAGTTGTCTTTGGGGAAACATCTCTCCTTACCATGAATCCATGTGTTTTGTTCTCTCTGAATGTTCAGAAGGATGGGAAGGATTAGAGTTGGTTTTTCCTTCTGAGCTACATCCAAACAAAGGTGGAAAGAGTCCCACAGTAAGAACACTGCAAACAGGTATTGCCGAGGCAAAAAGTCTCCATCATGTAGTGCCTGATGAAAGTCTGTGTATGGATAACACATCCTCATCTCCGGCTGCTCATAACTTCTGGTTTCTAGTAAGTGTTGCAGTGTCTTTTGTTGGTTTGGGAAACCAGCATTGCTCCCTCTGGGAGCTCTTCCATTGGAAAGCCCCCTGAGGCCAGACTGGAAGCCCCACAGAGCTGTGTCCTTCAGGCTCTTGGCAGCTATTTCCAGTAAGAGGGAGAAGGGGGGTTGTTGTTACTGATTTTACTCCCAGGCCAGCAATGGTCAGGAGAAACAGCGATTCCTGGTTCTGTTCTGGGAGAGTCAGCTCAGTTTCTGGTGGCCGAGTCAGGTGTGGCTTTTATTTAGCTCTATTGGGCTAGTTTCCATAGAACCATAGGACAGTTAGGGTTGGAAAGGACCATAACATCATCCAGTTCCAACCCCCTGCCATGGGCAGCGACACCTCACACTAAACCGTGTCCCCCAAGGCTCTGCCCAGCCTGGCCTTGAACACCGCCAGGGATGGGGCATTTACCATTAGTTTGCCCGTAATATTTGATCTGAAATGAATCAATACATATATTATGTATTATGTCTTATCCTGAGGCTGTTCCATGTTCATCCTCTGGGGTTTTTCCTGCTTTTCTGCCCCCTTTTTCCCCTCTCCCAGTGTGCAAGCATTGGGAGCCCAAATCTTAAACCTGTCTGTCTTGATGGAGAGATTTGTCACTCTCAGAGGCTAAAAGAAGAGGGATACAAGGAGCCTCGCAGTGTGCTGGGTGTAGAAGCTAAGAAAGGGCAAGTTTGAGCTTCATCTCCATGGCAGCCATGATGAGAGTGCTTATTTCCACAGTGCCTTTCAGACAGTCTGAGCCTGGGGGGGGGTTCCAGCTTGTCCTCTGTGTGGGATCCTGGAAGGAAAGAGCCCTGAGCAGGGACCGCTGAGCTCGGGTTCGTGCCGGCATCTGGGCGCAGCACTGCGGGGTGCTTTAGGGACTTGCAAAGCAAGGGGCGGTTTGAAATCACCCCATGTTTGAGGAATCACGTGTGGGATGTATGGCTGTACTTGCAGGGCTCTAACCGTGGAGGATGCTGAAGTGTGTTAACACATCGGAGAGAAAGGTGATACAGAAACAACGAAGGCAAGGAGGTCAGCAATGTGTGCTGCAGGGTGCCAGTTTTGACGCTGGAGGCTACCCAAAGCTCAGTGCTTTGATGCTATGGAGCAGAACAAAACCTTTGCTTCAGCTCCCGCCGAGTGAAACTTCCAGGTTTCAACCTGCTCCAGTGTGAGGTGTCCCTGCCCGTGGCAGGGCTTGGAACTGGGTGAGCTTTAAGGTCCCTTCCACCCCAAACCAGTCTGTGACTATGGGAACCTTTGTGTTCCAGGCGGTTGGGCAGATGTGGAATACAAGCTACGCAGGAGTTGAGAGGTGTCACATCACCTGAGACACCAAAGCCAAGAGCCAGCACGGCTGCTCCCTTGCACTGGAGCGTCAGTGGTGCTCAGGGTCGAAGCTCTGCTCCAGGCAGGGCTACCGGGGTGTGTGTGGTTTGTCAGGGCTGGGGTTGTAGGGAAAGGAGGATGAGGCCATTCCCTGCTCTCTCAGAGCCTCAGCATCCACTTGGAAGTCTTCACCAGTGACCAAGACCTGGTTGTGAAGCACCTGAGGAGGCTTTGTGGCACAGGGAACGTGGCGCCTGCATCAGCTGCACTCCTGGTTGAGCACCAGCTTGCGAAGAGGCAGGGGACAAAGTCTTTTGGTCCCACTGGAGCTGGGGCCATGCCATGGCAGTGATGCTCTGAGCTCTGGACATGCCGCTGTGAGTCAGAATGCTTCCTGAAATAAACTGCATCCATTGGTAACATTACCTAATCTGAAGCATCCCCCGTGGCAGGGGGCTGGAACTGGACGATCCTAAGTGATGAAGATGATCCAAACCAGTCTGTGATGCTGAGAATAACCTGAAGTGATCTAAAATTAGCAGCAAAAGATAAAAAGAGAATAAACTGACATTTTAGGTCCTAATTGCAGTTAAGATTTGAGGATGCAAACAAGAAATGCTGTCATAATTCACTTCAAATATGCCTACAGCAGCACTGCAGAATCAGTGTTACTCCTGCTCCTGATTAACTTGTGTAATTAATGACAGATTCATCCCTACGAACCCGAGACCTCACCGTGCCCGTTTGCGTTTCCCACCTGTACGTTTGCCACCTTTCACCTTGGTCTGTTACTGGTGTCCGAGAAAACACGGGTGTGAACGGGAAACCCCCCCCCGTTGGGCAGTGTGTGCGTAAGGCAGAGCTGTGCCACCCTCTCAGCAGGTTACCGGGCCGGCTGGGAAGGCAAAAAGCTGCTCTTAAAGGCAAGCTCTGCCTGCGGGAACCGTCTGGGAGCAGCGGAATGCGGCCGGAGGGGGCTGTGTGCGCCTGCGGAGCGGGCAGGGACCGCGGCTCCTTTACACAGCCCCAGCCTGGTTTGTGTTGGAAAGGACCTTAAAGCTCACCCAGTTCCAACCCCCTGCCACGGGCAGGGACACCTTCCACTAGAGCAGCTTGCTCCAAGCCCCTGTGTCCAACCTGGCCTTGAACACTGCCAGGGATGGGGCAGCCACAGCTTCTCTGGGCACCCTGGGCCAGCGCCTCAGCACCCTCACAGGGAAGAGCCTTTTGCAGCCCTGCCCCTGTGCAGGCTGGGGCCGTGTGTGGCTGGGCTGCTGGGGAAGGGAGCGCCTTCCATCAGGGGAGAGGCTGCAGCCCTGCCCTTCGCTTTGGGCACAAGGTGCGGAAACGCGGCTCTGTGAGCTCCGGAGCCGGCTCAGGTTGGGGACCGCCCTCCCGTGCAGTGCCAACGGGCTCATGGGGCAAAACCTGCCCCTGCGGAGGGGCCGGTTGGATGGAGCAGGGCTGCGGACGGTGCTGCAGAGCCCCCAGAGCTGAGCTCCAGGCTCCCGCCGGCTTCCCCACCCCGCAAACGTGCCCTGGATCGCAGCTCAGGGGTACCCATGGAGTGAGCCAGGAGCAGCAAACGCCGGTGCTCCAAGGGGAGTTTCACCGCTTCACTGTCGCAGCCCCCGAGCTCTGTAGGGCCGATGCCATTTAAAACAGGGATTTAAAGGGAAGTTTCACGTCTGCGTCGCTTCACAGCTGAGGAAGCTGCATTCCTGTTACCAGAAATAAGTGTCTCTAAGCCTTCATCTCCCCGCAGGGGGCCGTTATCACATGGCTCCAGGCTATTTTCTTGCCCTTAGCTCTTAATTACCTAATCTCTAATAATGCTCTTTCTTTTTTGCCTTTAATGAGCATTTGTGATGTGTCCCCGTTTTACACCGCTGATAGTGAGAGCAGCGCTCGGGTTCCTTACAAAGCAAACAAGTTCTGCTGGAGAAGAAGGGTTTTCCTGGGAATCCTTTTCCTTTCCTTTCCATCAGCCTTGAAAATCTTCCCTGGCCACCAGCTGCTGCCCCGGAGCCCGATATAGCATCCCCAGGCTCTTTGCTAAGCTGCACACATGCATTTGGCTGGTAGAAAATGTCCCAGCTCATGTAATGCACAGAGGCTAATCCGATCAATTGCATTAAGGCTACTTAGGAATTAATAGCTTTAAGGAAGCTGTTTGTGTTTCCTCCTCTAAAGCACTTTAGCGAGCGTTGTGTGTCCCTTCAAAGAGATGTCACCAGTAAAACAGGGCTCTTGTTGGCATCTCTTTTACAGAATACATGGGTTTTCTTAACACCGCAAGGCCTTGGGCTGGCTCTGGGATCTGGGTACTTGGATTTAAGCCGGTAAATCCACATGGAGGTACCTCTAAAGAAGCGGCCTAGTTTGTATGAATTAAGCTCATGCCCTTCGGAAGTTTATCAGTTGAAAATCAGGGCACGGCTCTGGGCGTTGTTGGGTTGCTGCGGGCAGATTTGGCCACCTGAGCTTTAGGCTTGTGTTTAAAGTAACAGCGAGACGTTCCTGGGAATGCCAGCTGCAAGTTCCATTGAAATGGGTGGGAAGACGAGGTTATAAACCCAGTGCCAGCGAGCCTGAGGGTGCCGTGGTTTCACCTCTTGAGCACCTCTGGAAGTTAAGGCCTGTGAAGATGTTTTAAATCCTGTGTACTACAAGAGGCTACTACTAAAATGGATCAGCAAGTTCTATTTCTAGTAAGAGGGCAGTGATTCAGGGGTCTGCTTGCACATCCTGAGCTTAGCAGGGCATAGAGAAGAGGAAGGTTTGCTTTCTCTCAGAGCATTCTGTGTAGGGGGGAAAAGCTTCCCACCTATAGGGGTGCATGAAACAGGTCCAAGAAATAAATTCAGAAGCAAGGAGTCAGCAGTAATGCAAATTAAAGAAATCTGTATTAAATTGTATATATTTCAACATTTTCTTTCAGGAGGTCTTTACTTGCGATAGGGTTTCTAATACCTAAAGTCACATTTGCAGGCAGTAGAGATACTTTTATCTAGAACAGCATTTGCAACGTCACAAGAAAGTAAATGTAAGATTAGTAAAATGATATATTACATGTAATATTTTACAAAGCAGTCATTAGAATCTTGTAGTAATGGTGTTACAAAGATCTTCATTAACCAGGAGGCTTTATTTTAGACAGCATTAGCATGTACACTATTTGTATGAAAGCCTGGTTCCAGTACTATTCTTCATAAACCTGTCTCAGATGGTGTCTTTATCCACCTCATGCCATGAGACCCTTGCTCTGGGAACTGGCTGCTCTAATGTGGTGTTGAAAGAGGAATTTGATCATTTTATGTTGCATTAGCAATAGGCTGAAAGGAAATAGGGAGACCACAAATAACTGGAGAGTCCTGTCTGAATGAGTGGTCTAAACCAGATTTCTAGGGCAGCAGTACATGCAGGTCTCAGGGAAATCTCAGCTGTCCAGTCAAGAGACTGGTGTAAATCACAGCACGCTGAAGCCCCGCAAGGAAAAACCGTGGTTAATCCTTGCAATGCAGCTCCTACCCTTATGTGACTCCTCTAAAAAGCTCTTCTCTGATGCTTGTGGCCACATCATGTGCCAGCCACAGTCCTGTTCTTCTCTAAGGGGCCAGCTGAGAGGAGCAGCCGGCCGCGGCCGTGTCTTATTGAGAAGGAAGGAGTTGGTCTGGTTCATACAGTTCTGCCGTGCAGTGTCCCTCGGCAGAGCAATAGGTGATAGGCTGTGGTGAGTAGCAAGTTGGCTTTTATGTTAGTGCCCCTCTTCTAGTCAGTCTTACGCAATAAACAACAGAGTTGACTTTTCAATTCATTATTGTGACTAAACTCCTTGTTGTAACGAGGGAGAAAAGCTGCTACCTGGAGAAGCGAAAGGATACCACAAATACCTGCCAAAGTCAAACCTTGCGTGCAGATGGCCTGAAATAGCCTGGCCATTGAGACATAGACCATGCTTCGATGTACGGATGCATCCCTGCCTGTCCCGCTGTGAATGGCCTGTCCATCCTAGAAGGAGTTTGAACCGAAGCTGGAGGAGCTGAGTGCTGCTGGGGCAAGTACCCAAGTGACTAAGAATGAAAACTAACGGGCAGTAATTACAGCAGTAATTAGGCAGCTGCAAGCATGGCTTTGTTTGAAGACCAGCCAGGACCCACTGAGAAGCAGAGGTTTTGCACAGCCACGGTATAACTAAATGTGGTGCCTGGCTTGTAGCTGAGATGCTGCAGTCGTTTGTGCAGGAGGCTGGGGCTTGCTCTCTGGGGTTTCTTTCCCTTTACACTCAAGCTGATGCTTTAGAGCATCACTTCTCTTCCCCATCACCTTCCCTTCTAGAGGCCGTGCACCACTGCAGACCGTTTCCGCGTCTTATTCCAACTTTGTGTATGAGAACAGGGTCCTGAGAGATGCAGCAGCAAATGCAAACCGTGCCTTCCCTTTGACTTCAAAGATACAATGAAAGGTGCCCTATCCCTGACAGAGAAAAATGACACCTGTAACATTTGATCTCTTGGGGACTGATTTAAACTTACTTTTCCCTGGCCCCGAAGCTTGAGGCCTGACATTCGTGTGGATGGATGGTGTCCGTTAGCTAGGACCCCAGAAACATTTAAAGTCTTAGCTCTAAGTGGCCTCTTTTTGTTGTTGTTGCTGTTTTGTTGGGTTTCTTCCTTGTCTTAAAACCAGATGGACCTGGGTATTGTGGAGCCAGCAATGGCATGTTCCATGCTTTTCACCTTGCCCAGAATAGCCGTAACTGGCACACGCTCATAGCACTGATTCCACCCGCTACAAGAGGAATCTTCTAAGCTCCTGCTTGTTTAAATACAAGGTGAAGCAAAAGTCTACACCAGGCTCATTCAAGACATCCAGGCCGAAACCCTCCTGAGAAACAAACCCCATAGCTCTTACCTTAGTGTTGTTCCCATGACATTTGTGCTGCTTCATTAAGTTACAGTTTTTGCTTAGGACATGAAATCTCAGCGGAAGTTTGCATTTTGTTCTATGTACATCTTAAGAACACAGCAGGAAAAAATACCATGGCTTAGCACATTAACAAAAATTACATGAGATGAGAGGTTTGACAAAATACCTGTATCCTAAGTTATATACAGCTCTGGAAACCCTCTTTCCTTTGACTTCTAACACGGTACTCCCCAGACACCCAATCTGTCTGCTTTCTAAACTGAAGCACATAAAATACACTGATACACCAGCTTGAGCAAAGAAAAGACGAACTTTTCCAGTTCCACTTGTGATTTCAGAATCAGATGGGATGGGTCACTGTGGGGGTTTTAAACTAGCTGTCCCTGATGAGGAACACGTGAATCTTGCAAGTCCTAGTGGGGTCATTCCCCCAGTTAGATATGAAGATGGTGTATTCACACGGGGGATAAATGTGTTATCCCGAGGTGCACTATGGTGTATACTCCCATGTACAAAAAGCATGTGTAGAACTGTGTATTCTGATGGTTGATGCGTAGCTTGTAATGTAGGTATGCACAATTCTCAGTTTGTTTATCCTCTGATAACAAGTCCACCTCGGAGAGGAGCTCAACTGACCGTTGTGATGGCCGGTGTCTTCCCACCTTCCTCGCCTTCGGCCCCTTCTCCTTCTGCTTCCACCTGGTTGAACTTACCAAGCTTTTTCAAGCTCTCCAGCGCGGATTTCAGAGTGTCCTTCAGGCTGTTCTCCAGGATCCACCCTTCGCTTTCGCATTCAGGGTCTTCAGGGTTTGGGATGCTTTCCAGAGAGGTGTGCAGGAGGCGCAAGCCAGCCATCACGGACATCTGAGCCATGGGAAAACAGAGAGCGTCAGGCAAGCCTTCGTACCTCGGTCTGCATCTTCACTGTCCTCTGCTATCAACAGCCCTGGCTGGTGGGTGAACAGAATGCCAAAGGCACCCGGTACAGCTCAAGGGCTGCGGGGATGCTCCTTGTGAGAGCAGATCCCAAGCAGCTTCCCCTTTGAGGTGGCCAGGAGGGGTGAGGAGGAGCTGGCAGGGGGAAAGGGGAGGGTGGGGGTCTGCAATCAGTGGGCACCATGGAGAGGGTGGCACTTGGTAAGCAATGAGTGGATGCTCCAACTTAGGAAGGAACGGGGTGCTGGCTGCTGCGTGGCTTTGGGTGGCCATGGCACAGGGGCGTCCCATGTACCCCATGCCAGGGCCAGCACCTCCTGGGAGGTGTCAATGAGCCCTCTGCTCCTGTACAGGTGTCTCATATGTGACTGTTCATACGTGACTGTTCATATGTGACTGTTCATATGTGTCTGTTCATATGTGACTGTTCATACGTGTCTGTTCATACGTGACTGTTCATACGTGACTGTTCATACGTGTCTGTTCATATGTGTCTGTTCATATGTGACTGTTCATATGTGTCTGTTCATATGTGTCTGTTCATATGTGTCTGTTCATATGTGTCTGTTCATATGTGACTGTTCATATGTGTCTGTTCATATGTGTCTGTTCATATGTGACTGTTCATATGTTCACATGAAAGCTCTTCATATGTGCTCATACGTGAGCTGTTCATATGTGCAGCAGCCTCCTGGAGCGCCTGACACCATCTGCTTGCTTTTAACTCTCCGTATTTTTACCTTGACCTCAATACATCTGGCAAGTATATTAATGTGATCAGGGAGATATTAATGAATCAGCACATGTGCAGAAGAGAGCAGCATCAGGACCTGAGCAATTTGGTTTTAGATAGGGATGTGCAAATAAGGAAACTGAGGCAGCAGTGACCTGAGCTCTCACTGGCTCCATCTCAAATGAATCTCCACTTCTGATGCAGGATTGATCAGTCCCAGCAGCCCTAACTGAGACTATTCCTACTGTTTGAAGCTGGTGCAACACCCCAAACCTGCCTCCAGAGAGAAGGAATGTTCTTAGCCAGGCTCCTGCCTTCTAACACCATTCAGAATAATCTGGCTCCCACTGTTGTTGTACTTGGGAAGAAAAGGCATTGATCTGTGAAACAGCAATAAGGAAAAGGCAGTGCCCAGAAGAGGCAGCTCGATGAGGTGGTGAGGATGGGGCAGCAGTGAGGCTGGTTTAGTCCTTCAGGTGATGGGTAAAGCTGAGATTCGTCTGAGTCTGCTCCCAAGGAACAAGGGATGGAACAAGAGGAAACGGCCTCAAACGGCCTCATTCTATGATTGAGAGCACTTGTTGTTAATGACCTCATGGGGTGACTTGTTTAGTAAGGGAAGTACCACGCCTCTCTTATCCTATCCGAATTCCCAAGGAAGTGATTCCCTCTGGTGCTGTTAAACTCTAATAGAGGTTGCCATCCCTGCGTGTTGCTTACACAGCCGAGGCCTGCAGAGAGCTGCCCTGGACCTGCAAGGACCTGCTCTTTGTTGAGTTTTTGCCCTAGAGCTGGAGGGAGCTTGGAAGCTGCCATTCAGGATCACAGCACTGATCTGAGGCTGGCGCTCAGCCACGTAGTGGGCCACTGGCAAAATTCCTATGTGGCTTTTGGATTCATGGGCCTCCTCACGGATGCACTTCCATGGACCATTCATTATCCTGTCGGCCCTGGTCCTCCTGCTTGCGTATGACCAGTGCCTCCAGACTCTTGGGAGACTGAAGCTACCATTGCTTACTCTCAGATTTTGGGATGTTCGTGTTTCTTTGCCTTTACTCAGGACCAGAAAGGGAAAAGCATTGGTCAAAGACACAAGCTTCATCAAGTACTCCCATAGGCAAAGGCAAATTTTCATCCCGTTTAACATAGGAATGCACGATTCACACCACCTTGGTCCTCAAAGAAGTTTCTCTTGGCCCTGAGTCTGCAAATAGTCTCATTTTGCTGTGGGTCTTATGATGACTTAAATCAGCTCAAACCCTGTTCTATGAAAGTCACAGGAAGTGACAAATCTCATCACTCCAGTCTTGGGATTTAAAGCCTTTGACATCTTCCTTTCCATCTGCATCCCAGTTTTGCTGCTCTCTGCGATGGGTCTAATATCTTCCATATCAATGGCAGTTGCAAGCAAATATTTATAGGCTTGGACTCAACATTTGACCTCCACATTGCTCTCCACTTGTGCCGCCTCATTGCAGGTCAGCAGGAGCATTGCTGGTGACCGACTCACTAAGTCCCACTGTTTGACAGCAAAATCAGCCGCACTGCCAGGCTCCCTGGCTGGCTCTAAGGCACTGAGTATGGTTGTGCTTTATGAAAGGAAGGTGCTTTTGGGTCCCTGGGATGAGATTCCCTAAAAGCAGTGCAAAATGTCTGGAGTCTCATCACCTCCACTGACCAGGGCCTCGTTCTCTTCTGGATGAGAAGAGTCCAGGAGGCTGGAGACACCTATTAGTAACTCAGTCTGTCTCTTATATGATAGCACAGAGCCTTGGACCATCACTGCTGCTGAAGTCCTGAATGAACAACCCCATGCTGGGGGTGCCAGGCTGGAGGCAGCTTGGTAGTAAAGGGCCTTGAGGTCCTGATGGACACCAAGTTGAACACGGGCCAGCAAATGTACCCCTGAGGCAAGGAAATGGAATGGTGTCCTGGTCTGCATGGACAACGCACTGCCAGCAGGTTGAGGGGGGTAAGCCTTCCCTCTGCTCAGCACGGGTAGTGCTGGAGCAGTGTCCAGTGCTGGGTTTCCATGGACAAGAGAGATGTGGGGTGTAATGGGGGCTTCCAGCAAGGGGCCGCTGGGATGACGAAGGAGCTGGAGTGCATCTCCTGTGTGATCAGGCTGAGGGAGCTGGGAACGTTCAGCCTGGAGAAGGGAAGCTCCATGGGGACCTCGCCAATGTGTACAAATGCCTGAAGGGAGGATGCAGGCAAGACGGAGCCTTGTGCCCAGTGGCAGGACCAGAGGCCGTGGGCATGAACTGAAACACGGGAGGCTCTGTGGGAACACCAGGAGGGTGCCTGAGCACTGGCACAGGTTGCCTAGAAAAGTGTTGGAATCTCCCTCCTTGGGGATGCTCAAAAGCCATCCGGATATGGCCCTGGGCAAGCGGCTCGAGGTGGCCCTGCTTGAGCAGAAGGTTGTGGGCAAGATGATCTCCAGAGACCCTCTCAACCTCAACCGGTAGCCCTGTGCTTAATCACAACGCGCAGAGAAGGCTTGGGATGAGGGTCCCAAACCAGCCCAGTCTCACCGGGTGATGCTTTTCCCTGGCCAATAGACAAACCATCAGGAAAACTCTCGTCACTTCACAGCAGCTTTAGGATGGCAGCAAGAACAAGGTTTCTCCATGGGCAGGCTGGGCTGGGGCATCCCCCTGCCCCACAGCAGGCACAGCCCCTCCAGTTCTGGCCTGGAGGGTCCCTCTGGGCTGGTGGGGGGGGTTATTGGGAGTTCACCCCTATCAACACATCAGATTCACCCTCCAGTGCATGATGCACCTCCTGCTTGTGCCCCATCGCCCTCCTGGAGCTCAGTGCTGGGCTCCCCTGTGGCACCCATGTGGGATGGATCTCAGGGTCCTGGCCATTGCAGCAGCTGTAATTGACCGACAGCCCCGTGTTTATAGAGGTGAAGGACCTGGAGCACCTCGGGGACCAGCCTCTGCCTCCCCTCACTTGGGAAAAGCTCCATTGAGGGCACCCTTGAGCCCCCAATCTCCTCTTTGCTGGCTGAGGCAGGTCAAGAAGACATCGAGGCGCGCTCCGCTTGACCTTCTGCAGCGAAGCCCATCTGTTTACCAGGGTTTAGCCTGAGGCGGCTTAGCTAGAGCAGGGGTGATCTTTTTTTGTCACCCTCATGACCGGTTGTCACTCATGGGAAGCCTCCAGCTCCTGCTGGTACAGGCAGCGTGTGGGTGATAACAGATTGCCAGGAACGACAGCTGACTGCGTGGTTGGGCTCCGTTTGCAAACAGAGGTTTTGATGCTTCCAAATAGGTTTATTCTTCCTCGCACCTGATAGAGAAACACTAAACCTTCCCTGAGGGCCCTGCACCCGTTTGGCACATCAGGTTTCAAGTGAGGGCTAAAGCAATGTCTGCTCCCTGCTTTGGTTCCTCCCTTCAAAGGTTGGCTAAAAAGCAGAGGGAGTTCGAGACCCAAATCTAGACCCTTCATGGTGGAATATCAGCAGGGAATATCAGACATCAATATTCCAGAGGGCCCATCAATCCCAGGACTGGGATAGTTCTTTAAAGCTTTGCCCCAGGAGGCCTGGAAAATATCTCACCTTCTATTTCAAAAGAGATGAATAAAGACAAAAGAAGATCTCATTTCTCATAGTGCCACAGGTTGGGAAACCTCCTGGGTGCACTGTGGAGCATGGGGAATACAGTACTGCAGGTTTATTGTTCATGTTCATGTTAATGTTAACATTAGTGTATCATGGCCGTGACTGTCCCGTGAGCCAGCAGAGCTGTGTTACAGGGCTTCCTGCTCACTGTTTGTTGCAATATTAGCATTTCTGTGCATTTTCCCCCTGAGTTTTTGCATTCCTTTTGATTTCCACACACACCTGAAATTCCCCTCTCTTCAACACCTTTTCATTTGAACCTCGGCTAAGACACGAGCTCCTCTTTCTTTCCCAACTGGAATAATGGCACTGCAAGGAGGTTCTGCATCTATTGCCATGCAGAGGAGTTATGTTTAAAACCACACAATGTAAAGTAAGTTTTCTTTTCAGTTCATGGATTATTTGGGTGTTTCTTTCCTGAAAAGCATCTTTACTCCTGGCAGGTTGTAGCTCAGTGCTTCTATCAACACACAGCGCAGGGGCAGGACATGTTTTCCTCCCATGGAATGAACGCATTTGGGTTCTGGTGCCCACAGAACCTGCACCGGGCAGTACTGGCACCTCTTTACAGATACAATAAAACTAATCCATCTGCTTCACCTAAACCACTTCTTGTGACTGGAAACAGCGATGGAGCTCATGAAGGACCTTCAACCAAATGCTGCCCTGAAGCTGGGCACCACGCATGGCCCTGAGGCTTGTTTTCATCAGCACATAAACCCCTTAACTGCACTTTCTGTCCCACAAATCACTGCCATCTTGTCCTGATGCTCTGTGCCACTCGTGGTGACACATGTAAAATGAATGCATCTGCTCAGCCCAGCCCTCGCTGCTTAGCACCCTGCACTGGGCAGAAAACTGGTCCCTTTCCCTTTATGCTGTAGGATGCTCAAGGTTCTGGCCCCTCGCTGAAGTGGGGTCTGTAACCTCAAACCCACCCCATGCTTTCCAGCTGTGCCTTTGGCCATTCAGGCCTTCTGCAGTTGTTCACTATGGGATGCTCTCTCAGCCCCCCAACAGCGGCAGATGACGTCAAAGAGACCTAATCTGTAACCCCAAATGCTCCGGAGCCCCTCCAGAGCTGGTGCTGCAGCCAAGCAGGGTGGTGGGGTTACCTCGAAGAGCCAGACGAGGAGGACGACGGCGCCCATGGAGCTCATCATGCTGCTGTAGTAGTGCAAGAGGGCTTCCCGGCAGCCGCGGCGCCAGAGGTTGAGCTCCTCCGTTTGGTAGTCGTAGCTGTAGTGAGCGGAGTTGTTGGTGACCTGGTACTGGATGCAGGGTCTCGGCGAGCTGGGGTTGCAGCAGCTGAAAGGGACACCATCCACCAGGTACCTTCCGTCCACGTTGCTTTTGATCCGACTACGGGCAAGGGCAGAAGGGAGCGTGAACACACACACATCTAAAGCCAGACCGGGGCAAACGTGCACAAGAAAGGAAAGCAAAAGCAATGCGGATTTTCCACCGTGCCGTTTCTCCACAGTCCCTGTCCAAGTAGCACTGTTTGTCTCAGGTTTATTTTCCTCTCTGAAGTCCTTTCTGATGTCAAGGCTGCGCTGGGTCTGTAATGAACTCTGAGTGATGGAAACGCGCCCTCTCGGGTTGCTTTAAGGAAATGATGTTTTAAGGGTTCAAACTTAAACAGGGGAAGTTTAGATTGGATCTAAGGAAGAAATTCTTTACTGAGAGGGTGGTGAGGCACTGGAATGGGTTGCCCAGGGAGGTTGTGAATGCTCCATCCTTGGCGGTGTTCAAGGCCAGGTTGGACAGAGCCTTGGGTGGCATGGTTTAGTGTGAGGTGTCCCTGCCCATGGCAGGGGGGTTGGAACTGGATGATCTTAAGGTCCTTTCCAACCCGAACTATTCTGTGATTCTATTCTATGATTCTAAATGGCAGAGAATTTCCAGGAGGGGCAGTCAGAAAAGAGTGATCACAGCATAGAGTGGAAGGGAGCTGCTCGAGGTGACCTGAGCTTGGAAAAGGACCTACAGCAGCTTTAGGGCCCACCATATCCAGCTAGACCACTGATCCAGCAAACCTAATAGCTTCTCTCTGATAATAGCTCCAGAAAGGGGCTATGCATTTATTCTTGGCTTAAATACTGGCTACATTAGCAAGGTAGCCAGTATTTAAAACATGAAACATGCTTCTAAAGTCCTTGGAGTAGCTTCCCAACTATTGTTGACTTGAGACTGCGGCTGTTCTCCATAAACAACCATTTAGTCTGGTGCTTTAGGAGATGTTTAGATGAGAGCTACTTAGAAGGCAATTAGTTCCACTGGCACTGCAAAATAGACCATAGTAACAGGACTGCAACTCTAACAAATACCATTTTGCTTAGAAAATGACAGAATGGAGAGCCCCACTGACCTAGGAAGGTGAAAAGAGAATCTGAGTCACTTGTAGCTTTCTTTATGGGCATTTTAAAGCTGTGTCATAGAGACAGAGGTGATGGCAACGGCCTGGTGAAGCAACATTCCACTTTACAGCCATGACCTAAATATATCTAAACTCCAAATGCAGCTGAGGTTCTATCTCTGGATTTAAAGTATACTCTGAGTTGGGTCTAATTCGCATGGATGTGTCAATTCTCCACCACTTTCAGACAGATCGGGTCAGGTCTTTGCTCTACAAATAACACAACAATCATATTGCAGGGGATGGACTTTCCCTGGAATTAAGGAGATCTTTGCTATTGGCTTCAAAGGGGCCCGAGTATCCTACCAGGAATGTGAGCAGAGACCATGCACCACTGTGTAGCTCAAACCTTGACTTAACATCCATTTGTGGATTTTTAATGCCCTATTTCCTGCCTCAGTAGTACAAAGAAATTGCTGTGAGTCTCAGTCCCAAACAAGCCATCAGTTATTAAGGACGCTATAACCTTGTTTTCCCTCTGTGCTTTGCCCTTCCACTGCTGCTGGATTAAGTTACAGCCCTCAAATCTCCATATAATGCTGGCAAGGTGTTTTCAAGCAGTTATTTATACCCACAGGCATACCTTTGCAATGCAAATACTTCCTTATTAAACAGCAAATGTATTTGTTATGACTCCCCAGTGCCATAGGTTAGGTCTGGAACAGTTTTCACTCTAAAGTCCTGACTCCGGATGCAAAACCAACCAGACCACCCAAGCGAAAACAATATGCAGAGAGACACACAGCGAAATAGCATTTACACAGTCAGAGAGGGATCCCAAGAGAGACACAACATTTCTTCGGCCACTTTTAACATAGGCAGTACATTTAAAACGCAGATTGCTTCCAGCTCATGAGGCCCTTTGTGCAACCACATGGTATGAACGTTAGCGAATGATGGTCCCAAAGATCTTTGAATAAAGACCTCTTCCTCCAGTGCTGAATTCGCTAAAAGGTTGGGGGTATTTCTGCTCAATGCTCCTTTTTTCATTGCAAAAGTTCATCTGTTCTCATGCTTATTTTTTCCCTGCGCTTACTGCACCTAACCTGATTTGGAGATTACTGCCTCTTTGGGCACTGACATCAGAGCCATTAAGGTGTTTCTGCTCAACAATCTGTTCTGGTTTGCATAGAGGAAGCTAGTTTTCATGTCAGGTTTCACAAAAATAGGCACAAGGATACCCATAGAACATGGCTTTATAAAGGAGAGAACTTAAAACGCATTTGGCTCCAAGGGATGCTGCGTAAAGGTAGAACATCAACGGGTGTTGATGGTCAATCTCTTCACAGCAATCCATTGAGGGAATAGAAAAAGAAAACTCTACACCTTAAAGATTCAAAACACAGGAGTTATTGGCAAGGCATTACTGGTTCTATTGGTTTCCATGAGACTGATGGATTGCCAACATCTCAGTGGAGTTTTAAAAGTCGTATCAACAGAATATAGCCAGGAAAGCCTATTTTTAGAAACTTAATAAATTGCATTGAAATCTGCTTTAGGCTTAGAGAAGTTCTGACGCTTCCCGGTTGATGTGGGGAGTACGTATGTGTGGCTCAATGGAATGGCTTTATAAAGAGGTAAAAGACAGTAACAAATATGATTTTTAAGCCCATTTACATCACACTGAGAGCGAGAATTGCATTTTGGTGCTTTATGTTTTATGTCCTGGGGCAATCCGGTTGGACTTAATGCTCTTGAAGGTCTTTTCCAACCTAGTTGATTCTATGGTTCCATGAATTTGCAGGGGAGGAAGCAATCTCACCATTTTACACAAGACCCCTCCAGTCACTGCCCATTGGTACATTTCTTTAGCGTAGTATTTGTTCAACAACGCTACCAAAGGCACAAACCCCACTGAGTCACTTACTCTTTCACTTCTTTGGAGCTGAAGTCCAGGTATCTGTTGCTGATCCACTGGATTTCGAACCAGTCTTTGAAGCCATTGTTCCCACAGCACTTGAACTCAATTTGGAGCATGTCGATGGTCTTCTTCATGAAGCATCTTCCCGGGGTGTCCGTGTCCCGGTAGAACTTCATGCCGTTCTTGAGCCCCTGGGCCAGGGTGCTCTCCAGGGAGCCCCGCATGAGAAAGCAAATCAGAGCAACGAAGAAAATGAGGATGTTAAAGACGAAACAGAGAGCCAGGTAAGGTCTCAGCAAAGGCTTCCACTTGGCAAATTTAGCGGGATCCAGAGAGTCGTAACAGATTTTGCCAGCAAACCCATTGAAGGCGCAGGATAATATACCCATCAATATCAAAGAATTGGGCACAAAGTGGCTTTCAGAATTGTCCATCACTTCGCTTCGCTTCCGGAGCTCGATTTTGAGGAACAATCCCATGCTAAACACAAGGATCCCAGCAAACACCGAAAACCAGTTCATGAGCCATAGTCCCTGGGCTAATTTTACCCTTTTCTTCTGGTTGAATTTGACTTTTAGCAGTGCCATCTTTGTAATGGGAGACGTTGGAAGGTTTCACAGCCTGGACCCCTCTTCTCAGCGGAAGCTAATTGAGGAAAAACCATTCAGGCATTGGAAGAGACCCTGACCAGCTCAGCGGGAAGCAAACCACTGCATGGTCCTTCCATCCTGGGCTCCCCACGTTGGG
Source organism: Psittacula echo (assembly GCF_963264785.1). Lineage (NCBI taxonomy): Eukaryota > Metazoa > Chordata > Aves > Psittaciformes > Psittacidae > Psittacula > Psittacula echo. The sequence continues at coordinate 1,055,717 of NC_137738.1, read as the reverse complement.
GATTCAAGCAAGTAAAATACGCAAAGATCCCAATGAACAATTTCACATTAGTGAGAAAAACCAGGCAATCGGCACCTCCAGCTCTTGGTGGTGGTTCCTTCCAAGCAAAGGAGAAACTGTCCCAAGGTTTCAGATGATTTGCTCTGGATCTGCAAGACGTCACTCTAATGCCTTTAATCATTTGATCCAATTTGGAGAGATGTCTGTCAACAGATGAGTGGAAATAATCCCTCATTTTACTATTTAGTAGATTTGTGCTTCCTTATGATACGCTGCTGGGCACAATATGAAAACCCAGAGACATAAAAAGATCTTCTCAAAAGAAAAATCCTTTGAGGAAAAAGGAAGAGGACTTGACATTAAAAAAACAAAGGGTGTTTGAATATAGAAATACACTTCCCCTTCATGAAGCTGATCTATTCATATCTACAGTCAAAACCACCTTTTCAGCCCTTATCTTTCTGTGTTGATTGACTTGAGATGCCATCCCGTGGCTTATGTGTTCTGGAAGTAGATAAGCGTGTAGTTGACAGTGACCTAAAAACCCTAAGCTTGGCATTTTCTACTTATTCCCATGGCTTCAGTCATCTCCAGGGCCTTCATAGGAGGGAAGGAGAAAGGAAAAGTTCAGAGAAACTCAGTCAATGGCCCCTGGGCTGGAACCTAGAGAGCCCTTTATGAAAAGGGAGCTGATGTGAGCATGTGTAACCCCTGAGCCGGGAGGGAAGCAGCGCTGCCCAAAGGGACCCGGCAGCTGCAGCCAGGAAGGAACCCGACCCAGCGGCTGGGGAGGGACCCTCCGGTCATTGTCACTATGCAGTGCAAAGGAGGAACCCCTGGGGTCTGCTTTCACACTGTAGAGGGCAGGAAAAGGGAGACGGAACCCCCTCCTTTGGTGGTGACCTTCCTCCTTATGCCACCCAGCGTTCCGGGCGAGCACGGACGCTGGGGTGTTGCTCTTTGCAGTGCTTTAGGAGCTTTGCTTTGCTCCCCGGCAGAGGCACAGAGCGGTGGGGACAGCCCTGTGCTGGCTCAGTGCAATGAGAGTTAACCTCAGGCAACCCCAGGCAGTGCACAATCACCCTGCAGGTGTGTGAGGGTGTGAGAACACACTGCAGGTGAGAAAGGAGCAGCCTCAGGAGGGGAATGGGAGGCTCTGCCCAAGCCAGGCTGGGCTGGTGCTGCTGCCCAGTACCCTGGGGACATCCTCTTGTGGCTGCTGGCACATGGAGCACCAGCCCCGAGGGGAAAGTGAAGGGACCTGCCCAGGAGGAAGGCAAGTGTGAAAAGTGATAGCGGTTAAACACTAAGGCACTGAAAGCCAGCCCGCCGGCAGTGTGCTGCGGTGTGTTACCATGGATGCTGCTCAGTTCCCATTTGAGAATCGGGAGGTCCCTCCGGTAAGGACAAAGCTGTCGAGCTGCTGCTTTTTTGTGTGCTAAGAGGGGTTTTGTGATGGAGCTTTCGTGGCTGCCCAGGGCAGGGCTGCAGGCACCGTCCCTGCAATTGTTCACACACCCTGGAGACGAGGCCTCAGTGCCATGGGACAGTGGTGGCCTTGGCAGTGCTGCGGTAAAGGTTGGACTTGAGCTTAAAGGGCTTTGCCAACCTGGCTGATTCCATGATTGCAGTGACCTGGGGGGCAGCTTGTAGCTGGGATGTTCCTAAAGCAGGCCTGGCTGCTGGCATTGCTGCTGCCTTGCAGGCAGAGAGTGCGTAAGAGGAAAGGAGGAGGGCAATGGTCCATCAGGGACTGTTCCCTCTGCTTGCCATGAAGTGGGTGAAAAGTGCTGTTTTACAGGGTTTTGTGCAATAAGCTGTAATAACATCCCTCCTGGTTTCTTGCCAAAATATCCCCTAACCATGCAGTGCATGTTACTGTATTTCACTGACTCCTCCGGGGTTCAGCTAGGAAACACGAGGTAGTTTGGAGGGTGCATTTTACCTGACAGCCTGAAGTCAGTTCTAGATAAATGAACTTAAAACTATTTCCTTTCCGATCAGTGATGACAGAGTGAAGCTTTAGTTACAGTGAAAAAGAACTTTCCATCGGGACCACAGGGATACGCAGTGAATGATGTCCTGCGGTGCAGTTAGTAGGACAAGAAATGGTAACCCTGCCCACAGCAGATGTAAGCCTGGTGCTGCTCTGGATATGGGGAAGTCTGTGTTCAGGAGCACAGATGAGTCTGAATACCTCAGTAATTTAACATTCAGATGTCCATGATGAATCTGGTGCAGCAAACCCATGTTACTGTGTGCACGAGGGTGTTTCCTGTTCAATCAGGAGTAAAATAGGGAAAGAGAACATGTAGCATAAGCTTCAGGGCTCATTGATCCATTCAAATTCACTCTTCTACTTAAGCCAAGGTAACAGGAGGGGATCTAATAAATCACTTCTCAATGCCAGTGTTTCCTGGGGGATGATCAGTGAAGGACCCCATGCTCGGGAGGGAACACCCAGGTATCAATTAGCCCTTTCAGACTTCAGGTGGCACCTTTAAAGTCGTCACAGAGAGGGATCAGCACAGCCAACCCAACCCAGATCTGGAAAGGTGTTGCTTATTGAGGTAGTTTCAACAGTCTGATAGCAGTGGGGGACATAGAGTCATGGAATGGTTTGGGTTGGATGGGACCTACAGTGACAAAACGTCCCTACCTCTCAAGTTAGCTCTCAGCATGCTGGGAAGCTTTAAGGGGGATTGGTGGCAGTAGTAAATCACACGCTCTGCTCTGAGGCTTCCTTTGAAGGTGAAGTTAACACGTTCCAAAGAGGGGAGTTAATGCTTCCCGCTTATTCCAGCCAGGTTTTGCCTGGATGTGCTTTGCCTTGCACATCTTTACCTTGGCTGGGATTCACCTTTAATCCGCAGACTTACTATAGCTTCCTACCTCAAGTAGGAAATACTGAAGCTGATCCATAGCAGAGAAACTAATTGCTGCGAGGATGCTTGAGTTAATGGTCTCCTTGGAGGCTGCCTAGTGAACACAGGTGTGTAATTAATTCATGTGCTATTCTGGAGAGAAAAGTGTTAGCATAAAATACTGAAAATACTGCTTTGAACTCACCATGAATGTGTTCCAATCCACAATATTGCTGAAATATCATCATTTTTATGGATAACAATACCGTATTGATAGTTTTCCAGAAAAGCTATACCTGCTAACCTAAATATAAGCCATAAACCTAGCACTTAATGCCATGAGAGAGGAAAAAGTTGGGTTTAATGCAGACAATTCCAGCTGGTATTTGCCATAGAGTCTGCTGCCCCGTCCTGGACCAACTGTTATTGGGAATATGCGGTATAAAAGGCAAACTCCCTTTATACAGGTATGTCCTATGTACTTATACTATGGAAGTGCTATTAGTTGGTAACAAAATAAAACCCTGGCCGCACTTTTCTTTCCTGCTGCTCTGTGATATGAAAAGTGTGGCTTTCTTGGGTTCTTTTCTGTTTCCTTTCCTCAGAAGTGGTCAGGTTTCATGGCAAGAGTGAAGATGTCTGGGTTTACCTGTGATAGGAAGTTACTGTGTAGGATAGGAGTGGGTTTTGTGCCCTGTATCTTGTGGTTTTGCTCACATTTGTAACCGTGTGCTGTGTACAGGGACGTTCCTCAGGAACAACGCGATAAGATGCTGTATCACGTTGTATAATTAAACAAGTCTTATTGATGGCTTCTTTTTTCCTCCTATGTACACCACTAAGTAGGAAGGCTGCTGTGCCTGCAGGTCTTGAGGCTGGAAACAGAGGCAAGTTGCTAAATTCACTGCCGGGGCTGTTGGGCACATGGGAAAGTTGACTTGACCCGGCTCGTGTGGCTCCTAAACTACACCATGGCACATGGGGAGACAGCATTGCATGGTTTTGCTCTGGGTAGCTCCCAGCATTTCAACCATCCTTATCCACAGTGTAACATGTTCAGAAAGCACCTTTATTTTACCCTCTTGATGGTCACTGTGAGTATTTATTTGTATATTATTATACTACTGCTATTATACTATTATGAGTACGTATGATTGTGATGCCTAGGGTGTAGTGTTCCCTGCTGAAACAAAAGGGAACAGGGAAAGTTATAAATCAATGTTTGTGCTTGTAGAAACAGGAAAGAAGTATGTTGGGAATTGAAAGAAGCTCACAAAAGGCTCACAATAGTCATTACTGCTGGAAAACAGCTCAACAGATCCTCCAGTGAGAGAAATCAGATCGTGATGTGAATGGAAATGCTGAGATTCTGCAAGTTGCACAGTTTGGGTTTTTTCTTGCTATTTGTATCTTTCCTGGCTTTTTACAACATGGGCACAAGGTCTCTTGAGCAGATCCAGCGGCTGCAGTGGGAAAGCTATGTGGAAAAATAGGCTGGAGACATGAGAGGTGGGGAGTGCCTGATGGAAAGGGGGCAGAGCTGAGGTGCGAAAGGATGATGCATAAAGGAGGTAAGGAAAGGTACTTGTCTGTAGACAGTTCTCAAATGCAACAAGTCTGCCCTCAGATAGCACCCCTATATACTGGGAGAAATCCACCTGGATAAAAGTAGGATGCATGTGAAGGGTGGGTATGCATGCACAAAAACTCCTTCCATGGGAGAACGTCTATTTGGTAACACTTGAATCAGTTCCAGTTGAAGCCACTGAGGTTTGATCCTTGTCTATGTATAGCTATTGCTTACATAGGAAGAAACTTTAAAGGACACCCCAAAAACCCCACACAAAACCCCAAACCAATGCCTAAATTTAAATAATAATAATCCAAGCCCTCAAAAATATAATGCAGACAAATGTGCATGGAACTGTGCTCTTCATGTAGTTCTTACGTGTGTTTTCACACAACTGGTATGGCTAGAGCCCACAGCAGAATCTATTTAAATGAAATAGGGAGAGAATGCAAGTAACTCCATTTTAATTCCTTGTATTCGGAGAAGCAGGGGCAGGCAGAGGGAGGAAATGCCTGGGCTCTATTTGGAACCTGTTGTGATGGATGTCTGGGTAGGATGGTGGCCTCGCTGCATGCAGCAGCAAAGCTCTCTGCTGCTTCTCTGGAGACAAGCTCTGGTCCGTGCGACCTCTCACAGCCACCGCCAGTGCCGACACTCCAAGCTCTGTGTGGTGCTGGGGAATGGGCACAGTTTTCTGCTGTAGGTTCCTTGTGTATTTTCTTGCACAGACGGACTTGCAGCACTGTGTGCAGTGCTGGTGTCCTCAGTATAAGAAGGACATGAAGCTGTTGGAGCAAGTCCAGAGGAGGCCACGAGGATGCTCAGGGGCTGCAGCACCTCCTGTATGGAGCCAGGCTGAGAACATCGGGGCTGTTCAGCCTGGAGAAGAGAAGCTGTTTGAGGAGTTACTGTCCCTGAACACGCTCATTCAATGGGCTCCTCTGAATAGTTTTCTCCCTTGCAGCATGTTTTTAGTCCTCCCTCCCTGCAGCACACTCTGGGTCTGCAGGGAAGGGGACTTTTGCAAGCTCTCCCAAGCAGGTTAGACACAAAAGAGCCCTGGCTCCTGGCCTAGAAGAGGCTGCCAGGCGTTTTCTTGGTGTCAGCATTGCTTATTGCCCTGAGGGAAGACACCCAGCTTGTGCCGCCCTCCCTTCTCCAAGCTGAGATTAGCAAAGACAAAGCAGCCCTGACCAGGCTGCACCGAGTCTCCTTGACCCAGGGGAACAGAGACAGCCGGGCTCGTCTCCTCAAACCAGCTGAGCACAAACTCCGGCCAAGCTTCCCTCTGGGTATTCCTTAGCTGCAAACTTCCGGAAGGGAATTCAGGAGCCGGCAGCTTGCTGCTGGCAGCGTAGGGTATGTCATGGCACTCTCCTTTACTGCCTCTGGAGGAGGCTTCCTTCAGCAAGAGGTTTCATCATCTAGAGACAAGATAGCACGGAATTCCTCACTTGTTGAAACCGGATGCTCTCAGTAAAACTATATAATCACTTTCATAGTTAAGATACGGTTTTTGAGCTCTTGAACAAAGAGCTTAAGGCTCACATGCAGACAGGAAGCAGTTTCTTCTGATGCCTTGTCAGTAGAGGCAAAAGGTACAATATGAAGCTACAAATCTGTGGATTAAACTTCCACTCTGTCCATGTTTAGCCTTTACTTTCCGTGGTTCCAGTGAAATAATCAGACAACTTTTATAGTCCAGACCTGCCGAAGGATCCCAAACATTTCATTTCCAAAACATTAATTTTGGAAATCATGTCAACATGAAAAGAATTCTTTTTCCATCTAGAAAAAGATGCTAAAACATTAAAGAAAGCGCTGAGATTTTAAATTATCACAGATTTACAAATCTGTAATTTAAGTTACAGATTATATATCTGTAACTACCCTGAAGAACATTTATGGATACAGAAACTTACTCCTACCATGTGTTTAAATACTTCTGTATAGATTTGATGAGTACATCATAATTCTCCATTCACCTGAGCTATCACTTCCCACTAGATCTGACTGGAAAATGGACTCTCAGATGAGTGACTGCACTTATGGGGTACCAGCTGATACTCTCTCACTCACACGGCATTTTACTTTCTTCCTACCTGCAAGGGCTTGCAGAATGCCAGGGCTGTAACACAGGTGAGTAACACATGAGCTGTCTGCACTGGTGATGTCAGGAGGGAGTGTTCAGGGTCACAGATGGCAGCCTGCCTGTGCTGATACTGATTGTGACTTCCTTTTCCATTTGGATTTTTGATGAAAGAATACTGTAGTGCTGTTGAAATAACCTGATGGAAATGCTGAGGTGAATCTCTTTATAACAGAACTTACTATGTTGCAATTGTTAGACTGCTAGAGGCTACGGACATGCTAGTAAACCTTTTCTAGTGTGTAACTTGTGTTCACATCTGTTTCAAAATAGTTTTGACTTTCTCCTAGTATGATTCTCCAATAGGAAATTAACGTGTGCGTGTGTGTTCAGAGCTATAAATCACACATAAGCATTTGCTTGACCACACTTTTTCAGGTTTGCTGCTCTCAAATAGAGTTTTCTTGTTTCATGTCATGCTTGAGACCAAGATTCAGTTACTGGTTTTGCATTACAAAAGTAATGGTAAATCTTTAAGTGCAAGTAATTGTCTGGAACATCTTTAGCAGCCTCCTCTAAGTCATGCTCCTGAAGAGTATTACCTGATGATTTTGGTTTGACAAAGTACTCTGAGGAAAGAAAGGAACTGGGATGTCAGTAACTGACCTCTGACAGCTGGCACGAAGGAAGCGTTTTTGGGCTGAAACTGAAGTCTAAATTCCCTTGTTTTGAGTCACGCTCTGTTTATTCAGGCAGTACTGCATGCTGTGACCAACAGCTAATAGTTACGTGCCAGTTGGAAGTGTATGGAACAGCACACATCTCTGATACCTGCAGCAGTCTCTCCATTTCTAGACTTGCCAGTGTCTACCAACATGGAAAGTCAACTTACATGTTCATAGCTTTTGGCTGGCAGAACAAAGGCATTTCTGTAATTCTTACAGGCTGCACAATTTGCAATCCCAGGACTAGAGGATGCCAAGGGGATTGATTTGTCACTACCAGGGTATGTGGAGAAAGATTAACCTCAAAGTTCTGATCACGTTCCTTAACAAGACATTAAAAATTACATACATGAAAGCAAGACTAAGGGTTTTATTTAAATCATTTTATGACCTTGTCAATGCAAAGAAGACTCATTAGTGAAGAGACAACTGAAGTAAGAGCAAATATATTTGAAATGCAAAATTCAATTCAGTCAAAAAGTATACATTAACAGAAGTAAATAAAAAGGTATGAAAGGATATACAAAAGTTCCCTTCTTTTTCCTCCCCCTTTAAATTAAATATGCTGAAAACTCCTTAGTTTCTCTACTCAAACCCAGGCACGTCCTCAAGCGAAGTTTCAAGTACTTCTGATGGCAGTAATGCAGTTTTGATAGTTCAGCCAGTGTTAATTTTGTTAGAGGCACGTATATGACATACATACAGCATAAATATTTTGGGGTTTTAAAACACAACTCTAAGCTGATTCTTGCAATATGTCACAAGTTAAGGAGTGGTTCTGGAAACCTAAAACTACTACGTATGCTTTAGGTGTGGAGAGTGGTCACTTCACCATCACTAACAGGGCACTGTAAAAACTCTGCATTCTATGCTGCTGCTACTTTTTTATTTAGCAGGAGTGAAGAAATGGGACTTAAGTCACATTGCACTTTATGCAAGATAGCATGCAGTGTGGGAACTGAAATATAGCACCTCAACTTCCCATTTTAGTGACTCTCTGTCTGTCAACACTGCACCTACACAGTAGCAGTGTGCTGCAAATTAATCACAGCACCAAAGCCTAATGTCTGGTAGACAGATGAAAGTACAAGGATGTCCCTGAACACCTCTTCTGAAGTTTGACTGCAGCAGAGCAGTTCACCTAGCTTCTGTAATGTTAATCAGCACTTGCTGTATACCCCTGAAAATACACTCATTTTCATCCATCCCAGGTTAAAACTGCTTACAGAAGGAGCATCCTTTCACAAACTCTTTTCAGATTGTGCAAGTTCAGTATTTATACAGCCTATTTATAATAAACCTGTAGGTTTATTAATTTCAAGCAATCAGTGTATAAGGAGAGCATGAAATGTTCATTAGGAGATTTTTCTACCTTTAGGCTTCTCTCATTTGAAATAAAAGCCTAAAGAAAACTTTCAGATTCCACCCCTATCAGCTGAACCTGGCTCATAAATACAACATAGGCTTAGGATTTATCTAAAGTCTGCTTCACTGTTCAGCTACAAAAACTCCTTTAAATTAATCTTTTGTCCCATTACTCCCCAAATGTCCCCTCCTGTGCTTCTCATAGCATACTGCTGCCTGCAACTTGAGAACCACTGAAATATGAAAAACTTGGAATTTGATCTTTTCATTCCAGTACATGTTATACCATTTGCTTCTAATTCAGGCCCTGGATGAGTGAAAGCAGCATAACAGCTTTGAGAGGCTCATTTGTTTGGGTATCAGTGCTCCCTGTTCCACCTTAATTAGGCAAAAGGTCTGCAATTAGGTACTGCAGCAGTGGGGAAATTCCATAGTGATACAGAAAGATTATAGCAGCATCTAGTGCAGGACAGTAAACTCCATTTGACTGGCATTCTTCAGCTAAAAACAAATCCAGTCACACCTTGCAATTTGCAATCTAAATACTGAATGCAATCATTTAATAGCATAATATGGGGTGAAGTCCCACAGCTTTGATTCAACGCATTTACACCAGGATTTCTTGCTCAGTACTAAGCTGCCCCTGCAGTCATTCCCAGCAACTGATTCTTTCCTGCTCAGGGATCAGGCTCCAGTTCGGTGAAGGCCTGTCTGTCGCCAGCCAGTCAAAGTCATCCACCAGGTTCCAGTTGTTTCTGTCCCTGTCCAGCCCAGACGACTCGAAATCTCTCTCAATGCCAGGGTAGCTCCAGGTGTAGGGGGCAAAGGAGACCTTGGCGCAGTCTTCGATGACGGCTCGGCTGGTCACCTGCACGTAGAAGCGGCTGCTGCGGGTGCGATGGGTGCGGAGCTGCTGGCAGGCCAGCGCCAGGAGGCAATCGCTGCAGCCGTCCACCACCACGGAGGTGGACACGGGCCCGCAGAGCACGGTGCAGCCGCGGCAGTCGCGCACCCGCAGCGTGTTGGCGTTGCCGCGGAGCCGCACCCGGCAGCCGCGCAGCTCGGACAGCAGCACATCGCGCTGCAGCAGCTCAGCGGGGCCGAGCTCCAGCTCCTCATCCTCGACGCCACTGAACCCGCACAGCGGCGGCCCGCCCGGCTCCCCTTCGGCGGGCCCGTAGCCGGGAGCGGGCGCAGCGGAGGCGGTCGGGGCCCGGGAGGGCTCAGCAGGGCGCGGCTCGCAGCTCGGAGCCGCTTCCTTCTTGACCATCCGGAAGGCGAATTTCTTCTTAGGCTGCAGCTGCTGGCGCCGCGCCGCCAGGTCGCTCTGGAGCCGCGCCACGGTCTCCTGCCCCTGCCGCACCTCGTAGGGCGCCAGGAACCGCACGCTCTCGGTCAGCAGCTTCTGCAGCCCCTGCAGACTGGCAGCCGCCTCCTCCAGCAGCCCCGCCGCCAGCAGCTCCTCCAAGGCCTCCCGCTCCCGGGTGAAGGCGGCGATGAAGAACTCGCTCTTCTCCTCTTTCACCACCTGCGCCTCCTTCTTCTGCCGCTGCCGCTCCACGCCCTGCTGCCGCTCCGCTTCCCGCCGCTGCAGCCGCTCGGGCAGCAGCACGGCGGCCGCCCTCAGCTCCTCACGAGGCGCCACAGCCTCCCTCGCCGTCTCCATCTTTCCTCCTCGCCTCTCCTCCCGGTCACTAAGCGGCTCGCCGATTGGTTGCCGGCAGCCTCGGTTGCGCCGGCGCCGCCGATTGGCGGGCAGTGCGCGGCCCGGTGGGAGGGGAGGGAGGGGTGCGCGGTGGTTTAAAGGGGCCGGCGCCCGGCTGCGGGATGGGGTGAGTGTTGGCGGCAGGTGCCGCGCTGCGCGGGGCGCGGAGCCGGGGCCCGAGTTAGCAGCCGGGATATAAATAACCCCCGCCTTCTTCCTTCCTTTCTGCGCGCGCAGCTGCCTGCTGCTTTCCATTCTCTTTCTTCGCTTCATCTCACAGGCCGCGGGGGTACCCCGGCTGCCAGCGCACCCATCCGCGCTCCTCCCGTACCGCGGCTCGCCCGGGCCGTCTCTTCTCTCTGCCGCGGGGCTCTGGGGGTGGAAGGGTGCGGGTGAAGCCGCAGCGCGCGGTGGCGCTTCCCTTTGCCTTTAGCCCGGGGCCGTGTGGTACTGGGCGGGCGCGGAGCCCCGGCTCTGGGCCCGGCGTTTCTGGGCGGCTCTGTACGTTGGTGCGGTCGCAAACCGTCCCCGCTGGTTCCTTGAGTGGAGTGGGTGCGGAGCGGGTGTTACGCGCTCGCAGGTAGCAGTGGAGGTGCTGTCGAGTGGGCTGGGTTGGTTCTTGGCTGCCTGGTTGGTTTATGGAGTGTTCGGTGCCCAAAGAGAGCTCGGTGGCTGAGGGAGAGCTGAGAGCTGTGCCTGTGGTTACTGTGCCCTAGGGAGAAGGCCGTGAGAGATTCTCACAGGCCTGCGAGCAATCATGGTGAGGAGGGCTCTCTTCACGTGGTTAGTTTTCGCAATTAGGAAACATGTTTTAAGTACAAAGTGGAAAAGTGACTGTTTATGATGTGTTTTGAGAACTGTGCTTCTATGCCACGGAATGTTGATTTTTGCAGTGAAAGTTAACACAAAGCACTCTTTTAAGACAAATAAATCCCATCCAGTTCTACAAATACCATCTCCCATCCCTTTGCATTTCAAAGTATCCTACGGTAAATTAGCATCGGACCTAAACCTATCAGTGGAAGAGAAAAGGTGGTAAACTGAAAGCAGATGCTCCAAATTTACTGTCTTCTAATTGGGTGGTAGCATTGATGGTTTTTGGTCTAATTTTCCTGTTGGGAAATACAGATTGTCATGCTACTGAAGGTTAGCATTTGAAAGTGGCCTTAGCTTGAAAGTAGCAAGTGTTTTCTGTTTCCTGAGAAATATGGTATTAGACATAACATTGTTGAGAGTTAGTAGGGAGTACCTGAATCTTCTATGTAGTAATGCCAGCACAGTTAGGATGATGAAAGGAGGACAGTGAAATACCTTTAATCCTCATAATGCACGAAGTACTCGCACTAAAACAGAGAATATTTCTTCCTTATAAAGGTTACAGGATGAAATAGAAGGGTTTTCATGGGGTTGTTGTGTAACAGCTCCTGTTGTGCAGGAGCAGGTTGGATGGGGGCAGCAGGATGGGTGATGTCCTGGTTAATGCATTACGGCTCTGAACTGTCACAATGCTGCATGGTTCATGTGGCCAGAATTTTGTTCCTGAAGATAATAGCTTTCTGAGTCTTAAAAATCAAAACCCTGGAGAAAGGGAGAATACTCAATCATGAACAAGGAAGGATATCTTGAAATATTCTCACTTAAGTGGTTGGGTTTTTTACTACCACTTTGTGTAAATGATGCATTAAGTATGTCTTAGGCATTTTTGCTAGTAAGTAATAAAATCCACTTCTGCAGCAATTGCAGTAATGTTACCTCATGTGAGAATATGGTGCTGTTAATTCACTGCAAGAAAAAAAGAAATCCTTACTTCCATGTTGTTTCCTAAGAAATAGGTTTGAGTTCTGTTTTACAAAGCAGGCTTCTTTGCCTTACACTCCCACCACTATAGGTAATAGTGTTTACCCCATACATGAGAATATGGACAGAAAAAGGCTTTTGCTGTTTTTCAGCATGCACAAATGTTACTGGCTTTGGTGGTGTCACACTGATGTGGCCTGAGAGATGAACTGCAGTGAGTAAAACGACTTTATACCTGAAAAGATTACAGTAAAACAGTAATGTACACAGCCTAAATTAAACGTTAAGTGTTTTATGCTGCAGTATAATGATAACTTTTTATTACATTTGGGCACTTAGAAAGCTTTGGAAAGTATTTTGTATTGGTTTTAAATTAATGAGGCCCAAATACACTTGTGAATAGGAGCTTTTGTGAGAGACCGGAATCTTTTCACCTTGCTAATGTGCACAAATAACCCCAGATACAAGAAGGTGAAGTGTACTGAAAAATTAAGAAGGGAGCAGCAAAATTCTGCCAACTGTCTCATCTTGATGTTCCAAAATTATTTCCTACATCTACAGTTTGAGGTTTTGGTATGATTGATATTGGTGTATATTTATCTTTCTGTGGTAATATAAATACTGATAATATTTTTCCTGTCTTTGCTGGCAGCAGCTTTTAAGGATCTTTAGCATGCTCTGTTATAAGCCATGGAGAACAGAGGATTTACAACTTCCCAAACAGTAACCACCTGAATAACATGTAAGCCTTCTAGCTCAGGTTTGGACTCATGTTGGTAAGCTGTAACAAGCAGTTTAGCTGTCTGAGGCTCTTAGATAAAAGTAAAGTTCCAATGTTTTCCTGCCTCCTGTTCTCCCCCCTCACTCCCTACTTTAGCTCCTCTCTGGTTTGAAGGGAGATAGTCATTTTACAAAGACGTTTTGCCATTGCTTGGACTGTACAGGGTCATTTGTTTTCCAGAAGCTGCAGGTTGCACTTGCTAACTTGGATCTAGTGCTGTGAAACTCCAGAGCATAAGCTCCGTTACGCGTGCTTCCATGCTTAAATCTGTATCCCACAGTGATGGCTCTCGAATGCTTTCTATCTGAAATATTTTGTACTGACTTAAACTGGCTCAACAGCATTAACTTATAACCTTTGGAAGTGAGATGTATTGCATAGTTCAGGTGAGGGGTCAAGATTCTGTCTCATTCCATCCTTATTTTAAGAAAAGTGGGGAGTAACAGCAAGCTCCACAGAGGCAACTGGCTTTCCAGCCTCATAGCAATGGATTCTTAAACCTTAGGTTCCTGAGCTTGCAAAGTCAAGAACCTCATAGTTGTGGCACTATCTTGAGATGCAGATTTGTGCTCTCTCAAGCAAAGGGAGGAAGTAGATGCAGTTATCCCTTATCATCAGTCTGTCTTCCCAGCACTGACGTTCTTAGTTCCAAAGGGTGTAATTGCATGTACCTTGCACCCTCACACACAAAATGCTGGTTTGCCTTTTAGCTGTGTTTTCAAGAAAAGCAGCAGCCCTTTGTCTTGCATAGAGCTCTTTCTTATCTGATAGATGGGATCTCTGCAGTTACACTGAGTTTCTCCAGAAGAGATTAGCACATGAACATAATTACTTCTGGCTACAAAGGAGGTACTTCAGTGGCTTGTATAACTGTCATGGCATTCTACTGCTGGTTTTAGCAAGGGCTTTTTGAACTCCTCTGGCTCTGTGATCAGGCATTAAAGATGTAAGCTGTAGCATGATCCATTTAAGATACTGTGCACTACATTTTTCATGGTGGAATGGGGCTGCAATAAAAGTGACTGTCAAGTCACTGTATTGCTGTTCTCCTGGAAAAAAAAAGATAAGTTTCTTTACCATTACGTTTGGCATACTGGTTGTTTTTTAAAAAGCTTTTGTTTGGACTAAAATGTAGTGCTTTATGTATTTGGGCATATGGAAAGGCAAGACAATGTAAAATGTGTGTGGTTTAAATCACTAATTAGAGAGTTAGAGCTACAACTGTGAAACTTACTCCGTGCATCTTAATTGCTGTGAGTAATGCAAAAGCTTTGAAATGTAATCCTTGGGAATGCTTAAGATACTAATTATATTCCAACCAGGCAAGGTGCACTTGTTAGGAAACGAGTCTGAGCTGGTCCCTTGGAGAACGTGGTATTCCCAATGCCAAAGGCGGAGAAACAAACTCATTTCTAGGAAAATGAGCTACCCTCCAAAAGCAGGGACAGACTTCAAAGCGTAACCTTTTATGAGAAGGGGCACCTCAAGACGAACAAATCAAGACACAAATACACAGAGCACAAAAGCTCAAGAGCAGAAGAGCACTTAGGTTTGGCCCAGGCCTTGTTGTAATGGGTATTTAGAATCCTAAACTTGCTAATTGACAGTTAAATTGTGAAAACCAAGTATGTAAGCTGCAGATGCTGTCTTATGTACTCTCCCTTTGAAGTAGTAATTCTATTAGTCCTGGAGCTCCTAAGAGAATTTCCCATTTTGGACTTGTGGATCTTAGTTGCAAATATATTCCATTTTTTTTTCTGAATAATTTATATAGAAATAACTTGAAGTCATTATATCCAAGTTTCCTGATTTTCTGTTAGCTCTCCTGTAGTGTATATGTTAGTTAACCAAGCTAAGAATACTAAGAAACTTACTCTGCCTTTTATTCATCTCGTGAACAAAATGTGTCAGCTCTCATTGTGAAGGAGGACTGCCTCCTCCTGTTATTAGCATTTATTCTTCAGTCTCAGTCTGAGAATAAATTCCATTCATGGCAATACACTTTCTAGTGATAATATTAAGACTTATCTTTCAGCAATTTTTATTCATATCCAAATCTTATCCAGCCAGTTTCTAGTAGGGTCCCAGAAATACCCAAGTAAAACCATTCTTTCTCAAAAGTTGGGACTTAGATGGTGCTTCATTCATAATGTCCATTTTGTCTTGTCTTGTCCTTCTACAAGTACAGCTTAGCATGTTTGTGTTATTAATGTTTTTGGCGTAACTTATTATTCCAGTGTTTCTGTTTCCCCTCTAGTGCCTCATTTCATGTTTTAGGTCTCCATTTTTTGTTTCAGTTCCTTCTGTTTTTATTTACTGTTTCTTAAATCACCCGCAGCACCTCGGTTGTATTAGGAATGGTCCTTTTGTTAGTTTCAAGGCCCACCTGCTGGTTTGAATTACTACTACTTTAAAAAACAAACACAGCAAACCCTTGTGTCCATCTGCTCATTACATACCCATGTATTTCTGTATCCTTACTTACCTGGGTCTTCTTTCCCATTCATCTATGAATATTATAGAGGCTTTTCCCAATTTCTGCCATCATTTTTAGTTTAAATTGCTTATATAAATCTTGGCGGTGTAAGTTGTTGAAGATTATCTCTCCAGACACCGCAGTAAGGTTCTATCTGCAGAGGTGTTTTTTCCCCAATACATTTCAGTGGCTTACTATCTTAAAACTATTCTAAATTGGAAGTGAGTGCTGTTCATCTTTCAAACTTAATTCTCCTTTTTAATGTACTCTAAGAATACGACTCTATTTAAATAACCTAGAGCATGAAAGAGTTATTTTTGATCTGTTTCAGTAATAATTTTGCACTGTCTTTTGTTTTGATGTGAGGCCCAGTCACCACATTTTCTCTGGTTTTACTTGTCTTCCATATGTCAGATCCACACCTCACGGAAGCACAGTTCTCCAAAACCTGTTCTTCAGATTCGTCACAGAACAGCCCTGTTGGCATTCACACAACCTCCAGTCACAGAAACCTGTCTGTCTCCTGGTACTGGTGTAAATCTCTTGTTCTGAGGCTCACTCTTTGTTACCTCTTCTTACTACCTGTATCATAACCAACCATCCCTTAAGATATGTATTGGTTAGATAGTCACGTGTTTGGTATGATGATTGATACTGGAGTCATACAGCTTTGGAAGTTACATCATGCAATCATGAGCCTGGTTTTGTAAGTAGTTTTGTGCAAGCTGAAATTTGTCATGTTTAGGAAATTCTTACTGAGAGGGTCCTGATATTGATATCTGTATCGATACTGATATAGTATCGAACTGAATTTTTCATGTGGTATGTTGCATTTATATTCCAAATTCAAGTCTGTGTCTCCCTTCATGCCACTGTATTTGAGTGCCCTACCTTTTAAGTGTTGTGACTCCTTCCTTTCTATTGCTGCTGCCTTTCAATGATGACCTATTTGTGCCTTCAAGCTTAGAGTTATTTATTCTAATCTAAATTAGTAATTTAGATTAGTGTGTGTTTGTAGCACTGTGTAGTTGGATAAATAGTGTGTCTGGTGATGAGCTGACATTTAAAACAGGTTAAGTGATGGAGAGATAAAGAAGTGCCATCCATAGAGCTGAAGCACTCAGTCTGAGGAAGCAAGGCAGCAGTAAACAGCTTTCTTTTCCATCTGATCCTCAGAGAGGGTGCAGTGAATTGAGGTTACAAAGCAACTGTTCAAGCAGAATCTTGGGATGACTGTGGAATTTATTCCTTTAATGCAAATAGGTTAATCCGTAAATTCTATTTTATGAATCTGCTGTCCTTGATCTTTTGGAGTACTAATTTATGATTGCACAAGGATTGGAATGCTTGTGATACAAACCTGGAGAAATGGGCTGAGTAATAATAAAGTCACTTGATCTGAGAGAAACCTGGAGATAGAATGAAAGAAGAGGGTGTGTAATACCCCCTTATTTTCTCTCTCTCAATACCTAAGCCTAGTTTTTACTTCTGCACAATCTTCTGTCATTTCATGGCCATGTATTTCAGCTCGCTCCAAATGTCACTTGGTGTCTTTGCACACCTATGAGAGTGGTAGTTGTTAAACAGCATGGTCACAGTTTGACAGCTGATGTCAAAATACAGCACAGTGGTTTATTGTGTGCTGGGTGCACATGATGTTCCCGGTAGCTTCACTTGAGAATTATTATGCCAATGGCTGTTTTCTAAAGGTTTCTCCTACTCCTTTTTGACATTGGTCTGGCCTTTCTTCTCATGCTTATTTCCCCTTACTCCTTCTGAAGCATCTACGGGAAAATGAATGAGGAAACAAATTAATGGGATTGAGGAAGCCAAAGAGAGACAGGAACTGAATGTGCATTGTACACAATTCAGAGAACACGACTTTGGCTGAGGACAGCAGCTCTGGGCAGGTGACCTGGGGGTAGAAGAATTTTGATGGGTTAGGGTTTTTGTGTTAATGCTGTTAGGCAGTGAAAAGAGGGGCAACCTCTGGGGGAGTGACACTCACTTCAGAAACACCATGTGATCCCCTTTAAAAAAAAGCATGAGAACCTCATAGTAAAAAGCAGTATTTCTTTATAAATGTGGTCTGGAAAATTCTGTAGTACATCAGAAAGTGGTAACACCACAACTGAAGACTGCAGCCACCCTTTTTAGTATTGAAGGTAATGTTAAGTGCGTGCTTCAGTCTGACCTATAAAGTCACATCCACCCATTTCTACCTGAGCCAGTTCTGTTTCTGAAACAATATAGCAAAGATAGAAATATATGCATATTCTGCAGAGAGTACAGTGTGTTCTGGCGTTGTTTTGTTCACTCAATGGCAATTTAAAGGGTTTTCATTCTTAAACTCACCCTTTTGTGTAGATCTGGAGAAATCTAGTGCTGTCAGGGCACTTCACTGTATTAGATGTTAGCTCTCCTTCCCTTTTTGTACTGTCCCTGCTTAGCAAGGTTATTGCCAATGCTGCTTCAAAACATCCTTCAGGGAAAGTAAGTATAAATTATGGTACAGTCATGGACAATTTAGGTAGGCTTGCTCATGTTCCTTTATAGGAAGGGAAGCTACTGAAAATCACTTGTCTTCTTTCCTCCTATTCCTCCTTGGTCTTGCTTACTTCCCATTGTGGATTTTGTAGGACTGGGAGACTAATAATAATACACTAATCAGATGTTCTGCCTCATAACCTCTGAAACAAAGTTCCTTCCTGTTAACCTAATCATAACGCTTGTGGTGGCCCTGCAGCTCACAAGTTCCTGCTTTAGCAACGTTCTCTAATTCTCAGCCAGTGATGCTGAGTAAGCTTTAATTCAGGGCAGCGTTTGGTCCCCTGAAGCATTTGCTGAAGTTAGGGACCTTTAAGTGTGGCCTTTTCCATTTTCTAATGCTACTGTTGGGAGTATTATGGGCTGTAAGAGTCATTAGGATGTGGAGCTCTTTGGCATGTGGTGTTTCTGTCCATGTTGTTGGCTAAGTCAGGTTCATACTGTATTTATGAGAAGTGAAGTTAGTATTTCAGCTGATGGGGTAGGCAGCACCATGCTTGTGTTTGCTATGTCTGGGCTGCACTAAGGATCTATTGTGCTCATGCTAAAGCCCAATCCTTCCATTTAGGGAGTGATTTGAAAGTTTATGGTGGGAATGAATACATGTAAACAACAACTGCAGGTCTTGGCAAAGGTTTGGAATCAGGCTTTTAACCTTTGTTTCCCATATAATAATGTGAGTTGGTTGATTACTTCAGTATTGTAACCGGATCCTAACTGAAAACAATGCTGAGGTGCTGACTTGTTTTAAACACAGAAAATCTGGTCCACTCCTTTAGGAAGGTCCACTTAGTACATTGCCTGTAACCGTTTGGTTGTCTTTTAAAACTCAAAACCTCAAGTGCTTTTTGAGCTGTAAAGCTAATGAAGCGTGCGCTACTACATAGAGGCTTCAAATCCTGGTCTCTAGGGAGTTTTTTGAGTTACTTTTTGCAAAAACCAGAGCAGGTTGCTGTGCAGAAGTCCTTGGGAATTACTATTACTAGAAGAAAAAGGTCTCAAAGAGATTTCTTGTTTTAAAAGCATTACTATATATATATCTACATGCTAGAAATCTCTGTTTTCAATCAAAATGTTGTTCAAGAAACTAGGCTTGTCTGAATCAGCTGAACAAAGACTGTTTTAGTTATATTTTCAATGAATATTTTGAGTTAGTTTTGTAGAACCCAAAAGCTTTGACCAAAATTCTCGTATCAACGCATTTAGATGCACTAAATTGTAGAATTGTATTAACGAACTCGCAGTGCTGTGAGCTTTGCCTCCAAGTGAGCACTTTAACCTAAACCGCTCATTTTGCAAAGGAGCATTTCAGGTTACCCCCAGCTCTTTTTAAGCAGCTGAAACTGGTGTCATCTTGTTTCCATGCAGCGGTAAGAATGTATCTAAAACCATCCAAAATACGGCAACTTGTAAAAGGGTCAGATCTGACTTTTCTTTCAAGGTGACCTTGCATTTTTGTGTCCCCCCCTGCTCCAAGCCTGTCATGGTTTATCTTATAGACGAGTGAGCCACTCTCGTTTTAAAACACAAATCTTATTGAATTGAGCAAGCGATAGCAGATAAAAAAAACAGCGCTGGGTGCTCCAGGGAGTCTCTGCTTTGACCAAGAAGCACACCAGGTCTTTGGGAGGTTGTCCTTTATCCTTCTCGGTTCGGGACTTCAGCCAATCCTGTTGTTTCTTTCGCCCGGATGTTGATGTGGCTCTTCTCCGTTGCTTCCCTTTGTTGCTGGGGATCTCATCGTCGAGAGGTTCCGAGAAGTTCCCAGAAGTTTCGAGAAGCGTCCGTTACCAGCCTAATCATTATCGCAACCTCCATCCCTTGTATGTTGCATCAAGATATAACTTCGAACTACCTAACCCCCTCTTTTCCTTCTCATAATCTTTTGTAATAATACAATTAACTCCCCCTTCATAATGCACGAAGTACAATAGTTACAAAAAAGGAATATGGTTCCACATAGTGACAGTTACAGAGAGTTTCTTAGAGTGCAGCAATATTTCCCTTTAAACCTTTTGATGAACAAACCCCACACATTACAATTTCCCCCTTTTTCTTTTTCATCATTTTTGTTCATCAAATCGTCGTAACACATCTTGGCTTAACAGCAATGAACTTTCTTTTTCTATAGCTTCATATTTAGTTCCTATCAGCATTAGGTGAGCTGCTTCAAGTCTATTTTGTGCAATTTCTAATATTTTATTAAAAATACATGGTCCAAATGTTAATCCCAATATGATCAATATTAGGGGACCTGCTATTGTTGACAGCAAGGTTGTAAGCCAGGGAGATTGACTAAACCAAGATTTATACCAACTGCGTTGTGCCTCTCGTTCGTCTTTTTTCCACGCCTTCTCGTAATTTGGTCATAGTATCCCGTACAACCCCCGTGTGATCTGCATATATACAACACTCTTCCTTAAGTGCTGCACATACCCCTCCTTGTTGTAAGTACATTAAATCTAGTCCTCTTCAGTTTTGTAATACCACTTCTGACAGCGATCTAACAGATTTTTCTAAAGCAGTTATTGATTGTTCAACTCTTACCAGGTCCTCGTCTACTGCTATCCTTAGTGCTTTAAATTCTTGGCTTTGTTGTATCAATGAGGTTACTCCTGTGCCTACTCCCACGCCCCCTAAGATTATTGAAGTGGCTGTTGTTAATGCCGTAAATGGTTCTCGTTTAGTCAGGTGGTGTTCCTGAGTAATGTATGAATCGTAAACAAAGTTTTCAGGGTGATAAAAGATTTTAGGGACTATTGTTACTTGGACACAAAAGTCTGAGGATTCATTAAAGTGTTTTAATGCCAGGCAAGGTGTAACTCCTATAGCGGAGCAAACCCACTTGGTGTTATTAGCTGGTAATAACCATTGTGCAGGTCTTTCGCGTTTTTTCGGCCCCTTCCTATCAGTATTGGCACGATAACTGCCTTTTGTGTTCTGGAATTTTTCCTATACACAAGCCTTTTCCCGTCACTTGGGTTAATGTAATTCCTGGTTTTTCTGTGTCCCCGGGTTAGTACCATTTACGCGTCTAGGTTTCCTAGTTACTCCCACAGCCTCATAAAAGGGTGGTTTCACCCCATAACACAACCAACAGTGTTCCGTAAGATTTGGATTAGTTTTGTTCAACACCAGGTAACTAGTGTGCATCAACTTTCAAAGGGGGTTATTCTCAAGGGTTTCATCAGGAGTTTGGGTGATTTGAGTAATCTTCATTTCAGGAGTTATTGTTATATTGTTTATCTTAGGAATTCTCGTTGTACTGTCCGTTGTTTCCCCGGCCAAATCATCAGTTAATACCTGGTTAGGGCCTACTGGCAGTGGATCATTTGGGACTACTTCCTTCTTTATGAGAATTAAACCGCCTTTATCTGTCCCTGGTTCCGTATACCTCACTCCCCACACTCTTCCGATTATCCATCCTACGTCTTCGGGGTTGGTGACATTTAAGAAGAGGTATTTACAGTTTCCACGTCCTCCCCACCCTTGTGGTGGTCTACACCCATATGGACCCCACTGAACTTTTAGGTATTCGTCTATACCACTACCCGGTATCCAACCAGGGGCTATGGTCTCACAACCCCAATAACTGCAGTAATATTGATTAGGGTGGTTACAATATCCCTTTCCAGGATTCGAACTAGGGCACATATAAAATCCCAGGTACTCCCAGCATCGGGATCTCGGGACAAGCTGACATAGAGTAGCATTAAAGCTTGGTCCTCCTGGTGTTATTTGGGTTGTGATAACCTGTTGATCTTCAAATCGGAGTAGGGTCCACTTAAAAGGTTGGTGGGGTTGGTAGTTCATTCCCTTAGCCCATGTTTGTGGTAGACATATTATAAGTAGTATAAGCAGTGTGTCTAGGATGTGCCGAAAAGGGTGGAATCCTTTCCATTTCCCTGTTGTTAATAGTTTTGGGTTAATTGTACTAGTATTATCCCTCCATTTAGAACCTTGGGTATATTTTCCGTAGGGGATTTTCAAGTCCCTTTGAGTATTGAGGTGGTTCTTCCAGTACTCCTGTGTAGCTCCAATGACAGGAGTCAGTTCTCTGCAGTATTTTACCTCTCTACCTTGCTTGTCGACTCGGTTGCTTCGAGCCACGAGGGATAACATCTTCTCGGTAGCAGGGGTAGTCTTCAGGAGAGGGAGTACTATTTCGGGTGTTTGCCTCCGTTTATATAGCTCCCTTACCCAGTTCCTTTTTTGGAGTAACATTTTGATATATTTATATAACCCAATGTATTCTATTACCACCGTTCTCAGCACTCCTGTAGACAACTGATTTCACACCAATCTCAAAATGTTATTGTTGTTATTACGTATCCTAGTCCCCTCTATGTCCATTTAAACCTTCTTGAGGGTGACCTTCAGGTCTCCAGGTGGGCTCACAACTTCCCAAGACTGGTCCGAGTCTCTGATGGGTCCTTTTACACGGCTTGCATGAGTCCAACCCTTCTCTGCCGTCCGGATGGCGGTTTCTGTGGTGAGTAAAACAAGATAGGGTCCTTCCCAGTGAGGGATTAATGGGGATTCCTTCCAAGTTTTAATTAATACCCTATCCCCTGGTTTTATAGAATGAATGTGCATATTTAAAGGAGGTTGTTGAAGTATCATACCTCGTTTATGTAACTCCTCTCTTCGTTTGGTTAGATGAATTAGATATGGTTTTAACATTACGTCTTCAATTATTGGATGTTCAACTGGCATTTCCATATTATAAGGCATACCATATAACATCTCAAAGGGAGAAACTCCCAAGTCGGACCTGGGTTGTGTTCTGATATTTAACAAAGCTAATGGTAGACATTTAGTCCAAGAGAGTTTTGTTTCTATCATGATTTTAGTTAACTGTTTCTTAATTTCTCCATTAATTCTTTCCACTTGCCCTGAGCTTTGGGGATGCCACGGGGTGTGGTACTCCCATTTTATGCCCAGCTGATTCATTGTTTCCTTAATTACTTTTGAAGTAAAATGTGGGCCTTTGTCTGAGTCTATAACTTCAACAATTCCATATCTTGGAATTATAAGTTCTAAAAGAATTTTTACCACAGTTCGTGTCATTGCCCGGGAGGTGGGAAATGCCTCTACAAAATGGGTTAGATGATCTATGATCACTAAGAGGTATTTGTAGTTACCAATCTTAGGCATTTCAGTAAAATCAATCTGTATCCGTGAAAAGGGTCTTACAGCTAACTCGTGACCTCCTGGAATTGTTTTTCATTGATGTTGTTTGTTTACCTTTTGACAAGTTAAACAAGATCTTACTATTTCCTTTGCTATATCATATATTCCTATACACATATACTGCAGGGTAAATTGGTCGACAAGGGCTTGGCTTCCTCAATGTGTTTTTTCATGTATTCTCATCATAATTTGGCGAGCTAAGGTCTTTGGGACAACTTGTCTCCCATCTTCTAGTTTCCATTTTCCTTGTTGTTCTTCCAGACCCATTTTAGCCAATTTTTCTTTTTCTACTTGAGTAAACTTATGTGCATCGTTTATTTTCTCAGACTCCATAGGAAAGTTCTGCATTATTTTTATGACCTCTAGAGCTGCCCGTTTTGCCTCCATGTCTGCTAAATTATTTCCTCTTATTTCGAATGTTGTTCCTTTTTGATGTCCTTTTATATGGACTACCGCAATGCTTTCAGGTTCTCTCAGGGCCTGGAGGATTTGAATTATTAGCTCTTCATGGATTAGGCCTTTTCCTTGAGAATTTATCGATCCTCTTTCCTTCCAAATTTTTCCAAAAGTATGTATTACACCATATGCATATTTGGAGTCTGTATATATCGTGCCCCGTCTATTCTTTAATAGATTCAAGGCCTGTAATACTGCATATAGCTCACATGCCTGCGTGGACCAGCTGGGGTTCAGGGTCCCGATTGCACAACGCTAAAGTTTCTCCCATCTATAATGGCATATCCTGACTTCCTTCTCCCTTCTATCATTCTTGAAGAACCATCTACAAAGAGTTTTTCGCCCCCTATTAATTATTCTTCCTCCAAATCTGGGCGTATTTTTACTTGTTCCTCTATATTATGTATACAATCATGTGATAATTCTTGAGTCGGTTCCCCATAGAAAAATTGGGCGGGGTTTTGAAGGCTCGTGCTTTCTAATTCCAATTTAGGAGAAGAAATTAGAATTCCTTCATATTTGAGGAGCCTAGTATCAGTAATCCATTTGTCGGCCTTTTGTTGTAGTATTCCCCGAATATCTCTTAGTAGTCGGGGCTTTTAGAGATAATATACCAGTGACTCTTTCTGGATCTAATTTTTTGTTCCTTTGCTGAGCCAGTGTCCCAGATATTTTACTTCCTCCTCCACAAACTGTAACTTCGATTCAGATACTTTCAATCCTTGTAAACTTAAAAAAATTAATAATCTAATACTTTTTCACTGAACATCCTCCTCTTGTGCCCCCGCTAATAACAGATCATCAACATATTGTATTAATGTCACATTACTCCCTTTTTCGTATTTTTGTAATATCTGCTCTAAGGCTTGTCCAAATAGGTTAGGGGATTCTGTGAAGCCCTGAGGGAGAACTGTCCACCTTAATTGCTGCTTCCAATGTGTCTCAGGGTCTTCCCATTCAAAAGCAAAGAAATCCCTACAGTCCTCTTGTAAAGGACAGGCCCAAAACGCATCTTTTAAATCTATTACACTATACCAACAATCTTTGGGATTTATTTTGCTCAGGATTGTATATGGATTTGCTACTACAGGGAATCTAGAAACAGTTCTTTTATTTATTTCTCTCAAGTCGTGGACCAACCTGTATTTTCCATCTGCTTTTTTCACAGGTAAGATTGGAGTATTGAAAGGGGACATACAGGGCTCCAACCGTCCCTTTTTAAGTAAACAATCTACTTCAGGTTTTAATCCCCACCGTCCCTCTTCCGAGAGAGGATATTGTTTGATCCTGACAGGTTTATCTGGGTC
The DNA here is from genome assembly GCF_963264785.1 of Psittacula echo. Taxonomy (NCBI): domain Eukaryota; kingdom Metazoa; phylum Chordata; class Aves; order Psittaciformes; family Psittacidae; genus Psittacula; species Psittacula echo. The sequence goes on along the minus strand of NC_137738.1, from coordinate 1,030,842 downwards.
TCTAATTGTTATTGAAAAGGGTTTGATGTCCAATTTTCCTATTGTGTCAGGATTATGCCATACTTCCGGATTTATCTTTTCCCATTCTACTAATCGAAGGGGACATAATTTTACTTGCAGTTCCTCATTTTGAACTTCTAAACTAATTCCTAATTCTATCATTAGATCTCTTCCCAAAAGATTGTAGTCTGCCTCAGGTATGAGTAGCAGCGACCCTACCCCAATTTTAGAACTTGTTTCAAACATCACATCTTTAATTACAGGCACCCCAAAGGGTTCCCCTTTTGCCCCTATAACTTGTACAATTCCTGAAGATTTTTTACAGCCCCAAGGAAGTCTTTGAATGGTCGATCGCTCCACCCCTGAGTCCATGAGGAACTCGATTTCTTGTTGCCAGGGACCCACTTTAAGTTTTATCAAGGGCTCTTTGGTCTCTCGAGTCCCCAGCAAATAGAGCCCCTGACCCCCTCAGTCCTCCCTCCACATTTTCTCATCAGCTATACACTTCCTACATTCACGTCTCATGTGGCCTTTGCCCCCACAATAGAAACGTATCAGTTGTTCCCTCTCTCTTTCCCTGGGAGGGCCTTTAAATCCTCGATCCTGCTTATATTCAGGCTTTCTCCTGGATATTCCCCTTCCCAATTCCTTTTGTCCCTCTCTAACAGCCGCCACTAACATTCGTGTTTGTCTCCTATGACTTTCTTCTAACACTCTGGCCTGTCTCTTATTTGTTTCTTCTTCTCATCTTACATATAGCTTCTGAGCTTCTCTCAATAATTCATCAAGCCCTCTAGCCTGCCAGTCATCCAGTTTTTCCAATTTCTTTCTCGTATCTATCCATGAACTAGCTACAAATTGGGCCTTAATCAATGCTTGTCCAACAGGCGTGTTGGGGTCCACTCCTGAATACAGCTGGAAACTCTTTCGCAAGCGCTCCAGCCATTCTGTGGGAGTTTCGTCCTTTTTCTGATGTTCACTAAAAGCCTTATTGATATTCTGGCCTCTGGGGACTGAGTCTCTTATACCTTGGATTATTTTAGTCCTCAGATCTTGCATATGACCCCCCTGTGTATTTCGTTTTGGTTATTCCAATTAGGTCTCTGTAGAGGCCCTTTTGTATCAGCTGCAGGACCCTGCTGGTGTTGGTGGTCCCATATTCTCATACCAGCTTTCCTAATCATATCCCTCTCTTCGGCCGTAAACAAAATTCCCAGTATAGCCTGCAACTCTTCCCAAGTATATATATTAGGTCCTAGGAATTGATCTACTCTCTCCGCGACCCCCAAGGGATCTTCCAACAAAGTCCCCATTTCCTTCTTGAATTCCCTAGCATCTGCTGAATTTAAGGGTACTGAAACATATCCCATTTCTGGATGTGCCCCTCCCACTGATATTTCCCTTAAAGGATATAGCGGGGCTTCAGTCTGTTTCTTACTTTTGCTTCGTGTGACTGGTCCCTCGGTCTCAAGAGTATCAGGGGGTGCCTCTGGGTCCCTCGGAACGTTAGAAGGATTCTCGGGTGGAGGTGAAGGCTGAGGTGGAGGAGGAAGAGGTATATACGGTGGGGGCGACATAGGAACCTCCTCCTCTGTCCTAGTCTTTTTTCATCCCCCTTTTTCTTTGAAGGGGTATAGATTGGCCCTAGTCTCTGATCCTGTCCACAATTGGGCATATTCACTTTCTTCCAAATCAAAAGGCTCTTTCGAATTGACATATATATTCAGGGCCTGACATATCCAATTTTCAAAAGACCCATATACTGGCCAATATAGGTGATCAGTCCTAATCTGTTTACCTCCCCATACTTCCATACAATAATGTATCATTTTTGCCCTATCTTTCCCTTTCCTGGAGGGATAATCATTCTAATACTTAATCATTAAACCTAAAGGACTATCTGGAGGTATCTGAGGTAACTTTAACCTCTCCTTAGAACCTCCCATGGGATCATAAACCTTGCTCTTTTTTCTGTCCCATCTTCCGGTGTGCTTTGTTTCACGCAGTCTTTCGTATGCCCTCTCCTCGTGGCCCAGTCCCTGGAAGGAGATGGGAACCGCACTACTAAGAGGTCCACGCTCCCTTCGTCTGTACCAGGACGTCTCACTCATGCACACACCAGGATTCCAACCCCAACCGAGCGGATCTCAGTTTCGCAATATACTCACGTCCTCGTTTCTGTCCTCTTCGTTCGGGCTTCGTGCACAAAAATTAAAGGGTTGCCGGCTTCACCTTTTATCTGCTACTGAACTTTAGGTTCGTCGGTGGAGAAACTGGCGGACTGAATCACAAACAGGGGGCCACTCCTGTGAGTGCGGCTCCCCCCCCAGGATGTGAGTCCCGTCAGAATTTCTCCATCCGAGTCACGGCACTGATTTGTTATAGACGAGTGAGCCAATCTCATTTTAAAACACAAATCTTATTGAATTGAGCAAGCAATAGCAGATAAAAAAAAACAGTGCTGGGTGCTCCAGGGAGTCTCTGCTTTGCCCAAGAAGCACACCGGGTCTTTGGGAGGTTGTCCTTTATCCTTCTCGGTTCGGGACTTCAGCCAATCCTGTTGTTTCTTTCGCCCGGATGTTGATGTGGCTCTTCTCCGTTGCTTCCCTTTGTTGCTGGGGGTCTCATAGTCGAGAAGTTCCGAGAAGTTCCCAGAAGTTTCGAGAAGCGTCCGTTACCAGCCTAATCATTATCGCAACCTCCATCCCTTGTATGTTGCACCAAGATATAACTTCGAACTACCTAACCCCCTCTTTTCCTTCTCATAATCTTTTGTAATAATACAACTGACTCCCCCTTTATAATGCACGAAGTACAATAGTTACAAAAAAGGAATATGGTTCCACATAGTGACAGTTACAGAGAGTTTCTTAGAGTGTAGCAAGCAATATTTCCCTTTAAACCTTTTGATGAACAAACCTCACACATTACAGTTTACAACTTTAATATGAAGGAAATCAGCCAGGTTGTTAGAATTAATGCTTTTTTTAGTGGGGGAAAGAAAAGGAAAAAGCTGGTTATTTTCTTACTTTTCTAACCCAACCCCCCCCAATTTTTAACCGAAAGTAAACCGCTCTGCCGTGTCTACAGTGCCAGCTGTACGGCTTTCTCAAAGGGGGGGGTAAAAAAGGGAGAAAACACAAAAAAGGAGCTAAACTTTGTTAAAGGGACTGACTGTGGCGACCGCGCTGGAGCCGGGGCTCACGGTGCCGAGGCCGCGGCGGCAGTGTGTCCCGCCGGTGCGGAGCGGAGCGGAGCGGTGCCGCGCTGTGCCGTGCCGCGGTGCCGCGCCGTGGTGTGCTGTGGTGCCGCGCCGCGCTCTCCTCCCGCTCTCTTTCTCTTCCCCCCTCCCTCCCTCGCTCTCCCGCTCTCCCTCTCTCTCTCTTACACTGCCAGCCCCTGATGTGATGGCGAAGAAACCCCGTTGACAAGGCACTGCTTTTTCATGACGGTGAGTTTCCCTTTGAGTGTATTATAATTTTGTGATAAAAATTTCAAGGAAAAAAAAACCCACACAACCTCCTTCCTCCCTTCCTTCGGGGAGGGAAAAGAGAAGGGGGGGTGGGGGGGAGAGGAAAATCTATCTCCAGACAGACAGAAAAGAAAGAGGAGCAAATTAACAACCAGGAGTTGCCAAAACCAGGATATTAGGTTTCAGCCCAGAGAGCTATTGGCTCTGGGGCTATGTATATAAATATATATCCAGAGAGAGAGAGAGAGCGAGCGAGAGGGGAGACGAGGAGGAAGAAGAGGGTTATTTTGTGGGTGGCTGTTGTTTGGGCAGATGTGGCTTCACATGGAAATGAACTATATATCTATATATATTTATTCTTCCGCGAGGTTGGTGGTGGTGGCTGCTGAGGGCACGTAAAAAAAAAGTTGTTTCTTAAAATAAAGGCGGAGGGGTGTGTGTGTCTGTGTGTAGAAAGGAGAGATAAGGTTTCAGGTCCAGGCTGATAGCTGCAGAGAGGGGAGAGGTTTGGGGTGGGTTGTGTGGGTTTTTTTTCCCCCTTCTTGCTGATGCCATGCAAATTGAGGAGAGGAGGGAAGGAAAAAAAATCTCTTTTAATGACTCATTGATTGAGCCGGTTTAAAATTAGTTGTTGTTGTTGTCTTCTTTTTTTTTTCCCCCTCTCTCTATTTTCCGCCCCCTTGACGGCCATCAAGAGAGGGATGGAAAGAGGAGAGGAGGGAGTGTGTGTGTGTGTGTGTCTATGTGTGAGTGCGAGAGAGTGAGAGAGGGGGATAGAGAGAGTGTGTGAGGGAGAAAGAAAAATAATCTTTTCAAATCTCCTCCCTCTTTTTTTTCCCCCCTCGTTCCTTTGCTTTTCCTCTAAAGCTCTGTGGTCTGTGAAACACTCTTTCATCCTCCTCGTCGGGAAAATGGAGACACTCCGTCCCTCTCCCGGCCGCGCGCCTGGGAAGGATTTTTCTTGCCTTTTTCCCCTTTTTTCACTGCCGGCTCGATTTTCGCCCCTTTCCCCCGGCCGCTCGCCACCACCCTCACCTTGCCGTTTCTTTCTCACATGCCTGCCTTCTGGGGATCTATTTCTTCGCTTTTCCTCGTTTTCGGTGCCGCCGATTAAGATTTCGATGCGATTCGTTTGAGCCTTTTATTTGCCGTTTCCTCGGGATCGCTCCGTGCCGCCCGCTTCTAACCGAGCGATGGAAGCGGTGCTGCTTTTTGTGGGTGCGCGGTAGGTTTGGGGCTAATGCGCTTTTTTCCCCCTCCTTTTCGGCAATAATTTTTCCGCCTTTTTGTTTTTTCTTCGTTTTTACATATTTTTTTTTTTCCTTCTTTTGGAGATGTATTTTTATTGTAACGCCTTTTTAAACCATACCAATAAACCGTCTTTTTCTGGAGTAACCCGCTTGGCTTTGCTGTGGAGTGGATGTGAATCCTTTGTGCTGCTGGGATGATTTTCCGCACAAGAAACGTTGCTTTATAAATAGTTATTTTTATTTGGGTTTTAAACCAGGAGGTAGTTGTGGAGGGGATTTTTCCGAATTCCTCACAGTTTATCGGGTTATCTGGGGCGTTAGCGCTTTAAATTGTAATTTTTGCTATTAATTGCAAAATTCATGGCTGAAAGGGGATGTAACGTTAAGACTTGGGTAGAATTAAACGATTTATAAAGGGCACGTTTGTGTTTACCCAGACCTTGTTCTTAATCCCTGGGAGCCGGGACGGGACGCGGAGGCCTTCGCTTTTCCGCTCTGCTCCGCTCCCCGGGGCTCGGCACAACCCGGGTGAGGAGGAGCAGAGGAGCCGTGCTCCGGCCGTGCCCGGCTCGGCGGCCGCTGAGTGCGAGCGGGGGAGCAGGGGAAGATGGCGCTGTCTGGCTCCCCGCCAGCGTTTGTTGCGCAGTTTCGCTCCATCTCTCCTCCCCCACGGGCGCCATTTTAGGGTCCTTTCAGCTGTCGCCGCGCGGGGCGTTGCCGTCGCGCCCCGTTCGGGCCGTTTGTGTGTCTCGGGAGCGTTTTCTCTGTCGGGCCTTGAAAGCGTCTCCCCGAAATAACTCGCTTTTCTCCCCACTGCTTCCTTCTCTGTTTGCCGTGAGGGGTTAATGGGGGTGTGCTCTGGGGAGAGAAGGATTCCTGGCTGTGGGTTGGTTTGGGATGGGTCTGTTGGGAACGGGCCCGTCGCCCCGAATCGCTGCCTACTTATGCTTCCCCCCCATCTCTTCGGTAGTGTGGGTCTTGGTCCTGTGAAGGGTTAAACTGGCTTGGCTCAGAAAGGCCTGTGGTCCCGGCTTAAACCGTGTAAACGTCACCTGAGAGCTTGTGGTGTTTTCCTGTGGTGTATTTCATGTATGTTTCTTGACATGAGATGCGTTCAGAGTGTGGGAAGTAAAAGGACTTGAAAGAACATCATCTTCCGTGAAAAATACAGTGTCATTCAAAAAAGACAAAATGCTCGTTAAAAAATGCTGTAATGGAGCAGATAGGGCAAAGTAGTGGTGGTTACAGAGCTTCCAGTGCCCTTAGAAGTGCTTGCAAAAATAAAGGTGTAAGAACCTTTGGTGGGTGGATAAATAGCTGATTTTGTTGCTGTTACTTTCTCATTGTTTCAAGGTTTTCTCACTCGTTTATGTCATAAAAATGTCATATGCTTCATAGGAAGCAGTGCTTTTTCCAAATAATTCCAGTTTGGCAGCTCCACTGATGTGCTTTGTAAGCTTGGTTTTGGTGCTGGCTTTTAGGGAGAGTGTTGAAATCTCCTGTTTTGTGATCAAAACTGCCCCTTTTTTGTTTGGTTTCTCCGTTTGTGTGTAATCTGATCAATGCTCATGAGGCCCGAGTTTCATCTCAACAACATCTGCATTGAGGAGCAGCCAGTATGCCGCCAGACCAAGTCACGCTGCGCCCACTGAGGAGTGGGGGATGCTCGTGCGGTTCCTCCTCCTATGCTTGTGATGGATGAGAGCAGGGATTCCCCATGCCCTGTGCTCATTCCTGAAGGAAGCAGGAGGCTTTCTCAAATTCGGGATTAATTCTGAGACCCTTTAAATCCTTTGCCTGTTGGAGCTGAAGGGTTTTCAATGACTTCTTGTGAAATACACACTTTTATTGCTTGTTTGGATCCAAACTGGCTTTTCGAAAGACTTTAATGGGGACAACCTCGTTAACATTGTAGGGGGTTAAACAATACATCTGCTAAAGCTTCAATTGTTACAGATCCATTGAGTGTGGAGCAGAGTATTTGTTCACACACTTCCTAAAGCTTATTACAAGGAATTTGCTCCTTCTTGTAGTGATTGTTTTGCGTATTTGTTAACAGTAGTCTTGGGATCAAGATAGTGGTTTTTTAGTGGTGCTGTAGTTTTATACAGTAAAATTATTATGCACTAATGGCCGGCAGAACATGGATTTTTTTATTAATTCATGAAAATAATGAAGACATGACAAAAATGTGATAAACCGTACCAGTTTATGTTCTCCCAGGGCTTAATACTTGCCAAATGATTGTGTATCCTTTCTGAGCTGCTTGCATTAAAGCAAACCGTATTCTCCTCTTGAGCTGAGATATTTGATGGGTAGTATTTAAATGCACTAGATCTTTTTAGACTTAGTTCTTTGGCCATTGTCTGAGTTTAAAGGTTTCTGTGGTTGCAGCTAGTCCTTTGCATTTCGCATAGCTGGTTTGTGGTGTTGGAGTGCAGAAGCTCAAGGTGTTGATACACTAGTCTAGTTGCACTTCCATTGGTGCACCTTGTCTTATTCACTAGTATGATACTCATGTAGTTTTAAGCGTGTTCTTTGTTAATACTCTGAACACTTGCCGTGTATATTATACCTGTATTATTGAGTTGATAACACTCTTGGGATATGTGTGGCCTCCATAAAGTTTGACGACAGAGATTTAAGTCCATAGTCTACAGCTGAAGAGCTTTGCAGACTCAGATGCGTTGATCCGCTCCTTGGGCATTCATTGTACTCTTAGGTGTATTTTCAGAGTTCCCAGCAAAGTTCATCTGCAAATGTGTCTGTAATGGACAACGATTGTGCCTTTTCATGCTGTTAGGCTTGCGAGAAGTCTAATGGCTGGTGCTTTTTAGCATATGTATAAGCAGTGAGAGTGTGAAAGTGTGTCAAGCCTAAGTAACAGATGCAGTCCAGGCAGAAGAGCCTCTTTGATAATGTAGTTTATCCTGCTCAGAAAGCTGGCATCATTTCTTCCAGGAATAAGCTGCATCTGTGCTTGAAAGGTTTTGGTTTTTATGGTTATGTTTCTGGTCCAGCGTAGACATGGGAGCTGTCTACAAAACCAAGTGTGTTTTGCTTTCTTCTAGCAGAGAAAAGCAGCAAGATCATAAACTGCCCTAACACTGGTTGTGACCTGCAGCTGTTGTAGTTTGAAAGTTGCAGTATGTAGTATTGGTGAAGCCCTTGTTGCATCAACATAAATGCATAAACACCAGCCTGAACTGATGGGGTTTTTTTTCAACATCATCATGTAGATAAATGATGCTTTAAAATGTTCACTTGCCCCTGCTGTCATTGTTGGAAAAACAACTACTGGGTCTGTGCTGATTTTGCTTTGAGAATCACTGAGATTTTACACAAAATAAAAACTGACATGATTAACAGATAAGGGGTTTTTATTGCTTTCTTTTTCTTGCACTACTATTAAAATGTTCTAGAGCTACTTCTGATGTTACTTTGAGTAAGGGAATGCTTAACAAGAGGAAGAGCAAGTAAGTAAGTGAGCAAATCACTGTCAAAGCTTAATAGAATAGCCTTTCCTTCATCAAAGGTGTTAAGAAATGGCAGTGAAGAGAGGGGAGTCCAGGGAGAAAGCTTTAACTTCATTGCAAGGAACAGTAATTCGTGTAAGGCTGATCTTGTCTCAGGTGGAGCTTGAAATAGTTTTGCTGTGAACTTAATCCAAGTGCAGATTTCCAAGGTTGGATGCTGAAGGTGTCAGCTACAGAAAAAATCTTGGCTCCCAGGGAAGCAGGTGGCAGTATCTCCTTTGGCTTCAACAAGGATGAGATTGGCAGTGGGGAGGATTTTCAGCCTGGTTTTGGGGTCATTAATCCGGACTGCACTGCTGAATTAGTTACACGTGTGTCAATTCATTGTATTCAAATTCCGGTTGATTTCCCAAACATAGTAACCAAAAGGAGTATAAATCTCTGTTCAGCTTTCCTTACTGGCAGCTGTTAGCTGATACTAGCTTGGGGGAACCATAACTGTGGCAAGGTAACCTTTTTTATTGCCATTTTATTTTTAATTTAAACTAGTATGGATTAGAGTGGCAATGAAAAGGTATTAGTTGGGCATTGGTTCATAATTCATTGAGAAATGATTATAAGTTCATAAGGCAGTTATGTTCTGGGACTGCATAAGTGAGTTTTCAGGATCTTTGGAACTGATCTGCACAGGACGAGAAGCACCATAACACAGGTACTCACTAATAGGATCATCTGAAGAACTCGGATGACTCAACATTTCTTGAATTGACTCAACATTTGTTGAAGATTCTGGTGCACAAATGACATCTGCTAATATGTTACTGCATACGGTAGTTACTAGAAATACTTCAGAGCATCTAACTTCCTTCGGGCAGGCAAGTATTTCTCTCCTAAGGAGCTCTTGAGATTATGCCTCCTCCTTTTCCTCTTTTGGGATGAAACCAGGACCTGGTTTATGAATACTGAGATTCCTGAAGAATTTTGGTGTATGCAGTGGAGGTGCTTAGAAGACGGAGCCAAAGATAGGCCGTAAGCATAGCAGTGAGGATAGTCCCTGCTGGGAAAATTGACCAAGCCGTGTGAATCCCATGCGGTAGGTAAGCATCCTGACTTCCAGGCTGCCAGTTTCATTGTGTGCTTTAAAGAGTTCTGTTCCCAGGTGAAAGTCTGGTCAAAGTACAGGTGTTACCAAGAAGGGCTCTAGGTGCAGTAGGAAGAAAAATGGCATTAAGTAACTTAGAAATCTGATTCTGAATATATGTGTCTGATGGAAACTTAGAGAGCTGCGCTGTGGGTCTACCCATGCACTTGGTGTGCTTGACTGTAGCTGGATTAACCTTTCCTATTGTAGATACTGTGAACAATTCAACTGCACATTGCCATTTTTTCCTTAATATATTAAAATCTCAGTGTAGTTTTTGGGAGTTACTGAAGTTTCTGCTAACTTTCCATGTTTGCCGAACTCAAAGAATGCTTTTTCTTTAGATGGTATACTAAGAGTTGTTGGTTGTTACAACTACTACAAATACAACTAACTGTTGTAGGTTCTCTGTGCTTTAGCGTATGATTTTTATTTGCCCTTCGGTATGTGAAGCTGGTCCTCTTCGGTGTTCATCTCCTGCCAGATCTTGGAAACCATGAAGATGTGCAATGCTGCGCCTGGCAGTTCATGAGAGGTAGCACTTTGGTGTTTCTTTTCTTGCTGCTGTTTTTTGACTCCTCAATAGTTGCCATTTTTTGAGTAGTTTTTCTTAGAAAGGTTTTGCATCACTCTTCTGGATATTTGAAATTCCTTCTTTTACTCTGTTACATACAGATGGCTTTGAAATAGTGGGGATTAAATTCAGTTCCACAGGCATGTTCCGACGTTGTAAATGCATCTTCAAAAGTACTACTCATCTGTAGAATCTTGGGATGAAAACACGTTTTCATACGTACAGAAAGCTCACACTTGCATATTGCACTCTGTTATGTGTTACTAGATTGGAATCCCAAATTTCTTACTTGTTTAGCTCTTTTTTAGAGTGCAATTCCTGCTAGGTTTTGCAACAGTATAGTAGTTGCTTTTTGTGGATCTGTCTGGAAGAGAAAATATTCATATGGAGTAATCACACATTGTAGAATATGAGCATAACATGCTTTAAAAGTGAGTAGTTAAATCCTTACGTTTCACAAAGTATACTTTTAAAATGAATTTTGCTTCCTTACCCCTGTTGCCCTGAAATGACAACCCGTTGATAATTATGCCTTTGGTATTTTTTGCCTGAGTGACAATGGAGAGCGAGGTTTTAACTTGCGATCAAGTTTTTCAGTACTTGCCTCTCTTCCACTGAATACCATGTCATCATCCCACAGCACATAATTTTTGGTGATGGAAGAAGTGGAAATACCTTTTAATACTAGGTTTTTATGTTCCATCTGTGTAAAAATCAGTTTCTTGAAGGTAAAGGGCTTGAGGGGATGAGCAGCTCTAAAGTTGGTCATAAAATACATGCTTGCTTAGTTAGAAGAATCTGAAATTGACCACTTCGCGAGATACTGGATTGTTCAAAAGCAGAATGGACTTGAACACAATATATGGTAGTTAGGGTCTGAGTTTGTATTCCTTTCATACTCTTCTGTGTGACAGAGAATGCAAATGGGGTCTAATTGTTCCTGTGTAGGTGAGGTTCCTTCAATGAACCCAAGGCTGCTGCTTTTTTAGGAGCCTGAGACGTAAGTGCCAGTGTAAGGCAGTAGTTAACAGCACCGTAGCAACTGGAAGTGTGTACTGCTTAAGTTACATGTGTTATCTAATACGTGGTAGAATAGCCTTTTTTTTTTTTTTTATTCCCTTAGTTCAGAAGCACACTGAACAAAATGTTAGCACTGCGAAAATGAATGGGAGTCGTGGTGGCAATGTGTGTGAGGGAAGGAGTTCACTGGGCATTGTGCCCCTGCAGTCTGTGGAATCGCTTGACATTGCTGTGATCCTTTGGTGTAATTGAACAAGGGATGGGTGCTTGTGTTGTGTTAATATTGAGTTCTCTTACATCTGCATTGAAGAAGGATGTAAAGGATAAAAATGGCATGTTTGATGTAGCACTCTGTTCACCAAAGTTCCATTCTCTACAGTGACTCTTACAGTAACTTTCTTCCGTTTTTGTTGTTCTGATAATTACTGGTACAATGCCAGTGTCAGATATTCTGCAGTGGGGCTCCTGTTAATGTTGGGATCATAGATGAAAATTCTAGAGAATGATGTAGAGCAGCCGAGGTACAGAAGATGTGATGGCTCATATCCATTACAAAGAGTCCCAACTGACTGGATGTGTACAGTGTCTCACTGAACTCCTGAGGGTTAGTGGGCATCTCTTTGCTCATAAACAGTAGTTGCTTCAAGTGCTGTATATGCTACTGTGTGCAGGTTTGATTATCTCCCACTGTAAAGCTGTAATGGCAGCAGTCATTTCCTTGCTTTAAGGCACTGATTTCCAAAGGTCAGTGTTCACTCTCCGAAGTCATGCTGCCACTCAGGAGTTGATCCCGTGCAGTTTCATGGAAGTTACGAGTCTAGATTTTCCCAGTTTTGCAGATAAATGTACTTACTTGTGGCTTCCCAAGCTTTCACATTGATCATATCACACTTCTGGGAATGATGGCTCTAAATGTTGCTTTTCTAAACTAGCTTCTTTCTTAGGCTTTTTACAGAAGGCAGAAATGATACTTCATTGTATCTGAAGTTATGTATTAAGGTTGTATGAAATTATAAATGAGAAAGGGAAGTAATTCTTTTGTGGCAAGCTTGAATAGAATTTGTATTTAAAATCCAGGATTTACAGTGGTTTTGAATACTCCAATTTTTTTTTAAGTTATAAAAATCACATTCAGTGTATGAATAGCTGGATTGTGTCTGGACAAATCTGGTTGTGATGACTGTGCAGGTGACCCTACATGTGTTGCATGATACTGTGGACTGTATAGCATAGTGGTTAAAAACGCAGGCTGGTAAGGATTGCTGGAGGTTATCTGGCCCTGCTCTAAGCGGAACTAGCTTTGAAGTCGGGTTTGTCAGCACCATTTGGTACTGACACCGTATGGTGATTCCACCCTCTTGCTTGAGCATTCTTCTTTGTGAACTTCTTTTTTCCTTCTATGTGGTTGGGATTTTCTGGGCTACATGTTCTGGCTGTTGCCTTGTGTCTTGCTTCGCGTTGATGGGAAGAGGCTCTGTTCATCTCAGTACCCGTTTTAGCTAGCGACAGACTGCAGGTAGTACCTGGGTTAGCTGCTTTTTGTCCAGCCTGAAGAAATGAGGTTTCCTCAGACTTTAAGAACTCAGTGTCATGTACTTGCAGGATTTTACTGGTACTCTTCTGAACTCTCAGGTTTTCCTGTATTTCTTTTGAGGGTGTGTCTGTGTGTGGCAAAACCAGACCCAGTATGTCAGATGGGAGCTCACCAGTGCTGAGTACATGGGAGTAATTGCTACCGTCAACCTGCTGCCTGCACAGCAGCTAACGTGAGCTGTACATATGCAACTATAGTCTGACAGCTGCTTTAAGCTGCCTGAAGCACTGCTGCTTCCCTTCTACTTAATCACCCAGTTCCCTCATTCCTACTCCCTCTATTGTGCTGGTACTAGCAGCACTCTTGTAGCCTCATGGCAGGCCAGCACCACACGAGGAAGCTAATGCCAGTTGAAACAGATAAATGTATTTTGTCAAATCAGTTTTCTGTGCCGGGTGACTGTTCAAAGCCTCAAGCTGACTCAGGGATCGTCGATGAAGGGAGCACAGCACTGCTCCCTTCTTCTTTTGTTGGTCACTGTATAGTAGTTGAGAGTGTTGTAAGGGAAGCAGAGGCTTTAAGGCCAGGTAATAACAGTCCCCCAGAGGACTGGCCTGCAGGGCTGGGATTTCCTTGTCACTGTGACTACTTTCACCTTTTCTTATATTCTGTTTGGGAGCATGTGATAAAGGGCATTCTGGCCTTTCCCCGGAAAGGACAAGCAGTGCTGCTTCCACACACACACGTGTGCTCCAAGCTGAAGTATATCCTGACTTCACCAGTGTAGTAGCAGGGGTATGAAATAAAAGGGTAGAGGCCTTGCTAATAACAAGTAACAGGGAATATTCGTGCTGGGCTGTGACTGATGAGTAAGGATTGCCCTTTGTAAAGTAATGGGATGCACCAGCGGGGCTGAGTGTGGCCTACTTAGGAGAATGTGGTTACACTGTAGGATACTATTGATGGTAACTAGATACTTGCTTTCCCTCAGCTGTTCCTAGTGTGGGCTTGTGGCAGGCCCCTGGCTGCGGGGATGGGTCCTCATGTCTGGGACAGACCTCACCAACACCTCTTCCAATGGACTGAAGGCCCTGTTAGCTGATCTGCATGCAGAAGTGAGTCAGTCTTCAAGAGTCTAGGCCAGTGGTCTCCAAGTGGTTTTGATTGCACATCCCTAGTACTAAAAGTTTTTTGGGTGTACATCCCTGCTATATGTGTATTTATTTCCCAATTACATGTGTGTACTACTGAAGTTCTGGGATTTTCTTCCCTCACCCCAATATTGGCTTGTCTTGCACGCTTTTAGACCACTGGTCTAGGCTGTGTAACTAATCCTTTAATTCCATGCACTGTTTTGAGTTGTGTATTCAAACTGTCTTGGCTTTAATATGGTTTATATCCATTTTATACATCAGTCATTGATTTGGCTGACTCTATATTAACAGTGAGGAGGACAGAATTTGTATAACCTCGGTATAGAAAACCTGAAGAGACAGTCAGCAAGAAAAGCAGCAACCTCCTCTGGCAGTTACGCTCTAGGAAATGTGTTAGGGATCATCTCTGTCAACATCTCGTGTTGCTAGAGTTTCTTTTCTAAACAGACTGAAGGAGTTGTTGCTTCTGGGTGTGTGCGGATTCGGTCTGATTGTGCACCTCTGTTGCTGTTCTGAAGTTGGCAGGACAAGTCCTCACTGAAAATTGGGATCAGTTAAAAGATTGCCCTGGTTTCGGGTGGGACACGGTTAATTTTGCTTAAGAGTATCTGGCGCAGTGCTGTGTTTTGGCTTTAGTCTGAGGTTAATGCTGATAACACACCCATGTTTCACTTGTTGCTGAGCAGAGCTTATACAGCGGCAAGGACAACCCATCTCTCACCCCACCCCAGCAGCGTGGAGGCTGAGGGTGCACTGGAAGCCGGGAGGGGACACGGTCGGAATAGGGGACCCCAGGAGTGTTCCATGCCATGTGATGTCATGCTGAGCAGTGAAGCTGGGGCAGTTGCCCGGGGAACGGCCTGCTGCTTGGAGACTGGCTGGGCATTGCAGAGAGTGGTGAGCAATGGTGTAGTGCATCACTTGTGTTATGTATTCTCTCATGATTATTACTATTTTCCCCTCCTTTTCTGTCCTCTTAAAGTGTCTTTATCTCAACCCACGAGTTTTACCTTTATTTCTTACTCCCCATTCCACTGAGGGTGGGGGAAGTGAGCGAATGGCTGTGTGATGTTCAGCTGCCTGCTGGGTTGAACCACCATGCAGTCGTGTGGTTATCACAGAATGGTTGGTGTTGGATGGGCCCTCTGGAGATCATCCACTCCAACCCCTGCCAAGGCAGGGCCGCCCAGAGCAGGGCACACAGGAACGTGTCCAGGTGGGTTTGGGATGGCTCCAGAGAGGGAGACTCCACAACCCCCCTGGGCAGCCTGTGCCAGGGCTGTGCCACCCTCACGTAAAGAAGTTCTTCCTTGTGTTGAGGTGACGCTTGGTGTGGTTCAGTTTATGGCCATTAGCTTTTTACGTAGATCTTCGGTATGTGTGGAGGGATAGGAACAGAGTTTAGTTTAAATAGGTATGTTGGTGGCTTGGCTGTGATCTTCAGTGCTCTTTCACAGGCCACATACCCCTGTGCGTGCTGTTTAGATCGCGTGTTGGTCCTGTGGTGTTTCACAACAGCACTGCCATGCAGCATCACCTTAATGTAGTGTTGCCATGGCAGTGACTTGTCTGTGCTTTGCTTGTAGTTTTCAAGGTGCAGAAGCATGTATGCTTCTACACCTTTTTCTGTTTGTGCCTCTGTGATGGCTCAGCTGTAGGAGAACTTGGTGATGGTTTTACAGAGGTGAGCTCTTTGGTAAACCAGCATTAAAAAAAAAAAAGCTGGCATAATTGCTTTTTTGTGTGTGTTTAGAATCCTGCTAGCGATGGCAAGAATGTTGCTAAAGCTGTGGGAAGATGCACTCCTGGAGGGGACTGGCTGTGATTCTTGGTGTGTGTTTTGTTTGGGTTTTATTATCTGTTGTAAATCTGGTAGGCGCTTGCAGTGTGCTGAGTAGTTTTGTCTTGTGTCATGTTTGTGAAATGGTAAGACCCAACAAATGATTTTGCTTGTAGTAAAGCCAACTGCACATTCAGCTGAAGGGCTGAGGAGTGAAGGTTATGTGGTACCATCAAGGCTGTCCCTTCTTGGTGTGTTCATGCAGTTTATTTTCTGTTGCATGCAGGTTTTATAGAGTTTAGTGAATGTACCAAATGTGTCTACTTGGAGTTGGTAGTTTTAATACCCACATGAGTAGTGATGGAGCAAAATCCTGTTTACTCACTTTGCCTAATGTTGAACCCTTATTGTCGTATAATCACAGAGAATATTTGGTTTGGTAAAGCAAAGATGTGTTAATTTTGAGTCATAATGTTAGTACTGCCATAGACACATGGGATGGGATTTTCAACAGCAGGCTTGCAGCATGAGAACGAAGATCATGTTCACTTTCTATAGAGCTGGTTTTTACTTCTGGTTAGGTTGGAGTCTGTAACCTTGCTCTGGAGGTGGGTGTGCTGCTTAGCTGTTAGAGGAGATCGCAGCTTTCTGTAAGCTGTGCTAACAGTGCAGTTAAAGCAGAGTGCTCACTGCTTAATGCTAAGCACTTACTCATTTCTTCTTACTGTCACACATTTAGATTTTGTGACATAGAATGTTGTTACTTGCTTAGCGTGAGGCTGTAAGATCGGTGCTCATGCTGGTGGCTCTATCCAGCTGTGAGCAGATGTAATACTGAATCATGGGAGAATAATTTCCTTGGGATGTTTTATCACCTCCCGAATGCTGATTTTGTTAAGATCTCAGGCAGTTCTCTGTAGCTGTGCTTTATGTTCCTGTTTTCCCAGAGAGGTCATACTGAGGGATCCTTGCAGTGATGTATGCTCCGGTTCTGCTTCACCCTTACTGTAAACTAGAGCACAGAAGGTGGAAGGAAAACAGCTGAATGAGGCTATGCAGTGTGGAGGACAGGGTACCCTCCGCTAGGCTGAAGTATAAACTAGCTTCAGAATCAGTGGAGTACAGAAAAGCTTCAGGAAAGAGGTTAGAAAATCACAGGACAGCTGAGGTGGGGAGGTCTGGACATCACCTCATCCAGCATCGTGTTCCCAGCAGGCTTAGCCAGGGCTGCTGCTTAGGGCTGTGGTCCAGCTGGGTTCTGGGTATCAACAAGGAAGAAGACTCCCTAACTTTGCTGAAAAACCTGTGCCAGTATTTGACTACTCTGAGTTAAGGAGAAAACAAACCACAGATGTTTTCTCTTCTGTTAAAATATATGTTTTGTTGTTGTTTTGATTTGTGCATCTTGTTCATTCACTGGATACCACTGAGAAGAGTTTGGCTCAATGTTCTTTACGCTCTCCTACCAGGTATTTATTATACACACAGAGAATAATTCCCCCATAGCCTGCTGTTCCCCAGGCAGAGCAGCCCTGATGCTCTCAGCCTCTTGTATAACTGATGCTCAAGTCCCTTCATTGTCTTAATCATACTGGAGATGTGTATGAGGGAGAACCTGGAGAATGGCTCTTGTAGATCTGGTCAGGGAGATTAAGTTTCTGTTTGGCAAGAAGTAAGAGATGGTACAGAATGAATTAAAGCTCAAACTATGTTAGTAAGTTTAAGGGATAAATATGATAGCAGACTGTTAAAGGGAAATTGAGGAAAAACCCAAGCATGGAATGCACAGCGGCCGATTTTATGTGATTAGAAGATACTCTGAAGATGAAATCGGATAACTAAATAGAAAACAGGGTACCAAGAGGTTTAGGAAATGCTAGCAGCAGTTGTTAATTGAACTGGTGGGTTAGATGGGATCTTTACAGAGAGAATAAGGGGGGATAAAGGGTTCCTGAGAGTTACTGACAGAGAAATCGACAGTTATTGATAAGAGAAAAGGGAGAAAGTAGAGTCTCAGATGACATTGTTAGAGTGAATGGGAGAACCAGGATATGCAAATGGACGCTTTGAAAGAACAGTGATGGAATGTGTTTGCACAGGCAGCACCTGATGGAGCATGCAGTGCATCAAAGTGTTGGTTTTCATGCTGCTGTGAGGCTAAAAATGCTCTGCACCCAGTGAATGGCTGCTTATGTTCAGCTTGGCTAATGCAGATGAAGCCCACCGTTGGTAAAAGGGTTTAAAACTCTCTACTATTAATCACAAGTTCACTTCTGAGTGTTGTTGAGAAGAAACGTCCTAGAATCAGAATCAACGAGGTTGGGAAGCACCTTGGAAAAGATCATCGAGCCCAGCTATGACCCAGCACTGCCAAGGCCACCACTGACCCATGGCATTGAGGCCTCGTCTCCACGGGGTGTGAACGCTTGCAGGGACGGTGACTGCGGCTCTGCCCTGGGCAGCCTGTTCCAATGCCTGAGCACCCTCTGGGGCAGGAATTGTTCCTCAGCTTCATCTAAACCTGCCCTGGTGCAGCTTGAGGCCGTTTCTTCTTGTCCTGGCACTTGTTCGTAGTGGTCCTGTTGTCACTAGCAATAGCTAGGAAAGGTCTGCTGGGATTAGTGCTCATTTGAATGCTTTGTAATGGCTTGGCTGTAGTTCTGGTTCTACCCTGTACCATTTAGGTCATGATGCTGACCTAAGTTTGTTCACCTTTTTGGCTGGTCAGTATTGTAGCCGTTCATTTGCAACTGTCTTTGTAGGTTCTGTAGTGTTTGATTATTCCTTCACTGGGATTAGCTGGGAGTACCTTCCTGTAGGAGTATTTTGGCTGGAGTCTTGAGATGACATTCAGTGTTGATTATTTTACTACTTTTCTTTAAGTCACAGAAGCTCTGTTTAACCAGTAGGGTTTAAGAATTTGTCTTTCTCCGGTTTAAAATCTGAAAATACCCCTCAATGGTAAAGCATTGCATGGGATTTTGTGCATCATTCCTTGAATTTGACTTTGAGATTCATCAGTGCACCTCTGCAGAAGGTTTAAGAACTTTGCCAGCAGTAGACACCTGTCAACTTAAGAAATAGTGTAATAAATACTTCATCTGAACTGGTTTTATTGCTGAAGGTGGTCTTTTGTCTGATACGTATCAAATATCCCTCCTCTCCCTTCTTGTTCTAGTTGTCATGGATGATGACGACGATGAATCCTGTCTCCTTGATCTTATTGGGTAAGTTTTCCGTAAGCAATTCTTTCAAAAAAGTTGGGAAAAGCAGAAGGTGATTCTGTCTCCGTATTGTCTCAGGAGTGGGTGTCTTGCAAATGAAATAAGCAGCTACGCTTTGTCTCCATGTGGAGATGTGTATATTGCGCAGCCTTCAATCCCAGTTCTGTATTACTAGCTGACAGTCCGCTTGCAGGCATTCTCCTGAGGAGGGGCTAGGGAATGAGCATGGAGGTTGGATTTATCAGCAGCTTGCTCAAAGAGACTTTATTAAAATCAAGGTAGGGATTTTAAGTGGTCCTGTGTGTGTTTGTTGTTTCGTTATTTCCAGAACAGATTTACTTAGAGGTTTTTAATTCCATATGGGAACCTCAAAAATGATGAGGATAGCTAAAATGTGAGCAAAATATTTGTGAATTATGTGTGACAAGTTCCCTTCCTTTGGCTAACATTGGTGTCAATATTCAAGAGCAGATAATATGCTATAATGCATTAAAAACATCAGGAGAAAATTGAACAATTCATGTATGGTACTTTATTCAGGCTCTGCCAGAAATGAGTTTGACATCAGTCTTGGAGCAGCTGCTAACAGATCATCTTGGTTTCATATAAGCATATTTTACAGTCTTAAAAGTAGTAAATAGATAGGCGTTTACCTTCCTCATGCACTTAAAGCTTCCTGCAAAACCAGAGAGAGCTTTCACTTCAGAAAACCCCAAGTATCACCACAGTGGCTGCTGTCATATGGGGGTTGCTCAGCAGATGCTGTTTGCAAAGCCTTGCCAGTTATGGCTCACAGTTCTATTCTCTGAGGTGGACTGTGCAAGATCACTGATTGTAGCTGTGTGAAAACCACATCCTGCTTGGAACATAAAGGTGATAATTGACTGCATGGGACAATGAAGTGCTCCTCCATGAACATGAATCATGAGGATCCTGGTACAAGTTCGCAGGTGGTCCAGAAAATTAAGTGCTGTCTATACAGATGAGTGTGCGAGAAATTACAGTGTTCTTCCTGCTGCTGGCAGCAGTTACTGTCTTAAGTACCTAGAGAAATGGAAACCAGCATTTTTTTTATACCTGGTCTTTGATTTTGGTAAGTGCCTTCTAAAATTCCTTCCTTACTAAAGACAGTATTTAAGGTGGAGAGATGTTCTTCAGTTTTAATTGCAGTTTTCATTATCTAAAGCCAGTGAGTGTGATTAATATTAAACAGCCTGGTTATTTTATTGATAAAGCTTGTAAGCATAGAATCATAGAATCCCAGACTGTTTTGTGTTGGAAGGGACCTTAAAGCTCATCCAGTTCCAACCCTTGCCACAGGCAGGGACACCTTCCACTAGGGCAGCTTGCTCCAAGCTGGCCTTGAATGCTGCCAGGGATGGAGCAGCCACAGCTTCTCTGGGCACCCTGTGCCAGTGCCTCGGCACCCTCACAGGGAAGAGCTTCTGCCTTAGATCTAACTTGAATCTCCCCTGGTTAAGTTTAAAGCCATGAAGCATAAGCATGATAGACCCTATATGAGATCAAGTTCTAGCTTCCTTTTTTCTTGAAGTTCAGTGTCATCTACAATGAAAATGACATTTTCATTTGCAAATACGTCTAACCACTTCTATGTTGTAAGTGTGATTGTACCAGAAAGGCGCTGCCAAGTACTGTCTTAACACATCTTTTGTAAACACATGAATGCAGCTTGTTTATAAAATAAGTAAAAGAGGAATAGAGGTGTATTTATGCTTTCAGAAGACTGGTTGTAAACCTGAAATATCTTTAACTTGTTCCATCTTTATTTCCTAGGCTCTTGAAGAGAGTAGAGAATGATTTAAACTCATACTTTATTTACATGAGACTCATAGAACTACAGAATAGTTTGGATTTGAAAGGACCTTCAAAGCTCATCTAGTTCCAACCCCCTGCAATGAGCAGGGGCATCTTCATCTAGATCAGGTTGCCCAGAACCACATCCAGCCTGGCCTGGAATGTCTCCAGGGATTGTGCATCCAGCACCTCTCTGGGCAGCCTGTGCCAGTGTTTCACCACCCTCAGTGTAAAGAAATTTTTCCTTGCATCCAGCCTGAATCTCCCCTCTTTTAGTTTAAAACCCTCACCCCTTGTCCTGCTGCAAGGTAATGAGTATCTCCTGCTTCTCAAAAATGTTTAGTGTTACTTGTTAATCAATAAGGATGTTTTAAAATAAAGAAAATCCATGTAATTTTACCCTTCATGCTGATGGACATGTTGGAAACTGCTGTATTACTGTTGTATTAAAATAATCCCATGTAACACAACCTTTCAATGTTTTTTGGTTTGGTTTGTATGTGCAGTTACGTTAATGTCTTTTTGATTGGATTTCCAAGACTCATTCCATCAGACCACATCCTAAAGCTGAGTTTTGTTCACTGATAGTGCTAAGTTAATGGAATACCCTGAAATTGTATTTCCCAATATTTAGTCAGTTATTTTTGTGGCTGATTTAAACTTGTGAACTTATGTTGACGGTGGCAGAAAACGTGTTCAAGAGTCAGGTCTGTAAATACCCTGTTGACTTAGACGCTATCTAAAAAGGCTTTATGGTTCATCTCTGTAGAAGAGAAGGTGCCTGGTTTAGTTCTCATGTTATTTGGTGGTAGTATTTTCCTTACATTTTGTGCTCTGTGCACTCATACTGGGTGTTTGAAGAGAACATGAGTAATACCCTCATAGAGGGAAGTAAAGTAGAAAGCAACTAAACTGTTGTGATGAACATAGTTTATTGCTTGAAATACAAATCAGGTCAGCATCTGACAACTGTGCTGATAGGGAAACACAGATCCTCCCATGATACAAACTTTCAGCTTTGTGTTGCAGTCAGTGCATGGTGTTTTTACCATAAACCTGATCTATCTGAATACAGTATCTTAGTTAAATTAGCCTCACTCCTAGAAAGAGCTTCCTAAAAGTGGTAACTTTTATGTTTTGTTTTTTTCTTCCTTTAAGGGACCCACAGGCACTGAATTACTTTCTCCATGGGCCTAGCAGTAAATCTGTAAGTAGCATTCCTGTGTGTTAGACATAAATAAGCTTTGGTGAGTATGTGACTTTTAACCATGATTTTTGTCTTTTGTTTTTTTACCAGAGCAGTGAAGACTTGCCTAATGCAGAATATTCTGTAGCCAACTCAAATTCAATTTTTGCCAACTCCAATGTAAGTGCTCAGGAGATAAGTAATACTTGTATTGAGATTGCAGGTTTCTGGTATGGCTTTCCTTGGCTTTTAGAAAACTGAATGAATTACATGTGGATTTTGACCTTTTTCATATGTAAATTCTGAATTCTACCATAGAACCATCTCCTGCTGTTGATGTTGAAGTATTTCATTGGGTTTTCAGTGGGGAATTAATTGAAAGATGCTGTGTTATTGGGCCCTGTCAGTCTGTAAAGCAGCTTGCTGAGCAGTGAAAATACTCGCAGGTATAACTCTGTGCAGAAGGTGAAGTTGCTGCTGACTGAAGGACAAGAAGGCATTGTCCACTCTTCCTCCTTTGCCCTAATCTCAGCCATCTCAAACTGAGCGATTGTTTACCTCCTCTAGTGATTCCAGGTTTGTTTCCTTGAGCAGTTGTCAGTCTCTGTTATAAGCCTCATGAGAGGCTTCCATAGCCATTGCCCTGTTACCGAGCTGTACTTCGTGACTGCTTCCACCTTCCTAATGTAGTAGTACAGGTTAAAAGAGCAGAGTATGGAGTCAGCACAAATAAAACTCTTCTTGGTAAGCAGGTACGTGAAGTTGCAGAGGCACTCATTTCTTGTTGAAACGAGTCTGGTGTTGTGGGTGGCTGTTGTGAATCTGGGCAGCAGTGATACAGATCAAACTTGGAAGGTCCCTGCTTCCAGCTAGTGCACATAAAATTGGTTTTGGATGTTAAACAGTCCTGGGAGCAGGGAGTGAAATGTGGGGTTCGTCATTCCAGTGGGAGAGTTTCAAACTATTAATCTTGATTGCATGTAATCCTATTTATTATTACAGTGACTGTTAGTAGTAATAGTTGTATTGTCGGTACTATCTGGAATAGTGGTAAATGGAACCCACTAAATTACACACTTGCGAAAGATTCCAGATTGGTCATTGTCACTGATTTGTCACTGTCACTTATCACTTGATGTCACTTGAAATCACTGATTTGTCATTGTCACTTGGAGACAAGTTACAGATGCAGTAGGGAGTTCTGCGCAGGAACCTGACAGCTCTAGTGAGTGATTTCTTTTTACTCTGCCTGATGGTAGCTAGGGACAGTTGAGAACCTAATCTGTAATTTTGGTTGTTCACGTGCAGACATTGGGACCTTTCAGTTCCAGTTTTAATTCCTTCTGTTAACAAAAATGTAAAAAGTCTTATTGTATTTTTTAATTACATTTCGAAAATATTTAATTTGAAGAAGTGTATCTTAACAATTTAAAATGTGAGCGAAGTTTCATTTAAAAATACATAGGATGATTCCGAAACAGATTGGGGTAAAATACTGAATAAATATGCTTGGAGAACTGAAAGCAGGGGGATGTTATTGCATGTGATGATTACAGCTTGCAGCATCTTCACACTGTTTGTATGAGGGGAAAAAGGTAATGGTCTTAAACTGACAGAGGGTGGATACAGATGAGCTCTTAGGCAGAAGCTCTTCCCTGTGAGGGTGCTGAGGCGCTGGCCCAGGGTGCCCAGAGAAGCTGTGGCTGCCCCATCCCTGGCAGTGTTCAAGACCAGGTTGGACACACGGGCCTGGAGCAACCTGCTCTAGTGGAAGGGGTCCCTGCCTGTGAGGTTGGAACTGGGTGAGCTTTAAGGTCCTTTCCAACCCAAACTGTTCTGTGAATCTATAAAACATCCATGACCTTCAAGCAGTGAAGGGCTGGAGTATGAATGTGACAGATAATTTCACATCCACATTTTGCATTTATCCTGATCTAAAAAGAAACTATATGTTTTTTACTAATCACTACATGATTTTGCAGTTTAAAAAGGTGTTCTTAGTCTAACTCAAAACTATTGCCACTAGTATTACACATCTAAATTCATTATGTCACCTGTAGAAACCTGATACTTGTGTAGAGTTTCTGGGCATAGATTTTTAGGAAAATTTCACTGAAAATAGACCAGAATAATGTGGCCTGGTTCTGATTTTCTGTAGCACAGTGTTTACAGATGTAGGTTTGGTGCCACTACAGTACTAGCTGTAGTTTCAGTGCTTATAGTTGTCTGCAGTTTTTTACTGGCATAAACTACCAAGTCTGTAGCAGTGTTTTTCTCACTGCTTTGTTCCTAAGATTTTTCTAAACAAAGAATTAGCATAATTCCTTAACTTCATGAAAAGATGACCAGTTTGCACTGCGTGACTAGAAATCATAGAATCACAGAATAGTTTGGGTTGGAAAGAACCTAAAGATCATCCATTTCCAGCCCCCTGCCACAGGCAGGGACACCTTCCACTAGAGCAGCTTGCTCCAAGCCCCTGTGTCCAACCTGGCCTTGAACACTGCCAGGGATGGGGCAGCCACAGCTTCTCTGGGCACCCTGTGCCAGCGCCTCAGCACCCTCACAGGGAAGAGCTTCTGCCTTAGAACTAATCTGAACTTGCCCTGTTTCAGTTTGAACCCATCACCCCTTGTCCTGTCGCTACAGTCCCTGATGAAGAGTCCCTCTCCAGCATCCTTGTAGCCCCCTTCAGACACTGGAAGCTGCTCTGAGATCTCCACGCAGCTTCTCTTCTCCAGGCTGAACAGCCCCAATGTTCTCAGCCTGTCTCCATATGGGAGGTGCTGCAGCCCCTGATCATTCTCGTGGCCTCCTCTGGACTTGCTCTAGCAGCTCTATGTCCTTCTTATGCTGAGGACACCAGCCCTGCATACAGTGCTGCAAGTGGGGTCTCATAAGAGCTAAGCACAGGGACGGGATCATCTCCTTTGACCTGCTGATCACACTCCTTTTGATGCAGCCCAGCACACGGGTGGTTTCTGGGCTCGAGCGCACACTGAAGTGGCTCACGTTCACTTTGTCATCAACCAGCACGCCCAAGTCTTCTGCAGGGCTCCTCTGAATCAGTTTTCCACCCAACCTGTAGCTGTGCCTGGGATTGCCCCAGATACTGGTAGCATTTAGGAGATGGATGTCATATGACAGGGAAAGATGGTGAAGAGCAGCTTTCTCCTGACTTTATTCTGCTACTACTGAAACCTTGCCCCAAATCGAATTACAGTGGAGGTCTTCTCCTTCCTGCTTTCTTTTACCATTTTGTCCATACACTGCTCAGCTTGAGGAAGCATAAATGGCACTTGAGGAGCATATCGTACCCTCTTGAAACAGTGCAGCTGCAGAGCTGAATGCTGTGGAGATGGGGGGAAGTGGAAAGAGTGTAGTGTCTCCAGCAGTCTGATATAAGGGCATGGGTGGGATGTGACACACATGGTTGTGCTGGCCCAGTGCCTAGGATGAACTTCACCTTGTGTACATACTACGCAAAGAAAAAAGTTTGTATGAGAAGAAGCTTAATGGGGAAACAAGGTAGAGCTTGGGGTTTCTGCAATGATGTGTTTCTTGTTTTACATTTCAGAACACTGATCCTAAGTCGTCTGTGAAAGGTGTAAGCAGTCAGCTTGGAGAGGGGCCTAGTGATGGACTGCAGCTGTCCAGTAGCCTTCAGTTTCTTGAAGATGAACTTGTGTCTTCTCCTTTACCTGATCTTACTGAGGATCAGCCATTTGATATTCTTCAGAAGTCCTTGCAGGAGGCCAATATTACTGAACAGACTTTGGCAGAAGAGGCATATTTGGATGCCAGTGTAGGTTCTAGCCAACAGTTTGCACAAGCTCAGCTTCATCCTTCTTCATCAGCATCCTTTACTCAGGCTTCTAATGTTTCTAATTACTCAGGTCAGACGTTGCAACCTATAGGAGTTACTCAAGTGGTACAGCAACCTGTTGGAGCATCTTTTGCAAGCAATACAGTTGGTGTGCAACATGGCTTTATGCAACATGTCGGAATTAGTGTTCCCAGCCAGCATTTGTCTAATAGCAGCCAGATCAGTGGTTCTGGGCAGATCCAGCTAATTGGTTCATTCAGTAATCAGCCTTCCATGATGACCATTAATAACCTTGATGGATCTCAGATCATACTGAAAGGCAATGGTCAACAAACACCTGCGAACATGAGTAGTGGCCTCTTGGTTCATAGACAAACCCCAAATGGTAATTCGCTGTTTGGTAACTCAAATTCAAGTCCAGTAGCACAACCTGTAACTGTTCCGTTTAACAGCACAAATTTTCAGACATCGTTGCCTGTCCATAATATCATCATTCAAAGGGGTTTGGCACCAAACTCTAACAAAGTACCTGTTAATATCCAACCAAAGCCTGTCCAAATGGGTCAGCAGACTGCTTACAATGTGAATAACTTGGGAATACAGCAGCATCACGTACAGCAAGGGATTCCGTTTGCTTCTGCAAACTCACCTCAGAGTTCAGTAGTTGGTCCTCATATGTCCGTTAATATTGTTAACCAACAGAACACAAGGAAATCAGTTACACCTCAGACAGTCAGCAATGCTGGAGGTAGTATTGTTATCCATTCTCCTATGGGACAGCCTCATGCACCTCAGAACCAGTTTCTCATACCTACAAGTTTGTCTGTTAATTCTAATTCAGTTCATCACGTCCAGGCCATAAATGGACAACTTCTTCAGACTCAGCCTTCCCAGCTGGTTCCTAGCCAAGTGTCTGCTGAGCATGTAATGCTCAACAGGAACTCTACAAACATGCTAAGAGCCAACCAGTCATATTCAGGGCAGATACTGAATAATCAGAACACGGCTGTTCAGCTTGTTTCCGGCCAGACATTCACAGCTCCTGGAAACCAAGTCATAGTCAATCACGGAACCTCACAGATTGTGGGTGGACAGGTACCCCTGCAGCAGGCGTCACCAACCGTGTTGCATTTGTCACCCAGTCAAGCTAATGTTTCTCAAGGTAGATCGAGTTTTACCACGATGTCCCCCGGGCAGTCTGCAGTCTCCAACCTGTCAGCTTCGAACCGATTTGGTGTTGCAAGTTCTTCTGGGTCAGTACATCCTAACTTGGGACCATCAGTTCAGTCTGTCGCATCAGGAGGAAACTTCACTGGAGATCAGCTCACACAGAACAGAACTCAAGTTCCCATCAGTGCATCGCATCGTCTTCCAGCATCCTCTTCCAAATCTGTCAGCACCTTCAGTCACACGTCGGTGGGAGTAACACAACAGCAGTTTGCTTTTGGTCAGGTAGGAAAGCGGCTTGAGAATGTCGTTAAAGCAATGCTTCTAAGCTGTGCTAAAACCTGGTGAACAAAGGATTGAGGCTGGTATTAACACAGGGAACCTGAATTTTGCTAGTTTGTGGTGTTACTGTGGAACTGCTGAACATTACTGTGAGCCAGAGACATGATTTCACTCAGTATTTCCTAAAGTCACTGAGTGAATGAGTCTGTCGCTTCCATTAGTGCAGAAGGTTTTGCTGGTGATTTATAGTCATATTTTCAGAACTGCATAGCACTGATCTATTTCTGCTTCCATTTAAAGGATGCTCTAACGTTACACTGTGAGCTCCCCTGAAAATCTTAACTGGAGAGCTAGATGTGAAGGCTTGAGTACATTCTGAGCGCTTAGAAGTCTTTTGGCCTCATTAAAAACTGTGGGTTTTAAGATTTGTTCCTTAGAATCCCTAAAAGGAAATACCTTTTAAAGCAGTTTGTAAAAGCGTAACAGTTAAAAAGTACTTCCTCTAAGAAGAGGTTTACTTAATAATGGACAAAGCTTCATGAATTTACTCTAAAGGTGAGAACTGGGCTATTTTCCTCCAGTGGATGCAGCTGTATGTTCAGCCCAGGTTGTCTGCTTTCAGAAGTGAACTTCCAAACTCTGCCAGTGTTTTAACTTCGTGACTTATCACACAGTTACTCCATTTCTGTCCTTTTCCTGCCTTTCCCCCCCCTCATTGTCAGTATAAAATACTGATAAGAACTGTCTCAGAATGCATTTGCACTGATTATCTTGGGGTTTTCTGTTTTCCCAAAGGTCTAATGGATTTTTTTAACCAAGACCAAAATGGGCAGTGAAATAACGTGTCTTAGAAAATAAAGTGTATTTAGAACATGTTGTAGAACCACACTTTTATTCTTGGCCCAAACTGCTAGTGCAAGTTGTAATGTTTTGTTTGCACATGAGTTATTTCAGGCCCATCTGACTTTATCCTCATGTGTCTGCATCTTCCTGTCTGTAGGGTATGTCCTGGGTCAGTGAGTTCCAGCAGTTACAAAAGCAAACTATTTCTTACTGCTGTAAAAGATGACCTGAAAATGAGAACCAGAGTACAGTTTCTGCTGTTAACCAGAATCATTTTAGTCTGTTTGTACTTGCATTTTAAATGTTATACTGTATTGTACATAAGCCATGTATCATTCAGTCCCTAAACGCTGGATAGCTCGTGTCACTGTGTATTTTTAGTTGTGCGACAGGTTATTTAGTCATCTTGCAGGTCTGAGAATCTCAAAAGCTGAGCTTTTACCAACTTGAAGTGGTAATTCATGGATCTTCTGGGATAGAACTGGTGTAGATCTGTCCTTTCAGTGGCATTTATATTCCTCCGATTTAGTTCATCAAATTCTTGAACATAAAAGGAAATGGGATGCCTGAAATGTCACCACTTAGGAGTCCGAGGTTGCAAAAGCATGTGTAGAGCTGAAGTTGCCTTTTTTGCCATTTCCTCTCTTTGTTAAAGCTTTCAGTAAATATCTGACTTCTTTTTTTTCCTCCCTAATGTATGTGGCACAGAAGAAATCTCTGAACCAGACGTCACCAGTTTCTGCCTCGAAGACACAAGATAATTTGAGACAGCCTCAGCTAACAAGTCTCCTGAGCAACACACTATCAGGTCAACTAAGGTCTTTTTAAAATCATTTTCTTTAATCTTCCCCAGCAACAGAAATAGGTGGTTCTTCAGTGTGTCAGACTTGCATTGCTGGCTCGTGCTGGCAGGGTCCTAGAGGTTATCCCAAACTTCCTTTTTAGACTACATTTCCTTTTTAAACTACATTTTTCAGTATTGAATGTGTGCTTTTCTTTTTCCCAACCAGGGCCCTTCATTTTGTAGAGTAAAAGGTTGAATTTCTATCAGCAATCATTTTCCCCTCTGTCAAATCCCAAATTGCACCTTCTTTCATTTTTCTTACTTTTTTCAGCATAGGAAAACAGAAATCATTAGTTTCCAAAGTCTGGACATCTGCTTAAAAATGCTCTGAAACTCCTAGAGCCTCTCTTGTGATGGCTGCTTCAGATACAGAGGAAAAGCCAAGCAGGATTGCAAGGTTCTGCGCAGCCTTGTCATCACTTGATTTGTTACTGACTGGGTCACATTCAGTTAGGCTTGTTTAGTGCTTTGTTCATGGCAAAATGCTGGCCTTTTCAAGCAGTACCATGTGTAAAATCACAGAATCATAGAATGGTTTGGGTTGTTAGGAACCTTAAAGCCCATCCAGTTCCAACCCCCTGCCACGGGCAGGGGACACCTTCCACTGGAGCAGATTTCTCCAAGTCCTGTCCAACCTGGCCTTGAACACTGCCAAGGATGGGGCAGCCACAGCTTCTCGGGGCACCCTGTGCCAGGGACTTCTTCCTTCTATCTAACCTACACAAAATCAGTATGCTAAAAGTAAGCAGAAGAATGCAGTAATTTTCATCTTCTGTTTGTATATAAGTAACCCTTTTGAGTAAGGTCTCAATTAAAAATAAAGGTCTCAATTAAAAATAAGGTCTCTTATTTTGTACTGCTTGTATAAGCTGTCCAGGCAGTTCTCTACAATCAGCACAGTATGGGGTTTTTGGGGAAAGAAATGTTTGTGTTGGTTGTGACATGGCATGGCTGGTAAGACGCTGTTTGAATTCCCAGGTAAGGCAATTGGAGGAAGTCTGGCCATCTAGAAGATCTAGAGGAAATAAAACCAACCACCCAGAAAGCTTTAGAAAAACTGGGTTTATATGCTTGAGGGAGGGTTAGTATTGAAAAGCTTGATGAAATGCACTGTATGATATTCAGTAAATCATTGGGATGCTCTACTTATGGTACTTGAATTGCTTCTTACATTGCAGTACTGTGGATGGAGATGATTTATATGTGAAGTTTTTTTGTAGTTTGCAGCAGGAAATACCAGTCCTGTTTCATTTTTATGAGCCAGTTTCTCTCCAGGGTAGTTGCACTTATTCTTTTAAGCTCAAGACATGTCTCTTTCTCCTAAAACTCAAGTAAAATGATCAGGATAGGTACGTGAAATTACTGTGTTCCTGCTTGGGATGACAGAGTCTTTTTAACATATCTTTTATAGGACAGGACTCTGGAGGAAAAATCGTGCAGCAGCCTCTAGGAACAGCACAGCCGCAAGAAAAAGTAATAGGATCATCATCAGTTCAACAGAGCATACAGGTAGAGAATACTTCTATTTATATGCTTTCCTTTGCCTTAAAACTCTACTGCTGTTAGGGATGTTTCAGGTCCATCTAGGAGTCCTTGCAGTTGTTGTTCAGAGTATCTGAAGTCACCCAAGCTTGTCACATTCTCCCTTGATCTAATGAACATTGAGCATTCTGCAGATTGACACTCTGCATACTGCTTTGAGATGTAATTCAGTCAGTGAATTCTGACTGCCTTCTGCTTCCTGAAGAGATGTTTGTATGCTGGAGTAATTCTTCATTAAGTTGGACAGAAGTTAGACCTGCTCTTATGACTTCTTACAACATGGTTGTTCTCTAGCTGTTGGGAAGGGGTGGGTTGTGAGAAGTAGCAGGAAAATTCCATCTGGTCTTGTCAGTTTTACTTTTTACTTCATTGTCATCTTTTTCACCACCACAAGTTCTCCTGTATGTGGCACTTCCATACAAAAATGAAATGCTGCAGTTGGGGTTTCAGGGTGGAAGGGGAGGCAGGCCTTTTAGAGAGGGAATACAGGAACTTCGGGAGGGAAGAGAGTTGTTACATTCATGGACTGAGTAGGATTTGATGTAGGCTTGAAAATGTGGGATTTGTGGTGGGTGGAACTACAAAATCATGGAAGAAAATGAGGATCTGATTTAGAATTTTTGTTCCTTGCTATAAATATCTTGGTCAATGGAGTCTGAAATGAATGTTTTCCTTTTCTTGTTAGCAAACAAGTAGGGCAGAAAATAAGAGTAATACTCAGTTATGAGTTCAGCCTGGTTTGTAATTGTTAGTTAGATGTTCATTCTCCTGTGGTAGTGAATATGTTTTACACTCTGAAGCTCGAGGCTTTTGGACCAGCAAGTACCATCACAGTGTGTCTGCTTCATGCTATCCTGCTTTGCTAGGAAGGATGCTCTGTGCCACAACGCTTTTTTGTTGCTTCTGACCGTGTTCAAAAGAGCTTCCATGCAGTCGTCTTTTAAATCCTAAGTAGCTCTGTGACCAATTTCATTGGTAAGACTAGCTTTGACTAAAACAACTCCTGACAACTTTGTATTAGCCAAAGACTCTTTGTTCCAGAATGGCAACTTTGGGAAAATACTTGGATAGCAGTAATGCCTCTCATACAGTAGGAACATGAGCCTTTGCCATATTAGAGAGCCTCACCTCTTAGGACAGTGTTCCTTTGAAAAACCTTGGCTTCATAAATGTCTGAGGAAAGGAGAAAATGATACAGGTCTACCTGATAGGTATATCTATAGCATTGACACTGGAGCAGAATTCCTAGAACCACTTTCACCCCTACCCAGGCTTGTGAGAATTCAGGTTCACAGCCTTAGCATGCTTTCCTGACAGGTACTCTAATCCATCAAAACTAGGCAAGAGAAATCAACTGAGAAATGCAGAGACAGTTCTGGAGAGCAGATTTCTTTGGAGAAGTTCTTAGTTGTACCTTTTCACCTGCTCAATTTGATAACCAGCCTGTTCCGTAGTGAAGCATGTACATACACTGCTGTGGATTTTGCCTACAAACAACATTACAGACTTCTGGTTTGTGGAAGAGAAGTGACTTCCCTATTTCATTGATACAGTGCCTTAGCAAAATAGGAGAGAGTTGAAGGTGTTTATACTTCCGTGGTGGTTACAGTTTGTTATTGGTGATCCTCGGCAGAAATCAGTGCTGAAACTTGGGCTTTGCAAAGGAGGGGATACATTGTAATTTGTCTCCTATTTTGAATTCAGGTGGACGGTCATTTAGTTGGACAGAAGAGGCCTGCTGCTAAGCAGTTAACTAAAGGAGCTTTGTAAGTCATCCTTCTTTAGTAATTTTATTGCAGATGTTTCTTCTAACCTTCATTTCTTGTTTTGTCAATGTATAGGCTTCTGTTAGAGTATGTGTTAATTATGTATCATTAATTTTCCTTCTAGTATCCTCCAGCAGTTACAGAAGGATCAGATGCATGCTGTGACACCAGATAAAAGCCAGTTCAGATCATTAAATGATGCAGTTCAGAGACTCCTTTCATACCATGTGTGCCAGGGATCGCTGCCAACAGAGGAAGACTTGAGAAAAGGTAATTTTTCCCTCTGAAAATAGGTGCTAAGTTTGTGATCGGTCTGGGGAGAGAATTGTTTGTGTAAGTTGAAGGAATCCGAAAGGGCACATGTTGAATTTTGTGCATGCTGCTGAAGAGCAGTGTTTGAAAGTATATTCTTGTCTTTCTAGTGGACAGTGAGTTTGAAACTGTAGCTACACAGCTTCTGAAGAGGACACAGGCTATGCTGAACAAGTACAGGTGTTTGCTTATAGAAGATGCAATGGTAAGTGGTGTAGCCCAGGTACTATAGAGTGTGACTGAGTTTCTTAAAAAGAATGCATCTAAAGGAAGGTGAGAGCTAGCATTACAATTCATGTTGTTGATACTATTTGTTAGCTTAGGAAGGTGATGAATATGCAGAAAGGTTTTAGACACACACACACACACACATATATATCTCTCTATCTCCAGTGTACTTGTTATTGCACCAGCAATCTCAGTGGCCAAGCTGCATTTTAAAGTGTGTGAACACATCTTAAAATCAGTGAAATGGGTTGAGTTTGTATTTCACATGTTGCCCTAGGATGGGTGCTGTTTATATAAGTTCTGTAGATGTTGAAGTGACATAAACTTCTTGGTTGCTTACCCTTTCCTCTTGCGCTTAACAGCTTGTGGTAGTCAGGCAGGTGATTTCTCTATATTTCTCTAGATGACAGAACCTGAAAGAATGTTGAAAATCTCCATTCAGATGCCTGCAGCCATATTCTAATTGGAGCTAAAGCATATTACAATTTAGGCAGTCATTACTTCTCCTTAGAAGCTAGGTGGAGCCTACATTTTTCATAAGGAACTCATCTGGTTTAAAGTACTTTCACAATCCCACGCATGAGGTAAAAACAAAACTGACAGAAGTTACTTTAAGAATATATTTTCAAGGATCAGGAAATACCATTGTGGCTTTAGACATGTTAGTTTTCGAGCCTGGAACATGTTTGAATTAGCTTATAATAGACATTTAAATCACTCTGCATCTTAGAGACAGGAGTATGTAATACAAGTGTTGGAATTGACATCTGTTCGGAATCCAGCAGTGCCATTAAAAGATACTAACCATTAAATACTTGCAAGTAGTTTCAGGTGTAAAGCAGGGATGGAGGGTAAAATCTGTTCTTTTAGCATCTGGTATCTTGTATGGTAAATCCCATTCAGTCATTTTGAAGAGGTTCTTTCACAGTGTGTTCAGGTTTGGATCTAGTTGCCTGAGTTCATAGCCAGTGAACTTTGTGAGGGATGGGTTCACTTGTTTTGAAGGCAAAATGCAACTCAGTACCAGCTAGTTAAAAGGATGGAAGAAAAAGTGCAGAGAAGAAACAGAATGATAGACTGGTCCCATTGCAAGATTTTCTCTGGTTTTCTCTCTAAAAGAGAAAGATGCTGTATGGTGTAAGAAACTGTGGTGCTCAGTGGTGAGCATACTTGGTCCTGAAAAGGTACAGTTCTTAAAACTGGAACAATAATTCCCTGTTTTACAGTCTTTCAACAAATACGGTGTACCATGAAATGGGAATAGTCATTTACGGTTGAGTTTCAGTAGTGGCTGGGGTCACAGTCAGGGTTGTTGAGGATGCTGTGGAATTGTGAACTTTCTGCTCATCTCTTTAATGATAGAGCATTTCTTTTTCTCTGAAGAAGTAACTGAACTATAAATGTTTTGATTTGGTACTGACGTATGACTGACTACAGATTTATCCCCTTCTCTGCAGCGGATAAATCCCTCTGCAGAAATGGTTATGATTGACAGGATGTTTAACCAGGAAGAAAGGGCATCTCTGACCCGGGATAAGCGTCTTGCACTTGTGGATCCTGGTAAGTAATGGTTCACTTCTGAACCATACAAAAGCAGCCTGAGTATGGCGTGCTTACAAGTAGTTGTGGCCACAGTGAGGCACTGATTGCTAGGGATTCCAGTAGCTGGAATACTGCATAAGCAGTTGCAAGTGAAATTTTAACAGCTCCCTAATTCAACAGTTTAGAGACACTGTAAGGCTGAAGGAAGTTATTTGGGGAAAAAGCGTTTTTGGTCTGTTCAGGAGAGAACTATTTCTGAGTTTCTTTTGCCAATGATCATGACTCCTGCATGGTCTCAGTTTGAGTAAGGAAGAAGCTGTGCGTTTGCTGGCAGGCAGAAAGAACACCCCTGTCTGAAGCATGAATACTCTTGCTCATCTTAACAGTGTTGCTTTTAGAATGGCATGGCCACTTAAATGGCAGCATTTTGAACCAGACTGTTGTTGAACGTAGCAACCAGAAACACATTATTTGTGTAAGATAACATTTATTTAAATGTTCTGCATATTCTGCATATTTTAAAAGCTATTCAGAGGGTGGATTAAAGAAAGTATTAGTCTTCCAGATACCATATTTGGATGTTTAAAATGCAGGGAAGTGCCCTTAGTCTGGTTTTATGTGCTCAGTGTGCTGATTAATTTGGTGATAGTGTCCACTGGATGCAGTAGAACACTTAAGCATGTGTACATCTCTTAAAGGCATGAATCTGTAGGTCCTGGGTGTTACTTGAGTTTAATACTTAGAAGCTACATTGGAGTGCCTGTTATTTTGATGTATAGGTAATTTAATGTTGCTACTTACTTTTCAGATGGTTACCAGGCTGATTTTTGTTGTTCTGCCAAACAATTTGATAAAGCAGTTGAAGAAGCACAGTCCAGTAAAAGTGACCATCAGCCTAGCAAAACATTACCTTCTCGAAGTCAGACTACCAAAACCCAAGCCAGAGACAGACCAAAATCCAGCTCAGCAGAGTCCACAAATCACAGTAAACTTCCTCTAGTGCCTAACAACGTTGTGACACCCCAAGAAGGAGTAGCTTCTACTAAGAAATTGGAGAGCCTCACTAAAGCTTTAAAGTTTGAGAAAGCTAATTGTTCTTCTGAGAGCCAGTACGTGGCCCTCTCTGAAGAGAAGCTGGCTGGGAAGGATCTTGCCAAGTCCACTGAGAATTCTTTGAGTTCTGAAGACTTGTCCAAAACCGTGTCACGAGCCGGTCCTGGAACACACAACAAAGTAACAAGGAACACAGTTCAGCCTTTCTCAAAGGTAACGTGTAATAATTCCCTCCAAGACAAAACTCTGAGGAGCTCTCCAAAGAATGAGGTTTTACATCCTGACAACAGGAAAGGCTCTGGTGAACCCCAGCAAGACTTACTGCTCAGTAAGAGTTTAGAAACTACATTTAAAAACATCTTGGAACTTAAAAGAGGTGGGAGACAGCCACAGAACGAGGCGACAAGTAGTGGCTCAGTTGAATTAGAATTCCCCAATTTTTCACCTATTGCTTCACAGGAAAACTGCCTGGAAAAGTTTATTCCAGACCACAGTGAAGGTGTTGTAGAAACTGACTCTATTTTAGAAGCCGCTGTAAATAGTATCTTAGAGTGTTAATAGTTCCAGTACCATGGACAAGTGATGTTTCTCTTAGCAGAAGCAAATGTGAATGACACCACAAGTACAGCCTGACATGCATTTAAGGTTAACCTTTCTAAACTAGATTCTGTTTGGTGTTTGAGAGCAATACTCATTGTGGTTACAGTGAGAGATCCAAGTAAAGTTAATCCTTGGTAGAATGCAGTCTGTTAGGGCCTTACTATTTCAAGTATTATTACGCTAGTGCTTTTGGTAATCGTGCAGTACTGCAACATCAGAAGGTTGCAGATTGTTCGGCCCTATGTAACACGGTAGTATACTGACAATCACAGTCATTTGAAAGGATATATTTATTAAGAAAGTGTTTTTAAAAGGTGATGGAAGCAACAATTCTCCCCTACCCTTCTCTTCCACATGTGATCCAGTTTTTAGTTATTCTGGGAAACCCACTGTACCTCTCTTCAGAAGATTTGCTTTGTTGATGAATCTGTGTTAAAGGATTCTTCAATTGGAAGGGTATCATCAGTCTGTTTACAAGGCTTCATAAGTTAAAGTGCTTTTCTATTGCTTTCTGAGCAGAAACTAGTACTTGATATATTTGTAGTAGGTAACTTTAGTCTGTGGGATGGTATTATATGATCTTAGTCACAGTGGCATGATATGAAGTAATAAATGCTTGACTAAGGAAGGTAGAATGGAAGCCAGGCAATGGCAAAATGTACAGGATGAGGCCATGCTAGAGCCATGAATTTATATATATAATACATATATATGTTAACTCTTGGGGAAAAGATTTTGCTTTTTATAATTGGATGTAGTCAGCCTCGAGTCTTTCTGAAGTGGTATAACTGTTCTTTTTTATTTGTTGTTTTTTTTATTTTAGACCAAGTGTCAAAAGCACTTTTCTTTGAGAACTGTTCTGATATTTGTAGCTTCTGTTTGAAGAGGACATTAGCCTTACTCTGATTCAATTTGAAGGCCAGTGTTTTGTTTTTCTGCTTTTTTGCTGTCAGAGAATGTTAAACCATCCACCGTAGCAGTCATCATGATCAAGAGCTGTACAGACCAAAGTCCATCAGCAATCCCAGTGTTGAAACATATCGCCGAGTGTATAATGATTCACTCAGATTTGTAGAGCCAAGGGAGACCATTGCATGGTTTGGATTTGGCTTGCTGTCATGTTGTTAAGATAGAATCTTACTATTTTATTTATTTATTTTAATCTATGACTTTTTGCTGCCCATGCTGCTTTTTCCTCGTTTACTTTGATCGCGAGTGC
Source organism: Psittacula echo (assembly GCF_963264785.1). NCBI lineage: Eukaryota > Metazoa > Chordata > Aves > Psittaciformes > Psittacidae > Psittacula > Psittacula echo. The sequence goes on along the minus strand of NC_137738.1, from coordinate 993,992 downwards.
TTTTGTGCACTGACACTTGTCACGTGCGTGTAATACATGTGTCTGCTCAGGAGGATCTAGCTTTTATGGTTTCTAAGGTATGCTCACGTTCTCCCCCCAGACTGCCTCCACAGTTTCCTAGAAGAATTCCCAGCCATTTTCCAGACTTGCTGAGCACAACGTTCCTGTTAGAGAGGCTCATTGACAAGCTGTGGTTGTCAGTCAGATTGCCAGGAAAGAAAACAAAAAGGTTTCGCTGTTGTGTGATTCAGTCCAGCTGAATAGCACGGAAGAAAGCAGGATTAGATCCTTGTGACAGGAGAAGATTACAGTGCAACTCAGTATTGAGCTGCACTCCACTGTCAGACCACTAAAGGAAACCAAATCTGGAAAGCAATGTGAGAAAGATGAACTTCTTTAAAATTCATTTGCCCTTCAGCGTGAATGGAAATACTGGGTTTGTGTGTTACTAATTGCCATTTAAAAAGGAAATGTGCCAATTTTTAAGTACCTGTTTTTAAAACCCGACATTCCCAAGTGTTGTATGAACTATTCAAGGTAACGATAAGTATTGCCAGTTTTAAATTTTTAGTTAGGTGTCCATAGAATAGGCTCTGGGGCATTGAGTTGTTTTCTTATTGGCAAAACTGACAATAGAAGTCTCACCTATTGCCTTTTTAGTTTTAACAATATGCTCATGGCTGTGTATCCTAATACGTGTTTTATTTGGTCATTCTGGAAGCTGAACCATTCTCAAGTGTCTAGGTAAGCAAGCAGGAGGTTACACAGCTCTGTGTGAACTAGTTCCAGTTTTCTTTTACAGGGAAAAGGCAAAAAAGAGTCAAGTTGCACATGGATTGATCCACTTGCTTTTTGTACCACCTCCAAATTGGGTACATGGGGTTTCCAGCCTCTCGGCAGCAAATACGTAATTGAAGTCTCAGGCTATGTGTCTTCTGTTGGATCTCATTTGGGGATGGGGGACAATGTCAAATTCCAAGAAGTAATTATGGTTGATTTGGTCAGACACATTTCTCTGAACTACTTCTGAGAGGAACCCATTGAACAGTCCGAGCAAGATTCATGTTAGATTTGTTAGTGTGCTGTTGTTCACTCCTTTGAATTCAATTCTAAAGGAATTCCGGTACGTGGTGAAGCAGTAAATGAAAGAAGTGTATTTTTGTGGTGCTTTAAAAAAGGAAAATATGAATTTATAAATCATATGGGCTCACGTCCAGCAAAGTCTTGTGAATGTGCATGACTTTCCAACATGTTTTCATTATTTTGCTGGATCCGCATTGTGATTTCCATGGTATTTAATACTGCCTAATAGTAAAACAAATTTTCAACTGGCAATTAAGAAAACTATGTTCATTTTGAAGATTTTTAGGATAATTTATCTGTTAGATTAGGGAGGCCTTACAGACTGACTTCACTTAAAGAGGATGTGTCACTTATTGTCAGTGTGGTATGGACTTTATTTGCTTAAATACCTTCATTTGTAAAGTATGTCTCACTTGAAATTGCTTTGTATACATTTTGTAAAAATATTTATAAAATGTTTTGTAAAAAAAGAAGTATAACAAATTGCAGTTTATTTTGTTATGTTGGATAAATACTGTTAAAAGACACAAGTCAGTAAATATATTGTTAATCCATGGATAGGAAATGTTTAGTTGGAGATTACAAATTGAAACAACCATTGCAATACAGCCAAAGATTTGGGAAAAACATGTCTATCTGTGGTTGTCTTGATTTAACCAAGTTGAATATTTACATGTCCAAACGAGGATTGTTCTCAGTTGAATTCATACGGTTGCAAACTATTCTTCCTTTTGTGCTTTTTCTAATGCAGCCCTGTTATAAAATACTGAATAGGCCAACTTCTCGTACTATTTGTGAATCTCTCTGATCATACCCTCTTAGGATTTGGTTCACATGGTGGTGTAACTACATCTAGTAACGTTGATCTCCAGATCACAAGATTGCCGATGATCCTGCTCCGTTGCCATTAGGGATCTTGCCATGGGGAGGTTGCTGTGACACACTCTCCTCCTCTAGCATGCTTCCATGAGGTACAGGCATCACTTTCCTGATACCCTGGGGAGATGGAAGAGGGGTTGTGTTAGTCACCGAGCCACCTTATCCGTGCTGCAGCTTTCAGAGCTGTGCCGTTTGTATTTGGTTGCAAGATTGCCCATTCCTGCCTTGTTTGGCTGTGAGAGGAGATGACAATTGCTGGGGACATAATGCCGCTTCCTGCTTCTGAGGGGTGATGAACCTTTTCTTGCTGTGATTGAATTTTTCAGAAGGCATGCAGAGGTTCTGCTGTAGGAAAGCTCTTATGCCCGGAACATCAACATTTTACTTTTGGAGGCTATGAGAATGAAGGATTGAAGTGCACTGCCTCTCCACTGGGATTAGGGCCTGCAGTGTTGAAAGGTAGAAAACTTCATGGTTAGTATTAGTTACTTTGTCAGTGAGACAAAATAAACATGCCTTTCGAATACTTCCCACACGGATTCAGACAGTAACACAATAAAAGCAGTCCTGTATTATTCTGATCTCTGTTTGGGTTAGGATGGCTAAACAGCTTGGATTGGTTTTTCTCTTTCTCATATACCTGTAGAATTACCAGGCAAACTTTCTGGGTTGGGAAACATTTGATGTACAGTTTACCATGCAGCTGTCTTCACTTTAGAGTGTCATTCCAATGCAAGAAAATGGTGTGTTACTTTTAATTGCCTTTCAATAGCATTTTGATGGTCGGGATTGTTAGGTTTATTCCAACATTCAGCACAGGATTTCTGAAGATGTGGGCATGCCTGTTAAGGCGTAGCTTATTTCAGAAAGTCAGAACCCCTTTTGTTTTGAGGATTGGTCCACATGAACTGCCAGAATAATTTTGGCCCAAGGAAAGGTACGCAAGGGATTTGAAGCCTTCGAAGTTTCTCTCCTCTTCAGGAATTGTTTTCTTTATGAGCCTTTGAATTTTTCCTTTAGAATTGTACACACTTTTCCCTGGAATCCTCACAAGGATGAGTTTGTTGGCGTCAAGACTTGCAAGAAGTTCTCTTCGTGACTTTGGGGGTCTGCTGTCACTTTGGTCAAGAAAAGTCACTGCAGAAAATGAGCATGGTGTGGTGATGGTCTGAAAAGCAGCACGCTCTGGGGCATGTACAATCCACTGTACGCAGATGTCAGTGCAGGAGGGGTGGGTATTCTGAATGGCTTGTTCGGAATGGATGGATTGGTGTTTGTGCTCCTGGTCTTGCAGCCAGTCATTGTACTGGAAATTGTAATAAAATCATCCATAATAATGTGTTGCAGCAAGCAGGGAGCTTTTTGTTACCTATCACAACACATGATTATGGATAATAATAATAAGCAAGCAGAAGCTTGCTGTACTAGGGAAGAGAAAGGAAAAAGGACACAATGTGGCCAGCTGAATCAGTGTTTCTGGTGTACAAGTAGAAGCCTCTGAAGTTGCCCTCTTGTGTGCTGAGCATAAAACCCTGCTTTTTCCTGCTTTCTGGAACATAGTGCTCAGTCTTAATCGCTGCTTTTGCTTTGCAGGGGTTTGTTGAGGATTTTTTTCCAATTCTGATTGTTTTCTTGGGAATCATAGAATCATTATGTTTGGAAAAGACCCTTGAGATCATTGAGTCCAACTGTTAGGCTGCAGAGTCAAATGAGGTATTCTTACTTGAGGTAAATTATCTTAGGGTCATAGAATAGTTTGGGTTGGAAAAGACCTTAAAGCTCATCCAGTTCCAAACCCCTGCCACGGGCAGGGACACCTCACACTAGAGCAGGTTGATCCAAGCCCCTGTGTCCAACCTGGCCTTGAACTCTGCCAGGGATGGGGCAGCCACAGCTTCTCTGGGCACCCTGTGCCAGCGCCTCAGCACCCTCACAGGGAAGAGCTTCTGCCTTAGATCTAACCTGAACTTGCCCTGGTTCAGTTTGAACCCATCACCCCTTGTCCTATCGCTGCAGTCCCTGATGAAGAGTCCCTCTCCAGCATCCTTGTAGCCCCCTTCAGACACTGGAAGCTGCTCTGAGGTCTCCACGCAGCTTCTCTTCTCCAGGCTGAACAGCCCCAATGTTCTCAGCCTGTCTCCATACGGGAGGTGCTCCAGCCCCTGAGCATCCTCGTGGCCTCCTCTGGACTTGCTCCAACAGCTTCATGTCCCAGCTACATTAAACACTAAGTTTTAGACCTCAGTGCTTTGAAGGGGGCAGCAAGTTTAGTTACTCCATGCTGACAGATCCAGACAGCTCTTAATGCTTCAATTACCTTTTGTGTCAACACAGCTTTTTGTTACATAGCACAGTCATACCAGAAGCCACATTTTCAACATTATCCTGAACCCTTGGCTCTGGGAGTTCCTCACTGTCACACACTTATTACATGTTTCATTCTGATTAATTTACCCAAACAGGCTTGCCCTGATGGAGCTTCACAGTCTCTGCTCACCACTGAAGTAGAAGCAACACAGACCTAACTCTGATGTTCTTTTCTAGACATGTGGCAGATAGGGCCTGTTCCCCAGTCTGTTGAATGAGTGGGAAGATAATTTCAATTCAGGATGATGGTGGTCATACTTCTCTGTAAAAGATGGAGTTTAAAAAAGCATGAAACTGAATTGATGCAGTACCCTTGGGTGGAAGGCGATGCAAGGACTCAAATTGGCCAGCATCTTGGCCCTTAGGTAAGGTAGCAGCGTTGAGTTAATGATGTTACCTGGGGTGGTGATGGAATAAAATGATTTCATACAAGCAGGCTGCTGGTTTATTTTTCCCTCTAAGCATTATAAACCCCTGACAATTCCTGCTCAGTTCTGAGAATTCAAAGCTTTATTCTCTTCTGAGCACTTTGACGCCAAGTGTTCATACTGAGATGCGGAGCTGTGCACAAATTCTGGTGAGAAATACAATGTTAGGAAGTGGTACAGTGAGGTGAAATAGTTGACATTGACATGAGGTTTAAGTTCTGTTTGGGTTCCTGTGATCAAGGCTGAAGTTCAGCAGCTGAAATGAAATGTAGAAATTAGCAGTTGTGAAGTTCAGTTGGAGAAGTACAAGGTTGAAATCATTCAAGCAACGCGTGTCATTCCTGAGCTGAGATTCTCCTTGACGTCAAGCTTTGGGAATGAATTCAGAGGTAGTTAAGCCTGACAGCTTTTTGCAGCTACCAGATGGCACATAAAGGACACTGGGAAAAGGTGCTTGGTTTTTAAGCCTGTAACTTCTATGGATGGAATCACAACTTAAGCTATGATTTGGGGGAGTGAGTTCCATCTGCTGACGAGTCAGGCAGCTCATAGGCTTCGAGAGAGCTGCGTGCACCATGTACTTGTCTGCATAGAGAAGACCTCAAAATCTGGCTTCAGTGTTTATTGTTGGAAGTCAAGGGACTAAAAGTAATTGAGATGCCTTTCTTACATAGTAGCATTCAGCCACTGGGCCAGCAGCAACAAAATACATTTATAAATGTCTGCTTTGTTCCCTTTAGAGTGCTTTAACTGATGTGAACAAGAATATTGCTGCACTATTACTGAATTTGATGGTTATTTAAACAAGTTCTGTTCCATTTGAAGGTGATTTCATCTCAGATCAGAACTTCCAAAGCTTCATTCCAGAATACAGTCCCCAGAAACTCTGTGTTGGTTTTTAAATCCCTGGATAGATCTTTCAGGCTCTGTAGATGGTGTGTGTGTGATGTGTATCCTGCGAGCAGCAGCACCAACACTGTTGGATACCTGCTGTGGTTCATTTCACAGTGTGATTCTGCTGTGTGTGCCGGAGGCTGACAAATGGCGAACAGAAGAGACACACATGTGGTTACTATTGCTGGGGTCAAACAACTTGGTTTCACCTTGCCTTCAAGGTGAAATTAATCAGGTGTTTGGAAGGCCCCTATTAACAGGGGCAAATAACAGGCTTGTCTGGTGTGTGCGAGAAAGGTTTGGTGTGGAATGCTCAGGAACAGGCTTGGAAACCATTGTGTGTGGAGCAGGGAATGCAGACGAAGCTGAAGGAGTCAAGGCTCCAGGCTGTGGGAGGCATGAGCAGGTAGGTAGGCATGTGTGGGATGGGTTTTGTGGGGACCTTTGAGATTTGAATGACTAAACTTGATTTTAAAGGCATGGGATGTATTTAAACACAGGAAGTTGCATGTATCCATTTCTGTATTAGATCCTTAAACATACTGTGTTTTTTCCCCATTGCACCTCTGTGAAAATAGATGATACTGGGGGAAGAATGAATTTAGCCTGGTGAATATTAGACTTGCATGTATATTTGTGTGTCTTACTGCTGCAAGGGTGGGCTCAACACACAGCTTGAAAGCTGGATGTGAAAGCAGAAACCTAACGTGCAAGGTCTGGTGTTAAACTGAGCAAGAACGTGACTAAAAATTGTGGGTGGAATCCAAAATACTGTGGAATGATGGAGTGTTTTCATGATGCTGAATGGGCATCACTGGCCACACAGTCTTTACCAAGAGGTGAGGAACGTGTGGAATCTGTTTGCTACTCTGCTAGTGTTTTCCCTGTGGTTATATTTTCCTCATTGCTAGAATAGGTCTGGAGTATTCAGTGAAAATGCATACAACCTCCAGACACCTGCAGTGGTTAAGGAGGGCAATGTTAATTCTGTTGCAGCCAGTCTGAGAGTTACATCTTGAGTTCCCAAGGAGTTAATACCTGCTTTTTTGAAGTTGAATTACAACACGTTTGATTTGTCAAAGCTAAGAGTGGTTTAAAGAGGGGAGATTTGGGTTAGTTCTAAGGCAGAAGCTCTTCCCTGTGAGGGTGCTGAGGCGATGACACAGGGTGGCCAGAGGAGCTGTGGCTGCCCCATCCCTGGCAGTGTCCAACTTCTGTCTTAGATCTAACCTGAACTTGCCCTCTTTCAGTTTGAACCCATCACCCCTTGTCCTATCGCTGCAGTCCCTGATGAAGAGTCCCTCTCCAGCATCCTTGTAGCCCCCTTCAGACACTGGAAGCTGCTCTGAGGTCTCCCCGCAGCTTCTCTTCTCCAGGCTGAACAGCCCCAATGTTCTCAGCCTGTCTCCATATGGGAGGTGCTGCAGCCCCTGAGCATCCTCGTGGCCTTCTTGAGAGCAGTGAGCTCAAGATCCCCTGGGTTCTCTCAGTACCAGTCTGTGAAGCCAGAATAGCAACTGGCAGTGAAGTGTCACCTTTGGCAGAGCTGTCTCTTGAGTATTCACTGACCACCTCTGGTCCTCTGTTGGGCAGCCTGCTGTCTGCTGCAGCTTGTGCGTAACTCCAGGCAGGCATTCCCAAAGCATTTGTGGATGGAGCGAGTGCTCTTCGTTTAACAGGCCTTGCCTGTTTTCAATGTTGAAAGTGTTTGATGTCCAACCTCACCCACAGCCTCTGTTATCTAGTCTGTTATCCACTAACTGCAGTAGCTGTCAGCTTCCCCTTGAGAACAGTCTGGATCTCTTCCTTCAGCCCCTGGTGAAAGCGATGCTGGCAACTGCTCTCCAAGCACAGATGGCAAGCTTGGAAATGTCCGGACATTTGAGCCTCTGCTTTTTGTGCATTCAGTCTCTGTGATCAAAACGCATTATTTATTTAGTGCCTTTGAGCTGTAATGGATCCAGGCAGAGAGCAATCTGCCATCCAGCTGGTGAGGCACTTACCAGCCACAGCAGGCACCAGGGTAAACCCAATCAGAGAGCTGCTGCCTGTAGAGGTGGTAGTGAAATCCTTACCGAGCCCTGCTAATGGGAACAGTTCTGTGCAGCTGCACATACAGACTCTTGCAAAACACCGTGTTCAGGACTGCACACTGCTGTTCCCTCTTCTGCATGCAGCAAAATACCAACCTTCCAGGGTCAGGGTCCTTGCAGCCCTTGTTGGAGCCTGCCTTGCTTTGGGATGCAGACTGCACAGAGCCTGGTTAGTGCAGACAAGAGCAGAGTGAGGGGGGATCCCATCAATGCAGATCTCAAAGGAGGTGCCAGGAGGATGGTGCCAGACTCTTTCCAGTGGTGCCCAGCGACAGGACGAGGAGCAATGGCCATAAACTGAACCACACCAAGCGTCACCTCAACACGAGGAAGAACTTCTTTACGTGAGGGTGGCACTGCCCTGGCACAGGCTGCCCAGGGGGGCTGTGGAGTCTCCCTCTCTGGAGCCATCCCAAACCCACCTGGACACGTTCCTGTGTGCCCTGCTCTGGGCGGCCCTGCCTTGGCAGGGGTTGGACTGGATGATCTCCAGAGGGCCCTTCCAGCACTGATGGTGCTGGGATGCAGGCTCAGCCCTCCTGTACCCTCAGACAGGGGAGTGCGGTTAGGGACCCCTTCCACTGGAGCAGCTTGCTCCAAGCCCCTGTGTCCAACCTGGCCTTGAACACTGCCAGGGATGGGGCAGCCACAGCTTCTCTGGGCACTTCTTTTTCCTTCATTTTGACTTCTCTTTGGAAGGAAACCCGCTCGTGTGAATGTTGTGAGCACACAGACACAATAGCTGCAAAGTGTGAATTTCTCCCAGCTGCCTTAATGGAGTGTTGATTTTAAAACCTAATTTCCCTGCTGCTTGCTGTGCAATTAACACCCAGTTAATACGTTTGGTTAGTTCAGCTGTGTGGTACCGTGCTTAGTGTCAGGCTGCGTGTCAATATGGACGCTTCAATCAAAACATCCCTTTCAGATACGTGGGTAGTCAAAGAACAAATTCTGGGGCTATGGAAGCAGGAATAAGCCAAGAAAAGCCGGTGATCTTGTTCTTCTGGATAAATTAATTGTAATGAATTGTGTTAATTTCTGTTTTGCTGAAAAAAAACCATAGCAAAGAGAGTTGAGAGAGGGGTAATTGGAAAATGTTTCTTTGCATTTACAAAGGTATCAAGTGAAAGGGAACCTGACAAAACAGAGGCTGACACAGATGGTGCATCAGAGAGGTCCATGTAAACTTGAATTACAGGGAAACAGGACAGCTAAAGAAGCAACGATAGTGAGGTCAAACCCCTTTTATTAAGCATATAACTGAATAGGAACAAATAGCACTTCCTGCCATGTGTGACAGCAATGGCCTTTGCTGGTACAAGGGTTTGAAACCCGGAGTGCAGTGAGATGGAAAAGCAAGCCCAACACCCTGCCTGAGGGCACTTGTTAATGACAAAATAACTTGTAAAAGCTGTACCTTTCAAGCTACTTCAGGACCCAACAAATCCTTCCTAAGCGGCTTCCCTGAATCTCCAGTAAATTTCACAATGTTCTGTCCTAATGAAACAAATCAGGGCTTTTGACCACTCGGCTCAGGAGGAGCAGGAGGCGATTTCCAACCCTTCTGGAGCTCTCCGGGCTGGGCACGGGGCATTTCCCTGCATTGAGAACACCCGTGTTCGATCAGCTCTTGCATTCAGACCATCCCTGCATTCGGAACACCCGTGTTCGATCAGCTCTTGCATTCAGAACACCCGTGTTCGATCAGCTCTTGCATTCACAACATCCCTGCATTGAGAACACCCGTGTTCGATCAGCTCTTGCATTCACAACATCCCTGCATTCAGAACACCCGTGTTCGATCAGCTCTTGCATTCACAACATCCCTGCATTGAGAACACCCGTGTTCGATCAGCTCTTGCATTCAGAACACCCGTGTTCGATCAGCTCTTGGTGCCTGCGCTTTGCGCATCAGTTTCGTGGCTCTCCACGAGGTGGAGGAAGCAGCTTAGGTTCGCCTTGCGCCTGGGGCTGCGCAGGGCTCCTGTTCCCGCCGCGTGTCTGCCCGCCTGGGAGGAGGCTGCAGGAGCAGGTACTGAGGCTTTCTCGCTGCTTGAGAAGTGATAAAGCGGGTTTCAGTATCCGGGCTCCTCCGTGATCCCAGCGGCTTTTCCATAGGAGGAGCTTCATCCCATAGCGAAGTGCGCGGTGGGTGGCTGGGCTGGCGGAAACCCCCGGTTCTCTGTGCTGCGGGGTGTTCACCCTTGGGGACCAAGGTCGCTGTAAACCCGGTGTTCTTTATGGATAGAATACAAGCAGGACAAATAGAGGCTGGTGCCTGGAGTTAACAGTGTAATTTACACTGAGCTCCAGGCTCTCTGTGGGCTGTGGTGGGGTTTGGAAGGACTTCACCTTGCACAGTCAGCCCCAGGCTTGTGTGTCTGCAGCTTGTGTTTTCAGTCCTTGCAGCTAAAACCAGCCCCCAGGGAACGTGCGATTTCCTTCCCTTGCCTTAAACCCCATCGTCCAATTGGTTTTGGTTTTTGCCTGCATGCAATGTGTCACAGCCTGAAGTGCTGGGTAGTTTTAATATTCAATTCAGCTGATTTCTGCTGGAAAGAAAAGAGGTTGCTGTGCCTGCTCATCTGCACATGGCAGAACCCTGCTTCTCTTCTTATGGTCATCTTGTGGCAGCTCATGTGAGTTGTTTTTCAGGGCATTCGTGTGTTTGCAGGGATGCTAAAGTGGTTTCTGAGTTGCACAGGGCTAACTTGGTTGTGTCAAGATAAAGTGCCTTTGGAATAGGGTATTATAAGGTCATTTACAATGAGCGGACAATGATATTATAAGGCCATTTAGAGTGAGCGGACACAGGGGTAGAACTGAAGGCTGATAGTAAACTGCTTGGAAAGGCTGGAAAGGAGTGTTGAGGAGCAGTTGCATCTTTGCTAAGCGATGCACTGTGCCTGTGTTGTTCTTGGCAGGATTTGGTCTGTGAGTTTACACAAAAGGGTAATTCTATGAGCTGCTTGTTGCTGTGTCCCATGAGCACCACGAAGTATGGAAGAAGTGGGAGGTGAGGAAGGTGCAGATTTGACAAACAAGGGAAATCAGGGAAAATATCCATGAGCCTCTTTTTAAATGGACAAAGGAGGGTGTTCCATAGTGCCCCAAAGCCTTTATTTCTGGGGTAAGGGCAGATGGGGGGTAAGTTTAGGTGATGCTTTCTCTCTGTTGATTTTCCCCTTTACTTGCATTACTTGTGCCAGTTCCTTAATATACAAGTTATTTTTGCCACAGTACATGGGGGCTTCCTCTAGCATAGCCTTGCCAGTTAGGGCTGTAATTCCTTCTTGATTCAGGTTGCTGTTACCTATGATGTAACTCATCCAGCTCATGGCCAAGACTGAAGTTCCTAGCAGCTTGGATATGGGATCTCTACTTCAGGTGAGATTTGGTCTCTGTTCCCTTGCATGCGTTCACTTGTGACTCTCTAAATAACGTTAACATAAACCACATTGCAAGAGGTTTCCAGGAGTCAAGCTTTGCTCGCTTCTGTGACAGCTGAAAGAATTGGGTTTGTTACTGAAGACTCAGTTGATTAATGGCCATGTATGTTAGTGTGGTAAATCAGTCCCATGGCCAAGCCCCAATTCCTCTCTAGAGGCTTAAACTACAGGTGACTGTAGTTATAATTAATAGAATCTTAGCTTCATTCTGCTCCAGTAATAGGGAGATTCAACAGTAATGCCTTTTTTCTGGGCGGAGGGGTAGCTGTATGAGAGCAGACTCCAAACTGCTTGAAGAGAAATGCATTTATCCATATATATATCTATCTATCTATCTATATCCATATATACATATCCACAGCTGTGGCCAGAGATACCTGATCTCTGGGGCTGTGCCCAATCATGTGAGTTATCTGTCCCAGCTGAGCCTCAACTGACTGCCAGAGGCCTGAGAAGTGGTGTTGGCTTTGCTGTTTCACTACTGGCACAGGACTCAAGTTGAGCAATGCTCCCATGTACTCTACATGGGGGGTAGGTCGCATTGAGCAGCATGGGACAGCAGCTGCCTTAAAGCTTCACCCTATTTTCTCTCCGGGTGAGAAGGGGAAGAACTGCCTCAAATTCTCCAACAACAGCAGGTTTAGGGTGAAAACCGAAGGAGAGCTGCAGAGAAAGCTCTGGTGGCTTCTCTACAGGACTGGGACTCTTCATCAGGGGCTGCAGCGATAGGACAAGGGGTGATGGGTTCAAACTGAAAGAGGGCAAGTTCAGGTTAGATCTAAGGCAGAAGCTCTTCCCTGTGAGGGTGCTGAGGCGCTGGCACAGGGCGCCCAGAGAAGCTGTGGCTGCCCCATCCCTGGCAGTGTTCAAGGCCAGGTTGGACACAGGCGCTTGGAGCAAGCTGCTCTAGTGGAAGGTGTCCCTGCCTGTGGCAGGGGTTGGAACTGGATGAGCTTAAGGTCCTTTCCAACCCAAACCATTCTGTGAGGATGTGAACACTATCTCCTCCTTTTGGAGTGATGGCTTTGGTGGCTCAGACTGGGACCATCCTCCTGCTGCAGGAAGATCTGTGTCTCAAAGCTTGCAACAGCATTGTTTGCCCTGTATAATTCATTATCCCGATTGCTGGTTGCCTTCATCACGAAGATGCCGTCATCTCCAATAGTTTCTAAATCTCTGTCAAGCCTTCTTCTGTTTGCTGGTGGCTCAGGGTGGCTGAAAAAAACCCCCCAGATAAATCTATGAAACATGTGGTGAAGTGAAAAATACACCAAAGCTTCCCTGCAGTGCTCTGGCCAAATCCATCTCCTGGGAGCTGCCGCTCTCGCCTGCTCTGTGCTGCAGAGCCATTTGTCTCATCTTCAGTTGCACTGCAGAGCCGTGCTTCCCCCTCTGCTGCGGCCAAACACATCCAGAGGAGGAGGTGCTGGCTTTGCCAAGCGTGCAGCTGATGACACGTGTATTTATGCTCCCTGGCAAACCGAGTTAAACAAGCAGGGACGGGGCTGGGCGCACGCTGGAGGAGGTGATGCTTCACTAGAACCGCGCTGCGAGCGGCTGTTCTCCTTCCCAATTATGGCATCCCTGCGCATCGCTCTCCCAAGAGGGAAGTGTTTGGGGGGAAGAATTCCTGCATGGGAAGGCTGGGAAGGGCCGTGGCTGTACAGTAGGGCACAGTAGCTGGAATGCCGGCTCTGAGCCCATGTACATCTGTCTCGTTCTGTTAAAAGCGTGGTTGTTTCTACCTCAGCTATTAAACTGGTAAATGAATTCCTGAAACCTCAGCGACTGGGTTCGCAGTGGGCCTGAGTTCAAGCTGCGCTTCAGTAACATCAGGTTCTGTGCAAATAAACAGCGGGGTTCAACTGTCTGCTGCTAATTATCACCCAAATCTGATTTAACGCTCTTCAAAGGGCCTCGTATCTTTCCATTTAGTTATTTGTTTCAGTGCAATGAATCTTTAATTCAAACCAAACGTGGGTCAGTTTCCAAGTGGAACAAGAAAATGTGAGGAATGTGTTTATCCGCGGTCCCATTGGTGCCTCCTTTGGGCTTTCTGTACGCGGTGTCGCTCTGTGAGTTGGCTTTGCCCATTTGGTTGCTTTGGAAAGGGCTTGGCCAGTTGTAGGAGGGCTGAAATAATTCCTTAGAGTTCCTAATGGGATGGTTCTGGGCTTTGCAGTAAGGAGTGCGAGTCGTGAAGTTACACAGGCACAGGGAGAACCTGGTAGGCTTCAGTTCCCATCCTAGCTGTAAGAAGATGGCTTTAGGATGAGATGGAGAGATGGGATAACGCACCCCAGACTCTGCTGCATTGAATCTCAGCTCCACCATGTGCAGGCCCTGTTTTCTTGCGGGCTCCGTGGTTGTCACTGTGCCTGTGCCATGTGCACAGCCAGGCCGTTTCCTTCACAGAGCTGCAGGAATCCTTTCTCTTTGTGAAATAAACAGAAAGCACCAAACGCAGGCGAGAGGCTGGGGCAGGAAGAAAATTTCACCCTAATAAATCCCACGTGCGGCCACGATTTACGAAGCACTCAGTAAAGAGCAAGTTAAAAAGAGAAATCCTTCTATTCCCTTTCATGTGGCCAAGGGCAGCCTCGTTTCTGGCTGTCTTTACTGGAGATTCATGCCAAGGTTTAACACCCGCCTCTGTTTTCCCTTCTCCTGGAAGCTCGGAGGAGGATGCTTTATTAACTCGCTCTTCTTTAGATTCATATCTGACCTCTCTTTTCTTTTCATGTGGAGGTAGTTTGGGATTCTTTCCTTAGTGAACACTTTGAGGAGCTTTCCGTGCTGTGATGTAGCATTTCCTGCACTTAGTTATTGTTTCTAGTGGCTGGAGTAAATGGACCTTTTTTTGTATGGAAGTCCTTGAATACTAAAACCCCCTCCTCAAACTCCGTGTGTTGTCTTTGGAGGCTTTGAAGAGCAGTTAATTTAGTGTCTCCACAGAAGAACCCATTTGGGTTTGGTGCCCAAACAGTCTGAACTGGTGACCTAATGTAAAATGTTTACTGCTGTCAGTGGAGGCAAGATGCCAACTTCATGGCAAGTATTTCTTACACTTCACTGCTTTGGGTTTCTTTCAGTCACAGTTAAAAGCAGGGTCCTTCTGCAGTGGAGCTGTACTTACAACATGAATCTTGTGTGCGTTTCTGTTGCGGCTGTATCTATAAGGTGCATCTCAACAGGGTTTGATGCAGGGAGTTCTTTCGTGAATGGAAGCTTTCTCTTTGTGTGGATCAGTGTTTCTTTCACTGTAAGGGTGGTGAGGCACTGGAATGGGTTGCCCAGGGAAGTTGTGAATGCTCCATCCCTGGCGGTGTTCAAGGCCAGGTTGCATGAAGCCTTGGGTGGGATGGTTTAGTGTGAGGTTGGAACTGGATGATCTTAAGGTCCTTTCCAACCCTAACTATTCTACGATTCTATGATTCCAGTGTTGTGGGGCTGCTTAATCTCCAGAGTATTTTTACAGTGTATTTTCAGTCCTGCCAAATCCAATCCAAACAGTTGTATGTTCTGTGAGTCTATGTTTTCCTCCTACAATGAAGGCAGAGTATGTGCTGGTAGAACTGGTACAGCTTACACATTAGGACGTATAGGTTTTGTGTTTGGATTGTCTCAGTGTTTGTTGATGAAGGCAGAGGATTTTACTTATTTAAATAAACCAAAAGTAATAATTGACTCAGGAACAAGCACTTGCCTGTCAGGATAGGAGTGGGATAAATCTTATGGTAAGGATATTCAGATTCATAGATGCATTTAGTGTAAATTCCATGGGTGTTTTGTATGGTTTGGTTGTGGTGTATGAAGGCACCTCTTCTTTCCTAATATCTATGGCTGTTCTGCTTAGGTGATGAACAGCAACAGGAGAAAGACTTTGCATTTCTACATGCTCAGGGCCTTCAGATAATATCCAAAATGGTTTGTCTCTTATTGGAGTGAAGGCCTAAAGGAACAGTCACCTCTGTGCAGTTGAGAATGGGTGATTGTGAGCTCTGTTAGGTTCTTCAGTGATTTAGCCATAATCTTCATTGTAATTGGAGCTCTCTTTAGTAAAACCTTCACCTTTAGTAAAAACATTCTTCTCTTTAAGGATCTTCTGCCTGCAGGTTGGCTGCCTGGAGCGATGTTTATACCATAGGAAGCATGACACCACTGCTAAAATACCTTGGAATCACGCTGTTTTGTGG
This sequence comes from Psittacula echo, assembly GCF_963264785.1. Classification (NCBI taxonomy): domain Eukaryota; kingdom Metazoa; phylum Chordata; class Aves; order Psittaciformes; family Psittacidae; genus Psittacula; species Psittacula echo. The sequence continues at coordinate 978,603 of NC_137738.1, read as the reverse complement.
GAGGGTCTCTGTTCCATCATCTTGTTCCATCAAAACTTGAATTGAGACTCTGGGAACTTGTGGATGTGATGGGTACAGTTTGAAACCACCAGTTCTGAATGAACACATGGGCTTTCTCTTGAGTCATTGAGTAGCAATAATCGGCATCCTTCAGGGTTGCATTGCACATGCTTGTTCACAGTTCTCTGTAGTCTGGAGTTGCTCTTTGAGTTGAAAATTTGGAGAAAATGAGGGCTTGAAGGTGGGCTCCAGTGGGAAAAGAGAAGGGAGAGCCCCCTGATCTCTTTTCTGACTTCCAGGTGATCTCCTTGTTGTGATTCAGGTCTAAGTGCAACCATTTCTGCAGGAATGATTCTGAACTCTGGCCCTTCATTGTGCTTCCTTCCAAGAGGAGGAGAATGACCTCAAGTTCTCTTCTAGCCACGTGGTACAGAGTAAATGGGTTTTAAAACAGAGATACGTTTTTGAGGATACGTTTGCTTTAAAATCCTTTTGCTTCAGAAACGCGTCCTTTAGTTTTGTACCAGACTGCTCCAATTCTCCTTCATGGCCCTGGTTGTGATATTGTGGAGGAGGAAACTTTCCCTCTCAGGATCTTTCACTCCCTCCTTCTGTCAGTCTGTCTCCTCTGACCCCTTTCTCTTAGAAAGCTTCTTATCTGAAGTGCTCTTTTGATGCCTGTTTTTGTAGCCAGCTTTGTTACTTTGGCCCTATGTTGTTGACTCATCACTTACGAAGAAGATACTGAACTGCAACTACCCGATGCATTCTTGGTAACTCAACACATAGCCTCTTAATTACATGGATCAAGTTCAGTCATAGAGGAAATCCAATGGTTTTCCAGACTGGAGAATAAACTAAAATCATCCTTTGCTATCTGTTAACTTCAGTTCATTGACTAGTTTGCTCTTGAATAATCTGCATCCCTGCTGCATATTATTGCCCATAAATCAGTAACACAGTCTGCGTGTGCCAGAGCTTGTGTCGCCAACTTTGTGCTGGGCATTTGGACTATCTGAGACTCAGATTGCTTTTACATATGGAGGAATCTCCAGTATTTGTTCATGTCTGCTTTTGGTCTAGTGAATCTGTTAGAGCAGGATGAGGCCTTACGTTGGATTCTTCTCTGATCCTGAAGTAGTTTGAATTGTTTGTTTAATTGCAGCCAGAAATAAAGTATCAAAAGAAGAAGTGTGGAGAAATTCAGCTCAGCTGTATGTGATTTTAAATAGGTTTTCCAACCTCTGTACAGCTCGGTCCTGAATTGGGAACAGGGAAGAGTGAATTGGCCTCCATAAGCCTTCAATGGGGCATGGCCCAAACAAGCTCAGGACATTTTATCCACTGAAATTCCTCCGTAGATCCTAGGTAATCTTCCCACACGAGGAGTGTTGGGGCTGGTGGGACCCCCCACGCTGCTTTCACACCTGGGTGACTTCATTTCATCAGGGTGAGGTCAGGGAACTCTCAAAGCTCAGTGCACATCCATAACCGAGCCTTTATAAGGGCTCCACCATTAGTGGTGTCCAGGGCATAAAAACATGCTGAGGAAAACCTTCGACAACATATCCATGACTTTCCTCCCTTGTGTTGCCATTTCTGCCCAATGGAGGAGCCCTGTGGCAGTTATCCATGCCTTTGACACCTTGGTGCTGTGTTATGTTCTGGCCATGCGCTCCATATGGGACTGTGTGCTGAGACCCTTGGAAACTGGAGCTGGTGCACAATGTGGAGCTTCGTGCCAAGAACGCCTTAGATCAGCTCTGCTGGTTGTTAATAAGTTCCTGGGCAGAATTCAAGGTGTTAGTTTGAACCTATAAAGCCCCAAATGGTTACCCAGGGGGCTGCTTCCCTTCCTACAGCCCTTGGAACTGGGATCAACCAGAGACTCTTGACCTCGGCTTTGGAATTCACATCCCAAATCCATCCACCTGGGCTGGGCTCTGTCAAAAGCCAGTGTGTGCTGGAAGCTCAGCTCCCTGCCTGATGAGCTGGTTGGGGATGGTGTGAGGTCTGCTTTCTGCTCGTGGTGCGGTGTGATTTTACCTCCTGGTGAGTGGGGTGGCTTTTCCTTTCTCTTTACGGTAGGGAGAACACTATTGCTTTTGAAATGATACCGCAGCTACAACGTGTGGCTGGAACCAAGGCATTGCCAGCTGCATGTTAATTGCATTTCTGAGTCCATTGAAACCAGTGGGAATACTCAACTCATTCCTTGGAACTAGGTTTTATTCCCCTGAGCAAAGCTTTTGCCATCAGATAAGAATCTATAAGGAAGTTCTGTGTAAAGATGGATGAGGTCGGGAAGCTCTGATAACAGGACTTGACATGCCAATATAGGGTAGAAATGTTAGCTAGAGAGAACAAAGACAAACAATAGTATAAAGGGAGGCAAAACCCATGCTGAAGGTTGTCATGCAGTCTGTTTTATTCTTACCTCCTTGGATGAGGTGCAGAAGGGGGGAAGCTGCAAAAGGGTGGGATGTGCTTGACCGTGATTTCTGCTGGAGAGAGTGAGGATGGGATGTTTAGTTACAGTTCTGCCCTCAGAACACACAGGCTGGGCTGACTGTTGTGCAGGGCAGACTGCATGAGGTGCCGTGGTGTGGTCTCACAGGGCGCATCAAGGAAGTTGAACCTGAAAGACCAGAGCTGGGATATTTGAGCATCTCAGTGGTTTTGATTGGCTTTGCTGTGCTCTTTAGGAAAGTGCCTGTAAAACTATTTGGGGTTTGGAATAGTGCATTCCATGAACAGGAAGAAATGGTGACGAACGAATTTGTTGTGTTTAACAATAGAAATAAATAATAAGGCCTGGCTGTTTCAAATGGGAAGCCTTGGAGAAGTCTAGTGGCTTGATGAGAGAAAGAGCTGTTGCTTCTCTGTTTCACCTGGAACTGTCAGGAGAGGGAGGGTAAGGTCTTATAAAGCTGAGAGTATATATACATCCCAAGGCTGGAGGATTTTATTCACTTGTGGCTCATCCCTGATGTTGTTTGGCCACAGCCCAAGGTTCCTGTCTGATAAGACAGGATGTAGAGCTGTGGGTAATCCATCCACCGAACAGCACGAGCCGGTTTTCCTTGGTTTTGCGGGTATGAACAGCTTGTCCCTGCATTTTTATTCCCATTTATTTAGACAGATCCCACTTCAGGTGTTGCTCCGTGTGCACTACATCCACAGCAGAGAGGCACTGAACCCCCAGGGAACTGCAGGGGCCCCCCAAAGCACCAGACCCCATTGCAGCACATTCCTTCATAGAGAAGATACGGCAGATGCTCCGTCAGCCCGAACTGAATGTTCTGCTGTGTTTGCAGCTATGGGGCTGTAACTGATTTAGGCAACCTGGAAAACTGCCTCTCCTTAAAGCCCTTCTACATTCACACAGTGAGCAAACCCCCCAGGTCTGTCAGGACGGAAGGAAGAGCCACCCTCAGGTACTCATGGGCTTTCGAAGCTGTGTCTCTGTTGCCACTTAAAGAGCTCTGTTTTCCCTTAGGAAAACGCACGTCCCGGCTCTAATCAGTTTATTTGTAAGTCTGATTGACGTATGATGGGCCAAAGTCAGACTGACAGTGATGTGCAATTTTACACCCTATCTGGACACAGTATGTACTTGGTTTATGATCCAGCGGGGCATGCTTGCTAGTTATTGTTGAGGTCAATCAAAGTGTAATTGTAACATAGGGAAAGACGGTCCCAGGGCTACAAAGATTTGTTTCCAACAGCTGCTATTCATTATTCATTAAACTCTCCCTTCTGTTTGTGAAATTAATAACCCTTGGCCTCCTAACATGGCATCAGGCTTGAGGAATAGAGTTTGAAATCAAGGATGCACTGGTTTCATCCCCAAACAAGTGAGAGCACAAAGCACTTCAGCCAGTAAGAGCACTTGGCTGCAGAACTTAGTATTTCTGCTTGTGCAAAACCAGATGTGAGTTAATTAACCTGAAATTTATGGGCACTCTGTGCTGGATGTGAGAGGACTGACGGGTGCACAATAAAGCCCAAGCTTATGGAAGTCAGGGGGAGCACTCGAAAATTCAGTTAAGGAAGTTTTCATCAGAATTGAAGGCAAAAGTACAGTATCACAAGTCAACAATAGGGGAATATCAGATTAACCACAGTATATTCAAATTGGCACTTGCACCTCCGTTAACTGCAAGGTTTTCCAACTCCAACATCCCTTTGCTATTGTTTGTTGGAAGTATAGCACAGCCTTTGGCTCAGGATGATGGTGGAAGGAGGCTCGTGATGTGTTTCTATCCCATGAATCCCAGTCCTGTGTCCTTGTGAATGGTGCTGCACTGAGACGGGACATGGGAAAGGTCTCGGGACAGCTTTGGAGTGTGGCTGGGGACAGGGACTGGTTGGCTGCAGAGCTCCCGTGCAGCTCTGGTGCTGCTGAAGAGCAGCCACAGAGGGACCCAGGCACTGGATGCAGCTTCACTGAGCCCATTGGACAAACAGTGCTGCTCTGGGAGTGCTTCTGTAGCCGGGTGAGGGATGTGGCTTTGATTCCATGAACCACACAAAGGGAACTGTGGTGGCTGTGGTTTGTTGGGATGAGAGCTCTGATTGCTGAATTGCAATGGCAGTTGTCTTGTCCATGCAAGTTTCTAACCTCTGCAGCAGTGAGTGCCTGCTGCTTCAACTGGCCTCGGAACAAAGTGGTCAGAGCAGCTTCCAGTGTCTGAAGGGGGCTACAAGGATGCTGGAGAGGGACTCTTCATCAGGGACTGCAGCGACAGGACAAGGGGTAACGGGTTCAAACTGAAAGAGGGCAAGTTCAGGTTAGATCTAAGGCAGAAGCTCTTCCCTGTGAGGGTGCTGAGGCGCTGGCCCAGGGTGCCCAGAGAAGCTGTGGCTGCCCCATCCCTGGCAGTGTTCAAGGCCAGGTTGGATGCAGGGGCTTGGAGCAACCTGCTCTAGTGGAAGGTGTCCCTGCTTTCAGCCTCCCTGTGGTGTCAGTTTGAGCATGGGATGCAGCGCTCTAAAAGCAATCTGATGAGGAGAAGATACTCACTTTGAATTCTACCCAGCCAAACCTCCACCAGAATAGCCAAATGTAGAGGTTGCGACTGGAGAGCATCATCTGTGGTGACATTCCCACTGTTGTGAGATATCCACTGAAGAGCAGTGCCCTGAACATCCTACCTGAATGTAGGATACACCACCTTGGTGGTGGGTGGCTGTGGGTAGGACCCATTGCTCTCTCTGAGACCTCCTGCCTTCCAGATGTCTTGGGCACACTCACTGAATAGTGGAGCTTCAAATCCTGTGTATGGGAATGGGCCCTATGTCTCTTTCTCCAGTGCATTGGGCTGTTCTGTATTGGCATGAAAAACTTGCAACGTTTGCCAATTCCCCTCCAACTCTTAATACAAGTTATAACAAAACTTAATAGCAGGCACCTAAAATTGTGCTCACGATTCTTCTGCGGTTTTATGTTAAAGTCAGTGGAAAACTGTAAGTTTTCTTGTTGAAAGTTGACTTGTAAGTCAACTTCAGTTGACTTGAGAGGATGTTGGGTTCAGCCCAGGCAAATCTTCCCTGTTTCATCACTTGGTGATCAATACAGGGGCTAAAATATGTACAGGATGTTGTGCTGAGGCTGGGTGTCTCGGTCTCTATGGGAAATACGATTACATTAACTGTGATGTGTGATCATAAGACCAGTAACTATGGTGATATATCCTCAAGTTAATTAAAATTGGTCTGATAGCATTAACACAGCAATCTCTCTACTCTCTGACCCAGTCTCTCATATCCTTTCCTGTGTAAATTCCACTGCTTATTCACATGGGTGAATTAATTATTATTAATTATTTATATAATTAAATATATAATATAATAAAATAATATATTATAATATATATTATATAACAGTATAATATATAATAATATATAATAATAGAATAATATAATTATATAATTAATTATTATTAATTTCACATTAAACCATCACTAAATGTTACAAGTATGACACGTTTCTAAGCAAACACTGGGATATCCATTGCCCATGAGCATGTTTCCTCAGCTCTGCCAGCTTTGTTGGGCAGCTTATCTCCTGTTCTCCCTAAGTCTGACCTTTCATGTTTAGGTAGTTTGAAGACACTAGAAAACCAGCTCTCTTCTCAATTGTAGCTTGGGGGTAAGGTTAAAATACCATGTAGCTGCCGTATGTTTGACATTATACAGCCACAAAACTGATAAGCCAATATTTTCTTTCTCAATACCCAGTCCGTTCTGCAAAAGGACATATAAGAAGCGTTCTCATTCTTTGTGCTGCAGAAGGCCTGGTGGTGTTCAATACAGAGGGTTGCCACTGGTGTTTATCTTACTAAATCTGTTCACATCAATTGGTTCTGCCTACCCCATATTTCAAAGCAAAATGATGGGGAAAGGTCATGTAGATTGCCCTTCCCTTCTGTTCTTGGCTTAAGGGTGTCCTGTTTGTAATTAAGGAACAATTTCTGTGGTGACTGTAGTCAAGAAATCTGTCTTTCCCTCTTTCTCTTCATGCAATATTTGGAAAGGGATGTGGAAGGCAGGGACCAGCTAATGCAGGTGGGAAATGTGTTGCTACAGAGCTGATTTGGTTTATGTTTTTGAGAAAGGCTGCTTCTGTGTTGTGTATTCCGGTTCCAGTCCATCCGCTATCGGCACTGGATTTGGAGGTGGAGGGCTGGATGTGGAGGCTTTGTTTGCAGTGCCATGTGGCCTTACAGTGAGAAACGTTCCTCGGTGCTTTGGAGCAACCTAAACCACATTGCTCAGTAGGTGCTGACTCCAATGAAATGGAGCCATCTCGGTGCAGGTTTGTTGTCTGAGTGTCGAGGAGGCTGTGGGAAAAGCAGCTATTTCTGTACTGATGAAGAGGCTGTGGCGGAGAATCATGATTCTAAGGGTAAAAGGCAAAGTGGAATGCCTGGCATGTGGAATATTTTACCATTGTAACTCTTTTATTGTAACTTCTAGCGGGATTCATGCAAAATGGTCCCTTTTAGAAGAGCAGAAAGAGATAATGAATGTATTGTTGCTGCAGTCTGGTCCCAGAGAGACACTAAAGAAAGATGAAATCTGTTTTCCATCACAAAGCAGTCCGAGAGCATTTGGGCAATACAGAGATACAGTGTACTTCTAGAGGCTGGTATTGGGTTGATCTCCAGAAGCCTGAGCTTTCAGCCTTCTGTGGAACAGGGTTTGTTTTCCTGCTTTTCTTCAAGCCCCTGTGCTGTGTTTGCTCGCAGGCTGCGCTGCTTGGATGGATCCGAAGGGATTAGCGATGGGATGTAAGGGCTTTTCTATCTAGGTCAGGTTGGATTTAGCACTGACTGAAAATGACCCCGGTTGTTTAGGACTCTGGATCAGATGTTCACAGCGGTCTGGGGCATCTGGGGTCGTAGTGCAGCTCAAGTTGAGAAAGCAGCTAAAGCTGGAGCACCATTGTCAAACTGCTAAGCAGCCGAGGACAGCACTGACTGTTCCCACACAAGGTTTCATTCGGATGCGCTTTCTCTTCCTTTTTGAGGCTGAATGCTTTAATCCTAGGTGCTGCATGTAATGCATTTACGAGCTGGGAAAGCATGCATCAGGCCAGGCATCAACCTGATGAATTGGGTTTAGTTTGAATTCTGGAGTCTGGATTGCCTTGTCACTACTTTGAATCAAGAGACTGTTTCTGAGGCTGTCAGCAGGTTCAGAGCGTTCTCCTTTAGAATTGGAAGGGAGGAAAATCTTCTTTACCTTTGCACTTTGTGCAAGATTTATTTCAAAACTAAAATAATCAGGAAGGAGAAGTCTAAATGTCCTATTAAAAATGTGCATATGGAGAGAGCCTTTACATTATAACACCTTTAATTCAGTGGGTTACAGGCTGAGAACATTGGGGCTGTTCAGCCTGGAGAAGAGAAGCTGCGGGGAGACCTCAGAGCAGCTTCCGGTGTCTGAAGGGGGCTACAGGGATGCTGGAGAGGGACTCTTCATCAGGGACTGCAGCGATAGGACAAGGGGTGATGGGTTCAAACTGAAACAGGGCAAGTTCAGGTTAGATCTAAGGCAGAAGCTCTTCCCTGTGAGGGTGCTGAGGCGCTGGCACAGGGTGCCCAAGGGTGTTGTGAATTCTCCATCCCTGGATCTCAAGGTCCTTTCCAACTCTGACTATTCTGTGATTCTGTTCAACCAGTTTCAGGGACTTTGCAGTTGCAGACACCCTGAGCTGTGCTGGTGGAGTGTTCCCTGGTTTGGGCAGACAAGGTGCTGTAAATCTTCATTCTCTCTGTGATAAATTGTGTGCTAATGAAGACAGAACTTGCTTTGATGTGAAACCAGGTTAAAAGAAGAATTCTTCTGATGAGAGAACCCCAGAGATAATGAAAATAGCAAATTAAGGGGAAATGATGGATCCTGAGGAGGAATTTTTGTGTGGACAATGACAAATTCTGTACAGCTGTACCTGAATATTTGTAGCATTTGAGTTAAGATCCAAGGGGTGCATTTAAAACTACTGGTACAGGTAATCACTGAAAAATATGGTGCTGCATTTTGGGCGTAAGATGGGTTTCAGTGTAAGCACACCTCCTCCATTCCCGTAAATCACAGCCTGTGTCTGTATGTACAGCCTGTGTTGCCTTACTCCACAGAAAGGGGCTGCGAGTGAGTAACTAAAAGGTAGAAGGGATGATTCACCCCAAATCCTGTCTGTGGGGATCACTTTGATGCTGTCACCAGGCTCATGTGCAGTGTGCCAGAAAGGGAGCCCTCATGTTAGTTGGTTTCTGTGCCCTCGGTTTGGCTCAGTGCTGCATCACCCCAGTTTTATATCCATGTAACACTATGGGGTGACCTCCAGGCTTTTTACTTCTGTATCTCACTGAGGCATTTACTGAGCATCCTTTTAACTGAGTGCCTTTCAGTCCTGTGCATAAGGCCGGCGACTCTGACAAGGGTAGAGCATGTGTTGCTGTTGTCTGTCCACTGCAGCTTCAGGACCAGATCATTCAGAGCCTGGTGGTATACGGAAAATCTCTTGATACCTGCAGAGTGGTCGCATATGTCCTAGCCTAAAGCCCACTGAAATAACCAGGGGCTTTACTACAGATTGAAAGGTCACCTTTAATAACAATTATTCCCTTTTTACAGTTCGCCTTCAGTCATAATCAGGCTGCATGTTTTTATGTGTTGCTTTCATTTCTCCCACTGATATTGGATGTTTTAAGGAGGTAAACCTGGCCTCATTTGTCATTCTGTCAAATGCTGAACATCAGACCTGTACTTGAATTATCAGTCGCATGTGGATTATGTTACCTGTCTCTGTTCTGATCTGTTTCTGGTTTCCATATGATACAGCTGGTGTTGGGGTTTTTTATCAGAGAAAAGCTATAACCTGGAAGAACCAACATTAATTTCCTCTGGAGCCTTATGAAAAGTATCAAGGGTGCGCCTGACTTGTGGTGACAGAGCTTTTCAGCATGCTCTGAGAAAGAACTGCTTCTGGGCACACATGGCAGCCAGATAGAACTCACACAGCAGCAAACGTATAGTACTAGTTCGTTAACTTTCCCTTCATGGATCTGCTAAGCAGTTACTTTACTAGCACTTTTAATGTACCATCACATGTCTGGGGTCAGGTACCAGTAATACCCAGCTGCAGATGAGGCTGAGTTTCCATCAGACCTCAAACAATAGTGATTAGTTGGAAGTTTCATACCTTCAGAGTCTTATAAACTCTGTCTTCTATGTTACATCAGGCATTCATGAAAGGGAAGACAGAATGAATTAGTCAATGTAAAATGTATCTGGAAGCCTAAGATAATCCTGTAATTCCCAGTGTTATCCCTAATAACGTGACTCCAAAACCAGCGATGAGACAAAGCAACAGGGTCAGTGCATGCCAGGCTTCAGATAAGATCTTCTGTGCATTCTTTCCTTCAAGATCTAACCAAAGAAGTTGAAAGTGGTTTGACAAACCTTTTGATAGTCTTTAGTCTGAAAGGATTAGGAGCCTGCAGATGAATATGGTGCTCCTCAATCTTCCTGATGAAAAAGCTCTGCTGAGGCAGCCTCAAATCACTGCAAAGAAATCACTGTAATTCAGGAACCTGGGCTCTGTTTTATCAGTTCCCAGACGCAATGCAGCAGATATTGGGTATGAGATATCGCAGAATCATAAAATTGGGGTTGGAAAGGACCTTAAAGCTCATCCAGTTCCAACCCTCTGCCATGGGCAGGGACACCTTCCACTAGACCATGTCACCCAAGGCCCTGTCCAACCTGCTGCAAGGGTACTTTAAATGGACCCTCAATGGGCAGCTGATGGAAGAAGGAAACGGGAGGAGTGGTTGATGTGAAGCCTCAGCTGATGTTCACCTGGTCCCATGCCCATGGCTGGGTGTGGAGGAGGTGGGTGCCTGTGGCCTTCTGGCTCTTGAGACATTGACATGACTGTAAAGGAGAGGCCAGCAGCTGGGACAACAGTGGTCTGCTGGGCAGGACACCAGAAGGGCAGAGGCACCGAGAGGGGAGCCTCACACCAAGGAAAACTTGGGATTTGTTTTCTCTCTGCAGACCAAAGACAAGAAGCAGCAGAATGCAACCGATCCCAAGGTATCTGCTTATCAGTTAGTGGTGCTGTGATGTCTGGGCCTTAGTGCTGTGTAGCCCTCCTTGAAACCACTCCCTGTTTGTTCTTCCCATTGGATCCTAGGAGAAAGGCTAAGCCAGAGTTTCTAGCTCCCACTGGAACAGACTGTGAACGCAGGAGGGTTTGCTGTGATTTTCTCTGGGAAGGAGCTGTGGTTGGGACATATGGTCTTTTAATTTGGAAAAATCTTACGTTTTCCAGGGTGCTTGCCATGATCCAGGGAGAGTTTGGGTTCACGGCAAAGATGGGGGGTGGAAAAGCTGCTTTATGGGTGGGGGGTTTTACGTGTTAGCTATTGTATTTCTCCAGCTGGGGCTCTGCCACACAATGTTTTTCACTCTGTTTTTGGAGATTTTGCCACTAAAACCTTGGGAAGAAAGGAACCTTCTTCCCCTTTGCAAGGCTGGTATTGTTTGGGATGCCCTGCTGGGCTTCTGAAGGCAAGTGATGACAGACACCCTGTGACAGACATAAAAACCAGCTCTGGAAGCTGAACAGCAAATCGAGCATGTGAGCAAAAGCTCCACTGACTTGTGCGTGTCTCCATCACTGCCTGCCAGTTTCAACACAGGCTATGTCAGTTATAGCACTTCTCATGCTTCTTGGAAGGGTTGGCTGCTTTGAATAACTGAAGAGAAAAGAGAAAGGTACCTTAAGGCTATGAAGTGTGTAATAGTGCAGTTTCTGGAGAAGCAGTGCGATACAGGGATGTGGAGATGTGAGCTGCAAGAACCTGTAAGTCAGATAAAACCCCATGAATTCACTTGTACCATAGTGAGAAGATTCCCAGTCCTCAGGTCAGGGGTGAGACCTCGATGCCCAATCAGAAAGAGCTGAGCCCCTTAGACACGCATTATTATATCATTGAAGTTAAATGTGTGGCTGTACCATTAACTTTATGGTGGAGCACAAGAGTCAGATGATGTGCTATTCCCACCCTGTGATTCCTATGGATCATGGGCATCGCCGCAGTGAACAGCACAGTTCTCATGTGAACGGATGTGGTTTCAAAATCACTGCTGTGAACTAAACACACGAGTCTCAGGCAAGTGAGCTCCAGTCCAGTTTGGTTTGATGGCAGCTTCCTACCTGGAAGCATTTGCAGTGCTGTTGTGGCCCTAGGGAACATTGTGCTCTGACCTTGACTCACCTGGAAGCAAAAGGATGAAGACGGATGGGCAATGGAAGAGTAGGAGCAGAGAAACAGCATAGGTGTAATGTGGTTAACCCAGGCTTGGTTAATCAAGGGCTGCCTGGGGTATAGAGAGATAGCCATGAGGCAGGGAGGAATGGCAGGAGCAGCTTTTGCTCCCCATAAGAGAGGGTTGTGTCCTCTAGGTCTACTCATACTGAAGGAAGAGGAACTTCAGGCTGGTATACCTCATCAGATCCGACAGTGGCATTCCTCACTGAGCACACCTCAAAATGCTTGTCAGAATCTTCTTTTGCTGTTCTCCTGTCTCTAGCTTCCTAACCAAATACACTTGCGTACTTCCAAGTTCTACAGGGGTTAATTCACTGGGACTACCTTGGGGATAGAAATATTTGGAAGCACTGGAATTCCTGTTTCTGCAAGTGTGAGTGGATGTTATCTGTTCATGTCCGGCTGTGTCTTTGATATCCTCAGATGGAAGGTGATGGTGACGCCCCAAGCCGTTTCATGCCAGCCATATATCACCATTCTGGCACCAGTCCTTTGACATCTGACCCGAGTACTATCAGTTGCAGTGCATTCAGTTGCCTACAAAAGCCAGCTTTTTGCTGTAGGGAATAATATTTCCTGTAGCTCCTGGTAGACCCAAGGGGCCAGAGAACTCAGAGGGCTGGGCTCTCCCCTTGAGACTGTGTGAGATGCCTGTTTCCACTGCAGAAGAGGCCCTCTTTGCTCATGTGTAGCTTGCACCTTTGAGGGCAGCTCAGCCTTGCACAGGATGGATAGCACTCCCTGAATGAATGAACAGTTATTTGGCATCTCACTTCATTATTCCATGTTTTCTTCCCAGCTTTTGGGCCCTGTATGTTTCCAGGGTATCCTTTATATGTAAGGGTCTCTCTTTTTGTAGACTTTTCTATGGTGATGATCATGAAGTTACCTGAGACTTCTAAATCAATGCGCTCAGTTTTACTTTTACCCTGTGAGGTGAGGAAATGGACCAAACCAGTGGCAGAGGGGATTAAGACTGCCTCAGGGATATTGAGAGTCTTCAATAATTTCATCTGGCTTTATTATTAACTGATTATTAGCTTATTTCAGCTGGTGGTAGCATTATTATTAATAGTAACATTATGACTATTTAAATAGCATTATTATTAGTACTATTTAGATAGCATTATTAATATTACTATTTAAATAGCATTATTATTATTATTATTACTACTATTTATATATCACTTCAGCCAAATCTGCTTCAGATAAGGAGCTGGGAGTACCTGAGCTGCCCAGAGCCACCTGAAAGCCTTGCCCATCTGCAAAGGTAAGCTTGAATGACTGAGAGCAGCATTCATGTCCTGGAGCCATGACAATGGCTCTCCCTGCGCTCACTTTGCATGTTCAAGTCTTCCCAGCAAAAAGGCAGAATGAGGAAGAAAACAACAGTCATGTAAAACCTGGATGGTAAATGCATGGTTCAGCTCTGTGGGATGTTTGAAAATCCCCCCCAAGGGCATCAGTGTTCAAATAAAAGGGTTTTATTCTGCCCCACTGTTGATCCTACAAGGGATTTTTCTTTTCCTCACTGTCTTCAGCTGGAGCTTTGTCCAAATTACTGGCCAAATCCAGGTCATTTTGTGCACCAAAACACTGAGAGCCTTAATTCTCTGGCTGTTCAATTTTCCTTTAATAGAATCTTTGTAGTGTGATTCCTGGGGAGCTTTGCACAAAACCCTTCTCCCAAAGCATTCCTGAGGTAGGCTCCCTTGCTGTCAGTCAACAGGTCTGCACTGGTAATGCCAAGCACAAGCTTGACCCATGAGGCAACGTGTTCTCAGGGTAAAGATGCCAGAGTCTTCCTGAAAACCTTCCCCAAGGAAGGGACTCCCTACGAACACCAACTCATAACTCAAATCAGCACAGGAGATCCCATCCTCACAACCACAGCGGTGGCTGGAAAGTTCATTTTGCCAATGGGCTTCCCAGTGAAATACAAACAGAGTGGTTTGGGTTGGAAAGGATCATCCAGTTCCAACCCCTGCCACGGGCAGGAACACCTCACACTAGAGCAGGTTGCTCCAAGCCCTGTCCAACCTGGCCTTGAGCACTGCCAGTGGTGATTCCTGCCTCGTGATTCCTGACTGAGCTTTAATGGCTTACAAGAGTGGGATATTTCGTTTGGCAAGGCTTGTGAAAGAACTTCTGCCAGTTGTTATCACCTGGACCACTGGAGTTTTTGCCTTCCATTTCAAAATTAGCTAGAATTAATTTAAAATTCACTAGAGGTTTGTTCTTTTTGGGAATTGCAGAATTAGTCTTTTTTTTTGTCATTGTTCAGACTGAGGAATAGAAAAACATGAGGAAAAGCTTTGCTTTTCCTCCAGCCCCCATTATTTGCACAAGCAGTTCTGTCCCTCTGAGAACGGCGCTTCCAGTGAGGCGCAGTAACTAAGTTCTGACTTTGCTTTTAAGCCAGATTTCATCTAATATTGGGAGGGATCGGACTTCTCTGCTCCTTTATAGCTAGAGTTCATAAAGGAGAAAGATCAAGCTTCTCTTGCTGACAGAGTCCATTGGAAATTTAGGTTTTGAGGTTTATATTGTTGCTATTAGAATCCCATGGAAATAAATAGATAGTCAGGACTTTTTACATGGGAAGGAATGGCAAAGGCAGGGTGAGAGCGAGGTCCAGCTCTGCGCCTGGCAACAGCAGTCTCTTGCAAGCAGCACTGCGGTGGGCAGTCCCAGTGCAGTGATTTGTTTGATCTGTTCTAAAGCCCTCTCTACCAGCGTGTCGCTACCACCCACTTGTATTTATTGTGCACTTTTATTTTTGCTTGGTAATATTTTTCGGGTGTTTATTTTAAAAGGTCTGCATTTTGTGGTGACAGTCTCCCATTTTCGGAATTAACTGCTAGCAGATGTTGCTGTGTGGTGTGAAGCACACGCAGCAGCTCAAACCGCCCGGGTCTGGATACCGGCTTAGGGAAAAGAATCTTTGTGTTATTCCAGCAAGTTTCAGGAGTGTCCATAAAGTGCTTATGTGGAATCTTATTCAGAAAATAAATGACTGTTGTTTTTATGGCTTTTAGGTCGTTTTAGTGTTGGGAATTACTACTGAAACCTTACAAGTCCGTACCGTGCCTTGAGAAATGAAATATCATTTGAGCGGTGGTATTTAGGAAAGAATTAGCTTCTAATATGTTATATACAGGCAAATGCAGGTAAGTTGTACTTAGAAGCTACAACTGCCTAGTATTGTCCCTTATAAAATCCCTGGTACCGTTGCACACATCTGCTAAACCTTAGCTTTTGGAGCTAAAAGCTTCTGTGTTAGCAGAGCACTTTGATTAGGCTGTTTGTGAAACCGTGGCTGCAAATGTGATTGGGAAACGGGGAGCTGTGCTTTTCCTGTTGGAACAAGGTATTGCGGTTTGGCTGGGGCATTGGCCTGTTGCCAGGGATGTGCTTTTCCTGCTGCATCTATGAAATCTCACCCAGTTTTGGACAGACCATGCTGAGGTTGCATGTGTTGCACAGTGACTTGCTAGGCAGGTAACTAACCTGTCCAGACCATCTATGTGCCATGCTACAATTGCTTATCCGAGTAACTAGGTGAGTTTTAAGCACCCGCTGTTCTCTATGCCTGTTGTCAGCAGGACAAGAAGGGGAAAGAAAGGGTGTTACAATGCAGCAAGCGATTCACCAACCTGTGGCTGGATTGCTCAGGAGGAAGCTGTGGCCCCATCACAGAAGACTGTTAAGATCCATTTTTGCTAGTGTTTGTTGGGAACGACACAGGCATAGTTGGTTCTGCATTACAGCAGGGACATAGACTTAGAAAGCCTTTAAAGTTTCCTTTTAAATCTACCAATCTCTGTTTGAACCTCCCTCAAAGGAATAGGAAAGTTACCTGGGTTTGCCCCATGGGATGCACCACTGGAGAAGAGCTGTCCACTAGATGTCAGTGGCACTTCACTGAAACAAGGTTTAAAAAGCCTTTTCTGGTAGCTCCTTGTATGTATGGTCCAGGTATATATGTATATATACGGGTGTATCATCCCTACCAGAGAGGATACACAGGTATACAGGCGAGCATCATCACTTGGGCCTGCATCCCTCAGTGCCGCTCCTGTTCTATGGCTTGTCCTGCCTCTCCTCAGACGCCCCACGTTGGCCTGTCCCCTGGTTAAGACCAGAAAATGAGCCTGTGTTCCACGTTAAGGTTTTGAAGAGTCTGTGGGTTGGTGCAGTAATCTTTTTTGGGTTAGCACCATGCAAGCACATGAGAGCAAATGCCTCTCTTGTGCAGGGATTTCAACAGGATTGCTGAGGATGTTATTTCCTTCTCTTCCAAACGCAGCAGCTAATTCTGTGTTTTATTCTGGGACAAAACTCCCTGCTCATAGGGGACATGCAGCCGTTTGTATGCTTCTTCCCTTTTAAAGATCTGTGATATGCCCAATAATCTTGTTAAAGATGGGTTATGATGAAGATGGCAGATAAACAGAAGCTGGTTTTCACCACTGGTTTTTAATGCATAAGTTGGACAAATGATATCTGTTTTATTTTGCTAGACCTACTAGAGGTCCCTCCCGTTACATCACCTGTAGTTGGCTCATAGTTGCCCTTTTGTTCACTTATTTAATCATCTGCCTGGCTTTCAGAGCAGGCTATGAGCATTCAGACTCAAATCAGTCCTCGGAAAGGTCCTGTCATTAGGCAGTAAGGCTCAGAGCTGATAATCTGCCCGTCACATAACGTGAGCGCAGATGACAATCACTTACCTCTTTTATGTCATGATATAAGGCTGAAATTGCCTCAGATGAGGAAGAAAGCCATTATTTAATCAATGGAATTGCGTCAATTGAGTAAAATTTGTCTCTAGTGTAAACAAATGGAATGTCTTTGCACTCTGTGAAAACAAGAAGAAATTACTTGCAGATCTCGCAGATAGAAACCCATAGGAAGTGGACTTGTGGGCTGACACATTCAGGGCTTCAGAGCATGCATTTAAAATGATTATCCTGCTTACACTGGATTACTTAATGTATTTTTCTGCATCGTGTGTACGCACTTCTATTTTTGAACCAATACAAGTGGTATTAGTTGCCTCTTCAGTCATGTTTCATTAGTTGAGAAATGCCTTAGAACAATGTGGGATTATTCCTCATAAATGCACTAGATAAATAAGAAAATGTCAAAAAGCAGTTTTGCCCTTTGAAGGTGAAGTTTTGAAGCGTGTCCTAGAACAGTGGAGGTTTTGGTACATGTACATATAAGAGACTTGATGTGAGAGAATCATAGACTCATAGAATCAACAGGGTTGGAAAAGACCTTCAAGATCATCAAGTTCAACTAAAAATAATAAAACCCCCCAAGTTTCCTCCTTGTAGCCCCATACATATAGAAATAACAGGACACAATAAAGAATACAGCATTTCTGGATTCATGCTTTTACCCAATTACCCAGTTTTTAGTACTATGAACATTTAATATTTAGTGGCTACCTCCTGAAGAACAATCTGTGTGTGTAAAAAGCAGAAGGTGCGTGGCCTATTTGGGATATCAGCCTGCAGTTATTTTACATGTCCTGAACTTTTCCAAAGACCCAATGGAAGAAGATTTGAATGTGTTAAAGATGTATGTTTCTAATCTATAAACACTATAATTGTGTACTTATTCAAGTGAATTTTGTTTGCATTTTTGTAACTGGTCTAAAGTGACCAGCTGAGTTAAGATCAGTCAGAACTAGATGCTTCTGAGCATCCTGATCTAGTTGAAGATGTCCCCGGTGTTGCAGGGGGATTGGACTAGATGAGCTTTGAAGATCCCTTCCAACCCAAAGTATTCTATGATGCTATGTGCTTGGCCTGACGCCTCCAGAATGCAAGATATGCCTGTGTAAGTCTCCGTTAGCGAATCAGAAATTGGGATTGCTCCACGGATAAATCTGTAGGAAGCAGCTAGTCCGGAAACCAGGTATTTAATCTTTTATTATGACTTTTCTTACTTTTAAAGCTTCTTTATAGCCTTTTTGAGGTAATGTTGGATGATGGAAAGCAACACTGCTTGAAGGGCAATAAACCATGGGTTTAACGTGTAGATCTTGCTTCAAGAGGTGTCCAGGACAGCCCCTTTACTCTCTGAATGCCTGAAGAACCAAGTTGAATGACATTTGATAATCTCAGCACTTTGTAGGACTGGTCCTTCACTGTGACACCTGATAGTAAAAGGTAGAGGGGGGCGAAATTTCAGCACCCAAGATCACAGGAAAGGTATAGTCAATATGCAACACATTTGTCCTTTCCTTGCACTTCTTTGAGTTGTCTGGAGTTGTGGTTAGGCAGTGATTTTGAAGGAGTAGAGTCCACAGCAGGGAAGGAGCTATTAACTGGAATAATCCACACCTCTCTGCTGTGGTGTCCTGTTCTGCCATGATCTGTGCCAGGCTCTGACCTGAGGAAGCTTTTACACTGGCTTTTACAGTGCTTTTTACAGGGCTTTTACCCCTGCTTTTACACTGGCTGTGTGCAGAACAAGGTAGGTCTGATTGCCTAGTGTCTTTGTCATTTGTCAAGCTAATACCACATGGAAGAGAGCATTTGAGAGATGCTGGAATGCATATTTTGCCTAATTGCGGGTAGGTGTTTTCTTCTCAGATTTGTTTTCTGGAAGATAAAATGAGAAAGAAATGGCATCTTGGTGGAGCTGGAGGTTGAAGTTGGAGCTCTTGGTTCTGTCCTTTACCCTGCCAATGAGGGATCTGCAAATGGTGAACCAAAGTTACAAATGAAATGGGGGTTCCTTGCTGCCCCAAAGTGTTTGGTCTGGATTTCTGACAGTGCACAAGAGTGTCCTCTATAGCCATTTATCCACAGGAGCCAGAGAATGTGTATTTCCATGGTGGCAACTTCCACTGGACCAGTCTCAGACTCTGCAGGTGGCCTCTTGCAGCGAGATGTGTTTCCCATTTTATGGTGGTGGCATAAACTAGGGGGTCCTGTCTGCAGGCAGAGATTATGGAGAGCAGAAATGGTTTGTCCAGCTGAAAACAGAGTGGAAGGGTGTGAGTGGAGAGGCTGTGGGTAGCAGGGTCTGTAAATCCTGTGGGACAGCTCATATTATTCTGCTTATTGGGAAATCAGCAGGAAGGTGACTGCCAGCTCTGGTTTCATGAGGGTGATGCTCCCTGAAGCACCCTTGGCACCGGCTTTGTTTACAGGTCAGTGTAATAATAAAGTTCACTTCCTTCCACTGGTGGGGTTGCTTTGGCTGTCTGAATGTATTCATTCAGGAATGCCAGACGCGGTAGCTGGTAAAGGAAACACTGCTAGGTTTTCATAAAATAAAGATATCTAACAGCCAATGATCAGAGTGGCATCGCTGTATTTGTCTGAGAATCTGATTCTTACCACTTCTGATTTCATGCTCTAGAGACTTGTTTCTCTTCTTTTGTTATTTAGGATAATTTGTTACCTTTTAACTAAATTAAAAGAAATGCCATTTATTGTTATGCTGTGCATAGCAAAGCAGACTTAAGCAGCAAGGTAAAGGAATCTGCACCTTGAGAGAGTATCGTGTTGTACTGAGACTTCTGAGAGATTAGCTTTTGAAGAACCTCTTTGTTTTTGTTCTGAATATGATCTAGTCCTGGGAATTTAATTTTCTTCTCCAGATCATTCTGTTTGCGTGTTTCCTTATCAAAGCAGGAATAAGTTTAGGGTATGAGCCTGTAAATCTCTTTTCACATAATTTATTACGAGTCACATGGTGCTGGTGCCATTGAAGGGAAAGATGCTGTTTATCTTCTAATCTCACAGTGACATTTAGTCCTTTCAACACGGTTTTCATCTTTAGGGCTCAGTGTGTTATTCTGGTTTCCCACACTACGGTTGTCCAGGGATTGGCAGGTCTATGAATAAAACTCAGGGCAATTTTGCCGCTCTCCCTTCTGCATCTCCTTATCTGCCCATCATCCAACAAAGTCAAGTTGCTTTCAATAATGCAGGGTCGGCTCTTCTCTGGATAGCCTTGGTTGGGCAGAGAAGCAGAAGTTTAGCATCTGCTTCTAAGCTGCGTGGGTTTTCTCTCAAGCCAGCCAGCTTTCTCTGTTCAGAGCTCAGATAATTATCCTTTTGTTCAAAAGGCCATTCTTGTCCATTTTCCACAGAGAAATCCACCCATTTCCACAAAGAGTTTCTTGTTTAGTGCGATCCGTACCAGTTGCTGAGGTTTGTGAATGACCGTTTCTATTGCTTATGGAAATGCTGTGCAATACTTTGTGGGATTTGGAGAAAAAAGTTTCTGCTTTCCTCCTCCTTTCTTCCATTAGCGCTCTGAATATCACAGCCTGTAAGAAATGATGGTGTGCTGGTGGGTCACTGCAGCCAGGCACAATGGGACCACTTTTGGCTTTGGAGAGGGGAAGAACAGGACCAAAGTCAGTTTTGAAGGTAGATTTGAAAGCTGTGTCTAGTTCATTTAGATTCCCTTTTTATTGAGAGTTCAGGCTTTAAGGTACGAAAAGTGGAGCAATCCCTTAAGGTCTTCAGCTTCCATGTGCAGTCTCCTGTTGATGTTAATGGGGAATGGGCTCACAAGACAAAAATGGTAAACGTGGCCTCCAAGGATGAGTATAGTTGTGATTTCCCAAGGCTTTGGATCCTACAGGGAAACCTTCAGACAAAAAGCTTCCTATGACCAAATGTTCAAATACTGTATTTAAAAGGAGCTTCCTCTGGGTTTCTTAAGGGAGCTTTGTGCAGACAACACAATATGCTTCCCAGGCACCCAAATTAAGTTGCTTTCCCGAAGCAGCAGCATGGCTGAGTGCTAGCCTGTGCTTCTCTTTGGATGAGCAGCTCTCAGCAGGCAGCTGCTCTCTAGACTCTACTTGGTTTTAGGTTAGCTTAGCATAAAGAGTGGGATTTCATGATAACTGTGGGGAAGAAGGTGCCAAGGATTTTTGAGTGCTTGTGACACTAAGTTGTACATTCAGTTGCAGCGGGCGCCAAACACTGAGAAATATTATGCCTGTTGCTGCAGGAGATGGAGCTGTTGTTTGATATTGTCTTCTCAGCTCTGACATAAGCATGCCAATATCTTGCTTGGAGCAGAGGAGGTGTGAGCCAAAGACAGCTTTTGGGCTGGGTGTGAAACCCTAATTTCATAGATTGGAAGGAGTCACAGTTCCTGCTGGAGTCGACAGGAGATGCAGGTGGCAATATTGCTGAATAGCAGGACTTGATTAGGGTTGGATACTCTTGGTTTCAAGTGGGTGGTTGAAAATGCTGCTTCTAGTGTCTCTGCATGTCTCTTGAAGATACGGGATACTGTCAGGCTTAGCTGACTGATATTTGCCAGTGTTTTTAAGATCCCCCAGATGTTTAAACAACTGTACATTGCTGCTGTTGTTAACAATCATAAGGTACATATCTTACTATAACTTGGGCAGTATTTCACTCAGAGCAGCACAATCCATCTTCTAGCGTCTGTGAGTTATGGTTTGGTTCCTTGCCGGTCACTTCTCCAGTACCTTGGTGCTCTGGATTTTGCTTCACTCAGTGGGAGAGCCTGAGCTCTTCTGGCCTTGGGAGCAGTGAATGGGACCATGCGACACTGCATCCCACAAATGGCATCACATTTACAGCGCAAGGGTCTGGTTCACCTTGGTGTTTCAGTTCATGTTGCCATAGTCCCATTTATTTCAACACAGCTGATCTGGAATAATACAGGCGATAGTCAGAAACACAAGCTGCGGCTTAGAATCTACTGCCAAGAGAACAAAATGTTGCTTTATTTCAGTTTTTTCCCCTCATACTTTCAGTTTCTGATGAGTCCTGTTGTTTCTGTATGAATAAACCTGGCTGCATGTCCATAGAATCATAGAGTAGTTAGAGTTGGAAAGGACCTTAAGATCATCTAGTTCCAAGCCCCCTGCCTTAATTTCTGCTGATCTCGTTTCCTGCTGAGCCTCTTCACAGTTGTTACAGACACAAGTCAAGATTCCTTATTTCATTTCCTGGTTTCTTTTCAGAACAGAATAGGGATGACGATTCATTACTTGCATTACGTTAGGCCTCAGAGCCTGGGCTCTTCCTCAGTTGTACCAGGAGCTATATAAAACCAGAACAAAGGCAATGTGTGTGCATATTCCATACCTTTTGACTGGTTGTTCTGGAAAGGCAGGAATTTTCCTTAAGAGTGAGACAAATTCTCTTCTGCTCAACTCCATTAGCTGTATATTGGGATTGAAAAGTCTGACCATTATCATTTAACAATAGATGTTCTCCGTGCTGGCCTTGATAACCTCATTGATGAGAGCAAATGAAATGAGAGCTTGCCTGTTGCAACCGGTTGCATTTCGGAGGATAACCTGATAATCAATTTTTCCTGAAAAGGACATTATGTGTTAGTGACTATTTCCCTTGTGGGAAATTCTAGTCCATCCAAGTCTGCTCTGCTGCGTAGGTAAATCCAGGTTTCACATGAGAATGAAAGACCGGACACTGGGCTGTCACAAGAAGATTTTGCAGGGGCTTAATGTAACGTGAGCCAATTTAGCAGATGTGATCTGGATTTCTTTTTAACATCTAGCTTTCTAAGGCAGAACTGATTGTTAGTCTAACCTGGTTCTGGCCGCTCTTGCTTGTAGAGACCTTTCCATGTATTTGGAAGCTTTTTCTACTGGTAATCTTTATGCTGATAAATAAAACCAAATATTAGAAGGCAGCAGAGCTCCTAGAGAGTCATCTTGCTTATATAGCTGTTCCTTCCCTGGGTATCTGCCACCGCCTCCAGGGAGCAGGATGCAATGAAACCATAGACGCTCCTTTGAGGGATTCTCACTGAGCTGTTGACAAGTTCTTCATGGGCTGTGGACAATCTACCACGACGCACTTGTGTCACACCACAGGGCCTCCCATTGACGCTTATCCTTTTCGTTTGGCCTCTGACCTCTGCTGCTTGCCACTTAGTGAAGCGGCAGTTCAGAAAAGAAAGCAAAAGTCAGGCCAAAGTAGCTTTCATGTGCCTTGCATAGCCTGGCTTGTGCTTCTGGCTAGTTGTCAAATTACTACTAATTAATACAGATCCTAAAGGTTTTTTACCCGTTTTGAAATAAAGCCCATTCTTGAGTGTAAAGGGGCAAACCAGCATTGTCTCCCTCCTACCCAGATGTGTGTGTTTTCACCCTGACATCATGATTTTCCTTCTGTTTTCTTTATTCAGAGGTAATGCAGAACTAACCCCAGAGAGTTAAAAAAAAGCACAAATGCCAATTTACAGGTTTGGTCCCTCTGTAGTTTCTGACTTTCACACATGTTTGTGATCTATGCTTGGGCTTACCGAACTGAAAGTGAAATGTGTGTTTAAGAACGGTTTAGACAATGCATGCAGCAATGATTTTGAGTGCGATCATCTCATTCATTTGGGTAATAAAACACTCATTGCAATTGTTCAGTGTATAAACGCCAATCTTTGACACCTGCAATGGAAATAATCGTACTACTCTGGATGTGTGACTGTAGAGCTTCAGCACCCCAACTTGTCACATAGTGATGCCCAAGGAAAACCCCAGTGGCCTCCGAGTCTGTTAATTGAATTCCTGCATCACAGGAGTGCTGAAAACCTCCTGTCTCTAACCAGGATTCTGTGCTGTCAGGGTGTTGTACAAAATCAGAATGAAGAATCACCTCTTGTGACACGTGGGCTGGAGAATAACCCAAGGAGCCTTCTTCATTCCTCTGCTTGACCCCCTGTAGCGGTTGAACGCTACCCCTCCTCCCTCTGGTATGGAAGTGGTCATCAAATGACAGGGTAGAGCTGGAGGGGGGAAGATGCTGATTTAATTAGAGAGCTAAGGGGTCATTTTTTCTCCTCAGCATGTAGTGCTGTTGTAAGTCAGCACCTATTGATGTGTGATGGTTACAGACAGCCAAGAAGCTGGCCTGTAGGTCCACCCCCCTGGACTTACGATGGCAGAGACAGGACCCTTTGCTTTTAAGAATGAGCACTTTGCCTAGTTCATTTACAGTCAAGCTGATGCAGTGAAGAGTCATTGAAAATGAAACGAGATGAAATATATAGGAAGGAGAGCTGGAAAAGCAAAGCAAATGTTAAAGTTTGACAGTGTCTTTTACAAAACAGGCAAAGCTCTGCGAATATGCTCGAGAGATTCAGGAGCGTAAGTTTCCTGGAAAGTCAGCAGGATTTGTGTTCTAAACCCAAAATAGAGGTTTGAGTCTTTTTTCTGGTATTTGTACTTCAGTTTAGCAGGAAGAAAATTGATTTGGAATGTTTAGTTTTGAAGTGTAAGGTGCAGAACGTTGGGAAATGACTAATTTAGCTTGAAAGGTGTTCATGGTTTACGTCTTCAGTTGTGATCAGAGGTTTCCTGATTTTACCTAGGGCTGCTGAGATCGGAGTATTACTTGAGAAACTATGCTTTCACTCCAGAAGGAAAATAAGGTTCTGACTCTGCACTGGCTGGAAGAGCTCATGATTTGAAAAGCTGACTTGTATATGGGGGCTGGAGGGGTGTCTGAGCTGTGATTTTAGTATTAATACTGGCTTTTGGCAGGAGTGTGATAAAAAGCGACAATCGGAACAAAAGTTCCTTACTGATGATTAAACATCAAGGCACTAGTGGTGAAAGGAAGCTGCTGGATATCCTAACTACTTAAGCTAATGCTGTAATCAGGTTACCTTCATTGCTCCTTTCTTTCATTAGGGTAAATGAAATCGTGGACCACAGTGAGCACTTAATCCTTTTGCGTGCCTCTCCATGAACGAAGAAGGTGGTCCTTGCTTCAAATGGATAGACAATGATCAGACCACGAAGGCAGCCAGCTGTAGCTTCATTCACACTGGTGCTCAGTGTTTGCAGGATCAGGGCCAGTATTTGTAACTGCAATCTACTGCATAGCACTTTCTTGGTTCTTGATTCTTAACAGGTGCTCTGCAGACTGTGAAAGCAATTGAAGGTATTACGGTTAGACACATCATGGAGATTAACTTGATAAATGATCAATTCTGGCCTCATGCTGGAGATCTAAGTCAGTTGTCTGGCTAAAATGTGTAAATCTCTGCATAAGAGAGATTTATCTCTTTCCAGACTTCTCAGTGCTCTGCACAAGATGAAAGCAAGCAAGTGCATAATCTTTTCTGGAGGCGATGCTGTATTTTTGCTTCCACTAGGAATAATTTCCTAGGATGTGGTGTCCAGCTGTGTGCATGCAGTGGGTGTCCACAAGAAGTCAATGCAGGTACTTTGCCGAGCGTTTCCACTGGTGAAGCTCTGAATAGCCTAGGATCTGATAGACATCCTGGGTAGGCAATGGAATCTGCCAAGCATTCCCACCACTATCCTGCAGGTCACATCCCTATGCTTGGGGCTTGCCCCTGACAAAAGTGATGGAAGTATTTATTCTCCCTAATAGCCTGCAGGAATTCTGCTGCATATGCTTTTGTGGGAATATTCTCTTTTCCTCTTTCCCTTCCTCTTTCTCCTGACTCCAGCTTCTCCCTGTCTCTTACCTCTGCTGGAACAATTGTACGTTTTCCAAGTTTAAAGCTTGCTTATTTTCCCATTGTCCCTAAGTGGCACAGCTGAAGCATTACAGACCAGCCGTCAAAGCACCTTTAAAGCAGGGAATTGTCAGGAACTCACATGTGTGTGAAAGACTTGTCTTTGCACAGCAATTTCCATGGGTTATCAGGGCAAAATATGACTCGCTTTGACAGTGGTCCCATCATAAGCTCTTACCTCCAGGAATTCAACCTCCTACTTTTACAACCTATTCATAGTCCCTTTGGAAATTTAAAACGCAGCATGTTAGGATGTTGGTTAACAGCAAATAAACCCGTGCTCTGACCTGCCCATGTGCTAATAATAAGTCATGAGTCTGCTTTTTAAGAAACTCTGTCACAAACGGTGGTTACAAAAATAAATGAACGCCTGAATTCCTACAGATCAGACCATCCAGATGGGACTGCTGGGGGGTAGGTTAATGAGTTGGCCCTGTGGCCTTGACAGTCTTCCTTCAAAAACAGGGGCACATGTTGCTCAGAGTAGCCCATGGCCTCTCTGTTTGTCCAAAGGTGAAATTTAGCATGGAGTGAAGGGCCAGCGAGAGGTCTCTGCCTGAGGCTCGCATGGGGCTTGACTGATAGGTAAGGTTTGTGCTAGCAAAGCCCGTTTTTAGGGATTAAACTAGCCCTTTTGGTGAGCTCCTGAAGAGCAATGAAGTCTAGGCATGAACATTCTGTACAGGCTTTTGCTATACGCCTGGTCCTTAAGGATTTGCAAAGAGGCATTTCTGGGTTAGATAGGGGATGTATGATAATCTTGTTTATACCTTTTGCTGAGTGTGCATAAAGTGTGTATGTGGGATATATGCCATCGGGTGTTTTTGCAAGAGTTGGATGGCTTTCATTTCTAGAGCTGTTTTGTTTGTTATATCACTCTAGTAATTAGTTCCACTTTTCCATAATACCAATCAGTTCAGCGTTTTCTGTAAGGACTTTTTTGTACTGCAGAAATTACTTCCATTTGAGTGCAATGCTGGATTTGCTTAAATAAGAAATGAGGTTTGGCCAGTAGACACACCAGATCTTAAGTACCTTCTCTGGGCGGTGGGAGCTGCTATAGAAGAACACCAATAGAAACAACAGCAATATACAGCTATCACCTCTATTGCACGAGGATTTTGGTTTCTATGTGTACATAGTGACTCTGTTGCTTTATTCCTTGGACAAAAGCATAGCACGGATAAGGACAACTAAACTCCTTGGTCTTGGGAATTGCTTCCTCTTTTGGCTGATACACAATTTACAGAGTTAGTTCCATGATTTCTGGTGTCTCAGGAGTGCATTAGAGTTTCACAGCAGGAGATTTGTAAAAGGGAAAGGAATGGTGTACAGGGAATTAAAAGGTCTGTAAAACTAGAGGCTCGCTCTCCTGTGAGGAGTGATCTTGTCTAAATCAATAAACGTCCATGGGCTGTGTTTTTCAGCTGTGAGTATTAGGACTGTGTTCAGTCAGTGTGTTCTGAGCAGAGCCAATATCGGCTAAATGATACCCAAGAATGAATTTACAGCTATTTGTCCAAATTCTGAATAGCTTTTGTTCCTTTTGTTCTCTGTCTCTTGCTATTCCCAAACCATAATGCAAACAGGTTTTGGCTCTGAGTCCAGTGAAGTATTTCTAAGCATGCTTAACTCCAGGCACATGACTACTCCACTTAACATTTGTAAGGCTTTCTACTGGCTTAAAGGTAAGCACATGCTTGAATGGTTTGTTAACTTGGAGTCTCATTTTTCCTGAGTCTTTAGGAGAACGTTGTTTTTAATGACTACACCAGGCACAATAAGAGATGGTTTTGAGTAAAGATCGTTATTGTTCATTTCCCATTGTTCTGTACTTGGTGTTACCCCTGCTCCTGCTAAACTGTTTTGAGTTAAAACCTGCAGTCAAGGGGCATCAATGAAAAGTTGCATTTTGATGTAGCAAATAGTCAAAGGCAATGACTGAGCAAAAATCTTTAAAGTCCAAATTTGGTTTTGGGAGATGCTTTGTGAACACTTGGAAAAATGAAATATAGCTAAAGAATAAGGAAACAGTAAAAAAAGCCTGATTTCTGCCAAGCCTTACCCTGCAAGGGCCTACAGGCATTACGGGTTTCTACCACTCGGTAGCTACGTAGGCTTAACTCTCTTGCACTCAGCAGTGACTGACTTTGCCTACTCTGATCTCTTAGAACAACTCTAGTGCTTAGCTTCTGCTGAGTGGGGTGGCTAACATTTAATACTGTAAAGTTATGTATCTACCATAGCAAAACCAGAGTAATATTGGCAGCGAAGGGAAACCCTGTTTTCATTTACAGTAATTATTAAATCGGTTCTAATTCCAGGGTAGCAGTTAAAGAAATGAAATTCACAGGTATTGGGCAACGATACAGTCACAGCTGAATTCTTAAAAGTAGGACCATGAAACAGAAAACCAACTAGCTGGTTACGAGGAGGACATGTTGTTTATGAGCTGTTGGGTTACGTATTCTGCTGATCCATCTGCACTTGGAAATCCCTTGCCATCCCTTGAAGACTAAAATGTCATTCTGAAGATAGAGGCAGGATTCAAGCAGTACCATTCCCCTCAGATATCTTCTGATGAGGTGTCAGCTTCCTTTTGGCAGAGTCTGGAGGGTAGATAAGGGGCTGTGGTTACAGGCACAAAGGGCTTTTATGACAAGGTGAGAAAGAGAAAGTTTCAGATTAGCAGGAATTCGTATCTTTATTGTGCTTTTAACTTCAGTTTCCAATCTTTAAACAGATTTTTGCTGGTACATGAACTCAGTGAACTAATGTCCTATTGCATTTTAATTTAACCACTCTGACTTCAAAGCCTGCTCTAAGTCTAGAGAAGAGTTCACAATCCGCTCGATTTGGCTACAGAAAAGTGGGTTTGTTGTTTGTGGTCCCAAAACAGGGAGAGCTCTTGAAATAGATCAGCCAAGAATAAAAAAGATCCATTGTATTTGTACCTGGGTAAAGAATAATTTCAACTAGCTCTTCACTGTTAAAGCGAGGACTACTGGTTTTTAAGGAAACAAGCAGAAGAAGCCTCCAGGTTAAGTGTTTAGACTAAATGGAAACTGAGTAAATCAGTAGAAGAAATACAAACCCCTGCAGGATGTATTTCTTTCCTCTCCCTAACTCTCCCATAGTTATTTTATTCTCTTTTGTTCATCCCAAAGAAATTGTAGATTTGAAAATCTGCACGTTCAAGTTTTAAACAAGCTTTAAAATTGTGGCCCATCAAAGTTCACTCTAAGCCTGAGGGATATATCACATTCCATGACAGTGTTAAAGCTGCCTATCAGATCAGATGGAAATGTAGTGAAATGCAGTAGTATCTCACCACACTCAGCATTTTGGGTGGGCATCCTTTGAGAGAAAAGCCACTGGTGTGTGAATTCCGTTATTTCACATACATCAAACTTTCCAAATCACTCCTGTGTAGCCATGTTTTAGGTGTACCTATCCCTGTTATGGTACTTCAGGGAGTGTCAGCTGTGCTTTGATCTTTTGGGAAAGGAGATCAAAAGAAACCAGGTTTGGTTCATTGGAAAAGGAGAGTTAAAGGGAAGTAATAAGCCTGGTGCAGATGCTGTTCCTGTGGTGGTCCATCATATCTGTCAGTGCATCCTCATTTACAGTGGGGCTCTCTGTACAGTAGCAATAATTCATCCTTTGGTGCTTTGGGACAACTTCTATAATGAGATAAGTAGTGGCCAATACTGAACAACACCTGAAGTCTGGTCTTGGATGTGCATATTAGTCCACAACCCCATCTCTGTCAATCTGCAAAGCTGGATCAGTGGTTCAGTGATGAAAAATGACACTTGTCTTTGTGGTCCAGGGATACTACTGGAAACTAAAATGGTTTCCAAGGCAGGACATGAGAAAACATAAAAAGATGCGGTGCCTGAACGTCAGGAGTTTACTTCAAAAGTCTTGGTAGTCCTTTTTTGGGCAAAGCAGTTATCAGCTTCCTCAGAGTTTTCATAGAATCGTGGAATCAACCAGGTTGGCAAAGCCCTTTAAGCTCATCCAGTCCAACCCTTTCCCAGCACTGCCAAGGCCACCACTGACCCATGGCACTGAGGCCTCGTCTCCACGGTGTGTGAACACTTGCAGGGACGGTGACTGCAGCCCTGCCCTGGGCAGCCTGTTCCAATGCCTGAGCACCCTCTGCGGAAGGAATTGTTCCTCAGCTCCATCTAAACCTGCCCTGGTGCAGCTTGAGGCCGTTCCATCTTGTCCCATCCCTTGTTCCTTGGGAGCAGAGATCAGTCCCCTCTCGCTTCATCATGATGTGAGAGCTGCTGAATAGGCATCTGGCTATTTTTTTTGTTTACTCAAAAGCAATATGTTTATTTCTGCTGTGTCTTAGTGTATAATATTAGCATTCAATGGCAGATGAATAGATAAACATGTGAGGTTGGTGTAAACCAGCAGTATCCATAAAGAGTTTGGCCCTATGTGCTCACTTGCATTATCTGGATGTCTCTAGCTTCTTCTGTGCCGTGTACTACGTGAAGTCTCTGCTCCTCTCATATCTGTGCAAGGAGATTTATTTGGTAGTAAAAATGTCCACTTAAATTGAAAGTTCAGTTATTTACTTTATGAATGTGAATAGCCTTCAATAAATCAGTCTTTCTCTCTCTTTGCTATTATTATTTATTGTTTACATTACTGTAACAGACGTGGCTCCTATAAAGCCTTTCAGCTTTAATCCACCAAAGGGGGGAAACATGGGATGTTGAAGTACAGTTGAAGCAAAGGAGCAGCCAAACTTCTGAAGCTTATTCCCCACTGATGGTGAGGGCCTGCTCCCTGTGTTGTCATTCAGCATCGGGAATAAGACATTTTCACTTGCTTTTTGCAGCAGCAATTATTGCCTGTTTAAAGGGGTTTCTTGGGGGCCTGGAAGAGAAAGACAAGGGTCTCCTGGAGGGATGCGTGGCTGCTGCCATAGAGGGAATGGCAGAAAGTAGGCAATGTGCTGCAGTAAAAGCTCCGTATAAACCTCCTACACAGTTAGGGATACCTTGTGTAAAAACCCAGATGCCCATCTGTTGTAACCCTGGACACCTCTGGGTTTTAAAAACGTGACTCTGGAAGTGTCTTCTGGGGGAGGATTTAGGTCCTTGGTGACAGCTGAACCCCTGTCCCTCAGAGTGCTCTGGCGCGGTGTGGGGATGGTGGATCCCATGTACCCAATAAAGAGTTGTTGCCCCTAGGTAGAACATCAATTATATTGATTTTGTGTGCTTTCTGAGAGGGTAACTCTGCACCAACAGGGACATTTATTATATGATTTAGGTGTATTAACCCCGTTGGTGTCTTGAGTGCCTTCATCCTTTCTGTAGATGTTTCACCTCTTTGTCTACTTCTTGTACTGCTGAAAATCATTTGAGTGCACCACAATTGAAAGAACCGGACTAAATGTGTTCTAAGGAAAAGCAGGACAAGTGTGTAAAGTTGGTTGCAAAATGTACTGATGGGCGTATGTTGTGGTATGGGATGTACTCCGTGGCAAGAATCCCTGCTCGGTCCCTACAGCTCTTCCTTAAGCTGAAACTGCTTTCAACCCTGATGTTATTTCTGTCCGTGTTTTTGGCAGCGGGGCGAGCGAGTGTAGATTTTGAAAGGTGGGGAATGAGAGAGATACCGAACTGCTTGGTGAAGGGGTCAGAAAGGACAGGCTAGCTGAAAGCAGTCGGGACTGCTAATGCATTCCTCTTCTGTCTCCTCATGGGGCGGAGGAAGGTGAAATCCTACATGGAGCTCAGAGGTCCCTTTCCCCCTCTTTCATCTCTCCCACCCTATAAGCTTCGTGTCAAAGCCAACCTCTTCCTGCTGGAGGATGAGTGGATGTGATTCCTTTCAGAGGCTGTCAGCGCTTCTCCCATAACTGCCCTGTGGAGATGCTGTTGAGTGACATGAAACACTTTTTCTCCTCACAGGATTAGCGAGCCGTCTCTCCACACTGCCCAGCTTCCCCCTTTGCCTCCGCTAGCTCTCTGTATGTGGCCAAAGAGGCACACTTGGGTCTCGGATAGCAAAATAGCACTGGGTCGTTTCTCCCTTGTTTGTTGCTGACAGAGGAACTGCTTTATTAGAGGAAGTTTTCACTCTTCACGCAGCAAATTAACCCATTTTTGGAGCAGTAACAGGATTGTGCATCTATGGCCATTTCTCTTGTGCCTCTCCATTTATATCTTGTGAAGCGTAGGGATTATCTGGTGTTATTCCCACTTGGCTGTCTTTCCACTTGAGTTCCTGCTCTGACCACAAGCTCATCAGGTGTTCTGTAGGAAGGAGATGACAGTGGTGGTTAGCCTGTCCCAGCAGAAATGCCGTCATCTCTGATAATGGAAAACTTCCCTCTTTCTGGGAAGATGTATGATAAAATCTTGCCAATGGGACTCCCAGAATCAGGGGTTTTATCTGGGGTATTCATTTTCACTCCCGGAATAACAGTGTAAGATGGACAGAGAGATGGTTTTTAGGCTCTCTCGTGGGTGGTCAGGCTAGCAACTTGCTGGAGGAAATCAAGCAATTGATACTAACCTGTTTCTCCCCTGTGCCAGTGTTGATAATCGGTTATCCCGTCCCTCTCTCCATTGTCCCCTTGATCAGTTTGTACTCTCCATTATTATTTAGCTATATTGGGTGACTCAAGCAGGTCTTGCCTTTCATTTGGCTCCTTTCCATTCACCCCAAAGTCACTGACTGTGCCTTTTTTTCAATGAATGCCTTGCCTGTGCTTCTGTTAACTTAAAGCATGCCTGCCACGTCTTCAAAGACCAATTATCTTGCCTTGCATTTAAATGCATACTTTTCTCATTGCCCAAATATAGATGAAAATATGCATAAAAACTACAGTTATTGCATGACTATGTAAAATGACTAGAAAAAAGGAGCATAAATTGTTTTCATTGCATACATAGCGGGGTTAGGATTTATTCAGCCAAGTCTGTGTTCAGGCTATTCGTTCAGTTTGAAGTATGTGCATTGAAATCAGCGTTGGGCCTGCTTAGGGGGTGAATCTGGCTCTGCAAACATACAATATTAGGTTACTACATTACAATATGCTGTCATGTTCAAAACTTTGAATTTATTAAGCAGGATGTAATATGCCAAATCTTTACAAATTACTCATTGTTTTGGTACTGGATGCTGGCAGTATTATCATTAACATAGCAAGCCAAATGACCCTTGCGCTAGATTTTCTAAG
The DNA here is from genome assembly GCF_963264785.1 of Psittacula echo. Classification (NCBI taxonomy): domain Eukaryota; kingdom Metazoa; phylum Chordata; class Aves; order Psittaciformes; family Psittacidae; genus Psittacula; species Psittacula echo. The sequence continues at coordinate 946,002 of NC_137738.1, read as the reverse complement.
CAGATGTCAATGCAAGAAACTAATCTCAGTTTATCTCCAATTATTGTACTTTCAGATGGTAATTCAATCTGTGAAGTATGGGATGGTCCATATTCACGTTATCCCAAGGGAAGTCCTTTGAAAGAACTGTGACCTCTCTGCCTTTGAAGGTTAGAGGAAAGCGTTTTCTTCCAACTCTTTACAACTCTGCTTCCATGTGCTGCCAACTCCACTGATCTTTTTGCCAGGGAGAAAAAGTCCTTTCCTTTCTGTCCTATTCCACCCTTGATTTGTCATGTTCAGGCTTATTTCTGGAGAAGAGGACCTGTTTCTTCTCTGAAGCAATCTTTTCTTGCAACAACCACTCAAGCGCTGTGGTCTCACCATGGCTTGACCCTTTTGGAAACACTGAAATGTGAAAAAGGGCACTTAGATCCCATGGTGATGAGCAGGCTTAAAACCACTTAGGTAGATCAAAAAGGCTGAGTTGCTGAGTTTTGTGGCTTCTGTTTGGATTTTTTGTTTCATTTAACCTGCAGTGTCAACAGAGCCAAAACTCTGAAACCAGACAGGAAAAGCCAGTTGGGAAATGACCTGAAACTGCTGTTGGCACCGCACTTTAAAAGCGAGCCTTTTCATTGTCTGCAAAGAGGGGCTGCAGCTCACTCTCCTTGTGTTGTTATTAGCTGGTGCGGTGCTTGAGGATATCTCTGAACAGTGGCATTCCGTGTCCGAAAAGAAAAACTCAAGAAAACTCTCATTTCAGAGCTGAGGTTGTGATTTTTCCCTATGGCAGCAATTCTTCATCTGATTTTGAAGCCAAGGAAAAGTTGTGTTGCAGGACCTGACTTTTCATCAGACACTTGAACTCAATTACGAGGCATGCTAGAATGACTTCAAGAGTGCTTCAGAGAGTCCTATTTTCCTGACACTGACTTCCTATGTTGTCTAACTGGCATCACCGAGAGACAAAATGGTTGTCTATACAACAGTTATGCCATAAAAAGAAAATAAAGAAGGGAGAAAGGCAAAGGCATTATAAACCTACAAGGGAAACCCAGTATAGAGTGACCTCCCTTGCTCTTCACTATCAAGGCAACAAGTATGTGTTTCTTAATGTCCAATTCTAGCTAAATTTAATCTCTACTCTGTCTACTGTGTTCCCTCAAGGGAATGCAACGCCAAACGAGCACACAGTGTTCTCGCATTAAAACCTTCCATCAGCATTGCTGTGGGGGATATTAAGTGGGCCCGTCCCCTTGCTGCCCTAGCCTGAAGAAGAGGCCAAAGTTCAGCAGTTTCATTAATTCATTCAGGAAGAGAGGAAAGTAAAAACAAACCAAGTATTTGTTTTCATTGATTGTCCGGGTTTCCTTGATTGTCCAGACAACCAACTCACTTGGTTGCCTTTTTCTTTCTCTCCTTTCCCCTTTTTCCCCCTTGTAGAAATCAAGGGGTTATGGAATTTTAATGCCAGCAAGAAGGATAGTGAAGACACTTAAAACAAATCGTTCCATCATAGTCAAGTTTTCACTGAAAATATTTGGTTTTGCTTTAAACTTCCTTCACTTCAATAGTTAATTTTATCAGGCTGATTGATAGTGATTTCTAAGCATAAGCTCTTTATTTGGCTCTTTATCCAATGGATGTTCTCTCATTTTCTTTCCCTACTCGTCACAGAACAGAGTTTCAAGAATGCTGCCTGGTTTGCAGAGCTCTGGCTGTATGAGATAGCTCCTTCTCTCTCTGAAAATGCAGCCTCACGTAGCATAGAGCAATTAAACTGTTGGGAAATTTGAGAAACCCTGTGGTCACAGGAGATGCAATCCTACATTGGCTGCAAAACTGCCTGCCAGATGAAATAAAAATAGCTATTAATTTCACCATGTTAGGAGCTAGGAGCGCATACGGGAGCCAAGATCAAAAGCCATCCCTTTGTACAGGCTTTCCCCCAAATGTAAATGCAATCCTGCTGTCAAATAAAACCAGAGGCAACAATCTTAATATAAGGCAGTGCTGTTGCACTCGTGTAATGTGAAGAAATGCTTGCTCTGAAACTGATGGGGACGGGTTTGAGAACCACACTGGAAACTCAGAGCTCATATGCAGAGTTCACCCTTACAAATGTACAAAAGCCTCAGCAGTGAGGACAAAGAAATGAAAGAAGGGCTGAACCACAAATATGGAGGATAGCAATAGATTACCTTGAGTAACTTGGTAGTTCAGGAGTTCATGAGAAGTTTGTGACTGGTGTCCTTTGTTTTTCTTCTACAGAGCAATTTCCCCTGTCCTCTTCCGCCTCTTTCATGTTATTTATTTTCTAGTAACACTGACCTTCTGCATTGAAAAATAAGGACAGTTTCCTCCTCAAAGACAGACTCTTCCATGGGAAAACGTGTTTTGTGGATATGAGTTCGCGTTTTGTAAATACATTTTCTTGCAGGTGTTTCTGGCTCGTGCATAAAACTGTACTTCAGATTTTAGGTAAGCGCTTTGAAAGTGCGTGACTTGGAAGCCGACAATCCCTGGTTTTCATTAAGACCTGAATTAGTCTTTTAAGACAGATCCGAAAATAAAGCTGAGGCTCATAAGTCACTTTGGTGCTCTTCAAATTTACTTCTAGGGGTAAATCCTGAATGCAGTTCCCCCCCTCCCCCCCCCCCCTGTATTGTTTATAATGATAATCTCATGTTTAGCCAATGCTTGGCTGGGGAACAGCAGAGAGTTGTGAGATGACCAAGCTCATTTCCTGAGTTGCATCTTTTTGTTTTCATAACAAGTCTTTATTGAATGTTTCATTTCACAAGCCTTGTGGACTATCTCCTGATTAGATTCCGCGTGTTTCCTGCCACTTGCAGGAACTGAGAAATGTAACCTTATAGCAAGAGCCAATATAAATATTTTTCCATGGAGTGATGTAACAACCAGCTTTTTGTTTCTCAAAAATCAAACTTCCATGGAAACTCTGAAACTTGCCTCCATTTTCAGGCTGTCCTGAAAAATCATATCAGGATCTAAGGGAGAAAGCATTGGAGGAAACTGATGCAGAATCATTTGAAGAAGAAAAATGGTTAAACTTTCAGGAGAAAGATTGGGATATCAGTGTCTGGCCTAGGATAACCTTTGTGCATTGCACTTCTGTGTGTGTGTAAAGTAGGAGTCCCTTTGAGTTACTTGGTCACTGTATATTCATTGCTATGCAAACATGTTATAAAAATCTTCATCTAATTTGCCTTGCATTCAAAACCAACTAAAACTCTTTCCTCCCTGCCTAAGTCCTGGATTCAATTGCTAATTTGTGGGACTAACTTTGTAGGCTCTTAGGTTTCATAGTTGGAAACCTGGAGTGACTTCAGCTGAGCAAAGTTACTCTGTGAATGTGTTTGTGCGAAGACCAGCACCTAGTCCAGGACAGAGTCTGAACACCAAGTTGTGGTTGATGGTAGTATCAAGAGCAAGAGAAAATGGAATTGGAGGCAAAGGGAGAAGTGTGCTCTGTAGGCAGAGTTTTGGGGAAGAGGCCAACTGAGATAGTCAAGACTGAAGGTTGTCACCATGGGAAGTGCCCCTGAGAGGTTCAGCCAAAGGGCTTGTGTGTTGGAAGAGTTTCAGTTGTGGTTTTTTTAACCCTCAACCAGTGTAAGATTAATTTATAGTGTTTGGGCAGGGGGGAAGTTGGGGGATGGGGTCAAATGGGTGGCAAACTGCCAGAATCTGCCTAACTTCTTTATCAGAAGAAAAATAAACCTTCATCTGCTTTTCTGCTGTCTGTGAGTGTGAAAACGGGTGCGTTGCAAACCAAACGCATGGGAATTCCGAATGCTTCCCGTTTATGAGCCGTTATTAAACCTGTAGTTACGGTGGGATGGTAACAATTGCTGAGTTTTACTGCCTTTCCTTGAGTTCACTTGAAGGAAACTGAAAAATCTCAGCACATTGCTGCTGCTCTTCGTTTCCAATGGTCAGCGTTCAATTGCTGCTTGGATTTCTCTGCTGGCTGTTGTGATTTGCTGCTCAAAGGCCAACACGTAATTCACTCAGTCTGGTTCCTGAGTCCAATTATGATTTTTATAGTGCCATCTCCCAGCCTCAGTCTTTATAGGCTTTTGTGATTGGTGTAGGGCCACTGCAGCTGGGTTTCCTATTGGGAACTTTCAGTGAGATGTGCCAGCTCTGCAAGATGGCCCTGTTTTTAACCCCTTCTATCTGATTGTTGTGGAACTCCACTTCTTCAAGGATGCCAAAGCTCCTAAAATATTTACTCTTTGGTATCCAAATTAATCCTGGTCCTAGTAAGTTCCTCTGTTATTGAATTTGCCTTCCTCTTCTATCCATTTCCATAAAGCTATTCTTGTAAGAGCCTATGAAATAAGACCCTGTTTCAGTCACTTCTGCTTTGCCAGACTTTTAAGTGTTAGGTTTAAATTTTGTAAGGTGCCTGCATCAAGCAAAATGTGTTCCTTGGACAAAAAATACACCAGCATTCTATTCTAGCATCCTTCAGAGTAATGCAAAGGGAAGAAATAGACGGTTTCATTTCTGTTTTAACTGCTAAGTGTTAAAAGGATTAAAAAAGAGTATTTGTAGCCACATGCTTTGACTCGGAGACCTGACAAAGCCAGAGGTGTCAGTATCTGGGCCAGAAATCTATCTTTTGACATCTGCCATCAAAACATCTGACCTTATTTGATTAAGTTATCATTTCCTTTTAGAAATCAGAATTCAGATCTATTTTTCATTAATGTTTGAGCTTGTAAAGTGTGAATTATGTGAAGCATTTCCATTGCCTGGGCATTGCAAATTTCTGGTTTGCTCAGCTATTACCAAAGTAATTTCTTCTTTGCTGCCATGTGGTCAATGCTTTTGAATATTGTGTTTTGAAGCTATTACACTGAAAATGTTAACAAGGCAGTTCCCAATCCTGATTTCTAGAAGATTCTGAGTAAGATTAGTAAAAAAGAAGGAAAAGTTCCTTGTCATATGAGGACATTTTCTCATCACTCGTGCCTGAATCACTCACAGTGGATGTGGCAGTGATTGGTGGTAAAGGTGGCTTACAGCCGAGCAGTTGAAAACCCTGCCATAACAAATACACAGGAAAACACTGGAAAGGGGCAGGTACGGATTCTTCTAAATGTTAAGTTTGTCATAGCCAAAAGCATCTTGATTTGGCGAGTTTAGTTTACTGCCAATTGACATAAACTTCTGATTACTGGTAGATTGAGGGGAAAAAAGACAATTCAATTAACACTTGGGGAAACACCTTTAATCCCCTTTCCCCAGGCTTGGCGTTAGTCAGACTCCTCTTTCTTCCTGGTCTCAGCACAGCCTCCCAGTCTCCTCAGTGAGGTGACACAGCAGGTCGGGATCACCAGCCCAATGGCTTGCTGTCACTCCTTAGTTGTTGTATTATTTGTTATGAAAGAAAACCTGAAGATGCTTTGTTGCAGGGATTCAAGTTGCTGTTTCCTGGTTGAGGTCTGTCTTGATGCCTTCAATAATCTGTTGAATTCATTGAGCTGGGAGCAGTGCAGGTGAGCAGAACCTGAAATCTCAGTCTTGGAGAAGACCTTCAGATTTGGTACAGTTGGGAGGGAGCTGACTCTTTGATGCTTCTTGTGCTTTGCTACTGTGTGGAATTTTGCTTTACCAGATTTTTGGTGCTTTCCTGCAAAACTTTTAAGTTTTGAGAAGGAAAAGAGACATCAAATATCTTTCCCAGTATTTCTGGGTCAGGGACTGAAAAGCTGCGACAGCTGACCTACCCCTCCAAACATTAGGCACTATTTGAAAACATGGGAAGTCGGATGGCAACAAAAGCATGGGTTTAGTGTAAGATGTGCGAACAGCTGACTGAAGAAGCAGGGGTGATTATTATCATGTTTTCATCCTGCCAGTGTGTTATGCTGATTTTTGACTGCAGTTCTAATGAAAATGGTCTCCCTGCTTATAGCTGAACTGCAGTCACCTCCCTTTGTGCAAAACACCGAGTGATATGACTTACGCTAGCCTGAACTAAAGATAGAATATGTTATTTGAAAGCCACGCTTGTCAGATAAAAGGGGGAATAAATTATTATGTACCTTTGGAGAAAAAAAGACATTGAAAATACAAACAGTGAAGAGAAAAGCATTGGGTGAAGAAATACAGTTAAAAGAGCACATCTGTTTCAAATTCTTATTTGGGGCAAAAAGTCCCCACATATGTTTTTGTTTTAAATTTGCATGTGTGTTGTTATCCTTGCATTAACTATTAGGTAAATAAAAGTATTGAGAATCCATTTTTCAGTGAAGTTTGGTTAGGAATATTTGTACACATTGTGAAGGAGATAATTTGAAAGCTAATTGGAGTTTTGTGAGGAACCAATTCCCTGCAGGTCCCTGAATTGAAAATACCTGCTTTTTGTGTACTGGTATTGACTCAAGGCACTACTTTATTTTGGGAATGAAATGATTTTACCCTTCAGTTTGTGTTTTTGCCATGCCTTGCTAGAGTACAGCATAGCACAGAACCATGTCACAGCTACAGCTGCAGCAAGAACTGAACTGTAGAGGAAAACACATTTGGTTTTGGTTAATGAGGTACATGTATTCAGCTGTGATTGGTTAAATAGTGATTTTAGATACACTCTTGTAAAGTTAATAAGTTTTCTACTGACTAGAGTGGGGTGTCTCCTGCTAATAAAGCTAGCCATTCGAGCATAAGTGGGAGTGAAATTCCAGTCACTGCAATCTCTGGGAAAATCAGTTCCCTTCAGTGGAACTTGTATTTTTCCTCACAGCCATCGAATGGATCTTCCAGTCTCAGTCTGCACTTCTATAAAGATTTGTGCTGGAGACCTCAGAGCAGCTTCCAGTATCTGAAGGGGGCTACAAGGATGCTGGAGAGGGACTCTTCATCAGGGACTGCAGCGATAGGACAAGGGGTGATGGGTTCAAACTGAAAGAGGGCAAGTTCAGGTTAGATCTAAGGCAGAAGCTCTTCCCTGTGAGGGTGCTGAGGCGCTGGCACAGGGTGCCCAGAGAAGCTGTGGCTGCCCCATCCCTGGCAGTGTTCAAGGCCAGGTTGGACACAGGGGCTTGGAGCAAGCTGCTCTAGTGAAAGGTGTCCCTGTCTGTGGCAGGGGTTGGAACTGGATGATCTTAAGGTCCTTTCCAACCCAAACCAGTTGGGGATTCTATGATTTTATGTTGCAAGATCCCTGACATTAGAAGAAGTACTTGTGTGAGGGTCTAGAACCATCCTGTTCTGCTTCTGTCGTCAGGTTAAACTGCCTGAATTAGGAGCCTTGATCCTTTTCAAGGTCAGCTGAGAGAGATGGTGCAATTTATTCCTGGAGGTGACCATGCAGGGAGCTGCCTTGTACTATGCCCAGTGGGAGAAACCAGGCTGTGGAGCTCCTCATTACAACTGCACTTCCCTGGAGAGCACCAGCTCCTCAGGGATGCATTGATCTGCACTATTCCAGGCACTCTGAGGAACAGTCACTGGAATATCACAGAACAGAAGGGAGGGGTGGGACTTTTGAAGTTAGCCCTCAAGTAGCTGCACAGCGTGAGCTCACCCCCTGATGTTAACTGGAAGAGCACCCAGATGAGAAGGGATTTTGACTCTGTGGTTTGCAGGAGCTTGGAATGTGTTGGGCACTGGGCTTTGAATGAAAATGACTGCATGGACTCATTACGCTGTCATCTTCAGTGCAGAAAAGGTAGTGATTCAATACTGCTGCCTCTGCTGCTTTATGACTCCAAGAAATAGTCATAAAAAGTAGCAATAGGGTCATTAGAGAGCTCTATTAAAACTATCACTGTGCCTCCAACTGCTGCAGGGAAAGAAAAAGGACCAGCATTTTCTATCCAAGACTTTTGCCCTCTGTAGAGATGGAGGCTAAAAATGAAATCCCTGTCTGTAGGTCTTGCCAAATAGGCATGGCTGCAGTGTTTGGAGAGTCCCTCTTGGGAGATCAGGAATGGCTTGATGTAGAAAGATTTATGGGCACTTAAAGCTTGTAATGAAACTGTTATCTTTGCTCTCTCTCTTCTTGCCAAATCATATAAAGTCAGGTGGGATGTACTCGCAGTAGTATTAATAACTGTCAAGTCCAATAGAAAGCAAAAAATATTCCTAACTTGGGTAAAAATCAGAGCTGAGGATGGAAACTGTCAGTGGAGAAGTGATTTTTGTGTTGTCTCCGATAGTAAATAAGGTGCTGCTCTTGCAAATCATTCTCTATAGGTAGATCTTGTGCCAGATCTTGTTAACTTCAGCAGGAGCTTCATGAGAGCCTGGAGATCCTGCCTTTCAGAGCAACTTATGGGACTGAGGCTGAGGTGGAGAAGGAGCATTGTGTGTTGGAGGGCAAGGTGGGGAGATGCTGGCATAGGGAACTAAGGAATGAAAGGGAGAAGGGGAAGTAGAAATGTAGTGGTGCCATTACCATCAGGACAGTTTTCTTGGGTTAAAATCCAACTGGAATACACTGTGTTCTATTTAATTTAATCCTAGATTGCCAGGGATCCGTCCTGCCTCCACTGAGGACACTGAATTCTTCTTGGTTGGTTTGACAAGCCCCTGTCAGATCACTCACATATGAGTATTTCTGCCTGGCACCAGGTTGTCAGAGCATTGCAGGATTGGTTTAAACCCTCCCATATTTTCATGCTAAGATGGAAACATTTTGAAACCCAACATGGAAAAAGTGGAATCCTAAAAGAAAACACAGGAATTCCTGTTAAATCCTCTGGAGCTCGTGTAGGAGTGTAAAAATTCCCCAAAGCTGGCTTGATAAAAACGGGAGATAGAGGTTACATCATCTTATGTGTTTTCACTTTCCCCACATTTAGCCATCAAAAAGGGGTGCTGTAGTAATCACTGCAACTTATGCTCTGGGGAGTAAAAACTCAGTTGATCAGACTGAGGTATCCAGAGAGAGGAGGTGGGAATACATCCTGAAACCCACGTTTCCATTTTCTCCACGTGTTATCTTGTCATAGACCCTCTGTTCAAAAGCTGGTTCTCTTACCGTCAGGAGCGCTCTGCTCACCTCATCCCCAGCCCAGTCCTGTGTTCTGTCTCATAGAGGTCAGCACCATCCATGCAAGCGAAGTTTTCACAAGTCACTGAGATAAGTGTTACTGAGAAACCTGTCTTTAGGGTGAGTTTGTTCTTTCCTCTCACCGCCTTTAGTAAGGGTTTTGCTGATGTGGTGAAGTCTGAGTACTTGTCATTAATAATAATTAAATGACAGTGTCTACAAGTTTGAAAAGGCTGATTGAAAACAGGGCTGTACGTGATGTTTGTGCATTCAAATATCTTACCGACTTGTGCTGTACTACTTTATAATAGACATTATTTTACATAACTTTTTGTTACTTTCAGGGACTTGATACTTACGTTCTAAAGTGGCTAAAAAATGTTAACCTCCCATTCCTAAATCTTGTTCTTTGTTCCATATGCATGAGATCTCATTTTGAAGCCTTACTGTTAATTTTTATGATTGGTGTACAAGAGAAGCATGGAATCCAGGTCAGTTGGATTGAATCCATGGGAAAATGCCCCTAAAATTTAACTGATGATGAATGAGACTGATGCTGAAAAGGCTGACTTCGTTTGCTTCATTATGTTTTGCAGAATGAAGCTGAAGGCTTGACCGCACCAAACTGAGGTGGGCACAGCAAAGCCCACCTGATAATCTTCATTCACAGCTTTGTCCATGCAGCTCTTTAATGCTGGGTAACGGGCTGCTCTTTGGTAGCTCCTGAACAAATCCGGAGTTCATTCTGCACCCAGGGGAGATACAAATCATAGAATCATAGAATTAGCACCAGCGTGATGCTGCTGATGGTGTTTATTCTTCAGAAATGCAAAGAAATGGTTCTGAAACATAGGTTGGAGAAGGAAGGAACAAGAGAAATGGGGTAGCCTGAGTAGGAAAAGAGGGTATTTCCTACCAGTGAATGGAGGCTGAGGGTACTGAAGACTGAGTACTGCTTAACGTGTGGAAAGCTTGTGCCCTTAGCAGGGATTTGTCCTTGCGTGTGCACCGTAACTGTTTAGTGCTTTGTGTGTGATGGTCTGATGGTAACAAAAGGATGTCATCAAATTAGTTTGTTTGGGATCAGAATAATCTTTAAGCTTCTAAGATGGCATCATTTCTCTTTTGTATGCCTTCATTGAACCAAATCCAGTACAAAGTACAGATCTTTATCTTCAGTGTCAGAATAGCTCTCAAATACGTTATTGAGAGACCTTCTTTCATGAGCAGAAGTGTAAGTGCTGCCCCTTCTCATTTGCCTAATGAAGGGAATGACTAATGAAGCGAGAGTGCGAGAGTTCACACTTAATTTCATTCTATTTGAATTTGGAAGTGCTGAGCTACAAAAGTGCTAGGAATTTCCAGTTGTGGAAGGAAGAGGAAGATGACTGTTGGAACAGAGCCCTCCTTTGGACTTTTTGCAATGGTTTCCTATAGTATTGCTTCTTTTGTTGTAGGAAAAGGCAGAGCTTCCGAAAATAGCTTTTCCATTTGGAACAAAGGGAGCTGTGTTTCTGGGTTAGCGAACGCTGGTGCTGTCTGTGTCTTCCTATGTGACCTTCACAGCCTGGATCCATCACAGGAAAAACGGAGGGTTTGGCAACTAAGTACTCCTGATGGGAAATGTACCTTCTTTGTCCCCAAAACTCAGGTGTGGGAAAAAGCAATTTTCTTTAAAAACATGCTTAAGTCTATGTATAGATTCAGCCAGATTTTGGGCACATGGCACTGCTAGCGCCTTGTGGTACATCAGGCAGCAACGCTGTAAACCATTCCCCATGCAAATGGAGTTTCCATATGCAAACACGGGGAAGCCTATGGCCACGCAGGTGTTTACAGGCAAACACTGTGTGCATGTTTATGACTGTGCCCTTTGGCTGTGGAACTGTTGTCAATACAGTGCAGAACCGTAGATGGATACGTAAGCTCGTTCCCTGCTTATTAGCAACCTGCTATAAACCCCTGTTGATGCAGCCATTGGTCGTGCGTAATCAGCGTGCGCATTTTTAACTGTCACGTTCAGATTCCCAGTTTCTGGTCAAATCAGTCACTGCGGTATGTTCTGTTTTTATTAGTACCTGTGTGGATGAGGTGTCTGACAGAGTTATTATCCACTTTGGTGATGAAAAACTCCTGCTGAGGTCTGGGAGAACAGGATTGCAAAGATCAGCCCGGTGTCTGTCTTATAAAGCGCTCATTCTTCTGGCTGACCATCTGTGTGTGAAAGAGGACTGCTCTTACGCAGCAGTAGTTCTGTTGAGTTTGGCCTTGAGTTCTTTTTTCCAGATTCTGCCTAGCAGAGAGGGAGGGAGAGAGGGGAAAAGGGGAATTTCATTGGGGAATGGAGGAGGTGGGGGTGAAGGGAAGGAGGGCTGAAAGCTGAGCGAGTGAGTGGCTGGTGGAAGAGTGCAGTGAATAATTTTACTGTCCTGGTGTAGCAGCTTGGGAATGTGCCACGTTAAACAGTAACATCTTCCAAGTGAGAAAGGCAGAGAGGGGAGGGGAAAGGTAGGGAGAAGCATGGGAAGGGGGCCTGGAGGCAAGAGAGGGATTGGATCCTTGAGAACAGTCGTTGCCAGTGCTTGGATCAGCTCCTTTTTCTTTTTCTCACTTTTTTTCATTAAATAGTTGACGCTGAGTCAATGCCCGGGCTATAAAAACCCGTACTGGTCTGTTAGCATTGCTTGGCAAATAACGTTACAGGTAGGCTGCTGGCTTCAGGTTTTACCCACATAAGTTAAATCCCTATTGCTTCTTTGGAGCCCTATGGACCTGCCTTCTCTAAAATCATGGTTACGGCACTGAAGGCAGGGCTCCAGGAAGGGTGTAGGGGCTGCCATGCAACTTGGCTTGGGTCTGTCTTAATTTTCTTTCCATCTGCCTACTGAAAATGCTATCCAGGGGCTTTTAAAGGCTTCATAGATTTATCCATGTTTGCCGAATGTCTAGGGGGCTTATTGATACCTCCTGCCAGTTTGCTCTTAGGCAGGACCACAGCACACACCTGGGATGTTGGCACAGGGGGTATCTTGATCAGTGTGCTGAGCTGCTAAGGTAACTATGCATACACATTTGGTGCCTTGGCAAGGAGTATGCTGGTTTGGGAAGCTTTGGGTAAAACCTACAGAGCATTTCCTGCTCTGTCCAGGCTGTTTTCTGTGCCTGGTTAGCCACAACGATGTGGTGCAGGAGTGCTGGTTTCATGTGTGCCGTGCAGGATGTAGGAGGCTTTCAGGACATGCTGGCCCAGCAAAAAGGGGCTGTCAGTTTGCTGGTGGAGAAGACTACTTGTCTTGACAGCGACTGTATGAGGCTTGGGCAGTGGCCACCCGCAGCCTGGGTTAGGGCTCCCATGATTACAGTTTTTGTGGTACCTTGCAGACGTCTGGTTTGGAGGCAACTGATGCTGTGACTGAATGCGGCCCTTAGTTTAATTGAAAGTTAAACTCCAACAGGTCTGACGCACCATCTGGTGAGAAGATGCACTGTGTGTGCCTGGGTAGATGTGTAGTGTGCTCCTCCTCTTCCCCAGCATCAATGCATCAGGAACAGTGGCACCAAGGTGCTGCTGGAGCTGCAGGGGATTTCACGCTTAAGCCTGCCTTTCATCGGCGGCTGACCAGAGCCCATGAGATGTGTTTCTTTGGAAAGGTGCAGCAAACGTGAGTTCCAGCTGCCAGTTTGACTGGTAGCTTTTCCTGGAGGGTTTGAGGTTGTGGCAGGTTCTGTTTGCTGTGCAGAGGAGGGGCAGGATTTGAAACTGGAGAACATCACCACGGGGATGCTCAGGGGCTGCAGCACCTCCCATATGGAAACAGACTGAGAACATTGGGGCTGTTCAGCCTGGACAAGAGAAGGCGCCTGGAGACCTCAGAGCAGCTTCCAGTGTCTGAAGGGGGCTGCAAGGATGCTGGAGAGGGACTCTTCATCAGGGACTGCAGCGATAGGACAAGGGGTGATGGGTTCAAACTGAAAGAGGGCAAGTTCAGGTTAGATCTAAGGCAGAAGTTCTTCCCTGTGAGGGTGCTGAGGCGCTGGCACAGGGTGCCCAGAGAAGCTGTGGCTGCCCCATCCCTGGCAGTGTTCAAGGCCAGGTTGGACACAGGGGCTTGGAGCAAGCTGCTCTGGTGGAAGGTGTCCCTGCCCGTGGCAGGGGTTTGGAACTGGATGAGCTTTAAGGTCCTTTCCATCCCAAACCATTCTGGGATTCTATGATTGTGTGACTGCTGGGATAATAGGTAACTTCAGGCATTTGGGCTAGTGGTGACAGGAAGCAAGCCCTGGATCTACACTGAACTGGTCTGATTCCCCCCCCCCCCCCCCGAACTAAATGCCAATCAAGAAAAAGAAAAAAGATAGAGGAAGCTGAGCTTTCTGTATTAGGTTTTTGGGTTTTAAGAGCTAACGTATTGTTGCATTGACAGAGACCCAGCAAGGAGGTAAGAAAGAGAAACCTATTGCTTTACTAACTCATAACCCATGCCAGCTAGAAGGCATTTCGTGCTTTTATGAGGATGGATGTGGCAAGTCTCTAAGAAATGGGTGAAAATTATGTAGAAAATACTTCCCCAATTAGCTAGAGCATCACAATAATGTAATAGAAGGAATGGCAATCACAGAAAAGGAAAGTTACTGACAAAAATCTGTTCTGTGTTATTCAAATTATTCCTGATCTAAAAATGAGGATAAGCAGTAAAAGGACAAAATTTGGTGATGGTTAAAAATATTGAGGAAAACCTGAACTCAACTCAACCCTGGGGAAATGCAGATGCTGAGCAGCTGAACCACTTTTCTCAGGTTATTTTCTAATCTTAATAAATGAAGAGTGAAGAAGCTGGTGTAAATTATACACATGCCATGACTAGCAGGAAATAGCTATTCCCATGTGGGGGGAAAGCATCTCGCATGTCATCATAACTAGTTCTCTGACTGTGTCACCTCGAAACAATGGCAGAGTCAGCTAGAACACTAGGAGTTGGTAGGAAGGGGATAGAAACCCAAGTATCATGCCACAGAATGTTCATGCCCTGTCTCTTGTGTGAAACTCTGGAAACACTGTGATTTAAAAATCCTAAGGATTTTAAGGGAAAAAGAGAGAGGTAGATCATAAGGATGCTATGGAATGACTTCTACATGATGAAGAGCTTGAGAGGCTTCCTAGGCTGGAAGAGGGTGGTTGTTGGGGAAAGATGATCATTAACTTTAACAGCAGTGAGGGTGAATGAAGGATGGAGAAGATGAAGAAGGAGCTATCTATGAATTGTTTCTCACTAAACAAGAATGATGATCACTCACTTAAATTGTCAGATAGCTGATTTTAAACAAACAAAGGGACGTGCAATAAAGGCGTGGACCTCATTGCCCCAGGATGTTGTCCTGCACAAATGCCTAAGCAGGTTCAGAAGAGGATTAGGCAAATCAGGGGAGGGATGAGTTCATGAGCACCTATTAAACATGGTGGTGCAGGTGCAGACTCTCAGTTCAGGAAGTCTCTTCCCTTGCTGGTAGCTGGATAGAAGGGAAAGAATGGCTCTGTATATACGTCTTTCCTTATAGCTATTATTATTATAGATACTTATATGCATTAATGAGGTTATGAAATATGTTTTTCCTCATTTGGTAACATAAGAAGTGACTTGTCAGCCTGGTACAATGGCACAGCACATCATGAGTGCATGAGGGTGTTTGGTGATGAGATGGGCTCTGTACAGTGTGCCAGGAAAACCTATGCTCATGACAAGGGTGCCCGCATTCGTCTCTGGCTTTACAAGTGGAGGGGATGATGAAAAGTACTGCAAGGCAACGTACTCTTTATTTGCTACAGATCATCTGTCTTAGTCCCAAAGGTGATTGAAAACACATTTAGACAGGAGAGGAAATGAATGGCCACAGTTAATTTGGTAGATGGGGATCTGCAAGTGAAAACCAGTTGATCGGAGGTCGTGTTCCTGCTGACAGTGTGGCTGCTTTCCATATCGGTGTCAAAAAGAGAAACCAGCAGCTCCTATGCCAATGAGAGGGCTATCTGTTATGAATGTCAGCACTTTGTAAACTACTTCACTATACTCCCTGTCTCTTCTCTTTACCTCTTCACCTCTGCTTTAGTAAATATTTTAGATGGAGAGATATTCTCTGCAAGACCTAAATGTGCTGTGTAGATGTACTGGAAATGTGTAGAAGAACACAGCCTCCTTTACCACCTGCTCTGGTTTCCACTCACAAGAAATCTGATGGTAAAAATAAGTAGGATAGACTGAGCAAAATCAGGTTAAAAAGTAAACGTGCTCCAGTTCAGACATAAAACCAAACCACCAAAACACTTGCAAAGAAAGGTACGTGAGTAGACTCTGACTTTTGGAGTTTGATATTAATGAATTGTGCTCAGGTTCTGCAGCAATTAGGTGTTTTCATCCTTTTTTTTTTTTTTGTGACTTCTGATTTTTGTCCAAAAGTAGAAGCTTAGGAAATCCCTCAAGAAAGGAAGTTCTGGAGATTTCCAGCTCCGTTTGGGACTCCAGAGATTCAGATAGTTTGAGTAAACCGGTGAACTTTTGGATGTTTATCTGAACTGAACCTGAACTCTAAATCTTCCAGGGTTCACCCAGCTAAGTCAAAGGGAGGAAGACCTATAATGATAATTTTAATGGTCTTTTCTCATTCAGCCATGGCTATGACCCTTCCCAGCCTCCTGAGAGTTTCTATGTGCTGCATTCAACAAAAAGCGAGCTAAATAGCGTGTATCACATATGCACAATTAACCGCTGTATGCACCATTACAGTTTCAGCTGCTATACATCCCAGTTGCTAGTTGTTGTCTTTGTAGGAGGATTTAGCTAGAAAACAGATGACTTTTTCCAACCTAACGTTGTCTCTAATGACATCTTTCATGTCAGATGAAGATAACTTACAAAAAACCACTAGAAACAAAATTACTGAGCTATGGTAAGCAAAGCAATAAAAAGAAAAGTAAGCTCATTAAACAAACACATACATGAATAGTTAGTGGGTTTTGGACAAGTTTTGAGAATTGAATAGAGTAACTTCTTCTTTGTCTGACCTTATAATCACAGCATCTGAGTTCTTGGTGTTTATCTAGGGAGACCTCTGGGAAACTGGGGAGCAGTTTATAATCCCTATTCTATAGAAAAGCATTTTCTGTAGTACCAAAGACAACATCATAGCCTTCTTGATGTCAAAGGCAAGGCACTAGACGATTTTTCTTGCTGCAAGATTTTACTAGCAGAAGTTAATATAAGACGGCCACAGCAGAGTGAGGATCTACTTTGTCAAACTTTCCACACGTACCTCATCATCTACCGCAGTCATCACTGCCCCAAATTTTTCCTTGTGTTGTTAAATGTAAGGAAGCCATTGTATGTTCCCTGAGAGTTCTCCAACTTGAAAACACCCAGAAGTGCTACCCTTTCCTGGCTCTTGTGTCTTCTGTCCTTTTGAGACTTTATCAGTGCTTTCACACACATTAGCACATAGGGGTGGTGAAAAAATAGGGTCTATTTCAGTGTCATAGAATGATAGAGCCCCAGACTGGTTTGGGTTGAAAGGACCTTAAGATCATCCAGTTCCAACCCTCAACAGGAAGAGAGGGCTAGTAAGACCTGGCTCACTTTCTGGTGGTGCCTGAAGTCACAAGGAGTAAATCTAAAGCTTACTTCCCATGTGCCTGTCCCAAGTCATCCTTTCTAAAGCTTATGAAATCACTATGACTCTGTTACCGCAGCAGCAATCATTTATGCCTTTGGAGCTGCCTGCCACTGCAGGGGAAATTGGGAAGAGCTCATTTGATTTCCAAAGGAATTTAGAAGCCATCAGCGCTCAGTTTGAGCTCCTGGGTTTTCTGCAGAGCTTGGCGTTCAGCAGGATTGCACTGCTCTCATCGGCTTCTCTCCATGGGAGCAGCTGTGTGTTGAGACCTCTGCAAAAGCTGGAGGACTGCTGTTAGGGCCTTCAGTCACATGGAATGTCTGCTGCAAAGCTTAAACTGGGCTTGTTCACAGAGTTTTGACAGGACTTGCAAGCGAATTGCAGTTAATTTATCCTTTTGAACAGGAGCTAAGTGGGATTCAGTACTTCTATGGGATTTCCAGGTTTCTGGAATTTGGCTAGCTTTCTGTTTTCTTCTGCGTGTGGATCCGTGCAGGCATGAAATTCATTGGTACGAAGCTAGGAAAACTGTAGCTTAAAGAACGATTTTCATCAGTCCTTGTGAATGGACTCTTTCAGTCTGATATATTGCACATCTCACTTCACATTGCACTCAGTCTCTAAGGTACCACCTTCTGTAGAGGATGCTTGAATAAAAACACTTTCTAAACCCATTCAGCTTGTGTGCATCCTATTGGAAAAGGTTTGTTTTCTCCTACTGAATGCAGTGGAGCACTAAGTGGGAGAAATGAACAAATCCTCTAGAGGTAATGGCTTAGGAGAAATGTCCATGCGAGTAGGATGCAGGAGTACTTCCTTGATGTACTTAACCTTGTACGTGCAACTGTGTTTACAGAGGAAATCAAAGGTTAACTGCTATACACAAGGCCCAAGGAGATCTGAACCAGGGGAATTATGCTTACTTGAAGGATACAGCACAGTGAACTTTTTGTGATCAAAGAGTGCTTTGGGAGCTTTCTCACAGATCAAACTCTAAGCCTTAGCTTGAGATGCAGGTAGAAAATTGATTCAAATGTTCACTGTCTGAAACCTTTTTAGTTCAAATATGCATTGTTCCGTCTGCTCTTTTCCTAATATTGGTAAGATGTATTTTGCCATCCAAAGAACGGTTATTACTTACTTCAGAATCCACAGCACTGGCTGCAAGTTTACGGAATGGAATACTTTAGGATGCGAGTCTTGCAATAGCTTTTATTCTGGAAGTGTTTTACAGAGAAGTCCCACTGAAAGCAGGTCACCGTCTGCATTAAGATTCTAGCACTGATGCAGCTTTATCTCAGAGAGAGAGAGAAAAGCCAGGCAATAAAATGGGATTATCAGTGGAAATGAAAACATTCAAAGGAGTCAAGCATAAGAATAAACAGTCTCTCTCACACGCCCTCAGAAGAGGATCTTTCAGCTGGGGCTGATAAGGAAACATTTCCACTAGAGGGGCAATTAGGAGAAATAATTGGGTCAGTTGAACTCTGGGTCAGTTAACCCTGGACCTTATTGTGGCTTAGGTCTGATTCTGCCCTGAGCAAGAGCAGAGCAGGGAACGTGGCTGTACATAACCTTTGTGGAGCCCGAATTCATTGCTTTCTGAGTCCGAATGCTACGGGTTGAAATGCTGACTCTTAGCATTGCCAAACAGCAGGGCAGTTAAGATGCAGATCTGGATGGGATCTCTACGTAGTGTGGTTTGGATCCTCTTTAATCCCTAGGGCATTGTAGCATGCTATCACACTTTTGCTTTCCCTGATTGCACTTACTCGTTTGTGAGTCATGGAATTGTCAGCTCGCAGCCTGGTTTCTTCTCTCCTGATGAAGTCTGAGAACGGTGATTAATGTCTTACGTTGTGCCATGAGTTGCCATGGGAATGAGCTTGAGGTTACAAACCTAATGAAGTATCCTATCTTGTGTAACAGAGGAGCAAGAATTGGTGATGCTGTGAGGAAGAAGCCTTATGTGAAAGTCTGTTGTCCGAGATCAGTTTAGGTCAGCCTGACTGTCCTGGTACTCCTGATCTAGTGTTTTGGCACATCAGGAAATCTTATTAGAACTTGTTCTAATTAGGAATTATTCATTACTTAAATATGGAGCTTAGAGCCTAATTTCCTATGTGCTTTTTAAAATAATGGCCCTGAAATTCTTGGTTTTTCCTGACTAGAAAGTTTCCTACTTGCAGAAAAGGCTAGAAAATAAGTCTATTATATAAAAGCTCATCTATATATTAGTTTTGCTTTTGTATTGTATATAAAAGCAAGAAATAGATGGGGCAAAAATCCAAGAACTCCTTTCTAGCCTCTGCTTTCTAGTGGGTGCACTGAGAGGAGTGTAAAACCAGAGCAGTAGCAGTGATACAGCTGGTAATCTGCAGTGTAGGGACTTCCTGGGGCAGGGGTTATATCTTGACCTTTCTGTTTTATAGCCAGTGGCCCTCACTTCCTTCACCTCTAATATGCCTCAAAATGATAGAGGATTTTTCAGGTTGGAAGAAACATCCTGCTCTGCACAAACTTCTTAGAGAGGGTGGCGCAATCTCTGCACAGAGAGTGTTACGGCTTCCCAGTCAGTGATGCTGCCAAGTGTGTAGGAAGCTGGATTCATCCTGTGCAAGTAGTTCCCATAATTTGCACCTTAATTTGCACTATGCTAGGAAAAAATCACTTCCTGTCCTGGGGTGGGCTCTTTTTTTTGTCTTTGGGTATGTGGAAAAGCTGGAAAACTACATGGATAATGTGGTTGCTCAGTGCTGTCCTTTTCCACAGCTCTGGTCCATGCGGTGTGCAGGATTGTGCTGGGAATTTTCCCCTCTTGCGTTTGAGCCCTGCCTACGATTTATAGGAGAAGGATGGAAATCCTGACATTTGGAACACAGCAGTGCCTGTTGCTTATTTCCCAGTGGAACTTTTGACTTAAAAGATTTAGATGCTTTTCTTTATTAAATGGGGTGCATACCTCAGTGTTTTCAACTTAAAGCCCATCAACATATCTCCGTATTTTGTCAAGGGGCCTAGCTGCCAATTCCCAGTGGAAGTGCTGTTAGCAGTGGTGGTGATCCAGCATGGTGGTCTGAGTCAAGGATAGGAGCCAGGCATTTGCATTCAGGCTCCAGTTTTCTCACTTGTATTTGGCTACAGGCATTAAAACCAAAGCTTCAAGAATAGCCTCTGGTTTGTGATAATGAAGATGGTCCCCTCAGAATCAGGACTCTTCCTCCTCCCTGCTGTTGAAAATGCTCTCTCTTACCTTTGTACTTCTCTTTCTTGACATGTCAGCTCTCAGTGATGCTGTAATTCTGAAGCCAGGCTTGGCTGTTTGGTAAATGTTTGCAGTACAGTGGTTAAACGTGAGAAAGTAAACGTGTGGATGGTTGTTAATTTTGGTCTGTAGTTGCAAACTGCGACCAGGGTAGGAAAAGTCTCCCAAAACTGGATTATTTATTGGAGGCTTTAATTTCTGCCACTAAATCTCCACTATCTCTCTCTCTCTCTCTTTCTCTTCCCCTCTTATGCACACATGTCCCCAGGCCTCATAATCTCTGCTCTGGCTCCCAGCTCATCCCCGCTGTCACCACAGTGCCATTTGGCAGTCTCTGAGGTGAGAGAGGGAGCTGAAAGCGTGCTCTGTGGTGTCCTGCAGCTCTGTCCTGATCCGAAACACATTTCCCACCTCCAGGATGCTTTTCCACGTCTCCCCTTTCTGAGCATTCCCTCTTCCCCTGTGCCCACAGGACTGCACTCCCTTCCCTTGAAGAGAAGTTTTATATCTAGATTACTAATTTTAACCCGATTATTGTTTGTGAAACCAGTAATTGGAAGGAGTCAGTTACTGGTTAACAGCTTTAGTGGTAAATCCGTTCCAGCCGCTTGCTGTGCTGCTGCTAGCAGGAATCCACGTGCTTCTCAGCTAGAAGTTCTTGTCTCGCTCCTCCCTGCCTCCCCCTCTCCCTGAGATCCTTTGCCGGGTCCATATGGAGCTGGGGATGTAAGCGCTTCAGAGGAGTGGTTCAATATACAGTTATGATCCTGATTTTTGGCGTCAGCTCTTTATGATGAGTTGTTGCCTGGCTGGAGGCGTGAGAGAGTGGGAGCAGGGAGGGTTCTGGGCCATGTGTGAAACAAGGAGGCAGCAGGAGCAGAAATAACACAAGAACTTCTCTTTAGAGCAAGAAAATGGGCTCGGGAGCAATCCTCCTGGCTCCTAATCTCGTGATAATCAGTATCTGTTGCTTGCTGTGTGGTTTAAAGCATGGACCATCACTGTTTTGCTGGGAGGAAGGGTCAGGATTTCAACCACAATAAAAGTCGTAGCTCAAGCTAGCAGATGTGAAGTGTTTTGGTCTGGCAAAAAAAAGGGTACATAAAGTACGAAGTCTAAACCTCTGTTTCAAAGTAAGACCTGTTCTAGGTGCTGGTGCTCATTATCTGTATCATCTTGAGTTTGATTTCCGTGTAGGTCTAAAAATGCAACGAAAATGTAAGCAGATGGGTTTCTATGATAATACAGAATAAGCTCCTGATATACAGCAGGTATATACATACAGGTATATACATACAGGTTTGTATCTTGTATTAGGCAGAAGCTGATACTTATAGATAAGGTCAGTAAATGCAACCATATTTCCAAACAAAACCAGTAGTAAGTGCACAAGATTGTGTGAAATCATTAGAAAAAGGCAAAGATGCAGAGTAATATAGTTAGTAATTGTGAAACCTGGGCATGCAAAGTTAAACCTAAGCTCACAAAGGAATGAAGAGATGTCAGGGACAGATATGCTCAGGTTTAGGCTCTGTCCTGAAGTCATCTTGTGTAGTAGCCTCATAATACCAGACATTATTGCCATGTACACATACCACACACAGCTCTCCCTAATAGAGCCCCGATGTACCATGGTTGATGGAAAGAACAGAACAACAGGGATTCCCTGGGGCACAAAGGGAGAAAACCATCAGACTGCCTTAGCACAGAGCCAGGTCTGATCCACCTGAAATCATTACCTCTAGTCCAACACCAGCCTTGCTAAATGTAACCTGGTCATTATGTGGGTCTCTGTGGACCGTGTTCCCTTGTGCTGTGGGTCATGCTGGGCTTATAAAATAGATGAGAAGAGCTAGAGCAGCCTTGTGAGCACCTGAGGTAAGAGCACAGGTATGCCCTGAGGAGGTGGCTGAGGGCTGGATTTGTTGGGCTGCAGCAGTTGAATATAGGCTCCTGATGGGCAATAATGGAGATCAGAAGTTCTCAGCCAGGTGCTAGGTGTTGTGGGGGGGGTTGTGTCTTATCCTCAGGTGCTTTTACCTCCTCACAGGCTATGCAGGGAGCTGAGGTGCCTATAAATGAGGGTTAGAGGCCCCACCGAGCAGTCAGGAATGGACTCTCTGCATGATACTGTGCTTGCCTGTAAGAGAAACCTTTGTGGTCTGTTAAATTTCAGATGAGCCTTAGGCCTTTGTGAAAGTAGTTAGGGAACGAATGAGCGTACAGAGTCCTTCTGAAGGAGAAAAGGATGAGAGTATTCCATGGAGACGTATTAAAGTCAATCCAAAGTGAACTGATGACTTTACAACCTTCAAGCAAAGTACCCCGGATCATTTGTTTTGCGCAACAGGATCACGTATGAAATATGAAGATGTGTACATAACCTTCTTTCAGACTGCTGTGATTTATTGCTGCTAGAACCATGAGGGAATCAAGAGGAGCTTGTGAAGACATCAGTGTTTTGTGGGATTACAAAATGATGCTAGGTCTGACCAATTCTTTCTGAAACCCTCTAACCGCAAGAAATCTGCTGCTTTACTCAGAAGTGGAGTGGATATCTCATCCACTCTGACTCCAAAAAGCTTCATCTCTCTAAGTGAGGTTCAGGAAGGTGATGTTTGCCTTTTTTTAGTGTTAGTTCCATGCAGTCATGTATGTTCCATGCAATCATCTGCATGCACGTAGGTTTTGTTGTGATGATGGCTTTCAACTGCTGAGAATTCGAATGATGCTGGTGGTTTTGTTTTGGGTATTTTTTCCCCCACCTTTTGCAGATTATTCAGCAGCCTTTATTTGCCTTGACCTGCTAAACATGTTGTAGTTTAAAAGCTAAACTTGTGTTCTATGGCTGAGCTGAAAATGGGACAGTGCAGCCTTCAAATCATAATACAGTTGCTTGTGTCTGGGAAGGTACCGTAGCATGACTTCTGATTTTCATTGCCTATAGGTACTTCCTGCAGTATAGCAGTAAGTCTATCTGGTATTTCTTTTTCTCCTTTTCTCTGTGTGCATTTGTGTACAACTGGTGCATCAAGTAGCACGCCTGAAACCTTGAGATCTGTCAGTATGGATCATGTTAATTGTATATGCCTCTCAGCTTGAGGGAAGTGTGACTCACTGTTCCTTTGTGGTTGTGTATGACAGACAGGGATGTCTTCTTCTAAGGAAAAAGGTATTAATTAGAAAAACTTCGTACTCAGACAAGATGAATAATTTTAGCCAAAATTTCCAGTGTTACGGTGAAAAACTACATCCTGTAATGTTTATTTTGTTATTGTTGCTGTCATTTTCATCCAAATCTGTGCATTTGTTTCAGGTTTATTTTCAGATGAACGCTTTTGCTTTGGGGTCTGAACTTGGAAGTGATTTTTTTCCTTTAGGTCTGTCCTTCAATAGGGATGCAATTGGCTCAGGAGGCACTTGGTTCAAGAGTCAGGGTTTTGGGGCTGTTAAATTCCGGATTATCTTCGTCCGTCAACTACCGGTGTAAGCAGAGCTACAAATCCAAGGAATGTAGTGCTGTATTAGCCATGTTTTATTATGTCTGTAAGTTTGTAAGAAAACTATGGTCTAATGCGCTTGGATGTTTCTAGTGTGCTAAAATACGTACAACAAACACCCATTAATGAGTTTTTAAACTGTGATGCTTATGCAGTCCACTCCGTGCTCTTGAACACGAGCCAACATTAATTCAAGCCCAGTTGATCCTAATAAGTAACTAAGACCCCATTTCATAAACATGCAATTCTAGCTTGTTATTTCTGGCACTGCCGTTAAGCAAAAGTCTCTCCCCTCAGTACGACAGAATTAAGAGATTAGGGATAAACTGAAAATTGTGAATAATTCGCAATTTCTTCCCTCCTTTTCACCCCACCAAAGACAACTCTCGAGGGGCTGAATAACTGTGATAGCTGCTCAATAACTGCTATAACTCAATAAAGTTATAGACTTTTTCTTCTGCGAGTTATGCACAGGAGTGTGACCTGCCAGTGCAGTGGGATTTGCTCATATTAGTGGAGTCTGTAGGATTGGATGTAATGTCTGATGCATTCTATTATCATCATAGGTTCACTAGGACAAAACACGAGTGACTGCACTATAAGCTGCAGTGTTCATCTAACGCTGTTGGACTGTTGCAGTGTTGTGTCAGAATTAGAAAAAGAAGCCAAGTTACATTAAAACCTGGGATCCTAATGGCCTTACAGACCTGCTGCCTTGTGTACTTGGTGTCGGTGAGTGGCTGTGCTGTTCCCAAGTGGTTGCTGATGCTGTTACTGTTCTGGGCTTCCTTTATTCTTCTTGTGCAGTTGTTATTTTGATGGGAGCATTCAGGCAGAATGCTGTTCACACAGCTGTGTGAGGGACCCAAACCCGAAGAAGCCAAGACAGTTTGTAAGAGCAATCAGGTGTATTGCCATCGAGTTTTGGGTCAGTAGCAGGGCACCAAGTGGTTTGGCTTGCTTAAGAAACAGAGTAAGGCTTTTAGTTTCTGCATTGGATAGGGGAATGCGTGCAACCCACAGAGACTGGAGTCTCTGCAGGCCTATCTAGCAGAATGAGAGAATTCTTTGTGAAATGCATAAACCGATGACATTTTAGTGGTGACTCAAATCTTTGATTCCTTTTTTCCATAACCTAAAATAATCAGAATGTTCTTTTGCAATCCCGTTCCCGGTGAGGACTTAGGAATGTGTAACCTCACCGTACATCTACCTCTGAGACATCTCCAGGGCAGTGCATGGCGATAGGGAAAAATGAGTTGAAAAGTCTTTTTTTTAAGCCCCAAGGAAAAATTACTGGCATGTTCATCTGGGAAAACACCCAGAAGATGAACTTAGGATCGCAACTACAAGTCTGAGGAGAGGAAAGATGTCCTGGGTGAGGTTTGGTGAGTGGTGGCCAAGGAGAGAAGGATGCTAGTGCCCAGGAGAGTGCAGCACAACCCTGGTCCAGGGAAGTGAGCTCTGGTCCCGGTCTGGCTGGATCCTCAGCTGCCTCTTTGTCCCCATTTAGTGCACCCTGCTCCTTGTCACTGCCCTGACAGTGTCCACATGCCTGCTGAGCTCTCCTGCTGTGGTTTCTCCTCAAGTCTGGACATGTAGATCTTGGCCCTGTGGCCTAAACAGTGTTGATGCTAAAAGAATGGTGTGTTCCCAAGGAGTTTTACAGTGAAGGGCAGACAAACAGTAAGGAATGAAGCTGCGCTCACCCCTGGCTGAGGGCTGAAAAGCCTACAGGTAATTGAGATCTTGTCATAGCTCTGACAATCATTACTATTTATCAGTGTGTGAGTAATACAGAAGGGATTTTGTCACTTTGCAACACAGAGAAGATTTCTGACATCATGTAACATCCGTGGCTAGCATGGGTGGTGGGTTAACATGGTCTTTAACAGGAAAATTTATTTGGTACATTGAGAGGCATGATTTAGCATTTCAGCAGCAATAAAGAATGATTAAAATGTGTTAAATTGACTCTAGGCATTCAGGACATTTATGCCCCTGCAATAATAGGAGTACTTCACACAGAAGAATAGGATAGTCTCTGCCCTGTTGAAATGGCAAATGGACATTCAGGAGGAATCTGGGTTGAGTTTCCCAGTACACTGAGAGCTGCATTGGGATATGAAACAGCAATAGAAACAGGAATAGATGAGCATTGGGTGATATCCATTTGAACAGCTTGGGATTGCCTTAAGAGTAGAACCAATCTTTCTATTCCCAATAACATCGTATACCTGGTAGCAGAGGACTATGTGTATTTAGTCACTGATGTTAGAGTATGTATTGCTCAGCATGGCTGTTTAATCAGACTGAGGATGAACATACGGGACAGTTCTTTCATATTTTATATTGTGTAAACACAGAAAGGCAGTTTATCAAAGAGTAGGTTGCAAGTGGGCTGTGCTGACACAGCGTTTTGTGAGGACACAGAATACCCTGAATGGCTTTTTCTAATGTAAAAACATGAAAGCATTTAAAGCTGGACCAATTTCATTGATGAGTTAGACCATGAATAGTGTGGTTCAAAGGAGCTAGTATCTCTAAGAGGGTGAAAGACTGGGAGGGAGTTATATATCGTCAGAAGATGAGCCAGGCTATCCTGCCTGTTTGCCAAATTAATTATTTGTTTCGATATTTATGAAAGTGAATAGAAACCAGATGGTAGGAATGGAGATGCTTGTTAGGTTTCTGTAATGGAGAAAGGAGAAAGAGCGAGAGGAAATCGGAATCCCACTGTAAGAGAGGAACAGGAAATTAAAATGTCAGACAACTGACAAAGCTGCAGGACCACACACAAATATAAAGAGGTTTCTCATCGGATCTCTAAAGCATTTTAAATTGAAGTCTTCTCTGTTTTTGCCACCCAGAAATCAGAATAAAGACGATTTTTTGTTTGGTCTTGTTTTTCAAAAGGAGGGGAAAGTCCAAACACAAACCCTTAACCCTGTGGTTAGAATAGAGTGTACTGAAAATGTCTTTGGAAACATGTCTGAGGAGTTTGGAAAACTCCTACTGTAAGATCGAGTAAGCAGACACAGAGGAGATGGGTAATTCCTGACTCATATATCATGTCCGATGGTACCTACTTGTCCTTGGCAGTAGGAATCCATGGTCTTTACTCTGCAAGGACTGGCGATATGGCAAGCAGAGGTCTTGCAGGCTATGTAAAACGGTGAGCTCCAGGTTCTGCTTGTCCTCTGCGGATCCATGTGGGATTCTGGTAGTCCTCCTGCAGCCAGCACGCAGCAACCAACTCTCCATGCCTGTCACTAGAAGGCAGATCTGGAAAAGCCAAGTTGCTCTTCACAGAAATCTGCTTCTGCTGCATCATTACCTGAACCACCTGAATGTGGAAGGAGATGTGAATCCATACAGGGTTACTGGTCTCTTCTGCTCTCTTAATTGCTTCTGGTCTTTAATATCTGTGGGAGCACAGGGAGATTTGTGCTGGTCCAGTATCCTCCTTCCCAGCTGGGGAGGGTTTGCTGCTGCTCCAGTAGTGTCTGCTTCTTTAGCTGCCCCTTGCTTATGTCTCTTCATATTCAGCAGTCATCACTGCATAAGGGCTGTCTGCTGACCTTTCCTTCAGCAGTAAATTCTGAGCCAACTGTGCTGCTCTGCTGAGATATGGATGTTTTTCTTTCTGTCTGTCTGATGGTGAGGTTTTGTGTGTCTCACTTTGACTTTGGCCAAGTGCCTCACAAGCTATGGACTCTGAATGTCTGCCTTATTTGGAGGAAAACATAGGCTTTTCAGATGCCTTGACCTCCGAGTAGGTTTTCTACTTTCCTTTGACCTGTTTCTGCCTTGCCAGCCTCTGCATGAAGTGTTTTTCTTTCTTGCACATCTAAAAGTTCACTGATCCCTCTTCCTTCCCCAAGAAAAAGAAGAGGAAAATTGTAGTAGCTGTGGCTAATTGTGCCCCAGTCCTTGTGCTGGCCTTTGGTGTTCATCCCAGGAAGAAGACATTTGCATGTTCACATTCACACCAGGTCAGCAGATGCTGCTTCAGAGGATTCTACTGAAACTTGTACAATAGTCTACTTTAATCATGAGTACGAACAGTTCTGCTCCATAGAACTATTGCCCGCTGCATTTTAGCATAGACTGGCAAAGTCAGCCCTTTGCAAACAGACTCCATATAAAGTCCTTGAGAAATAGTCTCCTTCTCTGGAGACATTCAAAACCCGCCTGGACACATTCCTGTGTAACCTTATCTAGGTGTTCCTGCTCTGGCAGGGGGATTGGACTAGATGATCTTTTGAGGTCCCTTCCAATCTCTAACATACTGTGATACTGTGAAATAGTTTATTGTATCTTCACGTTCCAAGGACAGGCTTTTCAGGCTGAAAATTGTGTGAATATATTGGTGAATATAAGGATAATTTTGGAGGCAAATGCTGGTACCTCAGTTCTATCAATGAGGTCAGGATTAAGCCCTTTAGATCAAATGCAGACCAGAGTCCGCTAGAAAAATGACTTTCCAGTCAGCTCGTCCTCAAGCTAATAACTGGTGACCCACAGCAAGTGAGGAGTAAAACTTGGCATGGATGAGTCCTTGGTCAGCGACAATAAGATGCCTGCAAAGAGGGATTTTCTGATTTCAAAATGAGAAGTGTTGGAAGGAGAGGAGAAATAAAAAGGCAAACCAATGGTGCAGCAGTTCAGGGACAAGCAGTGTTGTATGGATCCGTTCTTTATTTGGCTCGTGGTCTAAAATGGGAGCTTTCTATAAATGCATGGCTTTATGTGGAGTTTGTTGTAAGCTGGTAGCTTTGGGAGCAACAAATAGGTTTGGTTTTAGCTGTATGTCAAAAGGAGAAGGAGTTGCTGCTTTTCCCTTTTGCTTTTCTCACTTCCTCCAAGCACTGGGAGCTTTAGCATCTGCCTCTTTTAGATGATAGATATCTCAGAAACCTGGTGTTTCCAAAAGATCTGAATTGCACTTGTTTGAAGTTACCATTTACTGACGATGTGAAGACACAAGGGGTGTTCAGGTGTGTGACACTAGAAGCCAGAGTGAGATGTGACACCCGTGAAGCAGGGCATGAAGGAGATTTTTGTATAGTTTTCATCTACTTTTCATCTGACACCATTCAATAAAGCTAGATTTAAATTAATCCCAGGGGCTACTCCAAAGTTGAGTTGTATTTGGTCCATTGTATTTGTGACTTAAAGGCTAAAAGGAGGACATGCATGTTACAGAAATGGTGCCTGTGACTGCCTGGAGAGGAAATAGAACCCAGTCCCTAGTCCCAGCTCATTCAACTCTGTGGGGTTTCTCCTTTACAATTTATTGTTTCAGGGGACTGCCTAAAGCTAATGACTAGCCTAAAATAAATCTTAAAGATATTTTCTTCCTTTCCTCTCCACTGATCTGAAGCCTGGAATGTCCTGAAAATCACCCTGCCATTCTTTCTTACCGTCCCTCCACCACTGCACTCTCACAGGGCTGCAGTTAATCACAAAGATGGGTATGAGTAAGGCTCAAATGGAGGAGAAATGCACTGGTAGGCAGAGAAAGAGAAGGTTGAGCATCAACACAATACCCAAGTGATGTCTTTTTCAGAGCTATGCTTAGCCATGCTCATAAAGTGTGCTCTTCATAACGCTCCCTTTCCACCTGCAAGCCTTGCAAATGCCAGCCTTTGGTGGACTGCCTCTTTGTATCCATCCCCATCTCCCCACACAGCCGCTGCTGTCTGTGTGGTCTTCGCAATTCACACGGCTTGGTGGCAACCAGTAGGGGGGGAAGATGCCGTGTTTTATTTATCTAGAGTCAAGCACAGTTTAAACCCCATTCTAAATAAATAAAAACTCCTAGCCAGATTTAGATATATAAATAAAAAAGCAGATTTTCCCCTCTCTTTTGGCTGCTGTCGAGCAGCATCAGTTTCAAGACCACACAAGGAGCTGTGCTGACAGCTCTAAAATGTGCGGTGGAGGCAAAGGTAGGAGGGGTGGGAAGGACCTTGATAACTTGCTCTGGGTTTCTAGTGCATGGAGGTACCTTGTGTAGAGAAAGGAGTAGCCCTGGCACTGGGGTGGGTTAAAATGTTGGAAGAAAATTGGAGCATCTTGGGTCTTTAGTGGTGGTATATTTCCATAGAAGACCAGTTTTCTTCAGGTTGTTCATCCACTCTACCAGGTCATCTGTATGAATGGATTCATTGGCACAGCTGAGCATTATCATCTCAGCCTTTTCATATAGCCTACAGGTGATAGAACACCCATAAAAAGCAGTGGTTTGAGGAAGAAATGTTTTATTCTTAGAAGATTGATCTCATTTGGCCTTTGGGGATAGGGTCTGCATTGCACAGAGGTTCCCAGTTTCCATCAAATGGTGCTCCCACACAGGCGCTGACAGTGCCGTGCCTGCTGTTCCAGACATCACTTGGGGAGCCTCCAAGCATGGTTTCGTTTTCTTGGGAGTGAAATGTGTTATGTCTGCACAAGGTTTCAGATCTCTCTTCACTTGCAGGCCTGCCAAGCTATCAGGAAGGGTGACAAGCAGCGGCTCTGTGGAGCACCTGGGTTTTGTTAGTCCAGATGAGAAATTATAACAGGTCTTAAATAGATGCTTGCTTTGCGTGGGTTCTCCTTGCAGCAGCTTTTACTCCACTGCTCAGGGATGAGGGTGGGCTGGAGGACATGGTTCTGTTGGCTGCAAGATTAGGCTGAGAACAAAAAGGGCCTAATTAATGATTGGTATTTTGAGTTTCATCAGAGGCCACTACAGTTCTGACCGCCCAAAAAATCAAAGAACACACTCTAGCAAAGCAAAGCCTTGCTCACAGTTCATTACCTCTTTCATATTCTGAACCTCTTTGGGCTGGCAGACAAAATGACCAACAGATGTTAGTCACATTGAGGAAAAATTGAAAAGAGGAATTCTTTAAACATGCCTTCTTACATCTCTTACTCGAAGCACTTTATGTAGTAATTTATGTATCCCGCAATACTTCTGCTTTGTCTTGTTCTCTTAGTAAAGCATCAATTCACTTTCCTAACTTAATGATGCAGCTAGGGTCACAGCTTGCCATAGGCAATGGCATCACAACAGCACCGACTCCTAAACATCTTCACAAAAGCCTCATCCTTAAGGTAGCTAGTTACATGTATCTCATGACTGTATTGCTCTATGGTCCAACGAGCAGTAAAATGGCGTTTATCCGTGCACAGATAAGTCGTTACCCTCCTCCTTCTGCTGTGCCAACTTGCAGATGGTTGCCAAAAACCTTTGACATAGCAAACCATCTGTGCCTGCCTGCTCAGCCCGGAGATGTGAAGAGTTTCTGTCCTGGCTCCAGCTGGTGGTGGCTCGGTGAGTTATGTTTCCTTGAAAACACTGTTTGCCTTGCTAGAAAGAGTATTCCTTTGGGAAACGCTGCTTGGTGCATGAATGCGATAGTGTGGCATAGGCAATCCCTGCCTGCCTGCAGGGATTTCAAGGCCCCCCAAGCTGTTCCATGCATAAAGGAGTAAATTCAGGTTTTATGTGTGCATGTTTTAGGGCAGTGATGGTGTCCCTACACCGGGCACTGGTGAGGCCACACCTCAAATCCTGTGTTCAGTTTTGGGCCCTCACTACAAGAGAGACATTGAGGGGCTGGAGCGGGGCCAGAGAAGGGCACTGGAGCTGGTGCAGGGCCTGGAGCCCAGTGTGATGGGGAAGGGCTGAGGGACCTGGGGGGTTCAGTCTGGAGAAGAGAAGGCTCAGGGGGGACCTGATGGCTCCCTACAACTGCCTGACAGGAGGATGGAGCCAGGAGGGGCTGGGCTCTGCTCCCAAGGAACAAGGGATGGGACAAGAGGAAACGGCCTCAAGCTGCACCAGGGCAGGTTTAGATGGAGCTGAGGAACAATTCCTGCCCCAGAGGGTGCTCAGGCATTGGAACAGGCTGCCCAGGGCAGGGCTGCAGTCACCGTCCCTGCAAGTGTTCGCACACCGTGGAGATGAGGTGTGTTGTTTAAGGCCTTGAAGATAATTTAATGTGTGAGTTTTAATTCTTCTCTAAAAGGTGATAGCAGAGCTGTTAGAACTGAACTAGAAGGCAGGTGGTTCTACACCTCTTGTATTGGTGACTACGAAATGTCTTCATAGCTGGCAAAAATAGAATCCTGGAGAAATTCTGTGCGTATTTACAGAAATCAGCCAACAAATCTAGTTCTTGGCATTCTGAGAATGCCAAGGAATAACAGAATAACAAAGTAAAAGCCTAAGGGTAGGTAGGTTTAAGGAAAATAGACAGGATTATCTGTGTAAGTGTAAGCAGGCTAATCTGGCACTGATGCTGGACTGAAGTCATTAAAATCTTCTTAGGACATGCAATTAGCTGATGATTGTGAAGTAACTGTTGCCAAAGAAGAGAGTTTTACTTGGATCTGCTCTTGCCAAATAACTAGATTAAATTTCAAATCTCATTGGTGAATTTAAATAGGATGATAAACTGTTCACTTCTGAGATTAGATTAAGAGAATTAGTAGGAGATAAACCCACTCACTCCATATTACAAGGATTTAAACTATTTTGTAAGAAAAAAAGAAACCCTTGTAGGGTTTCTGATGATACCTTAAAGGATATCATCATTATCACAAGGGTAGAAAAGGGGGTTTTGTTGAAGAAGGCAACCAGCCTAGCCCAGTGCTGTTCAATTGACTCTTTTCTTCCAGTTGTTTAGAAATAAGTGTGAAGTTACTATTGAGGAAATATCCTGGTGTAATACCACTTTGTTCTGGTAGGACGTTTTTGCTAACGGGGGGGGACTGTTTGATACGGTATGTTTGGAAGAACAGGCGTTTTATCACAGACAAATGTGATCACCAAGTTCTGTATGTAAGAGGAAAGGGGCCTGCATGGAAGAGTTCTGCATGCTGGAAATCAGTGACCCTGAAAGTTCATGGTAGTCATCTAAGTTAATGTGAGGTATTGGGAGCATGACTACAGTATTTTATGGGCAGGTGGGAAAATATTGTGGTAATGTGCCTTGTTCTCCATTACAATAGTGTGTGTGTAAAAATCTTAGCCATTTAAAAGAGCAAATTCATTCTTTTATTAAGCTATCGTAATTCATCTTGCTTTACCTTTGTGCTTAAAATGTGTCCCTATCTGGTGTCAGTAGTATTGTGTATACAACTATAGCTCCAGACTAGCTTCACTGATCTCAGTAGCATGACGGGCAGTAGAACTTGGCCCTCTAAAATTTAATATGTCAGGCCTAAAATAATTTGAAAAGGTATTTATGTATCTCCTCCTCCTCCACACTGCTTGTAACCTGAGAGCATCCATGTGGCTAAGAATACAGGCTTGTCTTTTCTGAACTGAAGACGTTCTGCTCATACCACTGGAGAAACAAACTACAAAATAAGGCAACCAGATGTTTAAAAACGTTGAAAGTTCCTTTTTTTGGAAAGGTAGCTATGTTAAATAAACACAAAAATGCTATTTTTTCTATATAACTATTCATTTTAATGGCACCCCAAGAGTTCGTCCAAGGGTCTCTAGGTCACCTGGGAGAAAGTACAGTATATTTTGGCTCTGCGGTGTTCGCCTTTCTACAAAGAGCTAATTCTTCCTATCAATGAAATAAACTTTGCTAATGTAGATGGATTGACAAATTATTTTAAAGGCTAGTTTATTCAAGCAGATGGTGGGCCTGATACAACTAGAATGCTTTAAGAGGCCGTCCCTGGCAGGAAAAGAAGCCCTTGGAAGGAAGAACAAGATGTAGTGACTGTTCACCCTCATTCACCTGATGACGTTTACTCCTTTGGGCATCTTCTGTCCACAGAGGCACTGCAATGAAGCTAGGGAGTATGAAGTCTTTTTGTCCTGTAGGGCTTTCAATAAGGCAGTTTCAGTTTAGGGCAAAAGGAACCTGTTTGGACAAGGTACCAGTGATGAACACCAGCAGCTGAAGTAGTTGTAGGTCTGGGAGTCCCTGCTGGGAATACTGCAGTTTGATGAGCTATTTAATAGAAAATCAGGTTAATTTCTGGTGCCTGTTAGGAAAGGCAACGGTAAACCAAGAAAATACAGGAAAGGAATTCCAGGGATGCTCTGAAGTTTATCAATACTTGCTTTATAATCAGATGCTGAAAAGCTAAATAGAGCACGGAAACTAAAGGGAGAATTTCAAGGCTACAAGTCTGTGTGAGTAAAAGACTTTTAGAAACAGTATGGTTTCCTTTCAAATATATAGTTTCTTCTTTGGCACAGCATCCCAAAATAGCCACATTTTAATTCAGCTTGCAGGTTTATGAAAGCAGTTATATTGTAGTGTTGATATCTAACACAGATCATCTCCATGGATTAATGCATTTACGTGTGTCAGTAATGGTGAAGGTGGGTTACTGCACACCTGAGACCCTCTGCAGGGCATGTCGATGTCTGGCTGCAATTTCTGAGCTTGGCAACTTTAGCTGACTAATGTGATAGCCTCTGTGTTTCCAGAAAGGATATAACACTCGCTGTTAGCCATATTCTTCTACATGGTGACAGAAGTGTGTTCTCGCCTTGATACCTAAAGATATAAAAGGATTTACAGAGAGCAGCTCCTGATCTCTCAGGGAGCACATCTACCTTTAGTTATGGCTTGAAAAATACAGAAGATATGAATGGAGAAGTCAAATGCAGCATTCCTTTTGCCTTCTTTGGAAGCAAGACTTGAGGCTCTCAGCTGGTGCCCATCAGTGTACCGCCAAAGGGCTGTAAGGTGATATAGGATGTTGCTAAACTTCCAAATCCTGACTCAGCATCACTCTATTGGGAAATGCTGGACCTCAGTCTTTGTTAATAGCTGGGGGTTTTCTTTCTTCTTGTTTATGGCAAGGGAGCATTTGGAGGCTGTTTTATTTTCAGTCACTTGGAGCTCAAATACGAGCTGTCAACCCTCCGAGCGGTGTAATATTACAGATAGTTGGATGTTGTTCACTGAGCCCCAAAGGCTAAATCACCTCTGGTTTAAGTATCAGTTTTCATTGTTAGTGAAATCTGATTTTTTTCTAAAGAGAAATGTCAGAAATACATGGAAG
Organism: Psittacula echo; assembly: GCF_963264785.1. Lineage (NCBI taxonomy): Eukaryota > Metazoa > Chordata > Aves > Psittaciformes > Psittacidae > Psittacula > Psittacula echo. The sequence continues at coordinate 911,525 of NC_137738.1, read as the reverse complement.
AAACTGACTTCTCATTCATGTTCTGGTAGTGGCTTAGTTGTAAAAACAGGTTGTATTTTCAGGACATACAAATAGCTTCTCATAATATATTGTTTACAGAGCCCAGGAGAGAAATCTCAGCATCGTGCCAATGCAAGAATTTTGTTATCCCTTCTCTTGGGAGCAAGGTGTGCAGAGAAAATCCTTCGTTTCTTGGTTTCAGAGGAATATATTTACCTTCCAAGAATTATGTATTGCAGATTGGTGTGATTACTACCATTAGCCTATCAGCTGCTGCAGGCTGTTTGCTTTTGTTTCTTAAAGAGAGAACAAAATGGGGTGGTACAGCTCAAACACAGGGGATAGAACAAATATGGATTTGCATTCAAACAGGCTGCTTTTTTGGATACATCTATGGAGTGATGTTAAGAAAGCAGCCAGTGAAGCAGTTTCAGCAGAGAAATTTGTGTGTGCTTTAAAGTCTTTTTTCTGTTTTGGTGAAGTTTGTAGATGGAATAAAAGACACTCCCCGGTTTCTCCAGCTGCATCTGGCTACAGATTGCTCCAGGATTTTTGTGCCTTCAACCTCTTCTTTCCTTCCTATTTTTCTTTCCCCTCCAAAGACTTTGAAGAGCCAAGAGGATACTTGCTGGTATGTGATGGAAGGCTCTGAAAGGAGAAGAATAAATTAACATCAAATGGGCTTCTCCTCCTCCCACTCCGCATACAGAATGTCTTAAGGAGACCATAGCACAGTATCAGTCCTGCCTCCCAACATGTTCTGTGTCCCCAGGACCCCTCCTAGTCCTTTACAATCTCCAGTAACTTCTCTTAAAACTCCTACTTTGGTCTTTCTTCCGTGAAATGATGGTGTCTTCTGGAAAGTGCAAATTGATGAATTCCCTCAGTTTCTCTTAATGTCTGAAAGGACTGGGATTGTAAGGTGCTTTTCAGGGGCTGTTTAAGGATAGCATCCATAATTAACACCCAATAGGATTCTATTGGCATCTGCTGTTTCACACTGCTAAAGAAACTGGTATGTGCCTGATGTCACCCGTCTTTCCAAGGGTACCCTACTTAGGTTGTTTCTATCTAGCCTACAGAGGTTTGTAGCTTTCCTTTGCCCTGTGTGAGATAAACTAATCATGTTTAAACCTCGTTGAAAGCAGCCAGAAAACCCTTGTCCCTACATTGTATCAGCTTTCATAATTTGGACTTGATTATGTATTTTTTTGTTTGTTACAAGCTTCCAATTTTTCTTCTATTCTCGGAGTATTGGATCACTTTTCTCCCTATCAGTGAATCTGCTTCTTGACATACTGTTAGAAGCCTGTGCGAATGATCTTCAAAAATGAATAAATGAAAGATACTAGTGAAAAGCCAGGTTTGACCAGAGGGCAAAGTTCTGTCAAAACCACTTTATCTTTCTTTGTTACGGAGACACGGCCAGATGTTTGTTTAGAACAAAATGCCTGCGTTGGGATTTTTGAATGCCCAGATGAGGAAAACTGTATCTAATTGCTGCTAGGAGCACAGCCACGTCCTAGCTGCAGCCTGGGGTGGTGTGTCCTAAAATACTGTATCTGGAGATTCTGGGAGTGCAATAGAAAAGCGTGTTTGTTCTCGCTGAAAGGAGATGGGGCTGTCAGTTCAGACACACACAGAACATCTGCTCTGCCTGTGGTTTAACTAGATTAAAGCCCTGCATTAAAATGATCATCAGTCAATCAGGACGTTTCCTTGGGCTGAGAAGCTTCCCATCACGCTCGGGGCTGCAGTTTCCAGTGAAGCCAATGTGTCGTGGTAAGGAAAAAAACCAACCCCAAAATCACAGCAGTGAAATATGTCGTGATTGTGGCTTGTTTGGCTTGTGTGACATCACAAACGAGTGTTCGACCTGGGATCAAACAACTTGGAATGTGTTGCCCTAATTGATTTTAAATCGAGCTAATTATTTTGAGCACATCTTGGCTATCAGCTCGAGTTAGCAAAATGAAATGTAGTTCATGGTCTAGCTTTGGGAGAGTTTCCAATCAATAAAGCTGTAGCACAGATCACAAATTTGTGTTGTTTCAGTGGCACAGAGATGATTTTCCTTTATTTAACCCCCTAGGTAGCCATTTAATACTACTTGACTATAGGTCTTATAAATTATAAGAGTATGAATTGTCAGGAAAGCTCTGTTTCATTAATGAAAAGAAAGCCACCATTACAAAAAGTAAACCCAACCCTGCCAGATAAATCTTCGGTTGGCATTTGGCTGTGAATTAGTTTGACTGTGTACACAAATAATCCTTTGCCATAGAAAAATTACTAACAATTGTCTAAATATTGGTCTGAAGTATCTTACATGATAATTTGCAAGGCCTTTTGCTGTAGAATGACTTAGAATTAAATGCCTCGTTGCATTTATAACAGTATTTAAATAGTTTGGTTTTGGTTTTGTTGAAGTGAAACAGAGCAGATAGAAATGTGTATTTTCTTCTGCGCAGTGCATGTAACAACATGATTCTTGAAGTCTATTTAATTTAGACCAGCCATGTATTCAGTATTGTGGAAACACAGTGTTAATGAAAAGGATTCTATAAATCAATGTCCAACAAGTTGATGTTCCCTTTCAGAAACGCCCACTGCACGTTGAGGGAGCATCTGGTGCAACGTGGATGTTTTTTGTCAGTGATTTTGATAGCCAAATGTGCAAAAGAGCTTCCTGCAAATACGTCAAGATTTTTGCTGATGGAAGTTACAGATACAAATGGAAGAGGCTGGAATCAGGGGACAGATTATGGCTATTTGGAGCCTGAAGCACATTATAGCATACAGATCCTGCGTGCTTCTGCCCCCCTTCTCATTCCTTCCCTCACACACTCTTGGAGCTGCAGTGGGAGGAAGGTTTCCCTCTCAGGAAACATCCGTGATCCTTTTCCTTTGCAAGCAGGGAATTTCTTGGAAGACAGAATGCTATGTTCTCCTGTGCTTTGAATGCTTGGCCTGGCCTGCTGCACTTTTCTCCTGGTAATATTTGACTAGTCTTCTATTGGGGTGATGCTGAAAGAGACCTTGAAGCAATAGATCTCACTGAAGGCTTGGAACTAGATGATCTTAAGGTCCTTTACGACTCTGACTGTTCTATGATTCTATATTGCAGACCTTAAAAAGACCACGCTACATCAGATAAGCGTCATGTTGTCAATCTGTTTCTTTTTAGTTATGGGCTATAAGAATTTGAAAAATCAAAAGGAACTGGGGACCCAATATTAGCAGAGAAACGCATGATCTGAGGTGGTAAGGGACAGCTTTTAGGTGTCTGTACATTAACCTCTCCTAACCAAAACTGCAAAAAGTCACGTTTTCAGACAACAGTGTGGTTCAGTGTAAAGATTTGAGGGAAGGAAGCTCTGCTCCTTAAGGGGCAGTGATGGTGCCAGAACAAAGCAGTGAAACATCGATGAGGTTAATTGTTATTTTCTCATCGTTGGATATCTTGTTTCTGTCGATTACTTGACCCTGTCAGATTCCTGATGTCGTGTCCCAAAATCCCAGCTCCTTTCTCATTGTAGCTGTTACTCTCTTCCAAAGATAAAAAACATTGTAGAGACCATGAATGACTTGTTGATAAACCAAGTGAGGTTCTCATTATGGAAGGAAGCATTCTCTATCATTTAGAATGCAATTTTAGTCTTCTAAATATCCTCAAAAGTCACCATGTGTTCCTGGTGACTACTGTATTGGAAGGCATGGCATTTGTCTGATCAGGGTTGTGTGGTTAGCATTACATTGCGGATGTTCCAGTTACTGATAATTCTCTTAGGATGCATCAGAGATTTGCTCTAGTTGGTCTAAACTTCCACTAAGTGTTAGATGCCGCAAAATGGCTTCATCCTGGGAGAGGAGCAATGGGTAAGCTGCTGAAATGAAGCACCAATTCAACTGCAAGGAATAAAATGGTGTGTAAAAAGGTGATTTTGCTGGAGCTTCTGTTGAGATGGTAGACATTTATTAGATAAAAGGAGATAGGCTATATGGAGAGAGGTGCAAAGAAATCAACACCAATGGCTGTGAAAGGCATTGCACCGGCACCAAAGAAAGTTATACAACTGGTGAATTAGCAGCCTTAATCCATGGACCAGAAACTGCAGTCTTCAATCCAACCTAGTTGACTCTATGGTTCTATGGTATGCAGTTGAGCTAGGAGCTCTTCAGGAAGTGTCAAGTGTAAATAAAAAGCTTTTAAGAGAAGAAAGTCCGAGGGACAACAGGGTATGAAATTAGGGTATCTTATGATTACAGTGGTGGGAATTCGAGAGAGGGTAAATCTATTATGAAAAGACAGATAGAAGCTTATGAGAGCAAGCAGCCAGTTGTGGTCCAGTTTGAAGAATGGACTTTGTCTATGGAGATATGATTGGGCTGAGCAGAGTGGAATAACAATACCAGGTTCTGAAAGAACAATGACTCTGCTTTCTTCCTGGGATCGTCAAATCTGCTTCGGGCCAAAAGAAAAACAGGCTGCTGGCACACAGGCTAGCAGGGGAGAGTATTTCGTACCTTGATTTTCTAATTAGAACTCCTATGCAATTACATTTCTCATTTCTGTGCTATTTTCAGACACTGAATCAGACTCTACACTGGACTCCTTCAGCGCTGGAGCCGAAAAGCAGAAACCTCCAAACAATTCAGCTAGGAGCAAGGTAATATGTGGCTAGCCGGGATGGGGATGCTCTGAGTTAGTTTCCCAGGTTATTACCATGTGGGCTGGCCAGAGGTGGCTCAGGCCAACACTTCCCACAAGGATCTGCCCCATGACTTGGGCTGGCTGCTCTGGATTGATGGCAGAACGTAGCTGTGGTCACCGTGTGTCACAGGGAGAGTGCTCACGGCCTGTCGGCTCTTCTCCTTTACCTACCCCATCACATGCTCGCACCCACATCTCAGCTCAAGGGCAAATCTGGCACAGTTTTACACAGTGCCAAATGCACAGGCAGTTGTTACGAATGCATTTAATGCACCAAAAACTTACTCCTGAGCTTGCCTTGTTCAGTGTTTTGCTGACACCCGAGGATTTCAGGAAAGCACGCAGTGATTACAGTGTGTTATCATCAGCCGCTTTTCTGATACGTAGCTTATCATAAAACGCCTCTTAAACAATTTCTTGGTTTTTTTTCTTGAAGTGTTGCTGCAAATGACATCATTTGTGTGTGAACTTCAGTTGGATGTGGTAACACCTTGTAAAGTACTTTAACAAGACAGGAATGCTTATGTAAAGTTCGGGTTTGGTTTCAAAGATCTTCCCTTTAGGAGGCTGCAGTAAATTCAAACCCCAGATTGACACCCTTTTCTCTGTGTAAATTTAGTTTTCCAGAGTTAACATTTCTTCATGGTGCCATTTAATTGCTTTACAAGGAAAAACTACAATAGTGCTATATATCTATTCCCTAGCTTTTGGAAAGTGTATGGTTTTCCAGTTAAGCAACAGGGATGCTCTAGTCTGTCACATATTTGGGTTTGTTAAATCCATTAGCGAGCAATAAAATCTCTGGTATTCAATCTTGCTCACTATTTATATCTTGGTTTCTCCCACTCACCCTTGGCTTTGATTTTTTTTCACTTTTGCCACTTTATTTACAACCACTAAATAGAAAAGAAGCAATTCCTCACAGCTCAGCGGACAGGTAATGAATTGCCACAGTGGGCCAGGCCAATTCAGCCTCTGCTGCCTGTGTAGTTCTTTTATAACTGAGTCTTCTCCATCACACCTCTGAAGCCCCTCGGAATGAAGTCTGCCTAGTAAGACCAGGCTCTTCCAATGGATGTGAGTACTACAGGTTTCCTGTAATTCTCTGGTTTTAGCTATTTAAGCACAACAGGTTTTCACAATATTCTTCTTTAAGCCAATATACTCCTGCCCTCTCTAGCCCAATGGAACCCTTCAAGTGCTGGGCAGGGCAGAGAGGTTGAGGAATCCCAAGTGATTCAGTGTCAGTGTATTATCAAGCTCCAAACTGAGGTTTAGTTTTAAAAGATTAAATAATAATAAGAAGAGAAGGCTAGAACTGAATAGATTCTGTGTGTACAGTTCAGAAGTATGTGTATGGAATGCAGCACTGACCTCCCCAGGTTCTGACTAATCCTGGACTGGATTACACAACATAAGGATGTCTCACTTGTAGAGGTTAGCCTTATGGGATCAGGGCATGTTTATCCTCACTCACTAGGCAAGAAAGGGAAAGGACCTCACCCTGTTAGTCACCATAGTGGTTAGAGCATTTGCTGGTTGTGGCTGGGAAGAAGTGATGCACAAAGCCTGCTCCCTGTGAATGTGTCAGCCACTGGACTGGTCATGGGGAATGGTGCCCTTTGCCACAGTCTGTTGTGTAACGGGTAAACTCCTCTGTGGAACAAAGCAGACCTCTAACAAAACCTTCCCTGAGCAGTTGCAGATGACATCCACGTTGATACTTGGAGAAGAAACTGAGGGAGAAATAGAAGTCTGAAAGAGGTCCCAGGGAATCATTTGGAATTTGCTGGGCAGGCTTTGGAATTTCTGGAGTGAAAAAAAAAAGATGCTTGTGTGGATATTTTGGTAACTGCATAATCTGACAAAGAAAAGGCAGAAAAATCACAAGGCAGGTGAAGCCCAAAGCCTGTCATTTGTTTTATGGCAGTCTTGAGTCCTGGTGATGCCTGGCTCTTGGGTGGAGGTGTAGGAACTGGAGGAGTTTGGAAGTGTTCACAGAGAGTACACAGCATGCAGAAGGTGGGGGGGAGGTGATAAAAGTGCCACTAAACAAGGAGAGTTCCTCTGGGGAGCACTGAACACCAGCACAGCAGGTAAATTAATCTGGAAGCAATTTGCTAGCTGTTGGCTGGGGGTGTAGCTGAGGCAAGGACTGAATACAGAGGCAAGGGCTTCTATTCAGCCAAACAGTGTAGCTGCATAAAACAAGATGTAGGAGCCTCCTCTGAGCCTGAAGCAGATGCAAAGCTTCCACACAAAGCAGAATACGGCTTGAGAAATACCACTCTGTGTTTAGCTCAGTTATGTTTATCTGCAGGGCAATTCTATAGGACTGGAACACTTTTAGTTTAGATGTAGCTAATGCAATGATGAGATCAACATACTGGGGTTGGCAAGGATGTAGGCAGCAACAAGTGAAATGGAAACAGAAGCTTTACAACTAAGGTCTCCCCTTCAGGAGCCTTCTCTTCTCCAGGCTGCCCCAGCCCAGCTCTCTCAGCCTGCCTCCAGAGCAGAGCTGCTCCAGCCCTCACAGCATCCCCATGGCCTCCTCTGGACTCGCTTCAACAGCTCCACGTCCCTCTTGTGCTGCTGCCCCAGAGCTGGATCAGGACTGCAGGGAGGGTCTCCCCAGAGTGCAGTAGAGGGGCAGGATCCCCTTCTTCACCCTGCTGGCCATGCCCCTGTTGATGCTGCCCAGGATACAGTGGATATATGGATTAAAAAGTTGATGAAGATAAAATTTGCTATTGTATTTGAGGTAAAAAGTATCTTTTACTCAGTCCAAACAATGTCAACTACATCAAGAGGGCATGCTCCTTGGAAGGACAGGGGACTTAACCTACTATGTCCTTTGAACTCCTCTTTCAAGTCACTGGGATGCTTCCAGCAGGGTATGAAGTGGTCTGAGGGATGGGTTTGTCTCTAGATTTCCTTTGCTATGGAGGTGTGGTTCATAAAAACAATGGTGTGTTGCTCAGAGCTTGTAGGACAACCATGGTGTCACGGTGACAAAATTGAGCTGCCACTGGCTATGGAAATGGAGTAATTTGGCAGGGGTGATACAAGATGTCAACCTGGAGCCAAGCAGCTCCCCTTCCTCCCTCCCTCCCACAGTGCAGGGTGTGCAGTGTGTGCTGGGTTCAGCTTCCATGTGGAGCAACCTCAGTCTTCCAGATGGTTCCTTTCCAGGTTACAGTAAGTTCAGTTAGAGCTAAGGTGACTGTTTCACCCCGAGCTGCTGATGAACTGGCAACTGCTATCTTGATGATCTGTTTGTGATTATCCTTCTGAGAGTTTAGTGTTGGTTTGGTTTTGCCTGTTGATGTTTGCTCTCCCATGGGCAGGGCATTACACTGCATGCTCTGTGTACAACATTATGATTACTTTTCAAATATGTAAGTAGAGACAAGTTCTTTCTCTCAAGTCTGTAGCTATTAAGAGTCATTTTTACTGCTACAAGCGTTTGCTACACATCCATTGGTTTTTGAAGTCCCCATTTCTGTTCTCAAACCTCGACCTTTATTTAAAAGTCGTATTAGAGTTAACTGTAAAAAAGCCCAACGTGGTTTTGCTGACTAAAGCGATGTCCCTAAACATCGCAGATAGATTATTTCCAGTGATGGATTCAAACACCTTCAGGGGCTTGCTTGGTTTTTCTGCTTACTATTATCAATGTTGTAATTTTGTTATCAAGATGGGCAGTTTCTTCTCCCAGAAAAACTTCATTACGAGGCTGACCTGCCTAACACCTCCCTCTTAGTAACAGAAACAAATAAGAGTTGATTGTTCAGCTGCTGTCATTTAAAAAGACTAAATCAACCTGCCACAAAAGAATAATTCCCTCTGGTAACTTTATCCATTTGCCCTTGGTGGTGACACTGGGGATACCACCCTGGTTGAACCATATATTAGTTCCTAGAGAAGCACTTTGAAACCTATAGCTCTGCACAATGTTGTAATTGAAAAACATTGAATAGCCATACCTGGCTCAGGGAGCTGAAAAGAATGCAAAGCTTCAGTTTGAATTACTTTGCACAATTCAGTTCTATTTTACTGTGCTTTCCAAACAGGTTTAATCTGCTGTTCTGCGTGTATCTATGGTACAATTTGGCGGCACTGGCTATGTCCAGCAGCCCTGGTTTTTAAAAGGATGTGGCAGTATTTTTACTTTATGTTCTGACCGTGTTTTTCCCTAACCAAATGCCCCATTCCAGGTGTTTGCTATTCCAGCAGGAATGGTGGCTGCTCCTCCTGAGTTCTGAGAAGTGTTCAGTAACCTGTGAGAGGAGTTAAGGGCCTGACATCAACCTTATCCATTAAAACATTCTCTATTGTGTCTTGGAGTCGAGTCTCTAAATTCTCCTTGGATTGGGGGAGCTTTAAAAGCTGCTGTGAAATCTGTGTTTTTACACATTTACTTTATAATATCCACTCAGATTGGCTTCTAGCTATTTGACATACAACTCTTCTAGGTGTTTCTGGATATGAAGCCCTGTATACTGCCCACCTGTGAAAAACACCTATTCTGAAATCTAAGGAAGAATGACTCTGAACAGGCAGTTATCAGAATAGCACTTCAACTTCAACTTAAAATAGGTTTTTATTTTTGAAGACTTGACGTTATTTAAATGGCACAATGCCACATTTTGCTCTTAGTGCACCTAAATCCTACATATAACATGACCATGCTTGAGACAACTTCCCTTTTATTAAATAAACTTTATCTAAACTAATTGTTAATTCTTAATAGTATTAATATCTGTAAATACCAGACACTAAATCACTGTGCTTCTTTTCAAAGCAAATTATCTTACTGCTGATAGAGATGGTAATAAAAGTTAGTTAAGATGAAATTCAGAACGTATATATGTTTCAAAGCTTTTCTTCCAGCTAACTAGAGGATTCTTTCAGTTGGTGGGGTTTTGCATCTGGTTGTTTTAAGGTTTCTGGGGTTTGTTTTATGATGATATGGATGAAAAAAAGAGTCATACTGGGATTTAAAGCAGGCAACACCAACAGGGTCAAATTGTTAAAAAGCTTAGGAAAAACACTTGCAATGTTTTCAAGGTCTGCATAGATGTATATAGGCAAAAGGCATGAATATAAATGCAATCACGCATTTCGTGTGTGCCAAAATGTACGCTAGTAAATATTACAGTGCTTTTGGGAGGCTTGTTGGAAACACAGTCCCAGATGAGGGAAGTGTATGGGAATAAGCATATTGTCAGACTATCAAGATGTGAACTGCACAATGGAACACAATGACAGAAGCAACTTTCTTTTAAAAAGTAAATCTAAAATAAAACACAGCTTCTCTGTGGTGGGAAAAACAAAGACAAATGGAGACCAAGGAAAAAGAAGATACAGAGAAATTAATAAATGAAGATGCACTGAAGTAAAAACGATGATTAAGAAGAAGCTGAAATTGAAACTGCTTTTAGATGGCAGTGGCATTGTATGATGTTCTTTGTTCTAGGGCAAGAAGGCTTTAGAAAGCCTGCAGGAGATCCGAGGTTTGTTCAGAGTTTCTAGATGTTGGAGTCTGTTTAGCATGTATGTCCATGACCAGGTGGTTATAGATGTAAATTCCTAAGCATCCTAAATTTCAGCTTATTTGTATGCCAATGATATTGTCTTTTGGCAGTATAAGTTTGACAAGAATTAAAGAGTCTTTTGTCCAAACTAATTTCTGATTGATTTCTGATTACCTATCAGTACATTGGTTATAGGAAATAATACTGGTTTTAGGAGAGGACTTTCTTAAAATTAAGATAGCCAATAGTAATTTGTTCTCTCTAGACTATTTTGATTAGTCCTGCAAACAGTTTAGAACTGGTTACTCAAAGCTTGGCTAAGCAATGGTTGGGTCCAGACTGCTTTTGGTGGAGGTAGGTCTAGAGTCTGCTGAAGGTTATTTTACTATAGCTGAAAAAAGAAGCATTGAATTTGGAATCAATAATAAGGTACAGAATGAAAGAGTTAACCTCTACAGTTTCCCTGCCACTCTTCTGCTGCAGGGACATTATTAACAAAGGCTTGATTGTTGTTTGGACTATGAGTATAAAGTACAAAAGAACTTTATGAAGGTCTCAGACACAGGCTGGCATTTAGGCTGACTGTCCTTTTCCAAAGCAGCTTTTCTATTAAATGAGTCCATTATTAAAACATGGTAGCTTTCATTAAATCTCTGTAATCTCCCATCAGCAAAATGGCATTAGCCTGCTAGCCAGGAAAATATGGGAAGTCCAAACAGTATCCCTGTTATTAGTGCTTGGTTGTCTGTTGAGGTGTTTGATCTAAGGCATGGACATTCTGATGCTTTGCAGTAAGACTGGACCAATGTATTAAAGAGTTTGTGTGTTCTGGGGGTTTATAACAATTACATCTCTTTCCAAATATTTGACCTAAAATCCTAAAGTCTTCACAAAATACTGCTCTTGTATTCGTCTAGCTCCTTCTCATGCGGTGTGGTTGCATCTCTATAGAAGTCCTTGAACTAACGTAACTTACTGCCATGTGAGCGAGCAGGTGAGTGTTTACCAAGCATAGATGTGTCTCCCCCTGAATGTTGTAGTGCTGGAACTGTAGGCAAATACACAAATATAATTCTTTATTTTTCATTTACCTTTTGGTTAGATTCTGCTAAAAAAACCTGATTTAAAGTCACATCTGTTTCAGATGTGAGATCAGAAGCATCTCTAAAGGATTTCACCCATCTCTCTGGATAAAAGCACTACAGATACAGAACTAGTAAATAACAGTCGCTGGTGTGGTTGTTTAATGGGTGGATTTGTTTGCATGTTTCTGTCCAACGTGGCTCTAAAATTTGCATTTAATTCTTGTCTACTCACTGCTTCTGATCAATTGACATAGTTAAAGCAGATTGAGATGGGGAGTGATGCAGAGGAGGTCTGCTTGCATTGTGTCTGAGCACACGCTGCCATGGAGAAGCACTCAGGTTGTCTGTGTTATCAGATGGGCTAATTCTTCTTGAGAAAGGCAATAAAAGAAAAGATCATGGAGCTGTTTGTGCTGAAAGTCCACTTGTCACTTGTCCATCATCACTGCCCTTCCTGCTTCCATGGAATCATTGACAGCTGCTTCAGGGGAATGAGCATGAAGTCCCAGGTGACAAGTATGGAAACGATGGTAGTCCTGGACTTCTGAGTTTTATGGGAATGCAGTTATATTAAATATGGGCTGTTACTACCACCACAGAAAAGAAAGCGGGTGTGTGGAGGGATGCAATTACCCAGCGAGCATGTGGCATGCTTTTCATTGATTAGACTGTCCTGTTTGATTAAATTCCTCAGTATTTTTAATTTTCTAGCCCTAATTGCTGCCTTACTTCTTTCTTGGGTCCCTTTGTTTGAGCTCATCTGCTTTCAGGTCCAGATTTGTTTTTCCAGTGCGTTCAGATTCTCCCCAAATGTATCCTGTCATTATGTGTTTTGTCTGTCTCTGCAGATGGTTATTTGACAGAAAGTTTCCATCGACTCCAGAGAATGGGTCCAGTAAATATCCTCTGTGGTTCTCAGATGGAGTATTCGCAAAATGGAATCGATTAAAAGGTCAAACCCCATTACTGCTGCGATGTCTGAACTGCTCCATCAAAGTGGTAATGTGACAAGTGAGTGCAAAGCTTTTCAAGGGACTGGTCTGGATTTTTAAAGCATTTGCATCTTTCAGAGCAGCTTTCTGACATTTAACAAGGAGAGACACATCTTCAAGTTATAGATACTGACTAGTGTCTCCTCTTGCACTAGTGTCAATCAGTAGGAACTCTGGAGGTAATGAGGTTCCACTAGTGTGAGTTACAGTAGGATTGCCATTCATAGTGTTTAATCTCTTTTCCAAATTGTGGCTCTAAGTTCTTCAAAATAGCTCTTTTGAAACCATGTAAGTTTATTAATATAAATAGCTAAGGTGAAATGTCTTAACAGAAAGTGTGAGTAACCAGAGCATACCTGGGTCTTTCAACATCAGAGCAATTGATGGACAGCCAGTGAGTAGAAGTAATTCCAGACATTTGTCACGTGTGGTACATGGCACAAGAGAAGAAGTATCTACGCGGCCTCTCCTGATCAGAAAGTCATAGAAGGCCAACAAAGTCTCAAAGGCGCAATGATACTAATTCATAAGGATGCCATGGCTAAGGCTTGGGCAGTGGTTCATTCTCAGCTTATCTTCAGAGCATGTTGTCACATGCAGGGTCAGGGGAAAGGCAGTAACAGAGAGCAGCTCCCAAGCTCGCAGTTAGTTTGTGTGACTAGTAAAGAGCGATGTGCTAGATGAGCTGTTGTGGTGGGCAGATGGCAACCCATGAGCCTGGGTTGTAGGATGATGAGGAATGTCTTATTGAACCACACAAGTGACGTTGTTTCTTGCAGTAAGAAGTATTCAGTGTGTGACACTATTCTCCAGAAACTTTTAGGGATTGTTATTGCAGTTTATCTAAGTTATTTGGATGATGAAAAGCATTTCTAGATAAATATGACTGCGTAATCTTAAAGTAACATATCGAGATAGTAGAAATATTGCAGTTCAATAGAACAGGAAAAGAAAATTGTAAATGACAGGACAGTCCCAGTTCTGTATTTTGCAGTGTCTAATAGAAGGACAGATGCAGTACAATCTATTATAGATGGCAAATGTCAAAGATAGAACGTGCTACTACCTAATCCTCTCCAGCACTTCTAGTTTCTCATTAGGATGAATTTATTATTCTTTCCCAGACGATTATTTCATAGCAGCATTCGTGATTTCTTGTAGAACAATATTGCTTTCTGAAAAACCTCCTTTGGATGAGTGTGGGCTGTAAAAGTAGCACATTGCCAAGTGAAGAAATGTATCTCTTCAAAACGAAGTCCTATAACAGGAACAGACAAACACACAATGCTAAGGAGCAGCTGCTGGGGAGGGTCACCGAATTCTCTCACCACTGGCTTGGCAGACAAACATTTTTCTTGTGGGGCAATATTTTCCTGGCTATCAAGAGGAGCTGTGCACAAAAGCTTCCATTGGTCTCTTTGCTCTGCTCCTACACTGCTGTGCACTGGTACCAGGTCTGCTGTTAGATGGTGGCCTCTCCACTTGTGCTAACTCCTAGCTTTGTGCTTGGCTGCTCTCGCAAAAAGCTCAGGGTCTGCCCAGTAGATGGGCAGTGAGCCTGCATGTATCTTAAGGTGCAGATCCTTACCTTTAACTCTGTTTAATGTTCCTGCTCAAGTTTAAATATCCTCCTTTAGTTTTACAGTGTGAGAAGCTGAACATGGACCTTATCGCTCTCTACAACTGCCTGACAGCAGGATGGAGTGAGCTGGGCTCGGTCTCTGCTCCCAAGGAACAAGGGATGGGACAAGAGGAACCGACCTCAAGCTGCACCAGGGCAGGTTTAGATGGAGCTGAGGAACAATTCCTGCCCCAGAGGGTGCTCAGGCATTGGAACAGGCTGCCCAGGGCAGGGCCGCAGTCACCGTCCCTGCAAGTGTTCACACCCCGTGGAGACGAGGCCTCAGTGCCATGGGTCAGTGGTGGCCTTGGCAGTGCTGGGGAACGGTTGGACTGGATGAGCTTAAAGGGCTTTGCCAACCTGGCTGGTTATATGAGAAGAAAAATATATGCATGTAGACAGGCAATGCCCTGTAATGTAGGTGCTGCAGTATGGCTGTCATCCCTCCGGTTCACCAGCTAAACCTTTGGTGATTCTCACGTATCACATCTGGCTGTTGCAGCTTTGCCAGCAGTGCTGGTCTGCCCTCATAATATTCATGTTCTGTTGTTGTTTTGGCAGGCTGCTAACATCTTCCTGAGGAAGGAAGACATACAAGGGAAGAAAACCAATGTATTCAAGAGCATTGAGCTACTTACAAATAAGGTTCACTGCCACATCCCCCATGAAACATTGCTGTGAGTAAAGCTTCAGTACTAGTCTTATATACAGCAATTGCAGTGCAGGGCTCTCAGTTCTCATCAGTTGGAAACGGAGCAAATGGATTGCATTACTTCTTCAAAGTCTTCTGAAATCAGGCTGTTGAACAGCACAAGAGGCACCAGTGCAGCTACAGCCTTTCACACTGAATTGAAGCAGTTGTCTTTCCTCCACGCTCCCTGCAGCATCAAAGAGTACCGGTGCTGATGCACTACTAAGGAAGTACTGAATGGAAATGCAAAGTAACCGTGCTTTATGATGCTTTTTGCTTTTTTTGATGAAAATCTAGGACTGTTCAGTCAGTCCAGGGCTGGCGTGAAATATTCAGTGTAGGAATAAGCCTCACAACTACATAAATATAAAGGAGACTGTAGCATGCACTGGAAAACAGCCTTCTGCCAGGATTCCACAGTATCATGGGCTGGAAGAAGTTTGATATTTGTTAAAGTCCCAGTAGCATTATGGAATCTGTTTAATGGAAATTCCTGTCACTTTGTGGAGGAGTAAACATGTGTTGGAAGATTTAATTCTTATGATGTTCTTCTACTAATGGTAGTTCTTCTACTAATGATGTTCTTCTACTACTGGGCTCTTTTATAGTTCAGTAATGAATTACCATTCTCAAAATGAAGCAGCAGTGGGGTAGACTTTCAGCCATAAGAGGGCAATGAGTACAGAAATACATCATTCTGGTTAAAGTCGTAACCTACTAATGATAAAAGTATAATGATTTCTTTATGCTTTTGCATGACCCGGCTTTTGTTAAATGTGTGCTAAATTGTACTGGAGCCACAGTTCCTGAGATACTTGTGTGTGTGACCTAAAGGCAAAGCTGTTTATAACTAGTTTCTCAGATCTGTGGATATTTTGCTTCAGTGGTAGGTGGCACTTCTGTCTACTGTTTGCTTTTGGTCTTTTGCTTAAGGATTGTGCAGAGCCTCCAGCATTTAATGATGACCTTTGACAGAATCTGTTTGATAATAGCCGTGCTTCCTTGTAGTCATCATTTGTGATCAAAAACTGTGAGAAAACCTCTCTGCATATAAAATCCTTTGATATCCCATCGGTGTCAATGCTGGCTTCATGTTACTGTTGCCAGCTTCTTTTCCAGCTTAAGATTAGCAGATAGTTGGTCTTTTCTAGTGGCAGTGGCAAGAGGTTGTAGGTATGAAATGTGACCATGTGTGTGTTTAGATAAACTTGGGTGCTTTTTGTGTAGGAACTGTTCATGTTTTCAGTGAAAATGAGAAGAAAGCTGAGATGAGAATAACAGAAAAGATTTGTTAGTTCTGGAAGTACAAGGATCACTTTATTAAACCTGCGTAAGAAACACTCCCTTTTATTTGTTGAGTATACCTTCTCTTTTACTGCTCTGATAATGCATAATGCTACAATTTCTTCCCATAACGATACACTTCTGTACTTACTTACTCAAGTGTCTGACAGGTTATGATGTACAATCCAGTTTTCTGTTTATGACTCAAAGCCAAGCTTTAGTTCTCACGTACTGCCTTCTCAGAAGCATCATGTTCAAGCAATAATCCTGTGAACAAGTTGCTTCAAGCACATATTCCTTTTCCTAGTATTGTTTACTTCTATTTTGACAAAGAAACTAGAATCAGAGCGGTCTAAACTTCAAGAATGGATTCCTTTTCAGCAGATCAGCTTGTAATGATACTGAAAAATGTTTAAACTTGTTAGAGGAGCGTATCAGTGAAAGTCAAGGAGATTCAAAAGGCTAGGAAATTAATTCTATTCATCCAATATATATACAATGGTATATACATATATGCTCTTTCACATGCATTTTAGTTTATTCTGTTTCTAAACCAACTAAATACTAATGAGGGGAATAGCAGTGACTTCTGGATCTACTCCTTTTGTCTCTTTTCTAATTTACTGCTGTGGGCTAAAACCCCAGCAGATACTCAATGCCATTGGAGGCACCAGAGACAACTCAAAGTGCATAATAAAAACACTCAGTTTATTAGATTTGTCCTTCTGTGATTAAAAACATATCTTAACAGCAGACATCTGTTGGACAACTTACATGGTTCCTTTTTGTCTTGGTATGTGAGAAAATACTGCAGGCTGTATTGCTCTGACTTGTTAGACCACAGTATGCTGCGGATGCACAGGAAATTAAGCATCTGCTCAGTGGTGGAGTTGCAATAACATGCAAGTTTGGTGTAATCTGTTGAAATGAAAGAGTGCCATTCCTTGTGCTGTGCCCTATGGAAAATAAAAGGTAGGAATGATAGGAGCCTCCTTCCCTTGCCTGATTTCATGTGATGTGTCTGATTGGCTGTGAATGAAGTTTGATAGAAAAAATCAGTGTGTGATAAATAGCATGTTAACATTAAAACAAGTTTGCAACTGCTTCTTTAAAGCCCTGTGCTATGGCCACTTCATGGCGAGGTCACTGTATAAAGAGCAGTGTGATGGAGCAGAGCACTGTTTTCATCAATCCTCACAAGAGAAGTCAGGTTATTTCCCCCCTCCTCAGTAAACATATTTCCTTCAGGATTCCTTAAATGGGCTATCTCTTTCCTTGCTATAAGTTTTCTCCCTGTGAGCACAACTATAACCAGTCTTTTGAAAGGTGACTGCTTTGAAGTCAGAACAGCACTGTGGGCTGCCAGCAGGCAGCAGACTTTGTTTGTGTGTACTTTCAAAGCAAAAAAGACCTTCACTGTTATAACAAAGTGCTTCAGAAAGATCCAGGGCCAATTCTATGTTTTGCAAGTGAATATGCAATGATGGCCCCAAAAAAAGTCACCAAGGACATGATCTTTATTTACGTACCTGTGCTTCATCTGCAATTTGTGTGCTACAGAGGCACCAAAGCATGTAAAAAGCTTTATGAGCTAGATCTTCAGAATAGTAAAGATTCATAGGAATAGAAGTATATTCAATTTGATACTAAAGAAAGTTTAAACCTTCATGTTTCAGGACACAAACCAGCCTTTATGGAAGTTTAGGAAGTGTTGACAGGAAGGAACTCATCTTGGGTCTAAGTATACGACTTCCTAGTGAAGTACCGGACTACTTTCCCCCATATCCAAGTTGAAGAGCGACTGTGTAAGAGCAGTGGGCTACTATTTACTACTATGCTACGGTGATTACTATGGGACTGTATCTCCATATACTTCCAAGAGGACATACATACATCCTGTTCTTGCTGACAACCTGGAAGCTGCAGTAAGTACTGAATCCTTTGTACAGTGAATACCATATTATCCAAGCATTAAGACTCAGAAATGGGGCTTTGTGCCTTTCCAGGATGTGGACAACAACTGAGGCTATTTAAAACTTGTAGATACGGTACTTAGGGACATGGTTAGTGATGGACATGGACTTGGATACGGTTTAGGAGTGGACTTGGTAATATTGGCTTTACAGTTAGACTTGATGATCTTAATGGTCTTTTTCAGCCCAAATGATTCTAGGATTCTGTGATTCTAAGGTAATGTGACTGATAACCAGGAAATTCAGAGGTGAAGGTACATGCTGGGCAGTTATCAGTCTGCCTTTTTAAGTCTGATGATTGTTGCTGCCAAAATGCTTGTTAAAGTTAAAAAAGTACCAAGTAAGTGGTGGCTTCTTCATTTGTTGACCTTCCCAAGTTGACACTGGAGACAAATGGAATACTTGTTGGTAAATCAGAATGTGTTGGTTTCAATACTGGAGCAGTTGGGTTAATTCTATGTCCTGTGGTATATGTGTGTTAAAGAGAGTGGAAGTCAAACTGAATAACTTTATGATGCTTTCTTGCTGTTCATGGATAGGTATGAGACAGTGCTTGTGTCTGGCTCCAAAGGGTTAATTTCAATAGGCATCTCAGCTGGATTCGCTCTGTTAGCTCTAT
Source organism: Psittacula echo (assembly GCF_963264785.1). Classification (NCBI taxonomy): domain Eukaryota; kingdom Metazoa; phylum Chordata; class Aves; order Psittaciformes; family Psittacidae; genus Psittacula; species Psittacula echo. Next base: position 893,006 of record NC_137738.1, on the reverse strand, counting down.
CTAGACTGAGTGACAGAGAAACTCTTTGGAGCTAAGCTGTGAGTGTAATGTGAAGAAAAGTCAACACATTTTATGAGAAATCAGGGATGCCTTTTTCCAGTGTTTAACTTGGTATGTTGTAGAGTTTTCTTCCTGAGATAGTGCAAGTAGTATGGTACCATATGTGACAGTAGGCTTTAGGATTTGGCAAGGAGTAACTGAACAAGATTGAGAAATTCTCTGGGAAGTGAGGAAGAAGAGGCTAATACTTAGCATGTATTGAAAACTTCTATCCGATTTGTAGGCCACAGGCTAGAAGCTCATTTGGGCTATGTTTTACTGAATTGCATGACTTGAAAGGTCCTTATTTCTTACGAGACTTGAAACTTTCCTTTTTCCAAAGTCTTCTAAACGAGTGTTTGAGAGCTAACCAGCAACTTCTGTAAGTGGTACAAGTATTATTGCATCCACAAGATTTCCTTTTCCCTTGTTATTGTTTCATTTTCCCTGGGTCTGGTTAAGTGGGTGAATTACTTTGTGTATAAGTAGTAAATTTTGCTTGAAAAGAAGGCCTTTGACCGTGCCCAGTTCTGCCAAATTTGGTAACTGTGTATGCAACCTGATGTCAAAACAATCTACCTGGTTTTTTATAGCTACAGCTAAAGCTGGTTTTTATGGCTGGTTCAGTCCAAAGAAATACTCCTGACTAAGTGGATCAAGATAAAACCACAATCTGTAGTTGCTTCTTTCAACAAATACCAGACTGGAACCGTCATTTGCCCACTCGTGGGTTTTCTGTCTCCTTTATCCAGCACTTAACAAAAAAAGTCTAGAAGAAGCTTATACTTGCTTTTGGACCTTGGCCAAATCTGACCGTATTCTGATAAGGAAGATTTGAAGCAGCGGGTGTGTACATAAATTGTACGTTTTCAAGTAAAGCTGTGGGGACAGCACAGAGGTTCCTGCTTTCTGATGTAGGCACGGTAAAGACGACAATCCCAGTCTCTTCTTTTGAGCTAAGGAATTTAGATGGTATCACGTGTGAAATCTTTGGTTAAACCAGGAATTGTTCCCACTCCTTCAGTCTGCGGCTACCATGAAAATGCTTATTTTGTCTTTACTCATTGACTAAGTGATTCCAGGGGGGTTGCCCACTGTAAGGAAGAAGTGAACTGTAAGGATCAGTGAACACTGATCCTGAATGTCATTGTCTCAATACCTTAATTTTCATTATAGCACTAGAAAGCTCTACCTCTTTGTGTTCTGGAAGGGGAAAATCCCCACTTTTCGGTGTGCCTCCTCACTCTTAATAATACCACAGCCTTCTTTGCCTTGCAGTGAACCAGTTCCGCAAGGAGATTGCCACATCAGATTATGTGAGTTTACTTCATTTCCAGGCAGTACTATTTAATATACATCTGCTATGTAATGGATGCAAAAGCCAAAATGATTTTCAGTTGCCTTAGTCTTTATTGGATGTGACCTCTGGACTAGGAGGTGAAGGGAGAGTGGAAAATGAAAGCTGATTTGGTATTAGCCCACTATTCATATTAGAAAAAGTAAATGCTTTTGCGGTTTTCCTAACAGAGGTGTCTTTATTCATTTGACATGCCTTTAATAACTAATTCTAGTTGTCTGGTTGCCAAGATAGATTTCCTACAGGCAGACTTAAAAGTGATTTTGTCCTCTTTGAATGCATGGCTTCAAATGATCCCAGAACAGCAAACATTCAACTTCCCCCTAGACCTTGAGATTTTCTGAAGCGCTGTAATAACATAAAAGGATAAGGCTATTAGAAAAAAAACAAATAAATGAATTAAGCATGTTCCATATGATATGAGCAGGACAATAAAACTCCTTGTTTTTCTGTGCTAGCTCATATCTATAATGTTCTAGTGTTAGGCATATGCTGTGGATGCCCATTTTATGGAGTTTTGGTATCACTGTTCGTAGAATGTTTTGTAGGTTTCATCTGAAAGCAAGGAGCCATCAGACCCCGAAAGCTTTCTTTTCACAAACGGCTTTATAAATGTTTCTTTCTCACATTGTCACAGAGCTCTAAATATGTATGTAGTATGTCTGTGAGCATATGTAAAGCTGGCATGTGAACCGTGAAGTAGAATCATAGAATCATAGGATAGTTAGGGTTGGAAAGGACCTCAAGATCACCCAGTTCCAACCCCCCTGCCATGGGCAGGGACACCTCACACTAAACCATGCCACCCAAGTAGGATGCTTTCGTTGTGGTTTACCTATGCTACGCACATAAAGCTGTCAGGAGTAATTGTAAAGCTTGGTTTAATAGAAAACCAACTTGAGCTTGGGTCTGCTCCTTGCTTAGATAGAGAGCATGAGGAAGAGTATTTCATTTCCAGGCATGGACTAACACTGTCGTGTGGTATATCTTCTATGAAGCTGACCCCATGCATTTTGGGTTAAGTTTGGTTAAAATCTGGAAGCTGGTTCTGTAGTGTACTGATAGCTAAAATCCACCTGCTATTTGACTTACTGAAGTCTAATAGGATATTTATTATGGGTTATTGCTACAAAGCTTTTTACGTCAGCTAAGTTTGAAGTGAGTTTGCTTTGATAATAGAAGCAACCTTCCAGCTGAGAAGGACTCAGATTTGTTTTTTCAGCTGAGGATCTTGGTGTTGCCACAGACAGGTTATGCTTAGTGACCAGGTCACCTTATTCACTGCAAGGAGTTTCATCTCCGTCCAGCATTGCACTGAGCAGACAGACCAGTCCTGATCTCTCCCTGAAGCTGAGTCGTTTAATTGTCACCTTCAGAGGGATGATTTCATAGGATGCCACACTCTCTTCCCCTCAGGCCATGCCCACCAAACATTTCTCCATGATTCCTTTGGCAAGCTCATTAAGCCCTGTTGATGAGAACAGTATGTTTTGACATAAAAATAGGTTTTGAGATCCCAGCAGTAGCTTGTCCTATGCCCATGCATTTCCATTTCACTGTAGAATAAACCCCATGGGTAAGCCTTGGGCCCATCCCTTTTAGCTGTTTTAAAGAGTTACATAAAATCACAGAATCCCAGACTGGTTTGGGTAGGAAGGGACCTTAAAGCTCATCCAGTTCCAATCCGCTGCCATGGGCAGGGACACTTTCCACTAGATCCTGTTGCCCCAGGCTCTGTCCTACCTGGGAGACTGGTTTAATTTCTGAATGAAGCTACAAGGTTTGTCTGCATGATCTGTCTTGGGTAAAACCATGTTGCTGATGACCACATTTCCCCTTTAACTCCACATCATTGTTTTGTGATATGATAAATGGTTGCACTTGAAACAGCCTGCAGCTTATAACATTACCCTGCCAACAATCAAAAATAGGAAGGCTTGCTTGCACAGTCCAAACCTGCTGAGGAATTGCAACTTGAAAAGCAGAGGAGTTGTTTTGAAATGCAATTAACTATTTTGGAAGGTTTCTAATAAATATGAGCTTATTTTTACAGGACACTGATTCTCACGCCATGCAAGTTATAGCCATTTAATTATATTTTATATGGCATCAAACGTTCTGCCAAAATGTGCTCTTGGAATGTTTTCCGTTGTTATGGTTCTATCAACATTACATCATTTGCTCAGTGCATCATGTGTGACACACATGTCTGTGCTTAACCTTTAGAGTTAGGATATCTGAGCCTTATTTAATCAAATGTTATACCACTAAATGGGTGTTATCTTTAAAGCTTCTTTGCTGAGGAAACAGGTCTGAGTTTTCATATGTGCACTCACTAAAGGTTGCTATCAAATTTAATAGAATCATAATTGCTGACAAATTGGCACATACTGGAGGCCAAAATTTAAACTTGGTTGTCTTTGTTCTGTTGCCTTAACTCTTGCTTCTCCTGCAAGCATCCAGAAACTGTGGACTGGAAGATGCATGTGAGACCAGTGGCTCCTTTGCAGGAGATAGAATGGGAACATGCTGAAGTTGTTCAAATGCAAAGGATGCCTGTGGATGCCCCCAGCATACCCTGCCTCTTCACTGCTATCGCTTTAGAGAGAGACACCCCCTTCAAACAGCCCTCTTTCAGTGCTGCTGTGTGCAAAACCTTTGGGGTTGGATTTAATATTTCTCAGAGAACAAGATTTGCTCAGTTATTGGACAACCACAGTGTAGCTACCAGTAACCTGTCCCACAAAGGCAGGGATCCCCTGGGATCCCTTGATAAGCTGATGACTGTTTCTCCCTTCTGAGCCTTGGGTGATAAGTTCATCCTTAGGTGATAGGCCTCCTTCAGATATTAGAAGGCTGTATTGAGGAATAAATACAGATTTTAAACAACATCTTAAAAGGTACCTTTTGCTCGGTGGTATGTTTTGATTCCTCAATTAACTAAATGTTAATTGGGAAAGACTGTTACCTATGAACCTGTGTGAAGCTGGAGGAATTATTGGAAGGTGGGTTGTGGGCGGTTGGCTGGTTTATTGCTTGATTAATCAGAACATTTCAGTGCCATTAATTATGCTCCATGGCTAAGCGTGTTTGGGTTAAGACTTAAAAATTATCTGATTTGCAGCTCTTTTCTATTTCATTTTGCAGGTAGTGTAAGTGATTCTGTGTCATGAGAAAATGTAAACAACACTGATAAATCCATAAAGTATTTGACCTTTAATCAATCCTAATATTTTCAATCCACAGAGCCTTCTTAAATGCCTGTAACCTTGGCCCTTCCACTCCCATTCATCACAATTACTGTTGAAGCTGTCTGATGCAATGCCCAAAGTATTGCACGTTGACATCCAATATTTTATCGTTAATAAAATAAAATTAAAGAAAGAAAAAAAAAAAGTAAGAACCATTCCAAGTATTTTTTTGCTGTTCTGACATTTTCCAGTGCAGTGCCCAGGAGAGGAAAAGGGACAATTTTGATTTATGTTAGTGCTAGCAGATACTGCTAATTGATGTTTACTGTTACATAATGTAGATGGAGTTGATTCTCTAAACAACTTGATGCTGTGCTAATTTTCAGTGCTTGTTCACCTTTTTGTCCTGAGAATAGTGTTTGTAAAATAGTCAGGTAGGCAGTAGGAATTGTGTCTCAACAGGAGTTTAAGGACAGCGGTAGTGTACATTAACTAACACTACTACAACAGTAGTGTACATGAATTAAGAGAGCTTTGGAGCAAGCTATGCTGACTATTTGTGCTAGAATACATGAGTTACGGCTAGTAGGATTGTTACAAAAGAAAAATCTAATGTCTCTTCCCCCAAGACTTTTATTATTATCTTGATTAAAGAACACTGCAGTGATGGATGGAAATACCAACAAAGTTTACCCGTGGAGGAGTTGGTTTCCGTAGACAGCTGAATGATTCAATGCAGAGAACGCTGGACTCCTAGTGAAGGAGCTTGCTGTTCTGCTGTGCACCCATGCAGTTGCTTTACCTTTGTGGGGCCTTTTACTCTTTGCGTGCCTTGTTAGTGAAAATGTCAAGGGTTCTTTTTTCTTGGTCATTCTCCTTCCACACACATTCCTGTGCCAAGTACAAAGAGTAACACATTTGGATTGAGATAAGCATGATAAAAATAAATGTTACTGATTTTTTTCTCTTGTGCAGCATTGGCTTTCACATCATCGATGATTCATAATCCCCATGAGGCAATAGGTGCTGCCTGGGATTTTTGCTGAAAGAGAACTTCCATTTTCTTTGCATTCTGAATGAAATATGAGTCCTTGGACCTCTCTTATATAACAGCACCATTTGGACATGTTATCACACTGCTATTTGTGCATTTAATATGCTCCCCAGACCTCTCGTACCCAGTACCAAAATACTCTTTTGTTAGAATCATAGAATCATTTAGGCTGGAAAAGACTTTTAAGATCATTGAGTCCAACCATTACCCCAGCACTGCCAAGTCCACCACTAAACCAAGTCCCTGAGTGCCAAGCCTACACATCTTGTAAGCACCTCCAGGGATGGTGACTCAAATTCTTCCCCTGGGGAGCCTGTTCCAATGCTTGACAACCCTTTTGGTGAAGAAATTTTTCCTGATATCCAGTCCAAGAGTATTCTTTACATATATCTCTTTTGTACACATTCATATATGTGCTTTATTATGCATATTTCTTTCAGAATAGGGAGGTATCCTTCAGCGGCAGAAGGTCAGAAAGGCAAAGAGCAACATTAACATTTTTATACGTGTAAGTTCTGTCTTAGCTGGAAGGGGTTTATGTTCTCTTTCGCTATCTCGTAGATTTTTCTTAGCATAATTTTTGTAAGTCTTAACGATTTAGTGGCAGGAATTATACTTTTAATGGAAATCATGAAAAAATGACATGGGAATGTGATCTAAGTCCTCCCTCTCCCCCAGTAGTGTTTCTCTGTTGCTTTTCCGGCTATTTTGCCAAGCCAAACAGAATGGTTATAACTGAGCACTGATGTGTAAGAATTAGCATGATATGTCTCTGCAATACTGGATGGAAGAATGACCATGATTTCATTTTTACTGCAGTTTCCCTGTGAGCTCTTTCTGCCTCCGCAGTCTTGTGCGGGTGGACGTTTCACAGGAATGCCATGGAAAGATTTACAGGCTTTCTGGCCAGGTTGATCGCGAGCCTCTCTGACATCCTGCCTCTGCTGACAAGACTGATATTAATTAGAAGATAAAAATCTCAGCCTGCTCTGGAGAGTTCAGGGATCACACCATTTGAGTGTGGGAAATAGGGGCTGTGGCATCACTGTACACAGGGTACCCACAGGCTGAAGGGCCAGACCCTCAGTTCTACTTAACAGAGGTGCTGAGGGAATGCTGTAGATATGGGAGCAGAAAAAATGAGTTAATTCTGCTGTTTTAATGGAACTGGGGAATGATAGAGGCGCTGGCAACCTATTCCTGAATAATAAAAACCGTGGCAGCAATTCCATTCTTCTGCATACTGAATATCCTGATTCCCAAAATCAAATGGCTGATCATCAGAACTCATGTTTTCTGCCATTCATTCAGAGGACTCAAAGAGCACCCATTCCCTTTACTTCATTTATGTATAAATGAATGTACATTTATTTGTACATAAATACAAATATTTATGTACAAATTTGTACATAAATGTTGTCCAGATTCTGCACATTTTCATAAGGCTTAATCGGATGGTACTTGCAGCTTTGTTTCAGCCTGGCATAAAATGGAGTGGCAAAGATTTTTGTCTGTGTCTGTGCTGATAAGGTTTTCCATGATGGAAGCTCTGCAATGAGCCCATCTTAAGAGCAGTTCCAGGTACAAGATTATAGACAGCTGAATTTAGGTTGGAAGTCTTTTCATAGTGTAGCAATTAGGTCTTCCCCATGCAGTGATGTAAAATACTAGAAGTCGTCTCAGATATTTACCAGTATGCATCTAAATTGTTTTCCATACAGGGGCTAATTGCATGGCTGGTCCATGACTCCACTTGTATTTCCATATACTCTTCCTCATTGCCCCGCAGAGGGAAACACCTAAAAGAAGCTCTTCTTGTGATGCCACTATACTGCTAAAGAGGCTTTGACTTATGGATCAGAACTGATGTGTATTTGAGTACTGTGACCTCTTCCTTCCTCTCTTTGGCTCTGCAGATACATATATCGTCTAAGAAATCTGTTGTTCTTGGCTGCTGTAGCTCATGTTATTAGTCCCATGTTTTAGGGAAAAGGCATTGCTCGTTTGTGAATAAGGAATACTATTCCATAGCTCTTGGTTGTCCAGAAGTCAGTCTGCTGTTGAAACTGCTTTTTGCTGCTTTCTGTCGGAGATACGATGCTGGTTAGACTGACGTCTTGTCATAGCCCTGTATTCATTAGTTTCATTGCACATTGAACATGTACCTGCTAGTGAAGTGCTCATTTATTACTGCATGAAACTGTGCCAATTGTCTAGGAATGGGTCTGTGAAAACTCTTTATGTGGGAAGTAAATGGACTGGTCTTGATGGGCAGGGAATAAGCAGGGTGAGAACAGGGAAAGGATCCCACTGTCTGATACAGCCCTCTATATAGGCAGATATTATGGGAGCATCTGCATGTGGCAGCCACTTCTCCTCAAGTTTGCTTTCTTTTAAATCCTCACCTGACTGCAAAAACAAACTGTTCACGCTGAGGTGGGACACCCTTTTTGAGGGCATGCTAGCGGACTTAAGTTTGCTTATCAGGCAAGTGTTTGGGATGCTAATAGTAGTGTTGCCTGAGTAAATGGAGTAAGATTCATTGCTCGTACTCAGCTCTCTTCTCCCCTGCATACGTTTCCTTAGTGCTTGGAGCCAGAGTCCTTTCTCTTCCCACTTTCTTCCTCTTGTTTTCTTTCATACCCAACACTCATTTGAAAAAGCTAGCTATATACAGACACTGAAACTGTTTATCTTGGTAGAATGAGCATTATCTATGCTGTTCAGCTTTTTGCCTTAAGGCTTTCGTGTCTCCTTTCTCTGAACTTAACTCATTTCCTCGAGTCCTGTTGCTGAACAGCCTGGCTTTTTATCCAGATACTAAATTCATAGCAGGCAACCTTCCCCTGTTAACCTCTTTCTCTCCCAGCCTGAGATTTTTGTGAGTTCTTGTTCTTTTTGCTTTTTCTTTCCTTTTTTAAAGTTCTTCTTTTGGGGAAGTCCTGAACTTGCTTTTGGAAGTCAGTGGCCTAGGACAGGTTGCACCTGATTGCTCATCAAATATATTCTTAGGCCAAAGTGGTTCCAGAGCAGAGAAGAAAGACCTTGTAGTTCTAGCTGCAGTCCGCCCTTTCAGCTGCTAAGCTGAGCGACCTCCCAAGGGTAGGACCAAAGGCCATGCGTGTCACTCTTCCAGGGCCTAAAGTTTGCCACTGAAGTTGGAACATTTTAGTATTCCAGAGGTTTCACAAGGATGCAGTTAGATCCGATTCTTTCTGAGTGCTCTGATTTGGGAGTTTGGGGCGGGCCCTTCCGCTGTTTTGTGAAAAGGGAAAGGAGAGCTAAGAAGATATAATTCATCTGGCAAGGCAGAAAATGTTCTTTTTGAAGATATTTATGAGTATGTTGTGGTATATGAAGGTCTCCTCCCGAAAATTCCGATAAATCTGCTTAGCAATGTTCCTTGAAAAACTTGGGAATGCTGAAGTAAAACTCCATGCAAGTTTTTAGTCTGGAGAGCTGCTGGATTTGTCCTGTGAGCTCAGCACGTTCCCTGTGGACCTACGTCCCCTCAACAGGAAAAGAGTTGTGTGGGTAGTGCTGCGTCACATAGGAAAGCCAGTGAAGCTCAAATAAGAAGACACAGCTCTTTGCCAGGAATTGGTCATAAAATGAAACTAGCATCCAAGTTTCTATGAGTGAAATGATACAGTTCCTTTCCAATAGATGAGCCCACAGAGGCATTGCGGTTGTTCATGTCTACACATATTTATATGTGGCAGCTTTATCATCAAAATATCAACAGCTTAGAAACAAAAATCAAAGCAAATGCATCTCCCTTCATTTGAAATCTGTGAACTGTTCACAGCTGTTACTTCAACTGTGATGTGGGAATAGTCTGTAAAAGGAGAGGAAGCTTCATGGGCTAAAGTTCAGTTCCTACGTCCTCCTCCAGCAGTGGCTTATGGCAGTGGCTTCTGCATATGTAGGGGGGCCTGATTTTTCCCCCTGCTGAACACACAGAGCTGCAAGAAGCCTGGGCTTGTACAGATACATACCTTACATGTGTTTTACACTGCTGCTATGTGAGCATGAAGCTCTGTTGTGCTTGCAGACCTTTGGACAAACATGCCGTGATGGTCGATGAACTTGACTTTTGGGGCTCGTACTGTCTGGGTTACGTGGTGTTGGAGGGGAATGCTGTTTCCCAGGCGGAACACAGGGAAATCTGGAGGAACCTGTTCATCTCCTTTTTGAACCCCCTCACATGTGGAGTGCAGTGGAATCCATCAAGCAAGGATTTCTCCACGTACAGGGCCATCGCTCCATGCCAGTGTGTGCATTTCCCCACCTTTCTCATCCTTCATGGTGGTGTCTCTGTTATCTTCGGAGACTTGATATTGCAGAAATGTTGTTAAAATTGTAAGCTACACACAGAGTTATGAGAGTTGAAATCACATACTTCCATGAGCAACAGGGCTTAGCAGCCCTGTGGTGCTCTCTGATACAGGTGCATGAAGCTGTGGTTGAACCTTCCTTTATTTCAAATACAGGTGAAGTTGGTCAGACAGCTATAAAGGAGGGACCTTCCATCCCTGGAAGTGTTCACACAGCATGTAGACAAGGTCCTCAGTGCCATGGGTTAGTGGTGGCTTTGGCTGTGCTGGGGAATGGTTGGACTGGATGAGCTTAAAGGGCTTTTCCAACCTGGCTGATGCTGTGATTCTATGATAAACCGGTAAGAAGGGATTCAGTAAGACTGCATGAGAGTGCATCTATTTAGCACTCTTTTCTTGGGAAGCTAGAGACTGTAAAATTAATCCCTTTTATTTGTTTTGCTTCTGATGCCTTTGGGTCATACATTCAAGTTTGTCTCATTACCACATGGGATAAAATTCATATTCCTGCTATGCAGTAAAGACAACCCCCCAAACCCTGTTCTTGCTTCCAGAAGCTGAAGATGTAAAATAAAATGCCAGACACTTAAGCCTTGTAGTAAAACACTGAGCTGGCAACGCTGCTGCTGTCCTCTTATACCAGGATATATAGCGCATGCTCCTGCAGAAAGCAGCAGGGTTCAGCTTCCAGAAAGCACACCCAGACTGCTTGAAGAAACCCAGCAACCACAGGAAAGAGGCAGATTGAAAGGATCCCCTAATGAGTGAATGTATCCTGGGCTTTGAGTTCCCCATCTGCTGTTTTGACAAATACATGCGAGCTGCTTTGCCAGCGGATATCACTATGTGTGTCCCAATTACAGGCGAGAATGGGAGAGAGGAAAAAGCATTTCTCTACTCCTAAACGACAGGCAGATTTCGGAATGCCTGCTGGAATATATGCACATTATTAGGCACATTTTTAATTCCTTTGTCAACCTCTACTATGAGGTCGTTTCACTTCAGTGCAAATTAAAACATAATTCTTCATCATTGTATGATCTTTTTTTTTCCCTTATATTTGCTTGATTATGGCCCCGAGGACAATATAAAAGCTTTTAGCTGTCTGGACTGAACTACTGTGGCCTTTCTTGTCAAAAAGTGCGCCTGGATTTATTTCTGTGTACATTGACACTATAAAATGTTACTTTCTTCTCTCTCTCCTGCGGGCAAAGAGCTGTAATAATCAAGTTTCATTGTCATTTCAACCTTTGTTCTAAAACATTATGATGTGTAGAAAATTGATTAACTGGAATTTAGGATATACAACAAAAGGAAACTTTGTTGAAATCCAGAGGGCCATTTCTGTTCGTTTGATAAATGTATTAGTTTCTTCGGTTTCCTGAATTACCAGGTAAAGGGCAACATTGTCCAGATCTAACTAATTTCACTAAACATATGAAAGACAAACACCAGAAGTCAAATCTAACATATTCTTCCCAGGGGCTTTAAAAAAACCCACCCCAAACTCTTTATTTTGAAAAGCTAAAGTAAGAGTTCCAAATTAAATGGATGATTCGTGTGAGATATGTGCACTGAGCAACACATCAAGCTGCTGTACCAGCTGGAATGGCCTGGGTTTTCTCAGCACCATTACAGAAAAGAAAAGAAACAAGAGGTGAAAAGAACAGATTGCTGGTATATTCCATCTACACAAGCGTCGCCATATCTCAGGCTGGCGACAGACCAGACCCTCTATGGTGGCTACAGAGGCAGATCTTGCTTCCTTTGTCTGTCCCTGCCATGGAGGAGCTGTGGGTTGGACAGGGTCTGTAGCAAGAGGATGCTGCTCAGCACTGGTGGCCCTGTAAAGCCTTTACTCACAGTGCTGCATCCCTACTGCTCCCATAGCTGTAGCTCTGCAGTCATATGTTATCCCTCTGCAAATCTATTCCCTCCTGGATGGGGAGCACAGCAGAATCAGAATTACCAGGTTGGAAGGGACCTTCAAGATCATCGAGTCCAACCGATGCCCTACACCTCGACTAAGCTATGTCACCAAGTGCCACATCCAATCTCTTTTTAAGCACATCCAGGGATGGTGACTCCATCCAGCAGTAAGCTACCATCCCATCCTAAGGAAATTCACGGATGTGTAGACAACTGCTTTACATACTCCTGATCTCACAGTCTCTCACGAAGGGACCTACAAGGGTTTGCCATGAATCTTGTGAGTGAGGGACGCAGCAGTCAAGTGGAGGGTGGAAGAAAGCAATTATAACTAATAGAAGTATTTGTTACCAATTCCCTGATGTGATCGTAGTCTGTGTCATACCGAAGGTAATTAAAGAGGAAATCACGTTCTCGAGTCTGATGTGGCAGAATGGAAGCACAGTGAAAATTAGAGTATGTGCTGCTGCTTTTTTTGAGTCAGTAATTTTAAGCAAATGTAAATGCTCCCAACTGGGCAAATGAAAATCCTTCATTTAATTTTCTGTATGAGATACATTATAGTCCCTTTAAAATATTAACCACCGCACAAAAGCTCCCTCTTGCCTGTAACAGTCACATCTATTTCAGTCTAGACAAAATAGCTTGTGGGTGTCGCAGGAAGAAACAATGGCATCGGAGTGCCTCCTGGAGAACGTTCAGATCTTGAGCATATTTTGTTTTGTGCTGGAGCTGGATTTGATGTGATAGCTCTGGAAAAATACAGAGCTGACAGTCTATATACACAACAGGGTTTTAGTCCACATGGGTAATGAGACCCAAGCACCCAACCACTTTTTTTCATGCCTCTGCCAATTTAAAGTGCATTTTTAAGTGAACAGTGGGGTTATTTGGGTCTATTAATTACAGTAATTGTTTCCTGCGTGGAAACCACATGTATGAGATGTGAAAGGCGCGTGTGTGTAAGAGGGGACTCTGGCGTGCGTGAGACTGGGGCAATCCCCCTTTGAAGATTTCTTTTTTATCCCTAGAGAGGGAGCTTGTAATGAGCAACAACATTTACACTGAAGACTTCAATGCTCCTTGTTGCCCCATGGTTGCTTTGCCTTTCACATGGAGATTAAAGCCAGTGGTTGAAGCTGCTCCTCCTTTTCCCATGTGGCTGATATAAATTCTACATCAAATAGAGAGGAGGAAGGGCAGGTTTGGCTGTCAGCAAAAAGCAAAGGAGAGGTCTGACAGCAGCAGGAGCAGGGCCTCAGGTCTCTTTAATCTGGAGGGCACCAGAAGAGTGAAAATAAAACCTCGGGAAGATGCCTACTGTGCCCTTTAAACAAAGAGCCTGTGATTGGCATGATAAGAAGAACAGCATTGATAAGGACATAGGAAAATGCTTTTCATAAAGCTCGCCTACTCACGGATATGATGGGAAACTCATGCACATTTTGATAGTTTGTATTAAACTTGAATGCTGTGGTTTGTCCATTATGGAAGTACAATAATGATTCTGTACTTCAGTTTCTAACCTGTTTTCTATTATAAGTCTCTCCCTTTTAACTTCCACAAGAAAGCCTTCTTTCTGCCTGATTATGGTATTTTTCCTAGCGCAGAATGATGCCAGAGGAAAATTGTTTTGGGGAAAGTTTGGGATGAATCTTGAACTTTGTAGAATGTTATTTACCCTTTTACGTCTCCTTTTGCTGCAGTGACACATCTCAAATGTCAGCCCATGCGCTCCGCTGCGTGGAACAGCTTAGTTTGGAGAGAACAGGAGAGAGAGGGAAAAGTACTCAGCAACACATTGAGATAGAGGGCAGCCAGACAGCACGGCTTTATTGAATTAGGGAATAGCTATGCAAGGAAGAGAGACAGTAGATCTCCTGAGATATCTAAGAGTAGATAGCCAGCATGTAAGCTGTGTGGACATAAATCTCTCCTCAAAGGCCCTGGGGTCCACAGTTACTTTTGTCATTCTCTCAACTTGGTTTTAGAAAGATTTGGATATTGTCAATTCTGCTTTTTTTCTTCTGTTCTGAGGTCCTGTTCTCTGCCCCTCTGTGTGGTAGATGAGTGGCAGAGACTCTGTTCTGATAGACCCAGAAGCAAAGCAAGAGATGTAGAGTCAGCACAGGTGTTTTTATTCACCTCTTAGTTTGGGATGGTTCCTGTGCGTGAACGTGACAAAGCCTACGCTTGACACAACTGGGATAACAAACAGTCAGAAATCAGCATTTTAGCTGCTTTGTTCAATGCTGTTTTCCCTTCTTTCTTTCCCAGGGAGATATTTATAGTTGGTAATACTCCTTCTTTTACCCCTTCTTCCCCTAACTGAAGATACGTGCAAAGACTTCAAGGTTCAGACACAACACAGTGAAATAAAACTGTCGTTGTTAGTTAAGAGAGAAATCTGAACCACCACAGAAGATTATTAGAAAGGTTTTAGGCCAAGAGAAACTTCGGTACTATTTAAACAGAGAGGAACCCAGGTTGCCCATCAGAGAAGCATTGTGTCAGCAGTGAGATCCAACTAAGAGAAAATCACAACATTTTCTCCGCCAAGCCCCCCATTACTACCTTATATTGTGTAGTATTAGTTAAACTATTTCAGGCTTTTGCCAGATTTAACTAGAGGGCTGATGATATTTGAGTCTCTATTGCTTTTGATGAATAATAGGTGGTTCCTTTGAAGCCACTCCTTTAGTACCAGGTGGCATCACTTTACGAGCACTAATTGTCCAGCTGGGCCAAATGAAGAAATAGCTGGGCCTAATGGCAGGGCTGGTGGTCTTGTCATTTTGTTGGGAGATGGATTTTGTGGTTATGCCTAATGCTTACTCACTGAGCTCAGTGGCAATCTAATCTTTTTGGCCCTGTTGTTTGTATGCTACTTGATGGGCCGGGTTTCTCATAGCAGTTTTGTTATGGCGAAGCCAGAACAGAAGGAAATTTGTTCTCAGCTGGGCTTGGTCACCAGAATAAGAAGACTGAACTGGGTTTTGTGATGTGAGTATTCCAGGGAGAAATAACTCTGGCAGATGCTGTTATGTTCATGCACTGACACACGAAAGGATACAGTTCTTGTGAGCTCCTTAAGTTCTGGGTACCAGAAAAGGAAAATCAGAGACATTATTAATCTGACGGGGAATCTGTGATTGATTATGCCAGGAGCTTCGGGGGGAAAAAGAGAATTTATATATGTCCTTCCTGAAACTTTAACTTATTTTGAAATACTGCATATTTGGAAGTATTTTTGTGATGACCAAATAACCTTGTGCAAATCCTACTATGGTAAGGTTTAATTAAAATGAAATCTTTGATTTAAATCTTTTAAATGCATGATTTAAAATACTGTCTTCAATCAAATGTATAAACACAATAGTCTCTGTAAGTGAACTGCATCAGCCTAATGGCTTGCCATGTTTTCTATTTGCTTTATTAACTAAGGAAAAACAAACATCTGTATGAGTTATTTTATGTTTAGGCATGATTAAAAGTTCTCACAGTATCAGGGGATATTAATGGGCAATTATATTTTGAGTTTAAAATGGATTGATTATTCCTTCCCAAGAGAGCCCCAGTGCACAGAGAAACTGCACAGAAATAACATGTCAGTAATATCACACTACTGTACAGATTTTAAAGATAAATTTCCATCTGGCAAGCAGACATTCAGGAAGGAACTGTTGTTAACGCGGCTTTCACACAGACCAAGTTCATCAGGGATAAAACCTGGCTTGAAGCTTCGTTTCTGCTTCTCACAGTTGGCAAATGTAAATATCCTCTATGTGTTTCTTAAAGAAATTGAGCACAAATAACTGATAAGGAAAAAGCGGAGTTTCCTCTCTTGGTCTATTGGAAGTTTTGCACTAATCGGATGGTCCTTCCGGAGAGCAAGAGCCAAAGAGGAAAACAAAAGGAATTCCAAAAATGATAACTACAAAGCAAAAAGAAAACATGCTCTGTAAATATTAATACTTCACTGAAAGCTTCAATGCACTCAACAGCCATCAGTTAATTTAACCCCTGTGAGGGGAGCTAAATAATAGAAACCTCATTTACAAATGAGAAGGCAGGAAGAGAGCCTGAGCCTATCAAAATGATATCCCTGCTGACTTCAGTGGTCTTTGCAGAGGGTTCCCTCTGATCTGTGTGAGGTCAGGGCTGACGACTGCCACAGGGTGCAGAAGAGAGCCAGGCTGTCTTCTGTTTGTCACCACAATACTAACCCAGCATTACACAGTGTAAGATGATGGAATAACACATTAAACACTATAAGACACATGGTGTTTGACTGTTTCCCTAATGTATATACTATTGATATGCATGGATAGTAATACTCTTTGTTACTGTAATACTGACTGACCTGAGGTATTCAAGGATTGGTTACAAAAGCATGTTTTTACAGCATGTTTTGGGAGGGAAGACAAATTAATCAGACAAAAAACATATGGTTCTTTTAGTAAACATACTGTAATCGGAAGTTGTCTTTGCTTATGGAATTGAAGCTAAGAGTGACTGCTACTGGTAAGCAAAGTAATTATTAAATCCAGCAGAAGGAATCAATGATAGAGCTGGTTGAAATATATAGTTTCAAACTGGAATGGTAGCTGAAATTTAACAACTTACTTCATCTTGAGCCGGAATGTACTGTCAATCTCAATGTTATTTGGGGGAAAACGAGTTGCTAACAATGGATTGAAATATGTTTAACTGTACTGAAATTTTCCAGTGTAAACAGCTAGGAGGTCAAGATGGTAATGTAAAATACGCTGACATTATTCACCTCCATTTTGTAAAGGAAGAAAAGTTCCCTCCAAGTGTTCAATTATGTCGATTTATCACACTTCAGATTCATAGTTTAAGGAATAGATTTGACTGACACTTGCATGCTTAGTCACAAGAAAACATGCAATTACCGATTCATAAGCACCAGTGGACCTTGTCTTTGAAGGTGACCTGTACAAGTGCTCATTAAGCGTGTTCCAGGCTGCTTCTGAGATCTCTTGGGATCAAATAGTTTAAGAAAATAGGGTTTGTAGCCTTTACCCACTAATAGGAGTTACAAAAACGTATCTGGCGAAGAGTGTGCCTTATGGGTATTTTCTTATTTACATTCAGCATTGCCTTTCCAATGGCCACTGTCGACTTGTTCTTCATTTTGTAGCAAGCTGATTTATATGCCAGTTGGCTCACTGTGGTTAACTGAAATGAAGGCTTGTTTTCAAAGGGAACAATATTGTAACTCAACCTGGAAAGTGTGGGAGACAGCTGTCTGCAGTTTGTAGTTTGAAATATTGCTTTAACAATTGTTTCTTTCCTTTTCTTAAGTCAGTGGTAGAATATTGCCATTATGGGACTTTAGGTAGAAACACCTATTTCTTATAAGGAAACAGACTTGCCGAGAGTGGAGCTCAGAGATGGGGCCACCTATTAGTTATTTTCTCCATCAGTCACAAACTGGGATCTGAATTCTGTCGCATTCTCCTTTTCAGTTTGCAGAAATTCTTCTGGAAATGGGGCTACACTGAATTTAGAAATGCTGACTGCTTAAAACAAGCTAAAAGAGATGTTAGATGTTAGCCTGTAGCAGTGGTGTGGCTCCATGCTTGGCTCTGGGGAAACGGGATGTGACGCTTTCAAGTCACTTACAAATCTACCCTAGATTTTGACCTGAAAATAGCTGCTCCCTGAAAGATTTTTTGCCTGTTGATGTGGAATGAAGTCCATGTCCTGAATAGCAGTCCTTGATCATAAAACTTACCTATGCTGTGGGAATTAATGGATACACTTGTAAGCAAATCTGAAATGGGGCTCAGCATCTGTTATCACAGTACCTGTGGCATTGGGAATGACGTTCATGTTGTATTTAGATTCCTTACAGTGAGACTTGGGGCATCCCTTCATCTGTCACATGCAAGCTCTCAGCCTCATGTAGGAAGGGTCAGCCTCCAGCTGTGCTGGGGAGCATATGGCAAGGGCAAACAGTGGCTCATGTGCAGATGGCCTTCAGTGGGAGGCAATTATACAGAGGAGCAAGGGAAGCAAGGCAGGCACGAAGGGACACAACTGCAGAATGGCTTGGATGCAGTTCAGGCATTTGCACAGATGGAGGAAAGGAGTTAGCTAGGGACAGCCAAGCTAAAAAAAATTGTCTCTGGTTGAAAAATGAGCTTCAAAATGCGGGAGAAGGAGAACAAACAGGGCTTATTTCCTTTGCATTGAACAAGGTAAGGCTGGCTGAGTTGGAAAGGCCACACTGGGCAAATAGGTCAGAAAATATGGCTGCATGTCAATGCAGAGGGTGAACAGGTTGGGTACTGAAGTCAAAAGGGGTTGATTTCTGCTGGGAGCTGGAAGTACTCACTGAATCTAGAAAATTGTCAACTTACTTTGAGATCCAAGTGTATAAAACCCTGCCTAGTTTTAGCTGGCCATATTTGAACGTTTTGCCCTAAAGCGCTCTTGTTTTTGTAATCACCTACAGAATTAATGCAGGGCATAAAGCTCCGAGTTCAACAAGTTCTGGACAAATAAGGGCTTGATTCATCAGTATTTGCCAGATTAAATAATTTCTTAGTACACATCTTTTAGACCTCAAGGTTTCTTATGGTCCTGCATAATAAACTGCTTGTGCAATTAGCAATAAATTTGTCACTGTAAGTCACTCTTTAAAGCTGGGAACAAGTATAACATTTATTAGTGTGTTAGATTTTGCAGTTAAAAATAGCTATCCTGTTTTCATATAGTGAGTGCACTTTTAGTCTTGTTTTCTCCAGCTCTGTAGATACAGGGAAGGTGACAGAATCAGCATGAATGTGTGATAGAAAATGGTATTCTTTGTGTAGACATGGAGTTTATTTGCAACACATGTTGATAAAGGAAAAAATCTGCACATTTTGGCTTCATTACCACCTCTTTCAACATTGTATTTTGGGCTTTAATGAGTGTTTAACACTACCCGTTCTAATTGCAATAGAAATGTGCAGTCTGGTGGTATTAATACATTATGCAAATATGCAATGTTAATACATTATGCAAAACCAAATACCAACTGATGCTCAGCATGCAGCTTTAGCACTTGGCAATTAAATAACACACAGTGAAGGACTTCACTTTCTTCACCTTGAATACTGTGGTCTGGCACGGGCCCCTGAGGTACCAGTCTTGCAGATGTCTTTGCACCAGACTCTGCAGTGAAATTGCTGAGATTGCGGCTTGCAGCACTAGGAATGGTAGTTAGGCTGTGTAACATAGACATTTACTTTCCATAGCATTTACTAGAACCGGTGGTTATTTATTTGGAAATCTCAGACATGAGGTGTTATTTGATTGAGGGAGCAGTCTGTGTAATTTGGATATCCCTTGGCTCCTTAATAAATATCTTACTACCATTTTCTCCATTAGCTGATTCCTAATTAAATTTAGTGTACTGTTTATGTTTGTTTCATTTGCTGTATATGTTTATTTGATTTGATTTAATTTTGTAATGAGTCTTTCAGCCTATGTATGTCTGTTAGCTTTGAGAAAATGAAGCTGCTGCTATACATAAGAGTTAAGTTCACTATGGACTTCAACCTGTAAGAAGTTGAGGAATCTCTTTTGTATCAGTAGAAGAAGAAAAATCTCACAAAATAATACCATGTGTGGAGGGTGGTGGTGGTGAAAATTGAAGACTGAGGAGGAAGAGGGGGAGATGTGGGGTAAGAAGGATTCCAAAGAGAGGATTTAATTATATTGGAATTAACTCTAGATCATTCAACTGGACTGAAGCAAAATTAATTGTAAAGCATTTGTTTGGAAGAAGCTGAGCCAGAAAAAGCACAACGAATGCTGCCAAATAATATTTAATAATTGTGTTCAAAAATTAGAAAAAGAACCCGTTGGGACTCTTGGTAGATCATTGAAACCAACTGCTCTTTTGAATGAAGTATGTGTCTCTCTCAGATTAAATTACAAGGGCTGTCTCGTGTTCTCATGAGATTCTGCAAACCTTTATTACATTATTTTAGTAAAAGCAAAATAAAAGGAATTAATTGGTGATCACAAACTCTCCAAGAAAAGGTAGAGCAGAGTTTTAACGAGCAGTTACTCAACTCTCTGTTCCACTGCTTTCCCCAACCTAAGCCTCACGTTTTCTGTGGCGCCGGGAGAAACTACTTTTCTTGAACAATTTCGTGTTTCCTGGCCCTGCTCATGCCTTGTAAGTGATGAAGTGTCTTAGAAAATAGAGCAACAGAAAGAGAATGATGGTTCTTGAGTGAGTTGGGAAAAACACAAGGAAACCTTTTCAAAGAGAGCAAGGGATGTGTTTACCTTTTGCTTTGGCTTTGACTGTGTCTAGACACGGCTTCATGTGCTTAATGGTAACCACAGAGCCTAGGGGAGGGTCATCTCTCTCATTAACACCCAACATTAATGCCTCCTTGAGGCATTGCTTCGAGGAAGTGCTAGGCAGTGCCACCAAAATGTACAGAATCAGGTTTGGCAGGACCTGGTGGTGTGACTTTGGCTTCTTGGAAGCAGAATCTTGAATGCTGCTGATGTGTACTGCCAAATGCCTCTAGCCTTGGGACAGGATGTTCGCACACAACGCAACTCCCCCTTGAAACTCGGTGGGTTTCACTGCTAACTAAATTTAGGCAATCCTTCACTGTTTATGTTGGTTTGCAGGATAAAGCTTTCTGCGATGTTTTGCACAGAGAATTCAAATGTAGTCACAAATGAGAAAAACGTTAACCGGCTCAGACAGCTCTGTGTTGGGTTTCAGGTGCCCCGCAGCTGTGAGCTTTCCTTGCTTTTCAACAGTGAGAAATAGAATTAATGCTGGGTTTATCTTAACATTTCTGATTTTTCTGGCTTAATGTGGCTCCTTTCTTGCCCAGTTTGAGGCTCCCACTGGGAGATAATTGAAGTCCCCCTTAGGAGAGTTTCTGCACCAAAACTGTTTCCTTTTCAAGCTCCTTTCCTGTTTTGCCTCACTTAGAATTTACAGAGATATCGCTGGATGTGTTGATTGATTATAGGGCTATGGACAGCAAAGGTGGGCAGAATGGCTGATGTGCAGTGACACTTGGTGCAGTGCTTCCTAGTAAAAAACAGATAAGGATCTCAGATTTGTAGATGTTAGATTTATCGTTTTTCTACAGTATTAGGTAGATTTTCATGTCTTAAGTTTCATGAAAACGTTTCTTGGCAACATATGCAGTGAAGGGGAGGCTGTGTGTGAAACAACTTGGAGGATGGAAAAGTTAACTTGGCACTTCAGGATCTGAGCCTCTTAATGCTCTCCTAATGGCCGTCACAGGAGTTATCCTCACAAGGACTCTTATAGAATCCTAGAATCAACCAGGTTGGAAAAGCCCTTTAAGCTCATCCAGTCCAACCATTGCCCAGCGCTGCTAAGGCCACCACTGACCCATGGCACTGAGGCCTCATCTCCACGGTGTGTGAACACTTCCAGGGACAATGAATCCACCATTTCCCCCAAGATGTTTCCTCTGTAGGGAAATGTGTACTGCCTCTTCCAGATTGTTGTGAAAGAAAAGACAGTGCTGACTCTCCTGACTTTAGCTCTACTTAAAGGTGTCAAATCTTTGTCTGAAGTTCAAACAGGGAACTCTCCCCAAATTAAGAGGGATTTGGCAGTCTCTCATGGGTTTTGCAGGTGTCTATTGTGACAATGCATGATAGATGCACCATACCTGAAGACATTCAAGGCCAGGATGGATGTGGTCTGAGCAACCTGGTCTAACTGAAGATGTCCCTGTTCAGTGCAGGGGGGTTGGACTAGATGAGCTTTGAAGGTCCTTTCAAACCCAAACCATTCTGTGGTTCTGTTATCTTAGAAACCTCATGAGAATAATGGTATAACAAGGTGAAAAAGACTGAAAATGAAACTTCACAGCCAGGGTGGTAATTGCCAAGAGGAACCCTATTGTAAGAGCTCAGTTGGTACCCATGGCCCAGCTCTTGCCAGGCAATTTAATCCCACGTGGGAAAGGCTGTAGGTTCACTGCAGGCTTACAACAAGCTCTCTCCTTTAAGCCATATACGCGTATATATATGTGTATATATGTATATTTTTTGCTAGAAATTTCATTTTTCAAATCAGAAAGTAATAACAGCAAAATAAAGCTGGGAACTGAAGGATAACATTGAGGAACATAAGAGAACACATGGGCAGCAACAGCAGTTCCCTACAGGTAGTGGACCTAAGTCTTCTGCCTGGCTTTCTGCCATACAATAGGCAGAGCAGAGAGAACATTTCAAGGATACTTTAAAAATCTATAACTACTTAGAAAGCCTGATCATTCCTGCACATCTCGACCTATCCCAGCCCCTCGGAACAGGCTCAGACACAGAGCAGATCCCAGATGGCTTCCTCCAAGGAGCATGGGGATTTGGTGCCTCCTGCTCCTGCCTGCATGTCCTAACTGTGCTCCTCAGGTACTGCCGTGCAATCACTACATATCAATCAGTACAAGTAAGTCTACTTCTGTGGCCATTAGAATGGCCGTAAAGTGGCTATAGAGAGAAAGTAACACCACATCACTGGGGTCTTGCCTTTGAACACGTTCTCAAAGATATAATTAAAACCACCAAGTGCTTATTTCAAAGCCAAAGTTCGTAAGTGATGGGTCTGGCATCATGCCTATTGCAGGAAGGCTAATTACACCATAAATTAAGCTTTTTTTCTTTTCTAGCCAAACATTATGACCTTTAATAAAATTGTTTTTACAACCAGCTGTCAATAAATCATCCAGGAAAGCCAGTGACAAATGTTCTGTGAGCCACTCCACTCCTGTGAATTTCATTAGCTGCAGTTTATTTGGGTTTGTGAGCTATGATGGTTTTTAAATCTCAAATTAAAAGCCCCGAGCCATAAAAACTAATTCGAGAACGTTAGCATCTCGGCCTCTGTAAATGAGCCTCTCTAATTGCAGAAATTAGTCAAGACTGTATAACGATCAGGAGGTCATTAAAAGAAAAGAATCGTGCGTAGGCTCTGCTTCATTCAGCTACAGCGCTTCCAGCAAAGCTTGCTTTGAATATACCCTTAATGAGAGAGAAATGTCTCCCTGTAGATTGATTTGAAAGCACTGTGAAAGCCTTTTAACCCAGTGGTTTGATTTCTCAGACATCAGTTTTCTGACCTTGTTTATTCTCCTATGAGCATCAGGCTTCTGAGTTTGGACATGTGTAAGGAGTTATGCTGTGTGTTGTACCGTTGTGTATGCAGCGGTGAAGTATGAGGTAATGTCAGTAGGCTTCACTTCAGGAGCTCTTTTTGGCTTGCATTCTTAAGGCTCCTGTAGTACTTCATGATAATTACAAATATTTGTAGGAAATATACTATTCTGCTTGATTTGTGACTTTAAGATGGACGTATTTTAAACCTAGGCATTTTTATTGGTACCAGAAAATGGAGCTGTTAACATTCTACTCTTCTGCCTCATAAAGCTCTTCTGAGGAGAAGAGTGGGTTTGTTTTGTGGTTTAGAAACATCTAGAAAGCCTTTGACAAGATAGCAATCCTTATTCTCAGCTCCTTTTTAGAATTACAGCTTTCCTCGCGTTTCTGTTTTCCCTCCATATGGTTTGGCATGATCATTTCAAGCCTTTCTTAACACTCACTCTTTGACTTTCCATAGCTCGTTTCTGAGGAATATGTGTCATAAAAGTCAGATGCACCTTGCTCAGCTGTGTATAGCTTCCATACAAGAGTCCATGTTTATACAGTTACTGACATCTCACACAGACTTCTCTATCCTGCCCTGTGGCTGATACTCAGAAGGTTCTCCAGGAGTCTACCTGTGAAATGTGTCCACTCCTTCTATCGTATTTTGTTTCAGGGACCCTAAAATGAATATTTAATTGAAATGAGAAGATGAGACTTTCTAGGACCTACTTTTTCTTAGCAAATATTAGGAATTACCTCTTTTCCTCTACTCTTCCTATTTCTTCCAGACTCTTCTCCTCTGTCTTGTCACAAGTATTTGAGTGCTGTCTGAACCACTTGTTATTTCTGAAACAAAACCTCTCTTTATGCTTATTCCTGAGACCTGATCTTTAGTGAGACTGCTATTACAGCCATTCTGGTGATCTTTAGTGTTTCTGGACTGCATTTCGATTAATACAGTGGTTTTTTTCCCCAAGGCATTTGCCTGTGTGACATGTAACTGTCACTCAAATGCCTTGGCAAAACAGCTTGAACTACCCCTTGCCTCCACAGTCAAATACTGAAACCTAAACTCTGAAGCTTACTGTGAGCAAAATAAAGCAATTATAAATTAATCCTAAAAGCAAGATGTAGGCTACTGATGAGGGCAAGAGCAATCAGAATGTATAAATATCAGTTACTTGGACCCCATGAAATACCCACACACACACGCCTGCATGTGCACACACGCAGAACGTTAAACTTGATCTGGACTTTTTCCTTCTGGCTTCATTAATCACCTAGCCAGTTAATCTGAACTATTTCACTTCAGCTTCACAGATCTGGTTTATGTATATACATTTTTCAGCTTGTATTTTGTTTGATTTTTTCAGTATTACTTGGCTTGCCCTTCCATTATTTGTGAATGTTTAAGGTTGGAAGAAAAGTAAATTACAGACCCCGTTGGACTAATGTAACACAAGAAGGCAGATGGTTTTCCCTTTCTTCCAGTCACACATTGTTTTTAAGCTAAATGCACTAAGTCCAAGAAAATGCTTTAAACAAAATACCAGTTCTGTATAACAGGAGGCATCTCTTTCTGCAATGGCGTTTATCATATGTGCAAATGAATAGCTCTTATTTAGTTCCTACGAAGTATGAATGTGAATTGGTATAACTTTATCCATATGGAATATACATCATAAGTGTCAGAATTGCCTTGGTGAGCAGTATGTAATTTTCACAAGTTCTCTACCTAACAGTCTATTAATCTATCTTGGGATTTGTTTTATTCATTTATCCATTAGTTTGTTTTGTTCGTTTCTTTATTCATTTATTTAAATAACATACAACTGATGTTTCCAAAGGCACCAACTGAAAAATACTTCTCAGAAAAGGCTATTTCTGGTTTGATTCAGGTAATCCTATAAAGTGAGTGCTCGCTGCAAACATTTCCACCATGCATGAAAATGGAACCTCTGGCGAATGAGAGCGGTGTCATCTCTGATGTGACCTGCTTGTTAGGATCTTGTATCAAATTCCTGCTTCCCTCCACCCCTCCCTTTTTCATTTTCTCAACCACTTTAGCATTAGCAGCACTATTCCTTCCAGTATAATTGGGCTTTACTTGCTGTTTGGCTCTGTCTTGCAGCAAGACTTGGAAAGTTCCTAGAAGAGACGCTGTAAATACCGATTATATCAATAGAAGGCAACATCTGAGGAGCACAAAATGCAAGGATGTTCTGGCTGCATCATTTCTGTCCTAATTGCCATCAGAGGTTTTGAGTTTGGGTTTAAGGTTTTAGCTCAGGCCTTGTAGCAGGCGTGGAGAAACTTGGCACTTGCCCTGAGCACATGAGAGTCCCGATAGTCCCAGGCAATCTTCCAGCTTTAAAGGAGTTTCCGTGAGGCTTATCTGAGTTACTGGTGTCTTTTTATTGCCTTTTTACCTGTGCAGGACATAAAAGAGAAGGTTTACTTTTGTGGATAACGTTTTTAAATGCCGAGTTACTTTCTTTGTGCTTTGTTATTTTCCTTCCATTCTGAAGTGAAAGTCAAGAGGTTTTTAGACAGCTAAAGAGTCCCTGGATTGCGGGAGTGCTCAGGGAAAGCGAAGATACCAAACACCTGTTTTTCACTAAACCTGAGGATGTTGGGTAGGTCAAGAGGGGAGCTGTGGGTTAGCTCATTCCACTGTAAAGCAATGAAAGCCATAAAATATTGTGAGCAAAAAGCCACCTGTTCTTGAATTAGTGCTCGCCGTCTACCTTTGTGGTTTCAATTGGAAGTTCAGTATCTAGGCTGAACTGGTTTCCTCTTCCTCTGACTTAACCACAGTGTGTCAATCTGTACAGGGCCTTCCCAATCAGCTCCATCTCCAGGCGCGCTGCAGAACACAAAAGCACATGTGCACTTGCATCCCTTCCCCTCCCGGGCACATGCACTAACAGCAAAGCTACTTTGCTTAAATAAAGCATAGAAATCAGATGAGTGTCAGAAACTGAATTCGATACCAAAGTTCTAGAGATTTCCAGAGAGATAGATCCATCACGATGCATGGCTGAGACAGGGCTCCTTGATTTGTTTCAGGTGCTGCATCTTACAAATGCAAACGCTTTCCAAGTAGGTGCTCTCCTCTGGCAGCTTTACAGTCCTCCCTTCCTGGACAGAGAAGCTGATGTTCTTGGGCTGTACTGCTGGGTACAGCGTGGAAAAGCCTGAGGTTTTATGTCATTTGGTTTAATTGAGGGGATTTTTGGAGTTTACTTGGTTTGTTTGGGGGTTTTTATTTGCTTGGTAACATATTAGTTGGTTCAGATTCAGAATCTGGAAAGAAAGGAGCTGGTCTTACAGAAGAGCCACCTGATACCTGATGAGAAGTGCTCTGTAGTTTGAAGAGGCAGGGCCTCATCATCCCATTATTACAGAGACCAAAAAACAGCTGGCTGAAGGAAAGAAGAGCAGCTAGAGATAGTTTCATCATGAGATGCCTGAGGATGTGGTAGCCTAAGGAGATTCCTCTGTCCTGCTCTAAAGGTAATGTCAGTGTGGCTGACTCTGGGACTAAATGCTATACAGGTATTTTGTTTCTGGGGGTGGGATGTTAGTGCGTATCCTGTGACTGTTCCCCAAAATGCCTGCTGTTACTGACCTCAGTGATACCTTTGTGCCTGTTTTTGCTTGTGGCATAGGCTATTCAATCTGTTGTATTTCCTCAGTTAGTACCCAGTTCAATGGTCTCTGAAGTATGAGGCTGGTGTGGCCATGTTATGCTCTCGGGGGCAAGACTGGTGTTTCATTAAGTCCTTGGCTTTAAAGATATTCAGGGCAACAGTTCTTTTAGGCACCTACGTGTGATGCCTAAGTGAGAGCTATGCTCATCCTCCCCTTCCTGCATTGTCAGTGAAGGCAGAGAGAGCGCATCCTTGGGGAGGTGAATCATGTACCACATGGGCTGAGGCAGCACTGCTAGAGATGTTTCTCCTCTCCACAAAGCAAAGCTCAAGCCAAGGTCCCTTTTAATGCTCTCTAGTGAACAAGGTGTGAGTGTTAAGGCTCTTCAGCCTCCTCTTGGTGGCCATGGGAGAGTTGGGAATCTGTGTGCGAGGTCACATCCATACATTTCCACCACAGTGAAGCCCTAACATCTAGAAGTGCATTATCTTCACTGGTGATCTGGATGAGGGGATCAAGGGCACCCTCAGTAAATTTGCGGACAGCACCAGGTTGGGTGGGAGTGTTGATGTGCTGGAGTATAGGGAAGCTCTGCAGAGGGGTCTGGACAGGCTGGATGCATGGGATGAGGTTCAACAAGGCAAAGTGCGGGTCCTGCACTTGGGCCACAACAACCCGCTGCAATGCTGCAGGCTTGGGGAATTGCGGCTGGAAACTGCTCATGGGAAAGGAGCTGGGGGTGCTGATTGATGGAGCTGAACATGAGCAGCTTGTGCCCAAGAAGCCACCAGCTGGGTCTCTGCTCCCAAGGAACAAGGGATGGGACAAGAGGAACCGGCCTCAAGCTGCACCAGGGCAGGTTTAGATGGAGCTGAGGAACAATTCCTGCCCCAGAGGGTGCTCAGGCATTGGAACAGGCTGCCCAGGGCAGGGCCGCAGTCACCGTCCCTGCAAGCGTTCACACACCGTGGAGACGAGGCCTCAGTGCCATGGGTCAGTGGTGGCCTTGGCAGCGCTGGGGAACGGTTGGACTGGATGAGCTTAAAGGGTTTTGCCAACCTGGTTGTTTCTATGGTTCTGTGAGCAATCTAAACAGGCTTTATCTTTAGTAAGGAAAACATCTTTTGCAATGTGGAATGTTGGACTCAAGGAATAGCCATGTGCAGTTCAGCTTGTTGCAAGTCATCTTTACTATTAACATATATTTGCCAAGCATTACAAAATGCCCAGGAGAACTTCAGTTTGCCTGTGTTTCAATGGCTTGGTATTTTCACATTTCTCTGTCGTTTTGTTTGTTTAAAAAGAAAATATATATCTATATTGTCCAAAGCAAAATATTCCTTCATATAATGGAATATGGATATGGAATATAAATTTTAGTCTTGCTCTGATTTTTCTTATTTAAACTCCAGGGTGAAGTAAGACAGTTACCAGTTTAGTTTTGTAAGCAAAGGAGCTGTCTCAGTGTGTAAGAACTACACAGAGATTAACTGATGGATTTTAATGCCAGTATTTCGAAGTTAGCTTGTATGACTTTTATTAGAAAAACCTTAGAAAACCTTTAAAATAAAAATAATAAAGGGAAAAAGAAAATCACAGGAAGATGAATGAAGTGGTCACTTGATTTAGGATTTGTAGAGGCTGCTCTTTACCGAAAGCGAAACCTCATTCTGCTCTGCATACTCCAAATCCACTTCCTCACTTGCTGAGCTTGTGCTCTCAACCATTCCCAAAGCTCTGTGGTAGCACCATTAATAATGCTTTTGATATTATTTTCTCTAATAAATGTAAATCATCATGAACTCATTTGGTATTAGCATGGATGGCGTAAGTATTTCCGTGATATCCTATCACTATAAAAACAGTTGTGGATCTGACTGAAACTACAGCACCATTGCTGTGGATGAAAGCTTGAAGGAATCCCGTCTCATGTTATGCATTTGAGTGCTGCTGTGTACTCTGATGTGGAATTTGGCTGGATTGTGGCAAGTGGGACCATGAGGGAGATGGGAGACTGATTCCTGCCTTCTCAGAGCTTGGAGAGGGCTCCCTGTAGCATCCCAGGGATGTGGTGGGGCTCTGGGTGTTATGCCCAGGGTGCAGACCCCCCTCCATACAAATCCAAGGCCAGCGTAGCTGGTCCTGTGCTTTTTGCCTATCTCGGCACAAAATTCTGGGCACTGACACTGGCTTTTGGTCACTCGGGTCAGCAGTGACAAATGTGACTGCTGCCTCAGATGGGGCTGCTGGCCACAGAGCTGAGCTGCTGCTGTTGGGTCTTCTGTTCCTCTATAACTTCATCTCTCAGAGCTGAGGTGGTGTTTAGGAATTGTGGCTCTGATGCCACTCAGTCTTGGGGTTTTGCTGTGAGCAAGCTTGGAAGTAGAAAGGTGAGCAAGAAAGAAGGTCCTCCTCAGGTGGCATTTCAACAGGTAAATGGTTGTCTCTCTGTGGCTCCAAGGGTAATTTCCAGGAAGTAAGATTTTACCTGCTTTGGTTTTCAAGTAGACCTCCTCATTCATCCAAAGTGGGCAGTGCCAGCATGTAGCACCTGGGCAAAGGAGGAGGATGAGCCGGTGATGCCCTGCCCTTCCAGTCCCATGCTCTGAATTTACCTGCACACAACAGCATTTCTCCAGCTGTGGGGATGGGTGAGGTGATGGGTAAAGTGAGGCAGTGGAATATGCAGTATCACAGCATATTCCTTCCCTTGGAAAATGTAATGAAGTCAATGAAGGACCAGGATTTCCCCATCTTAACTTTGAATTTGGTTTAGTAGGTGGGTTTGCTAGCCATGATTATTGGTCCTTGGGGTGAAAATACAGCACTGACATAGATGACAAAAGGGAGATAGAACTATGGTGTTACTACGGTCCAGCATCAGCCATAAAGGTGAATGTAAAAAGTAGAATGACTCATTTAATGTGGCAGAATAGAAAGCCCACTCTTTAATGTTACTGAATGGACCCATCTCTCATCATGTCACAAATAAAGCATGCATTGAAATTGCTGGGGGGCAATTTAAACTTTGCTATTGATTCGTACACTGCCTTTATACTGAAATTTTAAGTCTGTTTTTTATTAGCCATTTTGGTTTTGCTTTTTGGAGAATTAGTTCTTTACATTTAGACTGGGAAAGCAGAAGGCAGGTGCATTTCAGCTTTCCAGTGTCTGAAGGGGGCTACAGGGATGCTGGAGAGGGACTCTTCATCAGGGACTGTAGTTGACAGGACAAGGGGTGATGGGTTCAAACTGAAAGAGGGCAAGTTCAGGTTAGATCTAAGGCAGAAGCTCTTCCCTGTGAGGGTGCTGAGGCGCTGGCACAGGGTGCCCAGAGAAGCTGTGGCTGCCCCATCCCTGGCAGTGTTCAAGGCCAGGTTGGACACAGGGGCTTGGAGCAAGCTGCTCTAGTGGAAGGGGTCCCTGCCCGTGGCAGGTGCTTGGAACTGGATGAGCTTTAAGGTCCTTTCCAACCCAAACCAGTCTGGGATTCTATGATTCTATGATTTATAAACTTCACATTACAGACCGTTTTTTTCATATTATTTTTTTTTCATATGCTATGATTTTGGCAGTAATTGAAAATGATCTTTATACTGCAAAGGTATAAAATGTCAAATTCTTGACGTCTGATCAAAGTTAAAGGAATAGATCAGCTTCTTAAGGAGTCCCAATATTTGTCTGCATGATTATTTTATTTATAAGGTCGAGGTCAATTGCATCTTTTAGAACACAAACAATAGTACTAATTTTGTTTTTTCCTATTAGCCTTTTAACTGTGGTTAAATGTTTTTGCCCAAACAGCTTCTTCTAATATCTTTAATTTGCAATGTTTTCAGTGGTGCCAGTTGTTCTGCTCAAGTTTTGCAGTGGATATAAACCGCAGTGGTTTGTTCATTCTGCTGGATGCCTACAGATTTCTTTTTCCCTGTAACTGTGCTGTATGATTTTTATGTGAAATTGATTCTCTACAACTGTAACTAATAGGATTTTCCTGGAAACAATCAGAACATCTTGTACCAATGTTTACAATAAATATATAAGAAAAAATTGATAGCTATCTTATAGTTTCCAGGAAGATGTGAATTAATGTGAAGCCAGCCTCTGAATGTGTTTCAGAAGGAAAGGTTGGGGTTTGTTTGATTTCTGCTGAGACTTGTCATGCGATGTGAATTCCTTTGACATTTTCTTCATACTTGAGAGCCTTTTTTCCCATTGCCCATCCATCCAACATGCTGCTCTTACGTGGTGCCCGGGAAATATTGGTTGAGTTTCATCCCTCCTTCAAATGCTTTGTAAAAATACAGCTGTTAATAACGTTTATTCAGCTTCAATTTTGATACAAAAACCACCCATTTCAGGAAGATCCTGAAAAAAAAAAGGTTTAGAGTTAATATGGGTTCCCCACATATTAAGAGCAATGGCATGTGCTGTAAAGAATAAAAACCACAACACACAGACATCAGTCCTCATGGGCTAATGGAAATCTAGACCTGATTAAAAACCCATTTCTGGACTTTTTTATTGCAGGGGTGGGTTTGATAGCTGTCAGTGTACAGGAAAATAGCACATCTGGAATCTTACTGTGTACTTGTGCTGGCTGGTATAACTCAACCTGTGTGTCAGAGGGGTTTTTTCTTTAATAGCCAAGATTTATTTGGTTTCTATTAATTTTTTTCAAGTCTTTGGTAAGTATGCTTATTAAGTACTAAATTTTTACCCTCCACAAATTAAAAGCTATATTTTAGCAGCTGAGCAGTTTCCTTTGGCGGAAAGTAAGAAAGGCAGAAGGATGCATTAGTAACCTGGAGAGTGATTTGATTACAAATGTACCCCAGTGGGTTCTCAGGGATGACTGTTTTGCAGTTGGTTTAATGAAAGTTCCATTTTTCTCATGACTTTCCTATCTAGTTATGAGAAGTTTAACATGAGATATTAAACAAGTAGCAGACTCTGACTCACTATAATAGCAAGAGTTTATTTTCCCATTAGGACAGTGTATACGCCTAGGAAATCGTAAATATTGTTTAAAAACCACTCAGATTTGCTTGTAAAATATGAACCTTCAATAAAGAGGAGGCTTTTTTCCTAAGCAGTGTCTTGGAGAAAAATGAACAGTCAGCTACAGATCAAGAACTGCAGTGTTGTTTTGGTTTAGATCTAACCACCATGTTAATGAAATATGTATATTTATAATCATCCTTAGGTTAAAAGCAAGAACAGGGCAATAGAAGTCCTTTGACAGTCCCCCACATCCTTAGATTTATTGTCTAGTTAACTTTTTAATAGTGCACTTTCAGAACTTTTCTGTTTTAATCACTCTACAGGTTTGTACAGCTGAAATATTTACTATATTTTCATATATTCAGATCATGGTCTAAAATCAACAGTGACCTGCTGTTGTTTGTCTTGGATGGTCCTAAAGATCTCTGATGATTGAGCTATGCATAGGAGTTATTAATGTTTTGGCTTATTTAGTCAACAGTGTCGTTTTAGTCCTGTCCTTCTCAGCAAACCCGCAATGCTTTAAAGGTTTTAGATACCAGGTAAAACTCTAAATCCTCAATGGGAAAAGAGCCCAAAGGGGATAGATTCCAATCACATTTTATCATCTTCAAGATGGCAGTGTTTTTGAAGTAAATAATATGCTCTTTATTTGGTTTATATACAGTGATAACACATTTAAATGTCATTCCAGTGTTAAAATGACTTGTTGTAAAAGTCATAGCAAAGGACCTCTAGAATGTCACGGCAAAGTGCCCTGAAAGGTTCAGCCAATTCATTTGGCTGAGGAGGAGAAAGAAAAGTGCCCTTTTCTGGGGCAGAGTCACCCACTGGAACAAGTAGTCATAACCTTGACAGCAGCATGTCCATCCATTTTATTTGGACCAAAGTCAAATGAAATACTTGCCTTTGAGGTATTTGGGAATTTTATGTGATACCATAACATTTGCCCCCAAATATGTCAGTCTTTCCAGTCTCTTAAAGGCTTAAAGTGCAATAGTGACTTCTCAGATAAGTATTTATATTTTATAACATAAAATTGGGTCCTTTCCAACCCAAACCATTCTGGGATTCTATGATTTGGTAGAAACCTTGTGCCAGGTTTGACTTTTATCGTTGGTGAATGTGTCTCAACGGGCTGCTGGTCACTAACAGATCAGAGCTGTGTTACTGTTGCTCACGTTAGAGTTCTGTGGTGAATGAAGTCATTTGCCGTTGCTTGTGGATGTTTGCAGGGATCCATCATGTTTGTTTTTTTCTATCTCCAGTTGAAATTTGGCAGTGCTTGCATGCGCAGACAAGTCTTACCAAAGGTGTGAAAATAGCCCTGCAGGACTGCAGCTCTCCTGTAGATGCCTGGATTTAAGAGAGAAGACAGAACCTAACAATGGCCTCTTGGCCATTTCTGCCAGCCGTTCTCACATGAAGCTTATAGACCTGGATGTAACCAAAGCATATGTTTTGGAAAGACATTTGGTTTTGCTAATAAGTCTTCAAATGACAGGGAATATATTATGTCAAGTAGACTCTTTTAGTGCTAATTTACTTCCCTAGTTAAAATGCACATGGTTTTTAGTCTGATTTTGTCTGCTGTAGCCATTGGACTTTTTCATATCCCTGTCTACAAGCTTAAAGTAAACCTGATGATTTATGAAATGGGAAATATATTTGGCATGGATGAGCTTAGAAACTATGATCAAGTCAAGCATTCAAATTACCTTGGACAAGTTTGAATCTCTGCCGTCTTTTGGAAGAGGCAGCCACAGTAAAAGTCAGCTGGAGAGCTCAAGCTCAGAGGTGCAGCAAACCTTGTCTCATGCTCTTTTAGTACCCAGTGTAATTTACCCTGTGATCCTAAGATGTCCCAGAGTACAAAATGTGATTCCTTTAAAAAATGGCAAGTCTTATAAACCTTAGAGAGCCCTCTTTCAGGATGGTAATTCTTATCATTACAGCTGTCACACCATATTTACTGCTGTTGCTGCTTTCTGTTAAAATGATGAAGCAAACTAATGTCTGCAATCGTTAACATCATCCTGGGTATGAAATGTCTCATGTTTCCTAGCAGACCCGAAACCAGAAAGACATAAACTGAGGAGGAAAGCTTTGGTAACCTTGAAAACCAGGAGCAGAAAGTTGCGACAATAAAACGAGAGGCCGTAAGGATGGCAAAAGGAGCCTGTATGGGTGAAGGATGGCAAAAGGAGTCTGTATGGGTGACACCTTAGGGCACAGCTATGGAAAACTCTTGGGTGGGGTGGGATTTTCCTGTGTCCCAACACACAGCCTTGGGGGTTTTAAACTAACCTGAACTGCAGGTCTCTGTGGGTAAAAGGATAATGCTTCATGAATGGGGCATATCTAGTGAGGAGGTCTAGTAACATTGCTGAACAACAGAGAAAAAGCGATGTCTTCTGCTTCTCTCAGATTTCAGAAGACTGAACTTTAGCTCTAGTTAAAGGTAATTTAGTATTTTGTCCTCTGGTTGTTAGTCCTGCTCACTTCTTTGGCTTACTTTCCATTTGCTGGCCTCATTACTTCCTTAAATCCCACCCATCTTTGACTTTCCCAGGTCTCCACACTCAGCTATACCTACACCTGGAAGTATAGGTGTCAATGCCAGCAGAAGGAAGTAAATTCAAAATGGCTCTTTGAAGATTTTATTACTATTAAGGTGAATATTCTATAATATACACAAAGGGATGCCCCATCCAAATTAACCCAGTATAACTATTGTGGTGGTGGGAATGTTCTGTGCTTGTAAGCAAGTGCGCAGACTTCATGCCTGAAGGGGGTAATTGTACAAATGCCTCTAATAAGCTGTAGAGTTTGTTCTGTTGAGTAGAGATTTGAAAGCTGGAGCAAATGATATGCTTTCTTCCAGAAAGTAACCAGTTTGTGGCATTCAAAGCTGGAGAATACTATCCCTAGTTTATAAATGGGGAAACAAAGTGTGAAGATGATGATGTGATTTGCCAAAGATTTCAGACACTGTGTGGAAGAGAACTTAAGTGTGACAACAATTCCCAGGGCAAATGATACGTGTAATGCATGTAGAGTTAGCTCAGCTCCTCATTGCCTGGCAGAGTCCTACCCTTCTGCACTTAGTGGCTGTGAAAAACACCTAATCAAAGTGGTAGCATTGTTGGTGTGTTCACTTTTCATAGGTGCAAATGAAAACACCAGATGGAAAACAAAATTTAGCTGACCATGGATATTTTAGTAGCTGTATCAAGCATTCCTTTTCTGCGAGGACATGGATTTGCTGCTGTTTTTCTTAGCAGAAAGGGTCACTGCAAAAGTTCAAATGATGGTGCTTTTCTAGCCAATCTAAGAGAATTAACTGCACTAAAATGCTTCCTGGCTTGTGTTACCACAAAAACTGTAAAAACAGTTTTACAAGCTGTTGTGCTTTAGTGCAAAGCAAACACATTAAAAACTTCTAATGAGCATTGCTTCTTGCATCTTCCTGTTAATTTGTATAATTCGGTCTATAAAAGAATCAAGGGCTGTTTGTTTGGAGCAGCTCAAGATGTTTGTTAATAATTGTCGGTCATGCTGTACTTGTAATGTGAGTCTAGATGGGAATTCACAGTCACTGCTCTATGATATCAAGAGAAGTTAACTTTGCATCTGCTTCAACATGTAGGAAATAACCCAGTTATGACACAGCAGAATGTGGCTCCTTTTTTCTACCAGACCATAAACTGCAATCTGATATTCTGGTGCTGTGCATCCCCAGCCCCTGAGCCTAAGGGGCCTCGCACCTCCCCGGTGCCTTTCCAAGTTGATGTGGAAGCCCACGCGTGGGCTATGGAGAGGTGCCTCTGCTCCTCTCCCTAAGAGGCAGCTCCGCATGCTGGGAAGCGCCGTGTTACACCGCGAGGTTCAAAGGCCCTCTTAGGAAAACAACCCAGAACTGTAAGGGGATGGCACGGGTGACCTCTGAGATCGTCTCCCTTTTCATTTCCAGGGCTGACTGGTTCAGGGCAGTGCTGGTTCCAATTACAGCTCCAGCACAGCTGCAAAATTCCAATGGCACCCACATCTTAGGCGCAGCTTTACTGCCTCTCTTCCTGTATCACCGGGCTGATACGCAGGATACGCAACTGATTTGGCAGATATATAGATTCAAGACTAACTTGGCATCGTCTGCATGTATTTTTGGCAATTTTTCAAGCCTTTCCATTCGTGTGGATCTCGAAGCTGGTCTCGCTTCATTTGTAAATGCAGTTACTTGCCTAAGTCATGCATGATGCCCTGTAATAAAGTTATTTCTCCAATAAGCTCAGACCCGTTGGACAACCTTGTGCTGGAACTAATTATGCTTCCTGACATCCACTGAGGAGTGACTTATAATTTGCATATGCTTGTCTTGTATCATAATTCCTGAGCTGTCAATGGAGCTCATTCTGTATATTCTGTATGGTCACATTGTACAGGAATGTGGTTTTTCCTAAGTCATGTAAATGGTGCATTTTATCAGCTATAGTTTCTTTGTGTCGGAATCTTTGACTGTGCTGAGGCTTTTTTATATCTCGGCTACAAATGAAATCCAAAGGCTCAATAAGCAAGGCTTTCTGAATACTGCTGAAAGCTTTCTACTATGGGGGTTTAAGAATACACTTCAAGGATCCCTGTATTTTGTGTTTTGAATTTCTGCTATAATGGAAGAATTAAAATGAGGAAACAGTGGATAAAGAAAATGGTTAGTGGTGAGAGAAATGTGAAGACAAGGTACGAGAGACTGGGGCAGCACTTTCTCCAACAAGGCTCACACCACTTCTACACACTACAGTGAGTTATATTGGGTATATTAGTGAAAAAATAGAAGAAAGTGGTGCATAACTTTTAGACATGGAACTGCATGGAGCCACTTCCACCACTGTTCCTCTTTCTTCTTTGCTCTCCTCAGCATCACTGGTGCCAGCCAGTGTTTAATTTGCTAGTTCTGCTTTCTTCTGTTATGAATGACCAGGCTGGGTCCAGTTCAGGCTGGAATTTCAGGTAGAAGCAGGACCAAGTGTAATCATGACACAATGCTTTCTGGTAGGCTGGATTTACTCAGAAACAGTGCTGTCCCTACAGTGAGGTTAAATAGGTCTGTGGGTGATATTGCTGGAGGAATAACACACCCTCTCATTCACTGAGTGCAGCTTGTGATAGGAATATGATGTGCCAGCTGGATACGATCTTGCTAGGAATGGCTATAAACCTTTCTATAACAAACATGATTTGGCGTGTCTTTACTTCCCTCTCCCTTTGCTGCTTCTCCGAATTGCAATTTCTATCTTCTTCTTTATACAGTAGGAAAAATAACGCAGATGAAAGCTTTCATTCAGACCCCTAAAGGGAAATTGTTCCTGGAAAGTTTGGACAGTTCCTTAATTTTCCTTAATACTTGCAAACACCAAACCACCACAGAAGGGATATTTGTATTGCCATATACTGCTTGGTGATTTTGTTTCCCTTCCTGACTTTATCCTGTCCCATTTGCCTGTCTTCTAGGGCACAGCTTGTGGGAATGTGTCACATTTCTGTGGGAGGCAGCAAATCTGGATCTTATCACCAGTTTGGCCATTGTCTTCCTGTGTGAACATGGGTAAGTTATTTCTTTCTCCACTGATAAGAGTGTGATGTTAATCACTTACTTCATGGGGCAAGGGTGGCTGATCTGTAACATGCCTGAAGCATTTAAGCAGTTAAGATGGGACTCTCAAAGCAGGTCTGTGTTGCATGCTTGACTAGCGCAGACACTTCTGATCAACCTGAAACTCCTTTGTGGGACAGAGCAAGTGGCTATTAGCTGCTAATGCTGATACCCAGATGCCCTGGGGTGCAGTTGCAAGGAAGCCCAGACCTGCTTTTTAGGTAAGTTATCTGTACATCCCACCCTGCTGAGATTTTGGTATGAAACATGTAGGATTAGTGAGGCTGTCTGTGTTATGTGAAAATAAAAGGAAAGGTAAATACACTGAGCTCTGGTGAGAGGAATATCAGAACCACAGCAGAGAAGGCTAGCAGACAGCAGGCAGTCCACTGCCAGCCAGATGCAAGTTTATTCCTGCATGTCTGTTTAAGCTGCGCTTTGAAAAGCATCAGTGATGGACCAAGCTGGTACCAAAATGCAAATATTAGGGTTGATTCGTAATAGAATGTACCTTTCAGCCATTTTCTTCTGCCTCAAAATAAACAAACTGCATGGGTTAAGGAGTGCATTCCTCCCCACACATGCCAAATATCTCTGGCTTGTTCTGTTTGCTCAGAATCCTATAGATTCTGCGTTCTGTGTTCATCTTGGACTCATTCCACCTTATTTTCTCCCTTACTACACAGCTTGGCAATGTTAGAAGGGACATATTTTGCCTTCCCTTCCTTCTTTGCGTCTTTCTGTTGAGCATTTTTTTTGACTGTGACTGTAAAATGAAAGCATTCATTGCCAGTCTGGTAAAATGCTTCATGCTTTGTTTGATACTGGGCATCACTTACACCATGGTGTAAAGGTAGTTTAACAGACGTGCTCACCTCCTCCTCCGAGCATAATTCATCTGTATGGCACGCGTAGGAACTTCACATTCTTTCTCTAGAAACTGGACAGAGATTGAGCAACCTCCAAGCTCCCAGACTGGGCTCAGATTCACACGTCATGAGAAGCCAATGGTGCAGCCTAGGAAAAAGGAAGAGGAGGGGAAAGCTCCCTCTTGATAATCAGACTATTCCCCAGCCACTTCTGTTTTGGATCCCCATCCAGCAAACGTTCCTGCATGGACTTGCTATACTTAAATAGTTCCACTGAGGCAGATGTGATTTCAGGGTGTTTCTGAAATTCTCCATGCTCCTTGCTAACTACATGGCATAGAAAAATCTATTTAAATGCAGCCCTGTCCATTTTGTGGCCTTGCTCATGAATTCTAATCTCTTACACGTTGAGATGTCTCAATGTTAAACTACATGGAAGAGCTAAGTGTTTCTTGAAGGTGCAGGGGTCTATGAGCAAGTTCAAGGGCCTTAAAGTTGTATTAGTTTAGTAGGGTGTAGCTGGTTTACCAGAGGTACCAAAACAATAGTTAACTTCTGTGCATCCCAGCAGGCAATTAAATGCATTCATCTTGGTCTTCAGTGTAGAATTGAATCAGCTGTGCTTGGTATCTGCACCATGCCAGGAGGTGGTCTGAGAAAAGCTTGCCAGTGTTTTTTTTGTCTTCTCATTATACCAGATGCTATCATTTGAAGGGAGCAACATAATGGGAACAGGGGGGTAAGTGATGCGATTTTAAAGGAAAAATCATGGTAATGAAGATGTTTTGCTTCTGTTCTTAACTCCTCACACAAAAACTGTGCTTTGGTGATTGGCCCGGTAGGTTTTCCTAGTGGGAAACATGATCTTGTCTGTGGCCTTTATGGACGAGAGCGCCAGTATGACATGCTTGCATTCTATCGATTTTCCAGATCCCAGAATGCTCATATTTTTCATATGCAATCACTCTGGTGTTTATATGATTTGGGGATTTGAAGTCTGTTTTGATGCTTTATGAAGCCTGACATTACTTGAATAGACAGATTCTTAATAATTGATTAAAAAGCATAGTTGTACCACTTAATCTGTCCGTGTGAGAGAGGCATTTGTCCTCTGGGACAGGAATAACCCAGCATTTAGTTAATCAAGTTTTAAAAGCTGTGAATTTAAGCTCTTTGGGATATATACATTACCAATTGCAGGAAGTTGGGAAATAAAAGGAACTTTTCAAATAAAAAGATGTCAATTTAATAGCAAAGGAGCTGGAAACAGATGTTTCACGCAAAGCATGAGAGTTGTGTCATTCCTTTAGGTTTTCAAAGTCACTTCTTGTCAGATGCATTGGTTAAGAGAGAAAATTAATGAGCTGTGTTAAGTTTTATTACACAATCTTCTGATGTGGGAAAGCTTCCCTCCAGGAACAGCTCTGTGCGTGGCTTAACTGATTTAGGCATGCCTGCTGCAGTATTCTCCAGAATGTGTTGGAGATCAAAGTAGGGGGAGTTATTCAGGTTTTATGGCAAGGTAATTAAGAAAAGATGGGGATTATTACATATAAATCATACGTGCATAAATTTGCTGGCAAAATAAAATCAAATAAACACGTTTAAAAAATGAG
This sequence comes from Psittacula echo, assembly GCF_963264785.1. Taxonomy (NCBI): domain Eukaryota; kingdom Metazoa; phylum Chordata; class Aves; order Psittaciformes; family Psittacidae; genus Psittacula; species Psittacula echo. Next base: position 853,128 of record NC_137738.1, on the reverse strand, counting down.
ATCAGGAAAACATTGAGCCACATTTTTTAGTGTTACAGATGCAAAGCTGTGCCCTGAAGTCCACACAGTTGACCTTTTTATTCCATGCTAGAGAATTTGGCCCCGTTCCATTTTAGTGGTGTTTTCATTTACTTAACAAAAAGAAAAGGAAGGAGAAAGGCAAACTGAGCTCTCCTGTTTTGTGACAATGGGAAGATGGGCACTACATACCAGGTCCAGAGTGCTCCCAGAGAGAGCACTGGGAAGACTTCCCTTGGTTTCTGAGATGATTTCATCTGGAAGTTTATTCTCCTTGTAGACTTGTGTGCCTGAGCATTCATTTTTTCAACGCAGATGTTAATGTTATACACAAACCAAGACAGGAGAGCAGACTCTGTTCTCCCTGCAATTGTTCCAGTGCAGACTGTATGCAAAGAGCAGGTTTGGACCAACAGCTTCCAGAAAAAGGGGTAAAAGAACCCAAGAAACCTGCAAGGACTTTCTGTTCTCAGGTACACAGGGCTTCCGAGGGGAGTGCAGACAAGACTGTAGCTCATCCTTTCTGGCCGCGTGCAGGAAAAATGGATGCATGCCCTATGCTCCAACCAGGGGCTCAGAAATCTCAGCCCAGAAAGAGGGAGCGATGATGCAGTTGCAAATGTCGAAGTGCTGAGGCTGAAAAGCAGAAAACGTTTCTCTCTGGGTGGGAGAGAAATGAAAAGTGTTGAGAAACTTCTGTTTAATCAGAGGAGAGCTTCCACATTTCTCTCACATAAATATGGAGCTTATAGCTTCAGCTGTCCTGAATGCAGCCGTACCATATGACAGAACACACATGCACATGCCTGTGTAAACATATACACAGTTGTAGCCAAAATGTATAACACTGTCAGAACTGAGCTTTCTCTCTCTAAGGATGTGCATGTGCCCTCTTTGGTCTAATTGGGTTTATGACTCTACATGTGCCTGTATATGCGAGAGATATGAAATACAAGTACAGTAGCTTTTGATGTAAAATAACATTTATTTCCTTGTACCAGCTACAGGTCCCTGAGAGAGTACATGGAGAGTTCACACTGGAAGCTACACAGCTGAAGCACTGGCAGCAGACTAAGCAGAACATGCTTGGCTGTCATTTTACCAGCCTTCTCTGCTGCGGATCTCATGTGCATGAAAGAGGGGCTATTGATGGGCAGCTCCATGCAGATGAAACAGCTCAGGTTGGACAGTAAAAACCTGGGTGAAAAGTCCCCCGTGCTTTGCTCTTCTGGGTGATGAAATGATTTCCTGAAGGAGCTGAAGAAACCACCCCACAGCGTCAAATTGTTTAAAGGTACTTGATTGTGAAATATTGCCCATTTTAACCTTGTCTCGCTGTTTTGCTATGGGGGGGTCTCTTCCATTTCTAACCTTTCTCAAAGAACCAATAGATGCTGCATATAATGATAATAGTAATAATAATGAATATATACAAAAGAGTTTTTACCTGGAGCTTAAAGTTGAAGGCCAAACTTGGAAGGGAAGTGCTGCAAAACTGAGCTGTAGTTGGGCGCTCCTTGAATATACACTGCTGTTTATCACATGTGCGCAATCTTGAAGACAAGGACCAGAAAACTCCTTGAGAGTTTGAAACAACAGTGCAATAGAGCCCATTGCAAGATTTAATATAAAGTCTGAACAGTAAAGAATTCTGCGATGTATCTGGTTCTTGTTTGATGTACTTCTGCTGCCACAGTTAATATAGTGTTTGCAGTGCACACATAAAGCAGATATGCACAGATTCCTCTCTAAAAGAGTTAAATTATTTTATAGTCATGTATGCTATCTTTCCTGGGTTTGGTTTCCCTCCCTATTCCTCCTTCTCCTCCCTCTCCAATTTCTATAGGCTGTATTTAGTTTATATAAGTTCTTGTTAACAGTTTTCAACACAATTTGCTCTAATGTAATGATAGAGGTGGATAGTTATAGAGAAGGCTATAAAGATTCTTGTAGTAAGTTTCTAAGCATGAGGAGAGTCCCTTTCTCTTTGTAACTATCAAAGTCTGTGAGATAAATAACCCTCAAACCAGGTATTCAGAAATACACTTTTCTGTTCTCAGTTGCTAATGAGTGTGTATTTCACTACAGCAGAATAAAAATCACCCTCCTACACAACATCAGTCAAACCATTTCAGCCCCCAAAGTAGAATTGAAGTAGTATCTAAGTTTTCCTAGATGCTGGTGCCAGCCCTTCAGATGTAAGGTTCAATTTCAGCCTTACTTTGCTGGAAAACATCCCTAAGCTGAGGGATTTCTTGGTTTTGCTGCAGACGTGCTGCATGCATGAGCGAGTGTTTTCTGCTAGATCAGCAAAAAGACAGGAACACAGAAAGCCTGTTGTACAGGCTGTCATGTCCAGCCAAGGTCACTCTGACCTGGATATTCAGGATGCATAGAGCAATAGCCCCATTAATATCAAAGTCCTTGTGTCCAGTAGGAAGCTGATGACTTTTACTGGCTTATTTGTGGCTCTTTGTGGCTGAAAGCCTCAGTAACATTATTGTTGAGTTCATCTGTGTTTGGGTGTATATGTGCTCTCAAGTTACACCCTAAAGTGCTTTGTTTCATACTTGGTGTGTTGATACTCACTAGGCAAGTACTGGGTACAGTTCTGGTGTCCCCAGCATAAGAAGGACATGGAGCTGTTGGAGCAAGTTCTTACGAGGCCATGAGGATGCTCAGGGGCTGCAGCACCTCCTGTATGGAGACAGGCTGAGAACATTGGGGCTGTTCAGCCTGGAGAAGAGAAGCTGCGTGGAGACCTCAGAGCAGCTTCCAGTGCCTGAAGGGGGCTACAAGGATGCTGGGGAAGGACTCTTCATCAGGGACTGCAGCGATAGGACAAGGGGTGATGGGTTCAAACTGAAACAGGGCAAGTTCAGGTTAGATCTAAGGCAGAAGCTCTTCCCTGTGAGGGTGCTGAGGTGCTGGCACAGGGTGCCCAAAGAAGCTGTGGCTGCCCCATCCCTGGCAGTGTTCAAGGCCAGGTTGGACAAAGCTTTGGACAACATGGTTTATCATGAGGCATCCCTGCCAGTGGCAGGTGCTTGGAACTGGATGATCTTAAGGTCCTTTCCAACCCAAACCATTCTGTGGTTCTATATACTAGGTCCCAGTGCCACTGCTGCTGGCCATTTCTTCCCTTCCTGGTTCTTTTGCTGGCTTCCAGCTACACTGTAGGGAAAAAAGAGGCAGTATGTTAGGGATATGCTCCATCAAACTCTCGGCTCTGCTGGAGAGACTGAGGAGGGACCAACAAAGAACATGGGCTGCCAATCTGTTGCCAATTTGTGTGTCTGCCTCTCTAGTACTTCCTGGAAGGAAGATGATGTGTACAATGTACAGGGTACGAGTTCCTTGCCTTCTTCCCCAAATCAACACGGAGCATGGCTGCAATTGTGTTAAGGTCAAGGGTGGGGTACAGCTGACTCTAAGCAGTTAGCTACCTGACGTCCTTGTTTCACCCTTTATAAAATGGCATTGTCATTGGGAAATGCCCTGAAATTCTTATCTAGGAGCTGCTTTAAACATTGGAACACAATTGCAGCCATTAAACCATTCGTGGCCAGAAGTTTTTGTTTGGGTGCTAGCATCAGTGTAGGCAGGAGAATGATCACTGAAAGGTGATGCTAACTGTCAAATACGTGACTGCTCTCCAGTAACAGTGACTAAGTGTTTTAAAGGCAAAACAGGACTCTATAAAAACTGCTTATTCTGACTCTAAAAGGATCAAATAAGATGAGGAACCTGCTTTGAATCGTTTGGATGATTTTGTGATGAGATACATGGCTCGGGCAGTCTGATTTTGGGCCATCTGCATCTCATACCTCCTGAAAGGCTGAATTTGCTCTTTGCCAGTTTTTTTCCACAGGGTTGCATCACCTTTGGCTTTCAGCTATCTGCACTGATGAGATTGTGATAGCTTCTTGTGCAAAGCAGTGCAGTTTTATGGTTCTCCCTGACTAGAGCTACATTAGTTTATGTGGAGCAAGGGCATACCTTTCTGGCGAAGATCTCTCTAATCCATAGAGTACCTTGTGTTAATGTTTATTGATCTTTTTATGAGTGCAATGATTTTGTAATTATCTTTAAATCCTTTCTCTTCTTAGTGTGTAGAGCTCAGTGTGTGGTTTTATTGATTAAATAATGGCAGACACTTAGGTAAGAGCAGTGTGTTCCTGTACCAGATCTTCTTCAGTTGTAAATTAGATGCACCATGTGTTCAAGCAGGGCATCAGTTAAGTTGACATGCACCGAGGACATTGCTGGCCTGTGGTGCAGGTGTCCAAACAGGTATGTGACACTGTGCATTGAGATGATCAGTACGAATTCAATCACATCACCAAAGCTGCTCCAAGGGGAGAAAACCTTTTTAACCTCTTTTAGCAAATATTGCTGAGGGTGGGGTTTTTTTATGGCATTTTCGTTGTTAACAGGACTGATACTGTAGAGATAAGTGAGATTTCTGGTGTGACTATGCAAAATCACAGAGACCCTGCTCTTCTACATATCATGATGTGCTCAAGAGCTAGAACAGAACAGCAGTTTGTGGAAACCAGAGAGAAATTTAACAGATGATCCTAAACCTTTTCAGTGGCATTATTTAGTTTCCCACTCCAATTATAAAGACACTTGCTTGTTTGCCTCCTTCTCTCGCAACACCATTACCAGTTATTCTATACTCTGTGTTTGTGTGTATTGGGTCTGGTTGAGATGGAGTTAATTTTCCCCATAGGAGCCCTCAAAGTGCTGTGCTGTGTATTGGTAGCTAGAAAGGTGTTGATAACACACCAGTGCTCTGGCTACTGCTGAGCAGGGCTGGTACAGCATCAAAGCTGTCCCTTCAATATTCTGCCTTCATCCATAGGCTGGAAGTGGGCAAGATCTTCATAGCCAGGACCCAAATTGACCAAGGGGATATTCCATACCATACGACCCCTGCTCAGCAATAAAAGCCAAGACAAATGGGGTGGGGGGCATTCTTTATTATGACATTTGTCTTCTGGAACAACCGCTATGCCCTGCTTCCTGGGAAGTGACTGGACATTGCCGCTGATAGCAACTAGAGAACAGATCTTCTGTTTTCCTTTGCTTCTTTGTTAAACTGCCTCCATCTTGACCCATCATTGTTTTCCTATCTTATTTTCTCCCCCAGCCCGTCTTGCTGAGGAAGGGAGAGATAGAGGGGATTGTTGGGCACCTGGCATCCAGCAAAGCTCAGCCTCCCATGCTTCAATGAGTAGCTGTCATTCAATTATCACATAATCACATAATCGTTTACCTTTTATGTATACATTTACAAAACTAATGCAATGTGAGTTTACAGGCAAAGTCCAACCAAACAAGGAGTGAATCAACACACTGAAAGTTGAAAAGCGGCCACAAGATGTGCTTTCCAAACATGAAGCTGCTCGGTTAGGAGGAGGCATTTCAATTCCTTGCAATTAACCCTCCTCTGGTAATCCTTCTGCAAGAAGGCATACACATCTGTTTGTCTTTCCATGCAATGTGCGCTGTGGCAGGATGAAAATCAGAAGCAGAGCTTGTTGCCCTTCCAGGAACTCCAAGATGATAATCTTGGCATTTTACACTGTTTGAAGATGGCACAAATAACATCAGAGAACAAAACCAAGTCAATTGTCCCTACATTCCAGTACAGAAACTACAGTTAAACCTCTCTTGCCACACTTCAAAACCAGCTTGTGCTATTTTCTTTGCTGGTTCCTTATGTTCGCTGTAGGTAAGTGACTGCTTTTCAGCTTTGAACTAATTATCATTCCTGAAAGTGTTTTCCAAACCGCAACTGCTTTATGGACCAGCTTCTGTGCTCAGGGAAGTACTGGAGTTCTGCTGGTGATTTCAAGGGGAGCAGGAGCACTGTTAATGAAGTAGTCCTATAAAAGAAAAAGGAGGGGGAAGAGGTAAACTAAAGTACTTTACCAGTGCTTTAAGGTGAAGGTTAGAAGATTGCTATAGTTGCTACAGTAAACCGAGTCATTCTACAGCTTTTTCTTTAGAATGGCAGGGTAGCATTGGCTTATTGCACACATCCTGCCTGCGTACGCACTGCGTATTCTGATTTTGGCAGGAAGCAAATATTGGAGACTTTTTTGCTTTGCATTTGCTACGTTTTTGGACTCCATGTGACAGACCAGCTATTTCTCCCTTGCTGCTCTCAAAAGTTTTAGTAATATCAGCCTTAAAAATCGCATTTCTTTGGCAAATTTCACCCGGATAAAGTCATCCATAAAATGGAAGAAAAAATGCCTTTAGGCTTACGAATTCTTCTTTCTCTCAAGCAGCAAAATGCTCTTATTTTGAGCAGTGTCTGTGTTCATTGTTCCTCTGAAACCTGAACTTTTTCCACTTGGAGACAGTTAACTCCCTGAGAATCTCTCCAAAGCGGTATTAGATGTTGTTCTCTTCGCAGGAGAGCAGGGAGAAGCAGACAGCCAGACCACATCGATCCGGGCTGCGGGACGTGTTTAGTGGGAAATCTATAGAGCTCAGCTTAGGGTGTCAGCTGTCAGTCTGCAGAGCATCTGTCAGAGGAGTATTTGCTTCGCTGCCGCTGAATGTGAGTAATGCTTTCACAATATGGCACTGCGATGCTATAGATTACAGTTGTAATGGAGCACATCCTGAACAGCTGAGCCTGCTCTCTCTCGCTCATTCAATAGCAAGAGTTGCCTCGCTGTAAGAGCTTGGGGGATTATGTACTCCAAACAGCTGTCTATAGCACCATGGATTTATTTGGGCTAAATGAGAACTTGCTTTCTTTAGCTAAATCAAACTTTATCAGACAGTTTTACTGTTGGCAGTTAAAATAAAATGTGTTTGCTGAACAGTAAACACCTTGTTACTCTTAGGAAGGATTATATAAACAAAAGGCATACACAATGAAGTCTTATGCCAACTGACTTACTGTCAAAATAATATACTGCTGTTAGCGGAATTGTGCTCCCTTGAAGGAAATTGTAGGCCTAAAAACACATCTTGAATGACAAAGAAACCATTTTTCCACAAATAATCTTTAATAAGTTTAATACACTTTCCTTGCAGAAAGGATGCTGTATCCTCATAAAGGAAGGTTAGGAAAAACTGGGTGAACTGCCTGAAATCTTCAGAGGTCTACTGTATTTGCATAACGCACCGGATCAAGTAGATTGAGCATATTCCCCCGTATGAAATTCGTGAAATTTGCTTTAGTCCAACAGAAAACTACAACCACCCCCTTTCAAAATAGGACACGCTGTTCCTATATTATATCTATTTATATATAATATAATGTTGTTTCAGTATATGATCTACACAACCTTAGCTGTAGGCCGAATTCAAGCTAATGTTACAAAGAATTTCTCAAAGACTTGTAAGTCTGCAAACTCTTGGGGAAGACTCTATACAAATGTGTGCTGTGGAAGATCAGGTATATTATTATTTATTAGTATAATTAGGTTTATTTATTACTATATGTATGTATCATGCTTTAGAAAACTTATTTTGCTAGGAAGAGAACACCTTAGAAGCTGGAAAAGGGGAATTTTAATGGTGACTTACAAAGTTTACTTTAGCCAAAACTGCCTCCAGTTGAAGTTAAGATGAAGCTTTCTGCATGTTTCCCAGCAGAATGTCTTGCTTCCTTAATGTTGTTCTTGACCTTAGAAATGCGCCTTTTCTTTTCCACATAATAGAATCATAGAATGGTTTGGGTTGAAAAGGAACATAAATCATCCAATTCCAACCCCTGCCACGGGCAGGGACACCTTCCACTGGAGCAGGTTGCTCCAAGCCCCTGTGTCCAACCTGGCCTTGAACACTGCCAGGGATGGGGCAGCCACAGCTTCTCTGGGCACCCTGTGCCAGCGCCTCAGCACCCTCACAGGGAAGAGCTTCTGCCTTAGATCTAACCTGAACTTGCCCTGTTTCAGTTTGAACCCATCACCCCTTGTCCTATCGCTGCAGTCCCCGATGAAGAGTCCCTCTCCATCATCCTTGTAGCCCCCTTCACATATAGGAGGACTGCTCTGAGGTTTACATTCTGACTGAAAAGCACATATGTTTTGCAGACAAATGCACCCATTTTGTTGCAGTTACTTTTTCCAGTTCTATAGGGAAACCTGAGGACCTAGTAATAGGGACTTATTACTTAATTTGTTTACTTCATATTAATATTAATTAAATTAATATGAATACTTAATAAATATTATTTACGTAATAAGTAAAAAGGACTGCTTGTCATGGCTGTATAGTTCATTATGCAATAAAAGGTAGACAGATTCTTAAATCCACCTTCTTCCATCTTAATGAATGAAGAGATTTCTTTGATTTCATCTCTCAGTAATGCCAAAAGATATCTGGTTAATAAATGTCACTGCAGCATATGTCAGGACAAGGTCTGTAACTATAATTTTGCTGTGTTAACTGGAATAGGGTGTTTAGGTGTGTTTCCATGGGAATTCATGAGGATTTGCTGTTGGTCTTTAAGTATGCATATAATTTATGCTGGTCCGCAAGTACTCTACCTTGGCTAATTAATGAGGGTCAAACCCATTACAAGTTCACGCTGTTGACCTTTGACATAAACCTGAAGGATCAGGAAAGATGATGATCTATTTTAATGATTTTCTCAAATCAGCTTTAAAGGAAATGCAGCTATGGGCAGGCTGTGTTACGGAGAACATGATACCTGAGAGTTTTGTCCTTCCTCAAACCAAGCATTAAATTGCTTACTGTTTAAAGAAAAGGTCTGTCATTTGTGAAGTGGAATGCAGATTCGGTACCACACCACACTTCTTCCTTGCAGGTATCAAATTGCTTTCAATGGTATGTGGTATGGCACAGACAGAACTGTGACAAAGGAAGAGGTGTAATTGAAGCAGATTCTCCCATGCACTAACATGCTCCAGGGAGAAGTAACGAACATTTCCTCAGTGGGTTGCTCTGTAAGCAATTGAGACATGGTTGCCTCCACATTTGCCCTCTGCTGTCCATTGAATTTCTTGCACTGTAAAAACTCCCGAGGAAGATACGTGTCAGGACTGTTAGGAGCTACTCGTACCTCGACTGTCCGGTTACTTCATGTGTACTCTGTGGTCAGATGCCTACTGCTACATAGAGGCTTTAACTGCAAAACTCAGTCTCCTCGTTTTGGTATTGTACTGACCTCGCTACTGACTGTCACTGTGTTTCTATGAATTTAGTCATCCCGGTGACCTGCAGTGCTTTGTCAAATGTGACTGACATTTGGGAAAGGTTTCAAAAGTTTAGAAGGAGATAAAGTGTGTGATTGCATGGGCTCATTTCCTTAGGGAAGAGTAATACCCAAACATAGATATGTATTTGCAGTGATTTATCTGGTAACATACGTATCAAAGCTGCTGGTAATTTGAGATTTTGTGGTACGTATAAATGCCGTCTTCTGAGAGTAGCAAAGTGAATTGAAGTTAAAAAGTTGAATCACAAAGGAGCTTGAAAAATTCTTGCCTTGGATCTGCTGCCAGAAACATAAAGTATGTTACCTGTGAAAATAAGAGCCCTGTCTTCCAGGTGATGTGAGTCTGGCCTTTAAATAGGGATGGAGCTCTCTGTGAGAAATAAATGCACACCTATCTTTGGCTACTATCTCTCATTACTCTCCATGGGAATTAGGCACACAGCCTAAAAAACCCTGACAAAACCTCACCATTTCCTCCAGGAAGCTGCTTCTCTGGGCTTTCCTAGCCTGCATTCACCTTACTTTAAACTGTGACTGAATTCCAAATTCTCCACAAGGCAGTTTCGCTGCCACACCAGCATCCGAGTGGTCCTTCCTCTTGATCACCTTTAAAGCAATGTCCAGCAGCTTCATTTTCAATTGACCGAGAAGGTCAGGGGTTTGCAGATGTTCTGGGTTTCTGCTCCTGGCAGGGAAATGCACATCTTTAGTGCTGTTTGCTGTATGATGTGTTTGTTTGAGCTGAATCTGGTTCGGGTACCTGCTGCTATAGTGCAGTCCCTCAGTAACGGCGCTGCCTCCTGCAACGTAGCCTTTTCTGTGTTTCAAAGGCCTGGTGGTAACTCACTGCTTCATCAGATGATCTTAGCCCTCTGCTGCTCCACCCGCAAGAAGCACCACATTGACTTTGTTGAAAGCAGCATTTGACCTTTCTTTCCTAGGTCCTAAAATCCATGATTACTGCTAATACAGTGTGTGTATCCTCTGGCTTCAGTAAAGACTATGATCAGGGACAGCAAAGAATTCCATCAGGTGTTTGTTGACTTGAGATGTTTGTTTCCAAGAGGAGACTGGCTTGCGCACAGAAAGTCTCCTAAGGAAAGGACACAACTGTTAATCAACAGCCAGAACATTTACATCAAAAGGGGACTTCAGGAGGATATGACGTGCGTTCTCTTTCTGACGTGCAGGCAAATTAAGTCATATCAAAGACAGGTTATATGCTTTGAATTGTTAATAACCCCAAAGCTCTTTAAATATCTGCCAACCAGCATACAGGTTTGCATGTTTTCAGTAACACACATTAGTGTTCTGACCCTCCTCCAACTGAACTCAATGGCTGTTTGGCCAACTACATCAAAGGAAACAACACTGGGACATGTAAGTTTGATGCAGATGATTGATTATTGAAAAATGGGTATTTGTGTGTGTGAGAAATAGGACGAAATAGAACCGGGAATGTAATCCCTATGAGATCTAAAGATGTGTTTGGATGCAGGTTTTTTTCCAATTCTGCTCCAATGGGTCTTGTTCCAGGGCAGATTTTAAACTACGCAAATAGCTGCGCTTCTCCATTGCCCACTTTTCAAGATGGCAAAAGTTTCAGGAAAATCAGATTGATCTGTGAGATTACTGGCACTGTGGAAACTGAAAGCATATCAGCATGATTGGGACTGTTCTCATGATTACTGAAACATCAGACTTTCCCCTTGATTTGGCCTCAAATGTAAACTTTGATCCTGAGTCTAAAATAGATCCTGTTCTAATGCAGTTGTCTCTAACCTGAACCACAACCGGCGTACTGAAACATGTGCTCTGGGATCTGCAGCGAGCCCTCTAAGTCACACTATCAGCACAGCAAGGCTTTAGGAATGACTTAACTAGGTACTGGGGAAGCCAGGGTGCCCCTTGTCTCCTTGTATATGACATCAAGGAAAACATCCTGGGTAAAAGAGACCATGAGCAGAGTGAGGCATAGTCCCTGCTGGGTTCACATCCTCTTTGGGTGGTGAGCATCTATATGCAACAGAGAACAAGAGCTGAATTCCTCTTCAGAGGCTTTCCTCAAGGTACAGGGAAACTCTTTGTCAGACAGATGCCTGGCTCCATGTGAGGGATGCGATCACCTTTTGTTTCTCCCTCTCTGCCTTCCTACAGAAGCTCCAGTCACAAAGTATGCCATTTTTGTCTGAAATGGTTTCGAGGGTAATGCTGTGCATTTATGTGGATTACTTTATGCAACTGTTGGCAGTGTCAACAGCAAAAGATGGCCTTTCAGTGTGTGTTTCTATTGCAGTGTTCAGAAACCTGGACCATCCGCAGTTGCAAAATGAACAAATAGATCTGGAGGTGTTAGATTTACTTTCCCAGTCTTGACTTCTAATATGCTCTTTCTCGCTACCTGCATCCTTTAAACTGCCACAGACAACCCCTGACCCACCCCCTTGTGAAAAAACCCCAGAGCCTGCATTGCCCTAAAACCCTTTAAAATAAATAGCAAATAATTCTTCCCACCCCCCTCACCAAAGCACTCACATTTGTTCCTTTAAAATTAGGACTCAGCAAATAGTTGGAATACATCTGTACTCAGGGGAATCCACATCAGATCATAAATTTGTTCATGTTAAACGCAAACATATGAATGCACTCTTATATCCAGGGACTGTGGAAGGCTTTAGAATTTGCACACTTTACTCCGTGTAATGCCAGGGCAATGTTTCATTCATCTATGTAAATAGAAAGCAGGCTTGTTGCATTAAAGGCATAAGTGTCCTTATACTCTGCATAAACATCACAGGATTCAATTTCGAGAAGGAATCACATAATTTGTCATATCTTTGATTGTGATTGACTTCAGCGATGGGCATGCACAAACATATGATTTTCCACTCAGTGTATCAGCGTGTCTCTTGCTGTGCATTTGCTGCTAGAATAACATGAAAGATTGACCTCAGATATGCAAATACGCTTAATTGACTAAAACGAGACAAATTGCCCTGTTGTTGGAGCGATTCCTGGTTTGGCTGTGCTGCACACGCACCGGGAACAACTCGCAACTGCGAGCGGCTCGTGTTGCTGCCCCTCCTTCCTTCCATGATTCCCCTTTTCCTGGGGTTCGTGATAGAGCTGTACTGGGGTAACAGTTAACACCACCAAAATGAAGCACTGTAGCATGGTGTAAGGAACCCCAATTCCACGATGTCACCGTACCTCAGTGTAATTTAGAGACACATGAAATTGCCTGGGCTTTGCCATCCCTCCCGATAGCCTCAGTTAAGCTACTAAAATCAAAAAGAACCCCACCAAAAAACAAGCTTTCATTAAAAAAAATAGCAAAAAATACATACCAACCTCCCCCCTTCGAGTTTATAACCCTCATCATTGCAAAGAAGAGGGTAAATGTGAAAACAGTTGACACGCGGGGCCCCAGAATCGAGTCTCTGCTAAGATCATTAACCACGTGTTTGTACATTTTCAGTGTTGGCCGTGCTAAGGAGACCTGGGGCTCTTGGCTTGTGTGGAGTGGCAGTGCTGGTGGCATGGGAGGCGCCCTCGGAAGACCTCTCTTACGCTATCTGGGGTTGCAGGAGGAGATCAAGAAATCACTTGTAGAGCTTCAGGCTTTCTACACTGAGGCTATTTATGTTAGATCATTAACAGGGAAACCGGGGAATGGTTCAGTATGGTCCATAGTGTTAAAGAAACGTGTCTAAAAACTAGCTTCCTACTGATGAGGGACAGAAATACAGAGGGGGAAAATAATCTGTTTTAAGAAGTATTTCTCATGGAATGTCATTTATAACTGTCCCACCCCTGAAGCTTCATTCTTCCTCCTTTCCCTGGAAAAACTGGGGAAAAAAAAGTGGAGTCTAAAGAAGCCTAATTGTATGTGTATGCCAGAGGCAAGTTTTGTTGAGCATTTACTCTTGTGAATTGTCTCTTTTGGGGCTGTTATTTATCATCTTTTGCAAAACAGATAAAGAGGATTTCCTGCTTCAGAAAATGCACTGCTTAGCGCCTAATACTGAAAAACCTTACTTATTAGAGGACTTCCATTGAAGGCAGTGGAATTCCCTGTATGAGAAAGCATTTGCAAGATCATCTACTAGGAAGAGAAAGCGATGTCCAATAGATGACTAATACTGGGGTAAAGCAGCAAAATGGAAAGGGGAGGGATGGGAAGGTAAGGTTGTTTGAAATTACGGAAGATAATGAAAATATCTAGGCCCACCACCTTTAAAAACCAAATTGTCTTCTTTAATTCAGCAATGTATCTACATATGGTGGAGAATTAGCTACTGGTTTGATCAATCAGCCTTGCTAAAATAATGGTAGAGAAATTGCTACAGGTAAAAGATAAACCCTAATCTAATGAAGTTAGGGGTTTGCTTTCTCCTGAGCCACACAGCTCCGACGTCTCCAGTACAGGTTTTACTTTGTTTCAGGTGAAAATTAGCTGCTGAATCTGAAAATGGATTTCTCTGAAATGGTAAATCAAAAGGGAAGTGGTGCATGTCACCCTTACAGTCAGGGAGTGCCTCTCCTAGCGCTGGAGAGCTGTGCAGGCAGTGCAAGGAGGAGTGGGTTGCCTTCTCTTTAGGACTCATCATTGTCAGTTGTATGAGTAGAACACCAAGACTGGTTTTGATCACGTAGCAGTCAGGTAGGGACAATTTCATTACTTTTCACTATCAGAGATATTAATTTCATCTCGTAATGTGTTCTTCAGATTTACTTAGGAATGTGTGGTCTGTGCTCAGGATTGCTTCAAGGCTTTCTTAGGTGACCTGGATTTACTTGGCCAGGCTGGATGGTGCTCTGGCTCTCTGGACTGAAGCTGTCTCATCATGAAACAAAATGACTCAAACTAAAACCTTGAAGGAGAACTTTTTGAGACTTTTGAAATGCTGAGCTTCCTCCTTGCCATCACTGCCCTTAAAGCAGTAGGAGCCTGTTGTTGTGGTTCTATGACTGAGCACACAGGACTGGTAAACCCTATAGGGAGAAATAGCTTGTGTATAGATGGAGAAAAGGACAAGTTTTTGGGTTCACAAGCCCTTCTTCAAGTGAGCAACATAAGTGAAGCTTGGAACAGTTATTCCCAAGCTGTATTTCACTTAACACTTCTTTCTTTTTTAAACTCCAAAAAGGGATTTTGTGCTCAAACGCGTACCCGTTCATTCAAAAGTATCAGGCAACCTGTCAAAATCTTCTAGCCACCTTGCTTCCTCTTGAAAGGACAATCATCATCCTAAAGCATGACTTGGGCTAAAGCTGGTCATAATAATAATCACAGCAAACTGTTTATTCAATGAACCTTTTTTCTTGGATCTTGAACAGTTTCTTTATAATCATGCCTTTGACATTTGTAATTCTCAAGGCTGTGAGGTTTGCAAACACACTTGATCTGGGACCTGCACACACACAGTTTGTACTTGCTACTCTGAATGTGCTTATCCAGGGTTTGTGATTGACCATAACTCCATTTTGCTTGTTTGCCTGGATAATTTATGTACTTATAAGGTTTCTCTGCTTCCTATGCATTCAGTTCAATTCATTTATTAAGCCAGCTTCTGATACTGACCCAAGATACATGTTCTACAGATCTTTACAGATGAAATGCAATTACAATCCCCCCCAAAGCTAAAGGGCATTTTTTTCACAGTGTTTAGATACTGGGAAATTCAAACACCTGAATTCAAACAGTTTCAAATATATATACTTTTCTTTCTTCTGTCTATGTCCTGTTTGTCATACTAATGTAGTATTAGAATACTCTAAAAATATAGATAAATATATATTATATATATTAATATAATAATATATATATTATATATTTAATATATATTATATTTATATAATTATATATTATATTTATATATATTTAATCTATATTATAATATAATATATTAATATAATAATATATTATATTATATAATATATTATATATTATATATATTATAATATATATAATATATATAAAAATATAAAAATACCAGGTGCTATTATCAGTGTGTTAAAATGTTTTTGTCAAAATGCCCATGAAACGGCTCATTTTAACTGCTGAAGTAAAGGACACTGGTATTATTCTGGCAAGCATAAATGTCTATGAATCTCTGCACCATCAGAGATTACTGGTTTTCCATATTTAGTGCAATTTTCCTGTAACTTTCCTGTGCAAGGCACCCAGTATTTTTATCCCCCTTCCTCTATCTAACCTCCAGCTTTTAAATTTCAGGGGCTGTGATATTCTTGTGAAGCATTTGACAGGTAGGAAAATAACTCCCTGAAGGATGCGACAGGTTAAAAAAAACCTTGGCACAACTGAATGCATTTACCTTGTTAGCTCCAGCTCTGTGGAGCCTTCCTAAGGAACTGAATTTATGTGTCTTACTCGCAAAGGGCCACCTGAAAACAAATCTGTGTTCAGTGCTTTCCGAGCCTTTCGTGGAGTGCAGCTGAGAGTGAGTACTGTGTTGCTGTCATTCCCAGATTAGTTTTGGAATGGTCTGCTCAAAAGGCATATGTATATGAATATGTATTGTCTATGTACACAAACATACATATCAGCTCACATGCATGCTCATACTAGGGAAAGAAAGTCCAGGCAATTAAATAATCACAAGAGAGAGATTTGTTCCTGTGGGCTACTAGAAATCGGAGTAAACATTATGCCTGTGGTCTCCTTCAGTTCTATCCTGGATGGTTCTGTTAGCTAAAATATATCTGTTGTCAGCACTATCATAAGATAAAATCTATGGTTTTAACTTAAAATGGGATGGGATATTGCCTGGAATGTTTTCTCATATAGACAGTGTTATCTGAGTCCTTCCTTGGCAAGAAGTTCAGTCTGAAGACAGGTCTCAAATGGTTTCAGCAGCTTAGTTTGCAATGCATCTGGAAGGAGAGCTTCATTGTCCTTGTAGGGAATTCCCTCTCCCCACTCCTTCAAACTCGTGCTTGACCATGAAATCTCTTTCGACTACTATAAGCAGTTCTGTAATTCAGTTACAGAATTACCTGTTTACTATAGGCATTAGTGCAATAATCTGTGCCTAGAGGAGCCGCATGCACTGGGTCACCCACATGGCCTTTGCTGATGGCTGATGTGTGGGATGCTGTGGGTGCAGAGCTCCCCAAGCCCTTGTGTTCCTGAGCTGTGGTGGGGGAAGCCACTGCTGTGAGCCACGGCACTCCGGCATATGGGGATAGATGAAACCTTCCACAACCTATAAAGTGCACCTAAAAATAGACCACACAGAAGAGCTGTGTCACAAATTTCAGAGGCTTTACTGGGGTTTTGCCTATTTTTTGAGGGAGCAGCACTCGTAAAGCAGTGTTGAGAGGGCATTATACTGAGGAAGCAAGCAGTAAATTCGTAGGTTTACCTCTAACAGCTGGTTTGGGAGGGACCAACCATTAGGACAGAGAAGGAGGAATGTGGGCTGGGGGAGTGAAAGGGAGATTGTAATAATACTCATAATTAAAATGCTGCATTCTAGCTGGTGGGGAAAACAGGGCTGCAGATTTCTGGAAGAAATTTGATTCCAAGAAGTGCAAGAGGCCACGAGTGAAAATTCCTTCATAAGCAGGAAGTGAGAGAGGGAACTATAAGGAAATATTCTGTTTATCTTGGCCATCATTCTAAAAAACCTGGGGTAAAAGCAAAGAGAAATGGAAGAAAGAATATTGATAAATGATGTGTGAAAAGGACCTAGAATTTCTGGAAACTGAAAAGCCTAATTATGAACGCCAGTAATTTATTCATGTGTTGTCCCAGACTAATCAATATTTTGCACTTTATTAGGAATGGAAACTTGTGTGCTCTCTTTCAAACATACGGTAGTTTGCTGATTAATTGAGTGGTTTTTTCAGTAGTATGACCAGCTGCTATAAATGTTTTAGTAATTTTTTTGGCATTAAAACGAAACAGGCCTTTTTTTTTTTGTCTTTTTTGCTGGGCTGAATAGGAAAGTACATAGCCAATAAACTGAGATCTTGTTTCATATCCTGAATTTTCTTTTGAATGCATAATAACCCTAAATGTGTTGCTGTCTTTCTAAGCAACTTCTCCCAAGATGCAAAAAATAGGTATTTTGCTATGTTTAGAAGTTCCTCTGATGTCGTATTTTGCTTTATCCGTTACCCTCCTACTGGATAACTCTTCATCATAGTAATATGGCAAGGGGTGATGGGTTCAAACTGAAACAGGGCAAGTTCAGGTTAGATCTAAGGCAGAAGCTCTTCCTGTGAGGGTGCTGAGGCGCTGGCACAGGGTGCCCAGAGAAGCTGTGGCTGCCCCATCCCTGGCAGTGTTCAAGGCCAGGTTGGACACAGGAGCTTGGAGCAAGCTGCTCCAGTGGAAGGTGTCCCTGCTTGTGGCAGGGGTTGGAACTGGAGGAGCTTCAAGGTCCTTTCCAACCCATGATTTCTTGTAGATCCTTGAGACCTGGCGTTTGAAGAATCTGATATGTGTTGGTGGAGTAAGCCTCTTTCCATTCTGGATTAATGTCAAAGAATTAACTGGAAAGCACTAGAGATGCTCACTGGTTACAAGGCCAAGCCCTCCAAGGAACATTCCCACTTACACTGCTGTCTTTTGAGCTATGTGCTGTACAAAAATGGGGGGCATTATAAAGTGCATATTGCAGGTTATTGTTGGGAAGGTGAATGGAGAGATACTCAAGTCGGGAAGGTTGTGTGGCAAGGGGTACAGGACTGCAGTTCCTTCAGAATACTGAATCTTCTAAGGAGCTTGAGAATGGCTTGTATCCATGGGAAAAGTGTTTGTCAAAATGCATCCCCAGCTGTGGGATGGCATAATTCAAGTGTCAGACATTGCCTTTCGTTTGGGAGTGGAAAGCTGAAGCCCATCCACGTTTGTGCTTGATTCTTGCTGAGCCTGAAGATGTTGCTGGGCTGAAGAATGTCATTGTGTAGTTTCCATTGTCAGCTGTCACACTGCATATGTTTTGGGACTGATTTGAAGTTTTGTTTGACATCATGACTTTTATAAGAATCAAAACCCCCAAATCCCTCGGATGAAATCCATATGGCTTTGTTCACAGGCTGAAATAAAATCTTGCTCACAGCCTTTACTGCAACTGAGGGATATTTGGTGGGAGTCGGTTTTTGCTTAATAAAAGCATAACGTTCAAATGCTGGAAATGTGGATATTATTAAGTACCTGCTCTGTGAGAATAACTCAAATGCTGTTTTATTCCCTGCCCCTTTTGTTAGTTCATATGCACAAGAGTCAGATCTGAGGCTGATGTGAAGAACGATCTCCGCAGCCTGGCATGGACCCAGCTTCACTTGATCTCTGTTTTAGACATTATTGGGTTTTTGTCTGCATTTTGGCTCCTTGCAGCTCAGTGCTGAACATTTGGCATAATGTGTGGTAAGGGTTATTACGATACACAGAGGTGAGGTAATTCACATCATTTCTGCAGTGTAGGCAAGTTTGCTTGGCTGCTAGAGCAGTTAAAGCAGGAAGCTTCCCGGTGTGCCGAGATGCTGATTGCTAAGGGTCAGGCCTGCGCTCACCATGACACCATAAAACACAACCAGGGGCTGATTTATTTAAGAACTGTCATGTCACTGGTTTTGTCAGGAGAAAAACAGAGGACGGAGAAGGTGAGGGGGGATGAGACGGCTTTCACGGCACGAGATTTGTGTTGGAGAAGAGAACACTGACAGGTCGTTTGCCAACGGTACAAGAAACGTTTGAGTTACTCATGGGCCTAAGGTACAGAGTGGTATTCTTCCCTCCTTTCACCCAGTCATTTCTGAAATGAAGAAAACCTTAATTGCAAGTCTGGTGTGAGAGGAAAGACTGTGATGAAGCTGTGGCTAAATATTTAGGCCTCTTTAGCTGTTGCTTTTGAGCAAACACTATTTGGCATGTGGAAAACAGTGTGATATTTGTCTGCACATTGGAAGCATTGCAGTCCCTTTTGGTGGTACAGCACTGAGTGAGACATCCTCGCCAGGATGTCTTCCAGAACCAGCCATGGGCGAGTGATGCTTCCACAGTCCCACTGTGGGGCTTCTGTGCCACCTCCTCCCAGTCATTGTACAGGATGTGGTCTGTGGATTGCACCAAGCATTCCCAGAATGAATACACTGAACCCTGGCCAAGAGGTGCAAAACCGGCATATAGGTGATGTTAACTAGATCAGTTCTATCATAACTTACCTTTCTCGCCTCACAAAAATCGTGTTTGGTTCCTGAAGATCATCTCACAAGACACAGAAAAACTACTTTGTCAAGGAAATTAATATGACCTATGCACTGTAAAAGCGATAGAAACTCCCTTTTTCATGAGACTGTAGCGTAAGAGAATATGTTTATACATGGACAATGCAAGTCTGCACACTGATAGGGTAACATCTCAGCCTTTCCATACAGCCAGTTGTAAAAACATCTGCTTGGTATAGCTAACATCCCACTTTAAGACTGTTTTCCTGACTTGAAGGACTAGATTTCAGCTTGATGTCTTAGGTGTATCACATGGAAAATGTATCTCTGGTTCTTATGCCAAACTGTACACAGTGTTTGGTTTGATACCCTACTGCCTGAGATACTTTCCTAGTTCTAGTACTTCCTTTATTTGGCTGTGCAAGCCACTTTTCAAATGAGAAGTAGGACTTGCAACAGGCAGGTGGTAGTGTTGTAAAGGGTAGATTAGACACAGGCAGCTTCACTGATTTCCTTGAAGACCTCCCAGTTTGGGGCTATAAATGCAAAGAAGGGTACTCCAGATTCCTCGTCTTGGTCAGGAGACTACAGAGCCCCTCATTTCCACAGCAATCTGCAAAGAGCCTGTGCTGAAGGTCTTGCATGGGTTACAGCACTGAGACTCCACAGGCATTAGAAGGAGGAAATAACAACAAACACCAACTGATTGCAGGTGTGGGCAAAGCTCCAGGTTGTTCAAGGACATGGGAGTTGTCTGGTTCACTTTGGAGGCAGCCTTTCAGGTCCTGAGTACTTAATTGAATCATTCATTAGCTTCCATTGGGTTTTTACAAGCTATATAGATCCCCACATGCCTTTCATCCTTTTTCTTGCTTCTCTCTTCCTCAAGACTTGGATAAGCTTCCTTTAGCTATAGGTGAGTAGCTTTGAAAGATGGGTCAAGACCCACTGGGGATTTTACAGAACCTCAGGAGAAATGGAGAGGAAAGCCAATGTTGGCAGTATCAGGAGTAACTGATGTGCTCTGGAAGGCTTTGATTATCTGTTAAGAATCAAGCAGTTTTACTGTGTATTTGTTTAAGACTGGAGTGGCAGCTGTGCTGCCTGGTACTTTCAATAAGTAGCTCTGCTGAAATGAATGTGTCCATGAAATCTGGTAGAAAAGATCTTCCAAAGAACAAGTTTTAACTGGGTTTAACTGGGAGGAGAGTGTTGAGGAGTTGAGTGAAAAAATAAGTCCCCTTAAAATGGATTTATACACCACTCTTGAATTCACCTGCCATACATTCAAGTTAAGATCCTGCTTCAAGGTGATAAGGGCTTGTACCAAACGTATCTCTTATCCATAGAATGCACCCATATATAGGTAAGGCGGTGGGCATAACAACTAAGTTTTTGTTCCTTTCGAACAAATATCCCAGGTACTCTATAAATACATACAAGCATTTTGATGAGAAGAGTGCGCTGTTACCTTTGAATGCTGTTACCCATGGGGATGCTGGGGAATATTTTCCATTCTATGTTGCATGCAGCAAAGACTGGTGGAGACTGTTAGGGGTGCACTAGAATCTGTTGTTCCCTTCTTTTACTTGCTATGATGACCTGAGAGAGGCAAGGAAACAAATGCTTGGGGTGTGTATTTCCCTTTGGCTGCACTCCTTAGGTGTAGCAGAGATGGCTCTGTCCAGAATCCATTCTGTCAGCCTGTCATGTTGCCATATGCTCTCAGGTCTTAGAATCACCCAATAATAGTATAGTTAGTGTTGGAAAGGACTTTAATATCATCCAGTTCCAGTCCACTGCCGTGGATGGGGATGCCTCACACTAGACCATGTCACCCCTGACTCCATCCACCCTGACCTTGAACACTGCCAGGGATGGGGCAGCCACAGCTTCTCTGGGCACCCTGTGCCAGCGCCTCAGCACCCTCACAGGGAAGAGCTTCTGCCTTAGATCTAACCTGAACTTGCCCTCTTTCAGTTTGAACCCATCACCCCTTGTCCTAAGAGTCCCTCTCCAGCATCCTTGTAGCCCCCTTCAGACACTGGAAGGTTGCTTAGCTCCTTTGCTCTGTTTAAGTATGGTTGTAAAAAAAAATAGCTTGTTCTATTTGTAGCAGGAAAGAAGGGGAGAACAATGACCTCTTCTTATACATCCTGAAAATTCTCTGCACCGCTCAGTGCAGTTCCCAGCTCTGCATCAAGGGGGAAGGGCTGGCTTGAGGGAGGAGGAGGTAATTGAAGTCAGTGGGAACCGCAGATGCTATGCCTTACAAATCAGAACCTACCTCTCCCCAGTGTTCTCTCTTTTTGATTTGAGAAATATTTAGGCCTTGTCAGATTTGTTTCATTAAAAACAGGGAAAACCCCCAAAATCCCAAACTGTATAATTCAAACATTCTTCCTTGTTGCAATCCTGTATTTTTATGGAGAGCACATGGGAAGTTCTCTGTTTGTGCAAACAGCAGCAGATGGGTTGTTGTTGTTGTCCCAGAAATGAAAGGCTGCTTTAGCAGGATACTTTGCTCAAGAAAGCACTTGCTTTTACCCTCATTCAGGGTTGAAGGAGTAGGAGCTAAACTGTGAGCTATCAGCAGCCAGAGGGTTGTGGCTGGTTGGAGCTGCAGCCCTCCCCTTGCTCCTTCCCCAGGGCTGCTGTGTGCCCTGGGGGCTGGTAGAGACTAGCAACAGAGTCAAGGTAGGTAAAATCCTAGTGATAGAGTGGTAGAGACTAAAATCATCCCCTTCTCCTTTTATTAAAGGAGTACAGATGCTCAGGGACTGGTCTTTGCTTGAGCAAATATTGCCATGTTGAGTGATAAGGCAAGGTTATTGCTTATCAGACTATTAAAGAATTTCATTTCTTCAAATAGAATACACCCTTGGAATCTGTATTTGGGCCAGACTGAGACAGGCTTGCTTAAAAATCTCATTCCTCTCTATTTCTGTGCATTTTCTGTTGGCAAGCATATATTTAATGGACAATATATAAGGGGCCTTCCTGGGCCAAGAAAAAGAAAATCTGTCTTAATTAACATTAGTCACTAAAAAAATAATCGTGAAGGACAAATTTTACTCTATTTTAGCAGTCCCTGGGACAGCCTGTATATAAATCACAGTATTTTTCTTAAATTCACAGTCTTTGTTTCAGGGCTTAGTTATACAGTAATGCAGCCAGAGAATTGCTCCCTGGATATCAATGAGATGAGGAATTTTTTGTCACAGAATCAACCAGGTTGGAAAAGACCTTTACGATCATTAAGTCCAATCATTCCCCAGCGCTGCCAAGGCCACCACTGACCCATGGCACTGAGGCCTCGTCTCCACGAGGTGTGAACACTTGCAGGGATGGTGACTGCAGCCCTGCCCTGGGCAGCCTGTTCCAATTGCCTTGTTGAACCTTATCCCATTGGCCACAGCACATTGATCCATCCTGCTGAGATCCCTTTGCAGAGCTTCCCTATCCTCCAGCACATCAACACTCCCACCCAGCTTGCAGTTGTCTGCAGATTTACTGAGGGTGCCCTCGATCCCCTCATCCAGATCATCAATGAAGATATTAAGCAGCATTGCCCCTAATTCCAAGCCCCGAGTGACACCACTGGTGTCACTTTGGTTGCCAACTAGATGTGACACCATTCACCACCACAATTTGGGCTCTGCCATCGAGCCAGTTCCAATCCTGCCTGTCAGATGTGAAAAGCTTCTAAAGGACTTGTGTTAGTTACTTCTGTCCCGCCTTTTGACTGTAACTGATTTAAATCTTGGGCTACTAAACTTTGCACTTGTAGTGTCATTCATTTGCAGTATCACACTGAAAAATAAAGGAAGAATTGCAGAAGGCCAAAAACTGGCAAGCTCCCTGACCAGATGGTGACTTGAGTTGGTGGTGACCCTTGGTTGTCTGAAAGCAGAAGCCCAGAAATACAAGAGGGCTTTTTCAGTCTTGATCAGTAGTGTGTGCAAACCCTGTTTATTTAAATAACAGCCGATAGTTTAGTGTTCATCATTCAAAGGGAGCTTCTTATACCTTTTTCCCCTAGGTTCATGCTTGCTTTCTGACTCTACTGCTCAAATAAATTGCAGGGTTTGTTGCTCTTTGCATACCAGCAGTTTAAGTTCTAATGCCAACGTTACTGACCTGGGATCAGATAAATACTCTCCTGGGAAGTTTTAAGCTGTTTGCTGACACGCAGTTGGATTAAGAAGGGTACAATGTTGAGCAAAATCAGGCAAAAGTAGAGATGTTCCTGTCCATGAAAGATCTTTGACACTTGGTCTTTGCCCTGGAAAAAAGGTTGAAGGAGCATTTTTGCAGGGTGTGTATAAATGGGCTAGCAGTTTTCTTCTCATGAAGAAGTCTAAAAGAACCTCCTTCACCTCTGTGGTCATAGAAAACCCCGATCTAAGCCTCACTGGAATTTCCAGAGAAGCTGTAGTGAACTTCAGCAGGCTGAAGCTTGCAGTTTCCCAAGCCAACTTAGAAAAAGTTGATAGTCATGAAGGACCTCTTGCTTCTAATTCTCACAGCACATTAAAATTATAGAGGCAGAGATTGTAGAGCTGAGAAAACTTACATACATTCCAGAAAGCATCTAGGTGTGGCTGGGAGCGGGCAGTGCTGCACCAAGAAAAAGCTTCTTTTCTTGTCCAAAAAGAGTTCTTGAGAGGACTGGATGGAGAGCATCTCTGGAGTTTAAATTCATGTGCTTCACCATAATTCTTCTTTCTGTCTCCTTCCGCTCTTACTTCAGTGTTTTCTTGGAGAGCCTTTTTACTGATCTGAATTAAAGCAATAATATTTTATACTCACAGGGATACTTGCCTGTTTTACATCTTTGGATGAATGTTAGAAAGCTGCATTTCTGCTTTTTCTTCTCTCTTGCTGTATATATTTGAGTGCCAGATTTATCAGTTCAGGCTCTCCCAATGCTGGAAAATGAATTTGCTTCAAATTATAGCTGTTTGAATGAGACCAGTGCACAAATGAAACCCATTACTGTGCGCCTACAATAGGGCCAAACCTCTGATCTCAGTTTCAGTTTTGTAAATGAAGAGTCGACTCTAATAACTTCAGTCAAATCACTCTGGATTTACACCAGGGGAGCAGAAATCAGAATCCGGACTTTCATGTTTAGTCTGGGAAGCGTTTTCAAATTCTTGCGGATGAAAGATACTAAAAGTGTATGTTGTTATTATGTTATTCCTTTTCCATATCCCACTTCACATCATAGGACTGACCATATATCCTAGGATGGTTCAACCCACACTTCTCCTAAATGTTACCCCTTTAATTTGATGATTATAGCTTTCTCATGTCATAACTCTACAGTTTAGGTTAAGCAATCATTCTGATTTGAAGCCATTCTCTTCAGTAGCGTCCTGGGAAATGTGAATGAAACCTATTCCACTGGTTTTTTGAATATGGGAAGTTAATTTTTTTCCCCGTTTTTAATTTATCCAGCCTTTTCTTGCCAGCAGTTTACTTGAAAGCTGCTTAATGCACAGTCTGCAAACTTGGCGTGGACATCTGAGGAATAATTTTGCATATGTTAAACCTTTGTTAATAATAGTCCCAAGCAAACTACAAGAGGAGAAACTGCTGGTTTAATGTATATTAAATATAACAAACAACTAGTGGAGTAGAAGATCTTTGGGAAGATAAAAAGCAGTGCTGAACTCATAGTACTTACTGTTGTGCAATCACTTGAAGTTGTCTCTTCATAGGAGTCTGGATGCTGAACACATAGCAAGTGTTCTCAGGCTTGCAGCTTCTTTGTCTTGACCTGGCAACTCATAAAGGCGTATCTGAGAACTCAAGCTTAAGAATTTAACGACAATCTGACTCTTAAAGGTGAAATGGATGAAAAGGGGAATTGAATGTGGATGCAGGAGTCTATGGTTCTGGAGCAGACGCACCTGAGGCCAACCCTAACCCTGTGGCACCCTGTAGCTCTATGGGGAGCTGGAGCATGCGGTACACGGGGCCTCTGCCTCCACTCCCACTGAAATCAGTGGGGAATAGCCTGCCAGTTTAGATTAAATTTCTCTCCATTAAGCCCAGCTCAGGGAAGTTCTAAAACATGCTTCCAAGCAAAGGCTTCAGTCTTTTTTGACCAGAACTTGTGCTGGTCTGCATGACACGTGCGCATCAGATTTTGTCCCAGTAGTTTTGTTCTCAGCTTCTAGGAAGAGGTTGACTAGACCAAACCTTTTCACATGGCTCAGCTGATCTTAAAGTGAGGATCAGAATGAACCTTTGTAGCCCTTTTGGACTTTGGGTGGTTTCAGATGACTTTCTGCTTTAAGAGTTAATAGTTTAGCAAAGAAAATTGGAAGACACAAACCAAAATTGCAGCTATTCCGATATGTAGTTAAATTTTCTGGAATGGTGACAAACTTTGTTCATGGCTGGAACTATCTGAACTCAAACTAAGACAAGCCAATAATAATAGCACTAATTACATTTCCAGCAGTAATGTTGTTTAATGCCTTCTGCTAATACAATTGTAGGAAAAAGATTGTCCCTGAATCTTCTACAGGACTTTTCCTCTTGAAGCGTTTTACTAAAAAGGCTGGTGTTGCTGAGATCCTGTTAGATGAGAAATAATGCTGCAGTGTGATGGAAAGGTTATCCAGCAAACTAATGGCAGGAATGGGACTAGAGTTGACTCTTCACATGGTGAGTTAGCTGTTACATCAGTGCCTCGCTGGTGCTGCTTATTGTCAGAGTCAGAGTATGGCCTGTTCCTATGTGGTCCTTTTTAGGCTCTACCTAAAGAGGAAAGGAGCCATCTAAGCTCCTCTTGTGGTTCATGTCTCCTCTTGAAAGGAAAGCTCATGTTCTTGATTTAAAATTCTGTTCAGAGAAAACTAAGACTAAAAATGTCAAACGTGATTGGGGTGAGGAGGAAAGTACCCAATACAAAGAGTGTTTCAAGTGGGCAGCAGTTTGCATAAGACTCCATAAATAACAGGAAACAAAAAAAACCCCTCAAAACCCCCCCTAAAACCAAGTTTTGGGGCCCGTAAACCATAATGGGTTTCACTGGAGGCCTTAGAACATAATGTTCTTCACAACAGCAATCACAGTTTGGTTTGATTAGGTGCTCAAGCATTGAAGCCAAATGGCAACATGGGAAGTAGTGCTCACTGAAGATCAAGTGCACTGTTTTTTTCTTGGAGATGTGACAAGAACCTAGTCCCAAAATAAAGATTATATTGGGTTTAAAAGCTGATCTCGGTCTATGATTAGAGGATCACATGTAAGAAGGAGTATGTTATCTTGAGACCCCTGAAATAAGCAGCAGCCAATCAAAACCTCCCTTTACTGTTATCCTGCTTAAAAATTGGTCATTTCTAATGCATTTGTGAAGTGTGTACGCTTTGCACATAGTCTGAATCTAAAAGTATTTGTGATGGGAAATGTCTCTTCTCACTACAAGTGGTGCAGAGCAGCTTTCCCACAGGTGTCACCTATAGAAAGCTGTCCCTGCTGTCACCTCTAACCAGTCTTGACAGCATTTAAATCCACATTTAAATCCATCCTTTTACACCCCTCATGGAGGAAACAACAGGCCTAGCTGCATCAGTGGGTATTTTATTGCAAACCTTTTCCAGGCCTATCAGTTTCTTCCGGGCTTTTGCCCCGCGAAAGAGCTGTATTATATAAACAGGAAACATATAGGAACTTGTTAATTGCTGGTTTATTTTTCTTCTGCAGCAACATAGACTGCTTTCCTTATTGTCACCGGAGGGATCACATTACTGCATGGAGTTTGGATGCTGGAGAAGAATGTTAAAGCAGTAAACTGGTTCAGGTTGGAGGGAGAGGGGAAGGTGAGGTCGCTGCTTTATTGATAAAGGCTATCAGTTTTGGGGGTTTTAAACTTGCTTATAAATCTTAGCGAAAAGGGAGTTTGGGAAACTGTTCCTAAACCCAGTGGAGTTTGGGAAAACTGATTTTCTGTCGCAAGTGATGCTTAGCGTGATGATGGCCAGCATTGCTACGAGGGCTACAGAGCAGTTTAAGTATGTCTGTATGTAGATGCCACCCCAGCATTGCTTTCAGTGAGACAGATACTCTCTTGTGGCCTTGTGGCGATAACACTAATAGACATAAAAAACATATCTAAAATAGACTAGAGTTGGCTCCTACTTGAGGGAAAGACAGAGGAACGGGTGCTCACTGATAAAGCGAACTGGAGGCAGACCTGTGAACCATCTGAGGAATTCCTGCTTCCAGTTCAGGAAACTTCTCATCCAACCAGGATGAGTCCTTGTATGTGATCTTCTAATCACAGACTGAGATCAGCTTTTAAACCCAATGTAACCTTTAATTTGGGGCTAGGTTCTTGGTACAGTGACCCTGGCTTCTTTGGTTATTTCGAGATTCTCTGCTACCAGCCCAAGATTCTCTGCAATTACTTTTTTGGTGCTGTTGTCTGAGAGGCTGTAGCTGGCTCTTAGTGGTGGATGTTGTCCCTTTCTGGCTTTGCTTTCATCAGTAAGCACTGTGAACCAGCTGGAAGAAATCCTTGATAACCATAATAATAATATATTGACATGCAGTTTACTTCCATGATTCATCACGTGAAATACTCCCAGAGTTCTGTTAAAGTGAGGTGATGCATGACTGAACTTAATGTATGCCCCTAGATTCGTATCTGAGAAAATATATAACATTACTGCCCTGCTAATAATAGTTTTCTTATCTGGCAAGAAGCAAAATGATCATTGCTGGGATCTTTAGGAGCCATCATAACTTAACTGGAAAGTAGCCCCATATGTGGGGTGATGGAGTGCTTCTTGGAGCACACCCAGTCAGTATCCCCAGGGAGGTCCTCCCTCGGAGTAGTTCTTAGAGGAAAATAGTGGTGTGAATACTTTCCTGGGAGAGAGAGCAAGGGTTTGCTGTCAATAGTGTGCTATCAGTGCCAGAAGCAGGATATCATATGCTATTGCAATATGTTTAGTGGCATTTAGAAGGCCTGAGGAAATAGGACTGTTTCAAAGCAGCAGCGTGCTACAGAAAACAGCCACTGAATCAAAGTGAAAAGGGGAGCTGATGAGACAGAGTGATGATACAATGAAGAGTTTACCAGTAATCCTCAGGCAGTGATTTCTGCCCCCTTCTGAAATTCTGTCAGATTTTCACTATTAGAATAAAACACTTCAGAAAGGAAGACTGAGACTCCACATAAACCCAAAATAAATCATGGGCTGTAATGAGGAACTCATCAAACTCCTCGAAAAGTAACAAGCAAGTAGCAGGGAATGTTATAGTAACCTGGAACTTCTGGTTGGTTACAATTATTGATATAAAAACTTCCTTGGAGGTCTATGGCTCTCTCAGGACGGCCACCTCATATACTGAGTTGTGTGTTTCCCAGGCAACAAATGTATTTTGCTTCTGTGCTTTAAGTTTATTTAGGGAGAAATGAGCCTGTCAGGATGTAGGGGACCTAAAAAGGGGAAGGAAGAGGAATAGTTGCGACAGGGGAATATCAAACAACAAGCAGGAAAGAGAATGAGCTTTATTCTTGCTCAGAGCTGGGTCCTGCATACCTCAGTCCAAAGGGTAGTAGTAGTGAAGTTAGTGTGGAAACCTGTGCAAGGAAAGAGCAAAGCTGGCTCCAGATTGGAGGCATTTATCTGAAAATGCCTTAGAAGTAGAAAATCTATCAGATTTCAGTTAAAATAACAATTCTTTGCAGGTCTGCCAAATGTCTGCAGGCTTCGGGTGATTTATTGTCGAATCAATGCGTGGCGAATGCCGAGGTCTGCCTTCCCCTCTTGCCATGCCAAACAGAGGAACCTTCACAGGCCCTTGGCACTTGTCAGATTTAAATCCTTAGGGCAGTATTTCTCACCTCAAGTGCAAAATTCACCACTTCCCTGTGAAAATCAGTACGGCTGGGACCTATGTGTGTGGAGCAGAGCTCACTGCTAGTGTTCAGACAAGATTCATTGTGTGGGTTTTGGGTTTGCGCTCGGTAGTGTCAGAAACTGAGAGGAAACTGTTAATTCTCCTCCACCCCCTTTCCCAATAAGCTTAAAATAGCTGTGTTAGAGCACGGTCTGGGCCTGCCTAATCTCACTGCTGGTCTTTAGAAATAATCTTCATTCCCACTCTCAGCTTCTTTGAAACATAATGAATTGGAATTACATGTAAATGCCAGCAGTATTTCAAAGGGAGGCTGAAGCACAATGTCTGGTCTCTAATTAGTTTTGCAGTGTGTGGCCTGTAAACTTGATGATAAATGAAGCAATTAGCCATCAGTGGCTTCAATTAGATGGCAGTAAAAATGGTAACAAAATAAAGTCACCACTGAGGAAATTTGCCCTGAGAAGTGCTGCAGTGGGTTGGCTTCAAGCTTGACAATGAACTGGGGCTTGTTTGTTCATTGTTTCTCAGGGGCAGCACAACTGCCTCGTTAGTGAGTGTTTTCCAGGGTCCAAATGAAACGGGGAGGGAGGAAGAGACAGTGCTGCTCTCTCTGGGAGCACCCCATCGCCAAGCAATTCGCCGTGCGGTTAGCATTCCCTTTTCTTGCTCCTTTCTTTTGGAAGAGGAGGGAATTGGTTTGTACCAGGTAGATGCTTAAGCCTTGGATCCCAGAGAGCTTCTCAGATGTTTATCAACAAAGCAAACTTCAGCAGAGCCCTCTCAGACCCTTTTCTTGAAGCAACAATCAGAGGTCAGGAGCTGGCATTGTACTAGGAGGAGAATCACCGAATCAACCAGGTTGGAAAAGCCCTTTAAGCTCTTCAAGTCCAACCATTGCCCAGCACTGCCAAGGCCACCACTGACCCATGGCACTGAGGCCTCGTCTCCACGGGGTGTGAACACTTGAGAAGGAAAAGGCAGAGTGAGCCCTGGCATGCTGAGCCCAGCAGCACTCTCCAGCCATGCTCCACTGTGGAGCATGCGGCTCTGTTGGTTTCATCACTTAAGTGGGGGGATAACAATGCTGCAGGACTTTTCTAGTGAAAGATTCCCACTTCGACCAACATTATTTTCTAGGATACTTCCATCTGTATGAATGGGACAACTTAATTGCTAGTGAAAGTACACAGTAGGGGAGAGGCTGATGGTAAACCTTTTCTGTCTGTTATTCTGTATGCTTTTGTCTGTCCCCACCTGTAAAGTCATGCCTATCAATGATAATTGTAACTATTTTAGTGGGAGACATTGGGGCGGTCCCACTTTCCATAAATGCTTTTCAAAGATGATGAAGTGGAGAAGCACAAATAAGATAAAAGCCAAGTGTGAAAACACAAGAGACTTTCAAATCAGGGTTTATGTTTTCAATTAGGAGACTTTGTTATTGAAAACAAGAAGCCAATTTGTCAGAAGCAAAGGCTAATTTGTCTTCACCTCTGAAGACTGGAGGGAAATAATGCATCCTGCTCACTCCAAATCCTCTAGCTGGGGAAAACAAAACAGCCACTTGGTTCCTGTTCTCTTAATTCAGTCTCTGTAGGGACTGCAGTAAATGTTTTAGAGGATGATGATGATTATTCCTTTCCAATGGTCATGGTACCCTAAAACACGTCCTAAATGAAATACAGCAACTGGAGGAGAGGAAAAAGGCATATTGTAGCATCAACACTGGTTACGTGATTCAGGAGTAAACTAGGGAGAGCTGGTGTCTGGCCCTGCTGCTGAATTCATTTTCTCAGGCGTTACACCCATCTGCTTCCAGGAAAGCTATTGTCTTTCACTACGGATTTAACCAGAATGATACCAAGATGATTTGGAGAGTGCCATGGAAATGGCAAATTCGGTTTGAGAGTATAAAAATGCTGCTGTGGTGCACCACAATTAACACTGAATTTTCTGCATGTTTTGGCACCTCCGGGCTGACCTCTCCGGTGCTTCCTCACTCATGGTGCATTCATTGCATGGCACCCTTAACATTTTACCTGAAGCAAAGCAGAGCCTCTTCCCTGCGCATCTGTGGTGCTGAGTGTCCCTGCCTGTGCCTTGAGGAGCCCTGCGTATGGGCTCTGCCCAAAGCAGGTTGCAAGGAACCCCACACCATGGTCTGCAGAGACCAGTGTACTCTTTACCAGGAGATAAAGCAGACATTGTGGAAAGGTGGGATGTGTTTCTATGCAAAGTGGTGCCCAGTTCCATATATTCAGACTCCGGTGAATGTCTTTATAAACTCAGAAGGTTCCTCAGTATCACTGCCTTTCCCTGGATGAATACCAACAACCGTATGTGCTCAGAAAATTGTACCTATTTCAAAGGGGTGAGTTTCCAACAGTACCCTGCTTATTGAGTAAAAACAACCATCTGAAGAAGAAAATCTGGTATTTCAGTGCTGTTATTTCAGAGCAGTTGAGCTGTGGTTTTCAGAAAGGCTTTGGGGTATTTCGAAGAACCATCTACCATTTTGCTTCTCTTCAGGGAAGTGTGAACTGATGCAGTTAGCAATGCTGGCTGACATCAGGGTTCTTAACAGGAGGAAGATGTTCTTGCAGGGTGGAGGGAAACAACAGAGGCTGCGTTGCAGCCCCTGCTATAGCTGTGGTTATTATCAGTATACATATATTACTAGCCAACTGCTGGGCTGGACGTTTAGCCCATAAACTAAAAATACTTTAATGTTTTGCTCCTCTGTTCAGAGATTTGCAATTGGAAAAAAATAAGGTTGTTATTTAAAAACGGGCTGCTAAAATGAGACACATAAAATATTGCAGTATTTTTATTATATATAAAGCGAAGTCTCTCCATTTGTTTTTTATTACTGAGTTACACACAACAAATGAATGTGCTCTGAGCCAACAATTTCTACTGTTACACATGTGCACTGTGTTCCTCTTCCTGCAGTGGGGTTTGACTAAGCCCTTCTACCCGGTTGAAAGAGGAGGCTGAATGATATTAGCTTAAGCAATCAGAGTCAACAGGAAATGGGGGATTTGGGATGTGAACAGTAAAACGAGTCTTGGAGCATGTCACTTGCACAATGGCAGTTCTTGGCATCCAGTGGCTTTGTGCTAAAAATGAGAGTTTATTCCTCAAAGATCTCCAATTTGGGGAATGTGTGGTGGGCTTGGAAGGGCTCAGAACCTCTTGCCTGAATGACACTGCTGGGGCTGGAGGGCAGATGAAGACTTTAATCGCTTCCAGTCATCTGTTTTGTATGGCTCAACGGAAAGGGCTTAGGGAGCATTACTGTGAGCAATGCCAGGACGTAACACATTCTGAATCATTGGTATGTGAAGATTGGTTGAATCTTAGAGCTAACAGTACAAAAAATATGACTATGATCTGTTTTATCTGCAGTGGTGACACAATGCCTTGCCTACCCACTCCACAGCTCACTGCAGAGCAGTGACTGGATGTCAGCTAGAATTGCCTGGGAAAACTTAATTTAGGGATGTTCTTGATTAAGTGCAGAAGGACAATCACAACAAAATGAAGACCAAAGTCCACTCATCTTGAAGTACCTTCTAGGGACATGCAAGGGCTGGACCTCCTTTTGTTTACTTCAGAATTAGAGTCTCATATCTTTGGCAAGACTCCTGATGTACATTAGTGAAAGCCAGCAAAGAATAAGGTCTGATAACTCCATGCAGAGATGAATAATGGAGCAGATCAACAATCACAAATCTTCCCAAACTGGAGGAGAACAAAGCTTTTCATCGCAAAACTGTATCTGGATGCAAGCAGTGGAATAGGGGTTTGTCACATCAGAGAGCCTTCAGAAACATATAAAGCAAACAAAATTATGATCAAAGAGAACTTTGGGAAGCTGGTTTTTAAAAGGGTCTGAGCATTGCCAGGAACGATCCTTTTTTTTCTCCTTTCTTTTTAGTTCCCTAACTCACTGACTACAGTAACACCCTAAAGGTAGGAAGCAATTCCATGACCCTTTCCGTGTTGGTCCACAGTACAGGATTAGGCTGTGTACTACATAAACCATATATTGTCCAGCAACAGCCTGGCTCATCCTGCATGCTAATGTTAGAGTAGACTGATACCATTCCATGTGATCTCCACCTAACAGCTGTGCCTTGAAGACCTGCATTAGTTTCAGACTGGGTGTGAACCCTTCAGCCCCAGTTCTTGCCAGGCTTAATTCTCATGTGCATTCAGTGATTGCTGTCTTCCTTTTAGTGATTGCTATTACTGCCTCATGAAAGCAACAGGAACAAAGGCTGAAAATGACTCTACATGCACACATGCTCGTGGTTTACTATTCCCTGTTAATGCAAGATGGGATGGTGGAGATTATTCCTTAGTTCCTTTCCATTATGGTATCTTTCAGAGGGAGCTGTAAATCTACTATCACTCCAGAGGGATTGAGTTATCATTGGGTCTGATTATGAGATTAAAGTATGATTAAGAAGGTATAAAATGGCAGGGGGCGTAAAGTCCTTAACATGAAGAGAAACCTGTTTCCAGGATTAGACCATCACCCATCACAGGCCATTCCCCCATGGATTCCCCTGCCAAAAGGCTTAGTCATTCCCTGGCTCCATTTACTCTCTGGACAGGTGAAAACTGTACTTAGTTACAGCCAAGGAATGTGGCAGCAAATGAATTAGTGCATGGAAAGTCAAAACTCTTCCCTGACAGAGTACAGGGATGGTGGTGGTGTGATGGGATGCTGTGGAGGAAGATATGAATATTAATATTCTCCAGGGATAGAACAAGTATTATGAAGGGAGTCTGTTGAAGTCCTGATAGTCACTTTTAAGTATAGGGTTATTTAATACTGATTACTTTCCTAGGAACAAAGGGTTGCTCAGAAACTACCTCCCTAGGCAGCAAAATGTGAAATGTCTGTTAATTTTTCAACTTACAAAGGCAGGGCAAGAGAAATCTATATGTAAATCTAAATACTCCTTTAGTCATACATGGTATTCTTTTCATGTCTGCTTACCTGCTTCTACAAGCATTGAAGCAGAAACATCTGTATTTAAAGTCTCTGAATAGGTTGTTTATTTGTATTGGTCACCTACGAACTATGATAAGATGAATGGAAAAGACTTTCCCTTCTTTCAGTGGGGCTCTCATTAAATTTGGGGTACAGGAACATGAACAATCCCTTAATGCAGTGTTCCAAGGGGAAACTAAAGGATACCAGGGCACCCTTCAACATAGCTAGTCATACTGGTAAGATGTTCAGGTGGACCAAATATCTTCTGGTGACCATCATGGGCTAGCAAGTTCTCTGTCTGCATCAGAATAGCGAGGAAGAGCATCAGCCCTGGCAGCTGCAAGAGAGTTTGTTTATTGGTGTGTTTATGGAGCCTGTTCTGTTTTAAGCAGCTCAGCCAAGGTTTGGTAATTTCTCTGGGAATACTCATGGAACTGGTGTGAAGAGTTTCTCGTAACTTGCAGAGACTTCTTGCTGCTATCCCGAACATGTCCTCTGTGTGATGTGATCTCCCCACTCCCTTCCAAGTCCATCGGGAAATTAATAAATAGCAAACAGTAATTGAGCATTTATTGCTTTTACTTGCATAAAAGAGTTGCCTCATTGAGCAAAGGCAGTGTTGCACTGATAACGCTAGATGTATTTGAAGTCTGATGTTTAGGAAGTACCGCCATCGCCTACCTGCTACAGAAGTTGTATTTTTAGGGGCTCATCCGAGCCCCCCAGCTTCAAAGGACAAGGTCTGACACTGCCTGAAAGACATCAGCCTCCGTGAGCAAGAGGCAGCTAATGGCTTGGGTTTTGTTGGGCCAACTCCACGGCACTGTCTCTGGGCACTCTTTGTCACTGGTGGTGCTGGGCAGAGCCTGAGGAAGCATCAGTGACAGCTGCCAAATTCTTTGGTTAAGGACAACTGATGCCCAGTTAGAACTGGCACTGTGATGCAGAGAGCTGGAGGCATCTCGGGAATAAGAGGCAGGGAGCAAGGTGGGACACCCACTGTGGGCACCACTTTTAGGGGGTTACCCAGATGCTGTGTGCATGATGGGCAGGTACTGTTAAGCAGCTATTCATGATAGTAATACTGTAACAAAAATGTCTTTTTTTTTTTCTATTACTTCACTTTTATTATATTTCCTTCTGTGAGCCAAGAACCACGCTTTAGTACTTTGAGGCTTATCTTCAATGGGTGAAAACATGCCATTCGCTTTGCACCATCCTATGGGAAAAAAAGAAATTAAATAGGACATCTTTGTTGCCAATGGGAATAGGAAGGGAGACTGGAAGCCCCTCTCCCATATAGGATGGAAGAAATAAATGCCAGGCATGAGTATTTGCTGGAAAGATAGTAAAAAGACAGTAAGAAGGTTAGGGCTACCCAAAGCATCTCATGTAAGGCAGTAGAATGACGGATGGTTATCTCATTTAAGCTGCAGTGAATAAAGCTTTGAGAAGGGCTGCCAGGCCAGCTCCACACACGCATTTTCTGCAACCAGATGAAAGTCATTTTCAAAGAGCTGGCAATTGCTAACAGGGTGTGCACCAATGGGCTCTATCCAGAGGTGAAGGTCTTTTCCATGGAGGCTGAACGTGGGGTTTGGCAGCTTATGTTGCTCAGGGAAATCAATGGGGGTTTGTGTAGCTGTTTGTTATCAGAAGGCTCTGTGTTATGCTGTGCAATGGATTAGAAGTAGATTAGAATTGCAGTAAATAAGGGCTTGCATCAGGCTCTTGCTGTTTGAAGTTTTTGCAGTTTACAATGCAGGTCTCTATATCGCTCAGCTTCTCCCAACCAGGAATCTGAGATCAGAGGAGAAGAGGTGTTTGTAGCTGATTTGTTTGAGTATTGTTTTTTAATTCTGGTTACTTGCATTGCTATATGGAGCAGCATCCAGGAATCAGCCCTAAAACCATTTCGTGGTCTGCTGACATAGTAAAGGCAGATAGTGAGGCAGATCATCTTCTTGCGGTGCAAGAAGACACATGAAAAACTGGAAGGGCATGGAGGTGTGTGGAGATAATATGAATTTCTTCTGGCTTTGCAACAGAAGGGACCAAACAACTCTGATTTATCCTGTTGACATGCCAATATGCTGTCTGTTAGTCTGCATAAAAAGTAGCTGGTGCTGACATTCTTTTTTCACACAGTTACATACCAATTGCAGCCTGATACCCCCTGACATCTATAGCAGAATTTCCAGAGGTTCAGTGGGATTGTGATCAAGGCCTATGAGTCAAATCCTAGCTCTTGGAGGTAGATAGTGCAGGACCACATCTGTGGGATGAAGGATCTGGCTGATGAGCAAGCCCTGTCAGCAGGGACTCTGGAGTGTGCCAGCTCCATCATAACAATGCAGACAGTGTGGGGCAGCGAGGTGAAACAGGAGAGAGCTGAGCGCGCAGGGGTACCACTGGGTCTTGGGCTAAAGCCACTGAGAGACGAGGAGGTGTCTGAATTATAACTACCACTGTGTGAAGGATGCAATTAGTGGAGAGGGAAAACAGCCAGTGTTCTAAAGACACTCTATAAACAATATTAGGTGAATGTATGGATGAAGAGGTATGTAATTATAGAATCATAGAATGGTTTTGGTTGGAAAAGACCTTAAAGCTCATTCAGTTCTAGCCCCCTGCCACAGGCAGGGACACCTTCCACTGGAGCAGCTTGCTCCAAGCCCCTGTGTCCAACCTGGCCTTGAACACTGCCAGGGATGGGGCAGCCACAGCTTCTCTGGGCACCCTGTGCCAGCGCCTCAGCACCCTCACAGGGAAGAGCTTCTGCCTTAGATCTAACCTGAACTTCCCTGTTTCAGTTTGAACCATAAACTAAGATACCATTGAAGGCCCTGCTTGTCACATAAACAAAAACTGCACTGAAAGGTGACCAAATGAAGGATGAGCTGGTCACTGCTAGCTCACGACTTTATTATGGTATCCATATGTTCTCCTGGGCTTTAAATTCTTAGTTCCTGGACATGTGTAATTACATTAACATCTCACTTAGGATTGCTCTTGTTTCTTCTTATTCTTCTTCAGTACATCTAGTCCTTAAGGGGGAAAGCTTACATATGCTGTCTGAATGCACATTGCTCAGAAAGCAGAAGGCAAGTGAAGAAATTAGCAGGGGTTGTTGTTTTGCTTTGATTTGTTTCTTGGAGACATTGGGATTTTTAGGCCAACGTCCTGGATTTTTTAAGGCTGATGCAATGTTTTTGAATCCTTTGGCTTTTCTCTGGCCTGGTTCTGAGAAGCCTCTGAAAGAGGAGTCCCACAGACCTGCAGAATTGGGCCTGTCGTGTGCTCTCTCTGATTCGGTCTGGCTGCATTTCATTGGAATCCTCATTCCCACTTGGGGAGGGTGAAGCGCAGTTTGGAAGCTGTAGATGAGCTTTCCTCAGGCACCAAAGGTTAGAGGCTTAGAAACGCTTCCCTTCCCTTCTGAAAGGCAGGATGACAGCAACAGAAATGAAAGAGGAAGAGACAGGAAAAAAGGAAAGAAAAAGTAGATCTGATGCTTTCTGAATACCGCTGTGCTATTCCTTGGCTGCTGTCCTCTAATTATTACAACATGCTGTTGGCTAATGCACATGGTTTTATTTCCAAGGGGTTTGCACGGAATTACTCACATTTATGCATTTCATATCTCATAAGCCTGGGTATGAATAACAATGGCAGACACCTGAATGTCCTGAGCAGCCTAATGTCAGGCAAATAAACTCTCCAATTGAAACCAAGTTGGCTGTAGTTTTTGACAAGGGGGCTTTTTGATGTGGAAGCAATGCTATTCAGGTTAGATGTTTTAAGATATTGATGGTGGTGTCTTTACCTCTTTTGCTTGGAAGTAGGCATAGTTGGCATGGCAGTTACAATACTGGGCATTACTAGACCTAGGACTCTAACCTCTCTTAGCACAGGCAAATAGAGGAGTATTAGTCCCTTGCTCTGTGTAAGGTGTTTGGCAATTCTGATGATGCCCAGAGAAGCTGTGGCTGCCCCATCCCTGGCAGTGTTCAAGGCCAGGTTGGACACAGGGGCTTGGAGCAAGCTGCTCTAGTGGAAGGTGTCCCTGCCCGTGGCAGGGGTTGGAGCTGGGTGAAGTTGGTATTGCTCAGGTAGTGCCCTGGGCTGAGCACAAGCAGTGCAAGGTACCTGGCTTGTTTTGAGGGCAGCTCTGGGACCCCAGGGGGGATGAAGGCTCCACAGTCATAGAATCGTTTAGGTTGGAAAAGACCTTTAAGGTCATTGAGTCTAATGATGCACCCTTCAGGAGCCTTTGCCCCAGATTCACTTGCTTTCCTCTGAATGCCAGGGTTAGGATGTGCCCAAGAGACGCTATCTTATATTCCTACCATGAGGTTTTATGGAAGATGTCTATCCATAGATCTAAACCTAAGCAGGCTCTGCTGTATTATGACCCAGCTGCTGTTTCCTGCCAGATGATTTGTCCTGTGACAGCTACAAGAGAGGCTAATAAAAAATGAGAAGAATGTGCTGGCCATCTCAGCAGCCATATTTCACAGCGTGGTTTTGAAGCCGTTTGTTTTCTTAACTTCCTGAGGTCAACAGTTACGGGAGATGGATGTCACCACATGTGATCGTTTGGGAAACTAGCAATGTCCAGGCTTGACGTTAGTGAGCAGTGTTAGGGGAAAGCAAAGAAATGGATGTGAATAAAACAATGGATTTGCTTGGGACATGCTCAGGACCTCAGCAGTCTCAGTTCAGGATGTTGATTAGGCAAATCCAGCAGGTCCTTCTGTTAATGTATTACTTGTTCTAGAATTGAACAAACAGTGCGTGAATATTCAGAACTACCTTAGGCCTTTTTTTAAGTGATATGAAGGCTTTCTTGAGCTCAAGTATGAGCACAGACAGACTGCCATCTCTGCCAGAGAACTTTTGATCTCAACTTCGTATGAAACCTTTTTCTTGTTCCTCAGGTACTGGAAATGCACTCCCTTAGGCTGCCAGCTGAGCTCTTGAGGACATGAATTATTAGGGAAAGTAGTCTACTGAAGACGACAGGAGGAGGTTTTAATAAAATGCTTCCATTTAAAATGTTTTAGATAAAACATTTAAAATGTTTTATTTAAATAAAATGCTTCCATTTAAAATGTTAGACTAATTCAAGCAGCAAAAATGCCATATAAATGCTTTTAGCATTTATATAATAGCCTCACTCCCAGCTCTAAAATGCTTCCCAAATAACGATACACATCCTCATTTTACAGAGGAGGAAGCCTGGTGTAATTTAGTTCTGCTTAAGAGCAGAGCTGAAGACCTGGAGCCAGCTGTTAGTGGGGCCAAAAGGGAGCACTGGTCTGTGCTTCCTAGCTGATGGCAAGCTCAGGGAGCACTGCATTACCCAGTGTGGGGCTTTGGAACCCTGGGAATATAGAATCCCAGACTGGTTTGTGTTGGAAGGGACCTTAAAGCTCCTCCAGCTCCAACCCCTGCCACAGGCAGGGACACCTTCCACTAGAGCAGCTTGCTCCAAGCCCCTGTGTCCAACCTGGCCTTGAACACTGCCAGGGATGGGGCAGCCACAGCTTCTCTGGGCACCCTGTGCCAGCGCCTCAGCACCCTCACAGGGAAGAGCTTCTGCCTTAGATCTAACCTGAACTTGCCCTGTTTCAGTTTGAACCCATCACCCCTTGTGCTATCGCTGCAGTCCCTGATGAAGAGTCCCTCTCCAGCATCCTTGTAAGCATCCTTCAGATACTGCAAGGCTGCCCTGAGGTCTCCACACAGCTTCTCTTGTCCAGCTTTATATAGCAGCTTTAGAGCCCCAATTGGCTTTAACATTATG
The DNA here is from genome assembly GCF_963264785.1 of Psittacula echo. Classification (NCBI taxonomy): domain Eukaryota; kingdom Metazoa; phylum Chordata; class Aves; order Psittaciformes; family Psittacidae; genus Psittacula; species Psittacula echo. The sequence goes on along the minus strand of NC_137738.1, from coordinate 812,991 downwards.
GCTGCTGGATGGAAGTACCATCCAGCTGAATGTGCTGCTTCCCTGCGGTGCAAGACATCTGGACACAACTGGAGTGTGATGATCTGTGCTGAGTTTGCAGCAGCAGTCCCTTACCTGTATTAGATTCAGTGCCTGTGCAGTATGCCTCTTGCATGGGCATGCTATCCTGTGGGATTTGTTACTCAGTACCCCCTGGCTCTCTTGGAAATGGTGCAGGCTTGTCCCCCTAGGTAGGGAGTTGAGAATATACAGCCTCTGGCAATAATACAGAGCAAGGCAATGCTCCCTCCACTACTTCAGTTTCCTGGCTGTGTCATGCAGTGCGTTTGTGTGGTACTCAGTGCTGGCTAGTGACGAAAAAGCAATGAACTGTTAGGAAAGGGTATGACAAAAATGAATGGTATGGTATAACAGAAACTGGTCGCAACGCATGACACGCCAATACGGAGCAGTTATGCTTAAAAATGCTGAACAGATGGCATAGGACAATGCAAAGATTGTTTAGCATTACCCTGAGGTATAGGGAAATATTGTCAGGTGTGGGAATGTCATGGAGGTTTTCCAAAGAGGTCTTCTGGGACTGCTCCCACACCCCAGCCTGTTGGCAAGCGTTGGGAGACAAACTGAAACTAATAGCTGAGCAGGTGAGACCAACAGGATCTGCACCCCTGTTGTTAAAATGAGCCTAAGAATACAGAGTGGGACAGTGCTGTATATTCGATAGCTATTTTTGTTGCCCTTACAAGTGATGTATTTTATGTAGACATTGGAAAAGATAAATTACGAGTAGCAGAGGCGATTGATGTGTTAGGCAGAAACATCGCAGCTCTTCTTTCAAATGCCAGTGTCCATGCAGAGGAAAATTTACAAGGAGCTGTGAAGCTCTGGCAGCCACTTTAGAGTGCTTGAAATGAAGGCGCCTACTAGATTTAAACCAAACTTAAACAAAATATGTTTAAATTAAGGAAAAATGCTAACCAGTCTACTGATCTTTTGAAAACCTTTAGTATTGCAACTGCTGAGTTGCACAAGTGTTAGAAAATTACCCTTATTTTTAATGTTAATTCCTATATCACATTAAAATAAGTGAAGCACTACTTCTTTCTTGACTTCTGTCTGAAAGTGTAAGACAAAAGCTGTCAAACATTTGCATGTGGTTTCTGGGGAAACAGCCCGAGAGTGTTTTCAGTTAGAAGAAAGAAAGCTCTAACTTTTTGCAAATGATATTGGCTTGGGATGTGATGCTCTTGGAGAAGGATTCTCTGTTTTGGTTGTAAAAAGAAAGATTTTTGGAGCTTTTCTGTTAAACTTGAGGGTTTCCCTCTTTTCCGCAACAGCCGCGGGTGGTACTTGCAAGCAAACTCTATCTTCTAATTTGGCAGAAAATTCCCAAGAAGAAAATCTATGGGAGAGCTGCAGTTTGTAGGGTGAAACTTGGTGAGAAAAGCTTTTGCCTGCAAAAATCAAGGCTTGCTTATTCCATTAGGGACTTTTTCAATCTGCAATCAGGACGTGAAGCATCTCCTGGATGCTCCCTAGAGATGGACAAAGTTCTCCCTTGAATTCCCTCTTATGAGAAATACGTGCACATGGTTGTTTGTAAAGGTTTTCATGAAATCAGCAATGAAAGCTGCGAGTGGGGTTTTTTGGTGTTTGGGGTTTTCTGTTGTTCTTGTCCCAAACAATACCCCAAGTAAATGGTTTTTTGACCAAACCCCAGAAAATCAAAGGCTGTTGTTTGCTCATTTAACTTCTGCTGGAAGTGTTTCTGTCTGTCAGCTTCCTTAACCCTCCGCCTCTCTTCAGGAAGCATCCCAAGTCTCTTTTCTCTTTTTCAGGCTTGCTTCATAAGCCTGTGTTACTGTTTACAGATATTAACATTCTCCACGGGAATATACGATTCCAATGACTTATTCCTGTATTGTGTTTTTAAAGTCTGTATTTATAAAATCAGGCACTTTGGTTGTTAAGAGTTTGATTCTACAGTTCTGACCAAGAAAAATCCATTCCCAGTGAGTGTTAGATGTTAAGACACTAGGACCAAGCTAAATGACTGTTATCTGAAATTCCTTGGGGTTACTTTCCTCCAGGAGAGCATAATTGGGAGTGGGCTCTCATGAAAGGCTGTGCCCTGCAAAGGACTGGCAGCAGCTGAGTCAAGGCACTGTAACCCCATTGTGTGCCCTCCTGGCATCTTCTTTCAGCCTGCAGCTCCCCTCTGGAGCTCAAGGAGGCTCCTCCAACCCAGGGTCCAGTAGTCATAAGCCATATTCCCGAGGATAACTGTTGCCTGCTTTGTTTCTAGCCTTTGAAACCTGCGTTTCCTGCTGTCTCTCCTCATGCACACACACAAGATTAGAACAGGCTGCCCAGGGAAGTGATGGAATCACCATCCCTGCAAGTGTTCACACACCGTGTAGATGATGCCTCAGTGCCATGGGTTAGTGGTGGCCTTGGCAGTGCTGGGAAACGCTTGGATCTTAAAGGTCTTTTCCAGCCCAGCTGATTCTGTGACTCTAAGAGCCCAAACAGCCCTTAGGATTAGGGCAATCTCTTTCTTATCTTGTGGTCTCCTCCAAGAGCCGCCTCCCTCCAACAGGATTTATTGCTGCTTCTCGTCCCGTTGTTCCAGCAGGTCAATGCCACACTGAGGCAGTGACAGTCTCCCGATGGAGGTGGCCCCATTGAACACCGCCCTCCTCGGGGAGGTGGGTGGCCTGGCTATGCCAGTGCCAGGGCTGATGTGTGACAGACAGATGAAGTCAGTGGGACATCACTTTGCATCCTTCTTTGGTTTGGGGTTTTTCTTTCCTCCTTCCCCGGAGTTTCAGGCTTTCTGCTCGCAGTGTTTCTAAACCAGGCTTACGACAGCTTTTCAAGGGGGAAAAATTGCTGATGTACTTCTTGGAGGGTAAAACAGTCTTTGGAGTTCTTTTCTTTTTGGAGGGTAAAAGTCCGGTGAAGTGGATAATGAGAATAAACAGCCAAGTAATGTCAAAATGCAACATGAACGTTTAAGCAGAGCTTCGTCACCAAAGTACTTTTGAATAGTTTAAGAAATAATTCCCAGAAAGCAAGAAATTATTTATTTTGTTTTTCATGCAAGCAGCAATAAAATAAGCAAAGCACAGCGCGTCCGGCAGAAGATGCGCCTGAGAAGAAACTCTACAGTAAAGCTTCATCATTAACTCTTGGTTTCTCTATGACTACACACAGTGGCTCTTTGTATTCATACAACTGAATCAAGCTTTAAATTAGAGATGATGAATTGCCTCTATATCTGATTCTTCCCTGTCTTACACCAGGGTATGCAAATAGCCTGGCTGATGTTAGCAGGGCTACAATCCAACCTTCAGGAATGAATTCTTCCTTGTGCTGTTGTACTTGTGCAGTTGCTGAATTGCACAGCTGTCAATGGTTTTTAAAATTAAATCAGCAAATTAAGATAGCAATTGTTTCTCATAAACCAAACTGTACTGTGTGCCCCAGACAGCACATATGTGGGAATTAATCTCAACCAGGCAGAGGCTTATTTAATTGATTAACTTTTAGATATGGTAAGTAACCACGCTGGAGTCAATGCAATAAATAAAGCCAAACATATGCTTCATCTTTGCAGGGCTGGAGTCTTAAAACTGAAAAGGTATAAAAGTGCTGCTTTGCTGGAGGCAATCAAATTTGCAACCTTTTGCTCTTCTGCCATGTACAAAAGAAAATACCTTGCATTATCAACAGCTTCATTGATCATGGATTTAAATGTAGTTCCCAGAAAATAGGTCCCATTAAGTTATAATTAGAAGGCACTGCCACTTTTTCCAGCTTGTGTTACTCTGCTCCTTGTGAAGTCTGTGGGAGTTAAGGGTAGGGAACGCATTTTATCCTGAACTGATGCAGGATTCAGCCTCGAACTGCATTGTAAAAACTCCCTCTGACACTTCAGCCTCAGGTCCTTGTCAGTGCTTGTTTCACAATTAAATTTCTATCTGAAGCATTTGGCATAGACAGAGCAGAGAGTAAAGAAGTCATTTCGTAGTGGCTTGGATGTGGCTGGTGCCCATGAGATGTCAGGGACCGCAGACAAGCAGAGGCGAGGCGGTAAGGCCAAGTGACTCTGTGAAACCCTCTCCAGCCAGACAGGGTGAGGGGCTGGCAACGTGTCATTACCTGGGTTGTAATCAGCTTTGGAAGTCCTGCATGGCCTCTTTGCCACAGAGTGCTTGGATCTTGATGTGGGGTTTCAAGGTCTTCCACTTTTCCATGGTTTTCATTTGTATGCTAAAATTGGTGGCTTCCCAGAGCAATGGCTGTGAAGTGCTGTAAGTGATGCCTACTCTTTCCCTCTGCCTTGTTTAGGTCAGTATTTCAGAGCCATGCTGCTAAAGGTAATTTCAGTCCCATTTTAGACTACATTCATAGAAAAAAAGTAAGTGAAAACCCTGATTTTGCTATTTGTGGATTTACAGTGTGCTGCTTGTTTTGGATCATCTTTGTTGACAGCTCGGAATTACTTTCTCGTTACATACCGTGCTGCAGTCATGATGACATCTTGTAGCGCAGTGCAAAACCCATTTATTTTGGGGGCAAAAGATAGACCGAGGGGTTTCTAAACCTTGTGCCGTTTCTTTTTTAGGTTATGTTGAACCTATGTCAGGAGTAACGTTTCCCTGGTGCATGTGGTGCTGGCAGCAGGGTGGTGAGGCTGCCGTGCCTCTGCTGTGCTTGGAGTACCTTAGGGTCTTTGAGGAGCCCATTGCATTCCTCCCAGTCCTCCCACTGGTGATGCCTGAGCTGGAGCTCTTGGGAGAACTAGATCTGGCTACCTCTACGCTACACACTCAAGAGCATGCAATGCTTATTCCAGTACGTAAAGGAAAATCCAACTAATCCAGGCTTCTCTATTGCAAGATTTGTCACAGAGTCAATTTATTTACTTGTGCAGAACATGTGTCACAAATCTGTTAAGCAAGAGCCATCCAGTGTGTGTTTTCTTGTTTGAATGCTGAGTTCGTGCTCTGCTTTGAACAGTAGCGTTTGAAAAACTCAGAAAATGACCAGATGTATCCAATACTTTATTTATGCATAAGATCTGTATGTGTGTGTGTGTATATGTATGTGTATTTGTGTACATAGAATGGTTTTGATTGAAAAGACCTTAAGCTCATCCATTTCCAACCCCCTGCCATGGGCAGGGACACCTTCCACTACAGCAGGTTGCTCCAAGCGCCATCCAACCTGCCCTTGAACACTGCCAGGGATGGGGCAGCCACATTATACATATATATGTTTAGACAGGTTATATGTGATTGATTTGGGCCATGTTCCAAACTGGTGCAGTACTGGTCCTGTTTCAGTGAATGCTATGCAATATATACCAAGGATCTGGCTTTTTTAATATGAAACTACCAAAATATACGTTTGACTTCACACCTTCAGCAGCCCCACTGCTGCACACAGGACATGAAATAAAGGGCATGCAGTGTTAGGCCTTGACTTATAAAGTCAAAAGCTAGTATGACTTAGTCCAGAGTGTGCCTTTGCGGAGCTTTCCCAGTTTTCATTAAAGATGATGTTCTGTGCTATAAATGCAACTGCTCCAAAAGCAAAGAAAACAGAGGAAAAAAAAAAGAAACAAAATATTCCTCAAAATTAAAACCAGGATGATGTTCTTCGGTGGGCTTGAGTTTTTGGGCTGATATGTGTGTGTGTGTGTGCATATAAATACACACACATCTAAAAACACACAGACATCTAAATGCTAGTCCAAAACATACACAGTGAAACGTCTGCCAGAAAGGAGTTCTGTTAATGTGTGAATTTGTGAACTGCTGTACAATTAGACCTTTTTAGCTGGTTTTGTATAAATACGTGGATAGTTTACTCAGGGTACTGGAGGCTGTGGGAAAATCTCTTCCCGTATCATCACCACATTTATTCTGATTCAGCCATTGAGATGTTCACATGGTCACATCCAGAAAATGGCTGGAAAAAAGTAAAGAGCTGGTAGTGCAGAGAAAGCCCCTGGGGTGTGATTCTGTGCCTGCAGTGCGTTGGTGCTGTAGTTATAAGCACAAGTTTGTTCTCTGACAGGCTGCAGCATAACCTGCCATGCATTTATACCTGCAAAAGCAGGGGGGTTCCCAACCATTTCCATATTTCCATCTGAATCCTTCTGAGAGTATTATCTGTGCATGGGGAGAAGAAAGTGTTTAAGGGGAAGGCGGGAGAGCTTGTGACAAAGGAGCACTATCAGCTACTGAACAGACACTGCAGCCTTTGAGTGCAGGAATGTCAGAGAGCAGAATGGAGAGCTGCAGGCCACTGGAAATGACCCAGTGTAGGCAGTAATCCTTCCAGTCACCTACAACTGTGCTTCCCTCGAACTGCAGGCTTTCCCTGTGATCAAGGCAGGCAGAAAACACAAAATCAATTAAGCTGGAAGCATTTGAAACTGCTGATAAAAATCAGCACTTGGGAAGGGTGGAATGAGGAGGCTGAGAGGTTTCATGACTGATTTTTGGGGTTTGTGGGGTACAGAATGAAATCTCCCTTGGGTTTTTCTTACTGGTAAAATATGATTTGGAGACTACAATCAGTGTGTCACACATCTGTCAAAGATTCTGATGCTCTTTGTAAACTGTTTCCCTTACAATGATGAATCACTGAGCTATCACTCCGAGTAGGTTGGCCCCGCACTCTTACGCAGCGTAGACAGGCGAGGCATGGAATTTCATTCCTACTTGCTTTGCCCTGCTGGCAAAAGCCCTCTGGTGCCAGGTCTCACCTTCCAGCTGTTGTGCATTTATCTTGCTATCGGACAAATACTTTATCATCCCATAACTTGTTTTGGGAATGGGGCTTCAGGGCAGACAATATTTGTGGGAAAATCGGTGGAGTCTGGCTGTGCCTTCTGATATCGTATGGGATGAAGTGGTTTGTCTCCTTTCTGCTTAGAAAACTCACAGAGAGACAGACATTTCCCTAAAGAGCACCAAAACCACTTTTCTGTGCGTCCCCATTAGGCACAACAGCATTGCACACTCAGGGATACGGATGCTCCTCACCTGAGGATGCTTTTATTTTGCCATATGAATATGCTCCCTGTGCCGCTGCTGCTCACAACCCCATGTCTTTCCCTGTAATTGCCTTCTGACAGCTACCTGCGTTTCCTCATCCCTTTCCTCCTTTTCCAATGAAACCTAAAACCAGGTGAAACTTGCTCAGTGTCAGATTTCACTTCCAAATTGAAATTCAAAGCTGAAAGAAGTCCCGGGTCTTCCGAGGTTCACCAGCCTCTTGTCAGCCCAGGACTCAGACACATACCAATGTAAGCCAATCTAGGGCTGAATGTGGAAATAATGCGAGTCAAAGTCTCCTCTCGTTGCTTTTGCCCCTACTTGCCTTTTACAGCTATAATTTACTTCGTATCTTTCTCCTTCCTATTTGAGCGTCCTCTATCCAACAGAATGCATTGATTATGTTACTGTATTAGGGACCTGACGTGTCTTAGATACAGGAAAAAAGCCCATTTTTTAATGGGTGGCATAATGATACAGGTAAAAATGTGTGACAAAAATCCACATGATTCATAACCGTGTCCATGACAAACCTTTTACTGAATTGAGTAAGCTTTGCTTGGGTGACAATAGACAGATATTATTTGTTTCCCTCAGAAGGAGTAGCAGTGGTAGTTTACTTTGGAGAATTCTGCTAAGCAGCTGGGCTTCAAGGAGATTTAGGTAAGCTGATCTAATTACCAAACTTCTGATGCTTGCTCCTTGCTAGCCATCATTTAATTCTATACTAAAGGGTCTAGCTTTCCCCCTTGGTTCCACATGATCTGTACCTTGTGTAGGGTCAGGGATGGTGAGTAAACAGTAACTATGGTAATCGTGACATTTCTCTGTTCCAATGCCAGCCCTTGGACCCATCCACTTCCTAGGTGCACATTAGAGTTGCCTTAAGGCTGTTCTAACTTAGGCCTGCCGGAGTCCCATAGGAATACTGGCACAGCTGGGAAGAACAAGACTGTCATTACTGTGCAGGTTTTATTTGTTGTTTCAGGGTAGTATTTATGCTGGCCATATTTCACGTTTCTTTTGAAATCAAAGGTTTTCAAAAGCGGTAATTTCATAAAGGAGCCAAACAGTTGAAAACGGGAGCTACAAAAGTTGCTAGAGCCCGGTCCATTGAAGGTATCCAGTTCTATACATGAGCTGCATTAATTATGGCAATGGGAAAAGTGGGGAAAGCACAGATGTGATAAGGCACCAGCTGTGAACAGTTCAGTGGGCTACAAAAATGCTCCTACTGTTGCAACTGCTGGCAGAGTGACCTGGGGGTGAGGGAAAGTCCTGGCAGGAACTCCGAACAGGAATGCGAACACAGCCCAGCCACAGAGGCCTATTGGATCACAAAGACTGTGACATTCTCCAGCATGTCCAGTCACTGACAGCACGACTTTTCCAGCCAGAATGACTGTGCCACGCTGCTCCAGTGAGAGCCGCTGTGAGTGTTCAACATTTGATCCGCCCCAGAAGGTCTCGCCTGGTGCCTGTGATGGAAGTGTGATAGCAGAGTTACTGCATCAAACCTGAGGGAAGTTTCTGATAGCAGAAATGAGCTGTATTCTCGATTCCCATTGCTATTCACAGAGAAACTGAGGTTTCAGCCACAGCTGGAGCTCATCTTCTTCCTTTTCCTGGCCTTTGGGAGGGTCATGGGCAAGCCCTGAAGAAATATGCTGGCTTCTATGGGGCCGTTTAGCTGAATGAACCGAGAGGATGGACACACTGGGGGCAGAATGATGGCCTGTATTTGCGGTTCTTGCTCCCCTCTGTGATGCTCCACTAGCCTCTTGAAAGGTAGCCAATTACAGTAGGTAATCCAGGTAATAAATCCCTTAGAAAACAATCCCCTTGAATTCAAGCTATTTATGTATCAGCAGATTGGTAAATTTGTGTGCCAGTGATCTAAAGGGCTCCTTTTCAGACCCTGACCCAAATATGTCAGTGAGGTGTCCCTGCTTCATGTTTTTGCATGTGGTGGGTTTTCATTTCATGCACCTGCTATGACTGGTTAGGTTTCACTGATAAGCAAAAGCACAGCTTTTCTCTTCTGAACAGTTATTGAATTACATTGATTTTCTTGTGCTTTTTACTTGTCTCTCTGGAAAAGAACTTGGGTTCACAGGCTTAATGCCTGAGTGATCCACAGAGCCCCATTTCCTGCATATTTCAGTGCTTCAGGTAACAAAAGTCGTTTCTCTCTGGTCTCTGAAGTGGAAAAGCTAACTGTTCCCTTTAGAAAGAAACCCCCTTTTGTTCCTACTTTATTACTTACGTCTAACAGCATTAGGAAGGGTTTGCCATTGTATCTCTGTTCTTGCTGCTGCTGCGGTGGTGTGTCATGGTGTGCATTCATGGGCTTTTTGCTACGCTCCCGAGCAGCATCTCTCTGGGCTGCATGGCACATGCCACGTTTCAGGCAGAATGCTCATTACTTCAGTAAGACCGTGTGTCCTCAGCACTCCAGATGACTCTCCCAGCTCAGGGAGGATTACGCTGACAACCTCAAGGGTGGGATTTACAAAGCAAAGGGTGCAGCATCATCTCTGTGTGTGCCGAGGGCGAGAGTTATCTCCAATTCACCGCTGTCTGGAATTGCTTGTTATTGATTCCTGTAAATTGTCTGATTTGTCTGAGGGCTGCCCAGATGAACAGCAGACGCTTGAGAACTCTAAATAGGAGGCAGCTACAGAGTTCAGAGATTAATCTGTCCCTTCAGGGTGCTGAGCAGCCAGCAATCCAAACAGCTTGTTGTAAGAGGCTTAACAATGCAGAACAGCTGATTTCAGATTCATCCATTGAAAACATACATTCATGTTGCTGGATGTTGGAATAATGCTAAATCACTTTAATCTAAACCACATTTGAATACGACTCCCACAGTTGAAAGGGCACTGAATCTTGTGAGGAACGGAGTTGCCTTGTAAAATGCATTTGTGTGATGTTGTAAGGAACTTATAAGCAACTTGACTGGGAAAGGGGGCAGCTCTTTGAACTTGTAAACCCGCACTGATTAGAAATACATCGCTGCTTGAGCACGAGTCTAAACGCAGCAGAATCTGAACAAACTGTGCCTCTGCTTTCCCATATTTTCATGTGCTCATCAGTGGATATTTATGCTCCAAGCCTGCAGTAAGTGCACTCGTCATTTTTCAGCTGTCTCCAATTGGCAGATCCATGAAAAATTTGGTGTGCTCCCACTCAATTCCAAAATGTAACTAACAGGCTGCTGGGTCGTTTTCTCTCAACGTTAATCCATCATTATCACCTGAAGGGCATTACTTTGAAGACTGAAGAAGGTCCATATTTCAATTTAAATGATGCCTAACAGGTATAAGCTTGACATTTTCAGTTCCCACTAAGGCTTAAAGAGCTGACAACATTTGATTTTGCTGAGAATATGTCTTTTCCTCCTCAAGGATTTCTATACAAAGACCTAACAGTAAGCATGCCTTTATGCTAACCAGAGACAAGTCTCGTTAGTTATTCAGAAATGCCTTCATTTAGGAGGGCTTTAAATGATCATTGTGTTAGAAGGTTTTTTTCCTTCTCCCTTTTCTCTTAATTCATCGTGTTGTTTATTGTTTTGTGGATCTTTTCTTTCTGCTTGTAGTCAAAACCTTCATGATCTTGGAAAAGAAGGATGATTTTGGTAGATAAGATACCAGCTTTGTTTGGGAAGGAAATGCAGGAATCTGGTTTTGCAGCAGCTAGATGGGCTTCAGCTTGGGTCTGTCATCTAGCAGAGGTAAAGGGAGGCAGAAACCCCTTTTGGGTGAAAAGGCAGAAATGGCCTCTGTGGAAATCTTTTTGGAGGTGTAACATGGGTTCTTCAAACTTGCTGTGGGCCAAGTCCTACTGTGTACGGAGAGCAGGACCGCGCACAAGCAGAAGGATAGGGGTGTCGCTGGTACCATATACCTAGAAGGAGTTTGGCCAGGGATCCCACTGTACCAGAATACACTCGGTCCTCCCTTGCCTTTCCCCTAAGGCACACGTACACACAAATGCATGCCAGGCGTAATACAGTTGCCAAAGGTTGGGAATGTCAGGTTCAGCCAGGTCTCAAGAACCCACAGATGTTTCACATCAAAATGTTACCTTAATAGGAATAATGAGGTGTTTGAAAGAATATTTTGGTCTGCACCATTTGAATGGGAAAAATCATCCCTTCTCTGCTTTGGGCATTCTGTTCATCTGAGCACCTTCAGCTCAAGCCCCTGCCCGTAAGTTATCTGTAGGTGAAAGCTGGTGGTTTCTCTCATGGGCAACGATGGGTATAATTTACTACCTTAACCATGTCCAGATACACAGCAAGGTATTCTGAGTGGTCTGTTTCCAGTGTTTAAAGGTCATAGTACAGGCTCCACAGCACCAGGCAGCAAGTGCAGAGCTGCCTGTGGTAGGAGGCAATGTGAGGAAATGAACTCTCAGATGCACTTCATTTCACTTTGGGCACAGCAAAACTGTGTCCGGCAGCAACCAGATGGACCCCAGTCTGGATCTGTCACGTTAGGGAAGGTGGTAGCTGCTTTACAGAGAGAGGAAGGAGCTGCTGCTGTTAGAGCCCTGCTGCCTAAAAGGTCATGGGAGAAGATGGAAAGCATTTTGACACAGCATCCTGGGAGAGTCCTTGGAGCCTGGGCCACAGCTTTTGCTGGATGTAATTCACTCTCTTTAGCTTTGAGATTTGTCCTCCTCAGCCCACCATTCCTTAGAGAATCCATTTCATGCTGAGCAGTTTTGCATAATGAATTATTAACTGCACAGCATTCAGAAAAGTGCTTTGGAAGAATTTCCTTTTGTTTATTTTATGGGGGAAGCCCCCCCCCTCCCCCTTTTCCCCTCAGTTATAGTGTTTCCTTTACTAAAATATTTTGCATGAGATTGTTGTTTTATGGGAAATTACACAGCTCATTAACTTCTGGAATAATTGGTATCCAACGGTGTAAGCAAATCACAGGCTATAAATAAAAGGAATCTTAGGGTACAAAATCCTCACTGAACCTGTCTCCCAAAACAGTCAGGTTTTGGATGCATCTTGCCAGCTCAGCAAAACCAAATTTACCTCCCTTGCTTGAAGTGTTTACCCATCAGAATGACCTCTTCCTATGGGTAGCAGAATATTAAATGGTTTTAAGCAGACTGTATTAATATGCTGTGGACATATTGACCTTTTAAAGATTATTCTCAAAAGGGACTAATAAAGACACACACAACAATATCATTTTTTAAATAGAAAGGCTGAAAAGAAACAGCAATTGAGCAAGATACCATTTTTTTGAACCTGGAACTTTGTACAACCCTTTTAGAAGCTTAGCCAGACTTCTTCTATGGATATTTTCATGTCTTCCACAAGCTGTAAACCATCATTAATCCCATTCTATTTTTTTTCAACCCCCCTAGGTTTATACTGCATTCCTCAGTGTGGTAGCTTAACCTTATTATCTCAAAATACTATATTCAGATATATCATCATCAGGTGGTAGGTGGCCTATAAAAATTAAAATCAGTGAGATGAACTTGTAGCTACATACAAAACAGTCTGATCATTATGAGATATTATGGATTTATTTCCATTGTGTGCTGGTGGTGCACATCAGCGAGAAAGCTGACAATAAATACTTAAGACCATTTAAATAAATATATGCGGAGGGAGATAAATATATATACATATTGAGAGACATAAATCTGGACATATTTAGATGATGTCCTTCAGAGGGCTCCTCAGAGGATGGAGTAGAGGGCCTGGTAAAAAGGATCAAGCTTAGGCTTCAAAACCAGTATTTTATATACAAGAAAAACCATGGATTAATCATGTGTATGTGTATGTATGAACACATATACCTGTATATCTTTAGATCAAAATATATCTTTACTTCCTTGCACTGAAGGCAGAAGACCCATCCACGCAGGTAACAGTGGCCAGACTTGTTTTAATGTCCCAAGTCTCTGCCGCATCTCCAAGAGTGTAACCCACGTGCCCTAATCCCTGCCTCCCTCTGGCCGCTGCTCCGAGTCTCTTCCTTGTGGCAGTGCAGCTGTGGCCTCTGAGGGAGTATCCATACTCTATCATCTCTGTTCTTCCCACATGTTTCAAAATCCACACCCCAAGCCCTTGTGCATTGTCCGTTTCTGTCCGTCATTCACAACGGAGCAAAACGAAGGGTTATGAATTACGGTGATGTAAAAACCAGCAGGCAAATGTAATCTACAGCAGTGCGGGGCGGGGAGCAGCATCTCTGACTGGGCTTGCATTGTGTTTGTATGCGCTGATACGAATAATATGCAAAAGTCTCTACTCCTTTGCCATGTGATAAACATCACGTTCAGTATTGAGTTTCAAGATTTGGATCTGCCGTTGAAACCTCTGAAACAATACATACGTGACCAGATCTGAACCATCTGAACTGTTACAAATACAACTGTCCTGCAAAGGCCACTACAGAGCCGGTGAGAGCAGCATTCACAGGCTCTCCAGAGGAAAAAGGTCGTGCTGAGCCAGAGTGGTTTTCAGTACTCAGCTTCCCTTTGGTGGTATTGTTAGACATGGAGAAAATTTAAACAGGGTTTATGGTAACTGGCACATCAACTGCCTTGAAATGATATGTATAACAAGGGAACTAAGGAAAGACTAAAAATATAATCCCTAATCTAAAGCATCTGACATGTTTTCTGGACGGTAGTTTGGTATTTCCCAGATGTATGCTCACAGAGCTGTCTATGCAAACCAGAACCACCCACCACACTGAACTGAGTTTAATTATGAAAGTTTGGCTTTTCTAGTCAAGCTTTAATTTCAGTTATTCCTGATTTCACACTCCTCAGCCCCTCCTTTTAAATGACGTTCTGCTGCACACCCATCGTGCTAAAGCTTTTGGGACTGGGAATGCAAAAGAATACAAACGTGATTCCTAAAGATGGAGATGAAAATCTTCAGCCCCCTGTGTTTCTAAAGGAATGCATTCCTTAATCATTGAAACACTTTTAATTTGCATGTCTATTAAAACAATTAGTGAGTATGAATGTGCTGGTCTATGAGTTGTCAGGTCCTGAAGACACCTCACAGCTACCACCACCCCAGTCCACAGTGCAGCTTAGACAGACCGCTTCTATAAGCCTTAGTGTCTCTGTATGCAAATGCCCAAATCCTGACCTTCCTGAAGTGAGCACGGGATTTAGCAACTCAGGTCCAAACCCTCACCAGCCTGGGAAGAACCAATGACAAGATTACCTTTACAGTAATACCTGGTTTGTGCCAACATGTTGCCCTGGTTGGGGCTCAGCCGGTCATGCCTATGCTGCTAAGAGATTTGGGGTCACGCTCCTGCCCCATGGGAACGTGGTGCCCACCAGCTTGGGTCCCCATGGCTCAGAGCTGCCCTTCCATGGTGGGGCTGATGGGGTGGACACCAGCCAGAGCCCCCCAAGCAGCCAGAGGAAGGCCGACAGTGCACAGCTTGGTCCATAGCCCCTTTCTCCACACAAAACAGGCACCCTCAGACCTGTCCTTACCAAGCAATACACAGACCAGGGCTGTCCTTCCTTGTGCTTTGCTCCAATGGGAAAACATCTGTATGTGTCAGGAAGCTCCCCTGCAGCCCAAAGGCTATCCATGGTTCCAACACTGGAAGCAGCATCGTGCTGGCTTACTAAATACGTGAGTAGAAAAACTAGATAATTCCAGGCTGATTAGTTAAAATTTGTCTGTTGCACAGTTTCTATTGATACAACACAGATCTAGATGCAGCCCTGCTCATCTGAGACCTTTAAGGGATGTAATTCATGCATGTAAAACCTTGAAGGCTGTTGTGTGTGGCTGAAATCTGTATTCCTGTGACAGAAACGTACCTTAATGGTACCTTCCTCCTTTAAACAAATGAGAAATCCTTTAACAAATCCTTTAAACAAATGAGAGATCAGCAATATTCGCTTTTAAAACAGCTGCATCATTTCCATATCCACTTGTTTTGAATTGAAGGTGCTGCTGAAGACTCCCTCTGGACATTCTAGGTTGAAAAACCTAGCAGCTTGTCAGCTGCAAGGGAGGACAACCACAGCATGGAGGTGATGGAGGCCACGGCGACCTGTAAAAAGAGAACAGTGAAATATCACTTGCTTCCTCCCCTCTGAAGTCTGGGAGGAGCTAATCAAAGGCCAGCTTTTGTAATGGAAATGAACTGCTTAAGGAGAAGGAACATTCTTCATCACAGAACCCTGGAACCATCAGTGCTGGAAGGGCCCTCTGGAGATCATCCACTCCAACCCCTGCCAAGGCAGGGCCGCCCAGAGCAGGGCACACAGGAACGTGTCCAGGTGGGTTTGGGATGGCTCCAGAGAGGGAGACTCCACAGCCCCCCTGGGCAGCCTGTGCCAGGGCTGTGCCACCCTCACATAAAGAAGTTCTTCCTCGTGTTGAGCTGACGCTTGGTGTGGTTCAGTTTATGGCCATTGCTCCTCGTCCTGTCGCTGGGCACCACTGGAAAGAGTCTGGCACCATCCTCCTGGCACCTCCTTTGATATATTTATATGCATCAATACATATATTATACATATACATAATACATATATACACACACACTAGACAATACTATTATAGGAAAAAATAGGCAAGTTCCTAGATTCTCTTCAGAGTGATGTTGTTACTGAATTAGTCTACATTTGTTTCAAGTGTGACCTATCAGGAGCACACCTCTTCTCAGGTGACCCTCATCATTAGTCCCTGCCAGTAGCTTACTATCTTTAGTGCTGCAAAGCAAATAGGAAGCAGCTGGAATTAACAGATCTGAATTTATACACCCACTGCAGAGACCTCAAGAAGCTGGGATTTATTAGAGCTTAAAGGTGAGTGGTCATGCTTTGGTTAGTTGCTGTAAGTATTGGCAGCGATGCCTTATTTCTCCCTTTTTCTCACCTTGAGGAACTGAGCTGTTTTGAGAATAAGATTTTATGTAAACTAATTTTTTATCTTCTCAAGTTTTATAATAAAGGGTCTTCATTATAACTAACACCTTAGGAAATCAGAGCCTTACACAAACAGGAAGATGCTTTTGAACCTGTGTAGGTACCTTTGACTCTATGGTGGTCCTCACCAAGGAGGGGAAGGAGGAGTAAGGAAGGAAATGATGTCAAGTTCTCTTAATAACTGATGTTCTTACTGCTCAGTGTATGGCTTTTCTTACAATGTAAGGGTAAGATGGCACATACAGAGTGATGTAGGAGACCACAGACTCCTGTAAATATACACAAACTTATTTCTGAGTACCTGGGGGAACGCATTCGCTGGTTGCTGATACAGGATGTGCAGGGTAGTCCACAACAGAGTTGTCATGTTTCTATGCTAAATTTCACTTAGTCCTCAAGATTCACATTTACTTTATTATTTCCAAGTCTTGTTCTGGCAGTAACCTTTCTGCGTGCAGTGTTTCACATTTGCTAAGGTATCTCTTCTTTTTCTTTTTCTCCTGTTATTTAATATCCAGTTAAGCTTATTTTAACAGTGTGGTTTAGTTTTCATTTAGGGAAACTGTAACTAAAGTAGGATGGAAGCAGGTTTCTGCTCTTAAAAGCAACCTAGAGCATCTTGTTCACACAGCACAGCTACTTGAGGCAAAGTTATTGTTTCTGTAGTGAAAATACAGGGTTAATGGTGCAGCTGTCCTGATAGACTTCCAGGTAAGTGTATTTTTAACATTCACTCCAATAAATTCCTATGAATAGTTAAACAGCTCAAGGTAGTTTTAAAGCAGTGGGAAGTGTCATTTTTGCTCTGAAACTGTCTCCTGAATATGGATGTTTCCTTCAGGACTTTAAGTGGAAGCCTTCATTCCTGCTTTCCCCTCTGACTCCTTACGTGCAACAGCTATTTTAATTCAACTTTAATTTTATTTTCTGCCTTTGTTTAGAGCTAATTGCTGTATTTTATATGGTATGGTTTTGCTGCTACTGTTGAACTTCTTCTGCCTGATTAAACACTGGACCAGCGCTTAGCCACCACTTTATGGGCAGTTAAACCATGCAGGACATCTCCACTAGCTGTGCATTAGCACCAACCCTGGGATTCATTACATGGTTCAGCAGTACAGAAACCTATTGCATTGTACCCTGAGAGCTCATCTTGGGCTGAGTTCTGTCTCATTCTTTGCTCTTGGTATGGATGCAAAATGTCCACAGTCTTGCAGGAGGCACGGTTACACTGGGCAGCTCGTCTTTGTATGCTTGCAGTAAACCCAGTTAGTGAAAAGTGCTGAATTGACACCAAACCGGAGTCCTCCATCCACCCCATGAAGGTGGAGATACACCCAAAGGTGTCTGATGGGCTGATGTTGTTCCCATCGCAGACTGGTTTAGGAGAGAAGAAAAAAAATAAAGGGGGAATAAATAAGGGAAATAAAGAAAAAAATAAGAAGAAATTCATGTTCTCTTGTTCGCTTGCCCCCACACATACTCCAGTGGAGCTTCCAGCAGTTACTGCTAACCTGGGAGATGGCTTTTGTCATGTAGATAGCCATTAGAAACATGAGAACCGTCTGGTTCCTTTCTCCTTGCAGAGCAAACAGCTATCTGCCAAGGTGGGCTGAAGTTAGATGGGGTATTTCAAGATAAAGGGCTTGTTTTCTTTCTGTAGTTTCTCTCAGCCACCCAAACTAACTGCATCTATTTATTTTCTTTTCCTGCTGTTACTAAATATAGCTGTATGAGGGTTCCCCTATTTAGTCCTCTTTTCCATCAGTTTGTCCTTTGTGCCTTCTCCTTCACCATTTCCATTTAATTCCAGCTCAGTTCAGTATGTGCTTCTGAGTAAAACAATGAAACAGCTGTGTAGTCAAATCTACAAGATTAAACTCGGTCTGTGGACTGGATTTGAAAGGATATTTAATGTATTTCTTGAAGAATGGCTGGGATTTTCAAAGAGAGCTGCTTCTAAAAGGGGGGGGGGGAAAGGTGTAATTCTGAATGACAGCAATTTTCTCATAGGCTTTTACCCTGAATAAAGAGGAGTTTTCTCAACTGAGACAACTTTTCAGTCCAGGTCTTAAAGGTGACTTTATGGATCCCCATCTGTGAAAACATGGTCTAGCAAATCAGATTGAGTTAGGTTTTTTTCTAATGGGACATTTTGAAACTTGCAGAGTCCCCTTTGGGATATTGAGGCTGAATCCGCTCCTCCTGAGGCTCCGTTGTACCCTGCTGTTGTGCACCTCTTCCCCTGGCAGCTAGATGCTAGGAAGTGCTCAACCAAGGGTGCAGAGAGGGCTGCAGCAACATCTCCAATCAACCCTGCTCCTTGGGGTAACTACAAGCTGCGTGATGCCAGATTCCCAAGACACTTGCAAAGAAGAGAATTCTTTCTGCAAGCAGAGAAACACCAGTTTGCAACTTGGAAATACATGTATTGATGTCTGATTTCTTGCTGCTCAAACATACTTCAGGGCTTCATTTAGCCTGGGCTCAACTGCTGGCTGTTTATATAGGCTACTGGCTGTTTACATTAGGTCAATACACAGGATGGGCTGTTTATACCAGAGCAGCAACAAATTCCACAGCACAGGCTATGTCTACCACTGCTCCGGTTTGATACTTGCAGAGCTGGAAAGGAATAAGTATTTGGCTCTGGAAATAAACAAGCAACAAACCCTCCTATGTTATGGAATATTCCTTCTTGCCTGAGAAGTGACCAGCACCGTAGGTTTTTAATGGTGTGTTCAAACATCTACAACATGGGGAGTGAGCCCAACACAACATAAATGGCACATGATGGGGAAGAGCTGAGAAGAAAGTCCGCAGTCTGAGCTGATGTTTGTCTCCATCTGCAGGGGACACAGAAGACCCATTTGTAGGCACTTATTTCATGGCACAGGCAGGTCTGCAGCATGCTTAGCTCACCATATCACTGGTTCGAGCTCCACAAATGTGTTTCTGTAGGGTTGTGGGAGATGGTGGGTGTCTGTCCTGCTGCTTTCAGCAACCCCATGCTGATCTGACCTGCCAGGGTCCATCCCTATGGGATTCATCCCAAAACAAAGGATGCCTTGGGCCCCAGTTCCTCCCTGACCACCATGCTGTTCCTCCTTTGTTCCTGCACTTTCCCAGAAAGAGTGCTGCCAATTAGAGGGAAGATAAGAGAGAAAGCCTGTCTTTCACTTGCTTATCTTGCTGGTCGCAGCAAACCCATCAAGAAAGGTGCTCCCTGTCCTGATGCTGCTGGGGACCTTAGCCTTGTTCTGGATGAGCATGGATCCCAGGAGGTCATGGACTGGAAGTTTTATGCCTAACCCTTCAGATCCCTGTATTTTTTTGCACACCTCAGCAGTTTTGTTTGCATTTGATGTTTAGCTCCAAATGCATTTTGACTTGTTCTTGATTCTGGGCCCACAGCTACCTGTGTGCTTTCCTTGGAGAGTGGTGCAATGAGAAAGGACATAAGGTTGAGCAATACCAATCCAAAAGGGGATTATTTCACCTACTGCTAGTCAGCTACTGCTAGTCAGCTAAGTGAGCTGAAACTAGTCAGCTCCGCATCCTTAACAAGTGATGAAGAGAAGAGGCATCTCTTGAAGGTGTTTCTTCCAACTAGACACAGAAATGGGGAAAAAGCATCTGAGCAGTGTCTCATCCCATCAATACAGACTATTGATTACAGAGGAGGCCTGGATGAGCAGCTTGCATTAGATACCTGACTTGCCAGTGACTAAGGTGGAGGCAGAAGAATCCCTTTTTCCAGTCCTTTGTGAGTGCCTACGTGCACCAGTCTCACTGGGGCTACAAAGTCAGTCAGCAGCAAATCAGTTTTGTGACGATCCATGTAGAATTTGCATGTCTTCCTTACTAATAAACACCGTCAACTACTTCATGTGCCAGATCCTGCCACCACGGGACTGTCATCTGGAACCTCCCCAGCCCAGCTCCCGTGTCTGATAGATCTAATTCCCCTCTGTCTCCTGTCTGTTTGGTTTTTGCTTTCAGTTGTGCTTTTCTATACCTGTGTCATGCAGGATCAAATGTGAGTTATAATGTTAATAGATTTTATTAGTAAATAAATCATTTCAGGAGGATGCAACTGGTTAGTGCAGCTTACTGTTTCCATCAGGAACAGTATGATATATAGTATGGATAGCTATACATATGTACACTTTCCTGCAAGCCAAGAGGTGATTTAATGAACTGCCTCCTCTAAGGGTTGGCTTACACTTAATTCCAAACAAGAAATTATTGCCATCAGGGTGAATTTAATACAATATCAAGGTTTTGACCAGGTTTTACTGTTCAAGCGCAACCTTTCTCCAACACCCTGTTGTTATAGCGCTGGGTCACAAGGCACTTCATTTGGCAGGGCTCTCAAGTGCGGTATTTCTTTCTTCTACCTGCTTTTCTTCCTAACAGCCTGAAAACTCACTACCTTGTGTTTTTGAAGCCTTCCCATTAAATGGGGAAAGAGAATTGTTCATGACATGGGCAATGTTGGACGTGATTCCTGACAGTTGCACAAGAAGGAACTGAAGCTCGCAAAGAAACAGAAGCTCTTGAATGTTGGCAGCATTCACTAAACTGCCTCCCTTTAATAACTAACTGACATAATTTCCCGACTTTCTATTCCTTTACAGATGCCTCTCACTTGGCAGCCGGCCTCATCCCGGCCCAATCAGGAATACAAACCTCCTGATGATCCCAGCTGACTGGAGGGTCAGGAGGCTGAGGCTGGATAGCCAGCACTCTGCAGGGAGCAGCGGCCGCTCAGAGAAGCCTCTGTAAGTGAAAAGATTCAGTGTGGTCTTCTTTAAAAAGCTTTTTTCTGCGTTTGGATCTTGGGCATGGATGCACTCCACGGGAATCTGCTCCCAGTGCTGCTCTGCAGACTCCCTTTGCTCATATCTCATGCTAAGGAAAACAAGCCGCATGGTACGTGGCAGCTGTATGGGTCAGCTTTGGGGAGGTCAAGAGTGTGCATCCAGGCAAATCAATACTTGCCAGAGGGATGAAGGTGGCTGTACCTTTCTTTTCCTCTCTCCTAAATCGGCCCTGTTCAGCCCAGGCATAGGCAGGCTCACACACCGGGAAGTGAAAGGAGCCTCTGAGGATGATGAGGACAGACTTTTCAGCAGGGCCTATTGCGATAGGACGAGGGGTGATGGGTTTAAATGAAAAGAGGAGAGATTCAGGCTGAATGAGTGGAAAAAATCCTTTACCGTGAGGGTGGTGAAACACTGGCACAGGCTGCCCGGGGAGGTGGCTGGATGCCCCATCCCTGGAGACATTCCAGGCCAGGCTGGATGTGGTTCTGGGCAACCTGGTCAAGTTGAAGATGTCCCTGCTCATTGCAGGGGGTTGGAACTGGATGAGCTTTGAAGGTCCTTTCAAACCCAAACCGTTCTGTGATTCTGTTCTGTGATTCTAGTCTGTGATTCTACGATGTTGCAGTTGCCAGCACTGCGTTTGCTCCAGGGCTGCATCCATTTCTGAGCCCCCACTGACTTTGGGAGGGAAGAAACGTGCCGTTTGCAGCTTACATACCTATAGCTGGTGTGGAGCAGCACAGGCACACCTGAAAACAGAAGAATAAAGATCCCACTCCAGTATTTAAGCCTCAAATTGCAGCCCTGGTGACTTTTGATCGTGGTATTTCAGGGGCTCTCTCCTGTGGTGGGCAGGATTGGGCCTGCCGCTCGCACGCTGCTCTGTTGGCTCAGTGTAAATCTGTAGTAACTCAGGGTTCGGAGCGCGTAAGCTGAAGCAGAAGTTTGCCCTTAGTAAAAGCACTGCTGTTTGACAGGGCTCTGTGCTTGTTTAACGTAACAACTGCACTGGTTTTCTAACAACAACTTTAAATGCCATTCATCAATAAATCCATTGGGCTGCTTGGCTTGTATTACATGCCACTGATTAACTACCATTAAATTAGCAGTTAGTGTAATCAGATATAAACATTCCGTTGTGGCTAAGCTGTTAAACATTTTTTCCCCTTTTACAATTGAGTGTAACACATGTCGGCATGAGACAGGCTCAGTAATTTCACATTGCTGCAGCTAAATTATGTTTGTGGGCTCCAGAAGCGCTTCTGGTGCTACCAGGCTCGTAAACACCTACCTGGCAAGGAAAAGCTACAACTTCTGCCCCAGAGCGTTCAGGGTTTAACAGGATTCAGTACAGTGAAGTTACTACATAAATACGTGCGTGGGCTATGGACAAGAGGTTGATAGGAGGAGCTGAGAATTTGATTTGCTATTTGCCACTGATTTTCACCCTGGCTCCCGTTATTGATTGGTGTAAATCATCATCCAAGTCATACAGGAAAGGTACCTACCTAGGTGTTTGCGCTTCGAAAGGAGAGGGGATGTGACTCTGCGTGGGTTTCAGCTTTGGGAACTCCAGGCTGTCATAGTCAAAAGCAGATTTTGATTTCTCAAAAGGAGATAGTTCATAGGTATGGATCTGTACAGCAGAATTAACTGTGTTTATTTTATACATAGCTCTGCATCTTCTCCGTTGCTAGGCATTTTTGTAACTCACCAAGACAGAAAGGAAATACACAGCCACAGGAGTACTCCTAAACCACTTCTTTAGACACCTGTGCAATATAGAACACAATGAAATTGTTACTTGCAATTGCTTGTCAGTGCCAATATTAAATCACAAAAAGCAATCAACCAGCAGAACTGTTCCCATCATAGCCTTGTGTTCCTTCACCTTGCAAGAAAACAGCAAGAACTGGCAGCATACCCAGAAGATCAATCAATCAGAAATGCATGATGGGGGAAGAAATGAATAAGAATGCAAAAGCTTTGTGGATATAGAAGCTTCTTTGTTTAACAAGTGGTTAAGGAACTGGGGGAAGAGCTTTCTGGCAATGCCTTTTTTTTTGCCCTTTCTCTTTGGTCAAAATGTAGCTTTTTACTCAAAAGGTTCTTAATATACAGATTTTTTTGAGCCTGTTTTGTTCTTACCCTGTTTCCCTATTTGAAGCATGCTAAAATGGCACTTAAGGATGTGGTTTAGTGGTGAACTTGGCAGTGTTAGGTTTACAGTTGGACTCGATGATTTTAAAGGTCTTTTCCAACCTAGATGGTTCTATGATTGTAAGATGGATAAACTTCTCCTCAGACAAAAAAAAAGCAAGCTGTGGAACAGAGCTTTTTCAATGTTTGGGTGTTGGGTTTTGTTTGTGGGGTTTTTTTTTTGGTCTGTATTAAAATAGATGATGTTTTTATCACTTAGATATCTCTGTCTTGGCTTTTAGATGCAGATATGCTTTAATTTTTTACTTGCACATATTACAGGTGAAAATTTGCACCAACACACGTTGGTCTAAAGAACTTGTGAGCTGGAAATTTCGCTTCTAGATCTGGTGCTTGAAAAATTCCACCTTGTCTCTTTAAGGCCCCCGCAACATTTGGAGCTTCGAATTCAAATTGGTGGGAGTTTTGAGTTATAAGTTATTTTTCATTTTAGCTGTACTGTTTGGTAACACTGCGTGGGTTGTTACACTCTGCTAACGCGCTGCCATTTGCCCTCATGGAAGCCTGTAGTTCCTCCAGCTATGTTCGAGTGTCTTTCCTGAGTTGTCAGCCTTGAAGTGGGTAAGCGCGAGGATTCGGTGTTGTCTTACGTTACAGCTGACAACTTGGGAAACTCATAATACAAATTACTTGGGTTTCCAAAACCTAACATTAGGCCACCCTTCAAATGTGTTCTCCCTCACTCTGACTATGAGAAAGAGGAATTTCTATGGCTGCTCTTGATATTTTCTTCAGGGGTGTAAACCTGTAGAAACTGGATTAGTTTGTTGACTCCCTCAATTAACTTTAATCTAATATCCTGCCTGTTTAAATCAGTGTAAACATTGGTGTATAGGGTTAAGGGAAAGAGCTGAACTGAAAAAGATTTATTTAAGGATTAGTGTAGTAGCTAAATTAGAATTAAATCCAGGAAGTAAACATCCCAGCAATGCAAGTTGTGGGAAACAAGAGACCACAGCAAAGATCAGCGGTTTGAAACAATAATGTGCCACCATGGGAAGAGAAAGGAAGAAGGGGAGAAACAAGTAAATCAAGCATTACTGTACAAATAAGACTCTAAGCCTATTACTGCCACACAGGTTGTGGGGAAACTCCAAATTAAATGCAATAGAAAGAAACTTTTATCCTTTTCATCTTACTCCTCTATTTGCTCAGTTGGATTACATTGTGGACTGGAATACCCACAGCAATTAGAATAAAAGGATAGATTTGTAGAAGAATCCCTGCAGGTACACAAATTAACAGATTTGCTGGCACCAGATGTGCTGCAACATCTAGAGAGGGTTTGTTAGAGACTTCAGATGAGAAAACAAGCAACAAAACCCAGCTTCACACTCTATGGCTGGGCTGGCCTGGGCTCATTTACGGTACTTGTGAAAGTACAGCCTTGATACAGGACCCATGCAACTCAGTGGGGCCCTTTCCATTGACATAAACTTTGATGTCAATTGATTTGATATCAGTTGATTTTCAGAGCAGGGCTTTGGAGAGGGTCAGTAGGGAAAAAGCTGATTTACTTGTGATGTCTTACTGCCCATTGCATTAATCCTGCATTTATTAAAGAATCAAATCTGAGTAGCTGTTTCCTCCTCCTATTTAAATAAATTCAACTGCTCAGCTTCTGATTTCCCCCCCAGAGCTCCACACTGGCCAGCCGTGTGTGTGGAAAAGTCAGCAAGCACGTTTCAGCCACTGTGGGGTATTAACGTAGAAAGCCAAGGCTGTGTCGGTTCTCCTTGTTCCTCTTACTGGCTATAGAGTTTCACAGGCTGGGATATTAGTAAATATTTATGTTTAATTACTTTCACTTAAGAAAAACAGCCACAGCCAAGAGAACTACAGAGCAATTTAATGGGTTTTAACTTGCCACACTGAGCCGCCTTCTTAAAAATAATGAATTATATGAAGTCATCCGGTTTCAGACTCTCTTAAAGAGGTAATTTAATTCAAATATGGTTGCGTATTACTAGCTTCAGTGTCTGAAAACATTTATAGTGCCAGGGACTGTTCCATTGCCTCGAGTTATTCTGCAGCCTGGCAGACAATAACAAGCTAAGCTTAGAAAAGTGTGCTGTGATTTGGTGTCACTGATAGACAAAATTGCTGGGTCCATCGCTTCAGGCAAGAAGCGCCGGGTGAGTGTGTTGGAGTGTCCTTTTCTGCAAGACAGCCTGGGTTAAAACAAAACCAGGACAGTAAATGTGGCATTAGCTGCTCAGCCCCCTTATGGGGCTTAAGGGCTTTATTTGCCTAGGACGATTGCACACCTTGTGAAAGAAGCTGTAATCCAAATCCCAAGCTTGGTTCTGCCAACTTTCCAGATGTTGATTGCTAAGTACATAGCCTGCACGTCTGTCTATCAACATATTGGACGGAAGATGCGTGGGGAGAGTCGCTATATTCTTGATGTTTCTTCAGAGGTATGCAACTCACCTTTTGCAACTTTGCTTATGTATGAAGAGCACGTGTAATGAATGCAGAACCGAGGAAAGATTTTTATATTAAGAAGTGCTGCAAGTGTAATAAACAGTCCATGCATAAACACAGTGCTATCGTACTTCAACTGTTCACCATAACTAGCTTTGAAGATACTACTTTGTCAGCTTTTGAATAGGACTGTGAGCACAGACAGCATTCAGTGGAACTGGCTTTGATTTCAAGATCTTATGGAGTCCCAGTGAAATCACGGTATGAGGTTTCTTGGCTCTATGTTTTCCAGTTGTCTCCTAGTTCAGATTCCTTTTCCCATCAATTAAATACTTACCTGAGAACACATTCATTCCCCTTGATTCATACTTCAGGCTTGAAGGAATCCATGCATTTCAAGTCGACTGATCGAAAAGTAAACCACTGATCAGTACTTGTATGGGTAACAATGTCAGCTTTTGGATCATTTAAAATCCTGGAAGCTCACTTCACAGAGTGGCAAAGGGTTTCTTTTCAGTAACAGACAATAACAGGAACAGGGACTGTCTGCTTCAAGGGGTCACACGTCATCTGACTGAATGGAACTGTAAGCTCGCAGGCTCTCCAGACGACATGACTCTATTCATTTGGCCTGATTGCAAGCTCTTCACTTCCATTCACATCCAGCTAGCTCTGACTGCTAATTAATTATGTGCTTCAAGTTTTACTCTTATAATACAAAAGTCAACCCTGGGAGAACATTGCTGAACGTGCTTGATGAATGTACGACCTCTTCTTTAAAGTAAGCCACGTATAAAGTTGCTTAGGTGTTCTTCCAGAAGAGTTCTGATAGGATTAAAAATGAACATGGAGCAATGGAAAAAAAATACTCATTAGAAGGGATTACATTTAAACCTTTCAAGATGACTGATATGTTTTTCCTTTTAACTCAAACTTGAGTGAGCTGTTGAATGGAGTTCAGAGATTATTTCTTGTCAGGACCTATAAAAAACTGAACTAAGGGATTTGAGCATGCTGAGCATGAAATTTTCATTGCTCCCTATGCTGCATTTTAACTATGCCTGAAAACAGTATTCATTTCTCAGAGTACTTAACCATCTTCTAGGAGAACTAATGTCATTTCAGCTCATGGTCAGTAATCAGTCTGGAAATGAAACCATTAATTCTAATGCAGTAAGTGCATGTATACATTAAATTTTATTGCTTTGCTTGAATTTAAAAGGGCAATTTCAAGGCAGTGTAAAGTTGCAGGTGCCTGCACTTTACCGTTCACCTCTTCAGAAGGGAGAATGCAGCGTTTCAAACTTCTAGTCTTGCATATCACTGAAATAAGTTTCAATGCTGCATGGCACTGAAATAAGCTGGAAAGGTTTCAGGAGGCTTTAGATCCAGCTTTTGGACTATGCCAATTATGTGAGGATCCTCTCACCTAAAGATACATCATCTGTAAAGCACACAACAGAGTTGACAGGGTCTTGCCATTACGGTCAGTAATGACACAGATTTCATGAGTCCTGAAACTTGCTACCCAAGCTTGATAAATGTAAAGATCTATTGAGCCAACTATAAAGGCATTAAAAAAAGCATAATAATAAGAGCACAACTGAAGCCAAGAATATTTCCATTTTTTTCAAAGGCTTCCAAACATTTTATATTCCATAAGATCATAGGCAGAGTCAAGGCATTGCGTTTCAAGTTAAGGTCAGATATTCAGCTGTAACTTTGAATGTATGGGTTGGAATCAAACACAATATTTTCACATTACTTGAGTTTAGACTTTCTTTGTGTTTTTATGCTCCTGTTCAAAAGAAAGGAAATCCCTGATACCAAGACAAGTAAGCTGTGTTCTGAGCCAATAAATCCTCAGGGAATTTGAAGCAGGTAGATTGTAAGAGGCCCTTTTAGGAGTCTGAAAAGCAATGGGTGACATTAGAAGGATCTTAATGAGAGTTGCAGGTGCTCAGCTTTTAGGACGAGGTCATTTCCCGTGTGTTGGCACAATGACAAAGATGGAAGATTGAATGGTTCTTCTAATTCACAACTCAGTAATACTTACTGCTTAACTGGGAACAGCTGAAAAGATGACTTTGGAATGCTCTGGGTGCCCCAACACATCCTAAACACTGCAGCCAACTCTCAGCATCATTAAAATGATAGATGCAAATAAGGATTGCGCCAGTGGAGTACTGAGATGTTGCTCAGCCTTCTAGGAAAACACAACTTTGGCAACATGTCCAGGCCTAAAACAACCTCTAAAATCACCTAAACTTCCTTGTTTGTCTCTTGATCACTGTTTGTAGTCACAGCTTAATGATTCAACATAAATTCCCTTGAATAAACATGCAAATAAGAGCCAGCATTTACATTTCAAATGGATCGTTATTAAGGTTTCAAGCTGTCAATAGGACCAGCACAGGAAAATGTTATTATTAGACCTAAAAGTCTTCAAAGAAATGGGTGAGAAGAAAGGCTAGTATCAGGGGACCTGTAATCTCTAGCCAGCTTTTCATTCTGCTTAGCAAACATGAACGATTCTGAGTGTTGAATGAAGAAGCCAGCTACAGAACCTGCACCATGCGTTTAAGCTACAGCTGGCTGGAACACTGTATGCCTGAAGGCAAGGTTTTTGAGTTCAAAGGTAAACATTTGGCTTTTTATAGGGAAAATTAGTTGTACAGTGCATTTGATTTAGTATACTGCTCCCCAGCCCAGCTTCTAATTGAAATGTATTAGAAAATAGCCCTATTTCGACTGACAGTATGCAGTTTCCTAGAGAGGTACATGCTTGCTAGTAAACATCAGTCCTCTGGGCCAGGTCTAGAAGACAGAGGTCAGAACGTCCATAACTTCATATGTTTCAAGGCACCCTAAAGACTTCCTCTTACCTCCCCATGCAAATTGCTTACAGCCTGCTCCAGCGAGGAGCTTCCCATTAGGACTTTGACCATGGCTCTAAACTGATAAACCTCTCCCTGGAAACTTCCCCTGGTGAACCTCAGCGTAATATTTTATTGTCTTTGAGCCTAAGTGTATGCACAGGGATCCTTTCTGGGAAAAAGGGGCAGTAAATAACACTGAGCAAGGAGGGATCTCTACATTGAGCCTGATTAAAGGAGCAATGGTGGCATTTTGTACTTCTTGCTGTTGGATTAAAGGGGTAAAAGGAGCTTTCTGACGCTGCTGACCTGCAAAGCTGTCACGTAGCATTTGCATGTGATTTCAGGCATTTCAATATGGTCTGCTTAGGTTTTTATTTCTTGCCATTGTGGGGCTTTTTTTGTTGTTTCAGTAAGCTTTTTAAAAGCGAGGAAACCCCATGCTGCACACTGAGGTGCTGGGAACCATGTGTTCCACAGCACAGAAAGATATGTTATGATTCTTATCTTTGTGAGACTGTGAGAAAATAGTTCTTTGTTCTCAAAGTCATTAAAAAGTTATTTAATAAAGAACTTGAAACCATTATCAATATTTACAAAAGGAATGCTTGAGAGCTGAGTTATGTGTTTGGAAATTCACCGAAGGCTCAGTGCATTGAAGCAACAATATACGTGATAGGAAGTCGAGCTGACATTTCCCAAATATAAAAACCAGATGATGGGAGGTTTAATTTCTGTGACTCGGAGCAGTAGCTCAGAGCCTACTAATCTCTCAGGAATATTTTCAGCCCATCGGGGTGCTCAAAGAATATAGAATTCCCAGCATTTCTGGAAAGCCCATGGCAGGGGATTGGAACTGAATGGTCCAGCCTTTTTCATAGTAAAAATAAGAAAGCAGTGCTGAAGCAGGTTAGGATCAGGACCAAAAATACTAAGCATCATATTAGGCAGTGATAACTCCAGCCCAGGGCATGAGCCCTGCACAAGCACAGTGATGCCCGATTGCCCATGTAATTAGTGCAGGTATATATATGTCTGGAGGGGTTGGAGCTGGATGATCTTAAGGTCCTTTCCAACCCAAACCATTCTATGAGTCTATGAAACCCTCTCACCTGGGGTCCAACTGCACACACAAACATTCCATTAGCAAAAGTAGTTATGGAAGACGTTCATACGCACGATGTGTGAAAATCCTGAACTGCTTTTAAACACTTGTGGGCTTGGTTTTGTTTCTACATGATGCGGTTGTTATTCTGTACGTGATGCAGTGTTGATGCTGTGCTTTTTCACCATGAGCGTACTTCAGTGCTGTCAGAGCTTTATATTTCCTATGCTATAGCAACAGCTGATTTAAAGATATACAGGCAAAAGACAAAAAAAAAAGTCACCATTTATTTTTCATTTTTAATTACGCCCCAAGGACTTTATGCTTCAGAGGCTTGAAAATGGTCCAAGAGGAATGAAGAGACGGCAACAGGGTCACTGTATTCACCGGTATCACGGCCGGAGGTGGGAGCCTAACCACCAAGTACATTAGTTTTCCCGGAATTTTCCAACTCAGTGAGCATTCAATCAATATGCTAAGGCTGAGCTTTAAGCAGTAGTTGGATGAGGTCTAATCCATACATCTGGAAACAGCCTGTGTATCGCCGAGAATACATGCCGAGGGGGCTGCTCATATGCCCCATGTGTTTGCTTTTATTTGATTTTGTATTTGGGTGGGAAAGGGAAAGAGGAAATTCCCTGACATTTTCACATGCCTTTTATTTTAAAGGGACTCTGAGAAACAAGTCAAACACTTTGTCTGTTCAAACGAGAGGCTGGGAAGCGACCTGACATCTTTCCTGGGCACAGTCTTGGGGTCTCTCATAGAAAGTACTGCATTTCCACTACTGCAATTAGTCTGCCAGCATCCTTGGAGGGAGATACCAAGGGCACAGGAATAAACTGCAGACCCAGGTCTTCTTCTTTGCCATGTCTTTGTGAACTGATAGACAGCAAGTAATCGTCTTCTGAGTACAAAATACTCTGCTCCTGTCCCTTCCCATTGCTCTATGTTGCTGGAACAGCTACAATTCAGGCAACCTCCTGCTCTACCTCTCCACTCTGGCCCTTGTGTTTCTGTCCGGAGTTTAATGCAAAACTGTTTAAGCCCTCTAAAAAACCTACTACTGCTGTGAAGGATTTTATGGCCTGGCAAAGCATTCACATCAGTATCTCCTGCAGTTGTATATAAATCTCACAGCTCCTAAAGGCTTCAGGACTATGGTAATACAGCAATGAACCTAAAAAACACTGGCAGTGATTAATTAGGCCTGGATTAACAAAATGCCAGCCTTTGCTGATTGTCCTGGGAGTCAGGAGGAAAGGAGCAGCTCCTTCCAGGGAAATACCAGGGCTCTGCCTCGGCAGTTTGAAGTCAAATACTTGAGTTTTAGTCTTTCTTGATGTAATCCTGCAGCTGCCCAAACCCATGGGTTGTCCCAGGCTCTGGCCTGTCCCAGTTCCTCAGGACAAGCTCCAAACCCTTTGCTTTGTATGGCATTTATGGAGAAAAGGGATGGTGCTAATGGGAAAATGTACCAAATTCAAACCATCAATCCCCAGGCAGTCAGTGACCCTCACTGTGTATTACTGCACGCTATGCTCACATAGCATCATGCTTCTTGCAAATGTTACTGGGATGGTGCCTGAGCATTTTTCTTCCCATAAGGACTCCATGAAGAGAGAATCATGCTCCTGATCCGTGCCAGAACCGCTCGTTACACATGCTGAGTGGTTAGACCAGCACTGCTGAAGCTGTTCTTTCCCTTCTGAGCAGGTCCTCATTTGGTGCCAATTCATAAAGCTTCACAAATGAAGTCCACTTATAAGTGGAGTTCACCCCCCTGCATTAGAGTATTAGGTGATTGTTTATTAGGCTGGATGGATATTGTGTGCTTTGAAGTACAAACTCGAGGACAAGGCAAGGTGGTGGGATTCTAGGACAAGAGGAACCGGCCTCAAGCTGCACCAGGGCAGGTTTAGATGGAGCTGAGGAACAATTCCTGCCCCAGAGGGTGCTCAGGCATTGGCACAGGCTGCCCAGGGCAGGGCTGCAGTCACCGTCCCTGCAAGTGTTCACACCCCGTGGAGACGAGGCCTCAGTGCCACGGGTCAGTGGTGGCCTCGGCAGTGCTGGGGAACGGTTGGACTGGATGAGCTTAAAGGGCTTTTCCAACCTGGTTGAGTCTATGATTCACTGAGAGTGGGAAGCCCTGGTCTGTCTCCTGGCTGCCGCAGGGTTGGAGATAGGCCACTTCCCATGTGCATGTGGACTTCCCCACTGGGGTGCGACTCCTTCCAGTTCCCTTTGGGAACAGAGCCCTCTGTGGGCAGTACCAACACCCCACCTTCTACTCTGGGGTCCTGACAATGGGCACACGGGGCTTCTCTAATGTAATATTAATAGTCAGATGAAAGAGGGGATTTAAAAACCATTTCTTTTGCGGCTGGTACTTCAAATGACTTTACAAGTTGTATCAAGAGGATTTTAAAAGACCTTTCCTTATGAGTTGCTTTCTTTTCCAGAATAGTATCCTTGGAAATGACCCACCGGGTGAAGAGCAAACCAATGATAAATCCCTGTGAAAAATTACCAGCTGGTTTAATTGCCATGAATGTCATTACCCTCAAAAGCCATCACAGCCTGCCCTGTGTTTGGGTGGCACCACGGAAAAGGCAGAACAGTTGGAACAGAGAACTGGCAGCAGCGAGATTGCACAAAGATCCCATCCAGACTGCTGGTGAGTACATTTGTCCATGTACTGGGCTCACATAAAGAGCTTGCAAGGTGAATTCAGGCCTGGGCCAGGTCGTGATGCTACAGTTCACATCAACGTGGTCCAGCAAGACACAGCCCCACCGCAAGAGTGAAATCAGTGGGAAGAAAAAGCCACAGAGTAAACAACTCACTCAAACAACCCACCCAGAAGCTCAGTGGTAAGTTCAGGCAGCTGCCTGCTCCACACTAGATATGTGACTATTACTTGCATATGGACGCTTGCGGCCCAGCTGTGTTGGCAGGTTCTGTTTCAGTAGGTGCCAGGCAGCACCCAGGAGCTTACACTCTTAGACCAAGTGGGCTTGAGGCTTGTTGGCTGCCGCGTCACCCTCGTCAGACCCAACACCTCATTTCTGAACAGCCTGCCGGAGGTGATGTGGATGGAGCCTTTGGCGTGTCCCCAGGGAAGGGTCAGCCAGGGGAACGCACACTGCCTGTTCTAAACAGCTACTGGAGGAGCTCCTGGGGTTACTGCTCACAGGCTGGTCCAGCTCAGTAACTCCTCCAGGCATAATGAACCAGGGGAGCTGGGCAGCAACTGGGAGGAGTGAAAAAGCACTTGAGATGCTTGGAAACGTCTACCCGTCCTCTGCTTACCTCTATCCCCACCTTTGTGGAGACGTGGGGCAGGCCCACGTGCCAGGGAGGGCTGCTGTAGGCTCGGAAGGCGCTTTCCAAGCTGCCCTCATCCTCCTGCACATGGTCCTGCCACTTTATTAAATTCTTCTGAAGTTGCTCCTGACCCAGGCTAAGTACTTTTCTATTGACATCAACTTTTGCCACTTCACTATTCACCCCCAGGTTATTAATACAGCATTAAACAATATTGGTCTGAGTCCTGCTCTCTAGGGCACCTCATTATTAATCTCTTTCCCTACTAGAATTGCCCATTTATTCTATACCCATTTATAACCAGATTTTAATCCATGACAGGACTTTACCTCGCACTTTGTGGTTACCAAGTTTCCTTAACAGTTTCTTGTATGGGTGTTTATCAAAAGGCTTTTGAATGTCCAAATAAATTACATCCTCTGGTTGTTCTTTACCCACTACTTTATTAACTCTTAAAAGTGTAAAAGGTCTGACTGGTGAGATTTATTCTTCTAGCGGCTACATTACTTTTTTTTCCCCTCTGCTTGAGACTTGATATTTCCCTGCAGATTGTAAAATGTTTAGAGCAGTGACCCTCTGAATCTTGTGGCTTGAAGCAGCACCAGATGTGTTGTCAATGTTTAATTAAAAAGAGAAGGGAATGGAATATATGGCTTTCTCAAGCACTCCTTGTAATGAAGTTAGGCTAATCATGTAAAATATCCATGGGCTCCCCTGTCTGTGTTAATGTTTGCAGGGTCTTCATCGCTGCAACACCAGATCGCCACATGCATTAATGGAGTTACCCTCATAGCACCTCTCCGATACAGGGAAGCTTTAATCACAACTGCCTGGAAAACGAGGGCCACGCTGACCCCTGCGCATGAAACCCAAACTGCTGTGCTTTGAGAATCCAGGTTAGGAGATAAAACACCTTCTCCCACTTACAGATGCTGTACTCACACAAAACATTGCAGGAATCATCACAGTTCACAAATGGAATCCCAAAGGCACAGCGCCCCAGTGTCTCTTCCCAAGCTCCCTAAACCCCACAGTTCACTTTCCCCTTTGGCAAAGCACAGAGCACCTCAGGTAGAGGCCAGGCTTTTCCTTTCTTTGTAGAGCGCCTGTGCTCGCAGGTTTTTGCTGGCTCTGCTAGTGACCATTTATTTTGGACTCACACCACACATCCAGGGTTTCATGATGTATTTTTGCTCCAGCCAGAACTAATACAATTGGCTGCATCTCAGCTTTGCTTCCAAAAATACAAGGGAGTGGATTTCCGGAGAGAAAGGAAGAAACAACATCAAGTAAAGAGATTTTTGTTTAAAGTCGAAAGCACTACAAAGGTTTTGCCACCTAAGAAAACTGACAAAAGGATACAAAATGGAAGGCCCCACATCCCTGAGGAAAGAGCAGCTTTCCACCCTGCCCTGAAAGCTGACAAGCCCTTGGCAAAGCAGGGAAAGATGAGGAGGCTGGACATGGAAGAAGCCCTCAGTGAAAAGGCATGCAGGATGTAGACTTGCATTTTCAAGGGACTTCTGGCCTCCCAGCTGAGGCTGGTTTTTCCAACCAAAGCTCTCCTTCCACACAAGCAGCCAGAAGTGGTGGCCAGGAATTCAGCATGTTAGGAAGTCCTTGCAAGAGAGAATTAACTCCTAAGTGTCAGCGGGGAGTGATGTGAGTGCACAATGCTTCTGGAAGAGGAAACCTTTGCCAGCAGAAGCTCTAAAGAAGCTCTAAAGGATTCCCACAAACATGTTTCCAGTTGTGGTTGAATTGAAGATACCCACGCTTAAAAATGAGGGGCTTCTTTTTTGGAGGGCTGGAGTCAAAATGCCTTGAGACCAAGGGTGGGATTTGCTTGAAGATGCCTGTTTGTGGGTGTAAAACCAGGGCTGGTTGAGCTTAGCTTGGAAAATGTCGGCTCCATAGGCCAGCAATGCCCGTGCAGCTGAGCTGAAGAGCAGAGAGGGATAGGAGCACGGGCCTTTGAGATTGCCCCTAGCTGGATCTGGATCTAACTCCCAAACCTCTCTTCCCCATCGCCCATTCCTGAACCACAAACCTCCAGGACGGCCGTGTCTCCTGCAGCAACAAAACGATTTCCCTGAGGAGCAGTCAATACATTGCCACGATCTTAATCTTATTTAGCGCTGTAGCATGGTTTTAATTTTTCCCGTGTTTGATCCCTAAGCTTTAGGAATATTGATAGAAATAGGGACTGCGAAGATCAAATAAAGAGCAGCCCTGCTGCAGATGAAAAAAAATACCCTTCAGCCCTCACTCCCTGCGCCGTGATTCAGCTTTTCCAAGCGCTCAGCCGAGATAAAAGGCTCGCATGTGAGCACAAGCGTTAGCAAGGGCTCTAATGCTTTCAGCGCACCGTCCTGCTGCGGGGCCAGATACCGTCTACTCCTAACCCTCCTTCACCAGTGCGGGGAGTGTGCTCACAAAAGGCTTTTTAACCCCGTTTCCGCGCCGGCAGGGGCTGTTTGCTGTCGGCCGCAGTTCGCTGTTGACTTTAACCGGTAGCTCTGTGCACCCGTGTTGGTTTTGCTGGCAGCGCGGTTCGAGGAGGCTGGAACAGCCCCCCTCCTTCTATCCCCGACCGTGCCCGGCCGAGCCGAGCCGGGCCGGGCCGCCCTAATCAGTGGCAGACCCCGGGCACGGGGTAATTAGAAACATGGAAGGGGCTTTTCTGTCTCTTGCAATCTGTCTCTCGACATCAAAGCGCTCCGCGCAAGTCGCCCTGCAGAGGTCGGCTCCCATATCTAAATGAGTGATGTATTTCATGGTATCTGTCGGGAGGGATATAATGAAGAAAACCGGCTTTGTGATGGGGCATGATGTGAAAAGCAGGTGGCCCACTTTAGTGGCTTGCGGGAGCATCTGTTTTGCAGTCCGGTTATGTTCCCGTAACCTGGGCAAACACGGAGGGCGGGCGCGCAGCTTCCGCAGCCCGAAGAGCCGAGTTTGTGAGAAGAGGCAGAGAGGGCACAGAGGGGGCTGCCCGCCTTCAGTCACTGCCTCCTCACGGTGACGAGCAGAGCCCGACACCCCCATTTCGCTGCAGACCCTCTCCTGCCCGTCCTGCAAGAAGAGCTGGAGCTGCCTCCACCCAGGGGAGATGTACCCCCACCTCCCCAGCACAGCACCCCCTCCAAAGCGCCCAGGGGTGCGGGTGCCATGCGAGGTGTCTGGCAGCGCTAGCTTCCCACTCTCTCCGCACTGGCCTCGCCGAAGGCTTTCACCCTCCCCGGGGCACCTCCCGCTTCCGTACCCCCCCAGGAGGAGCCGGCTCGCCCCTCCTAGAGGTTGTTGGCCTCGGGTCGTCCCCGGTTTGACCTGCAAGAAATACTCCGCCGAGATCACTCCGCTTGCTCGTAGCGTTTCCAGGGCTGCCCCATTTACTCGGTTTGTGCAGCCGCTCCGACTTCATTCTGACTCCGTGCAGGAATACAGAGTGCTGGCTAGCATCAGCCGAGCCATAAATCCAGCTCTGCGCGCACGTTTCCAGCGCGCACGGGCAAACCGCCGTGATTTCCCCGGAGGGCGCGCAGGACAGCGGGCTGCGCGCCTCCTGCGCGGCGCCTCGGGCAGCGCCCGCTGGCGACGCTCTCTGCAGTGATTTCACCTGCGAGTTAAGGTGACCGGTGGGGGTTAATATCGCGGGGTGCCTCCTGGGGAGCTTTGCCGGGGGGGGACACGAGGGGCTCAGCACCGGCGGAGGACTGGTGCATTCAGATGTGCCAGCCTCACCGCGGGAAGGCAGTGCGAGCCTCCCGCCGCCTGCGCAGGTATATGGGGGGGGCTCCGAACAGGGAGGGCTGCAGGTGCCCCAATATCTTTGGAAACATATTTCATACCGTTATGATCCCGCTTATTTGGGAGAAATTATATATAATGTATCTAATAGGTAATAGATGATATATAATATTTAATAGATATAACCTGGCCTCGAACCCGTCCTCCTCTACACCCGTGAAATCCTAGGGGCGGCTCGAGAAGTCCGCGTCGGAGCTGCCCTGGCACGGCTGAAAAGTGAAACGTTCCTCCGCGAGGTAAGAACAGAAAACGAAGTGGGGGGGGACACGACACCATCCCCAAACCCCCCCGCCCCAACCACACACAAAAGGGTACAAAAGCCGCTCCCATATCACCCGCAGCGTGCCCCTGTTAGCTTTATGCGGTGCTTAGTGCCGGTCACTGGGGCGCCTGCTCCGCCGTGCCACTGCCCACCCGTGTGCGGGGCCGTGCCGAGCCGCCGGTGGCGGCGGAGGTCCCTCGGGAGGCGGTGGCAGCAAGCGGAGGCTGCTGGCACAGACGGTCAACGTCCACGTCCCCTCCAGGGGCCGCTCCGCTCGCCGCCCCCCCGCTGCCTGCGGTCCCTGAGCGCTGCCGGGCCAGGGCTGAGCCCCCCAGGGCTCGGCGGTCTGTCGGGGCTCTGGGAAACGCGGGCGATCGCAGCACGCTGGGGGCCGAAAACGATTCAGTTTTCCTTTTTTATCCCTATATTTTATCCCTATATTTTATATCCCTATATTTTATTTTCTCTCTTAAAAAAAAAAAATATTTCGTCTTTATTTTTCTCTCCCCACATTTTTTTCTCTTATCCTTTTTTTCCTCTTCCCCCCCCCCCCCCCGTCGTTTTTTGTCTGTCCGATGTGTATTCTCTCAGTGGCTCGTCCCTTTCCCTTATTGGAAACGCTTTCCCACTCCATTGTGGTGATTGTTGCCTCGCCTGACTCTTCACGGCTCTTCTCTTGTCGATGGCTCTTTCTCACTGGCAGTTCCGCGGGCTGATTGTGTTTGTTAATTAGTTGCTAACAGCATCGTAATGCGGCCTTGATGGATAACCATGTCATTAGCACTCACCCCTGCAATTCACATTTCCAACCGAGCAGGGGCTACCCCATGCTGAGGCCGTGATTTGTGGCTGCAGTCTCGTGTGGGTGACACGCACCCTGAGCCCCCCCTCCCGCACAGCTCCGCAGCCCGGCTCTCCTCCGCGCCCGCGTTGTGCCGCGGTTTTTACCTCGCTTTATTTTGGAGGTGGGAAAAAGGCAGCGCCCCCCCCCCCCCCCCCTTTGTGTGGCTCTGTGGGTACGGGAGTGCTTGCCTTCCCCCTCTCCTTCTTCCCGCCTCCCAAGGGCATCCCGCATGTACCACTGCTGGCGCGGACACGCGTGCAGACCGCGCCCGCGCATCTCCCGCTCCGCCTGGCGGCAGCGCTTGGGGCCGACCCTCCTCCCCACCGCCGCCGGAGGGGGGGTCCGCCCGCTCCGCCCCGCCCCGCCGGGGTCTCGGCTGCGCCTGGGAGATGTAGTCCCGGCTGCAGGGCTCGCCGGCGGCCCGCGGGGCTGCGGTGGGGACTACGTTTCCCAGGCCCCCCTGCTGCTCGCCCGGGCTGTCAATCAGTGCGCGTCGGCGGGGGCAGCGAGCCGGGGATCCCCCCCGCCCTCCTCCGTGTCCCGCTAATAATAAGTGCTTCAGAGGCTTAAAAGCAGGGAGGCAAGTGTCATGCGGGCGCGCCGCAAGGAGTTGTGCTCCGGCTGAGCGCCCGGCTCCGCTCTGCCGCCGGCACCGCTCGGAGGAGGAGAGAAAAGCAGAAAGATAAAAACCCCTCGGAGCTGGTTCCCGGGGCAGGGGCGGGAGAAGAGGAGCCCGAAAGCCTGGAAAAGCCCGCGGCGATGAGGCGTAGGAAGACGGCGGTGGCGGCCGGCTGCTGCCTCGCCTTCCTTCTGGGCACCCTGCTCAACGTCCTCTTCATTCCCGGCTCCGAGCACCCGCCACCGCCCCGCGAAGGGGCACCCCCATCCCCGCCCGGCGCCCCCCTTTACCCGCCGGAGGAGGACGGCGGGGGTCGGGCCGCCCTGGAGCGGCAGATCCGGGAGCGCTACGAGGAGGTGCTGCGCTACCGGCAGCACCGGGCGGCGGGGCGGCGGCCGCTGCGACCGCGGGAGCGGCGCCTGATGGACCTGGCGCCGCCGCGCACCTCGGCGGAGCAGCCGGGGCTGCGGGGCCGAGCGGCGGCGGCGGGGCCCAGGGCGGGCGCCTCGGCCGAGCTGTCGCTGGAGCCGCCGCTGCTGGGCTGCCGCGACATCCGCAATGTCAGCGGCGTGCAGTACCTGGGCTCCGGGTACACCAAGGCGGTCTACAAGGCGGTGCTCAACCGCACTCTGGCCGTGGCGCTGAAGGCGGTGGATTTCGGCGGGCACGACATCGCCCGCTGCGTGCGGCAGTTCTCCACCCTGGGGGACTGCTACCGCCTGGCCGCCTACAAGATCGTCAAGGAGATGATCCTGCTGCAGCGGCTGCGCCACGCCAACGTCCTGCAGGTACGCGGGTCTTGCGCGGCCGGGCCGGTTGCGCTGGGTTTGCGCCGCGTTGCTGGCCCCGACGCTGGAAGCCTGCCGGTGCTGCCGGAGCAGAGCGCGGGGCGGGCTGGGGGCTCCTCTGCGGGACGGGAGGGACCCCTCCTTTCCCCGGCGTGGGGCTGCGAGGCAGGCTGGAGGCGCGTCGATGGGCGCTTTCCGCCCTGAGCAGTGGGGCTCTCTCCCCGCCGCCTTGGAAAGGTGCGGGCTGCGGCGCTTCCCTCACCCGCATCCACACTCTGTGCCCGGCCTTGCCTGTCGCTCTGCGTCGTAAGCAGAATTAACACCGAGATGGGGAGAAGGGGGCTAGGGTAGGGGGCTGAGGAAGGGACTCGGAGGCTCAGCAGCACTCCCCAGATATGGGGGAGTGGATGTGGCCGGTTTGGATGCAGGCTGCCCCGGAAGGAGGGGAGCGAGGGCTCCCGGCGGCTTCGTGTGGGGTGCTCGGAGCCTGGCACAGGGGTCGGCCCGTGGGACAGCCGGGTGTTGTTGGCTTGGTTAGTCAGCGCACCGCGGCACTTGCCGGAAAGGCTGCGTGGTGGGACTGTGACACATCAGCGGGAACTTCAGCGGGTCCATTTGGATGTAAATGCTGCTATGGAAATTCCTCTTGCGTTTCGCATAGCGTGAGAGTTGCAGTAGAATAAAAAATGAACGTTAGACCAGACGGTCTCACAGTAGGTGCTTTTTGAACTGAATCGGGTAAAGGAGTTTTGTGTTTCTTAAGCAGCTGCAGAAGGAGTGAGTACCAGCTCCCCCAAGAGAACTTCAGATCCCACTGATCAAAGCTCTCGAGTTTCATATAGTGTTCAAAGAAGGTGTAGTTGTGATTTATCCACGACGACAAAATAGATATTAACGTTCCTCCCTTCCTCCTTTCCTTCCCTTCCTCCCGTCCGCCAGGTCTGACTATAACACATACATCTAGGATAGCACCAAAAGCTCCCAGGAACTGTATTAGTTACTCCTGTGTTGCTGCCCTAGTTTGCTTTTGGGAGAGCCGAGCTTGGGTGCAGCCATCGTTGGTGATCGAGTTGGCAGTAGGAAACACACTCTCCGCTTGGAAACGCTGAGGGGTATTTTGTTCTTATATGTTTTCCCCCCCCAAGATTGTTTTTCTTGCTCGGCGGAAGCGAGTTGGCCGGGTTGAGCTTGGAGCGTTGTAAAGTCGCGGCTCACGCTGATAGGCACTAACTAGCGTTTCTTCCCTGTGTGTGGTTCTGTGCTCTGGAAAGATGCCTTTGGGTGACTCAGGATGGAGAAGAGGGCGTTGAGAGGGGTCCCGGGGTGTGTGCGGGCAGGGGGGACCGCGGTGATGCACCCCTGTTTGTGAGCTCAGGTGGACTCCGGAGGGGGGAGCGAAGGGAAATGGGGTGGCCCTTGGTGAGTAGGGCCGGGCGGGCGCTGCCCCAGCTGCGGGAGGAGAAGCAAGACCGGCTCCGCCCTGGGGAAACGCTCTCGTGGGCAAACCCCCGCGTGTTAATCAGCGTTTCATGTGCACCCCATTGAAAAAGAGATTACATTTAAATCAGAAACTTGTTTTCAGCTGCGTCCCGAGTTTGCCATCGCCTTTTCTTTCACCTGTCCGCGATCAGCGCCGGGCATCACCCGCCTCTTTCTTTAATGGGTTTCATTCCAGAGGCGAGGTCGCTGCTCCGTGGGTGAGAGCTGGACCATTGGTAGGAGTTGACCTTGGAAGGAGGCTGTAAAAATGGACCTGCCAGGCTTTATTCAGGCACAGTCGGGCGACGGCGTGGGCAGGAATGGGGCTCTGGTGTCATGCTGGAGGCGAGAAACCCGTGCAGAAAATGGGCACCAGCGAGCAGCGTGGCTTTTACTATGTCTCTGTTAAAACAGCAGAGGGGACAGGGTCCGCCGACATCATGACCGATTTTTAGCTTGCTTTCTAAGCTGGCCAAGGGCATAGAAATCACTGTCCAGAGCCTGCTGCCGAGGCAATCAAAAAGCCAACATCTCCTCCCCTCTTCAGGCTTTCAACAGGCACTTTTGCTGGAGCAGCAAGACCCGTACTGCCAAGGGCACGACACAGCGAAGGCCAGGACCTTTTCTGCCTTTGCTTCTTACCTCTTTTTAGCTCCTTACCCGGCTCTCGGCGGCTCCCGGCATACCCAAATACGAGTCGGCTGCTATAAATAGCTGGAGGGACATGACACCCTCCTGCCACCGTGCTGTGCCCCGGCTCGGGGCCGGGAGGGGGAAAGCGGCCCGGGTACCCGGGGATGGCCCCGCACCTGCGGGCTGCCCCGTCCCCCTCCTGCCCGGCCGTGCTGGGGCATCCTGGGCTAGGGGCTATTTGGGGTGAGCGCCTCCATGAGATTCTGTTGCTGGAAATAAGAGTTCCGAGTAGGTTGAGCCTTGTGAACGGGGGTTTTCCTGTAAATCTCTGGCAGCTGACAGCCTGAAGTGTAGTTTGTAAGATAACAGGCTTGTTCTTTACTGTCTCAGCAGTTCCCATTCTGGCCTGTCTCTTGTCAAAATCAGCTTTTCTTTTTCTTTTTTTTTTTTTTTAGCCATCCTTTTTAAAGACTCCGTTATTGTACAATATAGGGTAGGGGGGGAAAGAGCTCTTTCCAGAAAGTACCACTGCCTTCAGACAACATGTTGACATATCCGCCGTGCCCTCTGCCTGGGGAAGGAGCCAGATGTGTCAGCTCCGGCAGATGTGGTGAATCAAGTCAAAAGAAACATGGAAAACCAGCAAGAGGGAGAATGGTTTCACATCAGCCGACGCTGAAGCGAAGGCAGCTTTCATTTCCTAATTGCTTTTCTGTGCCTTCCCATCGTTCTTATGGCCACCAAAGTGCCAGCGCTGGGCCATTGTCCCTTGTCCCCATGGTCTGGAGCAGGCCCAGGCCTGCCGCAGCTCACTGGGGGCTCTAAGAGGCTCCCTGGTGTTACAGCGAAGGGCAGGTGCAGCCTGCAGTGGAGATGGATTTGCTTTGGAGTGGGGAAGAGAAGGGTAGTTCATTAAAGTTGATTTTATAATGAAGGGCACTAAGGAAGAGGGGAAACTGGGTCACTGATTTATTGTAAAAGAAGGTTTAGCAGCCTGCTAATTGCTTTGCAGTCGCTCTGTGCCAGATGAGGTGCTTGATCTCTTCCGTGTTCTTTGTGCTGGGGTTTCTTTTCTTGCAAGGTTCAAATGCTGCTGTCTGAATCCTGGCTTTCCGTGCATTTTGGTGGGGAAGATGGTTCAGTGCGTACTTTAATTCCTCCCTGCCTATATTTGAGGAAGAAAAGGTAATCAAACCATTTGCAGTTAATTCCAAATAATGAGCACGATTGTAAGGACACAAAGGCGATGTTTGATTCACTCTAATAATGTAATTATAGCCCCGGAGTATCAGAATGAAGGGTGCTGCCATTCTTTCTTCCTTTGCGTTGCTGAAGCTGAAGAGAAGGGAGGGGAGGTTTTGAAACTGCAGATGCTGGGAGAAGTGCAAGCTTCTTTCTGTGGCAGCTCTTTCTTTATCAGCCGTTCTGTGAGCTCGCAATGATTCCTTTAAGAAGGAGCTACCGCTTTCTCAAAAGCAAACACAAAAGCTCAGGGGGAAGAGTTGGCTTTGTCTGAAGCCCATGGAAGAAGACACTAGCTGCTAATGGTACCAGTGGTTTGCTGACTGCCCCGGCCGTTTCCTTTGGCTCGTTTTGCTTTAGCATTAAGCTAAAGCACACAAATGAAACACTGAGG
This sequence comes from Psittacula echo, assembly GCF_963264785.1. Lineage (NCBI taxonomy): Eukaryota > Metazoa > Chordata > Aves > Psittaciformes > Psittacidae > Psittacula > Psittacula echo. The sequence continues at coordinate 770,105 of NC_137738.1, read as the reverse complement.
TGACATCTGCATTTAAAAAAGTCATGAAGTTACGCTGTCAAAGCAGTTTCCATACGCATTGGTTTGTTTTTAATGTGTTTGGTACTGATTTGTTTTAAATGGTGATGGTTACAGTGAGGCTATTTATCACTTGGAAAACTTATTGATTAAAATAGTGCATGCATCACTTGCGGTTGGCAAGTTCAGTGGACTTGGGATGTGCCAGCTGGTCTCGATACTTTCAAACATGGTTTTCTTTTCTTTACATGTGATAATGAACAGATTTTTACCTTGATGGCTTCCCTATAGATATGTACAGCAAGCAGGGTAGGGCAGTTTCAATTTTAATGTGAGGGTTACAATAATAAAGCTTTGTGTACAGTTTGCTTATTCCAGGTGGAAGGAGACAGTCTTTCCATGTCTGAAGGAAGTCAATATACAATTAAGTTCTAGTGCAAACACACTTGCATAGGGAAGGTCTGGTCCTTCACCATCCTTCTTGCATGAATCCACTGTTGTTCTCACAGAAAACAGGGGGGAAGGGAACATCAAGGTACAGTGGAAACAGCTACTGAGGGACTTCTTCCTTGTTGCCAGTGAATCCCCTTTGTGGTGGCAACGGTGCAGGATTCCCAGCAACGGTCCTTGCTCTGCAGTTGGCTGGAGTTTAGCCATGACCACTTTGGGAATCTGGGGCCTGAGAAATGATTGCTGATACCAGCTGGTGTGTGGCTACGTGGACAATTTGTCATTCTGTGTTTCGGATGGGGCAGCTGAAGTTCACAGCTCTTAGGGACAAACATTTCAAAACCAAGTGAAGGCTGGGGTTGGTTGGGGGTCTGACCATGGACTCCATATGCAGCCATCGGTCGGGGATTGCTGGAAGTAGGAGGATCATTTTGGACCGAGGTTGCTTTCTCAAGTAGCTCAGTTGAGCTGTTTTTGGAGCAGGTTGGCTAAAGATGAATGAGGCCACCACACGCAGTTCAAGACCAGGCTGACGCCATCTGTTTAACTGGCGTTAGGATGAGAGGAACATCAAGATGAGCCTGCCAAATCCTACTGAGGTGACAGGAGAGGCTTGCACTGTTTGCTGGCCACCTCCTTCCTCTGGGAAAGCTGCCTGGCAAGGAATGATGGAGCTGCTTCTTTGTCCCAGCTTGCCATTGCCATAGGAGCACCTTGCAGGAGCTGAGGTGTCCGAGTCACTCGGTCGCCCTCCAAAATAGTTCGTGGTGGGTGATGTGGGGTGTCAGCACTGGACATTGGTGTGGGTGGGGAGAAAGAAGCAGGCAGTGCCACCTACTGATGGCTCGGTGGAGACAGCTAACTATGCTAACAGATGTCCCCATAGCCCCAAGGAGCTCGGGGTGGAGTGGAGAAGGGCAGAGGGAGCAGACAGATGCGGTTTGGTGAGGAAAGAAGAATGACACAAAGTGCTTCTTTATTGCGAGACTGCTTCCCAAAAGGCCCAGATGTTATCCTGCACTTTTAAGAGTGAAGAAAGGATCTGTTAACAAGAGCTCCAGAGCTGCTGGAAGCACAGAGCTGGTACAATTGCAAACCGGCTCTAACCATTCATGTCACTGGAAAGTGAGCTCGGTGTCTTGATGCTGAAGTTGCCAAATAGCGTTTATTTCCATTGAATTGCATGGGATGGCAGAGGGTGTTCAACTTGTTGGCAGGAACAGCTTTCCATAAGGCACGTGCCATCACAGAAGTTAGAAGGGCTACATTGTCCCTCCTTTTGAAAGCAGCATTCATAAAACTAATCCCAGTCATTTGTTGAATGATTTCTATGATTGCTTCTCAGTTTTATGTGCCATGTAAATCATTCCAGAAGACTCCGGTTTGAATTTCTGCCTCCTTTATGGGAGCTGATGACTTGCAACCTCATCCAGTTTCCTTCAGGGGAGCCCAGCACTGCTCCTTCTGTGCAGCGGCCTGGGGAGATCACTGGTCACCACAGGATGCTGTGGGTATGATCAAGTTCTCCCTTGCCGCTTGCCTTTTTGTCTTAGGAGTGACAATGAGTGAACAAGGCTAATCCACCCTGTCTCTCCTGGCCTGGGTATTAGTTATGATCAGGGCAGAACTGCAAGAGGGTTTAGAACTGCACATGGGGTTTAGAGCTCTTCCCTTCTTCACTCCCCCCCAGGCATGGGGTAGCTATGTAAACCTCTTCTCCCTGGTATTCAGTGAAAGGATGTGTAGCAGTGGTTCAAAGCTGCACCAGGGGAGGTTCAAACTGGACGTTAAGAAGCATTTCTTTACCATGAGGGTGGTCAAACACTGGCACAGGCTTCCAAGAGAGGTGGTTGGTGCCCCAAGCCCATCAGTGTTTGACAGGCGTTTGAACAATGCCCTTAATAACATGCTGTAACTTTTGGGCAGATCTGAAGTGGTCAGGCAGTTGGACCAGATAATTATTGTAGGTTACTTCCAATTGAAATATCCTCTGTTCTATTCTGCCCATGACAGGAGGTTGGAACTGGATGATCTTAAGTTCCTCTCCAGTCCAAATCCATCTCTGAGTCTGTCCTTGCTGCCAGCATGGTTCAGGTAGGTGCCTCCTGGCATCTGACTCCCACTGCAATCTTTCATTTCTGTGGTGGCCATGAAAAGCTTGACAAGAACAAGTTCTCACAGGCACTGTGCTAATACTAATATTGACTCTAGGCTCATTTTAAAGGAGTTGTTATTTTTTGTCACACTCAGCTGAAGCACTCAGTTTAGGTAGTAGATGCCAAACACGGGTATTTATATTGTTTTAAGCCAAATTTGGAACAACATAGCTTGAAGAGAGTCCTTTTTTTCTTGGATCGTGTAGCTGCAGATAGACTTCAAGCTTATTTTAAAGCTTGCTATGAGAAAAGTACAAAGTACAGATGCCCAAGAAAGAAGAATTGTACAAATGACTCTAATGAATCCAAGTCAGGCTTTTCCAAACATGCAATGCACAGAGGTTATTTGACAGTTTTGTAATGCAAACTCATGTCCTAACGAAGGGTTAAACTTGTGGTGCAGTGGAACTGAATGCAGTGGCTGTGGATGGAGGTCAGGGGAGCTGCTGGTCTGGCCATGTACAAGATAATGAGCTGCTCTGCAGTGATATCGTGGCCTGTTTCCACTGAAATCAGGGTTGTATGAGTGATCTATTTGTCTTCACTGGAAGGCTTTACAAGAGTAGGCTACTTGTGTGACTAAATATTTGCAGGGTCGGGCCTTGAGCTTGTGCAGTGCAATGCAAATTGAAAGTGCTGTAAATGTTTTCAGGGGAAGAATTTTCCACTTCAGAGCGTGAGGAAAGCAGGGAGAGTAAAAAGGGGAGATAACGTTATTAAATCATAAGATTATAGCCCACGTAATACGTGTCAAAACAGCAGATATATATGGGTATGTATACACATGCCTATGTGTGTGATATATAGAGATACCCGTGGGCCTCTGTGGATATGCTGGCAGATATGGTTAGGTATACATTCGTGTGTGTTTCTAAATAATACATTCCCATTTTTCTATTAATGAGCTTCAGTGTTCAGTGACGGTGCCAGGGCTGAGATTCCTGCTCCCTCTGGGGTTTACTGCTAGTCGTAATAATACATTTATAAACACAAGCCTAAGCAGAGCTGTGGGTTTGGAGTTTAATATTTGAATTCCTTGCTGCTTGCTCTCGGTTCCAGCATCCCACAGCAGAGGAAGTCCTGCCCCACAGCTGTCAGCACAGACAGTTTTGGTCCTGCTCTTCAAAGGTTCGGTGTGGTGCTGGGGATGCCCTGTACCAAAGTCTTCTTCCAGTGAAGCTTTGCACTTGGCAGGGTTTGATTGCCAGATTTCAACGAGGAAAGTCAATTCACTTCTCAGGCACTGTCTCTTTATATGCTGTAGCATGAAGGTTGACATTGGATTGGACTCTTAAGCTTGGGACTTCCAGGAAACTCATCCTTATTCCATGTTACAAGCTTGTAGATGCTTTTGGACCGAGTAGCTGTGGCAGTATGTAATAATATTGTAGTATATATCTTAAAATATATATATAATGTATTAAAATATAGATGCGAACATCATGTGCTTATATTATATATAGAAGCACACACATACATACATATGTCACATAGATATATATATGTATGTGCTTGTGGCTATATGTGTGTATATTTATATATGTATATACCATGAGCAATGAAAGGACATATTTAAAACCTGAGGGATGAATAGATTGTAGAGTGACATAAATGTCTTGAACCATACTGGATGGGGCTTGGAGCAACCTGCTCTAGTGGAAGGTGGCCCTGCCTGTGGCATGGGGTTGGAACCGGCTGATCTTCAAGGTCCCTTCCAACCCAAACCAGTCTGGGATTCTGTGTATTGGTAAACCATAGCAGTATCACACAGTGCAGGGGGTTCTAGCTCTTGCAGAGGCTGTCTCAGTGCTCCAGGAATGAAAGGTGAATCCAAGGGTTGGTTGCATAAAGAATATTATATTCACTTTAATAGCAATAAAGTAGCAAGAGCTTCTAAAACATGTGCTGTTCTGGGTTTGACAAAAAGCTCAAACAAATGGCTCATTAAAAGGCTACCAATGTCAGTGGGAGCTTTTTATTTCCCCTGGTGTAATGTAGTTAAGCCTGTCACTTGTTACAGCTGGTAATGGCGTTCTCAAGGTTCCTGTTCCTGAATGCATGGAAATCTCATGTCCATTAAAGAGGAAAAGGGGGAAATTTCCAGATTTTATGGCTGTAGAGAAAATCTAAAGATTGGGAGCATTAAGGGCTAAAATCTAGCACAGAAGAGGAAAAGATCCTGAAGGTATTGTAAATCTTAGGGATCCGTACCACGGATTGTGCCTCCAGCAACCAGAGCAGCTGGTTTTACCCTTGCCAGCTGAGCAACCTCTGTAAATGACACGTAACACTTCGGTGGAGGTTCTGGCTTGCAGTTTCTATCCCTGAGCATCCAGCTAGGGTGCCTGTGCTAATGCAGGAGGGCTCGTTGTTTGCACAGCCTTACCCCACTGATGACGGCTTCATAAGCTCTTTTATTTTGTGCTTTTATTCAGTAAGCTTGTCAGCTTTTGTGTCAGCGCTGACCTCTGCTTTCGCCTTCCCTGCCTCGTCTGAAAGGGTCACCTCTGTCCCCATCATTTGTAGTAAAAGGGGATTGTGAAGAGACGTGAACTGACCGGCTGTAGGGCCGTGGGCTCCTACAATGCAGTGTAACTTTGCAGGGGCTGACCCTGTATACCCGGCGTGCCCAAAAACCACTGGAGTCAGTGTGAGTTTGGACTGCCTAAAGATGGGTTCAGGACTGAGCCTTTGTGACTGAGAAAATCCAAACAGGGAAAGAAATGATTCGGTCACTTGGGTTCCTCAAAACGGGCTGCGGCGCACAATGTGAGAACAGGTCAGCATTTCATATCTGGCATCTGATTTTCTGAACAGACAGAAAAGCATCCCATTAGTGAGACTGTTAGCTGTAAGATTCTATGCACAAATATATTGGGGCGGTGTTTAAATGCAGTGACTCGAGATAGCAAATAGATGTGGGGTTGTTTTTCTTTCCACTCATTTAATTGAAACCATGTTGAGAAGGCGTATGAAAACCATCACTCTTGCATGTATCTAAAAGGTAGCTTTGTGACGCTGAGAATGATGTCCAACCTAATAGCATTTCAGATAGAGGAGGTATTTTGGCTCATCTTTGACTTCCAGCTATATTCAGTTTCCCCGTGTGGTTATTTTTCTTGCTATTGTATGCATCCAGCTATCTGTTTCTTACTTCACTGTCTGGGAATACAAACCATTTTGTCTCATTTCAGACCTTAAAATGGATTGGACAAAAAACAAAAGGAAAGGGGGGAGGAGAAAGAAGTATTTTGGGTAGAACCTCTGTACTTGTTTCTGTGTCTTAATAAGTCACTTCTTAAACAAAAGGCTGAAGAATTACTGCCTCAGAGTATTTTGCATCTATATATATTCTGTATTTTGAAACATCTGCGTGCTGGGTGGTGGTTCATCAGGAGGGGATGAATGTAACCATTTTAGATGCTTAACTGGCTGTTGGGACTTGCCCAGTTTGTAATCATGGTAATTGCACATACAAATACGGCCGTGTAATTACATGTGCATTTTTGCATTTAGTTTCAGGAGCTCGTTTGGAAAAGTATAAACGCGGCCCAATAAATCCTTTATATTTCAGACTTCTGTGCTTTTATAACTCTATATAATTATGTAATAACATTGCATCTGGAGAGGTTTCACTTAAGTGAAAGCAATAAAGAGCTCACGTTAGATGATGTATTTTTTGAGTCAGCCCTACGCTAACTCGCGCAGCGCTGTGAGGTTGCCCAAGTTCAGCAGTGCTCCTGCACGAACATTTTCTGCTGAGAAGAAAGAGCGATTTAATATAAAACCAGAACTGGAACAGGTCGTTTAAGCTTCCACGAGGACTGACGTGATTAAATGGGTACTAATACAGTAAAATACGCACTGAATACTCCGCTACTCGGGCAGTGAAGACTTTTGCCGAGGTACAAATTGGACACTAAAATGAAGGAATTACTTATAAGAATAGCAAAAATAATAATAATAAAATATATATATAATAAAATAATATATATATAATAAAAATATAATAATAAAACTAATAATAGCAAAATTCCAGCTCTCTGAGAACAAACTTAAAGCATTATTATTGGCATTCATGGATTGAGATCAAGTAGACCCAAATTGATACTGCAGTTCATTTCTACTTATGTGTTCATACGTACAATTGTTTGTGGTATGTTTTTCTATTCCTGGAACGGTTTTCACAAACGTTGGGGATGCCTAATGAAGACTGACACCTTTTTTTTGTACCCAGTGTTACTGTAAACCAACAGTTAGGGCGATTCTGTCATTTCCCAGTCTGGGCTGCTTGCTAATTTCCCTTACGGCATCTTTCCCAAGGGATAGCATTACTGAGCTAAAGACAAGAGCTGAGCTCTGTGGATGATACAGAAACAGATGTTATATTTTGACACTCTAAAGGGGTGGCTTTCAAACCTGCTGAGCTTCGGCCTCCCTTCTTCATCTACCCTCACACAGGGGAGACCTGAAATACCCAGGAGGAACTGCGGATTCCAGCTTGTCTCTGAGGAAAGATAAATGTTGTATTAAATAGTTGCCTTTAATTCCGTGGTGGTGTTAGTTCAGAAAGCTCAGACAGAGGCGTGATGATGTGATCCTCTGGGGTAGTTTGCAGCACACCAAGATTTAACTCCTGCCAATAAACAGCATAAAAATGGTGTCACAGATGATAAGGAACAAACCCAGGTCCGGTCTGAATGGCTCTAGTTTAAGAGATAATTGCTGTTGCAATCTTTGTCATGGTTGTGGCAATAAAGAGAAAGGTCCCTTTTCCTATTTCCAGTGTTCTTATCGGCATCTATCGCAAATCCTCTGTTGCGCATCGATGCCAAAATCTTTTCAGCGTGTTTTAAAAGAAAATCTTCTAGCTCTTGTTTCTGTTGGGGTTAACATCCGTGTTATGCAGCTGCTTGGAAATGCGGTGCTGTTTTTACACCAAAAAGGAAAACTGTTTACTTCTGTGACATTTTTTGGCACCCTTTCTCCCTTTCCATGTAGACGGCGGCAGGCAGAGCTAGCAGGATGGTTCCTAATAAATTCCTGGATTTGCTGAGTTTAGCCTGGTCTTTACTCTTCTTGCCTGAGAGGGTCACAGGCAGTAAGAATGTGCTTGGTAATTGAATCTGCTCGCAGTGGTTGTGCTCAGCCTCAGCCCGCTCTTACAGCAATGGCACTCACTAACTACTCTGGCTCTCTGAGTTAGGCTCAGTCCCTGTTCTGGTCTGCATGAGCCCGGCTTCTTCTGCTTCAAGCCCCCTCAGCCTGGAGGAGAACCCCCCCATCACCTTCCCCAGGCTTTTTAGAGCTGAGAGAGGTTTAAGAAGTCACATAACTCGGGGCACAGCAGCGGAGGAATAGCAGCAGGGCATTTGTTAATGCCGCCTTTTCACACAGGCTCCTTTGCTGCATGGTTTATTTGACTGCGGGCAGAGATTACGCTTCATTTTGTTTCATGTGTGTGCTGTTCTGGCTGGAAAGTTGCAATCAGATCCTTATCGGGCTCATTTAACTGCCTCTCTGCCAGGGCTTGGCAGGGAGGTTGTAAAAGCCTGTCCCCAGCCCTGTCACCTTGTCGCACTCCATATAAAGCAAGACATCTCTTTTCCACAGGCTTGAAATGTTCTCCTTGTGCAATTATTTGTGCAAGTCAAAATTAATCATTCAAATGTCCTTGGAAAGCAAATGCAGGAAGGAGCTCGAGCGTAGCTGAAATTGCCGTTTCAATGCTTTTAGATTGAAGAAGCTACTGGCAGATAATAGTTTGGGGTGTTTGCCCTTCTTTAACGGTACTGCGCCCAAAAGTGCATCAGATATAGTGAGAAGCAATTTCTGACTGGGAAAGGGGAAGTTTTGGCATTTCAGTTGCTTTTCAAGCTACTATGTCCTTGAAATACACATTGCCACGCGATGCACAAACAGTAGTCCTATGGGAAATGACATTAAAAGCTGTTTTGCGATGACTTTTAAGCAGAAAATGAGTTTTACTTAGCCAGGGCTTGCACAGACTGTTTTTCCTTAGGTAGAAAACCACAGTAGGGTAATGAGAAATAAACCAAATCTTAGAACACCTTCCCCTCACTCCTCCCTTCTTCCGGGCTCAATTTCACTCCTGAATCCTCCACCTCCTCCCCCCGAGTGCCCCAGGGGATGGGAATGGGGGTTCTGACTGGTACATCCCACCTTGTCTCTGCTGCTCCTTCATCCTCAGGGGAGGGCTCCTCACACTCCTCCCCTGCTGCAGCGTGGGGTCCCTCCACAGGAGACCAGTCCTGCATGGACTTCAACAGGAGTTGTGGGGACTTAAAAACAATGCAGTGTGTAGATCTCAGAGCCTTGGTAAGAACTGCTTACTTTGCGCTTCATCCATGAAGAAACGTAAAAGCATGGCAAGATATGTTACACTGATAGTGAACGGTTGTGATTTTTTTTCAGCTCTATGGCTATTGCTACCAAGACAGCAATGACATCCCGGACACACTGACGACCATCACTGAGCTGGGCTCGCCTTTAGAGATGATCCAGCTTTTACAGACGTCTTGGGAAGACAGATTTCGAGTGAGTAACAACTGTTTGAAAAGGACTTCTGGGAGAGCAATGAATACAAAATAACATGGAGCATGAAGCAGGGGTTATGTGCTATGCAGTGCAGCTCACGTTATTAAATGTTTGCTTTGCATATGATCACATATTGGGTTAGAAACAGTGTTTAGCACTCCCTTTCTGCAGTGTTTAAGATACTCTGCTATTTTGTCTGTCTATGTTATCTGATTGTAGCCAGTTTTATGCTTTTTATGTGGTACCTTCAAACATTTCTTACTTGTTAAAGCTCAGAGGGCGCAGGATTTTTGGCATTGAGCACTGTGCTCTGTGACTGGGATTGAAACATTAGAAGGATGTTACGTTTTCCTCCTGATCCTTATCATAGGCTGATTGTATAATTGTTTTCTACTGTTTCCTGCTCTGTTCGTCTTTTACTGGGGAAGAGTGAAATACGTGGACACAGATCTCAAACCCAGGTTGTCCACTGTGTTGGAGCATGAAGATCACACCTAATTTGTCCAAAATGAAGCCAGACTGCAGCAATGCTTTGATCAAGACAATGCTGTCTTGCTCAGTGTATATGGGGATGTGTTGTTGGCTGAGGTTAATTCCCTAAGATGCTATAAGGCAGCAGCAGCCTTCATCTAAACCACTTTGGATTGCATGGCTACATCTGTACCAGAGAATTGAAAGTGTGCCTGACTGATCTCAGAGGCGAGCTGGCAATGTGCAGCCCATTCTGTACTATTGAGTTCTTGCACCCTTTGAATGCCCACTGGAAACAGCCGCTGGATGGTGTCTGGGGGTGGTGCAGAACAGCCTTGGTCTCGGTGCTAGCAAATGTGCGTGTGGGGTTAAGTTTCTCTGCCCAGGAATGTTCCATCCATCTATCTAATACAGATGGAGCAAGTGTGTTCCCTGTGCTAAGCTTCATCTCCTTTTCCCCGAAAGAAGTGTGGTCTTAGTAAGCAGTAGAGGGTACTTGTCACAGCTCCTGAAATACGGGACCTACGTTTGGCTTGTCCAGGGAATGCACACAATGGACTGTGACAGTGATTACCTATGAAGTGAATGACTAAAAGAAATGTTAAATTATGGGTTGTAAGCAGGGAAGTTTCCTTTTAGTATGGATTCTTCGGAGTGAGCAATTGCAGAGGGAGGTGAAGGAGAATTAGGTGAAGGTGCTGAGCTGATTCACAGAGGTGGAGTTAAAATGAACCGTTCCTGTGACTGCTGTAATGAAGTCTTAGGTAATGCCATGCTCATTAGCTTGTCTAGGATGCAGCTAGAGCAGAGAAGGTAAAAGTAAAAGCCTGTCTTCTTGATACGTGGGACGTGTTTGTGGTTCAGCCCTGAAAATGGTTGCATAAATATTTGACCTTATTCCTACAAATAAGAATTCCCTTGTGCTGAAGGCCTCAGCAGTGAGCTTGCTGCCCATATCAGCAGCTCTGTGCTCAGCAGAGCTCTGTGATACAGAGCAAGGCTTTCATCTGTGTGCTTAAAGCTTGCTGTAGAGGAGCGTTTGCAGTCCCAGCCTGGCAGCAGGTACACAGGGCAGCAGAATCCCACACAGGTTGCCTGTGTAGGAGCAGGGGCTTTTTGACCTTTGAGAAAAGGCAGTAATTGCAGGTGACAATCTGTGGTTTTATTCCAACTAGGTTCCAGGTTTGTTGGCAATTGGAGATACGCGTATTATAGGTTACTTTGGGGTGGTATGTGCTTTTTATAGAGAGGATATTGCGGGATGGCATGCGTGACTCCTGTGTTCTTTGAGAAGGAAGGAAAGGTGGTCAAGTGTGGTGTCTGCTAATCAGGTCTGTGTTCATCTGCAGGCATCTCCATGTGAACTGTGGTATCCTGTAAGTAGGATAAAAATGCTCTAGTCTCGTAAAGCAGGAGCATGATTATAGAAGTGTGAGATAGTCCTCGTGTTCCATGGGTCTCTGAGGGATAACTTCAGACATGCTCAGCTCCTTATGAAGGATGCATTTAGATACTCCGCTTAATATACCATTTATGCCCTGGGATTGAGTTTGGATTTGACTAAATCAGTGCCCGTGGCTTTAACAGTGTTTTTGAACAGAAAACAAAGATTATATATATGAACAATAAAAAGCTTGCTAGACTGAATAAGACCTGTTATTAATTTAGTACATAGAATAAAAATTCCAGTATTTAACTGTGTTCATATTAATGCTGCGTTTGCGTTAATGTGTTACATAGTGGACTCTAAAGGAATGCATGAATTGAAAACAGCGCTTTGGAAAGAGTGCTGAGTTCAACGTTCATCCACTTGGCTGTAAGAGTTATTCACGTTTCTAACCTGCATTTAAAAAGTGCAGCATCAGCGCAGAGCTCCCACCCCAGCCTCAAAGAGGCACATGAGGGTCCACCAAGGGGGATGGACACATGCCCTTACCCACTGAGGAGTTCCAGAGGAGCTGTGGAGCTCCTCTTCTGGGGATCTGCTTTCTTCTTCCATGGAAAAAGGCAAACCAGAGGAAACCAGTGGAAAAAAGGGTAGGAACCAGTGGGAGAAATGATAAAACAGTCAAAAGGCAGGATCAGCACAGAGGCAATACAGCCAGCCTCTGGAGCTCCAGACATGGGTGCAGGGCAGTCCAGCCAAAACTTCCAGACCTGGAGTTTGTAAAAGAGCAGAATCAGGCTGTGCGGTTAAGGCCCGTGCATTATGTGTTATTAAAAGTTAATGCTTTTATTTCTGTTAAAAGTAAGAATAGCAACAATGAGCCCTGCTTCAAGAATAGTGTGGGAAAGCACTGGTAAAGAAGCTTATTTTCAAGTCTCTAAGGGTTTTACAATCAACTATGTTAATCCTGTGAAAAATACCTTAGTTGCAACATTTGGTTTGGAGGATCAGTTATAATGCCTATATTAAGTCATATATTTGGCTTAAGTGGTTTCATTTATATGCTTTGCACTGAGAAAATAACACAAGGTACCCACATTTTTGCATTTCAGATCTGTCTCAGCTTAGTTCGGCTTCTGCATTATTTGGCTCACTCTCCTCTTGGCTCTGTGACGTTACTGGATTTTCGGCCCCGGCAGTTTGTGATCGTGGATGGGGAGCTGAAGGTCACAGATCTGGACGATGCCAGCATCGAGGAGAGCTCTTGCACCAGTAACAGCGACTGCTTCATGGAATTCCCTGCAAGAAACTTCACCCTGCCCTGTTCGGTTGAGGGACGGTGTCAGAGTATGAATGAAAAGAGGAATCTCTACAACGCCTACAGGTATGTGATCAGATAAGGTAGAGAATTAAGAGCAAGCCAAAAGTCTGCAGCATCTTTTCCAGTTACTCACATCACTGAGCACATATTGTGTCAGAACCATGACCCAGGAGTAAGTGAAGCCATGAATAATTGTTTCATTTGTGAAAATACATTGCATTTATAACTTGGGGAATGTTTTGCATACTTTGGGTGTGATTCAGCACTCAGTCTAAATTTGCTTTGGTTGAAACCCATTGAATTCTTCCCACAAGTAGAGATTTTCTTAGGAGTGATACAGAGGTGCCTGTGGAGATGGGGGCCCACCAGCTCTGTGGTGGGACGATTGGGGCAGTTCTTAGGGGTGAGTTAAGAAGGATCATCCCATGGTTTCCACCCCCAGCTGAGCAAAGGGCTGGCTTCAGAGGCAGAGTTAGAGCTCAGCTCTCATCCTGTGCTCCAGCTTGACCCGTATGCCAGACCCTGCCGTGGTTTGGTGATAACAAGCTCTGATGTCAGTCACTGATGATCTGGGGTGTAATCCCAAACCTTTCAAAGCAAGGGGTGCTCCGTTTCAACCCACTCTCCTGCTCTCCGCATGGGCAGGCACTGGGGGACTCACTCCTGGCGCTGCTGTGTGTAGGTGATGGGACACATGGGTGATGGGTCACGCTGGACCATGCTGAAGAAGGTGTTCAGCTGACACATCCACCTTCCAAATTTGGTTTCAAAGGTTTCTTTGGATTTACCATGGAGTCCTTCTGGGTGATGGCTTTGTGCTTGTGGTCTCAGCTCTCCCCCACTGGCCATCACTCTCCTCGGAGGGCTGTGTGGGATGCTGGGCGAGCAGGGTTTCCTGTTTCTGGGGAGCCGAGAGCTGATGCTCAGTGCCATGCTCCTCCTGCCAGTGCCCTGCTGCTGGGGCAGGCGGCTGCCTTGTCTGATCCAGATAGGAGGATGAAGGATCTCAAAGCAATGCCATAATGGTGTGCTCATTTCTTAGGCTTCCCTTTCAAGTATCATGCCATTCACTGCCTGCCAGACCACAGCGAGGAGAGGCTGCTCCAAAGAAGTCTTCTGCTTTGGTCCCAGGGCACTCACCCGCATGTGTGATGCATTAGCTGACCACACTGAAATGGGCCACACCACATGACAGCCATCTGCAGTTTGCAGCACAGATTTTAGTGTGTCCTGCAAAATTTTCCGTTTCCATTTGCTTGGCTGAAAGATCTTGCTTAGCTTGCTAGCTTTTGGTTAAGACCAGTAAAATATAGCAAATAAGAGACCTTTAATAGGCACCCATCCATCTTGGTCTGAAGTGGGGATGCGTCTGTGATGCGGTGGGCTTGTGGCAGGTTGCTGGTCCCGCTGGAGGAAACAATCTTTTTCTGTCTCTAGTTGGATGCACTCCGGTGTTGTAGAGCTCGAGATTGCCCTCAGTAAAGGGCTGCTGGTGCTGTTAGGTAGAAATCAAAAGCAGCAGTATGTCAAACAGTGCGTAAACCCCTTGTGATTTTAAAATACAGCATGCCGTAGCCTTGAGAGCATAATTAAAGCTATCTAGCTGGGTTCTTTATGAGGTAAATAATTAAAGGAGAGAAACCATTTAGGAAGAAAACTGTGTTATGCAAGAGCTGGCCCTTCTTGACTTTTGAATGGTTACCCTCTGTCACAAATGTGTCTCCATGGGTTTTCCTCCAGATGTTTGGAGGAGCAGTTTTCAAAGCACTGGACTGTTTCAAAAGTAAGGGTAATTAATGTTTTGAACTGTTAACTAGTGGCTGAGATGAATTCTCCAGCATTGACAATTCTTGAATAAGGATCAGCTAATTCTCAGGAAGAAAAAAGAAAGGAGGAAAAAAGGCTGTAGGAACAAATGTAAAAGGGTCTGGGAAGCTGTGTTATGCACATCACAAAGGATGCCACTGGCCCTGAAATCAATGGATAGCAAACATTCCTGCAACTAAGTTGTGCAGGCGCCAGTGTCTGTACGTGCCAGAATTTCACATGTGGGTGTTTGCACCCCACTTGCAGCACTGTGTGCAGTGCTGATGTTCCCAATGTAAGGACATGGAGCTGCTGGAGCAAGTCCAGAGGAGGCCGCGAGGATGCTCAGGGGCTGGAGCACCTCCTGTATGGAGACAGGCTGAGAACATTGGGGCTGTTCAGCCTGGAGAAGAGAAGCTGCGGGGAGACCTCAGAGCAGCTTCCAGTGTCTGAAGGGGGCTACAAGGATGCTGGAGAGGGACTCTTCATCAGGGACTGCAGCGATAGGACAAGGGGTGATGGGTTCAAACTGAAAGAGGGCAAGTTCAGGTTAGATCTAAGGCAGAAGCTCTTCCCTGTGAGGGTGCTGAGGCGCTGGCACAGGGTGCCCAGAGAAGCTGTGGCTGCCCCATCCCTGGCAGTGTCCAAGGCCAGGTTGGACACAGGGGCTTGGAGCAAGCTGCTCTAGTGGAAGGTGTCCCTGTCCGTGGCAGGGGGTTGGAACTGGATGAGTTTGAAGGTCCCTTCCAACCCAAACCATTCTGGGATTCTGTGATTCTGTTATATTGCTCTTTAGATTTCTAGATATATTTATATTGGCTGTTTCATACTCATTGTTAAGAAAACCTATCTAGGGATTAATCTCATATGGGAAAGTTGTCATGTAAGGGATGAAAAAGGAGTTACAATCTCAAGGAAGTATTCACTGTGTAAATAAAACATGTCAGCTCAGTAACACCTGTGTCTATGAGCAATTTTGGCTATCAGCAACTTAATTTTTAACGTGTGCTTATGGAAGATGTCCTCTAGTCTCCCTCCTGAGCATCAGTCCCTGGAGGTTTCTGTTTGACAGCGTTGCCTCTGTATATGAAAACCCATTTACTGTACTTGGCAGGTTAGAAGTAAAGCAGGGCTGTTTCCCAATTGTGTTCCTGTTCTGCTCATTGCCAAATATTAATGCCTAATAGTTGTGTATATATATTGTCAGATCCCAAACTGTCCATCTCCGTCTTAGGTTTCTATGACACTGAGTTCGCAGTAGGTAGGTATTATTGGCAAGGTAATAGAAATTTAAAGGAAAAGTGTGAAAATGAAGTGTACTTGAGCTGATGGTGAAGGCATGCTGTTTGGTTTTTTGCAATTAAAAGTGTTAAAATGGCAAATATACACTTACGAATGAATATTTACATGAATGCATCTTGAGTTTAGATTAATGATGAGGAAAAGAGAAGACAGTCTGAATGGCAGTGGCATTTAAACAATAGCAGAAGGCTTTCTCCTGGCAATTCATATGTAAGTCTAAGAAAACTATAGACAAGAAAATAACAGCCAGTTGTTTGAAATGAGCAGAAAATTGATCTATGCACTTTCAAGGTTTGAAAAACCCCCACAAGGCTTTTGGGTTTGAGAGCATCCTTTTAGTTTGTTAAAGTACAGACAGCTTTGCAAATAGTCACAGTTCAGTGCGCTTCACAGCAAGCTTCCGTGTTAATGGCACAGCTACACGTAGTTATAAGGCAGCATGGTCTAGCTCTGCCAGGCAGCTGGATGAATGGTCACAGCTATATATCTGAGTATAGAATATGATCATATTCCTTGAAAAGGCTTGTGAGCAATAGGAGTTTTATCCCTTATGGTGTTCAGTAGTTACCATACGCTTATAATCTCTCGTTTTGAATTTCTCAATATGAGTTCCTTTTCCATTGCAGGTTCTTTTTCACGTATCTTCTTCCACACAGTGCTCCATCCTCACTGAAACCGTTACTGGATAAGATAGTCAATGCAACAGGTAATCACACGAAACACGGTCATGGGGAGGATTTCCTTTTTCAGTGTGACTGTCATGTTTGCAATGGGAAAGATGCTGCTTTTATATTTGCTGCAATAAAACCAGATTGGTTTTCTACCCAGGAGAATATTTCCCCCATACAGAAAAGACAAGAATAGCCCCCATATACCAGAGAAATCCCGTTGGAGACTTTATCTAGGCTTTACGGAGGTATTTCTTTCCTCCTGGCACCTCAGCACTGGGGTGAACTGCATCACAATGCAGTTCCTTGTGGGACCTAAAGGAACCCCTGTCTCTGCTAAGCTGAATTTCGGTGACAGAAGCAGGTTACTTCCCCATTCATTGCCAATGGTGCCAGTGGTGCTTTTATATCTGAGAAGACAGAGGCAAGTGATATTACCATAGATCTTTACTAAGGTAATGCCTAAAGGACGAGAGTAGTTGCATGTGCCTGTAAATCTGATTTGAGGGTTTTCAATGCGTTGTTTTACACCTTATACTGTGCCATAGTATCTACTGTGCCATACTGTATTTGTAGTAAGTCAGGGATTTCATGTCCACATCACCAGGCTGCCAAAGAGTGAGGCACTGCTGGGCTCTGATTCTGATTTGGGCTTTATTCAAATGCAACCTTGTTTTGTCCTGTGCAGGCTCTTCTTTGTCTAACTCCTTTGTTTTCTGTGCTTTTAAAGGAGAGCTTCACTGGGGAATAGATGAGACGGCTGCTCAGCTAGAGAGAGTCTTGGATCTGTACAAGAGTGGAGAGTACCTACAGAACACGACCCGCACACCGAAAGCCGGTAAAGTGGTCTTTCTCAGAACTTGAGATCAGAGGCTGTCTGTATGTTGAGGTTTGAAAGGGCAAATGTGCAGAAAATGGAGCTTGGTGGCCCTGGAAATCATCAACGTGGTGATCTGCTGTCTGGTTTTTGTTTCCTGGGTGTCTTCTGAAGCTACTAAAAGTCGTAGCTGGACATCCATAGGTGTGAGCAGGCTGTAATGGGGATAAGGAAATCTAATGGAGCATATATCAGCATCAGTGTGGCAGCAGGACCAGGGCAGTGATTGTGCCCTGCACTGGGCACTGGTGAGGCAGCACCTCGAATCCTGTGTTCAGCTCTGGGCCCCTCACTACAAGAGAGACATTGAGGGGCTGGAGCGGGGCCAGAGAAGGGCACCGGAGCTGGTGCAGGGCCTGGAGCACAGTGTGATGGGGAAGGGCTGAGGGACCTGGGGGGTTCAGCCTGGAGAAGAGAAGGCTCAGGGGGGACCTGATCGCTCCCTACAAGTGCCTGAGAGGAGGATGGAGCCAGGAGGGGCTGGGCTCTGCTCCCAAGGAACAAGGGATGGGACAAGAGGAACCGACCTCAAGCTGCACCAGGGCAGGTTTAGATGGAGCTGAGGAACAATTCCTGCCCCAGAGGGTGCTCAGGCATTGGCACAGGCTGCCCAGGGAAGGGCTGCAGGCACCGTCCCTGCAAGTGTTCACACCCCGTGGAGACGAGGCCTCAGTGCCACGGGTCAGTGGTGGCCTTGGCAGCGCTGGGGAATGGTTGGACTGGGTGAGCTTAAAGGGCTTTTCCAACCTGGTTGATTCTAGGATTGCCTCCACATCAGGTTTGTGGAAAACGTTTTTCGTCACATCCGTGTACTTCTCTGCTGTTGTGTATCAGAACCCTGCCCTGACATAACTTGGGGGGAATCTAACCAAGATGCCATAACCCTCTGTGGATTTCCTGGGACTGACAGGAATTTCTTGCAATGTAAGCAGCTGTAGATTGGAAAACCGGAATTTGTGCTCGCTAGCAATAGAATGAAGAAGAGAAACAAAGACTGGATGAACACAAAGCTGCAGAATAGTGTCTTTTCCATAAAATCTCCCCAGCACCACAGGTATGTAAATGCTTTTCAAGCTGCTGTGATGCGAAGGGGTGCATATTCTTCCCGGAAGGATAGCTTGTGGAATTATGCGCATTAAAGACGATTATGTATGATGGAAATGACTCTTAAGTCTAACAATTGAAGGCTGGTTTGCAAATTATTTTTGTGTATGCACAATATTCGTGTCAGACTGTCAACGTAATTGGCTGCGACTTGATAGGAAAATTATGGCTTTGCTGGAAAAGCTCTGTAAGGAGGGAGAGATGGGTTCTAAATGAAGATGAATGTTGGCACAGGGGGTTTGAAAAGTTCAGTGAAGCATTTGCTCTGTGAAAGAGACACAGCAGCCAAATCCATTCCTGTCGTAGCGCTGTTAACCTCAAAGGGGCCATGACACCAGGGATGAATTTGACCCACTTATCAGAATAATTCCATATTTATTTTGTTGTAAAATTGGCAGGAAAATTGTTGCAGGTGTTCATTTAACTTTCTAATTTTCAGCTTTTCATCACAATCTGTGCTGAGTGACGCCTGTCAACACAGCCAAATGATTTTCAGCAGTACAATCAATAGTACAAACACGTCCTTTGTTGAGGAAGTGCCAGGAGGGCTGAAGTTTTTCTGTGGTGCTGGTTGATTCCAGATTGAGCTGCGCTATCAGGACAAGATGAAGTCTTGGATTTGAGAGGCTTGTCATGTTTGTAAAGAATCTCAGGGAGAGAAGCTTAGGACAATGGTAGTAAATGTAACAGTGCAGGTTTCTATTAATACAGAGCAGGGCTCCATGTATATTTGGCCGCTGTAATAATTACACTTTTTTGTGTTAGTTTAATTCTGTAGAGCCCTGGATAATATAACAGAGAATCTGCTACCTGTGTTCATGGTTAGTAACACCCTTCTGTGCAAGGAGCCCTTTTTATTCGTAGGACACTGATCATGGTTTTAGGCACTCTACAGCGTGAGCAAAGATGTTGAGAGCCCGCAGATGTTTTGTGTCACGTTTTTGGCCAGTCTGCATTAAAGACCACGAGTGTAGTATTAGATTCCTTGATAGGAAGATGTTCTCAACTAATAGCAAGCCTGAGGAATCGGGTATCTTAGTGGAAATTACACTTAGATTGAGATGTATTTTCAGACTTAGCTGCCGTGCCATTAAGATATGCAGGCCTGTTTCTCGTTTGTTCTAAGGCGACTTTAACCAAACAGAAAAGGGGTTGTAATTTATTTCTGTTTTAAGGCTCCCTTTCCGTGCCAGAAAAGTATGAAGAAGTCTTCTTGTGAGGGTGAAAATATGCCTACCTACCCGCTCGTATCTCTGTTATTCCAAACATATTCCTTCCTAAAATGGTATTTGACTATGCTAGAATTAGTTTAGAATAGCTAGAATATTTGACCATCCTAGAATTAGTTTTTAGTGTTCTAAGTCCAGAGATGATGGAATTATAAATTATTAATTATAAATTATCCCGAGATTCCGGAAGGAAGAGTTCTCCTGTGACACAGTGAAGTTGCAGGAGGAGGGGACAGTGCTGCTGGAAGGGACTAGTGCACAGGTTATCAATGTCTTCTGCCGCCAGGATGTTCCCAGCTGAGCTGGTGTCCTGAGCACCAAACCCAGGGCTGAAACAGGTCCAGTGTTCTACATAACTCTTGGTAGGCAATAGAGGAGAAGATGAGTGAAAAGGAACAACTGTGCTACTTTCCTAAGCTGTCAGTTGAGGTCCTGCTTTGGCCCCGTTTGGGGTCTAAGGGGACACCGTTCCTCTGAAAGCAAAGAAGAAGTGGTTTTAAAGTTGTGGGATTTTTTTAAAACCTTTTCTGCCTTGCTGTACATCAAAATGAAAGTTCAAGGAGACTTTTCCAACCCCAGGGTGCTAGGCTAAGGTAAAACTAGAGAGGATGGTTTGGTTTTTAAGCCACACTGGAGTTAATCAGAGCTTTGCATTCGTGTGCTGGTGTGCCAAGACCAGGCTGGCACAAGGTCAACTTGGTTTTGCTCCAAATAATGGAAATCTCACAAAGTGTCTGGCTCCCAGGATTTTCAGTCTCTCAAACAGTAGAAATGACAAGAATTAACAGTGCCAGTCTCCTCTGGCATCTAAAGGGTTTTGACAAAATAAAGCCTCCCTGGTGTATAACCTATCTTGAAATCCTAAAAGTGGAACTGAAGGAGAATTCACATCCAAGAACTGCAAGATTTTGTTTTGGTTTAGATTTTGGGAAAACAAAAACCCCACTGAAGGTTCATGTTATCACAGTATCACAGTATGTTAGAGATTGGAAGGGACCTCAAAAGATCATCTAGTCCAATCCCCCTGCTGGAGCAGGAATACCTAGATAAGGTTACATGTAATGGTGCTTCAGAGCTTGTCTTAGGTCTAAATCTGTTGTCTTGGATAGAGCATTGTAAATTTGTGCTAGGAAAGAAAAGATCATGATCTTGGGCATGCGATCTAAGGCCGTAATGAGAACATTAACTGAGGAAACAAGTCTGTTATCTATGTTAACCTATGTTTTTGAAAGGGAGACCTTGTCCTCTGAGCACCATGAAGTGAGAAAGGTGATATTGATAGTCATTAAGGAAGTGACATGAAGAATGTCGTGTCAACCCTAGCGTTCCCATAAATAAAGTTTAACAAGATGACATAGTCATATTACAAACGGTCTTGGATATTAAGCTTTCACTGTGCTTCAGTTGTAAAAGATTTTATAGTGCTGTAAATTATGTTATGCTCTGGACTTTGCTTTAGTATCTTAGAAACAGTGTAGAGGCGCGGGAGACATTCGATAGCTATGTATGTGTTCTGTAATCATAAATCATACTACTGTTAATGTTGAGATAGGAACATTACAGTGTTTAAAACAACACCATGAACAAATACGTTTATATTGCATTGACTGTTGGTCTCTCTTGCTGGAATCCAGAAGAATGTGGATTAAACCCATTTATTTCTCCTGACATGTTATCTTAAAAAGATTAAATCATTCCATTAATTCTTCAGATTAAGAAGACTATAAAAAAAAAATCTGCTGATGTTCATCTGTAAAGTCCTGCCCCAGTATCAACATTTTTATTACTCCAATTAAGTGACACTGATTTGTACCAACTGGGTGTCTGGCCCTTGAGCTAAGCCGCAGCCTCTCAGTTAACTCAGAATTTACTCAGAAATGCGTGAAATCAGCTAACACTAGTAAGTCGGATAGCTTTGTTATTCATTAAAGCTAATAGATGACCCATTATTAGGCCTGAGGGTGTGCAAGCCCAGAGAGAGGAGTCATTAGCTGCTGCTGTTAGTTGAGAGTTTGTTCTCGACGCTAAAATAGCTGGAAGGTTGGACATAAAGCAAAGACATGTTGTGTTTTCCTTTGTCTTAAAACAATTTGGCAGGATTATGCTGTACGTAAATATTTACAGTACAACAGCGTTTTGAAGAAAATATTCTGCAGGGTCACTATAGCAACCTGCTTAGGAAATCCTAAATCATAGAATCATTTAGGTTGGAAAAGACTTTTAAGATCATCAAGTCCAACCGCTCCCCCCGGAATCCTCTGAATCTGCAGCACTGAAGACGTATGGAGATGGTTTTCTTCCCTCTGGTGCTTTCCTTTCCAAATATTCCATCTTCTAAGGGCAAGGAGCCCAGGCAGCTTTGTGAGTATTATCACATTTCCAGAGGGAAGAGCCATCCCGTGGGCCCCGTGGCTCACCCCAGGCTACCAGGCAGCAATCCACCCAAGACTGATTGAAACTGGGGATAGAGAGTGGTGGTGGTTGTGCTCATATGTATGTGCAGGGTTGCTGCAATATTGTTTGAGGCAGTTTGTATATCCTGCTGCAGGCCACAGTGTCAAGGCTGACAGTATGCTGCTGAAGACTCAGCTGGGAACATAGTGCAGCCCGGTCCTTGCAAGCCCAGATTCCTGCTTTATCTGGCACTTGTGCATTTGGTGTTTCTTCCGCAGAGACATCACGGCTGCTTTGTGGCCAGTGGAGGGGAAAAGGTTGCGAGCATGGGCAGAAAGTCTCCCTCCATGCCCTCCCTGCCTTGTGCAGATGTTCTTTTGCATCAGCAGGAATACAGGACCTTTGCACCCATGGGGCTGTGTAGTGAGCAATTGTTGTTGCTCACATGTACCTCCGCTGTTGTGCAAACCATTGCTGTATTCGCTGAGCAACCTGTGCTGCTGTCTGTAAGCTTCTCCAGGTCCCACTTTGGCAGCGTACAGCAAAATGCCTTCTGCTGGCGGGTTAGGTCCTCAGCTCCTTTGGAGAACACTGAAGAAATCACCGGTGTCTCTTAACAAATGTTGTAGGCATGTCTTTAAGCTTAAATACCATGCACAGGTGACTCTAGACACCTTTTGGCTCATCCGTCTTCACAGTATCATCGTTTTGATGAGCAAGTGGGGCAGATGCGGCTTACGAGCATCTATGGCACTGATTTGAGCTGGTTGCCTTCAGGACTTTGGTGTGTACTGCAGAGGTGGCTGTGGGTGCAGAGCTGTGGGAGCAGACCCGGGATGAGGCAAGGAAAAACACTCCAGCTGTGTCACGTTAACGGGAATAAAATGCAAGGGAACATGTCGTTCTTCTCCTTATTTATTTGTGTTCCGGTGACAGCCTGCATACCGATTTAAATATGGCTCTACTGTAAGCACAATAGAAGCATACAAAAAGAGGCAAGCCTTCCTTCGCTTCCAGCCTGCACGCAGGAAGCAGCCAAAGGACGGAAATACTCACCAGAGGAGCAGGGCTATCTCCCAGTCTGACGGCAAACCCATGTCCTGCCAGGCCTTGCCTGGCCTTCCAAACAGTTGGGACTCGTCAGAAATGATGGAAAGCAGAGACATGTGGGATAGGCCTAGTGTGTCCTTGTCTCAGACGTCCCAAAAAGTAGCTTTCCGTAGCACAACTGTGCTTATGGCTCTTTGAGGCTCATTGTCAGAGGCATGTTTAAATGTGAGGTAGAGGAGCGCGAGGGAAATTTCAGCCTAAGCCATAAAGCACACTGAAAACAGAAGTGTATTATTGTCCTTCTAGGTTCCCATTCTGTTTTCCATAAGCTCCCTGGGAATCGGTGGGGACTGTAAAGCAAAACGCTGCTCAATGCCGCTTCTTGCCGAGATTGGCAAGATCAGGCTCTTTCGACTTACTTGTAAGCAAAGCAATTAAAAGCAATTCCAGAGTCAGCTGCCAGCGTTCCTCTCGAGAGTGGAGGAAAAGAGGAGGGAGGGAAAGGAGCAACGTGATTTCTCTCTCAAGGATGAACATTACCGTGCCTGTGTCATTGACCCATGGTGTATTGGCAGGTGATAGCCAGAAAAAAGAACTGGGCAAATCTCCAATGAGTAGCTGTAGTTGGTAGTAAAACTGCAATCTGGCTGCTGTGGCTGAAATAAACGGTCATTAGGCCTGATTAAAGTCAGATTTAGGGTGATTCAAGCAAGCTGAAAGGGAGAAACCACAGGCAGTTTCACATAGTTTATTATATACTTGTGGAGTTATTTATATGACTCAGTCTAGCACAGTGAAAATGAGTGTGTTTAGGGATTGTAGTCGGCTTTGGGACAATGCAGGTGATTTCTGATGGAAGGTGTAGGCCAGGATAATACAGTGTTTTGACTGACCAGAGCAAACTTGTAAAATATACTAGAAATCTGTGACAAATATCCCAAACCCAAAGTTTTGAGGATTGCCCAGATTCAGCAAGATATTTTAAAGCTTCACGATGTTTACAGGGCAGGAAGAATGTTTCCTAGCAGGGTTTATTTGTATAACAGTGAGCAGCAAATTGGCTCTTGTGGGTTATTCTGGAGTAAATCTGTTGTGACATCAAGATCAGGCTTAACTGTATTGCTTTTATTTGCTCCAGTCCTTACAGAACCAGTAGATGGAGAAAAGGATTCTTTTTCTGTTGTGATGCCAGGAGGAGTGTCGGGCACTTCTCTGATCTATTCCTGGCCATTACCTTGATAGACTTTAGGCACTCTGTGTCAGGTTACGTGTATGTACGCAAAAGTGTAAATTTATGGCTGCGTTTATAGTATTAGGCAAGTATTTATTGGTTTTAAACACCATTAGTCTGGCAATCGACCAGAACTTTGACCTTTTTATGATGTGATTTACTGCCGTGAGCCTTCAAATTCCATGGACTCCATTGAAGCAGAGTTTCAGGTCTCGGCAGGACAAAAACCTGAGCTGGAGCTGTCTTGAAACCAGCAGAGTATTGCTTAATTGATCAAGTAACGGCGGTGGAGTGACCAAGAGGATCATTTAAGGGTGTAGGGGAAGCCTGGCTGTCCTGCAGGCTGGGGCTAATGTCATTGCCAGGGCACTTCTCGGTGGAGAAGCCCTCAGGTGTCCTTACAGTTAGATGAGAGGAGGGCATTTCTTCACAGCTCATACAAATAAGGGCTAAGAGGTCAGCTGCCAAATTTGTCACTGTGTAAACAAGAGATTCCAGGGGCTCTGCTCCTTGCTCTGCTCGAGATAAAGGGAGCTATGGAGAGAGATGTGGTTTCCTCAGACCAGTGCTTGGTTGGTGTTGCAGTCAGTTCCTGCTCAGTTCTGACTGTAATCATAGAGTCATAGAATGGGCTTAAGCTCATCCAGTTCCAACCCCTGCCACGGGCAGGGACACCTTCCACTGGAGCAGCTTGCTCCAAGCCCCTGTGTCCAACCTGGCCTTGAACACTGCCAGGGATGGGGCAGCCACAGCTTCTCTGGGCACCCTGTGCCAGCGCCTCAGCACCCTCACAGGGAAGAGCTTCTGCCTTAGATCTAACCTGAACTTGCCCTCTTTCAGTTTGAACCCATCACCCCTTGTCCTATCGCTGCAGTCCCTCATGAAGAGTCCCTCTCCAGCATCCTTGTAGCCCCCTTCAGACACTGGAAGCTGCTCTGAGGTCTCCACGCAGCTTCTCTTCTCCAGGCTGAACAGCCCCAATGTTCTCAGCCTGTCTCCATACAGGAGGTGCTGCAGCCCCTGAGCATCCTCGTGGCTCTCCTAATAGCTTAAGAGGAGATCCCGTGTTAGCTTCCCAGGGTGGCAGGAGTGCCTTGCAGGTTTGGGAGCTTAAGTTAGGGTGCAGGGCCGTGGTGTGTCCCATTCTTTGCTCCTTGCAGCTGCCTTCCCATGGGGATGCTCCTGGGGGAAGGCACTCTCAGGCAGCTACCCCTGCTGCCTGCCATGCAAGTAGGGAGAGGGGCTGCCTCCCTGCCTTTCCCACTCCCTGCATCCCCCTCCTCTCCCTGCATGCAGCATAGATCCCCAAACTGCAGGCATTCTGTGGTCTTTGCCTGTTCAGGAGAGCTGCCAGAAGCTGCTTTTGTGGCGCCTGTGTGAATCTCTGCTTTCACTTAGACTCCAGGGGCTTTGTTTTCACCTGTGTGGCACGTGCTGATCTCCGAGCCAGGAAAAATGCTCTTTGCATGTGGGTTGTGCTGCTGTGTGCCTGTTACACTGCCCTGTTCCCAGGAGTCATTGCAGATGGTGATGGTTTCGCTCGTGTAGATACTGGCAGGGAGTGGGCAAGGACAGCCACAGGGCTCTGCTGTGTGTGAGGCCACCCTAAGGGCCAGCGTGGCGGTTTCAATCCTCTCTTGCCACCAACAAGCCAGGCCCTTGCTGTCACCATTGCAGTTATTCCTGGTCCAACTCTGTCGATTAATGTGTCCCAAGCTGCCCAAATGATTTACCAGGCTCAGTGTCGTGGTTTAAGCCCCGGCTGTAAATTAGAACCACGCAGTCTACTTCCCCCCCCCCCCCACTCCCCAGAGGGATGGGGAGGAGAATCGAAAGAATGTAACTCCCACGGGTTGAGATAAGAACAGTCCAGTAACTCAGGTATAACACAAATCACTACTGCCGCCACCAATAATAATAATGATAAGAGAAATAACAAGGGAAGAAAATATGATACCGCTCGCCGGAAAAGAGCCCGACCGAAAAGAGGACGTGCCCTTCCGGGTAGCTCCCAGTTACATCCCCGGGCATGACGTGCTGTGGTATGGAACACCTCTTTGGCTAGTTTGGGTCAGGTGTCCTGTCCCTGCTTCCTCCCGGCCCCTCCTCCTCCCTGGCAGAGCATGAGACTCACAAAGTCCTTGGTCAGTCTAAACATCAGTGTTATCAGCTCTGTTTCGAGGCTAAAAGTCAAAAACACAGCACTGCACCAGCTACTAAGAAGGAGAAAAACTGACTGCTACTGCTGAACCCAGGACACTCAGTTACCTTGAAAAAGTCAATGGAGGGGGAGAACTTTAACTCCTACATCTGACAGAGCCCTGTGTCCCATAAATCACTGCTGCTCTTTTTAAATCTGTTTACGTCAGGGAGAACCTAACCCCTGACAGCTGTACTGGAGGCAGTGCTGAGGAGCGTATTGAGAGGCATATCTGTGAGCAGAACATTTTAAACATTGAATAATGACTCAAAATAAGGCTCTTCTAGATGGGCTTCTGCCTTGCATGGAGAAAAAGACATGACATGACATGAGGCTGCTCTGATGGTGTCTGGGGGATGCTGCAGCTCCCTCCCAGCCCTGGCACAGAGCCTGGCATGCTCCAAGAGTTTTCTTGGAAAGGGCTAGGGCATGCTCCCTGCTCATGCAGAGAACCAAGTAGGTGCTTCGTCTTCTGCTGGTGTACAAGGGCCATCCTTCTGTAAGCATCCTCTGTGGCGTGGGGTTTGGCACGTAAAGTGTTAGGGGGAACTTTCGCAGCCATGAAAAGTTGTGGGTAGTCCTTACTTTGCATGCAGTCAGTGTGGCTTGTACACTGATACAGACAGTGGCACATGGTGCCACTCTTAATGTATCAATATGAATAATTTGTGCTCATCATTTTAGTGACATTGGCTCAAGGTACAAATCGATACTCAGCAGTTACCGTAGAGAGATTAGAGAATATTATTCAGTTCCATTCAATTACTGTTACACTGTACAGATGATACGGAAATTGGAAAAAAGGGACTTTAGCTATCCAACCAGTAACAGTTTGATTTAGGCTCTGACTTTTCTTCGGGAGAATCACAGGATCAACCAGGTTGGACAAGACCTTTAGGCTCATCAAGTCCAACCATTGCCCAGCACTGCCAAGGCCACCACTAACCCATGGCACTGAGGACCATACGGTGTGTGAACACTGCCGGGGATGGTGACTCCAGCACTGCCCTGGGAAGAGATGCATATACATTTTTTGATGGAGAAATGACCATTAGTAATAGGGAACTACATTTTTTTTCTTTCATGTGCATGAATCTGCCATTTCTGAATTAATGGAAGCTCTTTTGCCTTTGATTGAAGTGGGACATGAGCAGCTCTGATTTTGCTGTTTTGGAACGTTTCTTATGATACTTTTAATGAGCCGGGCTTAAAATAGAATGTATTTACTGCATTTGTTTCCCACTATTTCAGACTCTGTGGTGTGAATGAGCACTTCTGGATGTGTGTTTCTTTTCCCACTTGAAATACTGGCAGTTTAGAGTAGAAGACACACTCGCCTTTGACTTGGTGGTGTTTGTACAATGTGCTGTATGAAATGCTAGCAGGCTTGAATCTGCAATGTCAGGCAGAGAATGCCTCAACTGAAGCGACTGAAGAATAGGCTGCGAGTCAGGGCAGGCAGCTCTGGTTGCCATAATAGATACAATTAGAAAAAATAAAGAGTCTGTTAAGTTTCTTGAATAGGATGGGGGGATGAAAGGGAAGAAACGAGAGGGAACCGTCAATTTGTGCATCTGGGTGATAAATAGAAATGTTTATAAGTGATGAGTTGGATTTGCTGATGCATTCATTAGAGAAACCCCCATCAGCGGATGGGAAAGAGAGAGGAGCTGTGAACAGAGAACAAGGGGCAGCTCATAAAGGCAAGTGAGACTGAACGGCAGCCAAGGGAGAGGAGTAACGGGCAGGGCAGCGCGGAGGCGCGGGGCAAGGACCATGCTGACATGCTCCCACTGCTTGTTTTTCTCCCCCTTCTCTTCGGAGGCCCATCGAGCGACTCCCCCTTTGTGCTAATCTGAGCAAGCAAGAAAAGTTTGCTTAATTAAAAGCCTGTCTTTTCTCCCATCTAAAGGAGCCTGAGGAAAATAGCATGCTCTTCTGAAGGAGAGGGAGGGCTGGGAACGCCTGGTCGGGTCTCACCCCGACAATCCTGCTCACTGTGAAGAAGTAGGACAGTGAGTCGGTTCATTCAAGTGGATGCTGTTTGTTCAATGGGACATTCTTCCTGTAAAACTCCTAATAAAGCCAAAGCCTTGCCTACGCAGTGGGGAAGGGGAAAGGGTTTTGTGCACAGGCTGTTTATTTGTAGATGCTTTCTGGAGGAAAAGGTGAGAAGAAGAAAGGAGGAAAGGAAAAGGAAAGTAAGGTGCAGAGCTGTAAACACTTGGGAGTAAACCAGGACTGGAAGTGTAGCCCGTCACCTTTTCCATCACATATCCTGCTTCTAAGCTGTTACAATAAGCCTTGCCTTTTAAAAACAAGCAATTTGGTGGAGCTCTCAAAACGATTGCTTTGCTCTGATTATTTGCAGAGTACAGACGGGTGCCTGAAGCTTTTATTCCTGACGAGAACTACAGATGCTGGCCATCGTACCATCATAAGGGCTGTCTCCTCTCGGTGTTCGATGTCAATGAAGCCATTGAGATCTGCGATAGCTACTCCCAGTGCAAAGCTTTTGTCCTTACCAACCAGACGACTTGGACAGGTAGGTCATGGATGTTGTGGGGCAGAAACAGCAGCTCAGTCACGTATCTGGATGCTTTAAGTGTTTTAATACAGTCTGGGGGGAGTCCTGGGCTGGGCTGTGGGAGCCACCAGCTAGAAGTGGGATAGTTTCTGATGCTCCAGGTGAGGCTGTTTTGCTTTTGATGGGGATTCTCTTTGCCCGCTCTCTGTACATCTGCAATCACAACATGTCTTAACCTTAAAGTCAAAATCTGCCCTGTGTGCAGTTAGGTGTTTTAGTTGTGCTTAGCTAAGCAGCATAAATACACATCACAGGCAGGCTTATATATGCGCCCGGTAGGTCCCCAGCTCTGAAAGCACCATAAATAAGCAGAAACTTCAGGCAGTTCATACACTTCAGAGTGGTTTAGGTACTGCTATGGCTTTCTGCATTAGTTTGTGATTCTGGGAGGTGTGACCAGAGACTTTCATGGAACCTAAAAAAACTAATGTACGTTAACCTGTGGCTAACTGGTGGCTCTTAGATCATCATGTCCGACTATATCTGTAGCCAGACTACTAAAGTTAATTAATACACTAAAAAAATAATTATTATGGCACAGGGAAATCCATAGGAAGTTTAGAGCAGCTCCTGTCTGAGGTTACAATATCAAAAGCAAATGAGGCATAGTAGTCTTGGTCTTGTTTACCATTCCCTTTACCATGTTGTTCCTGATGCATGAGCACTTGGGTCTCTGAAATGCAGCATGGGAATTTGCTCAGTTGAGGCATCCCATCTGATGCTTTTGAAGAAAGCAGTGTTATGGGAGCCCTTTAGAGAGGCAGCCTGGGAGTAAACAGCATTTGATTTTCCTGCAGTTAGAGAGGGGAAAGGCAGAGGTTGAACTGACCTGGAAAGTACCTCTGAGACAAGATACAAGAACTGTGCTGTGGTTCCCACACATACTGGTGGGTGAAACCTCACCACTTTCGTTCCGCATTGACCTTTGGTGTATGTATGGCAGGTTCCTTACACCACCCAGGCTGTTACCACTTGCTGGTGTTTGTGTTCCAGGAGCAGAAACCTTGTTCTAGCTGGTTTAAAACCCAGAGTTACAAAGCGATCAGTACTTCGGAGCAAGTTCTGTTCAGCATGCGTTGCACTGACCAGTTTTGCAGAGATTCAGGTACACAGAGATGATTCTGCTCCTGTACAATCAGGTTAAATCCTTCCTAAAGCCCTGAACTCAAGCCTGGTTTTATCAGTGGGATAGTCTTTAAACAATGTTTTAAGATTGTGTGACATGTGTGTTAAAATCTTCATTTACTGTTAGCTGTGCACAGCCGCATATTGACCATAATAAATGTAGTGAAACCAGGGGAGATTTGGTGTCATTTTAGATGAAAGCGTTTCAGGTTTATACCATTTGAAGCTGAGGGACAGTTCAGTCTTGGGCTGCCTGAAGAATGCACAGGGTGAAGAAGAATGTGAAGTTACAGTATTTTAAGGTAGGCAGCATTTTGCTCATCACTTCTAAATCACTTCTTTTCCTTTCTCCCCCTTTCCTACTCGGTGCAGGTCGGCAGCTTGTCTTCTTCAAGATGGCCTCAAATCATATCATGCCTGATCCTGACAAGATAACATATGTGAAGGTGACAGACTGACACCTGAAGTGGCTCGGTCTGACATGTGAGTGATAAGAGCTGTTTGTGTATAAATATAGGCAGCTGTTAGGTAGAAGGTGGCTGTGGCCAGAGGAATAATTGCACTATTACTCATTCTAATCTATAGAGTGCTAAAGAGAACTTTAAAGAAATGACCTGCATGACCAGGATGAATGTGCAATAGAACAACGTTTTGAAAATGTGATTTTTATTTTTATTTCTATTTTTTTTTAAACAAAGCAAAATACAAAATATGATACACTGTTAGGGAATCATTTGGGTTCTGAATCAGCTGGCGGCTCTGGCTTTTCTGACCAAGGGTAGCATGACGTTTATGACCTGTACATGTATGTACAGGGACCGGAGTTGTTCATTTCTATGGGAAGTCTGTATCCTCCACGCTGATACTTACTTGGGCACATAAAATCACAACGGAGTAACTGAAATATGTCAGTTTGTAAGCTGAACAGTAAACATTACTGAAGACAATCAGCATTTGTGTTACAGCTATCAAATATGCAGTGCCTACCTGTTGGTCCAAAGGAAGGAATTGGTTCTGTTCAGAATTGCAAGACTGCGGGTAATTTTCCTCTTTGCTGCCAATGTTATCATAAAGTTTCATTTCTGATTTCAAAGAGCCATTTTGTGGGTCTAGCAAATCACATCAGTATATGAATAGCCCCACTGAAAAGGTAGGGACTTACCCAAGTGCCGGCTGCTTTGCTGAATAAGGATAGGCCTAAGCATATGCTTACAATTAAGCCTGTGCTGAAGACTTCTGTTGAAGGGAGTTTGAATTGTTCAGGAAGCCACATCTTGGAGGGGCTGGCAGAGCAGTGCAGCTGGTGGAACAGGACTGGCTGAGTGACTACCTTGCAGTTATTCATATTTTTTTATCATCAAATCCTTGGTTTTCTAAGGCACCGCTTGCTAATTCTTAGAATGAAGGAAGTGAAATGACCTTAATAATGTCGAATGAATGCTAGCCTTAATTCTATATAAATGCGTTTTACAGGCATGGTGTGTCTAGAGAATTTGCTTTCAGTGAAAGCAATAAATGCTTAAGTGACCAATGTCATACTGTTTTGTAGATTGTACAGTCAGGATTAAAAAAAAAAGGTGCTTTTGTTTCTCAGAATGTTTATTTTTGTAAAAAAAAAATAAAATAAAAGATAAATACAATTTCTTTCATACTTGATTGTTTTCTTCTTTGTGTTGTTATGTCTAAGCCTTCACCGGATTTAGGTATTTATTTACGTGTTGTACGTAAACATAATGCTGGAGGGATTATGACAGGGGCTCTTGGTCCCAGGGACTGTAGCAACAGGACAAGGATGATGGGTTCAAACTGAAAGAGGGCAAGTTCAGGTTAGATCCAAGGCAGAAGCTCTTCCCTGTGAGGGTGCTGAGGCGCTGGCACAGGGTGCCCAGAGAAGCTGTGGCTGCCCCATCCCTGGCAGTGTTCAAGGCCAGGTTGGACACAGGGGCTTGGAGCAAGCTGCTCTAGTGGAAGGTGTTGTTGCAGGTGTTGGAGCTGGATGAGCTTTAAGGTCCTTCCCAGCCCAAACCAAGCTGGGATTCTGTGATTGTATAAGCCTGGAGTACTTTTTCCATGAAGGAGCTGATGTTGTTACAGGGGCTGCCGGTGAAGGATGTGTTACTGGGGTACCTGGTGCCTTTGTCTACTACTCAGTTGCCTGTCACGAAGCTACTGACTGTTGAAAGACAATGCTTGAGTAGCCTTTCCTGCTCTGTGGTTTGAGTCATGCTGGTAGCCATCTTTTAACGTTTGGAAGGGGCGAGGATGAGAACAGAACAAGGAAATTACTCTTTGGGTTAAATGGTGTGTATTCTTTACCAAGGAGGGTCAGAGAATCATAGAATCCACCAGGTTGGAAAAGACCTTTAAGATCATCAAGTCCTGCCTTTACCCCAGCACTGCCAAGTCGAAGGTGGGTGGCAGTGTGCCCATGCAGGAGAGATGGTCCAACAGTGACCCTGTCAGCAGCGGGTTTTGTCTCACTGTGGTTTCCCTGAGGTCACGACTACCCTGAGGGCTTCTGCAGTTGACTGGACTGACAAGCTGTAATGGCTGTAACTCCCAACTTGTCAAACCCGCAGCCGTCACAGCTCAGCTGATTGTGTCGCCCTGCACTTAGGAACCCATCAATCATGCTGTGGTAATAAACAAACACCGCAGATTCTTTTCAAATTGCTACATAAATCATGCCAACCCATACTGCACAGGTCATTGCAGTGATACCGGTTGTTGGCACTGAGGTGCTGGGATGTGTTCTGAAAGGTTTTAACCTCCTGTGATTGCCTTCCCATTCAGCACTGTGCACCGTTCCAAGAAACACTCAAGGTTTTAAGGCAATGGGAATGGTTCATTTCTTTAATTGCATTCCTGGGTAAAAAAAATCAATATTTAAGAGGGAAAAAAAAAGATATCTGGAGTAAGTTTAATTTTTTAATGTAGTAATCAGGTAACTTTGGAGGATTTCATCCCCATCACTTTCCGCACATGCTTCTTAAGTCAGGAATTGTTTATCCCTGGAATTAAACAGACTTGCCAAACCAATTTTCATCAGCTTTTGCAAAAAGAGATCAGGTAAGCAAGAAAGAAATGCAGCCGGGAGCCAAGAAGCTGGATTCTAAATTTCAGTGGTAATCAACTTTATACAGGCAGGTTTATAACTCTTGGAGAGTAAGGCTTTCCAGTGGAAGCACTGATTGAAATCTTAATGGGAGGCGTGATATTACAATAAGTGAATTTAATAGCTGTAGTAAGCTCTGCTAAAAGTCTTCATTTATGGGAGAAACTGTCCTTGGCAGCAGTGGGTCTGATTCAGCCAAGTGCCTGGCTGGTGCCTGTGGCATGGAAAGCCCTAAGAAGCCACAGAGGAGGAGGAAGCAAGGACTAAGTGAGCTGGTGGGGCTGGGGCAGCCAGCCTGGGAGCTGCTTCCCCTTTGCTATGGAAAAGGCATTTCTATCTGGTTTTCCGCCTAACGTTTTGACTGCTTTTTACATTTCCTGGCTTCCTTAAGCCACACGGTAGAAGCATGAAAGAAGACACCCAGAGGGCTTTAAAGGACTGGTGTCTGCGTGCGTGCACACACGTGTGGGTATGTGTATGCGTATTTATGTGAGTGTCACGCTGAACAGGGAGAGCTTATTTCCTGCGTGAAAAACCAATTGGCTGTGCACAAAATGAGGTGCTAAACAGGATGTTGAGTTCATCTGGAGAGGTGAGAGCTGTGTGCAGCAGTGGGTGCTGCAGCTCTGCGAGGGGCTGTGCTGAGAGCTCAGTCTATAGCCCAGAGCTGCGTTGGGCTGCAGCTCGGAGCACCTCCAGGAGCTACCTGTCTCCGTGATGGATTGGTGAAGGGGAGACACTAACCCAGCACTGGGAACTGACTCCAGGCAATCACCTCTGGCCTGACATCCTGAGGGTTGTAGTGGAGATGTGCCAAGAGCTTTGGTCTTCGCTTAGACCAAAGTTAAACTATGATGTTCTGGGTTTCAGTATCTTGTCTGAGCCTACTGCTTTCTCTCTGGTCATTTTGCAAAGCTTTCTCCCCAACTTCAGTGTGTCGTCTTGAGTGCAATGCTGAGGTTCTCATGTATTCAGCTCCAGAAACAGGCTGTAACAACTTAAATCACATCTAAGAGAAACCTGTGCTGAAATTGGTGATAGCACCACAAGCATTCATCAACCAGAGAGAAAGCTGGAAACTTGTGGACCCTGTTGCCAGCTCAGTTGTTCGGGTAAGGTAGCCTAGAGAGTGAAGGGGGTTGATGGGCACTGGTGAATAATCTCAGAGAGGTTCTTCCAACGTGAGATAAAGGACTTCAGTGTGAAGTACTATTCCTAGCGTGCTTTGCCCTGCCTCTCCCTCTTTCACTGAGGCATTTTGCTCAGTACTTCTGCCAGCTGTGACCACCAAGTTTCCTATAAGGTCCATGAGAAGGACAGAAGAATGAGGTGGAGGGAGGGCAGCAGCCCGAAGCAAAAGCAGGTCTTCCTATGGCCGGTTTATGTGGTCAGAACTACGGGGGACCGCTGTCTTGGAGCAAGACATGGTAGGTGCACAGTGAAGATGTACTTGCTAAATCTGTGTGTGTTTTCAATAGATTCTTGTGGAAAATTTACCAAAGTCAGTGGAAGAGGCCGGTGAACGGGCCAGGCTTTTGACTGATTGCTGTATCCTCTATGTGCATTGGTTATTCTGAATTATTTTCTTGAGCTTCTGTGGCAGGGAGAGTAAAAACAAATTCCAGAAAGCATCAAAGATAAGAAGGTTGATATTTATCTATCAGGGACTGCAGCGATAGGACAAGGGGTGATGGGTTCAAACTGAAACAGGGCAAGTTCAGGTTGGATCCAAGGCAGAAGCTCTTCCTGTGAGGGTGCTGAGGCGCTGGCACAGGGTGCCCAGAGAAGCTGTGGCTGCCCCATCCCTGGCAGTGTTCAAGGCCAGGTTGGACACAGGGGCTTGGAGCAACCTGCTCCAGTGGAAGGTGTCCCTGCCTGTGGCAGGGGTTGGAACTGGATGGTCTTAAAGGTTCTTTCCAAGCTAAATCAGGCTGGGATTCAATGATTCTCAGTCAATGCAGCCTTGTGTTCATACCAGGTGAACAAAGGAGCAGACTTAGTGACTGAACAGTCAGGCACAGACAAGCATCCTCTGTTACAAGCCAAAATGCTTACTCTTCTTCTACTGTGCTGACCCTACTAACATTTATAAGGCCCCACACCTTCATGCACTGTTGCTATTTAGAGCAAAGACGACACTCCTGTTGATAATAATTTAGATAAAGCAAATGATTTAGAGGACTTGTAATTCAAAGCATATGGAAGAGCAAGCAGCCAGAGATCACGTTGTGTTGCCTGCCAGAAAGAAATACATGAACACAGGGATGTTCAGACTTTAGTAGGGAGAGCCTTATCTTGGATTCCTTAGCACTAAATTCTGTGGAGACTGACTAAAACCTACTACCAGGAGGAAAAAAAGAGAAAAAAGGAAAAATTGAGTGGCAAGACTGTTCACAAGTTTTTCCAGGAAAACACAGCCCTAACCTTTTGGTCAAAATGTGAAACAGTGTTGAAAGAAGTCAAACACTTGAGTTGAAAAGACTCAACTAAAGTTTTCATCAGTCAGCTGCAGAAAGAAGAAACTGGGGCTCAACCAAGAAGAGGAAGGTTTGTGAAAAGCAGTCAGTATATGAAGGCTTTACAATCAGATGCTGCTGACTGGGTTTTTTTGAGATGGGATTATTTGATCCTTTATTTCTGTAAGGAAACATCTT
This sequence comes from Psittacula echo, assembly GCF_963264785.1. NCBI lineage: Eukaryota > Metazoa > Chordata > Aves > Psittaciformes > Psittacidae > Psittacula > Psittacula echo. The sequence continues at coordinate 734,423 of NC_137738.1, read as the reverse complement.
TTTTTCCTCTCCCTGAGTTTTAAGCAGGAGTGAGACACATCGGGCTGGCTTGGGCTGACTGCCTCCAAGTGCTCCCAGGGCCGTGGGGTCCATATCCTTCCTCCAGCACGGACATGGCTCTTGGCATTGTAAGTCACTTGCAAGTAAGTATGAGTGATTTTTTCAAGTTGACGTGGATGCTTGTAAGAGCTCATTTAAAAACTGTGAAGGGAACAAAACGTATCTCTACCCTTTATAGTTGCCTGCAGTCAACAATTGCCTTTGTGTAATAGGTGCTCCGCTTCCCCATGCCAGCTGGGGAAGTCTAATTCAGGAGGAGCCACCCTTGTTGTGAAACTGTCTTTGATGTCCGGCCAGAGGGCAAACAACACATTCATTAGAAATTGTGGCTTTTAAACAAAAAATCCCTGCTAACCACTGTTTTTCAGCAAATGACTGTGAGGCTGAGAAGGAAGGCTAAACTATCCAGTGGCTACTTGAAATGATAAAGCCAGAATCTGATCTTAGCTTGATTTTAGCAGTGTAATTCAGTTAATCCTTGACTTAAGTTCACATGGAACAGAATAAGACTGTTAGATTTTAAAGTATCTATGGGCTAGAAACTGAATAAAACTTGCCTCTGGGACCTAAGTGTTTGAAATGTGAGGGAAAATACACTGGTTTTCCCATATATACATACATGTGTGTGTGAGCACGTGTATAGGTTCCTGTGAGAGTTAAATAATGGCAGCATGAAGACTTACCTTACTTTCAGATGGAAGCTTTAGCAAGACACAGAAAATTAAAGACATACTATTAGATAAATAATCTCAGGAAAGGAATAGAAGTTCTACTCAGTGTTTAACAGGTATAATGCCACTGTGATTTATCATCCTGCCAACTTCAAGTATGCCCTTAGAACAATTTCCAGTTTTCAATAGCAGAAGTATCTGGCATGTATAAAGATAATGGTACAAATTGGTAGGTATGAATTGCAGCTTTCTATAAATACACAAGAGGAATGCAGAGCAGCCTGACAGACAGATAGATGACCAGGGACACAATGGCACTTTTGGAAGTGCTTGAAGTTTTATACAAGACCTTGGCTTTGTCCAAGGCCATGACCTATTAAAAACCTTATATGACTTACTAGCAGGTATTACCTCATTCTTGGACACAAGCTGTTGATTAGGATGAATGCTACTATTTCTACCTGCTTTACCATCCTGTCTCTTAGTCCCCAAGAGCAACAAGACTAAAGCCTATTTGAAGAATGGAAACACTTCAATTAAATGTCAGGTTTTCATCTGTGTATGGCTCTGATTTCTGATTCATTATAGGATTTTGATAAAAAACAGCTCTTAAGCAGAGATAATATCACAGAGGCGAAAAACAAAATGCTCATTTTATTGTATAGACAATGAATTTGCAAGCAAACTCTGCACGGTCTACCTGGAGAATTGAAAAGTTTAATGACTTAGATTGCGGGTAAGTCACCATTTCAGTGCCTTATATTGCAGCATGTGTTATAATTATTCTGATATACAGTCCATTTCTTAAAGTCCAAGCTCCGAGAATCATGTGCTCATATGAGAACAAGCTCCTCATTGCTTCTTTTTACCAGCTACTATAGAGTATATATAAAGAGAACTGTGTAATAATAATCCTGCAGTTCAGAAACCACTGTAGCTGTGGTGCAACTGCTGCTTTGCAGTAACAATCAGTGGACAAGACTAAGACAAGGTGACTAAAATTAGCAGTAATTCCACAGTGGATGTTGATGCTAACCAAAAATATCACAGAATGGAAAACATATCTCATTTTAAAAGTAATAGGAAAGGGGCATGAGAGCTGTATTGTAAAAAAAGGTGTAAGAAAAACAGAGATTCCATTTATATAATAATATTTGTATAATTTGCTGGGCAGGGGAGGGAAACAAATATGCAGTACCAAAAATTCCATGTTAACTCTCAGGAACAGATTAACTCTTGCCTCTCTGGAGTCACTGTCCCATGTAATACCAGTTCTCAGCTTCCTCAGTATACTTGGCAACTTATTTCAGCCTTCCAGTTTGAGCTGAGAGATGGTTTGTGTGACAGAAGGAAACTCCAGCAATGCGGTGGCTTCTCAGCCGGCCTTGGTTCGTACTGTGTGTCGCAATTCCCACACCAAAGCTGCATAGGACATGCCTTCAGCTTGCTTGGAGTTAATTCCTTAACTACTTGTGTTCCTAATAAAACTTACTGTGGACTGCTGGCAAAAGCTCCCTTTTTCCTATGAGGAGATATAGCACCCTCCAATGCCATCTAGTGATGCTGATAGGATCTTATTAAAAATCCTAGATCTTGTGCATTCCGAGTAAACTTGATGCCTGCGTATACTATGATGTGTACTTATGCTTCCATAGAAACCCAGAAGAATATTTCTTCAACTAATTTCACCAGTTTTTACTAATTTACTCAGTTTATACTGTTAGTATATCGCCTTTTCTTGCCTCCCAAAGTGTTTGGCAATGTAAGAGGCTGCTGAATCTGCCCCAGCTGCCACCTGGGAAGGAAAGTTATTTGGTGCCTATTCCCTTAATTGAAACTCTATCACAGGACCATGTGAAGCTGGCTGTTTGGTACCTTCCAGGAGGCATGCAGCTCACTTTCAAGCAGAGCTCCAAATGCAGAATCCTACAAAAATACGATAGAAAATACAAGAAAAATACAAATAATTAAAAAAAGAAAAAATATTGGCACATTATTTATTGTGGCAAACCAGATACGAGCGGCATTGAATTTCTGTTGCCACGTCCTCTCGGAGCTGTTGAGGCTGATAAGATTTCATGCAGCTCCAGAAAATGTGGGAAACGGAACACAGAGGGGATGAAGGAGGGAATGGCAAATTTGCTGTGTTTAATGTATTGGCCACCATCTGTATTTTATTCAAATAGGGTTATATATTTTGTGAAAATAAAAACCAGCCTCGTGAGTCAGTCTGTGCAAGGCAGTCACTCGAATATCTATAATGGGAAACATGTTTTAGGTTGGAAGTTGCAAAGGGAAATCAAATGTTTGAAGTGTCAAAGTTGGAAAAATATAAAATACGCCTGACACCGTAGCTATTGAAGCCAAAATGAATAAATCATCATCTCAGGAAAGAAAACCCCACCAAGCTCTTGGCTATAACCTTCATTTTCCTACACTCAAATAAAATTACATACAACCTGATAATTTAACCAGACTTGTCAATAAGAACTGATGGCTTCAACAGACACTATCACTTCATGCTTCAGTGTAGACGTCAGGAGCATCCAGTATGTTATCCAAGAAATAAATTTAATGTCAAACTTTCCTTTTTAAGTTGATAAATAGAAGAACCTTACACAGTGGAGCTCATGTGAAATATGTCATCTTGCAGAACACTAGAGTAAAGTGAAATTAATGCCAGCTCAGTAGTTTATTCCCCATGTACAGCTTTTCCTGAGCAGGATTTTAGTATCTTTCTAAGTAGGGCGAGCATGACTTCCAAGAAGGAATTTGAGAGAAACTTTGAGGTTACAATAATAGAAGTCTGAGTTTGTGCTCCCAATTTCTATTACAGTCTTGCTATTGATTCTGGTCAAGTTTTAAGCCATTTTCTCTTCATATTAGGCTCAGTGTCAGGAACGTGATTTGCAAACACAATAGCACTTACTGGGGAAGTTATTGGGACACAGTGGTTTTTGGCTTTGTCTGCATCAAGGATCTATTCATAACAAATGAAGTAGCCTGATGGGGAGATGAGAATGCTTTTTTAGCTGCAACTTGACATGCAATAATTTGGGCAAACTGAGGGCTTTCGTGTACTGTTTAAGATGCTTACATGCCTGTTTATTTATTTATCAGAAGGGGCACCTTCTGCACCTGGAAATTGCAGATCAAAATAACTCATTTTATTACTAATGTTGATTACATGTTGCAAGTAGCCTAGCTGGCCTTTTACTTGCTAAAATATGTTAGCAGGTCTACAGCCTCTGCTGTGCACAGCCTCAGCTGAATATACCAGGGAGGGAAATAGTGATCAGGAGTGCATTTGGCATCCTAAATCTCTCTTTCACTCTGGCCCTAGGTTGCAAAAGGCATTCTCTACCTGTTTAGACCCTGTACGGGTCTCAGAGGACCATAGTCCCCCTGGGTAGGTGTCAGAGTGCTCCACCTACTCCATTCTCTTCAGCTGCTTTCCCAGCTCTTTCCCAGCTGTGATCCATAACGAGCAGTCCTGTTTTTCAGCCTTGGTTTAAGCTGTGAGCATGCCCCAGCTTCACCATGCAAGCGATGTTAAGAAGCTGGACTTCTCCTGACCGGTACCAGGTAAGCAAACGGGGCAGATAGATGACTCAAACTGCATTCTAAGCAACAGACTTCAGAAAAACAGTCAGAATTCAAAGGATCAGGTGAAATTGGGGGTCCGAAGTTGCGGTGACACTGAGAGTCCTTTCCTCTGCTCCAAAACTTCCCCTGACCAAAAAGCCAGTCCCCAACCGTGGTGGCTGCCTTTTCTCCTGGCACTCTCCTCCTCGCTGTCAAGCAGTAGTTCAGGGTTTCCATGAGGTTCAGTTGTTAAACCAACTCCAGTTATCTACAAGATGTCATATCACTTGTCTTGGCAGCTGTGGCAGGACCAGTATCTCCTACTTTGAAAATAAACTCCTCAGCTTTGGCTTGGTGCATATACTGCAGCAGGAAATGGTTACTCTGTGACTGAGTGCTTTTCTATTGACATGATATCTTAATTAAATCTACAAATGGAACACATCTTTGGTGTTTTCAGTAATTTTTTTTCTCCTCTGTGAATTACTTTCAATAGTTGTTTGTTCGTCAGCCAGAAATGTGGGCCAAGGGAAGTTGGAAACAATGCTCAGTTCAGAATCTTGATATTAGCACATACAGTCCACATAAGGCCATTAAAAACATATATTTAGCAAAACCTCAGCCTCCACAAAGGAGGAAGGGCTTTTCACCAGCCTTGAAGATTAATTTTAACCTCTAGCAGTGGATGATATTGCCATGTGTAGATTGGAGCTTTTTATTACTCACCTCTTGAACAGTTCCTTAGGGAAGATTCTAAAAGCACCTCTGCTGATGGAACTAAAGGAAGGGCAATACTGCAATCTTTTTGACATATATTGCCATTATATAGGTCTGGACTAAGCAGTAAGTTTCTGATTTTTCTGGACATAGCTTGTAAAACAATCTGGTTCTGTAGTGCAGAATCTGCAGTCTCTGCTGTTGAGTTCTTGTCCACAATTACCTTGTTGAATGGATGCATTATAGGTTGAACTAATTCAGGAATTATGGTGAGGTGAGTGAACACTGAATTTGGTCTGTTAACTTCAGATGATTGTGTGGAAATGAAATATCTAATGTGTGTGGGTTTTTTACGACGTTGCTGTTAAATTCACTGCTAATTCACTGCTTGGAATGCAAGTTTTAAAGGATGTCCAAAGTCTCGGCTTTGAGGTCACCTGTTAATCGAAGAAGACATTTATATGCATGAAATTGTTTTCCAATCTCCAGTTGCACTCAATGTGGTGAACGTGAAAAGCCCAGTGATCAGAGGTATTAATTACTCTGCTTCATACACCGTGTACCTTTGCTGTAAATGAACATAAGGGAGCTGATCTTCTTTTCAATCTGCATGAAGATTTTAGGAATAATTCTTTATGTCCAAATGTCTTAAGTAAGTTTCACAAACAGTTATCCAGCTTTCTGGTAACTGTAGAAGGCTGCTAAGAACAAAATAGAAATGACTAAGGAATTGGGTGAGCTGAGATTCTCTTACTCTTGAGAACAACTTTTGGGAACAGTTCGTGTCCTATCCCCAAAAAACAGCAGAGAAGTGTTTGCAGAAACCTGCAGGAATGCAGAAGAGAGAGGAGGAGAGAGTGAAGCTTGTCTGTTTTCCCTAAATTGTTATGTTCACTCATGGGACATACCTCAAAAAGCTTACTGCTGTTACATGAGGTGCATGAAAGGCAAAGGAGGCTTTCAACGTTCACGTGATAGGTACTTTAACTTGCTTTGCTTTCTCCTTTTGGTTTCCTGCTCTCTATCAAATTAACACTATAATTTATATATAGCAGTTGTATGTGAATGGATGGCTTAAGTCGGTTTTGTCATGAAAAGGTCAAATTCCCACTGCCAACCCTTCCTTTCTGAACTGAGCTGCAAAATGAGGGCTCCTCATGCAGCCTTTGCTCTCAAGTGAGTCGCAGCCCAATACAAACAAAGCCATTGACTTCAGCGTGCCTGCTTGTATGAATAAGGTCTGTAAGATACAGCCTGTACATTCCAAATTGCCTCTTTTTTGTGCCATTCACACCAGGGATTAATATCTGTGGGAGGCTTTTGTGAAGCCTTCACCCCCTTGCCCTCCCACAGTCCAGCAGCAGCTATGACTTCAAGGATGCAGCTACATTTTCTTATCTGTACTGCCCTTTGTAAAGCAGCCCCTTTAGCTGAGATTGCAGAAACTGAACATTTACTTCGAGTTTGCAATTTAAAGTCCCAAATTGCCTTTCTTGGAATACAGCTGGAAGGGCCAAAAGCTGGTGCATTGCAGTTCCCCCTGCCCCTCAAAAGTAGAGAATGGCAGCAGCCGTGGAGCACAAGCTGTCCATTAGCTCACCTAAGAAATGATGCATTGAATATTCATTGTTCCCTATTGCAAAATGTCATTTTTCCATGAGCGCTGCTTGAAGCAGCACAGAGAATACATTTGCATAAACCATTTGTCAGAAACAGAAGACCCTTTGTGAAGAACTATTAAGAAACCACATAATCTGCTTTTCTGTTCTTATGCAAGGCCCAGGGAGAACACAGAGCTCTTTGTAAACAGAATCTAAATACAAGCACTGGGTGTGTTTTTTCTGCAATCAAGATTCCATAAATAATAAAATTGGAGTTCAAAACCAGAAGTACCTGAAATTGTTAAATGTAATGTTAATGATTTCCTGGCAGTATTGGAGATCCAGAAAGTTTAGCGCTATTAATATCCATGCTATTCTGACCGAGCTGAACTCCCCTTCCCCGGTTCTGCTAAATGAAGCTGTAATTAATCTGCAGTACAAATTTGGGTATCTCCAGTTCCTGGGGAAAAGCATTTTTATAGTACATCAGGGGAAGCCGATTCCGTAAATTCAGTTGTGGGTTTTAATAGCCTTCATAATTCATTGCTGTCTCAATGATTTTCTGCTTTTATTACCTGTCTGAGCCCTTTTGTCTAGATAGGTGGCCTTGCAGCTTGCTTCTTTTTTATGATACCACCTTTCCTCCTTAACGTTTCATTGCCCTTCTCCAGTAGCTGATCTCGTGCACACTTACAGAGGCCCTCCACCACCTCCACGCTCACACAAGACTGGGATAAGTAAGCCAGATAAGTCAAGGCAAACAAAGCCCAAGTGTGGCGCGCTGAGCAGCCAAAGAGATTACTGCTCATGCGATTAACATCTTTTCATGCCCCTTCTCCCGCCGCAAGATGGTCTTGTTTCCTTTTCACTGGACAACACAGTTCAAGTATTTACTTGTTGCATTTCCCGGCGGTGAATAACTGAGGCGTTCCTGCCATTCCCAGGAGCTGTTGGTGCCTGGCTGTGCCGTAGAGGGGAGGCACAGGGGCAGGGCTGCTCAGCAGGGAAGCCCTGGCAAATAAAGCTCTGCACGTGTTGTGCGAGGCAGACTTGGCAGAGAGCACGTTAATGTAATCGCTTTCTGCTTTATTAATGGATAACTCCTTGTTTGCAATGAAACCTGAAACCTTTGAAGATAACGCATGCCCTCAGTGCTCAGTGACAGTCGCTGGGATTAGCAGAGTGCAGCCGGTTACCTGCAGTTATTATCAGCAAAAGTCATGTGGACTAATTATACATCACCTTTAATCCCAGTGTATCAGCCTCCTGCCAGCATTCATTTACATTGGCCAGTCATGCTAGGTGCTGAGTGCCTCCTGATACCAGGCAAAGTCAAGGTGCCCCAGTGTTCCCTGTGGCGGTGCTGGGCCTGGCTGAGAGCCCCACAATGCTGTTTTCTGTGTGCCTGGTTTTCCAGCTGATTACATTCCAGAATTCAAATAGAAAAGAAGTAAATTGATAAAGGTTAAAAGAGAAAATAAGAAAGGAAAAAGCACCCGAAGCACCAAGCGCAGGAGGCCTGTTTTAAATGACCCACGTTTAAATGACTGTATAATGACATTTTATAGTGTCACAGTTCTAGATTCAGCACAGCACCTACACACAAAAGCCCTGTGAGATACAGGTGCACTACAGGCTGAGCCCAAGCTTAAGCAGACAGAAATATTCCTCACTGCTCATCCCTTTCAATATATCCTGGATTTGGGGCTCAGATCCTTGTTCCATCAGCTTAGCTAATTACACCAAGTAGCATGCATTCAGCCGGGAGAACTGAGATCCCTTTTTCTCAGGAGCTATATACAGAGGTACCAATTTTGCCAATGTCGTCCCTGGATTTTAAACTCATTTCTTTTCATTCACAGCTGGTTGGTGTTTGCTTTCCGTAATGTTTGTGTGATCAGTCTTACCAGCTCAAATATTTGCAGAAAGAGGATTACTGGAAAACTTGGGGAAACACTTTTCAATGTAAATGAAATGATTCCTTCTGGATGCGTTCATTCACACGTTCAGTGCAGAAACAGAGCTGAGTCTTTCGGTTGATCTCCTCTAGGCAGCACAAACCCAGATGTGCTTATCAGTTACTCCAGCTGAAAATTAAGAGTGTATCTGATTAAATGGGCTGGGTTGTGATCATAGAAACGAGAATGGGCTGTGTTGGAAAGGACCTTAAGCTCATCCAGTTCCAACCCCCTGCCATGGGTAGGAACACCTTCTGCTAGAGCAGGTTGCTCCAAAGTCCCTGTGTTCAACCTGGCCTTGAACCCTGCCGTGGCAGTGCTGGGGAATGGTTGGACTTGATGATCTTAAAGGTTTTTTCCAACCCAGGTGATTCCATGATTCTAACAGCAAATGAGTTTCAGGCACATGTTTTTTCCCTATCAGCATACCTCTGTTTTGAACCAGGGTATGTAACAGCACATTCAGTATTAGGCAACAAAGTCAGTTTGATACCTGACAGAGATTAATAGATGGTGCATCAGTTATCAACCATCAGCTGATGCTTGCAGGTAAACAGCTGAACAATTACCTCTGTAGTTAATAGTGAAAGTAATACCCCGTGTACCTAGTCTTCTAGCTATAGATCCAAGAGCTTGAAACCAGCTGTGCACTTTAGGCAAATGATTTACTTTTGGTTAGTAACAACACTTCCTACAGGCTTCCTATTGCAAAAGCGCATGCTGCTCAAAGATCTTGTTTACATTCAGTGCTTATGAAATACCCTGGCTGGGTGTCAGAGCATTCCCTTTCCAAGGCTATAAAGTTTTGGTCTGCTTTTAAATGTTTCTCAACTGTGGTTTTCTGACTGCCTCTGCAAAGTCACAGCAAGAATACAGTTTTTCTGCTAGATCCTTGAACTGATAGCTGTCACATGGGCTTTTCGGGCTGAGATTTTTGAAGTGATTATTGCAGCCAGACAATAACTGTCACCTATATTTAGCTGGAGTCTATCCCTAAGCTCTTCTGAAAACTTCAGCCTTCCCAATAAAGTCAAGATTTGGGTTCCTGAACCATCCAGATGAAATTACAAGTAACTGTGCATACAAAAGGGATAAAGGGCAAGCACATTTTGTGTGCTGTTGCTCTCCTGGCTGCAGAAACATAGCGTTGGTGGAAAGAATTTGGGCAGCCAGCTGGAAAAATTAATCCAGAGCATTTTACTAAAAATAAGAGATTGCTCTTTAAAGACAAAAAAGAAAACAAAGTATGAAAAGAATTCCTATCTTCAAAGTATGTCCCCATATATCCCTTTTCAGGGATTTTCTTCTGATCTTTCTGTTCCCCGTATTCCATATTTGTATTGATTTTAAATGGTACCTGCCAATTCCTCCTCTCATAAGTATGTTCATTAGACATATACTTGTACTGAGAAAATGAGTTACTAAAAAGCAAATGAATGGAAGGTTCTGTGGCGTGCTGCAGAGAGGGGGCATTAATATGTCCCCTAAAAGCAGATGTTTTGGCAAGTAATATTACAAGCTTTGCCCTTCAAACTGGGTACATGATGTTTGCTGCAGAATGGAAGCCTGCATAGAGCAGCAGGTTTTTGGGAGCTGTTGCATCCATTCTCCCTTTCTAGTCTGACTTGTGTCCAAAATAAGGTGCTGGCAGTCAGCAAGTTGCCGTGTATCTTGCAGAAGCACTAACTTGTTGGCTGAGTGATGACTCCAGACTCAGCATTCCCTCAGCTCTCACTTGTGACAGTGATTGCCAAAGCTAGTGGTGCACTAGATAAGGTGGGAGGAACGAGCACAAAGTGCTCCTTTGGATTCCTTTGGAATTTTTGAACAGTGACACATCGCATGGCTTTGTGTTCTTTAGATAGCCTAAGGCAGCGCATTCGCTGACGGAGAGTGCAGCGTCATTATTTCTCACCCTCTGGGTTCAGACATGAAATTAAACCCTCCCCTGCTGTGTCAGAATTGAAGAGTTCGTTACTTTAGCAGCAGTTTTAGGATTACTAAAACCACCTTTTTATCGGGGCCTGGTGGCAGACCAGCTTAGCAAAGTGGCCATAACTTTTGCGAGAGCCTGGGGAGCTCCTGGGCTTAAAAGGAAAAGGCAGGATGAGAGGGGCAGGGCAGCGGTTGTTCTGCTTCTCAGGAAAGGTTAAGACAATGCCCTGGTGCCAAGGGAAGGAGTGTGATCTGCTGGAGACACCTCTGCCCGAGCACTTCGTGGGGCAATTTCTTACGTGTTGCTTGAGCCTCACCGTTTCTGGAGCTGTTAGCTCTGCCAGGTTTATGCTCATGCTGCAGAGAAGCATGGAAAGCTGTGGAGGATCCAGACCAGCCTGGTCAGCTGGTGTCGTGGATGAAGGTTTGGGAGAAAGCAACCCACTCTAAACAAATTCCTCCGTGACAGATCCAGGGTGGGTGTTTATTTGGCAAGAATTCACTCTTATAGTCCCAAGGCACCCACGGTATTTAATACCTAAACAGAATATTAACTGCCACATGTAACAGCATCACCTTGATTTTAGGGCATCCCTTCTACTGGCTAAATTTACTACTTTTCCAAGCATTCTATCTGGGAATCCTTTCCAAATTCATGTGAGTTTTATTAAATGTTGGGTAATATGTGACCCCATCAAGCGAATGCAGTGTCCGCTTGGGAGACTTTTGTTCTATTCAAACCTTTGTTGACAATGCAGCAAGCTCTGCTATGGGCTGCCAGGGGTGGGCAGCTGGGGCCGAGCCGTGCTTTGATTGATTTGCACAATAGGAATGAAAATATTCCTGAAACTCTTGAGATCACTCAACTCTTCCTGCCAGACTTCCATGAAATATAACATGCAATCAATTTAGCTTACAGCCAAGTTCTCCCCTTTCAGCCCCCTCTTTCCTTTGGTGTGTCAGCGAAGATAAATGAAAGAAGCAATAAGGAGTACAAACAGCAGTAGCAACGAAAGCAGCAATTGCTTGTGTACGGGGGGGGACTCATGGTGCCAGGCCAGAGCAGAACCCACAACAACTTGACCAAACACAGGAATGAATGAAAGGTCCTTTTGAAAGGGCAAAAGAAAGACCGCGTTGACCTCTTTGCAGAAAGAGGAAACTTCAAAGGGTTTACAACAGTTAAAAGACCCAGTTACATGCAGCAAAAATGGCTTGCATCGGATGCTAACACAGCGAAACTAAACAAGCTCACAGTAAGAGAGATATAGCAGAAGGTGGAGTAGAGGAGGCATATTTTCCGTCAGTCACTGGAAAAACATCAAAAAGGCTCATTCTGTCCCTTTGGTGTTAGGCTTTGGGTTCTTTTCAAAGCTGTTCATGTGAGGCAAACAGAAGTGCAGACGGAACTCCTAACATGTGCCTTTGGAAAAGTCAGGCACATGTTTTCTTTCCGTTTTTCTCACCAAGAAATGTTCTCATCATGTGCTTCTTCTGGAAACATTTGGCAGTTCCTTAGGTATGGCAGAAACTCTGTTTGAGGAAGTTAGCACTAATGAAAATAGGGTATTTAAAAGAGAAAGCTTCTCTTGAGCCGAGTGGCGTATGTGATTAATGAAAACTATATTGAAAGGGGCAAAAAAAGTGCTAATTGCCTGAGATAGCTGCATTCTGCTGTTTTTCTTCACCCAAGGTTCAGTTTCTTTACTTGCTCAATACAGCTCGGAGGGTATTTGATCGCACGTGTAATTTTAAGCCAGGGAGAGGGCCACTGGCTGCAGGGAGAGTGTTTGTGCTCTGGGATAAGCAAGCGCACAGAACTTCTTGCTAGACAGCAGCCTTGTAGGGCTCTGTCTCTGAATTCCAAGGATTTGAGAGCAAGTAAGTCACAGCACTTCAATGAACAAAGACTTTCCTCTTTAATCTGCTCTAGTTGGGAAAGATAAGACCTCAAATGGAATCTACTTCAAGACTAGATTACACATTAAGATAAGCATAATATGATAAGGACCAAGACACAGCTTCTGTAAGGGCAAATTGTGCTGCTCTACCTTTCAAGAATTCCTTGAAAAAGCGCACAAAGTAAGAGATGAAATGCATCTTTTGAACATAATTTAAAAGGGATTTCGAAAGGCTTCTGACAGGCAATCTTGTGAGAGGTTTGGAAATAAATAGCAACTCATGTTGCCAACCTAAAAGATGCTTGGCATTCCCAGTAAATAGCTAATTTTAAATTTAAAGAGCAATGAGGAATCATGTGGGGCTGCTGCATGTTATTTGAATTATTTGGGGAAAAAAGAGATTTAATGCAATTTGTTAACAAATGACTCTGGATCAATAACAACTGAAGACGACCATTAGGCATTCCTAAAATTACTTGTATTTGCCCAGAGCATTCATCCTTCCATCCATCTATCAGCATTCTGGCAGCTCTAATGAAAAGTAGTATGTGTTAGAAAATATAATAAGCTTCTCATTATCGTAATGGACTTTGATCTAACATGGTTCCCTGAGGAAATAGATATGAATCACTGTGAGTATTACAGCTTAATGAATATGCCTTTCCAAAATAAACTAACAAAGAGAAGGATTAGAGAAATATTTTACGGAAGTAATTTCTCACTGTAATAATGATTTAACAGAAAACTATGAATGATACATTCCCAGTTGCACCAGAGCTCTGCTTTGGATAACTCAATCTAAATTCATGACAGCCATTGGCACTGGGTTTTGCAGTTACCTTCTGCAGTCTAAGGAGCCCATGAATCCCTTTATCTACATCCCATGAGCTGAAAACAGCTGGTTTAAGTGAGACTAAAATGTGATTTCAAACACGAAATAACGCATGTCAATGAAAGGAGTAGCCATCCATTTCTCTCTTGTTTGCCCCAACATGCAATACATTCAGGACATTTAAATTACAGCAAATACTACTACTAAATCTAGTATTAATAGTTGTCAGTTTGTGATTCACTGGCACATGTAACTGCCAGAGCATGGATAACATTCAAAATTGAATAGGGGTCCTCTGTGGTACTTGAGTAGAAAAAGGTTTGTATTGATTCAGCTTTTCAAATCTACGTAGGAAGTTTTAGGACAATTTCTCCTTTTTTCCTGACAAAATGATATAGAGTTGCAATTGGTAAGAATTCTATTGTCTATTTATTTTCCTTTGGTGGTGGTGTTTTTTTAATTCCCAATAGAAAGATATCTTCTTTAAATCTATATGCATGTAAAAATCCTATCCTTTACATACATTAACCAGTGATGGCAATCCCTTAATATATCATTTGGCAGAACTTTGTCTTATAATTAGTAGTATAAATGCTCTGGGGGATTAATACTCTGGTCTTTCCTGATAAATAAGTTCACATGTTTGGAATCAAATATCAGTTTTTCCAGAATGCAGTTGATATCAAAGTTCAGAATGGCTAAGACATGAAAGTGATATTGTCTGCTGGGTTGGTTTCCTTTATCTCTGAATATATCAAACCAATGAAGTGAGATCAATGTGTAGGGTAAAACTTTGTAAGTGCCCTGTATTAAACTACTGTATGCATAGTAAGTGTGACATGAAAATAAGAAACCTTGGTGAGCTGTTACTTTGAAGCTTCTAAGTGGCTAGGAGTAATGGTACATGCTCCAGCCTGTTGACTCACAGTCACTGATTATTCTTCTGTGGATAGCTGCAGTAGCATGAAGATTGATTGCCCTAGCTCTTAGGCAGCAGCTGCCAGTTACAAATGCCAGCTAGTGCATCTCATGGGGATTTGTGATAGAATACAGAAGTGAGCCAGAATTACTTCTATTAGCTGAATGCATGCCTTTTATTCTCTTATTTTGCAGCCACACTGTGCATCCCCACAATAATCTTCTTTTTTGATTTCAAGTAAATTTGACAGAGGCAGCTGAAGTTTAAAAGGCAATTAGGTTCTTACAAGTAGTGTCAAAATCCTTGATCAAGCAGGAGAGAGAGAAAGAGTTTTTCCAAGTGTCCTGTCTAAAGAAAAGGCTGCCATATGTACTTATTATAAATCAAGGAATCTATACAACCTAAGCATCTAAACGCTTCCCTTAGCCAACCTGGTATATGTGTGTCAGTCCATGTCGTGTATCATCTTGTGATCACCCAGTTGCGCTCTTTCTGTGGTAGCTTGGCATTTAAGAGACAATCCAGAAACAAATTCCTTTCTTTCCATATAGATGCAGTTCAGCTGATTTAAGGTTAACAGAGAAATAATCACCTGGTGAGAAAAAACAGTATGTGCAAACATTTTATACAGTGTATATCCAATAGTCAAGAACATACACACATATGTATATAAATATAGATAGATAGATAAATAGACAGATAGACACACCCCTACACACCCCAATACCAGATTGGGAGCTTTCTGCAGCATGTTTTGTTTCAAACAGGGCATATTTCTGCCAGCTTTACTCACAGTGAATACTATCTCCTGATGACTTACTCCATTGGTTTATACTAGATTACTCACGGAGTAAAGAGCTAATCAGCAGGAGGCAGAAGTGCTGCCAAGTTTTTCACTTTTATCACAAAGTCTTGGGATATTTGGGTGGTTTTTTGTGCCCTAGCTGCTGGAATAAGGGAAGTTCATGAGAATCTGAGCTTTCATTAAATAGAGTGACTTGCTTTCCTTCCAAGATGTGGATAAAAGTTGAAAGTATGAAGCAAATAACCTCAGAGGGTCAAGAAATGAGAAGTCAAATATAAACATTTTTCTTTCTTGAGACATTCTCATAATACCTCACAAGTGTCAGTGATGAATGAATAGCAATGTCAGAATTTCTTCCTCAGCCTTAAAATGCTATGGAGTGAGTTCAGCAGAGATGAAATATAGACATTTGGTTTTCTGCATGAAGAGATGGATCAGCATAAACAATATGTGGGGCTGAAACAACAACAAAAAGGACTATGATGGATTGAGCAGCAATATGGCCCTTCATCTATGACAGTTGTCAGAACTATTAATGTCCTTTCTGGAATCAGATTGCTGAAACTATAGCAGTTCCCTTAGCAAGTACAAGCACATGTCTCTGCTCATTCAAGACAAGTGTTGGTGTATGAGTTTCCTGATGATGGTTTTACAAACTTTGTATTTCAGTGAAAGATGGACAGAAAGACTGAAAAGCTGGAAGGAGCTAACAAAACAAGGGCATGCCTTGTATGCAGCCTGAGGAATAAGAAGGCAAAGCAATGATGGTAAAAGGGCTGCAGAACTTTGAAAAGGAGCATGTTCTGTTATTTGGTTTGGGGAAATATCTACTCACATTGTATAACAAATAGAATTGCATCAGGCAGATTTTAGTCCATCGAGTGGAGTGGAAATGAATAAAACCAAATCACATCACCCTGAATTTGGTTGTTTAAATGGTTAACATAGCCTCATGTGAAAAGTGCCAGTGGCTTGATAAACAGTTCACTACTTTAATGTTCTTGTTTGTGTGGACTCCAGCTCCTTGTGAAGTTAGGAGGCCACACTGTGCTTTAAGGAACTGCAGCAATCTAAGCAACTTCAGGACCATGCCATAGGGAGTAATGGCCTAACAGGAACAACACATATTTTAAGAAGCACTATTAATCAAAGTCACAGACAGAAACCCAAGCTTAACGTACTCAGCTTTAACTTCCCAGAAGCAAGTTCTCCTCTGCTGTGAAGGGTGCTGCGGACACCTAAAGAGAAGTTGCAGCCAAATCTTTGAACAGAAGGTGAACGTTTCCCCAGACCTCTCTGCCATTTCCCTCTCACTCGTTGTTTTGTCTTTGGCTTGTCCCCAAAATAAGCCATGTTCCCTGAGATGGAGCTCTCCATGCCTCCTCATGTTGCCTCTCTCCCCCATGGATACTCTGTCCAGCGAGAGTATCACATGGATACCCTCTTTTGCATTTTTATGGCGTTCTCTTATGTAGCTGTAAAAGATTAAATTGAAACACTATTTGACCTGCCTTTCGTGGCCAGTGCCACTCCAGCAAGCAATACATCACTGGAGGAATGTCAGCTTCATGAGCCATTACTCAAATGAGGCGCCAACTAGGAAGAGCGAGCTGAGAGATCCAGGAGTTTTAAATTTATTGTCGTGATACACCCAAAAATGAAGTAGAAACTTATAGTGTGGGGAGTGGGAGGCAGGCGAAGGAAAGTTTAGGAAGTCTCTAAGGTCAATCAAAAGCTTTAAATAACGTCTCTGGCAAGCAGGGTTTCTTTTCACATGAGACAGCTGATTCTGCTAAGTTCATTTTCATCCTGAAAAAGGCAGAATCATTTTATCCTCCCTCGGTGCAGGTGTTAGACTAGATTGTTGGCAGACTTACAGCATCAGACTGTATTTGGATGCAGGGAGATGCATCAATCACTCTACCTTTGTGTCATGAATTGTTATCCTGAAGTAAGAAAGACCAGCTTGTGACTCAGCTGCTGACCTGATGCAGTTTTTCAGGCCAGATTAGAATCATGGAATAGTTTGGGCTGGAAAGGACCTTGAGATCATCCAGTTCCAACCCCTGCCCTGGGCAGGGACCCCTTACACTAGGCCATGTCACCCAAGGCTCCGTCCAACCTGTCCTTGAACACTGCCAGGAATGGGGCAGCCACAGCTTCTCTGGGCACCCTGTGCCAGCGCCTCAGCACCCTCACAGGGAAGAGCTTCTGCCTTAGATCTAACCTGAACTTGCCCTCTTTCAGTTTGAACCCATCACCCCTTGTCCTATCGCTGCAGTCCCTGATGAAGAGTCCCTCTCCAGCATCCTTGTAGCCCCCTTCAGACACTGGAAGCTGCTCTGAGGTCTCCACGCAGCTTCTCTTCTCCAGGCTGAACAGCCCCAATGTTCTCAGCCTGTCTTCATACGGGAGGTGCTCCAGCCCCTGAGCATCCTCGTGGCCTTCTCTGGACTTGCTCCAGCAGCTCCACATCCTGCTCATACTGAGGGCACCAGAACTGTACACAGTGCTCTAAGCTTAAACTGGCTCTGATTTCAGGGGTAAAAGCTGGGGCAGTAATAACTCCAGAAGGTTACTCTGTCCTGTGCCTCCTACAGCATGGCCTTTCTTCCTGCTCCCATATATTTTCCAACCTCAGGTTTCCCTCCTGACTTCCCCGCAACCTCACTCTCCCTGCTGTGTGGTCTCTCTGTTTGTCTTTCCTTCTTATTTCCATTTTGCTTTTCCATAGAGATTTCCCTCCTTTCCCATTTTTAAATTACATATCCTACTGACTCATCTCTTCTGGGCCACCCCTCCAGGTATCCGTATCCTTGAAACAAATCTGGGAAGGGAAGCAAAGTGAGTTCTTCACGGATGTGAACCCTGTTCTGTCTGCTGGCACACTTCAGTCCTGTTGCCCCACTCAGTCTGACACATCCGTACAAACTTCAGACTCTTGCAGAATAGGGCTTTCAAAGGATTTCATTATGCAATAGTGAGTTAAACGTGTATGGACAGAGCCCTAAGCCTGACACACACTTCAGGATGCTACTAGAAGGCATCTGGGAAGGAGGGAGGGCTATGATCTGTAAGCCAGGGCACAGTGTTTCAAGCTGTAATGTAAAACCTGAAGTATCTGGTTCTGATGAAGAAAGGCTGAAATACAACATTTGATGTAGTCAGGGGCAGATCTGTTTGTGCCAGTGACAGTCCTCTTTTAAGGGGCCTGATGGAAAAAGTATGACCACAGGGGACACTAAAGTAAGGCATGAAAAGGATGAGCAAAGGACTTGGTTTCAGCCTAGTCTCGGGTGCGTGATGTACAATGTTTTGGAGTGATCTGGTATGGAAAGGAATTCCAGAGACCCTCCAGGACTGGTGGAGTTTTTTAAAAGCATTAAAGGGCCCAGTGCTGCTCTGTGTTACAGGATTTGCTTTCAAGTGTGTTGAGTTTCACAGCTTCTGCAGTGCCAAAGGGTTTTTTTTTATTTTCATTAACTTTGTATTAGATCTTATGAAGTAATAACAATATATTATCTCACATCAATACGGGACAATATAACTATACAAGGCATTTATGAATTAGTTGACCAGGCTTTTGAGGGACCCCTGTCCAAAGGAATGGAGAAACACACTCTGTGTGCCAAATTCTGCCATGAATTGTACCCATATGATGCTGCTGCTGCAGTGCTTTTGCTAGGATTTTGAGTGTAAAAGAGGAGAGAACTGAATCCAGATTGTTGTTATAAATGTCTCCTTGTGGATGTGTAATGGTTCCCACCTTTGCTTTCTCATCAGTTCTCCTATGGTCATTGCTTGGATCCCAGACCTGCTACAGCCAGTTCTGGGTCATTTCCCTGAGCTGCCAAGGACCTCTCTGTGTTCATTTGGGTTTTGTCTGCATGGAGTTTCCTGCATGTTGGGGCTTTGGCTGCCTGGAACAAAAGACAGTCTAATTCATTAGGTCTGACCAGCACCCAGCAAAATGAAGCTTTAACTGTAAGACTATTATGCTACTACTACTATTGATAATATGATTGATACTACATTTTCCTGTTGCATTATTAAAATACATTATTATATTATTGTTATTATTACAATAATCTACTTAGTTTCAATGTAGTTAAACCAATTTTTTTACATAGATGTATACACAAAAAAATATATATCTGAAGAGGGAAACACTTCCTAAAAACCTAGTTTCATAGCTGCTGGAAGTGGCTCATTTTCCAGGCTCTGGCTTTCTGCAGGGATAATCCCCAGTACAGTGGTAAGCCAAGACACCGTAGACTGGAAACAAAAGTATATGACTCAAAAGAAAGACTCTCATTCATGGCAGTATTACTGCAGCAGCTCACACTTCTCTGCTGAGACAAAGCAACCTCCACAAGGGTGTGATCTTGGCTGAGAAGAAACGGGTTTAAGTCCAGTCCTCCACCAGGTTTGGTTTATGGTGGCTCATGGGCTGACGGGAAGGTCAGTCCCTATGCAATAGCTCACCCTTCTCCGAGGAGCTGTGAAAGGCTGCACAGAGCTTGCTCCTCCAGCACAGCCACAGAGGATACAGGCTATCCGCATGCAGGCTCACTAACGCAAGGTCCCAAAGCAGCTGCCAGCACTCCTTGCTATTTTGGCATCTAAAATCCTTTCTTTTCTTCTAACAGAACCGTGTAACAGGTAGGAAGTGTATCTGAGCATTGCAATCCATAATGTCCCAGGAGGAAAAAAACCCAGCATCTCACAAATGGCAACATGGCAGTGGAATACATAGCCTAAAGCTTAGCAAAATAATTACCTTTGTGTGCTATGCATCATGTGATTTATAGTATGGCTTCAGGAGAGACCAAATGAACCCTGGGGTGAATTTCACTCAAGAAGATCAAAAGCAAGATTAATGAACTGGAATTCTTTACTTATATCATTTATAGTATTTCACCGGGCAGAGAGGTCGCTTTCGATGCTGAAGACCTGCCTATAGGTTTATATTTTAATCCACTGTTTTTTACATTTTTTGTATAATGCAATTTGCAAATTTATCCACAATTAATGTTATGATTTATTATAGCACCAGATGCTTTAAATTCTGATCCACATACACATAGTTCTCCATTTCAAAGGGTCTGGTAGCTGTAGACATAAGCTTGGAAACGTCTACATTCAAGTATGGTTTTCCTCACTTCTCGTGCAGAAATGCTTGCAGGGTTGGGCCCTGTACAAACAACTGCAGGATGGATATTGCAGACCTAAAACTCATGACACTCAGACTTAGTTCAAGGCCTTTTCTTTTTGCTACCATTTTGGAATCAGAAATCAACAGGTTTAATACTTTTCAAAACTAGCTTTGCTTGGAGACTGCTCAGGGATGTAAATTTGGGGAAGATGCTCTGAAAATGCCTTAATACTTCTCTCCAAGAGCCTCAAAATGTAGTGGTAGGAAGGGTACCCAAAAGCTCTTGTGAAAGAAATTTCCTCGACAGGAGCATGTTGGAATAGGGCCACCAGTGTTTCTGTAAGGGGCCTTCTCTACAAAGATTGTGGCAGGACTGGGGTTGGCACAACCCTAACCCTAGTTCTGCCACAGGACTGGCGTTATAATAAATTATAAGAGTGGCATTTATAAGAAATCCCCATTACTGCTTGGATCACTATGCCTGAGTTAAATCAGAGGCTTCTCCTGTCCAAAGAATCATAGAGTTAACCAGATTGGAAAAGCCCTTTAAGCTCATACAGTCCAATCAGCACTGCCAAGGCCACCACTGACCCATGGCACTGAGGCCTCACCTACATGGTGTGTGAACACTTGCAGGACTCCAGCCCTGCCCTGGGCAGCCTGTTCCAATGCCTGAGCACCCTTTGGGGCAGGAATTGTTTCCCATCTCTATCTAAACCTCCCCTGGTGCAGCTTGAGGCCGTTTCCTCTTGTCCCATCCTTCATTCTTTGGGAGAAGAGACCGACCCCATCTCACTACAACCTCCTGTCAGGTAGTTCTAAGGTAGTTTTGGGAGGTCAGCTTCACTTCATCTTCCCAGGTCGTGAAGTACCCCCATGAAATGTAGCACAGACAATCAAATGCCATTTCTCGTACAGAAACACCACTGCACTGCGCTGCC
Source organism: Psittacula echo (assembly GCF_963264785.1). Lineage (NCBI taxonomy): Eukaryota > Metazoa > Chordata > Aves > Psittaciformes > Psittacidae > Psittacula > Psittacula echo. Next base: position 713,343 of record NC_137738.1, on the reverse strand, counting down.
CACCCTTGCTGGGCCTTTCTATACGTTCCCTTTTCCCCAACACAAACCCAAATAAACAGAAGTGTCCGTAATGATGATGAATGCCCACCAAAGGCTAAAATAATGTGCAAGTTTCTAATTTGTTTTTAAATACAGCGATTTTATTTGTGAGGGTTTTTGTGCGAGCCTCTCAAACACCATTAAACTCATACTCAAATATTTACAATGTGTTTATACTTACCGTGTTCACCTCTGAACAAATTGTTTGACCTTATTTGCAAATGTGTTACGAGAACTCCCAGTGACAGATGATCTTTCATAGGAAATCACAACATGGAAGTGAAATTGAAGCTACACTGCTGCCCCATGCAGTATATCAAAGCGCTCCCATCGCCCCAAAATGTAAATCTGCAGCATAGCCACCCTGGCAGACCCCAGGTGGGGATGGAAGAGGGTCCTTCTTTAACCTTGAGTGCACAGACGTGCACTTCAGAGGTCAATTTATGCCATGTGAGATGAGGGCATTTGACGTGCAAAACCTGAGGGGCTGATGCTACCCAGTCACTCAAATCACATAATTAATGGGCTTCTGGGTTCCAATAATAAACAATTCTGATGTCTACTCACTACAGCCAAACTTCCCCGGCTAAGTAAACAGCTCTTTGCTTAAAAATGGCTCTTATCCAAAGCGAAGTTTCTCAGCAATCAGCCAGTCCTACTGTGAGTTTATATTTCCATGTTGGGCAGGGGGACACACACACGAGATGACATGACACCAACCGGTTTCTTTTCCCACTGATTACATTAAGATTGGAAGAACTCATTAAAGAATTATTTATGTTTCTGTACCTGTAAAATTTATGCTGGTGTTTGATCACGATATTTCCAGGCACAGTAGTCACACTTAAATCATGTCCTTTTAGCTAACTAAATATTATCCTAATTATACAACTAATAGAAGGCGTGGCAACCAGGAAAGAAAAAGTGAAGGAAGAATAGGATAATTCAAAATCTGCCTTTTTATATCTAAATGGCTAAAAAGCAGTCATCAGAGAGCAAGAAGGGGCATAATCATCATTATGTGTTTGACCACATCAAGGAACAGAAGGTTCATGAGCAGAGCATTTCCTATTTGCCAACAAGATGTCCTGGTCAAGCTTTTATTTCATTGCTCCACAGTTCTTCAAGCTGAGCTCTTAACAGGAGCAGGCGCTGCAGGGAAGCTTCTCCTTCCTCAGGTGACACTGTGTGCCACTAATAGGGTGAGGAAAATGAAGAGCTTCCTCTACACAGTGACTGAGGATGGAGTCCTTCAATCCACAGGTTTCATGTTGAACTGTTTCCATGGGTATCATTGAAGCTGCTGTAAATCATCAATCCTGATTTGCAGTATCTGTGTCTAATAAAAGAATCGGGCCAATTACAGTTCTTCAAACAGGAGCCTAAGCGATGCCTGTTCCCAGTTTAGATTGAGCCTCCACATCCATCTTCAGCCATCCTAAAGCCTTTCTGGAAAGACAATATTTCATAGTCACGTAATCATTGCCTCTTTGTTGACATGACCAATAAGAAAGTCAATTGGTGTCAGCTAGAGTGGTGATTTTCTGATGGGAACATCTGCCCCATTGATTCCTGATGAGACTTAGTCTTGGTCACTGTTAATTGGTGTAGGATGAAAGCTCCAGATCCTGTTACAAGTCCTTTGAGTAAACCAGTTACTCTTCATTTTTTCACATAGTTTATCTCCTTTGATTTGTAAAATTGCTTCCACTTGATGCTTTGGGCCCAGGTGCCTTTGAGTAACAATAAAACTTTTCAGCAAGCCCCTGACAATTCCTAGTGCTCCTTTCTGCCTATCCTGATTGTTTGGGAGATGCTCTATCTTCCATAGCCCTTCACGGTCCTTTAACTTTTCATGTCTGTTAATTAATCATCCTGACACACAGAGTTCTACCGCACTAAAAAACATTGTAAATATCCTATATATAGTTCTCAGCTAGGACTAGCAACTAGGGATTTCTGCTTTGTTCTTTTATCACACATGTGTTTTACTTTGATGTAAACACTGTTTCAAAAACAGTAAAAAGAGCTTTTTCATGTTATGCATAGATTATTCCATAAACATATGCATCCTGTCAGACACAGTAATAATTAGAAATAGCTGTATTTTCATTGCTATTACTTCAAACTGCTTAGATTTAAGAATAAGAAACAACAAAAAAATGCCAAAAATAAAACCAAAAATCAGATACACATCTTTGGGTAGAAAACATTTAATTTCAATTCATTTGCCTGCCACTAGGACTCATTTAATGCTTCTGAATATTAATGAAATAGTAAATGCATTAAGAGGTACAAAGGTAAAATTTCACATTCAGAATTCACCTGGATCGAGTGGTTGGAGTTGTGTGAATTTGAAAATGTCCCCTGTAAAAATGAAGGGTGAAATCCAGAAAACGCTCTTCCACCATTCCTGGGTTTGTTCTGTTGTTCCTGAAGACTTTCTGTTGCTCAGACAAACTGCTGGCATACACAAAGCTTCGCTGTATCGTGGAATTGCAGTTCAAGAGAAGTTAACATTAGGAAAAGGATCAAAAATCATTCCGAGGGAGGATGCCTTTAAATGAGTCTGAGGTCTCTGTGGATAATAAAGCTGGAGTGCTCTGATAAACACTGACATTCGTCTTTTGACTTCTCTGCATGCAGGCAGTACTACATGGTCTCTTGATCACGAAAGGGTTTATTTGCTCTTGCACTTGTTGATGTGTCTTAGTATTGATTCTCACAGTGTGCTTGTGACTTTGGTGTATTTGGGATAATATCAGACTTGTCCATCACTGAGAGCCTGGCAGAGATGCTTTCTCTCTAATTCACCTTTGGCAAACTCAGGATCTGATGTACTTCCTCTGCTCCCAAATCCTCCGAGGCCAAGGAAGTTCTTTCTGTTTGCTCTGGTAGCATTCAAGTCAAAAAAGCGTGTCTGCTGTCAGGTATGCGCTGATGTTGCTCTGATTCAACATGTTGTGCTATAAAAACTTAATGCTGTGACAGTGAATAATGATCCCAGGATTCCCTCTGGTGCTTGGCTCTGCACTGCAAGCAGTGCCAAGCCTGAGAGGGTGAGCCAGGGTTTTCCCAGCTTACAAAGCTCTGCTGAGTCCTGAGACCTCCTGTCTTGGAGGCACTGGGATCCAGAGTACTCCACCACACCAAGCTCTTGTGTTTCTGTGACCAGATGGAGCTGTGATTCAAATACAAACAGGCAGCAGGACCCCCAAAATTTAACTAAGTATCTTAATAGATAAGCAGTTAAATCACTGATTATGTGCTGCCCATGGCCCATTGTTCATTGTGTCAGTGCCCCTAGCAAACCTTCAGCAGTAATGATATCAGCAATACTTATCAGAATCAGACTGATGCCTTTTGTACGAAGGGCTCTGATAAAGACCTCGCAAAATAGAGCAGAGCAGACAACAATTTAAACAAGTGGAATGAACAAAGAGGTGTTTGGCTTATCTTTTGTGGCATTTTCCATGGCTTCAGAATATCTGACAGTGGAGCCAATGGGAATATATACTTTCCATGATAACAGTTACATATGTGGCTTGCACTTTCGATGTCTCCACTGGAGCACGTTCAGTCTCCTGTCTGATGACGCAGCACAGGGCAGCTGTGGCACGTGGGATCAGCCACCACTTCAGCTATCCCAGCCTCAGAGTGCCAGGTGATTTAAGGCTCTCTCTGAGGATGGTTGTTTTCCACAGTTGCACCTATTGGTCTCCAGATAAATCTCATTTTTTGTCAATAGTTATCCTAGTTCTAAGTCCCAAAACAAAAGCCATAGCAGAAACCCACAGGGTCACCATTTGTCACTATTCTGACTGCTAGAGCACTGCTTTACTTTATTTGAACCATGCTGGGGGTTTCCTATAGGGAAATACCAGACATTATTTTAGTCCTCATGACCCCCACATTATGTCCATCCGTATCCCTCTCCCCACCCTTCCATCAACAATGTGTAAAGATGGACTTGGGGCTGGAACCTACATTAGTGATACCTTGAAACAATCTTACTTCATTTTCTTTGTTTATAACAAAAAAGTTGAGTTCACTGGGCAGAACTTTCGTTTGATTTATGCTGTCTGAATCATAGAATCAGAGAATGGTTTGGGTTGGAAAGGACCTTGAGATCATCCAGTTCCAACCCCCTGACATGGACAGAGACACGTCACACTAAACCATGTCACCCAAGGCTCTGTCCAGCCTGCCCTTGAACATTGCCAGGGCTGGAGCATTCACCCCACGGCACCCTGTGCCAGCGCCTCAGCACCCTCACAGGGAAGAGCTTCTACCTTAGATCTAACCTGAACTTCCCCTGTTTCAGTTTGAATCCATCACCCCTTGTGCTATCACTAAAGTCCCTAATGATCTTTCTTGGTATTGTACTGCAGAAGAGCAGTTTCGTAAGAGCAAAAGGAGAGTGCAGAGCCAAGAAGCATTTTATAAGACAGCCTGGATGGACACTTTGCTTTTAGATCATTCTTTGCTTTATAACAAAACACTGGAGAAAACGTTGCAGCACAAGGAACAGCCTTCCAATGTTCATTGCATAGCCACTTGTGAAAGACCTTGTCAAGGTCCTAAGAGCAGAAGCAGAACTTCCATCTGAGCCAGAGCTAATATCCAGAATCCTGTCATTATTGCACTGTGGAATACACAAATACAGATATGGCACTACCCAGAGTGATTCAGTTCACACACACAGATTAGGAAATTCGGACAGGTTGACCCAGTGCTTTCCAAAGGTAGTGGAAAGTCGCTGAACAGAGTGAGGCTGTCTCCATAAATGAAAATGGGGATTCTCATTGCTGTCCGTGACTATGTTAACTATGACTTTTATCAACTTCTATCAACTATGGTTTTCTACAATATGTTGTCAACAGAACAAGCTAAATTTTACGTTTGGATCACGAATTTAAAGTGCAGTTCATAGATATGGAGGTAAATATCCACAGATACGGAGGATACTTCTGCTCAGCCTTTGAGGTATGGTTCTCAGTTACTGCAAGGAATGAGCTGCAGGGGCTTCATCCCTTTTGCTGCTTCAGGCGGGTGCTAACTTTCCGGAGCAGCTGCCTGCAATATGTGTGGCCCCATATCTCAGGAGAGGCATTTCTGATACCCTCTGAGGTTAAGATTTCAAAAATGTTATTGAAAAAATGTCCTTCCTTAGAATATTCCGACTTTTGGGTAGTTATAAAAAGGGAAACTCATGCCCTGAGTTCGAAATGCACATGTTACTCTCCATGTGGTTCACACATGTGTAACATAGGCATGTTTTTATGAATCGTTTGTATATTCCTTAGCCAGACTCCTGTGTTTAAACAAATGTGGAAACAACACAATACAGCTGTATAAGGAATTTTCTGTTCTTAAGTAGGATCTATAGATTTTTAAAGCTACACTCTCAGCAATAAAGAAATTGTCCATACTGCTGGAATGTACTTCATGCCTTGATAAAATCTTTCATTCTTTTGGTCTCGAAAGAAAAGACATACAAACACTATAATGATGCCAGCTTAGTGTTACAGGAGTTAGCAATAGTCAAGGCTGAAGGTGCTATTCATTACCAAGATACCAAAACAGGCCCGTCTAGGCAAGAAGATTGGATCTGGTGCTGTTTCCAACATTATTAACATCTTATTAAATGAAACGCTTCAGACCTTGGGGCTGCTGAACACTAAAAAAGACTAAAAAATGAAATACAAATTATATGGCCTTGCTGGCAGTTCCCTCCAAGCATATTTCCATCCCTTCCCTTTTCTTTTAGACCATGAAAAGAACAGCTTTGGATGGTTGCAATAGCATATGAGAAAATGGATTCATTTCTTGTACTAGATGATTTAAAATATTACTTCCTGAATTACTATACTCTGAATTGTCCAAGAACTAAAGACCTAAAAGCTGAAAGCATAACTGATTGCCAAAATAAAGTGCTGAACTTGGACAATGGGAATTTTAGGTGTCAGGAGTAAGATGGCCTATGTGATAAATTGCCTAATGCCTATTCCACTACTAACCTGATGAAAAACGAGTCAAGTTCAAATTCTATATTGCCAATACAAAGAAAATTAATTACTTTTTACTGGCATACTGCTCAGTTTTATTCCTGGATCTCATGCTTGGAATGGTGTCCCACTCCCAGTAGGTGTGCATGACTGCTGGGAAAAGAGTCATTTCTAACCCTCTCGAATGGGTACCACATATTACCTTCCCAGTGTCTGACTGTGCTGCAGACCCTTGGGTTTCTTCTCTCATGAATTCATGTCCAAGGCAAGTGTTGCAAGAACACTTGGTTTGGTATTTAGGAGAAAATTTCCTTTTCATTTCTTATTTTCCCACTGGGAAGACAGTTCTGGACTCATCCTCCTGTAGGGTCCTTCAAGAAACAAATCACAGAATCCCAGAATGATTTGGGTTGGAAAGGACCTTCAGATCATCTAGTTCCAACTGCTTGCCATGGGCAGGGACATAAAGTTGTAAAGGGCAGGGAAGAAGAGTTTCATTGCCTGACAGAATTATATTCTAACAATTTCATTTTACTTTGCTAACTTTTTAATGACAACTTGCATTGCTGAGAAAAATGTCACTAAAAGGGAAAGAAATCACTCCATTATTCACTATTTTCCCCCTTCATTTGTTCTAAGAAAAGAGAAATGTGAAAACTCCAAGAACTGGAAAGGTTATTATGAAACATAGGCCTTTCTTTATCTTCACCTGCAGCAAATTCACCAATGAGACAAATAATAAGCTCAGTAAATGTAGTAATTGGGCTCAGCTTATTGGTACCCTGTGCTCCTGAAGCAGTCAAAGCAGCTGGAGCTAATCACTTGCTCTGGCCTGAGGTCTATATAAACATCAGTGGAACAGTCTCACATGGTCTGAGGCTGCGACTGACTCAACAGAAGATCTGGTAAGAGACATCTTGTTGGACTGCTGGCAGGATGCACAAAGTCAATATTTGTAGTAGCAATTAGTTACTGGAACTGAGACAAGTGACCTGATACACATGTTATGGCATTGTCCTTTAGGCCTTTCCTTTTGGAAGTAAATAGTTATGTTAATCTAATCTTGCACAAAGCCTCTTCCTCTCAGTTCTAAGTGTGTTTTATAAGGAAATTGGTCTAATTTACCAGCTGCTCAGAGGACAGTTTCTTTCTTACAAGTGAAGTATTCTGGCTGGAGACAATCAAAACTGCTGAAGACTTGTTGCTAAAATTTAGTAGTAAGGTTGAGAAAAAGAGAAGAATGCTGCAGGCCAACATTGAAGGATGCATTTTGTCAATCACAACCAAACACTTGTCAAATAAATGCTAACTAGACACCTCAGGAGGCCAGCTCCTTCCCTTTAGAAGCTTATTCTGAGACTTGGAGGCTACAAAAACAGATGGAGGGAATATAATCATTTAGTATCACCTCCAGCAGAACTTAGACATAGGGCTTTTGTAAGCTGTTTCTCATTCAGAAAAAGCATCTGATTTAGAAAACGTTGTAGTCCTGATCTAAAATGGCCTATGATGGGAATTCACTACAACCTTATGAAGCTGTTCTAGTGGCCACCCAGTCACTGTATGAGTTTGTCTAGCTCCAGTGCTCAGACAGTCAAGCTTCTTATAATTTGATCTTTTGCAACTCTGAAGAATTACATTTGTGCTGCCAAGCAAGTCACCCTTTTGTGTTCTCCTTGACACAGGAATCTGTTGAATTCCTGAGTGTTTCAGTAGACGGCAAAAATTTCCATCCTTTCTTTCATTTTTTTCTGCACTCATCATGGTTCCTCAGTATTCAGTACTGAGTTGGATACCAGTTCCAAAAGTAAATGGATGGTGACTTTCCTTGCCCTGTTTATTAGTATCATGTTTCTTCATCTAACCCTCAGATAAACTAACTCCTTGAGCTGCAGCACAGCATGAGTAACACCTGCAGTGCCTGAGTATATCTAAAGCCAGATGTAGTCTGCCCTCTTGGCAGTATTCACTTTGCAAAGCTGGGTGTCCTGCTCTTGGCCGCGCTGGAATTCACACTTACACACGTGTCTTTCCACACAGCAGTCCAGGTGACTCAGTTTCTGTGATCTGGGATCCTAAGTATTTGCTTCCTGTCTCCCCTTCAACTTTCTTATCAAGTAGGCAGCCAGGATCTGACTGCTCAAGTTTATTTCAGCTCTGTGGAACTACGAATTCATTTTCCTTTTCTTATTTCCCTTTGGAGACCTATATGGTTGTCCAGCTTCAGGCTATTCATAAGGCTGCATGCATTTAGCAGAGTGGTCATTTCTTATTCAAAATGTCACTGGGTATTAAAATAAAATGGCTTTCATGAATCTTGTTATATTACAATGACACTGCTTCTATCGGCCAAACTTGTTGCTTCTTGCCTCTATGTTTTGAAGAGGATAGTAGACTTAGTGTCAAGTTTAACTAATTGACACTAATTAATCATGTTTCCTTTGCTTCTTTGTCTGCAAAGTACAACACAAATTATTCAGACCTATTTCTACTGTTTCAATCACCATGTTTAACTATTTGCATAGGACTGGCTTCGCCCATGTCTGAGTGATTTCTGTAAAGTCTCATGATTTCAGGAAAATCTAGAGTTGTGCTGAAGAATGTTCACTTTTCTCTTTTAAACTTGCAGGAGGTTGCACTGTTAGTTGTAAACTACTTATCATGTTTCTTGTTTACTTGTGTAAGGAAGATCACTCTGCTTTCATGTTATGATAACAAGCGCATCAAACAGTAAGACAGCACGCTCCAAATGTGACATTATATATTGAACATCTAGGTATGGGCCAATAGTTTGCATTACTGTTATTTGTAATTATCTGTTCTTAAATTATCTGTTCCTTTATTTCATTCAAAATCCTCACCTAACTGAAGATTATACCTCAAAAAAACCCCCAAACATTATGTTTTAGGATCAATTCCACCTTCCAAATTAAAACATGACATCCCTTTTCTTTTAGAAGGAATTAATGAAATGTTTAACTGGATTTTAGGTGCGTGGGTTCAAACTGATTTTGCAGGGATGCATACTCTTTCTTTCTCAGGAAAAAAATTTAATGCTCAAACGCTGCCGTGAGCTGCATCCCAGCTCTTCCACTGGAATAGGCAGCACAAATCTCATGCCCATTGATTTGGCCAGAAATTCATAGATCTTTGGTTTTATATCTGTTCCCAAAGCTGTCAAAAAGAGAGAACCCCAGTATAGATGTTCCTGATGGGGCACTCCAGCTGATGTTTAGTGTCACAGGATTTCTCTTTGGATGCTTGAAAGCCTCCTTAGTAAGATGGCAGCCACACGGCTTTGTCAGCCTATGGTGTCTATAGTAATAACCTGTGTGATGGGCACAGGGTCTCTGGCAAACCTGGTGCTGTAGCTACGGAAGAAATCCAGACATGTGGAATCCCCCAGGAGCAGTGCTCGGGAGCCCATTGTTTTAGGGCTGTGGGGTATTCTGCCCGAGGAGCAGAATTCCTCCTATTCTGCAATAACCATGATTGTATAAACATACAGCAGGTCCTGAATAGGTTATTCAAGAGGTAAATACTCTTTTATAACTTATACTCTTGTGCTTTCCCTTCGGGCTGATGATGATTTGGGTCAGAGTTCTGTGTGGTAACAACAAAAAGAAACTTGGATGGTGTTTTGGAAATAGGATAGCCCGTCTATTTCTCTAGGTACCTTTACTTTCAGATGTTTAATAATAACTTTAGGCCTCAGCAGGCATTCAGATTGCTTATCAACCTGCAACGAAACCAAGAAAAATAGAAATAAGAAAAACGAACAATTCAATAAGCTGTAGATAAAACTTGAAACTAGACTTCTTTCCAAATGGATTCCATATGGTGATTGAGATTCTGCTTTCCATTACATGAATATAAATCTGGAGTCACTCAGCTGATTTCGCTGGGGTAACTGCATTGAACATAGGCAGCAGAATTCGTCCCAGTGAGTAGAGATACAACTTATCCTATTGCTGTTGATGTTCTTGCAGTGCACCAATATACTTGCAAATATTCAGTTCTGTCGCCACATGTTAAATGTTCTAAACCCCTTATTTTGCACTTGGTGGGTTAGTGATATTTAGGCAGCTAGAACACAGAGTCAAGGTGCTCCTGGAACTCACTGTCTTTCATGCTAAATAGTAACAGCATCTGCAAGTGAGCTGAGAGGATAAATGCCTTTTGGAAAGTGAGTGTGGGAGCCATTTGATAGTAATCAGGAAAACATGAAGAAACCCTGAACCTTGAGTTTCCTCTATGCATGAGAAAAAGAACTTCCTCCTCTTCTCCCAAAGCCCAGCAGCCATGTTCAAAACCCCAAATGGCATGCTTCTAATAGAAATCACAGCATGGGTAAAGAAAATTACTGACTGTTCATTAACTGAATGTGCTGGGTTCAGACAGACAGCTGAGTTATAGCAGCTTAATGAATTACTGCCTGGCAGCAGACCTGCAGTAGCTGTTGGGTACTGGCCATGCCTGTCTCAAGACTCTCCCACTTGCAAACTCACACAATGTAGATTAAAAATCAGTGATTTTTAATTTGGTCTTTCTGCCTCCAACTCCATCAGTTTGAGAGCATTGATGCTATACAGTAGCTGATAGGTGGTAAGTACATAGATCTGTGTCCCTTCTAGTGACCGAAACAGAGTAGCTTTATGAATTAGGTACTATGTCCAAGCTAATTGCTGGTTGATACACTATGACAGCCTCTGCAGAGGGAATTAGCTACCGAAAAACCTCGTGTACTCTTCATGAGTCAGATTCTGTGAATTTTTATTCACATAATTCACATAACCAGTTACACCGAAGACAGCACAAATATCTGACAGTGCAAGACCACATCCATGCACCAGCTATGAGGTCTATCAAACCTGTGAGCTCTCTCTGCCAGCGAACCCTAACCCATGTAATTCTGTGTCTGTCAGGAGCAGTTCCACACCAGTGGTTGGGGGCTCTCCAAATGATTGCTGGGGGTTAGAAGATGCCGAGTGGAGGCTGTGGAATGGTGGAACAGCTCTTCTGAAACACGTCAGAAGCTGCTGGTAAGTTTTTTACACCCTGAAATTAAAGACAATAGCAAGTTAGAAATCAAAAGAATCCCAAAGGTAGCAGGAAGTGTCCCACTCTGGGCCTGAATGACAGCTGATGGTCCCTTTCAATGAATGTTTTATTTCCTCAGCTTTTCCTCCTAACCCTGCCTCTAAGCTGAGGTTCCTCTTTGTTGTCCGGAGATCAAAGGGTGTACAATGTACAGACACTGGTTTTAACCAAAGGAGCTTTAGAGATGTCTTTCTTCTTGCTTTGTAAGTTTAACTAGCTCTAAAATGAAAAGTTTGTGCCTCTGCTGAAATAACTCATATTGAAATTCAAATGCAACTGAAGAAACTGAATTTGCAGTATCTGCTTAGACACAACTCCAGATGCCATTAAAAGATACCAGATGTCAAGTATTTTCTGTTATATTCTAAAACAAGGGGCAATAAAAGTTTCTATTTGACTTTACTCATTTTACCCTAATGGCGAACCACTGTGCAGATATGCCAACATATTTTAGCGATATAATCATGACATAGGAGGGACGGATGCTCTACAGCAACATGGTAATACCAGCATGTCCAAGACAGTGTTGAGGGAAATGATGTCCAGATTCTCTATCTTCATTGTTCTGGTCACAGATGAAGACTTGGCTTGACAGATAAGCAGGACTGTATTTTCCCACCGTTTCCACCAAAAGAGAATGGGAACTGTGTGAGGGGGCAGGATCACTCTTGTTGTTTATTCTGTGCCAAGTATTTGATTTTGACAGGGCTAGCAAGCTCATTTATATGCTCAATTTGATTCCTGAGAAAAGTACGGAAAAGGAAAGGTCTGTGTGCGTGCTTCATCAAGTGTGATCTTCAGGTTTACCTCTTGCTTATTTCTCAATGTAGCTCCAACCTCTGTGAAGCACTGAAGTTCTTCATTTAAAACATATGAGTCCTTAGACAAGATCACTGCCATGCTTTAAGCTGAATACTTGCTTGAAGATCCCTCTGGTCCAGAGCCCAAAAGAATTGACAGTGACATTCTGTCAGATGGTGCAAATCTGGTCCATCAGGGCGATGCTGGGATACACGCCTCGTTATGCAAGTTGTCCAGAACTTCACAAGAATATTCCATTTCTATCAGAAAAATGTTTGTGAAGTGAAATCAAACAGCACCACATTTGATAGCTTTCCATGAATGTGCTGAAAACATGTATCTGGCCTGTCACCCTATGGTGGGTGATAAAGATTCTGCTTTCAAAGGGCACAGCTGGCACGAGGTGTGTGCCGGATAAACTTTAGGTGGAAGGTTACTAATACTGTGTGTTTCTGAAGCAGATTAAACAGAAATTATAGAACCTGCCATATCTGTAGGAAGAAATAAGCATCTCCAGAAAATGACTTTTTCCATCTGTTTATTTTTTTTTTGTGGTGTCTGGGCTTTTCTGCGGTTTTCTGGTGCTTTCTTTGTAGCCCCACTATGAAGGCTGATGTTACAGGCTTCCTGGGTTTCATGAAAACCTTTGTTTTGGGTTTGGTTTGAGTGAGTTAATACTCAGGAATTCCGCACTGAGGGTTAGGCTTCGAACCCCAAACCTCGAAGCAATTCTGTGCTAAAATGATTGAGCTTTAGGCTGTTTATTTGCTGGAACCAGGGAGCTTTCACCCAAACCATAGCCTCACTGAGGGCTCAAGTGAAACCTGACCCTGGATTTGCTAAAAAGCATCTCAGTTTTCTAGCTAGGTGTATAAATGAACAGCACAGTTCTATACGAACACATCGCACTCACAGATTATATTATCTCATAATGCACCACCAAGGCATGAAAATATTTTCCTTGACTCACACAGAGCTTGAAATGTTTGCCTGAGAGTGTGTTTCTACATATGGTCACACATGGACAGAAACTGGCCCATGCAGTGACCTGGACAGCCAATGATAGATTGTATTATAGAATCATAGAATCCCAGAACGGTTTGGGTTGGAAAGGACCTTAAGATCAACCAGTTCCAACCCCTGCCACGGGCAGGGACACCTTCCACTGGAGCAGCTTGCTCCAAGCCCCTGTGTCCAACCTGGCCTTGAACACTGCCAGGGATGGGGCAGCCACAGCTTCTCTGGGCACCCTGTGCCAGCGCCTCAGCACCCTCACAGGGAAGAGCTTCTGCCTTAGATCTAACCTGAACTTGCCCTCTTTCAGTTTGAACCCATCATCCCTTGTCCTATCGCTGCAGTCCCTGATGAAGAGTCCCTCTCCAGCATCCTTGTAGCCCCCTTCAGACACTGGAAGCTGCTCTGAGGTCTCCATGCAGCTTCTCTGCTCCAGGCTGAACAGCCCCAGGGTTCTCAGCCTGTCTCCATACAGGAGATGCTCCAGCCCCCTTATCTAGCTCCCTTTTGAAAGCAGTAAGGTTGTATTGTAATTGTGTCAGTGCTATCCTAAACAAGCAGCAAGTGTTATTCAAATACAATGCTCCATCACTGCAGCTGTGTGAATTTCACCCAGGATCTGCCTCAGCACCTCAAAGGAGGATTTTGCCTGCCTGTTCTTGTGTGGTGCCTCACAGAAAACAAAAGGTCCATCTGGGAGTCATGCTGAGGTTCGCTGTTCTGAGTGGGTGCCATCCAGCACTGCACCCACACAGCACCCTGTCCTCCTCCTCTGTACCGCTCATCTGCAGAAGCTTCAAGTTGGAAGCCTGAAGCTCCTGGGCCAGGCAGTTTTAGGCAGCTCCCTTCCTTCACCATCCATCCATCCATCCACGTGGGGAAGGAATGAAAGCTCGCAGGCTGCCTCCTGCTCCAAACATCTCAAACTTTCACTTATCTTCACTTGGAATAGCTTGCCTGACCGGAGCGGGAGTCCAGGCAGTCCTAATTTGTCCATTTGCCAGAACACTTTGTAAGCAGTCAGCCTCTTATCTTTTGTGTGAGGAGGGGGGAAAAAAAATGACCTTATTGCGCTGGCAGGTCATGTCATAGGTCATCCTTTCATTCTCCTCACAATCAGCTACATTTGCAATCAAAGAGACAGCACATTTTCCACTAGCAAAACACTCCTTTCAAAAGCAATTGGAATGCTTAGTGTGCTCCACATTTGTTCCGAGCCCATGAATTTTTAGGGGGAGAAGAGAATTAGGAAAAGCAAAAGATACAGTGAGTTTTAATCTCCCTGTTTCACAGAAGGATGTAATACTATATAGCACAATGCGATGCTTTTTCCTACCAAACTTTCTGGAATTTCTTCTTTTTCCCTGCTTTTTTTCTTTTCATTTCAGCACTGTCAGAGCCATCACGAAGAGTGGGGGTCAAGTTTGTTTGCTTTTTTCCTTGTAATTTAAGCATTCCGTCCTGTCAGGGTTCACTTTTCCACTGACCTCTGAATTCATTTAAAATTGCCTAAAAGAACCCAAGTGCATGCAAGTGTGGGAACTCATCTGTTTGTCATCTCCACTCAGAGCAGACCTGCAGCACAGCTTGCCATTGAGTCCAAGTAAAAAGAGTGAGTGTATCTGTGCTGGCAGCGAAGGCTCGCAGGCTCGCTGAGCTGTATAAAGTTTGGTTGTTAGGCTTGATATTAACAATGAATCTGAAAGCAGCCTTTTTTTATGACCCAGAGTTTCTTAGAAGAGAAGTACCTTTCGGTGCCTTCAGTTTTAGATGCTTGAATGGAGACATCGTGCAGATGGTTGCTGTAAAGCCAAGGTGAGCCCTATGTACACTTGCTTTTGGTTTAGGAAATACACCTGCATTACCTTACACGGAGAATACAGCAAGACCCAAACTAGCAAAAGATGTGTCGCTAATTGTTTTCTTTTGGAATTTTCTTTAAGCTTTTTGTAGAACACGTGATTCCTTCATTTTATTTCTGCTAGGTGAAGGCTTACATGGTTTGATTCCTGTGGTCTGTGAGACTGGATGATATCAGTCTGTTTCTCTTGTATCTTTTCAGCTAGCTTGAATAGAAAACCTGTACTTTTTCTTTATTATCATTTATTAATGAACTGACAGTGTATTTAGAACATTTGGGTCTGGTTTGACCTGTTTGTAAGCCTGCATATATGGTGAATTTATTAATGGAAAAATAGTAGAAGTAAACTAAGTAGTAAAATCCTCATATGTTAAACAGCTGGTTTAAATATGAATCTAGTGTGCATGTAGCATATAAAACCTTCAAAAAGAGCTCCATGGAATGCTGGAATTCAGTTTTACTCCATTTAGTTTACAGTGTTGGTTTGCAGAGATTATACAGAAGTTTTGAGGGAAATTAGGTAAGCACTGGACTTAGGGCAAATTATTTACAGCAAAATATTTATCTGGTGAACTTCGTTCCTCTTCTAGCCTTGAATTACTTGCAAACAAATTGATATTTCATAAAATGACTATTCAAGCACAGCCAGACCCATTGAAGTTTCTGAATGACTCTCATTCAGTCCAAGGGGCTTTGAACCACAGAGCTCTTACTGAAGGTAGCAGGAGATGGACTGGCTCCTCAGTGAGTATATCTCAACCTCTGTATGGTTTTGCAAACCATTTGATTGCTGTTTAATTGAGTGATTTTCAAATATTTCAACTTCTGCAACCTCTGTCATTCATCTAGTGAAGGTTTGGCATTTTTCACTTAAGCCTGTGGACAGTCTCTTCTTGCTTGCTTTGTCACAGACTTAGAAAGTAGAAATAGTACAAACCCCAGCACTTTGTCATGGCAGTAATTTGCTCCTCATGAGAAACGAGCAGTCACTCACTTACACAGACCTCACTTTTCAAAGCCTCCCAAAATATTTCTTGGAAAACACTCTTAGTCCAAACACTGGTGCAAGTGCATATCCACAATGCACCAAACCAAAGTGTTTTCTTTCTGGGAAAGAAAGTGGTTTTCATGACTTTCACATGACTGTTCAGACACACTGATCAGTCTCATGAGGCTCTGCCATATGCTGGCTGGTATTTCCTCATTTCCTTATTTTTTATGTATTGTTTTGTATGCTTGACAAACAAGCAATCAAATAAAAACCCCAACAGCCTTTGACCCTATTTTCAGATTGATGGCTGGTAGTTTCGTATTTATTTAGACAGATCCTATAGGGAACAATCCTCCTTGGTGCTCATTACTCAGTGGACTGACATTTGCACCCACTTTGGAAAGCTTTAAGATCACTGATCCATGCTAAAGCAGTACATTCCAGCAAACTCTTGTGCCAAGGGGCATTAGTTCTAACACATATCACCTTTCAGGACAAGGAAAGAAATGAAACATTATTATCTGACATCAGCACATCTTCTTTGCCTTTGGCTATTGTTACAACAAGCAGATTCAATTAACTTCTTAATTTCCTTGTCAACTCTTCAGATTTCTCAGAAACAGGGCACACTAGGAACAAGCCCAATGAGATTTTCATCTTCTTGCAACCTACTCAGCTCTTCAGTGTATTTAGTTGAAACTGTAGCCACCAAACGCCTAACGGTGACAAGTGAGATGGAGAAAAGGGACTATGCACCTCTTACTGCTATAAAACACCTGATTTATTGATCGATTTGCCATTTCTTTCTTTTTTGGTTATCTAAGAAAATGAGAATAATCCAGATTCGTCTGTGAGGGATTTTCTGGAAAACTTATTTGGTCTCAGTTGAATTTCTTTTCCATTTTCCAGATCCTCGCACTTATAGCCTAAAGTTCTGCACGGGTGTATTTTAGGGCATTTCTATGGAAAAGATACTGAAAAAACCAAACGGCATTGAAGTATTTAACAGGATAGTTACAATTAAATTCTCCCCATGGACCAGCCTACATTAGTTCAGTTATTTATGTCTTTGACTCCAGTGTCACAAATAACCACTCAGCTCATTTCAGTCAGTGTCTGATAGAGAAAACCTGGAACAATAAGTGCAACTGGAAACAGAATGGTCTGGATACTCTTAGCTTTTCTAGCCCATTATTAACAAATACTAAAAGACACTTGCTCCCTAACCTGTACCTCTTCATCGCCTCAATATTTTACTTGTAAACTTTAATGGCTCTACAAGTAGCTTCCTGGTGTAGTTTGTACTTGATGTGACATGGACTTATTCATTTGGTTGACTTTCAGCAGGAAAGGCACACTACACAATGAGATGATTTTATGTGATAGTTACGGAAGTATTTTCTTTCATTAGCTTGTCTCATCATCACTCTTATAGAAGTTGTTGATCTTTACTGGAAATCATCCTACAGCTGGAGACTAACCCACATCTACACTGTTGTTACTTGGATTCATTTTTTGTTTCTGTCCCAGTCGTTGTAAGACTTCTTTCTTCTGCTACCTTGTATAGATATGAAGATGATGACAATCTCTCTTTATTTCTGTCTTTCTATGAGTTTACCTCTACCTTGAAATCTGGTGCCTAAAACTTGGAACAGAACTTCCCTTACAGTTTTGACAGCACTAGTCAGAAGGACTGTTACTTGTTTCCAACAAAAGGGTTTATACAATGCAAGATGATGTTTTCCTCCTTTTTTTCAAGACAATTTCCAACTGCATGGTATCATACCTAGCTTGTAAACCACTCTTATTCCCAAAGCCTTTTCTGCAGAAGAACATTACCAGTTCTGAATTTATACAAACGATTATTCCTGACTGTTTAGAGCCTTGCCATTGTGCATATTAAATCACATCCTACTACTTTTTGTGTTGGCTGGGGTTTTTTTAGGATTAAATCCCACTACTATGTTTTCAGACCATTTGACCCCTTCCTCTGTCATTCTGAATCCTAGTCTTCTTCGTTGCGCCTGAAGCGCCTCTAAGCTTTCCCATTGCTTGAAAATGTAAGAAGCAATTTTATTAATGGAAATATTAAACTGGCCCAGGAGGGATGCCTAAGAAATGCCACATTATACAGCCTTGTGGTCTGACAATGAGCCTTTGCTCATTTCTTTTTAAGTATGTTTTTTCAGCAGATTCTGTACAATGGTTTTGAATCTTAAAGGCATCTGTCTTGGATCAACTCTTATTTTGTTTCCCTAATTTGCTTATGGTAATGTCACCTGAGACAATATTAAAAAACCTTCTGAGGTTGAGTTATAGCATCTGATGCTGCTCCTCTGCCCACAAAATTTCTTGCCTTACTAGAGAGGAAATAAGGATTGTTTGACATGAATTGTTCTTGACTAATTCATGTTGGCAGCTACAAGCAAGGCTAAGCTCCATAGCAGTTTTATAGGAGAAGTATTTTGCACACAGAGGAACTATTATCTTCTATAAGTGCTCCTGAAACTCTCATTAATTGCAGTAACAATCGCACTGTCAATGTTGCCAGCTCTCAGGATTTTATTGTGAGTCTCACAAGTAGGTCCTTAGTTCCTGTACTGGAATGATTATCTGGGAATCTCAGACTTCTTGTTTTGGAAGGCTGCGTTTCTAGCCTTACAAGTGGCTCGATAATGTGACCTCAAATGGATTTTAAAGGCAGGAGACAAAGAGTAAGAAGTCAATGATAACTAAGTGTTCTAAAATCCCATGGTTTTCAGAGATCCGAGACGTTTC
This sequence comes from Psittacula echo, assembly GCF_963264785.1. NCBI lineage: Eukaryota > Metazoa > Chordata > Aves > Psittaciformes > Psittacidae > Psittacula > Psittacula echo. Next base: position 694,751 of record NC_137738.1, on the reverse strand, counting down.
TAAGCACGAGAGTAGGCATGGCTGCCGTGACATCAATTCAAAGGGCAATGCTACAGAAAACCATATCCTCCTTTCTTAGCATTCTGCATGAATGTTCTATGAATCTTTTTTAAATTTTAAAGCATTTTTAAGGTTTTTAAAGCATGTTTGGTTTTGATGGGGACCTGAGTACCAGTATGGGTGTCCATTAGGAGCCTGGCAAATAGAAAGAGTTGCTTGAGAAGACTGAATTTTCATGCAGGCAGGCTGAGACAGCGTGGTGGCATCAGAAACTGAGAGACCCAAGTCCTGACTAGGTTATGCTTTTTGTTCTGTTTCATCTTTCCTATTTGGGGTTAAATTGCCCAATGTCCCTGTGCAGGTGTGTGGGAAGGGCGCTTAGCACTCCCGTATTCAAGAAGACTTCACTCAGATAATTGGTAAGGATTTTCTGAAGAAGCTCAGTCTGATTCTTCCACACCAGTATAGCTGGCTGAGTGTGCTGGAGGCCCCTGGGGCCAAAACAGCATGGTGCAGGCTGTGCATGTCACTGGAAATGGGGTGTAGAAAGGAGGGAGGGGAAATGCTGGGCTTTAGCATTTCATCTGGGATCTAAAGAGAACCAGAGCTCCTAGGCTTTTATAGGAATTTTTGGGGAAAAAAGTTACTCTTAGTAGTCAAGAATGCACTAGAAGAACATCCTCATCAGAGCGGCAATCCTGAGTTACACTAATAACCAGGTCTCTTTCTCACAAGCATCAGCAAAGTAGAGACCATGAGATCTCTCCCCTGTAAACCTTTGATTCATCTGCATTGCATTTATCCATGAAGTCTGGTTATAGTCCTAGGTAGCCTATATTATTTTACATCTACAAAAAGAACTTTAAAATGGCCTTAGAGTATGCCATAATGATGCATTTTATGTCTTTATTCATTGGTCTCTGTGCGTGAAGCTTTGTTGTAGTGTGTTTAGTGATATGGGAGATATAAAGAGGCAAGAGACACTGCAAATCTCAGCGGTTCATTAGTCCTGCACTTTATCATATTTTAAAACATCTCCTTCTCCAGACCACAAAATAGCTTCCCCCTCTATCATGTGTATTAAGTGTGAATCCACAGAGGGAACCTTTAAATGCTGCTTCTCCAGAAATAACAATTCCTCTATATCTCTTCTGGTTTAATTTACTATTCCAGAGGAATTTGCCTGTGTAAATGCCTAGCCCTGAATACAATCACTTTTATCCAGAATCCGGGGCTTATATGTGAGTAATTTTGGCTCAGCTCTAAGGGCACAGTAAATGAAATAGCTTCAAAAAGTCATGTGCTCTGTTTCCTATTGTAAAGGCACATCTCCCTCATTAGTAGGTAAAGCAGACTATTACCAGAAATACCAGGGCATTTCCAGGATATCTTTAATGAACCAGTCTAGATGGGCATCTCCTCCTGAGAGATATACATGAAATACCATCAGAAAAAAGGAATTTTAATAAGAAATCCTTAAAAAGGTGCAAATAAAGTCACTGAGGGCTTGGTGCCATTCCTCTCAGAGGGAGGCCTTCCCTCTCCTGGTGGAAAGAGGCCAGAGACTGAGTTGGGAAGAAAAGACTATGAAATAATATTTTTCCTAGCATGGTTCCAGTACCTGGATGATGATCTGATGGCTTGGATGGGAGTTCATCCAGGTTTTTAACTGGACTGACTTTTCTGATGGCTTGGATGGGAGCTCATCCAGGTTTTTAACTGGACTGACTTTTCTGATGGCTTGCATGGGAGTTCATCCAGGTTTTTAATCAGACATTTTTTTCTTAATAGAAAAAGTAGATTTGTTTGCCAGCAGGGGACAAATTTTCATGCTGTCAAATTAAGCTGCTCCTCACACCTAGTTTTCATTTGAGTCTACACCATTAATTTAGTCCCAATGAGATGGGCCCATAAATCTCAGCCAGAAGAATTATACGACCTATTCATTTTCCTTCTGCTGCAGCCACCGCTATCCTCTGCTGTACTATTCCAATGACAGAAACTTGTGATCCACTGCACTGACAGAGTATTCTGGTCATTCAAAACCTCAACCCAAAGGCTTAGGTACCAGAGCCCTGACTACCTATGGAAGTGCGTGACTTCATTGGCTCCTGCCCCTTCTGAGGCTCAAAAGATGAGGCACTGACAGGCTGTGAACGGGCTTCTGATGCTGCTTACCCTCTGGTGGTATTGAAATGCTGGTCTGCTATGACATTTCCCAGGGCAGGACTGCTTCTGATGGGTGAAAACTGACCCAGCAACCTCACCCTCATCCTTCTGTGCCTCTTTAGTCTGTGACATCTCTTCATGGACCTGCTTATGGCCATGAAAGCCTTCTCACAGGGTTGAGCACAGCTGATCAGTGTAGCAGATCTGTCCATGAAAGGAGAAAAAGAGCTTTGTGTGAACAGTGGTCAATAAGTGGAGGTTGTAAGAAGTGGAGGTGGCATCTGCAAGGCTGGCCCTTGGAGCATTAACCTGGAGGAGCCCCTGCTGTTTGCTTGCAGGGCCCACGTTTTGACAGAATTATCAAGTGACAGGCTGAACGCCTGTTCACAACACCATCAAAACAGGAAGGTCTGGAGAGGGTTTTAGCCACCTGAACAAGTTTTATATCCCTCTCATTCGGGTTAGAGCAATTGCCTTATTATCCTCCACGGTGCTGCACGGTTTATCGCCGAGCAGCACACCCCAATTCACGTGTCCAGGTAGGCTTGCATCTTGCTTTCCAGAGCTGTTAAGTTCAGTGTTCATGAGTGCTGCACTAACCTTACCTTCCTCAGGAGTTATTTACCAGTTCCTTGTTACTCTGTGACTTTCACTAAACTACATGCCTCGTATCAGTCGCCTGTTTCACCTTTCAGCACTGAGGAACAGTTACTGCTCGACTCAAGAGGCATTTATCAAAGACCTGACTGCTGATTTACTACAAAGGGCTGCTGAATTCCTCTAGGAACTGTCTTTTGACCTGCTGCTATAAATTTAGCACTGTAGAATTGGCAGACACCAACAGCTTTTTGTAACCAGGTACTGCAAAAAGACACCCTGACCTCAAAGGACCTAAACACTTTAAGGTAAGAAGCCATGCAGTAGTTTGGGTGTTAGGCTAAAATGTAGAATTCAAATGTTGAATCTCTCAGGTATACAGTGAGACACATCCATTATCTCCTTTTTCATTAACAGTCAATCTAGAATTATGTATCTTTAGACATTTTGTGCCTGTGGAGCCCAATGCATTAATCACGTGTTGCATGGCTCAACATCAGTGCATGGTTTTCTTCTGAATAATGCAGCACAAGTGCGTTCAGCTACCTGATTTTCACTGTGTTGCAGACTCTGAAGAGGATTAAAGACACAGCTGCCTGCCTGAGAATAGTTGAAGTCCATAAGGAAAAGGGGCTGCTTGTGCCCTCTGATTTTACCACACAAATAACATGTATACAGGAGAGGAAGCTCTAAATCAGTGGTACAGAGTGGGTACGAATGCCAACACTTGCATACAGAGGGATGCACACAGAGCATTCCTGGGAATTCAGGTGTCAGAACATGCAGAGTAAAGGCAGAAGCTGCCTTTGCAGCACACTACAGATGCCAGCAGAAAACCTGGGGCACTGTGAAAGAACCTGGTGCATGTATCAGTGTTCAAAGCCGTTTGAACATTATATAAAGGGTGATTTGTAACCAAGAAAAGCAGACATACGCCAGTTCTTCTTCACCCAGTCTCTCTGCCTTCCTGCCCCACCATCCCATGGAATATTGCAGAGGGTGTTTCTGCAGTTTTGCTGGTGCTCTTGCATGGAGCTTGGATGATCTAACGATCTATACAGCCTCACTGCTGGGGAGGGGGAATTGAAATGGATTTTATAAGCCCTATGGGGAATGGAAGAGCTGGTTCAGCTTTTGTATACGGGGCAAGTGGCCAGACAGGGCAGACTGATGATACAAAAGAAGTGATAATGGAGAGAGCAAGCAGCTGGGGACACAGGCAAGTCCAAGGCACAGAAGAAGCTGCAGCTGCAGGAAAAAAAAGAGGAAAAAAAATCAGTAAGGAGCAAAATGTGAGCAGTCTGAGTGGAGAGAAGAGCCGAGAACAAACAGGCAGAGACGTATAAAAGATGCAGCAAACAGAGCATGTGAATAGAGAGGGATTAAACAAGAAGACTCTTTCACATCTGCTCATGGGGTTCAGATGACAGTTCCTGCCTAAATTCATGGTCCATGTGTGAACGCGCAGGTTCCTCGGGTGACTTTGAAAATCTCAGCCAGGAAGCCCAGCCCGCCAGCAGCAGTCCCTCAGACAGGAAGCATTACCTCTAGAAAAGCCAGTTCAGGAGCTGATCCACATCAACTGGCCACTTTTATTGTATTTTTTAATGGAAAAAAATGAGGCTAGGAAAAGAGAAATGGCTGCTGCTTGCCTAATAGGAGCATTGCAGACTGTGTGCACACTCTAATATTTTCCACTGGAGGAAATCAAAGCCTTTCCTCATTTCCCATTGCCTTTTGGGGCTTGTATTCTGCACTGAACTCAGCTTCTTCTCTTGGCATCTCCTTCTGCTTGCATTTGTTTTTCTCCTGTGTCTCCATTGCACAGGAAAAGGAGGGTGCTGGGAAAGAGCCTGCTGCCTGCGTCTTCCTGCTTGCCCTTTTCCAGGGGGCTCTGCAAGGGGAACAAGGAGGTTGGCTCCATGCTGCAGGAGCTTGTCACCCGCTGTGACCAGAGCTCCCTCAGGTTTCTGTGCTCTGTTACAGAATCCCAGCCTGGTTTGGGTTGGAAGGGACCTTAAAGCTCATCCAGCTCCAACCCCTGCCACAGTCAGGGACACCTTCCCCTAGAGCAGCTTGCTCCAAGCCCCTGTGTCCAACCTGGCCTTGAACACTGCCAGGGATGGGGCAGCCACAGCTTCTCTGGGCACCCTGTGCCAGCGCCTCAGCACCCTCACAGGGAAGAGCTTCTGCCTTAGATCTAACCTGAACTTGCCCTGTTTCAGTTTGAACCCATCACCCCTTGTCCTATCTAAATCATTGTTTGTGAGGCTCAGATGAGTTTACAAATCCCAGAGGAATTTCTCATCTGCTGATTTTCTAGGGAATCACAAACAGTAAATACATCCTTTGTATTTCAAAGATTTTCATAATCATAGAGTCATAGAATCATTGGAGTACACAGTTGCTGTCTGTACTACCCAAAGGGCAGATGTCACCAATGCCCTGCTCTTCTCAGTAAGTGTCCTGGTGACTGTGGTCATTAAATCCTGCTCCTTGTCTTTTGGTAGCTGTCCGTCATTCAGGAATTCTGGGTGTCAATATGTTCCCCAAGTGAAGATCAGGAGATGAGTCTTGGTAAACTGTGGCAGTTGGCAGATGGAAGATAGAAAATCAAGGGAATGATTTCTTTTTTGTTCTGGAACACCTTTTAAATCTCTAAGATTACCCCGGGGACTCTCACGTCTTGTGCAGCTGAATGCATCCCTCCTAACAAAGCTGATTGTTCTTGTGATGCTCTGCAAACACATGGCCAAAGATTTCGGCAGTTGCTCTTTTGTTAGTATACAATAAACCTCATGAATTTCATGACGGATCATCCCCCTGGCAGCTTGGAGTCCACGGCTCCATATTTGTTGACACAGCCTGTTGAGATCTAAGCTCTTTCATTTGCAATTGTAGCATGTAATTTGGGGGAAATAAAGCGCAATTCAGTCACAGGACATCCAGAATCACTCAGTTCTAATCTGTAATGTCAGCAAGCCCATTTCACTGACATTATTGTTTTGACACTGAGTGTAATAGGAATGATTAAGCCAGGAAGAGAGCAGCACTTACTTGACTGCTGTCAGCTACTGAACCACAATAGCCCAGCACACAGAGTCTATTCAGCTGATGAAACGTGAAACTTGATCTGCTGCTGCAGCATGTTAGTAACCACAATGCTATATTTCAATCCCTACTTGATTTTAGAAATGTTTAGTCTCACTCTGTTAGACCCAGGCTCGTACAAAAGCAATTCCTGTTTCACAACTGGAAGGAATAGCAACCAAGCTTCTTTTTTTTTTTTTTTCCTTGGAAATTCCCTTTATCCAGGCATGTGTCAAAGCCTTTTTATTATTATTTTCTCAAATGGAAGAGTGTGTTTTCAGATGGGGGATGAAAATGGAAAGGATCTGAACAATAGCAGCCCTTGTGACTTTAATGTGAAGATTAAGATTCATGATGGTAGGCATGTAATGTGATAGAAATATACATCAGGGCCCTTCCACTCTTGCAGGAGAATGTGTACTTTGTTCTCCGCTAATCTGTTTTTGCTGAGCTGGGAGATGCAGGCGCTTGAGCTGAGTGCTAAGTGGGCATTTCTTCAAAATAGGTGTTTGCTTTCCTTCACATTTTCCATAATTTCCTATCATTATGCTGTCAAGTGTCCTGTGGTATAAGGCTAACAAATAGGGCACAGGGAAGGCCATGTAATGTTGTAAATGAATGCCTCTGTCTCTCTTTTGTGTCTGAAGAGAAAACCCCCTTTTCCTCACCTGTGTGCACAGAAGATCCATAGTGTTATTTCAAGAGCTTTCAAATTGTACTTCAGGGCAGCCTTAATCTATTTTTTCCCTGAGTTTATACTCCACAAGATCTCAGTTTAGGACGCTCAGTTCTGCACAGGAGAGTTATCCACACATCGCAGGCACTGCAGGGCAAATACTGTATTCACAGAGTCCACATCAGGTTAAGAATTTGGAAAGAGTAGATGAGAATGAGACATGGGACACCCAGAGACAGAGCTGGCCCAAGGTACTGAGCAGGGAGAACTGCCACCGGCGCACGTAGGCAGCATCTTGCGGTCTTCAGAGACCGGCTCCTGCCATCACTCTGACCGGTGGTGCTTTTCTTCCACTGCTGCTCATAGAAAGGATCTGCCTTTTTGTGTAAGGCAGAACCAAAGGCTTGGAAATGAAGAGGCTGCGTGGAAGACTTGCAGCAGAGTAGAAGCCCTCAGGTTCCTTATAAAGCAATTAGATGGTTCCATAAATAGCTTTATAAGTTTACCTCTTAAATAAAATATCACCACGGGGAAGAGTCTGATTTATTTTATTGCTTCATAAAAAGGAATGTGTTTGTATTAGTTAGATCACGTATATAGCAACACCTACAGTAGTTGTGTCTTCACATGCAGTAAGATGTTCAATATCACAAATGCGCAAAGATGAGAGTGTAAGGGAGACATACATACAAGTGGACAGTGGATTGTATATGTTGGGATGTATAATACTTGCCTTAATTTATATGTTGAAGAAAGTAGAAATAACTGGCTAAAGCAAAGAAGCACTAGGCGTGAGGCATGAGTTCATGTTTTGGAGCAGGGAATTTTGGGTTTCATCACTGGATTTTGCGATCATTTTTGACATGCCAAAAAGTGAAAACTAGGTTTTCCCTTCTGAGAAACGGTCATGATCCTATGCAATTTCCAGGGCTGTAACGAGACTAAAGGAAGTGATAGAAGGTGATAGAAATTCTTCATGGCACAGCTCACAGGGGAAGGATCTTTCCTTCCATGACAAGTGATTATAGCAGAGCATAGGAGAGCTGGACTTCCATCAGAGGAGGAGCACATGCGAGGGGACAGCCAGGGCAATGACTTGGTAAATCCTGCTGAGAGCCAGCCCCTGTGGCTTTGGTCCCATATTGACTGCACTTATCTGGGCAAAGGGAGAGTGCAGTCAGGCAAGGGGCTCAGCAGAGCCTGGGAGGAAACCATTTCCTCTTCTCTTTCTCTCATCTTGCAGTAATTTTTGAGGTTGAAAAACCTGACAATTTATAGTGAATGAAAAGCGGGAATAGCTACGAGAAGGCAGCTACACTTCTCCTTAGGGGCCTGTGTCAAGTTCCTAGCTGAGAACATGCCGGTATCTGTGTCACTGACACGCTTATGTTCTGTGCTTGCTTCAGTTCCCAGCCATAATCTATTGCTAGTAAAGGTTTGGGATTTAGTGCTTTGGGCAGGCCTGGAGAGGAGTGGAGAAAGGGAGCCTTACTCCGTGGTTTCACAATTGGCTAAACCCATGGAGCTGTGAGCTGTCTCTGGAGGCACTGCTCCTGCTCTTCCGCACTGTGGGAGCAGGTTGGGCTCTGGTCTTGCAGGATCTGCATTCTTTCAGGCAACAGATTAAATTAATAGGTCTTTGATAGGGACAAAGTGCTGCTCGAGCTGGGAATCAGCAGGATCAGTATTGGCCATGGGTATGTCGCATTCTGGAGGGATGCAAACAGGGTACCAAAACCATCACAAAACCAGGTGGCTTTTGCTTCTTGTCCTGGGCAGATTGGTTTTTACTGGTTGTGGAGACCTGACGTCTCAGGACAGCTTTGTGTGCATGTGTATTGTTAACATCAGGGATTTTGCCCTATGAGGAAAGCACAGGCTTTAGTCAGAGTGGCTTTAAAGTCGGTGTTAAGTTTATTTGGACAAAGTTAGATGCAGGAATCATCAATGCAAACCAATTCTGAAAAATACTGTCTGACAATACAAGTGTGATGGCTTTCTGAGGCCATAATTTGATGTCTGAATTACAAGGATGACAGAAGTAATGCTATTTTATTGATACTACATTATAAAATGAAATGAAAGCTTCTAAAAAGGAGGTAGCAACACAAACTGCAAACTCTCTCCTAATATCTGTTTGCATGTGTGGTTGTTTCTTTTTCCCAAAAGAAGGACACGGAAGTATTTCTAATATATATATCTCTATAAACTGTATTTCTAATGTAGCTTTTGCATTTATAGTGCTTTTGCTGTCTGGTTTCCTTGGGCTTAGGTGCAGGATATTGTGTGTGTCGCGTCTGTTTTCAGAATTGGTCTTTTATCTCTGTTTTGCAGCTTCAGGCCATTATGTTACATAGCATTTTGACAAAGGCTGACTTCCTGTGATATTAAGATGCAATGGTGTGTTACAAAGGAAATGTCAGACAACTCTACTTCTTATTTTTATTTTGCCTTGTGCTTTCTATATGTCTTCCTTTAATCTTGGTGCAAATAAAATGCAGGGATGGGATTTTCATTTAAACTTGCAAAGCCGCAGTCAGCACAACTGAGGCTGTGGTCAACAAGCCAGGCTCAGCAGTGAGTGAACATGCCCGGTACCTTAGAATCATACAATCATGGAATGGTTTGGATTGGAAAGGACCTTAAAGCTCATCCAGCTCCAACACCTGCAAGGACACCTTCCACTAGAGCAGGTTGCTCCAAGCCCCTGTGTCCAACCTGGCCTTGAACACTGCCAGGGATGGGGCATTTGCCACTTGCAAAAAGCTCTCAGCCTCTTTCAGAATGTGTTGTGTCTCTCTAATACCACATAGAATATCTAAAACGTGGTGTTACAAAGGGGATTTCATAATGCTTTGTGAAATCCAAAGTCCAGCAGACTGGACATGTAGTTGCCTGATTTACCAATGCGCTGTTCATTTGTCAAATAACACTTTCAATTCATTTTCCATTTTTTATCTCCATGACCCTCTGAAATAATTCATGACGTCTAACAAAAAGAATACTGTCGAATTTCCTAAGTACCAAAACTAAATACAGATGCCCTTCTCCAATTATTTCCACACTCATGATGTTTGTAGCTATTTCCTAGCAATTGTCTTTATGAGGCAGTGTATAAATTCCTTCCTTCCTTCCTTCTTCCTGCCCGCCTTCCCACCTTCCTTCTTTCCATCCTGCCTGCCTGCCTTCCCGCCTTCCCGCCTTCTTGCCTTCCCGCCTTCCCTCCTTCCCGCCTTCTTGCCTGCCTGCCTGCCTCCTTGCCTTCCTACCCTAAACCAGGAGCAGACTGAAAGACCCATCAGTGTGTTCAAATACAACCACCTCTGCAGACTCCTTCAGTAATGCACTTTGAGACTCACTCATCGGGTAAGTCAGATCACAGATTCCTCTTTCGTATCTAAAGGCTCAGTATCATTTCCTAATTATAATAGGAATGCGTCTGGGACAATGGTCACATCTGTGTTCCCTTAACACATTCAGACCTCAAATAGGTTGATACACTTCAAAGGTAAAAGGTAATTTTAAGGATAAACATTCAGGTACTTGCCAGGACTTTACTTGCTGTTGTGAGGGAAGCCAATGACAAATGAAGTGCCAGATTTCCTATTTAAGTTGAAGGAATTCCTGTCAAAACCATTGTAATGATTCATCTCACTGAAAACAAAACTGTTTTCCCCCTTCAGTGCAATTTTCACTTCAGCAATCAAACAAAACCCTGTCCTTTGGAGACTCAGGGGGACTCCTTCAAGAAGGCAGTGTCAAACATCTGCAGCCTTTTTGCACTGTCACAGACCGGGAGAGACTGGTTCTAGGGTGAAAAGTTCTTGTAGATTCTCTGAACATTTAAAGGCAACAGATAAAACACTGGTGTTTCTTCACCATAAAACCAGTGACCATGGTCATTAGTAGGGCCTCTGTGTTTTTAGATACACACTTGTGCTCTGATGCTTTAATGAACTGTGTAAGTGGCAGCAGATTTTGCAGCGGCAGCTCTTCTGTGTGAATGATTCAAATTCAGCAAATTCATACATATTTAAACACTGGTCCTTCTAATGGGAGCTGTGGGGGAACTTGGGCTCCTGTTGCCTCAGCAAGCTCTGCCTGAAGAGCTGATGCTAACCCCTTGTGTGAGCTGTCAGTCACTGCAGTTGCGTGCATTCATTTGAGGGATTCCAGTTCTGTTTAAGGTGTAAAATTATCATGAGCAGATGTACTATATTTTGGCATTGATGTTGTAGTGGGGGGTCAATTTTAGACCTGGTTTAACCAAGTCTAACGTCACGCTAGACTCCCTTAATCCATCCCTGAATTGGCTGAAGCAGCTGGAGCCGCAGATTCCTTTATCAACCTGCACATTTAGGCCTCTGTCTTAGCAGTCAAGAGGCTGATTTCTGGCTTGGTGCTGGCCAAAGTGTGGTTAACCTCACAGAAATGTACCATTCCAGCAACAAGAATTCAGTTTTACCCACTGCTGCCACTAACCGAACGCTAACATTTTACTTTGGAGAGCACAATATTATTCAAGCTCTCTTGCAATACTCTGAATGTTTGTACCATTACAAACTGATGACAAACTGATTTGATCATTACATCTTAAATGTAGCTGCCAACTATTCTCTCCCCAATGTAAATGCTGTGTTTTGAGGATAAGCTAATCCAGCCTGTGTGTATAGGTAGGCAGCCGGAAACAAGCACAAAGATCTGGCTTCGCTGGGAGCAAAACCTGCTCTTTTTTTAAAGCTCTGTATGAAAGGAAAAACGCTTCTCCTGAATGACTGCAGTCTTTCAGAGCGTGCAGAGATTTGTCTCTGGTCAAGGCTCTCAGAGCTCCTGTTGGAAGGGTGCAGAACTGGCCATCCTGCTAAATACTCTGGGAAAAGGCAATGCAGTTCCAGGAGGCACAAAAGGGACATTGATTCTCTTCTCCTTTCTCAGAGGTGGTCCCTTCTAGCCAGCGCTGAAAATGCCAAACCGTCCCTGGAGCTAACAGGGGTAGGCAAGGTGAGAGACCCGGAACAGTGAAATACTTGAGCAGAGATGGATCACAGGGGAGGGAAAAGCCCATTCTGTATTATCTGATGAAAAAGCAACAGCAAACCTACCAAAGCAAGAAGGATGCTTTATTGACAGTCCCTGAGAAGCCTTCTTTTAGTAGTGTTCCCTCTGGCATACGCAATGTGTCTTACAGACATCACTTATTTTCTGTTGTTACGATAGGGAAATCAATTCCTGTGGACTGGAATTTGGCCTTTAATGGGAGTGTGTTTGGATCTTAGCTAACCTTGCCAGGCATTTCAAACATCTTTTCACCCGGGAAAAACAATTTCATTCAGCAATTCTCTGACTCCTTTGAACTTTGAGCAGGAAACCACCTGGAAATGGACGATAAAATACACAGTTTAAGCAGTGGAAAAAACAAAGCACATCACACAGCCTAATATAGCCTGGTATCAACAGAATATTCCATCCATGGACAGTAAATATGCCTTTCTTTTCTCAGAGGGTTAGACTCAGTTCAGACCAACACACTTGTGATTTCACCTTTCACTAGGGAGCATAGGAAACTGCTTTAGCTTTCTGCATATAGACCTGCCATGTATTTAATAACATGCATGTATTTATGTTTTAAAATTGATCTGGATAAAGTTGAGACCTAGCAAGGTTCTGACTTACAAAGCTCGTGTTCAGATCTCCCATTCAAACACTTTCCACTCCGTACTTAACTTCTTTGTGTGGTTCCAGTCATCCTGCTCTCCCAGGTTGTCCTACAAGCTGGAGAGTCATCCTGCTCAGGCCCTTTGGGAACATTTTGTGTTAGCGATGTGAAGGCTTAAGGCTGCTCCACTGAAGTCAACAGCCAAACTCCCACTGGATTTGGGCTCTACCTCAGCCATAAGGAACACAGTGACTGTCTTGGAAAATGTTTTCTTGTCCTCAACATATAAAGATTTCTCATGGTTTTGGGTTTTTGCTTTATCCTTGACCTGAGAAGAAGGTAAAAAACACGCTCAGGTATTGCTCTGTGTTAGGGCTGGCTGAACAGCGAGCACACATCCACAGCTTTTCATACTTGAACTTCTGTGCTGGGGCCACATTAAGAGACCAGCAACAAGGTGCTGCTGAGACAAAAGGTGCTGGAGCATCTGAGTGCCAGCTGCTGGCAAACAGAGGCCATGGGGGCTGCCAGTGCCAACACCTCTGGGTCATGCTGGCTCCCAGCCGCACACCGAGCCCAGACTCTACTGGGCTGGAGCCAAGGAACTCCTGGAAAACCACTGCTATTGCCACCCCTGAACCCTTCTTGTCCCCTCTGAGGTATGTGCTATGCGTTCTGGGGCTTTCAGCCATGCGAGGGTTTGGTATGTAGTTTATAGGCTCACTTAAAGGTTGGGATTTCTTGAGCTATAATCTAGTTTCATGCTGTTTCTTTTAAGTATCTTCCTTCTGGGACATGCCAGGTTTATCACCACCTGCTTTTCCAGCCCCTTTATGCAGACAACACCCAAACACAACACGTCTGAATGTTGGCAAAGGGGATGTGCCAGCCTGGACGACCCTCCATCCAGACAAGGCAGAACTGGGTGCCTGCTCTGCTGAATGCCACTGCATCTGCTTTGGCTGCACTAACAGCCCAAGTTTTCACAGCTGCCAGGCTGGCCTCCATTTACTCTGATTTTACATGCCTTTTAGGAGCTGGCCTAGCTTGCAACAGCACATAACTTTAACATTAGACTTATAAAATGAGCCTTTGATGCTTTGGAGCTCCATGTGTGTACTTTCTCCTCAACAAGGAAGTGCTGAATAGGAAGCTGATGGGCAGTATTACTGAGTGAGGAATGTTTGTTCCTCTGTCCGTTTCAGAATGTTTCTGAATGAAAGAAACAAACTATTGCCATTCACAACAAAGAACTGAGCAACGGATAGGTATCCCATGTGAAAACCAGAGCTAAGCCTTGCTTTCCCGTAGGCAGAGACATTTGCCCATATGTTGGTTTGCTTTGCTCAGAACAATTTACAGTTACCAGGCAGAATATGAACGTGTTTCTGTAGGGCAGAGCTATCATGGTGACTGTAGGAATATCTTACTTGTGAGTAGCTTCAGAACTTGCACAGCTAACGGTACAATCCTTTCCTTTTTGTGATAGCTGTGTTCAAGTGGACACCAAAGATGCCGTGGCTAATCGTGTGCTTACCATCTGTTAGCAATATCTCCATGAGAATTAATTAGCAAGGGCCTGAGAGCCCTCTGTTTACAGCTTTCCATGAGAGCAATACTGATTGGCACTGACACAGTATTAAATTGCTTCCCTTTATGAGATGGCCCCTTTGACAGAAGCTTAGCCCTGCCACCTGTCCCCTTGGCTGCCCATTCCTTTCCTCCAATATTCCTCTTGTGAGCTGAAGCTTAATAAACACAAGAACATTTTAGCAGAGCAATGGTTTCTTGATACTAAGAGCATGAAGATGTCTCACTCCCAGACTACTATTCTCTTAAGGAGACCTGAAGATAGTAAACACTTTCAGTAGGACATTAATGTTCCTGTCAGACATTAACGTCCTGTTCCTGTGTTGGATGCGTTTCTTACACTGAAGCTGCTTATTGCTTTATCTGCAAGTCAAGGAGCAAAGTTCAGCGCTGAAGCTTGCTTTGTGCAGACACCTGCAATCTCCTGCTTTCTGGATGAGCCTCATTGCTCTGAGTGGTTTCACATGTGAGCACTTGTAGTCCTGAATCCTATGTTCTGCAAATATCCTGTGACACTGATTTACAGCCTCCTGCTCTGGTGACTGCTGCTGCAAGACATTGCCAGAGAATGAGGAAAGGTCAAACCCACAACCAAGGCGGGTTCATTCACCCTCCCAACGCTTCCCCCAGACTCTCCCCTCAGTTGGAATCTTTAGATGACTTTCAACAAATGTTTTTGGAAGTTTTCCTTCACCTCTAATCTGATGGCAAAAGTGTTTGTTTTATTTAATCATGGCCGTGAAACTGAGCCTTTATGGGTTTTTTTTATCTTCCTTCTTGTCAGAGGGACCTGTTTGATTTGCCTCTCTCTTCAGGACCACATTAGATTTGGCTGGTGATGAAAAGACCAAATGGGCCCCACTGAAAGCTTTCAGAACGTGCAGCATTCAGCTCAGGGGGCTGGCAGGTCTCTGGAGGAGCTGCAGACTGACCACTGCTCGACTCATACGCAGAAATCATGCTCATTTCAATATCTGCAGTTACCTACGATGTGTAAAGACCTGCGAGCAACCTGGGTAGCAGGAAGAGAATTCCTGCCTGTGTTGGGTGGGGAGTCAGTATGGTCACAGCACTCACAATGTGGAGCTCAGGACAAGACCATTTGTCATTGGAAAGACTGACTTCTGAAAACTGCTTTTGCAGAAGGACAGGTCACGGTCCTGAATGGAGTCTGGGAGCAGAGCAAGGCTGGGGAGAGCTGTTAACATGAAAAGTCTACCTCCTGAGTGCTCTCTGCAGGAGACACCTGGTTTGGGGTCCCAGCTGAGCTGCTGCTTAATAGCTCGTCTGGGTGCCAAAAAGCTGTTTCATGACATTCTTGGCTTACGCGTTGCAAAAGCAGTGGAACATTTTTGCTAAACAGAGCCTTTAGTCTTTAAATCATAGCTTTCTGGATGAAAACCCAAGAAAATTGAGAGCAATGTCAAAATGCTAAGACTTTAGTGTTCAGTCAGACGTAATTTTGTGCTGAATCTCAATGGCTGGCTCCAAGGTTTCCTGATGTATATGTTAGCAAATAGTCGCCCTTTTGTATGACTAGTAATCTGCCATGTCCTCTGAGCATCATGGATGAGCTCGTGTTCCATCAAGTGCACCTCTGAAAACTACTTTAAGCTCAGCTAATGAATCTTGTGTTACTTCTAACAGTAATACTTGGGAGATTTAAAAACATTCACGAAATGGAACTTGCCCAACCTGCAGCTGGAAAAACCAGGACATTTTCTTCTGGAAAAATAATAAAGCCTTGGACGCTTTTCAGCTCTGTTTCTGTGCAGGATGGATCAATCGCTCTGTGCTCAGTTAAGAATTCTAGAAATGCTAATGAAGTCATTCCTGATAAGAAGAACATAAACTATTTCTTTTGCTAAACAACAGTTTGCTTACAGGCCAGTTCAGTGACCTGTGATTTATTACATGTATGTGTCCAAGACACTTTCTAGTAGTAAATCTTTTTCCACTTCCCTTCATAATTTTTTTCTCATTCCTTATGAATGCTTGGACTATAAGATTCAGTGCAACTAATGATGAGGACAG
This sequence comes from Psittacula echo, assembly GCF_963264785.1. Lineage (NCBI taxonomy): Eukaryota > Metazoa > Chordata > Aves > Psittaciformes > Psittacidae > Psittacula > Psittacula echo. Next base: position 678,939 of record NC_137738.1, on the reverse strand, counting down.
GGAGAAGGCATGCAGCCTCTGTGGGTCCTGGGGGGAGAACAAGAAATGCACATACAGCATTGGATCACTTAATAAATTAACCAGATGGATAGAAGTGACTTTCCCAGGATGACCCGTAGCAGGAAGGTGCTGAATTAACTCTTTACCAGCATTTTGTGTATTGCATTTGGATCTTTCACACTGAAGTTGTGCTCATAGAAGAGCAACTGTGCAGCAGTACTGGAAGGATCTCACATCGATTTGTGGGTTAAACCTTTGTAATTAGTCAGCCACAATGTGTTATCAGTTTAGCTGCATTTCCCAGCTGCGCTCTCCTGTCATTCCTCATTAGTGTTTTCAGGATCCTGGTGATGATGGTGATCCCAAAGCTCCCCAGTGTTCATTCCCAATGATTAATGAAGGTATGAAAACTATGAGTGCTTCCAAATCAAATATGTGCATAAAGGGAAGCAGTGCGCAGGAAAAGATGATTAAAATAAAGGATTGCGTGTTTCCTTGAAGCTCAGCAGTCCAGAGCTCAGTGGAACTTTTGTGCAACCCACCAAATGCTTTTTCTGGGGGCAAAAAGTACCTAGACAAGCTTGACTGTTAGACCTGTTCGAATTTCATTTTATGGCTGTGGGTTTCACATACCTGAGACATTAAAAGGACAAAAATGGGCTCTGTGCTTCAAGCGATAGGTCTGGCAAATCCATACATCAATTGTCTTGAAAAGTGTGGGTCCTGAGGCTTATTTCATTTTGAGCGTGGGTTCTTAGGGAAGAAAAATAATCAATGGCTATTGTGAAGTTTTGGCTTGCATTAGGGGAGCTCGGAGGTGAGTTGTGGCAACGCTGTGCACTCAGGAGTCAGATTTGTCAGGAGAGAAAGTGCAGCGCTTTTTATGAACTGAATGAGCATTGTGTTTAGGTGGGCTTTGCCAAGGCCTCTGGAAATGTCTAATTCATGTGGAAGCAGGCTCAGATGCTTACCCACTGAAGCAGCATAGTGTTTTCCATTCTAACACAGCACCCTCTTAAAACAGTCACTCTAAACTTTGTGTCTATCATCTCCTCAGTGTATGAATGTCAAATGAATCTGTGTAGTTTAAGCCACAATAAGGATGGAGACCCTGGACATTGGTATTCCTTTAGCAGAAGACGAAACAACAGATCGCTCCACGACTTCTATCAAACACAGCATACAATTGTTCTATATGAAATGTATACTTTCACAGTAGCAGTTTATATGCCATTTTATTCCTATAGCACAATGTTTGTCAAAAGGTCAGCAAAAGCAGGGTCCAGGAAGAGACTTGAGTGGTAAAAGCATCATTTTTTTAGAATCAGATGGTCTAAATCCAAACCCTATCATTCAAAAGGGCCTGTTCAGCTGCTATCGAGCAGTAAAGCACATTCAGTCCTCTATGTGTCTGGGGAGGAATTAATCAGAACATATTGATGCCTAAATTGGGGATAATACATCCAAGCCAGATTGTCTTCAGCCAGTGGAAAGAAATGAAGTTTTTTCAGGGCATGATTCATTTCCTAAAGTAGGTGCTAAAGGAGTAAATGATACGATGAAAAAAACTCCCAATGAAACCAGGTAAATACAGTGGATAATTTATCATCCTAAAGTATGGAATGCCTAAGAATGTCTATCCCTCAGCAATAGCCTTCAAGGGTGCAAGACATTTATTCTGTTGGCCAAAGAACAGCTGTGCCTTGAGGTTTGTGCAGGTCTAAACTGGCCTGATTTGACCAGCTAAGTAATTGTGTCCCTGCTCTACATGACATCCCCAAACCAGTTTTTGTTCTGCCTGAAGCTCTTGAGGCACTTTATCTTGCAGGTGTTTCCAGAGACTCGTGCAGCAAAATCATCTAATCCCTCACAAAACCGTCATCATGGTCACATCCGCTTGAGATGGTCCGGATGATGGTAAGTGGTGTTTGTGTGTGAATGAGTGCTGTGATGAAAGCTCTTGCTCAGCTAGAGGTTCAAACCCACAGCTTTTCACTTCTAAGTGTGCCTAACCACAAATACCATTTTCCATGATAAAATGAGTGGTATATAGTTTTCTCAGTGACACTGAGTGCTTTTTCTAGACAAAGGAATTAGAGAGTTGATGATCCAGAGATGTGAAAGGATAAAGAACATAGAATCATAGAATCACAGAGTGGTTTGGGTTGGAAAAGACTTTAAAGCTCATCCACTTCTGGCCCCCTGCCACGGGCAGGGACACCTTCCACTAGAGCAGCTTGCTCCAAGCCCCTGTGTCCAACCTGGCCTTGAACACTGCCAGGGATGGGGCAGCCACAGCTTCTCTGGGCACCCTGTGCCAGCGCCTCAGCACCCTCACAGGGAAGAGCTTCTGCCTTAGATCTAACCTGAACTTGCCCTGTTTCAGTTTGAACCCATCACCCCTTGTCCTATCACTGCAGTCCCTGATGAAGAGCCCCTCTCCAGCATCCTTGTAGGCCCCCTTCAGACACTGGAAGCTGCTCTGAGGTCTCCACGCAGCTTCTCTTCTCCAGGCTGAACAGCCCCAATGTTCTCAGCCTGGCTCCATACAGGAGGTGCTGCAGCCCCTGATCATCCTCGTGGTCTCCTCTGGACTTGCTGCAACAGCTCCATGTCCTTCTTATGATGAGGTCTATTGCTCAGGTTACTTAGAAGGCAGGGTGAAGACCAGTCCTTATTCTAAGCAATGTTTATGATATTTATGGTGCTGATTAAGATGTTGCAGCAGGGCCCTCCTCTTCTTGGTGAATTTCCTAAACACGAGGTTTTCCCTGTGGGAGCATTTTTGCACATTTCCTCAACACCACTTGAAGAGTCAATTGCAAAACAGAGGTCAGCTTCGCACTCTTTTAAGTGTGGCAACCACCTGCTTATTGAGGCGGAGAGAAGGTGAGCCAAAGATGTATTTGTTGTGCTTTGTTTAGGCATGCTGTTTGCTGGGTTAGCCTTGGCTGATGGATAAACACCCACCCAGCCACTCACTCACACCTCAGTTCCCTTCGTGTAAATATGAAGTAATGCTACTGCCTTTGTTGCAGCTTCTCTGTTAACCAGAGCTAGAAGTCTGCCCTACTGAAATACATTGTTGATGCCTTATTTAAGACTTTGTGACTGGAACTGCTTGTTTCTAAACTGTGATAATGCAACAGCAAAAGAACAATCAAAAATTATTGGAGCTTAAATACTGGATAGTACAGGGTAACTAAGCAAAGATGTTGGAGCTTGTAAGATCTGGACCAGGCTCTGAGAGGAAGAAGACAAGTTAAAGGAAAAAGGCATTCTCCCTTCTTCTGCCTTAAACGGGAAGAATTTGGAGGAGCTGTACCCCCAGCATCTCAATGATTTTGTTTTCCTGATGGAAAATGTCATCTTTTCCTGATCTTGTTATTGGTGGACAATAGCTTTGTCTGAAGGATAAGACTGGGACCTCTACTGGGTTTCTTGCTTAACAGTAGCTATACTGGCACTCGCCTGCAGTGCCAGGACACAGTGAGTGAATACTTTCTAACGAAGAACGTGTTGGAGGAAAACAGAACATAAAAAGAAGGTAAACTTAATGAGCAAATGATTGATTGTGAATTATTCACACAGTTTTACTAACAGTCATCTTGAAAAACTTAACAAATGAAGGAGAATGACTGAAGTGTGTAGTATATATAAATCAATCCGGGAGACATGAAGGGCTGCTTGTTGGTTGTGGGGAAGGATGGGATTGATTGAGCAATACAGTGAAAAAAGCAGAAAATGAGAATAAGGTAAGGAAAGAATGGGTGCACATTTGGCTGGATGATGTTCTCCTGTTCCAAAATATCTTATGGCTGCACTGGTGGCAGTGCATTCAGTAAAGTTTTGCTGATGGTTACTATTTTACACACACAGTGTGAAACTGGAAGAGTGGCCTCTATCACTCTGCTTTTCCTTGAAATGGACTGCTTTAATTTAGAAGTCAATAAACACCATGCGTACTCACAGCATCCCAACTATTGGAAATTGGCAGACAGGAACTTCCTCTCACTGGGAAACCGAGGCTTGGCTTTCTAAATTCATATTTTTATTGTGAATATATTCATATATTTTTATTTTATCCTTGCTTGTTCTATTTTATTAAAATATGTGATTTTTTTCCCCTCACTAAAATATGTGCTTTTGTCGAGGGAAAGTTAATGTTAAAAGAAAGCTTGTCTCTCATTCTGAAGGCTTTATGATAGGAGCTGAAAATGTGTTAATTAAAATGTTGCTTTTCCTTTATCTTCAGCGTTACATTAACCTTACCTCCAGCTCATGCAGGCTCGAGATGGTTTCACTTGGGCATTTGGCCATCTTTTGGGTTTCGTTTTCTTATTTCCACTTAAATATTTATGGCTTGAGCCCAAGCCCATGAAACTCCATGGTAACACTCCTGTGGAGTCTCATAGACTTTCCAGGCTTGGAGTAGAGCCTTGCTCTGAAAAAAACCAACCAAGCCAAACTAAAAGAGACAAAAATGAGCTTGTGGGTTTGTGTGATTGTTCTCTTCCAGAGATTTACATACAACACTAGGAGTAGGAGTCTCTTAGCTGCCACTTTGATAAATGCATGTCCCTGAGGTTACGTGGCATTCTCCCCCCTCAGTCATCATTAGCTGCAATAAAGTGCCTGCAGGCCAGAACCTGCCCTTTGACACCTGTAAGCTCTGGAGTCTCACGGATTGAAATCTAGCAAACAGTTCTTTCTAAGACTTTGCAAGAAAGAATATAACCCATCTCATTGATTCTGCAGGGCTGAGAGGAATTAGAAGCTGTAACAGCGTCTTGGTTACTACGGTTTCCAAGTGCAACCCAAGAAATATATAAATGAGTAAGTTTTCAGTCACTTTGAGCTCCCAGCAGACTCCTTCATGCCAATCAGATTATATTTATCTCTAGAATAATTCTACTAACAGTCACTCATGCTAATAGCATTACCATCTTCAGAAGATATCAGTGTTACCAGGGTGTTCTAGCACTGGTTTGCATTTTGCATCTTTGAGCTTTATTTCAGGGGGAAGCATGATATTTAATTGAAATAGAAAGAGAAGGAAATGATAAAAAAGTAGACACTATGCCACACAATAGCAATAGATTCAGTATAATGTTTTCTTCAAGGAAGGTAGATACCAAACTTATCTGTTAAGCTCCAAAGCACGAGTGCCACTCTTGCCTTTTAAACACAAGCAGGTTGGAAAGCTTTGCAAGAAGTAGCAAAGAAAGTCCTTGGATCGTTTATATTCCCATTCCTTAACAGATTACTAACCCTTTCAGCACACGGATACGTTTTGTACACAGGGAGAGATGCGTTTTCTTTAGTCGGTTTTACTTCACTGATTGTTGTATGAGGGTGCGACACACTCCAGTGCTGAGGAAAGACTGAAATCTCTTTCCTCTCTTTAGACAGCAATTATGTGTCAAAACCCACAAAGTTAATTTCCCATGAGCAAAATCCTCCTCTTGGACTCCGGTTGTAAATCAAACAGGAAACCAATTCAGACGTTAAATTCTTAGATATGTCAAATTAAGCATCCCTGTGCTAAGCTGTGCCCATCTCTAGTGGAAGGAGGCAGAGTTCAGCAGTAGTCTCAGCAGCAAGATTTCTTCATGCTCTTACAGCACCTTCAGGTGCCTCAAAATAGTCACAAGGGCCATGATAGGTTGTAGGGCATTTTGGGAAGCTTCAGGACACCAAAGCTCTGCTGGAGGTCACTTGGGCAAGGATCGCAGGAGAAATACAGGAACATTTGTCCATGTCCAGTTTAACTCAGGTATAGTCTTTGGAGCAGAGACTATCTTTCTGGTATTTTACAATAAGGTCAGTGTTCTCGCAGTTCCAGCTGGAGCTCTTTGATTACTACCAGCCTGCAAGTGATCAGGAGAAAGATAATACAAATATTGGAAATACAGTGTATATGTGATGTTTAATCAGGTGTGATGACAGAAGGCAGAAGGAATTTCATACACTTACTTAGTAGATGCAAGCATGCACCCTGGTAAAAGAAACGTTTGGTTGGAGGCAATTTTGCTTGAAAACCCCCCAGGTAGATGAATTAGCTGATTGGTGTTCCGTTGGTTATTTCTATGAGGAGCTGTGCTGCAGCAATCTGATTGAACACAAGCAGGGGTGGGAGAATCTGGGATGGTTCTGCTCAAACCACCCGACAATAATAAAAAGCTGGGAGGGATCAGAAGAATCAATAAATTACTTTTCTTCTTTTCTGTCTGGCCTCCTCTGCTTGTGGCTGCTCCCTTCTCAGCTACTCTCTGGGTAACAGTAATTGGAGCCAGGGGATTGTTTGGTTCAAGGCTGAAAACAGGTTTTAGCAGCTATAAATACCGATAAGTAGCTGACCCGTTAAAAATCTAAGGGGCATGTTAGATTCTTTTGTTTTTGTAAAAGAAATGTTTTCTTAAAAGATATCCTTTTTATATATGCGTGTGTGTGTGTATGTTGAGTTTTTCATGCAGTGGTCTGTTTTGGTGAGTGGAACTAGTTTTGATGAATGAAGCGTTTGAAGCTTCACTTGTCAGATATTTGCCCCATTTGAGCCTGGAAACTATATTCATATTCCAAGATAAACTTGCCCTGAGAAAACTGGCTAAACACACAGCACCAGGCCACAGACACTGTGTCCAAGGTGCTCTACTGTATACACAGCTCCTCCGGGGGAAGATGAAACAAGAAACGACACATAAGGGATATGAAGTCACATTGCTTAATGAGTGTTGGAAGGCACTCAAAGACAGCAGTAATTACCGTGGTAGAAGGACCAACTAGTATGAGACGGGATCAAAAATTGCACTCTTAGTACAGACAAAGGGTGCCACAGACATTAAGATGTTTGTGTAATCCTAGTTACGAAAGCTGGGTAATGTGTTGGGGCGCACACAGACTTCAGACTGTGGTCCCCAAGCAGCTGAGTTGGGATTGCACGTACACGTTCACTCCGTGAAGCAGGCAGATGAAATCAGTGACTCCAGTCGTTGCTCAGGGTAGCTCAGCACATTCCCTGCTGACCTGGCTGAAAGAGAGCTTTTATGAAACACAACCGATTAAAGAAACAAGTGATGTAAAATGAAATGTCATCATGGATACAGGGTTTAGGGCTGTATAAACAACTGTGGACTGAAATCATTAGACTCTCTCTGCTCTGGAATGGTTCAATATTTTTAAAGGATTAAAATGCCTTTTCTACCCTTTGGTCTCCTGTAGTTATTTGTATGTCAACATAAGTATTTGTCAGTGTTTTTCATGCTTTCCTAAGTTCAGGAAATCTGTAAATTCATCATATAAAGGGACTGAGTCTTAATTCCTGGGCCTGCTAGTCCTGGATCAAAGGTTTTGATATATTATTCCTAACTTCTTTTATTTGGAAAAATGTAGCCAATACCTCTAGCAGACAGCATGGACCTGATCCAGAATCCACTGAAGTTATTTAAAATACTCTGATCAAGTTCCATGAGTTTTGGTTCAGGTCCTGTGGCTTCAATCCAACACAGCACTTGAGCTCATATGTAATTGCTCAGGAGCTTAACTTTACGTACAAGTATCAATGCTCTACCAGATTGACATGTTCATATCAGCTGGTACAAGTGGACTGGCTCTGCGTAAATACTCAGATGGCATCCACTGGATAATATCCTCAGTTGCAAAGCTGAAAAGGATTTTCCACGTGTCAGGTTAGTAAGTCTTTCCTACAATAAGCCATGTAGCATTGTCACAACAACATAAGGTATGCCAGTAAGGAATGCTTCCCTTTGAGGGCTGAGACACTAGAAAAAGCCATGAAAATAAACAGAAGGTTACATAGTAAGGCAAAAAAGTGTTTGCTGTTTAAAGTAATACAACTTTAGGAAGCGAGCACATTTTTTACTGTCTTTGTGGACAGTGGGAAGGTGATGTTCTGTCACATAGCAATCCTGGCTGAGTTTCTTCCCCCTTGTTTTCCCCATTATGTTTTGATCCTGACTGGAAAGAAACTGCATTTAAAGACAAAAGGCCTTTTTGGTACTTCCAATAAAAATTACAAGAGCTGCCACATTCACTAGAACGATCCATTGCCATCTAGTGTAGGGTGTGGAGAAAGAAGATTACAAACTCATGCTGAGCATAGCTGATCATCAAATAGTAATCAGAGAGAATTTCAGTCTAGTGGGTGAATGGCTCACAGTCACTACCAACTCTAGTACTCCACTATATTTTTCTATAGGAGAGTGTCATCACACCTCAGGAGCAGCAGATGTCCATAGTTACTCAGGAAGTTGCTCTACAGTGTCATGCCTGGATTGGGCATGAACTCAGCGCTGCCGGCCTGTGATTTGTTAGCCACTGAGGGAGAGGTTTTCAAAACACACATTCCTGGGAACATTAGACATCTGTTTCTCTTTAAATCTACCTGAAGGTGTCATTTCTGTTTCCCAACCAGATAAGTGTAACACAGAGAGCCCGGTCAGATAGCAACCAAAGCTGATGCTCTACCTGACATTGGCAGGTGCCCACCTCCGGGATGCAGTTACAGCATCGGCGCATCTTAGCACAGAGAGGTGTCACCAGCGAGTCTGCTAGATGAGTTATTCTGTTCTGTAGAGGACTGTAAAATCTTTTGAGAACTTCAAGTTGGGTTGTTCTAGAAATATGAATTAATACCAATTGGAAGCATATGATATATTGTATTCCTGTGTTTTTCCTAGTTCTCAGCGTAGTTTCGCAAGGGACCAACTTCAATCCTCAGGAAACTTCGTTGCTTTTAATGAGGTTACTCAAGAGGTGCATTTGATCTTCTGCTGACAATTTTTAGCCTTGAGAAAACTCTTTATGCTTTGAGACAGAGGGCTTAAAAAAGTAATAGCAACATTTAATAGCATAATTACTCCACATTATTTTGCATTCTCTGACTTCTCTTAAATGAAACACATTGCATGCTGAAGTGATCTTGTAGGGAGGATTATTCAAACAAGATAAAGTCCCTGCTGAATGTAATGTCAGTTCTTTTTATGCATGCTGAGTAACCTGCTGTGCTTTGGCAGCTTTAAGACTGAGCCATATCGTGCTCATATTGGAAGCATGCAAATGTCTGAGCTAGCAGTTTGAAATGTGGCCGAACAGTTATTACTTCAGGAATGTTAATTATTACTTTTATGTGGATAAACTCTCTGGAGCTGCATCCATTTAAAATTCAACCACAGACACTACGCACGAGTTTGAGTCAGGCTTAGTGTTATAATTTTTCTTTGTTTATATATTGGTAATGGTACCATGCTGGTGTCAACAGACTAAGACCTTCTGAAGTGAATGTAGAAATAAATATTATTGTTAAAGAAAGGATGAATCATTTGCAGTCAAGCAAAACTGAAGATCTGTTGAGCTGCAGAAAACCTTGGCTTGAGGCCCTGAATAAACCAGAAATCAGACCAAAATGTGAAATAAAAGTGAACTAACGTAAATGCAAGTGTGCAAGTGCTATATTCTTAAAGAAAGGAAAGCCAACAGAGAGCCAGAGGACAAAGCCTATGCTGCAACAGAACGTGTGCCAATCCAGCAGGTTTCCTGGAAGACACTGCAGTTTTAGGTCCCCAATGCTTTATGTTGGGAGGTGGTTTGTGCTTGCAGCTCATGTGGAGCTTTCCATAACAGAAAGGCTTTTGCGAATGAATCAGTGCCCCATGTTTTCAAACATGGATTTTATCTGTGTGGCTTAGTAGTGATTTGAGAAGAAAAAAAGAGGTCATTTTAAACAATTTGGATTCAGATCTGGTATCTCACTTTTGGGGATTGTGTACGGTGTCTAGATGTGCGTTCAGTGTGAGGTGTTACTGCTTGTGGTTTAAAAACAGCTCTTTCACCAACTCTGGTCAAGTCTTGGAAGGCATTATCAATGACCTTACTATGAACAAGCAAACTGTATAGGAAAAGGAAAAAAAGGGGAGCTAAGGAGAAAGAAGAAAACTGGTTTGACATACCTTGGTAGGAGTCCACGGAAGGGTTTCTTGTAACTATTTTATCAGTTTGGGATTTCCATGCATATCTCCAGGTCAGCTGCATGCATGTGCTCAATAGGAATTGCTTCTGACTTTGCACTGGCACTCAGCTGGAAAGAAAACCAGAACACTGAAGCCAGAGAGAAAGCAGCACAGATCAGTGCTGGCACAGCTGCAATAAAAAGGACTGTTCTGAACTCATGCAAAAAGGTTGATTCCAGAAGGAGCTGAGAACAGCACAGACACAAAACGTTTTTATGTCTATGGGGCCTAAATAAAGGTGACAGTAATATTCCAAAACAATTTCCAGTTAACTGATTAACCTCTAAAACTACTGGTTATCTGTAACAGGAAGTCCAAGCTTTTTAACAGAGGTTTGTTTCAGCAGCAAGCTCTTCCATGTGAGGAGGTGAGCTGCGGTGCCTGACAGGCTGCAGAAATGCCCCAGGTGAAATGATCACTCTGTGATGCTGTTGGAGGCACCAGGTTGCTGGCTGCACGCAGTAACACTACACACCTGTGCCCAATTGCATCCCTAATTCAATTTGCACCTTCTGTACTAGCCCCCAGTGAAGAGAAGCCTCTCTCCTCAGGAAAGCCCTGATGCATGTTTGAAGTTCTGGGAAAATTGAGAACATGTGGCATTGTTATCCAGAATAAATCTGGTGTGGTAGCCCCAGCTCTGGCCTTTTCTCCACGTAGACCAGATTCAGAACACCTAAGGCAGTGATGTTATACCTCTGAATATTTTGCAAATGCTGATGGAGAGATCATGACCCTGTTGGAACACAGAAGGCTGAGAGCACAGGTAAGTCAATAAAATACATGTAGAGTAAGATCTTACGTAATGTGGTAAAAGCAGGCCTTAAGCATGAATTTGTGATATCCATGTGCTGAAGAATGAGAGAATGATAAACTCAATCTATATGTATTTATTTTCCAAGTGATAAGCAAACATTAAGCTTTTGCTGTTTTGTCATAGAATGAGAGTCAAATAGTTTCCTTTTAAGTTCTATCCTTAAAACATGAACCAACCCCTGATGACGGGCTTTCTGAGTTCCTGATACTTTGTGTTTCCTCAGAGATGCTGAAATACCCTGCTGAATGCTTTGTGGCTTGGATTCTCCTTGTTTGCACTTCGGTACTTTCCTATATAGATACATGGATTCATAGAATAGTTAGGGTTGAAAGGGACCTTAAAGATTATCTAGTTCCGACCCCCCTGCCATGGGCAGGGACAATGAATATTATGCTTACGATAAAATATACGTTGTTTTACACTCCTAACACTTATTTTACAGAAAGAAATCTGTATGTACAACTTCACTGAAAGGATATGGTCCTTTCCAGTAAAATATCTCAAATTTTGCAACAAGAAATGGAGAGGTTTTGCAGGAAAGTTGCTGAAGTTTTAAAGGAAACAATTGCTAAATGACAATGGTAGAAACAGGGTAAAAGCTGTGGTGTTCCAGCTAATGTGAAACCAGCTTTTAGACTGTGTCACATGTGGTGAAGAAATAGATAACTGTAAGGAATTAGTAATAGCTTGGTTCTGGAAAAGTGACCTTTCAAAGACCTCAGACTTGATATTTGCAGCGTTCAAACTCTTCTCGATTATATACTATTGCACTGAGCAGTACTGGGGGGGAAAGTTCTGTTGATACATAACCATGTAGTTCTGTATTTGTATAAGAAAAGATAAGGGTTGATGTCATACTGCATCTTCATGACTCAACCCTTGTTTTTCTGTTTCTCTCAGTTATGGTTTGTGCATAATTTCAGATGATGTGTGGAAATTTACTGCCCTTGATATATAAAAGGAGCTTTCTGCTGATGAGACTGCTGCCTGATATGAAAATGATGACTAGGCACTATAGCAATTCAAGTCATGGATAAATCACACAGTATATCTCTTTATTATCCTCAGAATGTCAGGTCCAATTTTGACTTATTGAACTTAGGATCCAGCCCGAATCTTGAATACATTTCTCTTAAGGATATCTGAGTCCCAGAGTTTAACTGGATCCATACCCAGATGGAAGTAGGCAAACTAAGATGGCCCTTTGCTTATATTATTGCATCCCCTCTGCCAAAAACGTTTAGGTTACTCATGATGCACACACAAATGAACTATCCCTGTTACTATCTGGAGATTTCTGCTTTTTTTTCTATTAAATAGACATGAAGAAAATTTATGGAGGAGAAGAAAGGGAAGTTTCATCTCTTATTGTGTAGCAACCTGGGTTTATAGCAACCTGCGCAAACTGTTGCAGGGCAAATGGGTTTTGCAAAACACGCCTTTCTTTTGCCTTTTGCATTATGATAAACTGTAAGTTCCATGAGGAGGAGGAGAGCGTTGTTTCAGCAGAGTTAAAAAGAGCAGTGGGGGATTCTCAGACAGACGTATGCACATTCTCAGGCCAGGAATGCTCTTTAGGAGAGCAGCAAGCTGTGAATGTGCAGCTGCAGGCTTTAGGGTTCTGAATAATCTACGTTTAGGGACTGCAAAGTCATCAATATTTATGGGCTGGCAGGATCATCCCTGGCATGCAGCTCCATCTGCCAGCTCTCCATTTACTCTACATCCTTTTCCCTGCAAGTTTCAGGTTCTTATTTCCTGTGGCGAGTAGGTTTGCCCTTTGAAGCAGAGCTCCTCCAGTGAAACGGAGAAGACGCTTCCTGAATCACACTGAGCAAGCATGTGAACCATCCTCAGCAAGGCATCCCCATTGCAGCAGATGTTGTGTGAGACACGGGAGCTACCACTTGGTAGTTTCCCAGACCCAGTCCTGCTTCGGTGGATGCAGTGTGCTTGCTCTGACTGATCTCAGAACTGCTTTGAAGCAAAAGGCTCCCACACCCTGCTTCAGCAGGAACTGCCATTTAGTCTTTAGGGCAGTGATGGCCATACAGATGTACCTACCTAAAGGTAGCATGCGCAGACAGCATTTGACTAGATCCCACAGAGCAGCACTTCAAGATAGTCACATCCAACTGGCCGGTACAGCCCATCTCACTAAAATAACAATGAAGCGCATTAAGTACAAGGGGCAACGAAATAATTCTTAATTTTCCAAAGAGAGATAAACGAAAAAATCATTTTTGTGTAGCATAATCTCTATAGCTTCATCAGAGAACACTTATTTAACAGCTTTATCTATTCATCTCAGGAGGCTTAAATAGCAGGTTGATAATAATGTCAAACTTCATTGTGGTTTTACCTTATATTTAAGGTCATCAAGAATGGCAGTGCATTAGCGATCTTTGCAAAGTATAAAAATACAGCATTGTGTTGCCTAAAACTATAACACTGCTTGCCTAAATCTGCATTTCAAGGCTGTATAAAGATAATTGCAATCACAGGCTATCCAAATTGAATCAGTGGTGGAAAACTCATGCTGCCGCAGTCATCTCAGAGTCTGGAAACATTCACATCACCTGATTGTGCTTCTTCCGCGTTTTCCCATGAGTATTCAGATGATACAATTCTATGAGCACAGATCCTGTATATAAGGAATCCTAATCTTGTATATTAATCATTCACACACGTGCATTTCCAGTTAGTTTCTACAAGTATTAATGTGCAATAGCCTTTTGCCTAAGATTGCCTGATCAGAAGTAATAGTCATTTGTTCAGACACAAATCACTACCTCCATATTCTGTGCTTCTGATTTTCTTTGTGTAAGAAACGTCGCTGTGTGTGATGAACAAAAAGGAATTTCTTTAACAGAAATTATTTGGTAACTTAGAAGTGACATAAGCGTTCAGACAGAAATCTGCTTAAGCTCTCATTGCAGCATCCTCGTGTTATTTGTGTTGTCTGCTGTGCTGATGACACCTGGGCCATTTCTGCTGGGAGCTGAACAGCACCGCACGGTGCAATGCACTACACTTGCTGGGAATCAGTGCATACTGCTCCTATGTTTTGCCGTGTTAAGTAGCTCTTTGGCTATTCCCAGCAGCCTTAGTTTTCTTTTTATTTTCTTCTGTTTAAAGAACTGTTTCTAAAGCAACACCCTGCACTGGGGAGCAGATGTAGAAACACATTCACTCAAGTCTTCGCTTCCTCATCCCTGGCTATTATTATCTATATACCCTAAATATAAACTTGTAATCTCTGCTCTTTTGTTGTCTTGCCCCTGATTCACTGTTAAGCCTTCTTGAAATGTGGAGGGTGGGTACACGTTGCCCTGGCCAAGTCTCCTGTGAGAGCAAAGGGAAGGAGGGTGCCAGCACCCCAGCTTTTCTGCCTCCACCCCACCAGGAAATACCCTAAAGACAGGGCATATTCACCAGCATCTCGTCAGGTCTGGTATGATGCGGGAGGAAAGGACTTGGAAGCACAGCCTGGTGTGTATGGGGTGCCACCAGCAAGCAGCGTGGTAACTAGGGCTCCTTCTGGTGAATGTGGATGCTAGGGGGTCAAATACTTTTTGGCAGAAAAAGGAATGGGATTTTCCACGGCCTGGGAATGTGCCCTTGCCTTATCTGAGTTATCAGTGAATGTGATTCCAGTTCCCTCTGGCTTTGAATTAACAAAAATACTGTTAAAAAAAAAGAGAAACTTCCCAAAAGTATGACTAAATCACTGGGCACTGTTTAAATAGGGGTAAACTGGAACAGGGCTAAATGCCTGCACAGGGGAGGAATTCTTATTTGAACTGAATCATCCTTTGTTAGCTGGATGCTTGTGGTACAAACAGTGTGGTGTAAGAGTTGGGATTCCTGCGATCCTTATTCCATGTACTGAAGTTGTGTGGTGAAAGCAATGTTTTTCTGGCAATATTCACTAGGTTTGTCATCGAAGTAAGTGGGAATGCAATTGCATTTCCTACCTATACAAGAAGAGATTTACTGAAGGGTAAGCTATAAGAGAAATAACATCTCCTATTCCTTTCTGGGGTTGGCAGGAGCTTCAGCAAAAGAAGCTGAAGGTGCATATATTGAATCAGAGCCCATTCTAGCTGCTGGCTAATTTTACACAATTTGTGGGCTGTCCAGCCATTTTAGGGCTCAAAAAATAGCAAGAGACACAGCAATGTGCTTTCAGGTAGACTCAGATAACAAACAAAGCTGTTTAACATTTATCACCTCTCTGAATAGAATCATAGAATCCCAGACTGGTTTGGGTTGGAAAGGACCTTAAAGCTCATCCAGTTCCAACCCCTGCCACGGGCAGGGACACCTTCCACTGGAGCAGCTTGCTCCAAGCCCCTGTGTCCAACCTGGCCTTGAACACTGCCAGGGATGGGGCAGCCACAGCTTCTCTGGGCACCCTGTGCCAGCGCCTCAGCACCCTCACAGGGAAGAGCTTCTGCCTTAGATCTAACCTGAACTTGCCCTGTTTCAGTTTGAACCCATCACCCCTTGTCCTATCGCTGCAGTCCCTGATGAAGAGTCCCTCTCCAGCATCCTTGTAGCCCCCTTCAGACACTGGAAGCTGCTCTGAGGTCTCCACGCAGCTTCCCTTCTCCAGGCTGAGCAGCTCCAACTTTAGTTTACCATGGTATCCTTCCTCCTTATCCTGTCTCGTGGTTTGATGCCATCATCAGTGGTTTCTTCATTAATTCTAAATGCATTGCAGAGTTTCTGGTTGGAAAACCCAAGTCATCAGCTTCCTGTGCTTTCTTCAGCCCTTGGTTTTCATCAGTCTTTCCTGCTTCTCTTTTATTTCATCCCCTTTTTACTCAATTCATGCAGCGCACACTGATTTTCATCAGCCCACTCAGGACTTGAAGGCTTTTCATCAGTTTTGCTTCTTGGTTTTGTTCCAGTAACCTTGTCTCCTTGTTTTTGTGGTGTCAACTGTCATGCTTTGATCTGCAGCTTTTCTTTGTTAGTAAAGTGTGTGCTTTAAAAAGGTTATAACTGGAAGGGGAAAGATACATGGAGAACCATATATCACAAAGTGCCCTTCCAGTAAAATCTGATGTGCGAAAGAAAGGGGGAGGAATTATTCCTAGCGTTATCGCTTTCTTTTTCATGCTCATCTCATTCCAGATATGCCTTCAGAATTAGACTGTTTTTCCATGGATAAATACTTAACCGAGGCACAGATTTACTGCATGACTTTGGATTTAAATCAATTTACAGGCAGTAAGAGAGCATCTTTTTTTGTCCAAGGCTTTTCAGTTGCCTTTTGCTGTAAGATCTCCGTATAGATTTTATACAATCTGGGAAACTGGTTAAATGATATTTATGACTGTTTTATGGCAGAAAAAAAAAAAGCGGCATGCCTTACAATTTTTAGCAAAAGCATTAAGCAGTCAATGGCAATGCTCCTTCAATGGCTGGGGAGAGCTAATTGGACAGTTTCCAACAGGATCCATGGAAAAATGCAGATCATATCAAACAAGCATCAGCTGTGAGAGTATTCAAGGTTAGAGGGAGACTCATGCTTCATTTATCAGCCAGGATTAAAGGCAGTGGAGAATGTTCATTGCAACTGTGCAAACATTAAACATACTAAAGGGCCAACACATAGAAAATGTCAACCACTGCTGTTCGGAGCCTATCCATCACAGTGAGCCGGGAGTCATGGCTGCATCCCACAGCGAGTCATGAGGGAAGCAAATGTTACAAAAGCTTTTCTTACCCATGGGGATTTCAATTAACTTTGGAAATAGAGATGCATTGTGTTGAATGTCATGCTGATATTGAAGACCTCCACAATGTTGTCATGCCTGTAGGCATTCAGATTATTTAATCAGCCTTGTCTGCAAGGAGTAAGGCAATGGGACTCTCAGATTTAAGCAGTTTTGCCAGAGCTGTAGCTAAAGGCCCCCATATGATGGGCAACCCACCACAGTTAGCCCGATAGTCATTGCTCGTGATCCAGTACCACATGGTGTGGAGCATGAACTCACACAGCTTTGTGGTGATGATAGCTTTATCTCTTTCTGCAATCAATGTGTCTCAACCATGAGAATGGCTTTTACTGGGGCCTTGTGTTGTTGGCAACTTGAAATCTCACTCTATCACACTCCCCAAAAGGCCATATCACTGCACGCCAAGGGTTACATAGGCTGGAAGGAGTTAGTCATTCTTCTGTTATGTTCCCCTAAGTTATCAGGGGGAATAACTTGAGGAGGACTCCACTAGAGAGTTCTGTAACTGAAAATTGTGTAGTGGGCATGAGAGGCCTTATTGTAAGCAAGCACTGAGTGTAGTATTGGAGTGAATTGTTTGGCAAGGATGCTCACCTACCTTCTCACGGGGGACAAGCTTAAGCTCTTGACAAGAGTGTCACTTGATGGACAGGAGAAACTTCACTGACTGGTGGATGTGTTATTTTGTTCTATGAAGCAACAAAACCGGGGTACACATCTTGATGTAATAGGGAGTTTTGCTGAACAGAGCAAAACAAGCTCTGTTTTGCTGAACAAATGGGGTAGTGTTGCTTGTACAGTATAAAACCTTAAAGGAAGTTTCTTAAAGGCACTCTCAGACAAAAATAGTGCTGCAGCAGTACATTTTTCTTTCCTTTCCTTTGCTCTTCAAGTTCTAAATATGTGGTGGGGTTGATCCCCTTTGCATACCAACTTGAAGGCACAGTGAAGAAAAGAAGAGGTTATTTTAACCCATGTCAGTCACCTTCACTGTCATTACTGAGCCTTGAATCATGACCTTGTGCACTTCCCTTGTGCTTCTGATCTGTTTTTATTCAGCTTCTGCCTTCTCATCCGCTCGGTTTGTCCTTCAGTCAGCTATCTCCTTCCTCCTCTTTTCTGCCAGAGGATATAGCAATGGCGGGAGTGGTGAGGCCAGATTCAGGTGCCAGTGTCATAAGCTAGCAGCTTTCTTGAATGTAATAGAAAAGCATAGCAGTGGTATTAGGGAGGAGAAGAAACATCAGGGACCTTTCAAAGTAACAGACAAACAAAGGGGAGAAAAAAGGGTGATTGTATTTGTAAGCAGAAGTGCCTGTTGTGCACAGTCTGATTAGCTGTAGGTACGTAAAGTGGATGCAGATACTGTAAATGAGAACTGCACAGTTAAAAGGAAGTTGTAAAATAGCTCTTTGCACTATTAACTACAAGAAGTGGGGTTTTGGTTTTGTTACGTTTGGGGTGTTTTTACTGCAGCCCTTCAAGTATTTCCCAGTTGAGTCATGTTAAGTGGAAGAGTGAACCCACTGATTTTAAGGGTAAGAGCAGAGCTTGGTTTGTCTACCCGCAGTATTTCCTTATAAACTTCCAGCATTGAAAAGGTTTCAATCTCAAACTTTTCAAGTCAATTTCTCAGTGCTGATTTTGTAAGCAAGTTCTCTTTGTTTGTCTGCTTCTCAAACAAGACACAACTGCAATGTTAATGTTACACAAAGTGGGTTTCTGAGTGAGCAGGTAGATTGCCATGTTCAGATATACAGCAATTCCTGTCAAGCATTTTCTTGTGATCTTGTGAAAGTTCCTCTGCCCTTTTGTGAGCATGAGGAGAGGCAGAAAGCACACATCCCCATTCTGAAAACAAACCCTTACTTTTCCATGTATTCAACATCTTTTTATAATGAAATGTCTATAAGCAGAATGTTGAAAGTGAGCATGGCAACAGCAATGGCTCGCAGGCACATTCTAGCACTATGCTGCAATGATTTTGATGTGACCATGCCATAAAACAGTGACAAGTTGTCTTAGGATTTGCAAAGCAGTAGAAATAAATGTTATCAGCTTTCTTCTTGGTTGAGAAGTGGACAAATTGCTGGTGTTTGTGCATTTATAGGATCTTTTGAATAACAATATCCTAATATGCTTCAGACAGGAATATTTGTTTTAAGTTTTTCCTCAGTTTTCTCCCTGGTTTTGAATCAAGTTGAATTTCCTACGGGTTTCAAACTCTTCTACCCTCCAGTACAGCAAGGTATACAGGAAATCTTGTAGATTCAAATTCAGTGTTCTAGCTTCCTCACAAAAATGCCTACTGCAGGAAATTATCTTCAGCTTCCTGAAGAGAGCATTAAACTGGGACAGCTGAAGTCGGCGCAATCGCAGCCAGGGTGGATTCCAAGGCTTAATAATGGTGATTTTCATACTGATAAGAACTCCACAAAGCACTCAAAATGTCCAATATACCAGGCAGCAAGTCAGCAAACCTAGAGAAGAAATCAGAGCTAATCACATCATCCTTTCCTTTCAAACCCACCATTGCAGCAGGGTGGGACTGACCTTTACAGGTGGGGTCTGTATGCACAGATGACTGCATAGCTGTCAACACCTTCAAGATGTGCAGGTGGCTTTCCATCCCAATCTTTTCTTCTTCCAGATTCTTCTGTTGTTTATCACCTGACCAAAGGCTGCATGAGCCAGGTCAGAAGCTTTTTACCTGGAAATCAGGTTAAAATGTACATGCAGTCTCTGGAGGTTTGTTTCCCAGGAGAAGGTTATAAACCACTTGGTTGTGCCCAACAGCAAAGGTCTAAAGGGGGATGTTATAAAGTGTGGTTATACTGTGCAATAACAGTGCTCAGCAGTTCTGGGGGTAAGAGGCAGTCTGTTATCCAGTTGACCTGTCCTCCCACAGCCTTGCACTGCTCTCTGCATCATTCAATGGGACTGTAGTGACAGAACAAGGGGTAACGAGGTAAAACTTAAACAGGGGAAGTTTAGATTGGATATAAGGAAGAAATTCTTTACTGTGAGGGTGGTGAGGCACTGGAATGGGTTGCCTAAGGAAGTTGTGAACGCTCCATCCCTGGCAGTGTTCAAGGCCAGGCTGGATGAAGCCTTGGTTGGCATGGTTTAGTGTGGGGTGTCCCTGCCCATGGCAGGGGGGTTGGAACTGGATGATCTTAAGGTCCCTTCCAACCCTAACTCTTCTATGATTCCCGCTGCCCATACCAGGGATAAGGGAGAGCAGCTGAGCTGCCTGCTGAAGGCTGCAGCAGCACCCAGCACTGTGGAGGCAGCCAGTGTGCAGGGTTATATGACCAGCCTGCCAGGAATCTCTGAACATTCAGTACCTGCAATATAAGAGCAGACAAACGACCAAACTAAGGGATAGAATCATAGCATGAATCCCAGACTGGTTTGGGTTGGAAAGGAACTCAAGAGCATCCAGTTCCAACCCCCTGCCACGGGCAGGGACACCTTCCACCAGAGCAGGTTGCTCCAAGCCCCTGTGTCCAACCTGGCCTTGAACACTGCCAGGGATGGGGCAGCCACAGCTTCTCTGGGCACCCTGTGCCAGCGCCTCAGCACCCTCACAGGGAAGAGCTTCTGCCTTAGATCTAACCTGAACTTGCCCTCTTTCAGTTTGAACCCATCACCCCTTGTCCTATCGCTGCAGTCCCTGATGCAGAGTCCCTCTCCAGCATCCTTGTAGCCCCCTTCAGACACTGGAAGCTGCTCTGAGGTCTCCACGCAGCTTCTCTTCTCCAGGCTGAAAAGCCCTGAAGTTCTCAGTCTGTCTCCATACGGGAGGAGCTCCAGCCCCTGAGCATCCTGGTGGTCTCCTCTGGACTTGCTCCAATAAAAAAGTCCATAGGAGCAATCCGGTGCTGGGATTACATGAGGCACAAAGTCTACACCAGCGATTTATAGAAATTCACACCAGTGATTTTACACCATTGCCACACCACGCGATTGAGTCCTCACCACTTGGAGAATCTATTCATCCTATTAATCTGTTAATTAAAATTGGTTTAATTTTGAGTGAGTGGCTGCAGCAGAATGCACCTCCTGATAACTGGGGCCAGCAAGGAAGCTTTTCTTTGTCAAAGGGCTTATTCAGCACAGTTAAGCAAAGGGTAAACACTACACCTACTGTATTTGTGAAGAGCTCGTTTCAATGGGACCCCCGGCGTGTCAGCAGGCTTATTCACGGAACTTAATGAGTGTAAATGGGTATTTGCTAGTGTAAAAATACTTTCCCATATACAGAGAGAAAGAACTGATCTTTTAATTGATCTTTGAACTCGTTACAACTGACAGTCCTGAGATGCCGGTGCACAAAGTTAATTATGTTGTCAGAGGTATTTGAAGGAGCTCAGCCCGGTTTTGTTTGAAGGTCTTCGTCATTTACAAATCTGAGAGAGGTGCTGCAAAGGCTCTGTGTAAACAGAGAATGAAAGAGCAGCAGCGTTATCTGTGCCAGGACTGCTCTTAGTTGGGGGTGAGCCTCATCTCATTCTGACTCTCACTGAACTCCTGCGCTGTGCCAAGACTCAAAGCAGGCTTGAAGTCTGTAAGACCTAACAAATAAAACTACCAGGCAGTGGAGGTGAGTGGCAAACAGGGACAGAGGCATTTCATACCGTCTTCCCAATTTCATGTGTTTAGCAGAGGAAAGGAGGAAGGGAAACTAAGGGAATTAAAATCGAACAAACAAAACAAAATGGTGTTTATGATCCTACTGAACGTTTGGGCATTAGGGTCCTAAACATGCATACCTTGAACATTTTCTATCTCTGCTTCTCTCTTCTGTGCCTATGTGTTTAAGAGAATGCGATTTGATTAACTTTATCCAACTACTACACGTATTTATTCAATGACTACAAATATTCTGTTCAATTACCACAAATATGCCTTCTAAAGCATACCTTGAGTTGTATCAATGTTATATCTCTGTGTGTGTGAGCGAGTGTGAACGCAAGGATGTGCCCTGCACAAACAACCTCTTTCACTCGTAAGAGCAGTTGTCAGTTTGTGGTTGGATTTGGTTTTCTCCTAGGGAGAGTCTCTTCTCTCTAATGGGTACAGTAGCTGCTCTCTCCAGTTTTATTGTCCTCTCCATAAAAACGTCGTTTGGGCTGAAGCAATGTGAAAAGCATTTTTCCTGGGAAAACCGGAACAGCAGCAATAATGTGCCCATCCTGCAAACCCTTCATGTGCAGAACTCCCTCCAGCTCTCAGGAGCTCACTGAAGAGAGGATTTGAAAGGTTTCTGATGAGACAGAACTGATAAACATCATTTATTTAGAGAACAATTTGCAGGGAAAGTAAAATGCCAGCAAAAAGCATGGAATATTACAGAAATCATTGTTTTGCAAGTCAGGGGTGTAAGTACAGTAAAATGGCAGGGTGAAAATGGAAAATGGATGCTCTGAATCAGTGTTGCTCGTGATGAATGGAGATTTAATTTCCCCCATTTCTCATCCTTTAGGATGGAGGCATTTGGGGTTTTTGACAGTTCCAATGGCAAAACAGTGCTGTGAAGTAGTTAATTTTTGTGGATGCCTGCTTGGAGAGAAGGGCTGAAGGAACTCTTAGGGAAAGTCAAAAGTTACAGGGAACATGCTTTGCTTTCCTGGTTAAGAAAGAGTCATCCCAACACTGTTATGTGAGAGAGAAAGTCGTGATGTTCTTTTTCCCATACATTAACAGGGCTATGCTGATACCTGCCTCAGTGAACACAGGTTATGAAGGATGTTCAAAACACAATCTTTGGACAACTTCACGTAGAAATTATTTTAAACCCTTGAGATAAGACAAGTCCCTTGAGCTCCAGGAGATCAAGAAATTCCTGTAGGAAGAGGCTGCTGGTGATGCACAGCAGGAGCTGCTTCGCAGCTGTATCCCTGATTAGCAGGAATCCTCACCTTGCCAAGCCTTTAAAGCCTTGCAGAAAATGCACCAATTAAGTGTTCAAATCCTTCAGCCTTAAGCCATGTGTCAGGGGGAAATAATTCACTGGCACAGGGCTTTGGGTCAAGCTTCTTAGCCCAGCAGTTGATGTGATAATGCTTTAGCATTGTGCTGCTTGCCCACCCAGGAGGAAGGACAGGGAGACCTGGCTATTGTTTCTCTCTAAAGCAGAGCTCTGAGAAATATGGATGTAAGTGCGAGTCATTAATAATCTTAATTTTAAGGAAAGCTGATGGAGGAGGAGGGCTTAAAGTAGTCTTGGCTCAGGGAGCATTCCTTGACAAGTGTTGTTTTGCTGTGCCTCACAGCTCTGTCTGCGGTTCAGGGCTGTCTGCTTGCACCAAGCAAGCAGGCAGTTTTCTGAGCAGATCTGGGGGAATAAGCAAGAAAATCAGATTTACTTTTGGAAAGGAAGGGTTAGGGTTAGAGCATACAGGGGTTCACTGAGGATAGCCACATGTTTAACTGCAGGCAAAATAGAGACAGTCACTAAAAGTCCATGAAAACCTCCTCAGATGCTGGAATTGCAGGGCAGAGACTGACCACCTCTGCCCCAAGTGCGCTGTCTGTAGGAAGAGGTCACTAACATTGAAGAAAGCAAAGGAAAACCCAGAAAAGGAGGCTGAAAGCTCACGCTGACTAAAAGGGATTCCCTGCCATGCCTCAGAGGTACGAGAAGGGCCCCACTCTTCTGAACTGGAACCTTTGTTGCTTTTCCAGCAGAGAATGGGCAAGAGCCTTGCCACGCGGTCACTGCAGTGTTACCACCCTTATGCATGCCCTAGCATCCAGACAGTATTAGATCCACCCTGCAGTGAGATGTTGTAGCCTCAGCTCTAAAGATCCAGAGGCATCCCAAAACCTTCATTAAAAAGAAAAAGCTAGAAATATTGCAGACATCCTCTAGCAGGAGGGTGGTTGCTTCTGCATTGAGATGAATACTGGATGTTCAAATATCATGGGCCACCTCTTCTCTATACACCCACCTAACTCTTGCATCACAGCACGCCTAAAGTGACATGAATCGGTGCAGAAAGGAGTTTGCAGTAGGACAGGGAACTGAAGGTGGGAGATACCAAGTTTTAAACCTATATCCTGGTTGATAAAGCAACCTCTCCCAGAGCTCATATTTGTCCCAGGAACAAATTTCCTCTTAAATACGTAGCAGCTCTAGCTCCAAGCAGTGCCAACTGTGAAATCTGTATGTGTGGAGGGGAAAAAAGAAAAGGAGATTAATGTAAATTAGGTTCAGACACAGAATACAGAGATTAGATATTGTGGACAAACACTGGACATGAGTTTGCTTTAAAGTGAGTTTCCCCACCTGCCTACAGTTGTCTCATATATGACCTAAATACTGGGCATGGTTTTGCTTTTACAAGGTTTCTGCATAAATGTTTATGTGCTGTGAATTAAATCATGCACTTAAAGAAGGAAGAGGATGAAATGGAAAACTTACTAACCCTAAATGATGGATGGATTGCTCATTACTCATACTAACGGATGGCCAGTCCAGGCAGGAAGTTTCCATCCAGTAAATGTATCTCTCTGAAAATATGCCAGGCAGAGGTAAAGAAAAGTGTTACTTTTGCCATTTTGAATTACTTCTTGAAGGGTTCTGGTCTCCTTCTGCAGAAGGAATAAAGACTAACGTACAGGAGTAAGAAATATTGAACAACTGGCATAATCTGAGCTCAGTAAACCAAGCTTTTCTATTTGTCCTCCTCTGTAACCTGTTCTGCCTCCTGGTCTGTCTGCTACAAGTACTTTATAATGTGTATGTCTACCTTACTCCATTAATACCAACATTAGCAATTAGCAGCTGATGTAAAAGCTGTATAACCTCTCAGCTTTATATGCGAATAGGGTAAAAGGGCTCATTTTGAGCTCCTCCCTGACAAATGTTCTGTTCGTTTCAGCCCTTTGGAAGATGAGCGAGAGCTGTGTCTTCAGCCAGCCCCTTTGTTAAACCAACCTCAGCTCTGCTCAGCAGCTGCTTTAAAATGATAGTTTCAATCAAAAGTGAATCTTTGCTCTGTTGAGGTGACTCTTTTGAAATATGTTATTTAGGGGTTTGGTTTTCAGGTTTTTTGAGGCCGTGTGAATTGACCCGTAAGCTCTGAGTGTACTTGGGCTATATCTTGTGAAGAAACCCATAGTAATCTTCACTACTGTATACATATGTATTTATACATCGAGAATTCACAGGTACAAATAAATACACTCGACTCTTTCTTCTATGAGCCATCTTTTTGTTTTACACGTACAGGGGAGCCTGGTTTGTGAGTGGCTTTTAGGTGAGATGGATGAGGTGGGACCAGTCCAGGCTTCACACATCATTACGTTCTTTTAATAAATTGATAAAACTCCACGCTATGAGAAGCTGAGTTCTGTGCCCAGACTTCTTCTCCTGGCAGGTTATGGAAGAACCCGAACTCCCACATGGCTCTTTTTCCACAGACATTTCCTGGTTTTCTACCTGATTTTTCTTTTTTCCTGGGACAAACTTGCAGGTTTCTTTTTGATGTTTGCTCAGGGTTGTTGACAGCCTGAACAGAGCACTGCTCGCACCTACACGTTTCCAGGCATTACTGCAAAGCCCACACCACTCAACTGCACAGAGCTTGCACCGTAGGTAATTTAACAGTGATAAAAACCACCGTCATCCTGAAATCCCATTCAGCAAAGACCTCAAATGCTCCACTAACACAGGACCCTGAGCCACAGTGCCTCAGATGGGTTATCAAGGAGAGGCATGTATGGCAGTCACATCAGCAACTGAGTGATAGGTACTCTTAGTAAGTGTTCTGTGCTGGTTTTCATTGGAGAGGGATGCATAGAATCATAGAATCACAGAATGGTTTGGGTTGGAAAGGACCTTAAGATCATCCAGTTCCAACCCCTTGCCATGGGCAGGGATGCCTCACACTAGACCATGTCACCTAGGACTCCATTCAGCCTGGCCTTGTACGCTGCCAAAGATGCATACTGTCATGTTCCATGTTTACTCTTTCCTCCAGAGACTTGGATTTAAAGGCTGTGTTGTTCAAATCCCTGCAAATGTGTTTGTATGTTGAATGCAAGCGGCAGCAGCCTCTAAATTATGTCTGAAGAGCTACTGTGTGAGTGAGGTGGTGGGTTTGATTTGATCAGTGACTTCATAGCAAAAGTTATAGGCAGATACACAGTAAAGCATATGCTGGCCTCTTCTGCTGATCACACTTTGTTCCCCAGTTGATATGTGTGTATATATATATATGTATGTATGTATAAATCCACAGGAGGTTGGGAAAGACCCTTTTACTTGAGGAATACAGGGCAAAAATCCTTTGGCAGTAGCAACAGCAATATTAGAGTTAAGCAGTAATTAAAATACGACAAAAAAGGAATGTGTTGCAAGGTAAGCACCATTTCCACAAGCATTACTGCTGAAACTATGCACACTGCTGGGAAATCTGGACTCAAATCAGGCCTGGGCACAGGATCACTTTTCTGTCAGATTTGGCAGAGCACATGATACAGAGTTTACTCTGGCTGTATGCTTTCCTGATAGTTTCATGCTGGCAGCGTGGTCAAAGTTGGTGTTTGATTAAGCTTGAAGCCTGTTGCTGCCAAGATAACCCATCAGAAGGTGCACTGGTCAAGTGAGTTTGCACCAGAGCAGAGATTTCTGTCGTCTGCCTTTGGTGTTAGGAGTTAGAAATCTGAACTTGAATGTGTGTTGTTGAACTGTGGCCTGAAGCTGGTGACTTCGGGCCTTCACTATCTTAGCTTGCGTGTGGGTCTGCAGCTGTAGTGAAACAGCAACTGAATCTCTGCAGCGTTCAGCATTTCTGCCTTTTTTGGATCAAAACTTGCTCTGTGGCTTTTTGCGAAGGCAAATGAAAGGGTTAGAAACTTGAAGCAAGTAGAATCACAGGATGGTTTGGGTTAGAAAGGACCTTAAGATCATTCATTTCCAATCCCCCCTTCCAAGGGCTTGCCCAAGTAGTGCTTCTGATGGAAATGGCTCTCCAGGAGGAAGGTTTCCTTTGTTTCCTAAAGATGGTCAGATCTTCTCCTCACCTGAAGTTCATGAAAAGGTTTTTCCAGTGCTGGATTGCCTTCAGAAGCATGTTCTGTGCCTGGCTCCCAAAGCCTTTGTACTGAGCCTTAGTGGATTGCAACTGCAGCACGGCTTCGTACACCAGAGGCTGTAAACTGGCATCAGGAATTACCTGGAGCTGGGAGAAGGAACTGAGCACTGACTACAGTGATCTAAGGCAGGCGTAAGGCAGATGGGCTCCTTCTGCTGCATCTGGAGCCAGCGCGTTGTCTTATATTCAGCTTCAGAAACAGGAGACTGCAATAACACAGCCGCCAGGTAACGAATGCAAAGGATATTGTGGCCTCAGCAGGAGGAAGGGATGAAACTCCCCATAAAGCTAAAGATGCGAGAAGGTATTTCTGGGATGCTGCCCAGTCATCCAGACTCAGTAAGGAGTCAGATAAGACCCCAAGGCTTCACACAGCCTTAAAAAAGAAAAGCTTGCAGGCCTTTAATGGGAGACAGCCAGCTTCATTTCCAACAGCATCATTTCAGCCTTGTGTAGGTTCAGGCTGAGCTCTATTACGTGATTAAAACTGGCAGGCAGAAGGAGTTTCATGTTTCATTGTTGTAGCCAAAATTTCTGCTGTCCTTTCAGAAAATCACATGTAGTGCTAATAGAAACAATTTAGACATGTTTTAATAAGGCATCCTTTTCATTCGAAGACATTCGCTGCCTGAGGCTTCCTTTGCCATTGAACTCTGCTTTATTGATGTGGAGCGTCAATGTAATGTTCCTCTTTGCAGATTCATGTGCAGTCATTATGACTGTGCGGCCACAGTTGCAAAGGAGATAGTCAGAGTTTTGCTGTGTTCATTTGATTTCTGTACGCAAGAATTCTGGTCCAGCCTGATGACTGCCTCATTCTCTCTCATTCCTGAGGACATGTCCAATCCCATAAAAAATCTGGATGATGTGTACTGACCTGAGAGCATCAGTCAGGTATGGTTGAGAGGGTATTCATCCTGGCATCCTACATGTTCACAACTTTACTCCTGCTTTTTCTCTCCTGCTCACTCCTAGCACTTCTAAGTGAGCAATATATAATCCTAATGGCAAAATGCAGTTTCCATATCGAATTATGTATTAGGGTATATAAATTGTACATATGTGCCTACAGAGGTATGGACATTTGTTTTAAATGCAGTTTTAATGCTTTCTAACAAATTCCAGTTGTGATGTCAGTTTGAGTTTGTATCTGATTTACTACACCCTGTAGTATAAAGTTTAAGTTCCTATACCCTTTTGGTGTAACAAAGCCAGGACAAGCCTTTTGCCATCCCCGCTGTATTTCTCATGTCCCTCTGCTTATATTGCTGTCATATCACTCAGCAGCTCCTATTCCAGTTTCTCCTCTCTCTTCTTAGAGAAACCCAGACCCACTGCACTTGATCAATTAAAAACCATTTTTAGGTGTCAATATAAAACATTCCAGAGATTTGAGAAACAGAGCTGCTCTAAATAACTGCTGCAGTAGCTGCCCATGAAAACATCTGTAGTCTCCTCTCAGGATAATAGCTTGACATAAGCACAAAACTAACCCACGAACACTGCAGCAGAGAGCTGCTGATGGGTTTGTTCTCCTGTTCCAGAGGTGTAGCAGGCACAAGCTCAGGCTTTAATCGAGCGCGAGATGTGCATCAATGTGCTATGGTGAAACCAACCTCCTGGGGACGCAGCGGTACAGGGACTGCCCTCCTGATGTCCTTCCTATCAGGGACAGGGACCTTGGAGGTTTCTGCTGCCCTTCAGGAAGGAGGTGATTTGCCTCAGAGCCAAGGATCACAGCTCTGACTCGGGAGGGGTCTGACGCAGAAGCCCAGGGACATGTTCAGTGCTGGGAGGTAATTATGGATCTTCAGAAAGTGGTGCTTAAAACATGAAGTTAGGTTTCTGAAGTGGTTCACATTTGCAATAGTTACTTTTGTAATGACAAAAATGTGCCAGAGCAACTTCTGTCTAAATATGCTCCCAAATGAATGGCTTCTAGGGAAACAGAAGATGGCAATTCTGTAGTAGCTCCTTGTTATACAATGAAAAAGGAGGACTGAACTAGAAAAATGAGCTGCTGAAAAGTATATTTTGAGCAAATATATTTTATATGTATATATATATGTATACACACATATTGCAAGTGTAAGTTTACAATACAGAAATTCTACATATGAAGGGATTTGTAGCTTTTTGTATTCCATTCCCCTGCAGACTGTTATATCAGTTTCTCTGGGGTTAGTTTGTGTCTGGTCCTTACTGAATAGGTGATTGTTCTGGTAGATAATGAACCTACATTTGGATAACATCAACAGATTTTTGTGAAGCCTGAAATCCTGATAACTAGCACAGGAATCTTCTATTGAGTGTATTTTCCGAGTATGGAAAGTTTTCTTTAAATACTGCGTGCCTTGTGGCTTTTAATCTATAAATGAAGCTGTTCATGCAACCCTGTAAGTAGGTTTTGGTAGCTGTAGATGACACTACCTGGAAGAGAAATTCTGTCCTTAGAAAGTTACTGTAGTAATCACTTTATGAGAGCCTATATTTACTGTTTCCCACTGAATACTTCCTGCATTTACTCCCTTTTCAGCTGAAAGATATTTTCCCAAACTAAAACCTCCCTAAACTCTTCATGAGCTCTTTTTACTTCACGCATCATCACTGACAATAAAGATAAGACAAGCCAAATTATACCACTGGCTCTATCTCTGTAACATCAGTTGTGGTTAGGGTATGCCTCCGGCAACATCTGAAAGCCCACATTGGTTTGCAGTGTGCTTGTTCGGTACCTGAGATGGTAAGACTTGACTTGACTGCGAGATCTTTGTGGATTTGAAACTGAAAAACACCTCTGTTTGCCGACTGAGCAAAATATAGAGTGTAATGGATGAGACCTCATAAACCTGCACCCACGAATTCTGTCCCCACTCAGGAAATTCTGGCAGTTAAACCTCACTCCAAGTTTGGCTTTCGTGGTAGATGATATTAAAAGCGTGACATGCACTTTGGTCAGGGCTTTTATAATGTTGAAGGCAAATAGCTTGGAGATTTTTTGTGACATTTTAGTGCAGGATTATAACAAAAGCTGTCTAGCGCATACTTTCAGTGTGCTGATTCTCACG
Organism: Psittacula echo; assembly: GCF_963264785.1. Classification (NCBI taxonomy): domain Eukaryota; kingdom Metazoa; phylum Chordata; class Aves; order Psittaciformes; family Psittacidae; genus Psittacula; species Psittacula echo. The sequence continues at coordinate 649,170 of NC_137738.1, read as the reverse complement.
TCCTCCCTCTTATTTCTCTTCTGAGTTTTCTTTAAAAGCCATTGCATTTTGCTTTCTTAGGTTCTTTTTATATGCCAGTCAATCAATCGATACTTTATTTAATTCAGGAGAATTAATTCAAATTTCAGGTCAGGTAATAGCAGTGCAGTCAGCCAGAGCTGTGCATTATGACATAAGGGCACTAAGGGCTTTTCTTTTTATGAGTTTCTGCTTCTTTTAAAGATTTGGCAGCATGTTAAACCGAGGGTTTTCACTTTGAGTCCTATGCAGTCCTTGGATGTTATTCCAGGATTTCCTGTGCGCTACATGGCAAGAGATCAAGTCTGTAGATCGCATTCAATTAAACAGATCATCTAAATGAGATCACGAAAATAAGCGTGTGGTGTGTATTTGTACAGCAATTGCTGTAGCCTACTCAATACCTCTAGTTAATGAGCACTACAGATTTCACTCTTCACTTAGTGGTGAGCTTACAAGAAACCAGGATGGGGATGTATTCCAGTATCCCCAAAAATCTGGAAAGCAAGTACCAACTGAGGCAAGAAAACAATGAATTTGATTTCTATGGATGGTAGGTTTTGTTTGCCTTTAAAGGTGCAGTCCTTATCATTTACCCTGACATCCTGTGTGCAAACACTGGCAGGGTCAAGCTTAAACAATGGGAAACCTGGTTGTAAAGGCTGCCCATTGCAATGTTTTCTCTTAATGTGAAAAGTGAACAGCTACAAATGGGTGAGTTGTAAGTTGCTTGTTAGGGCAATAACTCTTGCTGATGAGCTCTGAGTTGGATGGGGAGGGAAGAAGGAGAAGTTCCCTGATCTCTTTTGTCTCAGTACAATGTGCTGGATTTAATAGAGGCTGGAAAGGCTGAGCACAGAACTGCTGGTGTTAGGAAAAAGAGCGATAGTTTATTTCTAGCTGGTTTGAGCCAAAAGGGGATATAGAATTCCTTCTACTTCCTTCCAGAGCAACATTAAAAATGTGGACCTGTGAGCTGATAGCCATGGCTACGCAGAGTTTATCATTTTCCACCTGCGCAGATGCTTTCTCTTGTGCCGTCCTGTTGGAATCCTACCTTTTGTCTGCCAAGTGGAACTAAGTTAAAACACTTTTGTGCTGATTTGGCAGGATTAAGAAATACATTAAAGCACCCTGGCTACCTGGAAGTCTTGTTTTACCAGCTGCTGGCAAAAATCGACTAATGATTGCATTTTAAGTCCTTTTAGCACTTTGGGTTCAGCAGGTTAAGCCTACTGGACCTAGTGGCATGGGAGTCATGTGTCTCCTATATCTGAGAGATCAATGTTTTATAGCAGGTTGGCTTAGCAGTAAACAGTGAAAAAAGAACCATCACTTTACACCTAGTTCTATTAAATCTGCAGTACTACCTTGCCCATGTATCTAAAGGCTAAGTAGTCTCTCTGGCAGCCATGGTCACTCCTTGCTGAGCTAGAGCTGTCACGTGAACTCATAGCAATCTGTTCCATTTGTGGAAAATGAAAAGCTCAAGGACCATAAGAACATAAAATGTAATTAGGAAGTCATTTCACCATCCATGAGAGGTTTCTTCATTAAATTTAAACATATCTCTGTACATATTTCACTTAAAATCAACTTAAAGATATGATAGCTTCAAAAGGTAGCAAAGAAAATAAAGCAAATATGCTGAGCAGAGATTCCTGGAAATATTTTTCTCCATTCTTTCACCACAGACTCCATTTTGGCTGGATCATCACCTCACACGTGTGTAGGGCCTGAAACGAACTGCAGTATCAGGTACAGTGAAAGTAGCTGGTGTTTTGCTCATGGGGAATGAAAACCGAGACAGTTTTTTTGGAATTTGAAAAACTCAGTGCCCAGATTTATTCTCTGCAGGTTCATGTGAGCTTTGCTCAGTTAAAGCAGCCTCAGCACCTTTCTCAAAGCTCAAAGTCTGTCTTGGATGACTCCATGCTCAGATTCTTAGATTCCTATGTTTGATTAGGACTGAAGAGAGTACAAGGTGTTAGTGCTACAAAACCTGTTCCATTTCAAAGCAGTTGAGCAGCAATCACAATACCTTTGCCTTCTGAAATCAATACAGCCCTGAAAAGGATAAACATGATTTCTTTGGACCTCTTAAATATCTGATTTTCAGAACCAGGATCAGTCTGGATAATTTGGGAGACCTAAGTGACATTTGGCAAAGCCAGTTCCTGACTGCTTTAGCCTTTCAGAATATGCTAAGCATCCCTTTAGGTTTTAAGATACCCCATGGCTTACTGAGGCCCACACTGATGATTATCAGTTGAATGGACCCTGTCAGAAGAGTTTTTTGACCCACGAAAACAAGGACTTCCTAGAGAATAGATAACAAAACCCAAAGGTTCATCCAGTCATCTCTGTTTCTGTAGCCTACAGTAAACAAAGGAGCAATGCAGGCTGGCTGCTTAGTATCTCTTTTCTCCCATTTTCTCCGTTTGAATTCCCTATGGAGAGCTGGGTTGATAGACTGGTTGGCCGCCTGCAATCAGGAGGCATTTCTCTAGATCTGAAGTGAGATGTCTTAATTTGCTGCCAGGATTAAATGAGGGCCATTCTTGCTGGTAACTTTGTACCCATGCAGCGAAGGACTTGGGTCCTGGTGAAGCACAGGATGACTGGATGCAAATATGCAGGGCATAAAACAGGACACATATCACCAATAAGAATACCAATAATCCTTTCTTCTGTCTCTTCCTTCACATTTTATATGTAGCTATAGCATTGATTTAAGTGCATTCCCTATAAACTACTGATTATCACTGTAGTTTTCTGTAGCAGCTTTCTGTTGCTGTAGCCCCAAACTTCAGTAGTCCAGCACACTTCAATAATGATGGTTGCCTGGTAATATTTTCTCTTTATTAATAACAGTGCACTTTGGTTTCTTGCAGATGACTTGTAAGAAACCCAATAGGGGTGATGCACTAAAAGAAACCCAAACCTTTCACTGTAGATCTTAGCTCAAAAGTTTGCATCTGCAGAAAAGGGAGTTCAGAATCTGAACTTGGCCCAGTGTAAGAAATCAAGATGATTAAGCTATTCAGACCTGAATGTTGCCAGTGTGTGGTGATGGAGATTAAAGTTTGGCCCAATACCTAATACTCAAGCTTGCTGGAATTGCCTTACACACTGTTAATAAGTTTCTCTCCTAAAAAACGAAGCAGTACCCTCTGTAATGCAGTATAAAATAAACCAATCCCTGCATTCAGTATGTTGTATGGTCTTCCTCCACATGTGAGGAAAGCTAATAGTTCCATATCCAACTGCATTCAATACTTGGAATTCTGCAAGAAAACTTAAATCCATTTTGCATTTTCACATCATTTCCAAATGTGTTAATCCTGTGAGCTTTTCTCCTGTAAGGAGGTGAAATGAACTCTTTTGGGCTGTGTGTAACTGCGCTGCGGGGATTTCCATAGGATTTGTTTTTAAATATGATTTAAATAAGTAAAATACAGTGGTGTTGAGAAAAATATTTCCTGTAGCAGCAGGATATGAGTTTTTTTTTAAACCCAAGTCCCAGGCTGGGCTGGAGCCTGTGAAAATCAAAGGCATTTCTTTTAAAGATAGAAGACCACGTAGATTTGGCACGCTGACAGAATCTCACTTATGGAATCCATTCAGTGTCTGAGCCACAAAAACTGCAGAAAGAACACCAAGAGCTTCCAGAATCCTCCATTTCTTCCTCTCTTCTCCTTTCTCTGCACCCATTTCCTGAAAGCTGGCTCATGAAGAAAAGGCAATGATGGGTTTTCTAAAGAGCAAATAATTAGCTGTTCCTGCAATTCCATCCCATGGGTTATTCCACTGTCTTTGACATACCTACAGTACCATAATATCACCTGAAGATCTGATTTCATTGGATTGAATTTGTTTTAGAAAGTGTATTTCCAAAAGAAAAACATCTCTTTTTTTTCTTTCTCGTACAGCAGATGGGTTTTCACTCTGTCATTTTTAAACAAATATATTAGGTAACTCAATCTTGTATTTAAAAGCTGGATTTTTAAAGTCAGTCTGGGATTGCGCTAAATGATGGATAAACAAACAGAAAGAAAAGCCTCCAAATGCTTGCACGTGGTTACATTTCTGAGAGGTTTTAGTGAGTGGATGAAAATAACCGCAGAAGCTTTCCAAGGGTACGAAAATGAAAACAAAGACCTGAAGAGCTTTTATATTCAAGTATATTTTGCTCATTTACTGACTTATTCCTTTAGATTCTGTTTTTATAATATATATATTCAGGCAGCCTCAAACCACTTGTCTCTTTTCAGCTGAGGGCTTTGGGAGCTCTGCAAATACCATCAGGCTTCAGCTCCACAAGCTTTTGAAGCCAGAATAAAGCAGAATGACACCCTCCCTCTGTCATTCCCCTTAAGGCTTCCTTCTCATTGCTGGGAGCTGGCAATATGGCTTCTTTACAGGGCAGGACAAACCCTTGCCTGCTGCAAGGGTCTATGGGATGATGGTGTGATCCTCTTCCCTGTGTTACTGCTTCTTTGTCCTAGGTGCTAAGGGAAAACTTGCGTGGGCATACACAGGCACAGACCTCCCACCATCTGATTTTACTTGCAGTGCATAAACCTGAAGGTGCAGGAAGGATGCCAGTAATCAGACTGGTCCAACTTATGCTTAAGAAGCTTTTCTTAACAAGTGTCAATTGTTCGGCACAGTCAGCTTATTCCTGTCCCAGTGCCTGATGGATAACGCTAGATGGCTGACCAGAGTAGTCACATGCAAAAGCTTCCAAAGGGAGTAATGAGAATCTGTGTGGGATGCAATTGTGAAGCTGCACATCAACAGAAAAGGTTTCTTTTCAGTTGTGCAGCTTTTCATCTGTAGCGCTTGATTTCCAAAGGAGTACAGCGTACAGTGGTACATGGGGGGAATGGGTGATGCTGTCCAGAGCTGCTGTGCAAAGGTGCTTGTGGTCCTGATGTGTCCCTGACTGCAGAATGATACTGGTTTGGCTATTGTTATGGAGGGTGTACGTAGACAATTGAGCCTATAAGCAGGTAGTTTGGAGAACACTGGGACCAAAGAGCCCTGATTTCCTGTAAATTCTCGTGCTAAGTTTTATAGACCTTTGTCCTTTAGTTTTTCAGGTGTTTGGAGCATGTATTTGGGCTCTCTTCCATGCTGATTCTCTGGTGTCTAACAACATTTGGGCTCACGTTACTCTTTTTCCCTTACCGGTGGCATTAGTAGGGTTTCTCTCCTCTGCCTGCTGCTCACTTTCAAAAACGTGGCTGGAATCTGAGACTCTGAAACCTCCACAAATGTGGTTGAAACCATGCTCGCTAACACAAGGTTTGAATTTGTCCACCAACGTGGAGCAGCTTTAACTGGGCGAGGGAGCTATAATTCCACTGACTCCAGTGTGGTTGCTGAAGTGGCCAGGAGGCTCAATTGTACATATGTGAAATAGCTCAGGATTTTAGGAGATGTTCCTTCCAAATTGCAGTAATAGGCAAAAACACTGAACCTATTTCACGGGGGTTGAAATCCTGTAATGTTTTGTTACAGAACACAAATATCAGACAAATAAATATATAAATAGAAGGTGCCTCTGAAGCTTTTAGTGGTAGGAATGGCATCACATTGGGAATCTGGGGGCTTTGATAGTCCTGGCTCCAGCTCAGCCGACCAGGGGAGCTGACAGGAGTAAGGTTGGCTGCAACTCTGAAGAGTTCGCATTTTTCAGCAGAGAAGTTGTCATGAAAAGAAAGAAGTTGCTGGGTCCTAATGCACACAGTATATTTATAAGCAACATCAGACCCCAGACTGTGCCAGACCCCGCTGGCATCTCACATGAAAACTTAGCAAACAGGGGGGAAAAGAAAAGGATGATAACACAATACTAATATTAACTTTGCAGGAGAGAAAAAAAGATCCGTTGCACATTGCTCTCATTAAGTAAATGATTTACTGGAATTTCCTCTTGCTTTGCAGCTTGCTTGAGAACGTATTCGATCTCAGCTATTGAAAGCCTGGATAATTTCAGCATGTTCTCAGAGCCATTTAACTCTGTCGCTTTTCCTGGCCACCTCCATTCAGTGCTTGTTGTTCACTTCTGTTTCCAAGAAGTAGATTCCTAAGACACCAGGGATATATCCAACAGGCAACAGAGAGGTTTCATCTGCCCCTGCTTAAAGCTGGCTAATCGTTGGGAATTTGGTCTGAGGTTGTAAAGGACAGTGCTGGCTTTCTGTTCTCCTCGTAAGATTTGGCTTTATATATCCCAAGGGCTAAAAACGAGATATGTCAGGAGAAGTAACAGAAACTGTACAAATGTGGATAAATCAGACTTGATTAAGTTTGGTTATCTTAATTCCTGTCTTCAACTGCTTGGACACAAGGAATAAAGATCTGTTACCACTTTCCTTGCAATTTGGAGCTGCTGGCAATGAAATGAATTGCAAAAGAAGGATGAAAAATGTCATCTGACTTAGCATGAAAAGTAATTAAAAAACTAATTTAATTATGAATTTGAGACTCTGCTGGTCGATACTTCACATTCTCATGTCTAATTTCCATGAATATATAAATGGGCAGTTAACGTTGTTGAAAATCTAATAAGGATTGCAGGTCCGTGGGGTGGGACTTGCACATGGGGTGCATATGTGATTTCAGTACCGTGGTTTCAGTGCAGCTCTTTAATTGCTAAGATTCTGACATGATATAATGAAGGCATAATCAAGATGCATTAGAGTCACTTTGGCTATCTAAGCATGAAGCCATGAGATGCCAAGAATTTAACAGATTACCTGATATCTACAAACTTAGCATCAGTTATGCATGTTACTGGATTAGAAATAGAAACAGACCTGATTACTGGTTTGAGAAACAATAATGATTTCTAAAACAGCTGATGAAATTACTTTAGTATCTGCCTGCTTATCTTGTTTATGACACTGGGTTAAATTAGTTGCTGATAGTTGAGGGAGGCCACTAATCCAGTGTTTGTGAAGATTGCTCTGTCTGCTTTTGCTAGTTAAAAAATAAGACTATTACGTGAAATGACATTTTTATCACCAAAAGGAGATTTTTATGACTTGCAAATATTGTCTGTTGGACAGAGAGCAAGTCTTTACTGGCAAATCTATTTAAACAGTAAAAACACCTAATTAGGTTTTATAGTACCTATATTTGTCTAGTAGAGAGAACTGATTACAGGGAGATCAATAGGCAGGATCATTCACTGCAGCAACACAGATGCGGTTGGGTCGTTGAGAGTTTGGAATGAGCCAGGAATGTACCTTAAATCCAGCTCCCTCCTTGTTGTCTCTCATCCAGCACAGACTGAAGACCTGTCTATGTATTAGCTACCCCTTTATTTATTACACACCAACAACTCAGAGGTAAACCCAGTACCTGAAATAACCAGTGTGCAGGGCAACTAGTTACGGCTCGAGCTGTCGTGAGGCTGCTGTAACAGTGGCAAATGGACTACCACATAAGTGGAGGGGAATAAAGGAGCACGTTGCTACTGTGGGCCCCTGAGAGCTGAGACTTGCTTGTACCTGGGTGCTCTCCAGCACAGCTGGGGCACTGGTCAGAAGATAGAGATGGGGAGAGAACTTGATTGAGGCTGCACTGGCGTGTTGGCATCCTTTGAAAGGGTGCAGGGGACATCTCTTCGTCCCTGCCCTCGCTGTGCTTTGGGCTTCAAGAGCACTGCAGAGCCCAGGTCCCTGTGCTGAAAGAGCATGAGGTCTTTTCCTCTGCCCTTGTTTTAGCACCTTTATAAGCCAGCCAGAAGTTCACCCCACATGTGTTGTTTGCAGCAGTTTAGAGTTGTGATATGTATGCTTCAGAGTGAAAGGGTAGGTTTTTGCAGCCTTTACATCAACTGGCTTAACCATGTGCTGCATAGCTCCCCGATGCACACTGCCTTTCGTACCACTCCAGCATTAAAGAGTTCCACTTATAACTTCTTATCAGCGCAGCATGAAGACAGGAAAAAAATCACTTTTAAGAAACAGCATGCCTTTTAAAACAATCAGCTCAGACTTCTGGTTCAGATTAAGCACAATAAAGGTTGGGTTGCACCCATGCTATATCCTTTGGGGAAGAAAACACCACAGAGGCGTTGTTCATAAGAATGGATTAGGCTTGCAAAGATCAGTAACAAGTATGATCTGGAACCTCAATTCAGATTCTTTGTTTTTGAAAAATAGGGTTCAATGGGGCAAATTTATGCCAGATGTAACAACCATGGCCAGCAAAACTAATTATTTCTATTTAAAAATTCCATTGCTAACACAAATGCTGCCTGGAATGGTGTGGGTTCATATTTTCAGCATATGAAAGGGTTCTGCAACTGCTGACATCTCTGGAAGCAGTTTGACCAGTCAAGCCAGGAGTTCTCTGTGGAAACAAAAGCCCTGTGATTCTTTTATTAAGTGTATCGTGTTTTCCTCTGTGCATGGTAAATGCAGTCAGGAGCCATCAATGCGGGAGAGCACCCATTGGTGAGTCCATCATCAACTCTTTAAGCTATGTGTAGCGTATAAAAGGGTATTCTTCCCCTAAAAATGTAAATTACAGTGGAGATGAAGTATTCCCTTTCTCCATAAGCTTTTTCAAATGCTCCAGTTAGTTGTGCTTGTCAGCACGTGCACAAGTAAGCTCATGCTTATGCAAGTACAAATTTATGGGGGGGGGAAGAAGAACTGCAGAGTTTTATACTCTGTCCATTAACTCTGGCCCCCATTCCCATGCCTCATGATAATTCTGTGGGTAATAAAATCTCATCCTCTCTCTCTCCCCCATTTGCATCAAGGCTGTTCTGGAGTACAGAAGACAACTTCTTCTTGACTTTTGACCATGCTCTCTACTGCATTTCAGTGCACAGTTAAAGAATTCCACTTACCTGTATTGATTTGAACTTTCCAAAGTCTGACTGAAATTGCATTTGGAATCTGTATGCTTTATGTTTCAGTTACAGAGTGGTTAAACTGGCTGAACTATATTGATGGAGGGCTGGACACATGAGCTGAAGTTAGCAGGCTCATAGATTTAGGCCCAGGGACCCATCCTAGTCCAACAATTTAGGCTTGGTTAAGGACACTTGAACTTGTTATGGTCGGTTGAGTGCCAGGTTTTCTTAAAGTGTTTTCTCAGCTGTATTTTGCGCTGAGGTAGAGCTCCAAAACCATCAGAAACAGGAATTTGTGTGGTTTGCACTTATATACTAATTATCGGGGGTGCATAAAAGTTCTGAAGAGCATCAGAACTCAGGGCCCAGAGTTTGTTTTTAAAGAAACCTTCAATAAAATCCATAGTTTTATAATACTGTAGCACAGGGGAAAAAAAGAATTTGAGAACCACCAGTGGGCAGCTGTGTAAGCCTTTTTCTTTAGATTACCTCCCGTAATGTTTCACGAGTGAGGACTTCTGTTTAGCCTTATAGACGGACACCTCCAATGGAAGAGATGCAGTGTGCATGGCCAGTGTAAAAATAAGAAAAACTGATTCCAGCTTCATTGTCACTTCTCCCAAATACATATGGTCAGTCATTAGAAGAGTTCTTATCTGATTTACAGGCCATTTCCTCTTAAATCAACAAAATCATGTCACAATATTAAGAAATCCTTTGCTGACCTGCCAACAAAATGATTAATGCCCCATGAATTCTAACTGAGACCAGGAACGGAAAATAGACCATTTACTGCCATTTAATTTAAAATCTTGCCAGACTGCTAACATTTTCTCTTCATCAGGTTTGCTAAGTCAGTGCATGCCTTGCCGTGTGTATTGCTGTTCCCACAGGGAATGGTCTGTCACTGTCAACCTGAGAGCAACTCCACAGGCTGACACAGCTTCACTGGCAGCAAATCATAAACTAAGTGAAGCTGGATGGAGTAGCAGTTCAAACTGAAACAGGGCAAGTTCAGGTTAGATCTAAGGCAGAAGCTCTTCCCTGTGAGGGTGCTGAGGCGCTGGCACAGGGTGCCCAGAGAAGCTGTGGCTGCCCCATCCCTGGCAGTGTTCAAGGCCAGGTTGAACACAGGGGCTTGGGTGACATGGTTTAATGTGGGGCATCTCTGCCCATAGCAGGGGGTTGGAACTGGATGATCTTAAGGTCCTTTCCAACCCAAACCATTCTGTGATTCTATGATTTTAAATCCAGTTGCAGATTTATTAAACAGCCCCACTTTGCATCTGAGGTGTTGCCAAATGAAAGAGGTAAGCGAGGAGTCCAGTTCAGCCAACTGTAAACATTGTGGTACTTTTAGATCAGCGAGTTTGATTTTTGCAGTGTTATTCACAGTAAGAAGTGAGATGAACTCCCCTATCCACAGCTGGAGTTTCCCTAAACTCAAGGATATTTGGGGTTGACATTTCAGCTCTTGTCCATAAAAATCCCAGATTTGGATAGCAATAAAAACATCCCACCAGTCTTTGTATGCCTCAGATAATTCCCAGTCTCAGTTCATGAAGCATATAGAACATCCTGCAGCTGTGTGGATTTTGTGAAATAGGGTGGCTTTGTGCATTGCACCTCAGCTCTTTAAATGTCATCAACCACAGAGACAGCCAAATATTTGGGACACTGAAGAGATTGTGGGCAAGAATGCATAGAGGATGGCCTCCTCTGATGCCTCTTTGACCATCCTGGTTTGTTTTCCTTTTCATACAGATGAAGCGTCACTCAAAATCCCGAGAATTCCTCGGATAATAGGAAAAAATGCAGCTCCCATTCTTATCCAAGTGGTCCCCTGATGGGGAACAAGGGTGCTAAACTGTTGTGAGGTTATTGCAGATGGTTTATGGGCTAACTGTTTGATTTTGCTAGACAGTCCAGTAGCAAATGCTATGCCTCAGCATGAATGACTCAAATGGAGGATTTCAGTCTATGCAGGGGTAATTAACTTGGAAAAAATTAGTGGTCATTTAAATCCAATCATATTTAAACAGCTGGTGAATGAAAAGGAATTCTCTTTGCTTCCCCCTTCTTTCCATTTGAGCCTTTATTTCATTCCTGCTGATGTATTTATTCCTGAGCATACCTAGCTTTCATAGGCTGACAGATTTCTCCATCTACAGCCTTTCAGGGCAACACCTAATAATTCCACAGAGACTACAGTCCAAAACTCTTCAAAGCACTTCATCTGTGGAATAATGGAGTACTTGATCTTTGTTAGAATAACAACAGAAAATGATAGAACTATTGAATGTACTAAGATAATCAAAACAGGTTTTAAAGCTGACTTTTAGTAGCCTCTCCTGTTTCAAAGAGTGAAGATTTATGCCAGTACCAACAGCAAGCACTTCTTCTGTAGCACACTTTCAGATATCAAACATTCTGCGTGTTTTCTTGGAAAAGGTTGAATCTAACTTCCTTCTCACTTCCGCCATCTTCTTCCAAGTAAGTTGAGCATGCTGCTTTTGCTGTAGCATCTCCAGTTAAATCAATACTACTGACAGGAAAATCTGGTCTGTGGACTTCACTTCTGTTTCTCGCACAGAGGGAGGCCAATGCAAGGATGAAGCCTGCAGTGCTACAGTTAAAATCATACAGGTACCCTCATCAGAAGCTGGGGGAGACAACCCTTATTTTAACTCAGAGGTAGGCTGCAAAGCTTAAACCTCTTCAAATCCCCCTTTTACAGGACTGAAGTTCTGGCCATTAATACTGTCAAACAAGCTTTATTCTTCACTCTTATCTCAAAGCACCCATCTGTCTGGGCTGCTCCATTCACACCTCAGACAACTTCCCTGCCAAACTTTATGTGGCTTGAGCTGCACAACCCAAAGTATGCTGTCTCATAAGGAATCATTAGAAACCCTTCTGTAGTTGAAGAAGTCTAGCAAGAGTTTGTGCTGCAAGTCTCCAGGCACAGCAGTGGAATCTAGAGAAGCACAGCTCGGCAGAATTGATCTCCTGAGACATCTATCACCACAGCTTGGGTGACCTTGAAAGCTGTTTCTAACGTGACACTCAGCTTAAGTTGTGAAAACTCTAAATGCTGCTGGTTAGGAGTGCTCTCTTTGTATGAGCAGCGGTTCCGGAAAGAAACCAGAAGGTACCACCCCTGTGCAATTTCTAATTGGCAGGTTCAGAAGGTTTGTCTAAACTGGAAAAAGTGCACTGCCTGCTTTAGTCGTTAATAAATAATTCAAGGCCAGATCCAAAGCCTGATAAAATTTATGGAGAAACCTCCCAGTGATTTTAATAAGCTTCAGATAAAGGCCTATGCATCTATATCTGTTCTTCAAAGCTTTTTCAGCTCGAGGGTATCATATCGTTGTCATTATTTTGGTGCATGGTACAATTCTATCATCATCACCACAGAAATTTCAGCAGCTGAGGGTAAGAATGGAAGAACTCTTTCATGCAGTATAGGGACAGAGAAAGGGAAAACGATTCAGCCAGACTCACTGTGAAGCCCCAACATGCTCTCTCCCTACAAGAATGATATTGTCAAGTTAAAATTACAACTGGTGATGGGATTTATGCCAGCATTTGACCCAGCTAGTGAGTTGATCATCCATTGAAAAGGGGATGTAAACCTTAATGAGAATTGAAAGAACGGGACTGTTAAGAGGAATTCCCCATGGAGCCCTGAACAGTAGGCAGTGTTATCTTTGCAGCTGTGCGTAGGAAGAAAGCCTGGACATCCACAGTTCTTCAGGCTTCAGTGTGCACACAATGGCTTATTTCAGATGAATGCATTTTTCTGTTACAAGCTTCCACTAACATGGATCTATCCCTACATCTGGTACATCTGTCCTTTTTATTCTTTATAGCTGATGGGAAGCCTACTCAGTAAGAAAGATGTTATCTGTGAAATCTGGGGTTTTTTCTTCTTTTTAAGAAGCAGTACAGTTATGCCTTCATATACACACAAAGAGCAAGTGCTTAGTGGGTGGCTTTCTGCGCTCATCTGCTGAAATTACTTTTAAACATACCGTTTCAATGAATAGTGCCATCTAAAAGGCTTTCTCAGACATAGGTTGTGTGCTCTTTTCAAGTCTTTCTCCAGTTTACCTACTGGTATGTAAATGGATGGTCTCCATCACTTTGTAAGATTAAGGCTGATGCTTCCTATAAATTAAAATTATTAGATATCAGAATATAAGTAAAAAATACGATGATTAAGGTGTATTATAGAGCACTCAAAATGCCTTAGTGGGAGGCAAATGGATACCTTTGATTAATAAGAGACTGAGAACCAGATACAGCTTGGCTATTTTCCACCCCTGCAGAAGCACAAAGAAGTCATAAACTGAGGTTAACCAACCAATTAAATTGGTTTGTAGCTGTTTTGCATCACTCGAGCTGCACAAAGCAGCCAAGATACATTATTGAATCTAACCCAAAATCTTCAACAAATGTATTCAGGAAAATGTCTAAGAATGGATAGAGATATGCTGTCATTAATACACAGTTTTCCTGGTGTGATCACCATTTGTACATCATCCATAAACGAGTTAATAGTGAACTTAAAGCCTGTCAAGTCTTCAGACACTGTTTTGTTCTGGCAATGTCTGAAAAACAAGTTCTATACTGCTATTTTCTTTTTAAAAAAATATATGGATCATCTTATAGATACAATGGGAAAATTACTGGAATACTTAAATGACCTGCAAGAAATCTATGAAGAACAGCAGCCGGGTTGGTATCTCACAGCTAAAGTCCTTGGATATCATGGCTACTGCTTTGGGTAGAACGTGCCAAATCACTGCTTTACTGAGGGTAGATTCTCTGGGTTTCCAAAGCAGTGTGCAGCACGCACCAGAGGCACAGAAGGAACTGCTTGGCTATCTTTTTATGCCCCCCACTCTGATTATCCACTACCAGTTATATCCTCAAGATAAATTAGAACAGCTTCAGCAGTGCTTTATCTTGGGAAGTCCCTCAAGGGGCTGTTGCGCTCGTCAAAATTCACCAGACCTCCAAATCCTGCTTATCTCAGTGAAGACCAGGGTGGGCTGATAGGAAGGCAGCTCAGCATCTTCCTGTTAACTGAGCTTTTCCACCGCTTGTTAGCACAGGGAAGAAAGACTGACTGGAGTTGTGATAAACAGTATTCAAGGATACGGAAGGTTGTTGCAAAGAGGAAGGGAACAAGCTAATCCCCACATGCAAGGCAGATAGGGCAAAAAACTGATGTGTTCAAGTAGGAGCATGAAATACTGTGATAATAAAGATCAGAGTAATGTTTTTAGGGCAGTCAAGGGAAGTCAAGTGCAGGAAAAGATTGCCTAAAGTAAATACAAAGTCTCTTCACAGGTATCTTAAACGACATCTTTAATGGTATCTTTAATATCTCTAAGTAAAACCTTTCTCCATAGTGAGATGAGCATGCTTTACCTTGCCTCACAGTTCCTGACAGCTCTATTTTTGTTCCAGTCGCTTATCACTAGCAGAGCTGTGTATGCTTCCAGCTGGAGATCAATGACCCTATCTACTGGCATTTCATTGAGTAAGTCACCAGTGTTAACTTGGCTAATCTTGGGTCTGCAACCACTTGGTGGTTGCAAGAAGCTGCCCAACTTTCTATGGCCAAAAGGACATATCCTGTTAACAAACGCAACCGTTACTTGTTCTCCCTTTGGCAGGACATCAACATCTTAATCTGTCCTCCATGAACACCTTCACAACAATACTGTTGTGAAGACAGCTGATTCTATTAGGACTATAATTACATTAGTGGAAATATTTTCATATAGAGCCTGAAATTGCTTGGGAGATTGGGCTTCGGTTCAGTCTTGGGGCTTGGTTCTGAATGGAAAGGCTCAAAGTTGGAAGGCCTTTTCTTACAGGCCTGTTGGGCAGGTTTGGAAAGCTTTCAGTACTTGGTAAAACTGAAGTAGTTGTATTAAATGAATGGGAACAGGAGAACACCGTTCGTGTTATTTTACCCTCCTATGCCTATAAAAAAAAAATTCAGGGGCCATAAGGAAACTTGGGAATTGAATGGATACTTCCTCAGTGCTGGCAGAAACTGCATTTGGGATGGAGACCAGGAGGTCCTGTGCTTACAGGAAGGGTTTTGTCTCTTTTCTTTCCTAGTCAGTGCTCCTTGGACTCCATTTCTTCTCAGTTAGTTGACATCTGGCTACGTGTTTTGTTAACAGTCAAATCCAAAAGCGCGTAACACCTGATAATGGAAACTCTGGGACATACTTCTGCTTTTGGGTGTGTGTACGTCTGGACCCAAATATGAAATGTATTTCTTACTCATATGCTCCCAAATAAGTAACAGAAATGCAAGTAAATGATAACTGAAATGTATTTATCTTTTCAGTGCCCCTAATTACAAAGCAAACTTGCCTGTTTGTAGGTAAGGATGACAGAAGTGACTGTAAAAAATTCCACTGGGCCTCAGGTATCTGAGCACAGCCATCGTGGAACTAACAAAGCAACTGTAGTTGCTGTCAATAAGCAGCAGAACATTCTCTTTCCTTCAGACAGATGTTCAGGTTAATGAATCAGGCCAAGTGAGGTGGGATTTCTTCTAACCAAGCTGCACCATCATGTTTTCTTCCTTACCACCCACTAAGTCCCTTTCCATGTCTCCAGCTGACAGCTACCACAGCTAACATTCCCAGAAGCAGAGTCCTTCCCTTAGCACATGGCTGATGTCCATCAGTGGCTTTGGAGCAAGCGTCCCAGACTTGATTCCAAATGTGGGCTCCCTACGTGTTAGCGTATTTCGATACCATCCAGGACAGTGGGGGGGACCTTTTTTGGCGACCTGTTGGATTGGTGCATTCATTCCCCTGCTGCTCTAGGGAGTCTTGATAATGATCCCCATAGGCTTTCTCCATGCCTAGCAGGAAAGCAGAAGTGAACAAGTGCAGACCTCCCTGCTGCTGAACTCGGACAATAGGCCTGCTCATAACACCAGCAGATGGTTTTGCTTTTTAGGCCATACAGGGCAAATTTATTTTCCTCTCAGGAGCAAAAGCAAGCATAGCCAAGACTAAGAAACTCAAGTGCTAGCTTCTGGAGACCCACTGTTGACTTATGCTGCAAAGCAATACTTATGCTTAAAGTCCATCAGTAATGAGGGTCTTCTGGTTAGTCCACTGAACCGCTGGCTCAGCAAAAAGCAACGTGCCTTAAGCATCCAAGCTGGGCTTAATTTCATCCCTGCTCTCCTTAGACATGGTGCACCAGTTAGATAATTTCTCTGCTTTGTGTATTGCATTTGTAATGTCATTGAGCTCTCTTCACCTTAAGGCACTGAGGTGTGAAAGCTGTAGCCACCTGAAGGCTCCATTAACATTATATGCACCCAGCTTACTTACATCAATTTTTTAATTTATCAAAAAACCAGTACTTTATAAATTATTTTTTGACTTTGTTCTATTTCTTTGTGCTCATAAAAACACTAAAATTGAAGTAAAAAGAAAGGGGGAAACACAAATTCAACTGTCTAAAGGTTTTAGTTCACAGAAACTTTTAACTGTATTTCTTGTTTGGATTCAAAGAGGCAAAACATGAGACTTTGATGTTTCTCATGTGCCTGTTGAAAGAGAGAGAAAGAGACCCACCAATAGGAAGAAGTTGGCATGAAGCCCTCTTTGACACAGCAAGCAGAATGTAAAGGATTAAAGGTCTAATCTAGAAGATATATTGCTCACTAAACAGCGGAACCATTTAGGAGAACATTAAATGGCACTTAAGCTAAACAGTTGTCCTTGGGAACTGCAGTTTATATGTGACTGCTCTAATATCCATTTTAAGCTTGCAGGGCTTTGAAAACAAGATGTCATTGTTTTATAAAAACACACACATTTAATCTTCCCTTGTGAGGCTGCTCTTGAAATATCTGGCTGCTGGACTGGCAAAACACTGCAGAGGGAACAAACGGGGCTGGTGTCAAAACCAGACCTGTTGCACTTTATCCCTGAAGTTATTTGCATGTGCTCAGTTGGGTTTTTTTTTTGATCCAAATAAGTAAACCACAAACTTCTGCAATGATAAAAGTCCCATTTAATTTCTTGAACAGTATTCCCGCTGTTCTATTAGCAAATAATAATAATTATAATGATGATAATAATAATAATAGGGTTTAAGTAATACGAGAACTCTGAGAAAGCGGTCAGTTCTACGTTCACTTGCGCTCTGCGTTCTTCATGAATTAATATTTATGGAACTATTAGGAGGCTTCAGCCAAAAATAAAGACCACCCAGAGCAAGGTTTCAGTTTTAGTGTTCTAGGCACAGGTCATTAAAGAGAAAAAAGTCTTACAAAAAAGCCTTCTTCTGCACCATGCGCAGTACACGGGGTTTCAGGCACATCACTCGGGAGGCGCGTGAAGCATATTTCATTCCTAACAAATTACAATGCGTGCTTTTAGAATTCATTTGCTGTTTTTCACCAGGGAGAAATCATCCTCTGCACCACGCAGGCCAGAAACAGAGCAGGGGAAAAAGCAGCACGGAGGGAACTGTTTCTTGCAGAATGACACAATCCAGTTGAAAATCTTCCGAGCTTTTCATTGATGATCTAGAAAATGAAACGGGGAGACAAGATTATTGATTTTGTAAATTGTAACCAAGTACCTGATACCTGCACAGGAGCTGGCGGTCCCTATGCACTGAAAATCATACTGGTGGGGAAGAGACCAGCCTGGCTGAACAGGGAACAGGGAGATAGTGCTGGAAATCAGGGGAAAAAGGGAAGCTACCATGTGTGGAAGAAGGGACTGTCACCCCAGGAGGAGTACAAGGATGTTAGGTCATGTAGGGAGAAAAGTAGGCTGGTGAGAGCACAGCTGGAGCTAAATCAGGGCACTGCTATAAAAGATAATAACAAATCTTCTTACAGATGTATCAGCAATAACAGCAGGGCTGAGGAGAGCCTCTGTCCTCTACCAGATAATAGGGGAAACCTGGTGGGGGAGGATGAGGAGAAACTTAATGCTGCTGAAAGGACTCCATGGGGTAACGGGAGGAGTTGGGGATAATTTGTGGGAGAAAAAAAGTATGGCTTAAACAGGAAAACAATTACGGCACTTCAGTGGAGCTCGTTTAGAGAGTTACTCATTGTGGGCTGCCTAACTTTGGCCATTGACATTCAGAAGAATTGGACAATCTGAGACCTTTTGCAGATTCAGAATCTGGTAAAAACTGGAGATAAAATGTCTGTGGAGAGCAGAAAATTCTCCCAGCTGCGGCTGGCTTCTCCCATGCTGAACAATGCCTAGCCACAAATAGCAAGTAACCAAAACACTTTCCATTTCTTAATAGGCTGTCTGCTGTTAATTATTTTAGTTGCTCGCTGGGAACAATGGAGGTGGATGGGAAATGATGGCTCAGAAACTAGGAGAAATAAGTAACTATTTTTAATGTTTTGGACTTTACTGATATATGCTTCTCACTAGAAGATCTCAAAACGCAAAAGGGTAACCATTAGCATTATACTTAATTTACAAGCTAGTAGAGAGGGGCTAGGGAGTTAGTATGGTGTTTAGCTTTGAACAGGGTGCAGGGATGGCTTTTGCTCCAGCTATTTATAGAGGATTTACACGACTGTAGTGTTTATTGTGTCTTTCAATAAAAAGCAGCTGCAGAAACACACAGCTGGCAAGCTTCAGTACCTGTGAGATACTGAAGACATTGTCCAGAAAGCTGATGCCCAGGTATGAGGAGATTCACATGCTCTCTGCAGCACTTTAAGTATTGCTCTTCTAACAAAAGTCTGAGCTAATTTTAAATGTTTATGTTGTTTATGTTCAAAAGTCTCTTCCTCTGCCTGTTTAAAGCCAGATCCTCTTCCTGATATAAATCATCCAACCGCATTGTTCAAGTTCTTTGACTAGGTCTCTGCTGCAGAGGTCTGCAGGCTGTGGTACAGGTATTGTTCTTAGCAATTCTCTCATCCATCCACAGAAATATTCCTTCAGGGTTAGTAGCGCTGTTCACCTGGATTTGCTTGTCTCAATAGCTATACATGTGGGCTAGATGCTGTGTGCTGATCACTGTTGAGCTGACAAGACCTACTTTCTCTTGAGAAAACAATGCAAGAACTGACTCTGTGACCCCCTTCAATCCTCTTGCAAACCCATCTTTCCTATGAATCCACGATGCCCCTCACTTCTGCGCACTTGCAAAGTAGGCTCTATACTGTCCCTGTCTACGCATTATGTGAGAGGTGCAGAGAAGAAAGGATCAAAGATGTAGCCATAAGCTGAACATCTGCTTCTGCCCATGGTCTGTTTTCCTTGACATTTTCTTATCTCACATGCCTTTCATAAACTCCAGAACTTTCAAACCAATCCCTCCTGTCTTCCACCGCATTACTCTGTCCTGTGCTAAAAGAATGAATGCAATTTATGTGTATCTAGAAATTAAGAACCCATGGAAAGTTTGCAAAGGAAATGTGACCACTGTTATAGCCAAAGGGCTAGAACAACAGTGATGGAATTGCTGTCTAAATAAGGAGATGTGGTAAGTTTCATGTCTCTATTTGAAATTGTTTGTATTTTTTAATTAGGTTTCTGTAGGAGATGAGTTGAGGTTTAGAACTTTATTCTGTAAGGGAGCCTCTCGTGAGAGGCCATGTAAAGGTCAGCAAAACTTGCCTTATTAAGAAAGAATGAGAGGAAAAAAAGATAAAAAGAGCCTGGAGATGCTTTGATTGAAAAGAGCATGCTCAATTGCACAACTACATCATGCCTTTTTATCTGGTAAGACAGTGGCTTCTGTGCTCACTGACTCTATTT
This sequence comes from Psittacula echo, assembly GCF_963264785.1. Lineage (NCBI taxonomy): Eukaryota > Metazoa > Chordata > Aves > Psittaciformes > Psittacidae > Psittacula > Psittacula echo. The sequence goes on along the minus strand of NC_137738.1, from coordinate 629,463 downwards.
CAAATCCTAATCCGAAGATTTCATAGTGAGGCTCATCCAAAAGCCATCAGGATCACTTCTACAGTTTTCTATGAGCTTTGAATTGGACTCTGTCCACATGTATCCAATTAAAACAGTCACTTTGACTCCTGAGATATCTTCCTTTCATCCAAGAGTGATGTTTACTCAGGACGATACGATACACACTCTCCGTCGTCAATGCTAAGAGTAGTGGATGCATAAAAACCCCACTGGCACCAAACAGCTAATACATCAGATTGTGCCATAACTTCACACTGTGTTCAATCCTATTGATGTCAGTTCTGTGCCGTGTTTGGCCCTAGATTTTCCCACAATGGGATCCCATTCTTCCTGCATGACAATATGTCTTGGACAAATTGCCATGTCACATGCATTCAAAGGGCCATGATAAACCCTCCATCTTCACACAGGGCTCCCAGTTACATCAAAGGAATTTCTGCATAAAAACAAGGGTAAAATATGCTTCTAATTTCAGGTTAAATTATACCGTTAAAGCATGGGCTAAAATAAAAGGCAGCAAGGAAGCTGAACCACATTAGGGAGCGCATCCAAATAACTGTGTCTCAGAAAAAAAATGCAATCCTTTATACTACAAGGTTCTGGCACAAACAGGAACAAGCTATCTTCTTGCCTTCCTTCCAGGCAGCCCCACTGGAATGCAGGGAAAAAGAAGAAATCTGTGATTTAATATGCTCTTTGCCTCTCTTTTCACACTGACTCCAACAAAGACTTGTGGGCCTGGTCCCCTACTCCGTCACTTCAGCTATCCAGAGACTGTGAAAAAACAAGGATGCTCTTAATCTGTTCTCCCTTCAACTGTGTGGGTGCTCCTGAGATAAACAGTTGAGCTCATGGGGAGAAAACATCCAAAGTTGGTTTAGCAGTGAATATTCTGATGACATATGGGATCATATGGTAGAAATGGCATGCCTGTATGTATGTCTTTTGCATGTGTGAGCGTGATTACAGAAGTCAAGATGAACTATTATCTGTAAGAGTCTAAGATAATAATTTGTTGACAACAGCACAAGGTTCTTAAACCAGAGTAAAATCTGAAATGCAACTTTCATCTGAGAATATCATGGAGATACAACTGAGAAGGAGATTCTGCAGGGCCGGTGGATTCGATTAATTTATGATGGCATCTGACCTGCACTGGGGTATCCCGAGGTCATACATATAAAAAGTGATGCTTCTTTCCATGCCTTTGCTTTTACTAAAAACTCCTTGTATGGTTCATGACAGTTTTAACTTTTCACAAGACACTCACAAATTAGAATCTTCTTCCTTGTGGGCCTGCTAATGGAAATCCCCTCATACAGTTATCAGTCACTGTCATACAATAGCTTCTTGTCTCTAAGTACTTTGATGTTGTACATAAGAGCCGTGGATCAATTACATTCATTTTTCCCATTACCGAGCAAATATTTGGACATTTTCTGTTGAGTTGATTCAAGGCAGAACTAAACCAAAGGAGCTGCATACTGTGCAGACATTTCTAACCTTCAGAAGCTGAAGGTTTTGTGACCTGGGAGAATTAATAGATGTTTACTCTAGCAGGGTAAATGGAAAAAGACCATTTCTATTTTAAGGAGATAAATGAAAAGCGGGGAAGATGGGGTTTGTTATGACAAAATTGTTCACAAGTGGCATACTGAAATGAGGAAAAGCAGTTATGTATTTATTTTATAATCCTCATGGAATGTTTGTCAAGAGACACTCAAGTGGCAGAATGCATTAGTAATAATTGTGGTGTTCCCTCACTTATCAAAACAAGCATTTCCACTAAAACTAGTCTGTTGAGGTTGTCTCCTTTGCAAAGGTTCAAAATACACCCTTCTTCTGCGGTGAAAATCCAGATCTTTTTCATGAAGCTGTGATTTCTTGCACCAAGGAGCACACGTACAGCTATTTCTTCTTGCCTGTTTCAAACAATAGCCGTGAAGTCTTCCACCACTGTGTCAGAAACACATTGTGAAAACATTCCACTTGCCAGGATTCTTCTGCAGCACAGAAGAAGGGAGGCGAGCCAGCTGGCATGCCCAGCAGTGGCGATCTCAAGTGCTTACCACACTCAGGAATGTCATAAAGCAAGAGTGAACGGACGGCATTCTCCAAACATGGTGCTGCAGCTATTCCTCAGCGGGTACTGCTCTGCTCAACTTCCTCAAGTTTGCTACTAACTCTTCTGGGAATTCGGGCTCAAACAAGGGTTTCATTGAGAGATGCTTGATTTGGTCATCAATTTTTCATTAAGTCTTTTTTTTCAGCAGACAAGACAGATTCCCTGAAACCACTTTTTCCATAATCCGGAAAGGAATTTCTGTGCCTGTGGTCTAGAGAAACACTCTGTTAATTCAGCTGTATTACTGCTCTGGTGCTGGGGATCAGAGCATGTCAGCCGTATGGAAAGACAGAGCAGCAGCTTGTATGGGCTTCAGTCCTTACTGAACTCCTTACAGGAGCTGCTGAATGACAGGGGTGCTGAATCCTTAGAAGTAGCCCCAGAAGAGGATTCCTCCCCAAGAAGACCGTGTGCTAGTCTATGAATTTTCAGGAAATTCAGATGATGAAATTATTGTCAATATTCTCTTGTTTAGGTAATGGATTTCAAGCCATTCAAGGAATTAACAAGTGAACAGATAACGTATCTCATGTTCATTGCAAAAATATGCTCATGTTTTTTTTCCTGATGGAATCCTAATCTTTTTATTTAAGCCTTTCTGAAATAATGTGGGCTTCATACGGAGTATTTCCATTTACTGCAAAGCTGGCCTTCAGCCAGAAATCCTTCTTGGAAAAATGACAGGATTTCAACTGGGCTGTAAAGATTTTCATTAATGTTATGTCTTTGGAATAGAAAATTAGGCCAATTTGAACCCAGAAAATAAAAGAACACAAATAAAAACTTACACATGCAATTGGTTTCAAATCCTTAAATTCTATTTATAAGTCTTGGTATGAAATTATCAGATCTGTCACTTCCAAGTGAATACTTTCTGTCACTTCTTATGTGTTTAAACAGGAGAAGGTACAGTCTAACACTGTTATCTGCTGTGACTGTCAGGAAGGGCATAAATCATAGTTATCTGAAGGCCTGATGCTGTTCCATTTGTGTAAATTTGAGTCAGGAGAAATACCACTGTAATCAATGGACTGTACAATTGTATAGATAGCAGGACAACGGTGCCCCAGACACATTGTGCTTTGCACATTTTATCTTTCTATACCCATTTTCCTGGCTTCACCTCCTTTTCTTTATTCCTTAAAGAGAAAGACTGCAAAGAACTCCAACTGGAAACAGCCTTATCACAGGGAACCACCTCCAAAGCAGTGTGGCTTTTATTAGGCATTGCCTTGAAACTCCGTGCCAGGACTTGAATTGAGGACAAGAGAATTTGGTGCATTATTGCATGAAGCCCATTGTGATTTGTAGCTTAAAATGCACTATTGATTTTTCGTTCAAGATGCATTTACAGCATATGCAATCCCCAAAAATAGGTTGACTCTTTCCATTTATGGCTCAAGCACTTTGCTGGAGGCATCATCACTCATCACAATGTCACCTCATGGCTATTTGCCTGCTGGGTAGAGGCATTTGAGTTAAAAGCGAAAGTACCAATTGCAGTAACTGTAATTGTAAGTTTGCAGCATATTGAAGCAAATAGATGTGGTCTGGGACTTAAAAACACAAATGCTGTGAGGTGCTGAGAACATCTGCTGTGCAACCTCAGCTCCCATCCAGGGTGATGGAAAGCAAACGGGCCTTGTCTTTGTCAGGACCAGACCGCTGATGATTAAACAATTCTAGCCAATATGATCTCATTCTTATTTGTCTGGGACGTTATGAAACGCAACACGAAGGAAGTTCAGATGTGGTAGCAGAATACAAAGCACTAACACACCCAGCGTGGGGCTTGAACTGTGTTCCTTTATAATCCTGTATTTCCCAGACAAACACTAGTAAACATTGAAGTAAAACAAAACACATTTCCTTTTCATGAAGAAAATGCCTTCAAAACCACAGGATTAACAACACCAGGGAAGGACAATCCCCTGAAGGGCCTAAATCTTGTTTCCAAACCTTGGGCTGAGTTAACTCTGTTCAAGTTGAATTTTTGTATGACAAAGCATGGAAAGCATTTTTGTCATAAAGGCATAGCACGGTCAAACCCACCCTGAACAGATTCTGAAGTGGTACCTCATGATGTGAACATTCTCACTGATTACAGGGGACATTGCGATGGTGAGGGTGGGAAATGGGACTCAGACATCCTGGGTTTGGTTTCTGGCTTGGCCGCAGGTTTTCCTGCACACGCAGGAACAAATCGCTCCATCTGGATTGTGGTGTCATGGCTAAAGAAAATAAATCACATTCTTTGACTCAGAAGCAGTACAGGTGGGAGAACTTACCTGTCGCTCCTGTCCCCAGCCAGAAGCAAAGACAGAGCTAAATATGGGCTGAGACAATGAAAACTGGCAATATTAAGCTATTTATGTAGTAAAGCAAAAAGCAGTGTGGGAAAATTCACAGTCATCAGTTGTTTTGCTTGTTGAATCACGTTATATTTGATGGTAGACAGAAAATGATGAAATGATTTAACATGTTTTAATTCGGAGTTTGCAAGAGGCTCTTCCTTTAGGCATCTCTCTCATGTTTCTCATGCTCAGGCTGTGTCCAGCTATCCAGTGAGCACCCCTGGAAATGAGGAGAATTATATAGACAAAAGCCTAGTTGGGCTTTCACTGTGGGGTGAAAGCACAAGAAGTATAACACAGGCCAAGACCAATGTCTCTTTAACAGCGTTTTATCTCTGGCAGCAGGCTCAATCCTATGCCCTTCTTCTGCGTGTCTGCTCTTCAGCTATTGCCTACGTCCCGTCTTCCAACACAGAGTAACTTAAGTACTTTGTGAGCCAGAGGCAGCATGTAAAACAAAACTTATTAATACTCAAAAGAGCATTTGATCTTCATGAATTTGTCTAATTCAGGGATTTCAGGAGTTCTATGATTCAGTAATGTACTGAACAAAACAAATCACTTCCTTTTTCTATATTTCCTATTATCGAATAAGATGGCTCCTAATTCCTGTACTTTTGCGAAAGTTTTGTATCTTTATAATTATGAATCTAGACAGTTTTATGTTACCTAGGACAAGGGGTGATGGGTTCAAACTGAAACAGGGCAAGTTCAGGTTAGATCTAAGGCAGAAGCTCTTCCCTGTGAGGGTGCTGAGGCGCTGGCACAGGGTGCCCAGAGAAGCTGTGGCTGCCCCATCCCTGGCAGTGTTCAAGGCCAGGTTGGACACAGGGGCTTGGAGCAAGCTGCTCTAGTGGAAGGGGTCCCTGCCCGTGGCAGGGGTTGGAGCTGGATGATCTCAAGGTCCTTTCCAACCCAAACTATTCTATGATCATTTTTGCAAGTGAAAAGGCGTTATCTTTAAGGACTCCTTTATAGGAAGCTCCTTTGCTTATTCTTGTTCCCATTACCTATACCTTTCACGTTATCCTGACACTAGTCCTGATTTGATCCATCCTAATGACAGCGGATTGACTGACAATTTCATATTTGGATTCTTCCAAATCTCCTGTGTGAATACCATCTATTGTTACTGATTTGTTGTGGCACTGATCTGCTCTAAAATCTCCAACTGTCCAATCTGGGAGTTTGCACAGACTCATTCTGTGTAAAGAATGACTCCAGTGTTCAAGACTCCCACCTCATTTGCAGCGGGAACTAGCACAAATAATTCATTTAGCTGTTTTATAATGTCTTTATCTTCCTTTGCTGCTTCTTCTCATCCTGTTAGCTGTCCAACAGTGCTGCTTCTGATGTATAGACAAAAGGCTTTACTGTTAGCTCTCGTTACTTCTGCAAGTTGCTTCCACTAATATTTTTGGCTTGCTTTGCTGTGGTTTAACATTTATTTTGCTGGGGATTATACTCTTCCTCTGTTTTCTTTCTTTGGACTCAGTTTCCATACTTTGGAAGATGTCTTTTCGTTTTGAATGGCGTCTGTTACACTGCCGTTTAACTATGCCAGCTGCTTCTGGCTGTGGCCCATTCAGGGTCCATTTTTACAACGCTATTGATGACTGGCATATTACTCTTTTTAAAAGTATGCTGCTACTTGCAAATCTTTTTTAACTGCTATTTCCAGTTCTCAAAGAACTGCCTCATTTTTATATAATTCCCCAATGATTTTTCAGAAGTATTTTGGGGAACACTTACACGTTACTAATGAACCAAAAAGTCTTTTTAAATGTTTGCTAAGCATAGAAATCCAAACACAAGGCAAAATAATCCAAGTGCCTAAGGCAAGCTATCTCAAAACCCCTTCTCCATCTGATTCACATTCTAACTCAGACACTAATGTTCCGCCAGTGTTATCTTCATAACTTATCACAAATCTACATTATCATCATCAGGGTGAGGGTAGGGGGGAAGGAGGCAGATGTAGAACCTTGTTTTATATATTCATATACCAGAGATAGGGGCATGCTGTAAGAATGTTTTAAGAAGCGAGTATTTTTGGTTGTTCCTGCAAGTCCATCAGTGTTTCTATGACAGTAAATCCTTGTAAACTCTTTGTGAACAAGGTTCTTTGTCCTCTACAAAAGGATTTAAAGTTATATTTCAAAATACTCAAAGCATAATTGAATTCTGATGCCTGGCTAAATAGAAACATGGGTTTGGTTGCTTATATTTCACCTTTCATGCAAGATGCAGTATGGTAAACATCCTTCAGCAAAGCTGTGTGAGAAAACTACAAATTAAGCCTCAATAGCTTCTAACTGCATCCTCAGCCTTTGGGCAGCACCTTAGGGAAACCTCATGGTGGTTTTCTGCTTACATGGATCTTCTTAAAGTGATAAATGGAAACACAACACAATGTAAATGTAAGGGGCACATATTATTAATGCAGATATGAAAAACAATGGAATGCAAAGGATACCATGCTTGCATAAAAACTGGGCCTTGACTGCCATGTCCTTAAATACCCCTTGATTCTTTTGCAGAAATAGACTATGCTTGTACCATGCCGAATTTCTTCTCCTTAATATCTGTGAATGTGAATGAGGATGCATGAAGCTGCTGCTCTGCATTTCTATCTGCTTTAAATAACAAGTGAAATATTTCTTTTTAGAGGACATATTGCATATCTTTCACAAGCAGGAGAATTGATGTAGATAACGTACCACGTACATTGTATATGTATGTGTATAAGTGCATAAAAATGCATGCTTAAGGTTGCTTATGCATATATGTTCTACACACGTAATGGTACCCAATAGATGTTTCTTTTTCAAGAGAGCAGGATAACAGTATTTCTGACAGTGGGAAAGAAGAGCTGAATTAGTTCTTTATTTTCCACTCTGGGATCTGAATCCCATAAGAAAGCCAGTGAATTTTTACAAATAGAAGGAATAAGCTGGGAAGGCTGGGCAAGCAGATGTCATTGTAAATGACAAATAATGCAAGCCTGTTCAAGGAAAATGGCTTTTCTGATGCTTTCCAAACTGATGTGATTTTTTCTCTGTATGAAAGCTGGAGTAGAGTAAAAGAATAACTCTGAAGCAAATCTCACAACTCGGATAGTTGTATTATGGACCCAATCAGTTTATTTTAAATTAAATTTTAATTTATTTATTTTTTTTTAATTTAAAGCATTGCTTGGAAGAGAGAAATCCATACATAAAGGAGAGCTTTTATCAGAGATTTTCTAATAAGCCTAGTTCTGAACTCCTCACAGAGCCCAAAGCATTTGACTTAAAATCACTGCTCTGAAATGACCTGGGGAAAGCTGATGCTATCCTTCCTGTTTGTCAGAGATATAAGGGTTTGGGGTAATCAAAAATTGCTTTAAAACATTCAGTTTTAAACATTTAACATCTCTGGGTTCGTTTCTCACAATAATTCTGAAGCAGCTTTTTGTTACTCTAGAATGAGTCGAAAGCAATAAAACAGCAAAGACAGAAAGACTTGTATGTTTAGCCAGAGCCACACTTTGTCATTTTATCATACAAACCATGTCAGCTGGCGGCAGCGTGAGTAATCTAAGCTTCAAACAATATCACTCTGCAGATAAATCAATGAATACAGACAGAAACAAGCTAAGTCTATTTTAGACAGCCTAATGATCAGTAGTTTCTTCTAATAGCTTGTCAGATTTCAACCTGTCAAGCCTGAAGATTTAGGGACACTGATTCACTGGAGATTTCCTGATTGCATTCCTGCTGGGCTGCCTAGGAATCACAATAGGAGACTCCTAGGGAAAGGGGAGAAAATGGATCGCCTTCAGGCCTTTATGAGGCCCAGGTTATTGTCATGCCTCAACTAAATCCTAATTACTCTGGTTAACAATGCAAGCCTGTCACTGCTCATGCATAATAGTGAAAAGGTTTGCCATAATGACTATGAAATCCTGCCACTTCTGCTGAGGCCTTCACACGTGCCTGGCTGGGGCTTTGTCCATCCCTGCGTGCCATTCACCCAGCTGCTGTTTCCAAAATAACCTTACCAGGGGGAGCCCCATTTGCAATTCAAACCAGACCTGAACTCACAAGATGGGCTGCAGGATTTAAAACATATGGAGAAGTTAGGGCTCTGCATATCAGAGTTCTTCCTTCTTCATCCTGACTTTAAAGTCAAAGGTCTGTGTTAGGTTGCTATTGAAATGTAATGCAACTTTTGTGTATTTTAGGATGCTATCATCTGCCTCAGAGCTTGGCCACTGCTTAGAGGTTAAACATCCCTGAGCTATAATGGAAATAATACTTCAGGCAGGTGTTTGCAACAGCCTACGCACACCTACTGAGAAGGAAATGTCCAACAGTTTAGTGAGAGGTATAGCATTGCTTTCAAGGGGGAAAAAAAACCAGAAAGGAAAAAGCTTTTGAAATAGAGGAAAGACCTTATTTCTAGACAAAAGGTCTATTTTGAGATGCTTACCCTAGGGCAGCAGATTGCAGTCATCTCTACTGCTTTGCTAACGTTCAACATTTGCCCTCTCATCTTCTGTTAACTCTGTGGTCTAATCCTGCCATCGTTAAAACTGACTTCAGGATTCTCTAAGGAAGGCATGGTACTGCTGGAATTCCCGGAAAAGGTCCCATTAGCACCAGCAGCTGGGTCCAGTGCTGGGAAGACAGGGGCCTGGTGCCCAGGGGACACAGGAAGCAGAGGTTGTGTCCTGACACAGGATTCAGCCGTGGCCAGGGTGTGAAAGCGGACCCAGGAAATCAGTGTAGACATGAACGGTAAGAATGAATATCAGTGTCAATGGTTTAAGGTGGAAATGTGTTCCTCCACCTCTGACCAAGAAGCGTGGCTCCTGCAAACTTCTGATCACCTCCCAGGATTAGCCCATGCTGGCTCCGTGCTGGTGTCTAATGCACTTTGTACCCTTCACCTCCAGACAGATACACATTAAACAGAAAGTGACGGAGTGAAGCAATTAAGCCTACAAAATTAAATCATAGAATCACAGAATCAGATCTTTGCTTTTTTATTTCCTATTGTAAAGGACTTCTCCTGGAACTGCTGAATGCTTTTGTGCCACATCCCTCGGCTGGGGGCAGAGGATGCTGAAAGAAAGTTTTGTCCTGGAAAAGCAGAAAATGCCACCACTTCTTTGGTGAATATTTGCGTGTTCTCTCCTTCTGCCTCTCAGTGTTTCTTTGGCCTCTCACATTTGGATTTTATCAGGTAATCAATTGATAAGGAAGATTATCACCTGGAATTGAGAAGGATTCACCTGGTTTAAAAGGAAATTTGAAGTTGGACCATAAGAAAACAAAACATGGTCATGATGTGCTTTGAGAACACAGAGCTGTTTGCCTGCCAGAGCAACATGCTGCTTTCATTTAAGTCCCTGGCCAGGCTGTCCAGCTGGTGGCCCTCTGCCCCTTCCTGGGATGCTCAAACCCCATGTTCTTGGTGCCTGGGTGCTGCCTGCCTGGCCAGCAGCTGAAGGACTGGCTGCAGGAAGGCATCCGCAGACTGGTCCTTTTTGCTGGGTGTTTGGAAACGCTGATGTTTCAGTCCAGAACAAAATGAAATGTTGACAACCTGGAATTTCCCACAAAACAGATGTTTCCTTTCCTGGCCAGCTCTAACGTACACACACACACGTATCTGCAGAATTATTAACTGCTATGTAATGACACCAGACTGTATGCCCACTTCCACCGTGTGGTATAGAGGGAATCCAGCGTCAAAAACCCTGTGTTAGAGCAGCCACCAGAGAAGCCCCGGAGTCTGGGAAGCAGTTAGGTGGCATAACTCCTTCTTCATGGAGCAGCCCTTGGGCAATGCCATGGTGTGAGGCATCTGCTGTGGAGGAAGGCGAGCGCTGCATATCTGAGGAGCCTACACAGCCAGACTGTTCCTTCCAGAACAAAGCACAAGGCAAGTATCCATCCCTGTTTGGATCAGCAGTGATGAGTTTGCCTCCATCCCCTGGGAGTCCTTTTTGCCCCTTTTTTTCTGTTTTAGTTTACAGCAGCAGTCACGAAGTGCCAAAAGCTATCGGAAAGTCTGTGTTACATCAGGCAAGTTAAGAGTACTGACCCTCTGAGCCAGCCCACGGGGAAGAACAACAGGAGGGAGATTGCAGAGGCAGATAGGACTACTTAAGTAGCAATTCATTGTGAACCACTTTTCTAAGCTGTTGATAGAAGCATTAAGTGTGAGAGAGGAAGGGGACTTATCTTCTTGCCCAAGCAGAACCCTAATGACTCCATAATGACTGCTAAATAAGGTTGCCAATAATCTCCATTTAATTATACCGCTCTAGTATGTCCTAAAAAGGAAAGAAAGCACAAAAGGCTCCAGCAGTCCTATGGTACCCAGTAGTACTTAGCTTAGCACTTACATGGGTACATGGGGATTTATCCGCATGTGAAATGCATGTGGATACATAGCATGAGTTACCGCCTGGAAGATAATTCACTTCCCATCCTTCATCTCACCTCATGTGAAATGTATTCATGGGAAATGAGTTTGCTCAGCTCTTGATGCAGTCATCAGTAAATGCTGTGTCTGCTGTAGCTTGTGAGCATCCAGGTAGGCTCTCCTCAAGGCAGAGACACACGTGGTCTCACAAATGTACTTGGGAAGGCTCTTCAGAAGCATTTTCTCTTTGACCAGAGGGGACTGCAAAAGAAGGGTGTTTAATGAACACAGCACTGCTTCATGTGAAGGTTTGAGGGGTGTTTTTCAGACAGATGCCTATTGTAAGAGCTGGTGACTTACACAATGGCCTTTTGAAAAGCCTGAAAATATGAATTCCCTCTTTATCATTGTTAATTTTTTTACAGATGCTGAAAGTCTGAAAATGGCCAGCGTTTGAAACAACAGCTTGACGGTATGTTATGAATGCGACAGGCTAAGGAGAGGATTTTACTTAAGCACAAAAATCTATTTTTGGCTTATATTCCAAAGCTTTCCTAACCCTCATTTCACTAAAATGCTTCTTCAGGCACAGCCCGGATTGTGGCCAATGCAAACACTGGTTCCATCTGGAATATTCGGCAAGGTAATTGATAAAAAACATGGCATAATAGGTGAAGGCTCTGTCATTTGACTTCCCTCACCAGCTCAGCAGACCTTGTTATTGCAAATAATACAAATTAGGGAAACACAAAAAACCAGATTTCCACTTACTGTGTGGAGAGCGAGCCAAATTCTGGATTTGGGGATTAAATGATAATGTGGAAGGCAGCGAGGCAGGAATGAAGAGCAGCTCCAGAACTGTGTGTTTATGGAAACACAGTGTGATTCCAACCATCAGCTAGCGCACGTTTCAGTTTAGCCATGTGTGTTAAACATGCTGCCTTTAAAGCTCCAGCTGATGAACTCTGTTGGTTGTTCTTTGTGCTAAGTTTGCAGATCATTCCCTGTCCTGTCCCTCATTTGGACGTACAGAGCAGAAATGGAAGCGTAGGTGTGAAAATCCACACACCAGAGTTTTACCTTAGATTAGGTGGGAGCTGTATGATTAAGGGAAAGAGGGGTATGCTGAGCAACAGTCAGAACACTGCTGTGTGTCAGCATCCTGTAAACGTGATGGTAAGAACTGATTCCACAATGGGGGAGAGGTGCAGAAGAGCAGTGAAGGAGCAGACCTGTCTGCGAGAACCTTTCCTATGCTTCCAGAGCCAGAGCTAATGGTCCCCACCTCAGAAGGGTATAACAACAGTGCCAGACACTACACCTTATTATAATAGAGAGCTAACAGCTTTACAGAAGCAGTAGCAAAAGAGGCACAGTCACATCTACTCATCTCATTCAGATACATCAGGGACTGCAGCGATAGCACAAGGGGTGATGGGTTCAAACTGAAACAGGGCAAGTTCAGGTTAGATCTAAGGCAGAAGCTCTTCCCTGTGAGGGTGCTGAGGCGCTGGCACAGGGTGCCCAGAGAAGCTGTGGCTGCCCCATCCCTGGCAGTGTTCAAGGCCAGGTTGGACACAGGCGCTTGGAGCAAGCTGCTCTAGTGGAAGGTGTCCCTGCCCGTGGCAGGGGGTTGGAACTGGATGAGCTTTAAGGTCCCTTCCAACTCAAACCATTATGGGATGCTATGATTCTATGATTTTACCAAGCTGGTAAAACTGCAGCAGCCTTTTAAAGAGAATAACCCAATGCACTTTTTTACCTCATTTTAAAGTAAGAGAGAGGGCTGCTGCAAACACCAGGCATTTGGTTCTTTTAAAACAAGTAGAGAACTAGAAGGCTGCTAGGCATTTGTGTCTATGAAGACCTGTTCATTCCTTTTATGACAGCAAATCTGCAATGGAATCAGATCTGTGAATCAGAAAAAGGCAGCGTTGGTTATGATTGCTGGAAGAATCAGTTACTCTTTGATCACAGGCTAAACTGTGTATCCATAAAGGAATAAGCTTTGAATCCAGGTGGGCAGAGATGAGGGAACGATCAAGGTTTTCTGTGCCTTCCCCTCTGGGACAAGATGTGACAATGTGCTAGGGAATAAGTAAAGTCTTAGCATCTTTCTTTTCTTTATCTTGTAGTATTTCAAGTGTTTTCTTATATCTTCTCCTTCTCTTCTGTATCTTTTCTTTCCCTACTGCCTTCCTCTCCCTCTTCCCCCACCCCCAGCTGTACTTTCCTAATTAACCATTCATGTACAGCTTAAATATAATTTTCTTGTTCCTTATTTTCTCTTCCAAACCTGAACAAACATGCAACTACATGCAAATGTATACAAATACAGATAGAGGTGCAATTACCTATTGCAGAGTTTTTGATCAGAGTAATGGGTCACTTTTGTTCCTCTCAATACCTTCTAACCTCCCAAAAATACCTTTGTGAACAGGTGCAGCTTCTCAGAGAGGTAAAGAAGGAATATCTGAGCTTAGGTTCATCTCCAAATCCAAGCAAAGATTTATTTTTCTTTTGTGAAATTCCTGATGGAACTGGCAGAACAAGGAATTCTGGTTTTCTACTGAAACTAAGAGCCAGCTTTAGTCCTGTGTACATAACAAAGGGCACCGGAGCTGGTGCAGGGCCTGGAGCACAGTGTGATGGGGAAGGGCTGAGGGACCTGGGGGGTTCAGTCTGGAGAAGAGAAGGCTCAGGGGGGACTTGATCGCTCCCTACAAGTGCCTGAGAGGAGGATGGAGCCAGGAGGGGCTGGGCTCTGCTCCCAAGGAACAAGGGATGGGACAAGAGGAACCGGCCTCAAGCTGCACCAGGGCAGGTTTAGATGGAGCTGAGGAACAATTCCTTCCGCAGAGGGTGCTCAGGCATTGGAACAGGCTGCCCAGGGCAGGGCTGCAGTCACCATGGGTCAGTGGTGGCCTTGGCAGTGCTGGGGAACGGTTGGACTGCATGAACTTGAAGGTCTTTTCCAACCTCTTTGATTCCATGATTCCATAAGGACATGTCTTAGCAGCAGAAGATTCTGACACATTTACCAACTGTGTTTTGATAGGAATTTCGCAAAATTCACTACTTTTGCTCAGTGAATGGTTACTGGGAAGCCCCAGCTTTACCCAGTTATGTGTCTTGCAATCTCCTTTGTGTAAGTTGAATGAGAAAGTGTGTCCTCATTTCATATTTAGCAGAAAGCCAGTCATGCACGTAATGAAGGCATGGGTTTTAGCATGGAATAATGGGTGCCAGGAATATAGTAATCTGTTATGTATAATCACAGAACATCTGTTGCTGTCTCCCCATGGGTGGTCCAGCTCCAAAACATCCCCAGTTTTGCACCTTTTGCAAGGCAGCCCAGATAAAGTAGCATCATGCAGTACTGTGATTAGTGCTGCTTCCCATTTGCCATAGGCTAACACTGCTTTTCAGGGTGAACCTACTGTACAGCTCCAATAATAAAAGCAATCATCACCTGTAGTCAAAAGGAGAAATTGAAGAGTACGTGTGGCTAAATATACGCATGCAGTTTTGGTTGATTTATTGTTACAGGCAGAAAAACACCCTCTGGTTGTCCTGTCACTGTTTTCCCAGTGCTTTGTCAATACAGAAATCCTTTTCTTCCTCCTCATAACTGTAGTGGTGGTGGTTCCTTAGGTCACAAATGACTCCACAAGATAAGGACAATATGACCTCTCCAATGGTTAGTTATGGTGTTTTAGCATTAACTCTGCACTTCCTCTGCCTTTCTCTTTCCACTGTCTCCTCCTGCCCCTCTCTTCCACGTTTGCAGAGTAAAGGGGACACTTCTCACCCTGCAGAGCACTAAGGCTCTCTCCAGATGCTCCAGTCCCATCCTTCCCTGTGGGTCTTGCTCCAGAAATGTAATGGAAGGATACTTCTTTTTAAGAATGTTCCCAATATTAAGCCTTTATTAACATGAGGTGGTTCCTTTCAAGTGACCATGGCACTCTTGATGTTAAGAACGAGAACAGAACCTGAACTAATAAGTTGCAAAACACCCTTGTTTAGGGACTATAGACTGGGACACTATCCTTTCATGGGGATGGGCAACAAGAGACAACCCTTGGATCTCTCAAAATCTGAAGTGCCTGGCTGCAGACATGCACAGTGACTGACTAAACACTATATGACTAAACACTATATGACTATACACTGAAGTTCAGCAAAGACCTACCAAACCCTCAAGGATTCTTCAAGCATATCTTTGCCCCTGCAGTCACTTTTGCCTTCTTCCTGTCCCCAAAACTCAGCCCCAACTCAGTCCCTTCCACCTGTCCACCTCCACCTCCATCACTTTTTCCCCCAAAGAACAGAAACACCACCACCAAAAGGCACCTCAGGTAACTTCTCCTGTAAGCAGGTTATGTGCCAGTGTCACTTCAGACAGAGAGAGGTAGAGGGAGGATTAAAACACATGAAGGCACTTGGTTTT
Source organism: Psittacula echo (assembly GCF_963264785.1). Lineage (NCBI taxonomy): Eukaryota > Metazoa > Chordata > Aves > Psittaciformes > Psittacidae > Psittacula > Psittacula echo. The sequence goes on along the minus strand of NC_137738.1, from coordinate 614,093 downwards.
CCCAGATTTGGGCACAGCCAGAAGAAACAAGGGGCAGCTTTGATTTCCTCTGCCCACTCTCTGCCCTGGGACAGGCTTATTCATTTTCCATGGGGAGGGAAGTATGGCTTGGATGGGTGGCAGCATCTCACCCATCCTTGACCAGCCCACAGCTATCATGCTGAGCACCCAGCACTCGGCTCAGGGCTGGCCCCAAACTGAGCTTCGCCCACAGGGTCCTGCTGAACATGCTCACAACTGTTGACCTTAGGAAGAGTTTTAATGCCAGGACTGCTGCCTTGGGACTGCTGCCTTGAGCTTGTCACCTTGGGACCAGGCCCATCTCCAAGGCCAGCAGACTTCAAAACAAGCTGAAAAAACACCTTCAGGAAAAAATGCCCTTTAAAGAGGTTTTTTACACCGCAATGGAGCTCTGGCTCTCCCTTAAGGCACAGATCCACACACTAATCAACAGGCCGAATTTCAACAGGAATCCGTGGAAATCCATACATTTTCCAGTCATTTCTATGAAGAAATATCACACTTCGTTTTCCGATAAAGTCTTCTGACCAAGTTAATTTTAACAAAATTAGAATAAAAAGAGCAATGTTCTTTCTGGAAAGCCCTAATGAAGTCCAGGTATGTGGTCTAGGAAACACAGAGCTGTGTAACCTGATGGAAACGATCATTTCCAATTGTCAGGACACTTCTGCTTCTTCTCACCCTAGTTTCAAGTACATCTGGTTTCCACCTGCTCTGTATAAAATCGGTTCCTCCCTTTTCCAAACATGAGCATCATGTTCTCTGATTCGGTCCATCACTCTCCAAGTGACATTTAACTCAAAAAGTCAACTCCACCTGGAATATGGACGCAGCCAGACGGGAAGGAGATGGGTGCCACAGGAAATTCATTCTGCCCGTGAAGAAACATCCCAAACTTCGGAAGGGGCAGATTAGTTGGGACATGGATATACCAAGCCTCTCTGATTCAAAACTTAAACTGCTTCACTTTAAAGAACTGGATTCCTCGGCATAAGAAGGACATGGAGCTGTAGGAGCAAGTCCAGAGGAGGCCGCCAGGATGCTCAGAGGCTGCAGCACCTCTGGAGACAGGTGAGAACACTGGGGCTGTTCAGCTTGGAGCTGAGAAGCTGCGGGGAGACCTCAGAGCAGCTTCCAGTGTCTGAAGGGGGCTACAAGGATGCTGGAGAGGGACTCTTCATCAGGGACTGCAGCGATAGGACAAGGGGTGATGGGTTCAAACTGAAAGAGGGCAAGTTCAGGTTAGATCTAAGGCAGAAGCTCTTCCCTGTGAGGGTGCTGAGGCGCTGGCACAGGGTGCCCAGAGAAGCTGTGGCTGCCCCATCCCTGGCAGTGTTCAAGGCCAGGTTGGACACAGGGGCTTGGAGCAAGCTGCTCCAGTGGAAGGTGTCCCTGCCTGTGGCAGGGGTTGGAGCTGGATGAGCTTTAAGGTCCCTTCCAGACTAAACCACTCTGCGATTCTTTGATTCCGTGATTCTGACTCATACTTTGATTAATGCCCTCCAACGACCTGGTTCAGCTGATGGCCTTAAACTTTCATATCCTCTGCACCAGTTTTGCACTCTGTCTGGACAGTATACCTCACCTGTGACCTGAAATCTCCAATGAGCAAAGCATACCTTCTGTCTCCATTACTATTTCCTAGAGGGTTTTCCATTTGCCACCAGCAGTGGCATTTATTGAAGATAATGGTGAATTGTGAGACCTGTTAAAAATATCAAGTTCATTTGAAGTAGTCCTCATAAAGGTATGAAATTATATAAATCTTAAATTCAATATCCAGAACTGAAGCTGGAACATGAGAATTTCTCCTTAGATGTAAAGAAAAGACTATTTACTTTCACTTGTGGCAGAAAGGTCTCCCCACAACAGCCTGCAAAAACCAGGGGGATAGGAGCAGCACTTCCGAAGTCAAACTGTAGCTCCATCGATGTACTTCAGCATCGTGACACTCAGCATTGTAAGGCTCAAGAAACAAGGCAGTCACCCACCATCAGATGTCACATTCTGGACAACTCTTTTGCCCTGTTCAAGAAAAGAGGTTTTACATGTCAGGTTCCTTCAGGGTAGAACAGGATGTGTTAGCAAGGCTAAAGGGGAAGCAGCTGCGCTCTGAGCATCTTCTGCTGACTTGGAAGCCCCTGGAAAGAATCGTTCTGCTCGATACTGATCCGATTGTTCTGATTGAGGAAATCAATGTTTTCCCAAGGCAGCTGTGCTGATGCAACCACTGAAGTGGGCAAACTTCTGCTTCTTTCAGAACACACCTTAATCCCCTGAAGTACCTGATAGCCCTAGAATAACGGTCCCTCTCACAGATGTGTGTGATGCAGCTTTAGAGTGTTATAAACACAGATAAAGTGCTACTACACCTCCTTGAAGATTGCTGTACAGGTGCTTTTGCAAACCATGGCTGTGCTGATCACACCCAGAGGATGCTTTTTTAAAGGACATCTCCTCATTTTATTTTCCCTTCTCAAAGCATGATCTGTGCACAGCAGCCAGAGCCTGCCTTGCATCAAAAGTGTTTTCCAGGCTGCCCATGCAGGGACAGCACCAAGCAAACTGGAATGAGTCAGGTTACACAAAGCCTGCTATGGTTATGAAGACAGCAGAAGCTGCGTTGGGTGTGCAGCACTGGTTGAGGAAGAGGCTGACCCCCATGGTGCATGTTTACAGCAAATGGGGGGCTCTGCCATGGACTGAATGAGACAGTGTTTTTTCCTGGAAGAGAAAAATACCTGGTGATCCTGTAAGTAAAACCTATATGGCAAAGGTGCTGCATAAAAGGGTACAGTTATCTTGCAGGCTGAACAAAGCTCATTTCCAGCACAGGAGTGATCCTCCTGCCAAATTTCCAGTTTCCATTACCTTTTGCAGAGGTGCTAGAGCCGTTAAAACCTTAAAATCTCTTAAATCATAAATTTTCCTTAATCACTTTTTCCTAACCTATAGGCTATTCAACCTTCCCTAACTTAAATATGGGGAGAAAGTCACCCTTTGTCTAGGAGCAAGCATACAGATGTAAAAGGAAAGCCTGGAGAAAAATTAAACTGGCTAAAAGCAATTGAATGACAGCAACACCTCATTGCATGTAAAGCAAATGACCCAGATAGAATCTTTCAGAGTGTTATAAATGTTGCTTTCAGAGCCCCACATCACGGCATCAGCTGGTACCTCTACATTCATAGTTTAGTTCTGATCAGAGCTCTTTTTGAAGGCAAGAGTTGCCCCAGTTCTTGTGATGTTGTTCCCACCCTAGGACAGACTCAGCATGCAGGAACTGGGTTTCCTCAGTTTCCTTTCAAGGATGTGCTGTAGGAGTGCCTCTAATTTACCCCAGCCAAGACTGGTCTTTAAGTCAAGGGGAGCAGGCTGGAGTTAGTGTGAAATGAAGTTCCTTGCACCATGTATAGCTTGGATGTCAAGCTCTTCATATCTGTTGTTCCACTGTACACATCGACTCCTACTGACCCTTAATATTTGCTAAGGCAGAAATCCTGCTAAAAAGCAATAAATGCATGATTATCACTGACAATGCTGCACACAGAATGATGGCATTATTGAAAATGCCACGTTTACTATGATTTGAGAACAGTAACTTAGAACCCCCTGAGTTCCATTGCAATAGTGCTGAAAGTGGATGCACAGGAATGATGAGTTTTGCCACACAAATGAAGGAGTCAGGAAGAAGGTGTGTCTGATTTGGTCCCTCTCAGATGACTTAGTGTGAGGAGTCAGATTCTGAAGTCACTGCTTCTAGAAACCAGTTTACTATCTAATTAAGGCTGTTTTAAAGCAAATGAAGTCTCTCCACAAGGATAAGAACCACGAACTCTGCATACAAGCAACCCAAAAGCAAGAGCAGATGGAAAATGTTGTCTAGAGAACACAGCCTTGGGGATGCTCCCACCAGCATCCTCTGGCTGTGGCTCCACAACTGCTGATGCTGGACACTGGGCACTGTTCGATCGCAGCATGACAGCTCTGACTTACATCAAAAGAAGGCAAACAACCACATCTCTCTTGCAGTAACAAGAGCTGAAATTTATGCCAGCTTTCTGCTTTTACTTGGGCTGTACAAGGACATGGAGTATCTGAACAGTGTAGTCTGCTACTGCAAAGTTAACCTGTCAGAAGATACTGAACCAATTTGAAACAGCATTTTGCACCGCATGGCTGTGGTACCTCTGTTCCAGTGCTAGAAGTAATGGATTTACTATACCATGACCCTTCAGAGAATTCAGACTACTCAGAAACATGTGCCCTCTGCTAAACTGACAGAACCCTCTGATTCCCGTCTGCCGGAGCAAACGGTGATGTACTTTATGACATTATCACCTTTCCCTCTGTCACCCTAGTTCCTCAGTCTGCTCCATCTGCTGCCAAGCAGTGGCAGAGATAGCAGAAGAAGGAGGAGGTGCTGCCCTCAGGCTGCACACCCCTGACCTTGGTGTGGTGGCCAAGTCCACCACGAGGCAGCTGAGGGGTACACAGGAGGAGAAACTGCCAACAGATCACAATGGGAGGACCACAGATAACAGCCCCCACTCCCCTGCCTGGTATGAAGGACTGTGACCCAGTGGCCAGGCTTCTTTGTGAAGGACTTTGTGCTAGTCCCACATACACACCTACACCGTGTCCCACAGGCATTCCCTTTCTGAAACACAGAAGTAGATTCTATTTGCTGTCTCTAAATACTTGCTTACCACAAGTGTTCCAGGTAACCAGATCACTGGCCAAACTAATTTGGAGGATATTAAATCAAAGACAAATATATCCCAGAAACCACAGGCTTTCTATGGACAATTCCCCATGGACATGGCAATCCATTGCAAATCACTGCAAGTCTGTTGTTCCGCTTTCTGCCGTCTATGAAGCAGAAGACAGGAGGGAAGATGGGATATTCTTGCTTTCTCTTTACGTCAGATTTCAGGGTAGAGGAAGAGGAACTTGTTGACAAGATTTTATGTTTATTTGGTGAGAAGCAAATTGAAAGCATGCTTCAAAAAGCCAATGAAAACTGCTACAACAAAAATAAGGCAAAATCCACTCAGCAGTTGTCACTGGATTTAGCGTCATTCATAAAATTATAGTGGTAACTGTGAGTTAGTCTGGAAAAATAAGTCATGATACACTGCAAGACTCCTGTTGTTTCCACAGCTTCTCTGCAGGTACACACAAAGCCCTAACACCCTAAATAATGGGCCATCACTTCGTACATCGTTCACATGTGTGAGAATTTGTTAATGAGACAGACTTGCTCAGAATTAGCTGAAGCCTGTAAATCAGCATCACCTGAAGGATGTTGGAACCAAATGATCTTAAGGTCCTTTCCAAGCCTCATCATTCTGTGATGCCATTTCTCTACCTGGTCTGATCAAGGGCTGTCTCTGCCCAGGATGGCTGCATGAGCATCTCTTCAGTCCTGAGGCGAACGGGGTATGTTTTTACACTCCATGCTCTCTTTGAATTTGTTATGGTGACTGTTCTGGTCAGTTAACAACTGCTGTTATCAAAAGAACAGTTTTATTACCATTATTGCATCAATCCCACAACAATAATTAATTGTGGGAGGAACTAGATGTAAATTACTACATAAAAGCCATTCTGTAGCATGCTCAGCAACCAAGGCGGCTTCTGGATAATAGGCAAATGGAAAGAGGCTGCCAAAACCTTGTGGAGTACATTAAAAGAAATACTTTAATTTACTAGGGAATGTGAGTGCCATTTTAAATGCAGAGAAATGCTTAACTGAGTGGTTATTATCAATTAGAACTGACCTAATGATTAACTTTTATAAATGGAGCAAGTCCTGCTCAGAGGTAAGCAGTGTTACTTACCAGTTCTCAAAGGTGCTTTCCTATTACCTCCTTGCTATGACTGAAACTCAACATTTACATCCCATCTGGGGTCTCTCCTTGGCCCAGTCTGTTATTTCTGTCACTGCTGTGTTTTGCTCTTGGGCTGGGGCAGCTGGTGCTACAGAAGGGAGTTGGTCAATGCAAAACCCAGGTGGTGCAGGCGAAGCTCATACACAAAGAGCTGAAGCAAACCCAAGCAATGAATTCAGTTGAAATACATAGCCAGTTCGTGATGATCAAAGTGGTATTTAGACCATCAACTCTGCTTGGTTTCCTTTGCTCCAAGAGGAAGTTAAAAAAGGAAGGACAGAAGGTGTAACACTGTGTATTAAAATTCTAATGGAAGTATTTCCCTCCACAGGAAGCTCTGAATTTCTGGATCAACAGAAGCAAGCAAATAGGTATTGTGCAGTCATTTGGCACTTCTGTTTGATGATTTCACAGACCTCATTAGATGAGGTGAATAATTACCCTTCCAAAAGACCTCAGTGCTTCAGAAAGCCTTAGAAGTGAGAGGCAGTGCTTGCAAACACGAACTGTTTGCCTGGGGAGCAGCAAAATGTCTCTGAACATTAAGAGAATGAAGTTGTAGTACAGCCTTGAAACACAAATAGGGGAATGGGGGAATGATCTTAAAGGTCTTCCCCAACCTAGTTGATCCTATAATTCTATGAGCTGACAAGAGAGAGGGAAATGACCCAGCTAGCCTGAAAACGAACAAAATCATCTAACATAGGTTAGAAAGGCAAATACAGTTCCTGAGCACTGTAAATGAGGAACTTTTGAGAACCTTATGCTCATTGTCTTATCAAGGTCAGACATGAAAGCAGTAGTCTCAATAGAAAACTCTCTTGAGGTACAGGCTTAAAATTCACTGTATGCATCTCCATATCTTACTATTGGAAACCAAGTCACTTGGGGTGTTAATTTGTTTTGACCGCATGTATCACTACTTTGAATCAAAGCCTGTCTAAGGCAAAAAAGCAAAGCACAAGTACTGTGAAGATTTCAGTATACTTCAAGGTATAATTCTGCTGGCACTCAGTTGCTTCTCAGGTTCATTGACAGTAACATGCTTTGAGACACTCGAGCATCTTTATATCTTCAGGCATTTTGAAGAATCAGAGCACTGAGGTTGGAAACTCAAACTTGGCTGCATGCTTCACCCACACATCTTGACCTTTCCCTGAGAAATAACGCTTTAAGAGCTCCTAAAGTCACTGGATGCTCAGGGGTCTGGAGCATCTCTTATGAGCAGAGATTGCAGGAGCTGGGTCTGGTTAGCCTGGAAAAGAGCAGAGTGAAGGGGGATCCCATCAATGCAGATCTCAAAGGAGGTGCCAGGAGGATGGTGCCAGACTCTTTCCAGTGGTGCCCAGTGACAGGACGAGGAGCAATGGCCATAAACTGAACCACACCAAGCGTCACCTCAACACGAGGAAGAACTTCTTTACGTGAGGGTGGCACAGCCCTGGCACAGGCTGCCCAGGGGGGCTGTGGAGTCTCCCTCTCTGGAGCCATCCCAAACCCACCTGGACACGTTCCTGTGTGCCCTGCTCTGGGCGGCCCTGCCTTGGCAGGGGTTGGAGTGGATGATCTCCAGAGGGCCCTTCCAGCACTGATGGTGCTGGGATTGTGGGATTCTATGACTCCGGAGGTGATGGAGCCTTGATGCCTTTAAAGACCAGGCTGGAGAAGCATCCTCTGAGGATGCAGAATAACCCAGACTCACTGATGATCCAAGATGACAGCAGCCCGTCCCTCCCCTGTTTGCGGGGCAATGAGGGGCTGCGGGCCGTCCTCCCGTGTGTGCAGCCGGGGCCAGGACACGGCGGCAGCCCCGTGGCTGAGGGCTGCTCAGCGCTCTCCGCTCCCGAAGCTGACCCGGGATCCGGGCCGGGTTTGGAACGTTTCAGAACGGGAAGGGCTCGGCACCGGTGCGCGGTGGCTCCCAGCCCCGCCGGTTTAGCCGGGGAGCTGCTGCCATCTAACGGCGAAGGTCGGAAACACACACGGGAGCCGGTGGAGGGGGCCGGGGTGACTAAGAACGACTGAGGCACAGGCAGCATTAAGTACCTCAGCCTTTTCCTCATCCTTGGTAGCTGGGAATCCCCAGTACCCAGTAGAGGATGGGGGTTCTTCTTAGCCCTCCTTTTATTGCTAATATATTTGTAAAAAGATGGTTTTTTTTCTCTTCTATAGCAGTGGCCTGATGAAGTTCATCTTTAGGAGGCGCCTTGCAAGTGAGAGACCAGCTCGCCCTGAAAGCTGTACAGTAACAAGTGTTGTCTAACAATGAGCCCGGGTGTTATTCCAGAGAGGAGTGAACTGCCAGAAACAGGTAACAATTCAAGTGCTCTCTATCCAAACAGGATATCAAGAAGAGTATCTCTGTCTAAACATATGCAAACACACAAGAAATGAATCTGTGATTTAATTGAGTGACTTAACTGAGTTACACATTGATTTCCATTTAAAATTCGAGGTGGCAGGTAACACAAACTTACATGTACGAACTGCCAGATGGTTTATAGGAAACTGAAGCTGGATATAAAAGAAAACTGTAAAACTTCCAGAAAATTCTTAAATGTCCTGTAGCTTTCCACAGCAATGCTGGAATTTGTTAGGATTACACAAGGCATTGGCAGACTTCAGCACGTAGCATTTTGGTTGAGTAACTCTAAACTTGGGGTGCCGAGCCCTCCGCATATCCTGAGTGATCAGTGCCAAGTCACGCTGCAAGTGGCTCCAGCAAGCCCCTGCCACACAGCAGCATCACTCACGTCTTGTGGGATCTTTCAAAAGGCAAATGAAGGCGAAAACTCCAGGGCCCTGTTATTACATGGTGGTTATCCATAAAGCCCTATTCAAAGAAGAATCCCACATTTCATGTCAGGTTTTAGGCCCTCTCTCTGAGATGGGAAGCCGCAGGGAAAGCTGCAGCTGGCGGGGGAGGCTGTACATCCCACATCAGCCTGTGGCCACAGGGAGAGTGCAGTAGGATTGGGTGATGGCAGAGCAGGAATGGAAGAGCACGGTGCGCTGCTTGCGCAGCCACCCTCCTTGGTCGGTGGGCACCACAGGCTCTGTGAGCTCCCTGGGGCCAGCAAACCCCAGGGCTCCTTAGCAAACCTGCTGCTGGTAGCTCAGCCCACTGACTTGTGCTTTAAAAGGTTAACGATACACAGAATGTTATCCTTTATTCTTTAGTAACCTCTACTTAGGACCCTTCCAGTGTTCACTTCAATAGCCAGGACATCAGGACAGGCAACAATATGAACTCCCCTCTGTGTTTTCGAGGACTCTCAAAGGGAAGGCTGTATCTGCACACCCACCTCGCAGTCGGTGCTCCACATACCAATAATTACAGTGTAAACGGCACGCTTCGGTTTAGGGCTTTCTGCAAATCGTGCATCCTATGAAACCACCTCAGCATCTTGAGATCACCAACTATGCTGTGAGGAACACCACATCCTCAGAGTGACCAGGGTGCTTGTTTCCCTTGGCCAGATGACAATACATGGGAGACAATGAATACTAACCACATTGTATAATGATTTGGTCCAACTATGAGGTTCTCTTTTTTCTCTTCAGGAAAAGCAGTAAAAGGTTTTTAGCCCTTTCATTTGAAGGCAGAGACCTGCTGAGTTCAAACTGAAAAGGCATCATAAATTCAGTGAAATGACTCTCTTATCCAGCCCAATGGTATGCTTGAAATATTGCAGAGGGAAGAAAACACGTAAAGAACATGCAGTCTTTTGAAGAAAATGGTATTTTAGCCCATTTAAAGGAATGTTTTTCATTAAAAATCATTGTTTGGGTGTTTTCTCTGTGGTTCCTCCTCATTTTTAATGACATTTTTGATACTAACCTCTGCCAAGGTATGGCTCTTTTTCATGCAGTAACCTAAGATGGAACCTGTTCTAAAATGACACCCATGGATGTCCCATCCACTTTGCTGAGGCACGCTGGGGGATGCCTGCAGCCATTAAAGGGTTACCAACAGGTAGGATCCATCCTGCGGAGTTTAGACTTTGAGAAAAAAGAGTTAATCTTTGATAGATTTCTGACTTTTAATTCTCTGAGGCCTGCGTCTGAGGAACTGTTGTCCCCAGAAATCACTGCAGAAACAGATTTGTGCTATTAATTGCCTAGGGACTTTATCCAGGAGAAGACAGAGCATTCTCTTAGGCAAAATCCCCAGCACAGTAACAAAATATTCTAGTCACATCTGAATGCATAAAACCCCCTGATTACATTGTCTAGTACACCAGAGACACTCCATGGTGTCTCATTTCAGTACTTGTTGCATTAAAATATCAACTGGTTTTGAATAATAAAAAGCAAAAAACCCCTCAACCCCTCATCAAATACAGTTTAAGCTGAATGCATGAAGTGGAGGAGGGGAGAGAGAAGTCAGAGAAGTTCAGACAGAAGCTCTACAGGATCAAACAGAGACCATTTGCTGATCCGGTAGCTCTGTGACCTTCTGGGCTCCATCAGACCATGTTCTCCACAGGATAATACTGGAGCAGCTTTCCTTCAAACACGGCTTAAAAACACATCTTTGTTAGGAATGACGTGAGAAGGCAGAAAGGGAGATAACACAGCCTGAGGCAGAACAACTTTTCCTGCCCAGAGCATAATGAGTGCTCCCTGCTGTCAGGTTGGTGAAAAAGGGATAAAATGGAATAAATGGGAATGGTTGTCTTTAAGGATCTCTTTCTGACTTTGACAGAAAGATCACAAGTTGCATTACAAGTAAGTTACAAAATAGAGTTCATGTTCCCCTACGCTCCCAGAGAACGATTGGAATACCATATTATACCAGTGATTTATAGCTTAATAACTGCAACAGTTTTTCATCCATGTTAATAAATAGACTGCCTGTATTCAAGTTCACATAGCATGAGCAGTAATAGCTTTGATTTAACAATGTTATTTCTTAGGAGCATGCACCTTAACTATAGAGCTTTTATAATTGTGCCTTGGAAATTATGCATCCAGACAGGGAAAGAAAGCATTTGACTTTTAGCTGGTTAGAAGAAAAGCACAGAATAACTATGTCCTTAGAAAGGCCTCGATGCTGTATTAAATAAATGATAACGCTATAGTGAAATTGCCATAGGGTGCATAGATGAGAGAAATATTACTTTAAACAGTGGCTCTTCACTCTTAAAAATAGGGAAGTGTTGAAGCATTATCTACCCAGTTTTCTTCAAAAGTTAATGTTTTGGGTAATGAACTGGAGGACTATAAGGTGAAAGGTGCCACAAACCCTCTTCAAGGACCAAATGAGGATTCAAAGGAACTTGGCAAGCTGGAGAAGTGGTCTAAAATGTGAAGGCAACAATTAGTACAGGCAGATGCACAGGAGGTTCATGGTGGATGATGGATTAATTGTGAGTCAACAGCAGGAGGCTATTGTAAACTGAGAAATGTTCTATACAATGTGTAGGATATGATTATTGTACTCACTGCTAGGCAGATCTGAGCTGGTAACTTTTGGCACCATAACTGAAAGAGATGGACATAAATGGGGAAGGACCCCAAGGGCAGCAGCAAGTATAGAGAGGGTTTCATGTGTATATAAATGAAGTGGGAAAGCTGAATGTTCTCTACCATGTCTATTTTAAACAAGGAGATTGAAAGGAAGTAAACTGACAACTTTCCATGGAGGGATAGCACATGCTCAGCTGTTCCTCCTGACCACAGTGGAAGGAAACAGAAGAAATCCGCTTGGTTTTCATCAAAAGCCATTCAAATCAGCCATTGGGAACAGCTTGTCCATCTGCAAAAATACTGAAGAATGAGGTAAGCTGTAGAATTTCCCTTTTTTATGATGTTTTCAGTAGATATTTGTCCTGGGCTCACCTGGGCTTAAACCAGAGCAGTATGAAACCATCACTCGTGAATGGCTGTCCTCATCCATTTGAGATTGTCCTTGTGCAGAAGTATGGACCAGATGACCTCTTGAGATTCCTTTCAGTTCTTCATCTCTGTGAAGATACTGAGAGCTCGGAGGTAGCAGGCAAAGGAAACAGCAACAGCTACTGAGTAACAGCTCTCTTCACTGGGATGGTTTTTTTCTTCCCTGCCACTGGCATACATCCACATTCGGAATTTACATGCTGCTGAATTGCATCCAGATAAGTGTCTACACATAGTTACAAATATGTCCTGTAAGCCAAAATAATTGTTTCTTTTAATATGAATCATCTTGAAGAGCATTTTATTATTATAAATGAGAAAGTTTCTAAAAATATATTCTGCCCTATTTGGCATGGTATTACAAAAATAACATGGTATTAGCTTTGAAAATGTCCCCTCCAGCCAAGTCTGACCCAAGTTGACTGCTGTATCTGAGGGCAGAATTTGGCCTACTGTAAGTAAATCCAAGCGTTGCATCAGAGTTTAACTAGCACAAGACCTTGCTTTTTGGTGTAAAGGCAGTGGAAATTTCTATTGTCTTTCTTTTGTCAGTGTTTTTGGACTGCAACAGTCCTTCCGTAGAATTTAATCATATGATGGACACAATTCGAAAGTCATGTATCTGCCCAGCAGGAAAGAATAATCATGAGTCAGTGGAACTAGAAAGGCAGAATTTAGAGCTAGAACTGGGTTTGCTCTCCCTGCTCTCCATGTTTAGAAAGAACATACCCTGATGCTACCGGATAGAAAAGCACATCTGAAATGTGTGGACAATGTTGAATGGCCACATGTGGACTCACCCGTGAGTGCTTATACATGTCTTGGCTGTTACTCTAAAGATAAAAAGAGTGAGTTTTAATGGAACTGACTTTTGAAAACTGTATCTTTTCGTTTGGAAAAGTACATCTGGAGGCATTATCCAAGTGCTTTTTTTCATGGGAGACAGCTTTTGGAAGCAAGCTGGCCCAGGATGCAGTTCTGTTCTGCTGGCTGACAAAACCACTCTCCTCAGTACCCAGGATGGGTGTCAAATCAGGTAGAAGGCCATGGGATAAAACCTGTAAAAGCTGTAACGTTTGATCCACTGTGTGCTGGAATTTTGTAATGGAATGTTATAGGAATCGTTCTTCAAGCTGAAAACCAGATTCTGCTTTCAAAGAAGGTGTCAATTTGGCATTCACGCGAGCAGCAAACATCATTGTGAACACCCTGCAGCTGTGAAGACAAAGCCATGTGCTAAATGATGGAGACTGGTTACAAATATTTCTAAGGTACGTGCCAATTTTCAGAACTCTTCTAGAACTTCGTTGCAATTTGGTTTCATAGCTTGTTAAAAAAAAAGGGCTTAGCAAGCCAATAGTGTGTCATTTACCTTGCATTCAGCCAAAAATGATAACTTAGCCATATCTAGAACAGGAGAGGAGATGAAAGGAGAGGAGAAATTTCTGTTGGAATGGACCTACAATGATCATTGAGCAGAACTTCAAAATCTGACCAAATCCCAAGGCAGTTATTCAAAGTGTTTGTCTTTGCATTGCTTCAGAAAAAATCCAGATCATAAAGCTGATTTTTTCCTGCTTTGATCACTCTTCTATGAAATATTTTAACTAGACATAGCGAAAGGAAGGTAGTCGGCCTTTATTATTAGCTGGCTAATGCAGTCATTCATTACAAAGAGAAGTAAAAAAGGCAAACGATACTGGATGCTCCTGTTGCTATTCTGTATTGTTTATGAGAAAGCCAAGGCCTCATCCAAAAACCCCTCTCAAAAGAACTGATGGCCAAAAGACAACAGGTAAAAAAAGGGTTGTGGGGGAAAGAAATGAGCCGCTCGTACTAAGAGGCCTTAAAGATAAACAGGGACTGATAGCAGAAACTGATAAAAGAATCTGACCGGTAGTGCAAATACAGCAGCTCTCAAGGAATTCACAAGAATTCCTGAATTCCCTAGGTGTATGTAAAAGGATATGCCAGGCAATGTAGGGTGTCCGCATCCCATACACTGAACTAGGAGTGCTAGAGATGGAAGGGGAGGGGAAGTGGAGGAGTGTGAAAAGGCTCAGCAGTAGATTACACTAAGACTTGGAAAGATGCCTCTTCTAAGCTGTATTCAATACAGAAAAGGTCAACATTTCTGGCATTCAGAAACTCAAACCCCAGTGAGAAGGGTTCAGTATGGTGCAGCCCCCGGAACATGCTGTCAGCTCTTCAGCAGCTAGAAAAGATGTTATCAGTAGAGGTGAGAACGCAGAGGAATGGTCCTGGAGGCTTAAGGCAGATAAAAAGAAAGGAATAAGATGTCACTTGGGTTTAACTCTTTTTCTCTAAGGTAAAAAAGGTCTAGCAAATGCACTGGGTTTCTAGAATAGGAGCCAGAAAAGAAAGTTTTAGTGTGAAGGGAACGAAAAAGAAACTCGTCAGTCATCAAAACTACTCCTCTTTGACCTCCCAGTCAGGATGCCAGTGACGTGCAGCGGTAGTTGGCATAAATACATGACTGGCCATGGGATACAATAGTCTAAGTCCTAGTAAACAGAGAGGTGAACAGGAGACCAGAAGCACATCTGACAGAATTAACCAGGCCTGCAGACTCATCCTTCTGTGTATCCCTCAGCGAAAAACCTGTGTTTAAACAGCACCCCTTTGCAAACCAGGAGATAAAAGGTGAAGGTAACATTGTCAGCCTATATATATCCTTTAGCAGAGCATGTGGAAGTGTCTTGGTTCACAGTAACTCACCGAGGCTCACTGAAAGTAGCAGCAAGCATTCCAGCTGCTTTATTAGGATAATAATCATCCTAATTATAGGAAAAACAAGCATTTTTATATTGTCTACTTAGCACAAAAGTGGCCCAGAGTCTGGAATTCTATTTCAGCCCCTGCCCTTAAATGGACTGCATAGTAGGTTACAACAGCTAAACCTTTGCTTCTGTTTTACTGCCTCAGTCACAAGGTTTTAAGCTCTATTTATACAAGTGGTTTGAGTTATAAAACACACATTATTACTTAGGAGTAATTGAAAATAGCCTCCCAGACAAACAGAGGCCTGGCCACCTGAACTGTAAGTGTGCCTAGCAAAGCTATAATTTGATAGGTGTGCGACAAATGGTAGATATCCGGCATTAATTCTTCTGCATGTCACTTGATACAAAGATGTGAGGAAAACAGTAGCAGAAGTATACACAGTTATTTCGTGCTGAAGTCACCAGGAAAATCATTGGGAAATTGCAAATGTCTCCCATTAACTTTTTAACTTTATTAGTATGTTTTCAATTTGGCTGGCAGGCTCCTCCCTCCTCTGCAGGTCCCTCCAGGAATGTGGAGGAAAATAAGGTACTTGATAAAACGTTTCCATGCAGAATTTGGTTTCAGCTATGCAGTAAAATGTACACACTCAAGGGCAGACTTCAGCCTTTTCCTCTTCAGGCTGGTGGAAACTAGAAACAGCAGAGAAGAAATGCTTTGCTTCCCTAAACATAGGCTTCTTTACTAACACACCTTACCTGCCTGCAGAGGAGTGGGTATGGAAGCTACAATTGCCAGAAGAAGGAAAACATTCACATTAGGGGGAAGAGTCTTCTACTGACAAATGACTCAGGGCTTAATCCTACTGCTGCTGAAATCAAAGCAAATCGTTTCAATCACATTCCTTCTAACACAGGAATAAGGGCAAGCACATCTGGAGTAACTGGAATAAAAACTCTCCCCAAAGTGTGGAATTTTCTGCGGCTACAGAGGATTGCAGCCAGATTTGTCATATTTCTGGTAAGCCTGGGTCAGATTTTCAAAGTCAACTGAGTGTCCTTGAAGCCTCGCTCCATGGGAAGACGTAGGCACTTCAGACATTCTTACTCCAGTACCTCTTTCCAAACCACTTTTGTGTGTTTGCCTCCAACATATGCCCTTTAAATTGATGCCATGAGTGCACTTTGGACTGGAATGCAGCCAGCAGCTGGCCTTATAAATAGCTGCTCTGCTTAATTACAGAAGGAACCTTGTTTGCTTTTAGGCTCCTACAATCATCAGGATAAAATTCCAAATTAAGAATTTTATATGCTCATTTACACACTTCCAAATACATATTCCACCAGATAAAGTATACATTTAAGACAAAAGTCAAAAACCCCACTACTGATGTTTTCTTTGCTGTAGGGAGTGCCCTTCAGTAAAAACTAGGATAATAGATCTAAATCTCCATCAGCAGCATGGTTGCGTGTCAAGCCAGCAATTGTTTGAAGTGGAACTTCCCTTTAACTCCAAAGAAAAAGCCTGATTTCAAATTTTGGTCTTGATAGAGCTCTATCCCACTTTATACTGCCCACCGATACTATTGGAAGTGCTGCTATAGAGGGTGACCAGCTAAACCTTAGAACAGCTTGGAAGGGAATTGCTGCTGTTACTGCTTTACAGTCAGCTGAACAATGAGAGAACAAGTTATATCCCTTTATGCTTTCTGTCAGATCATATTGAACACCACAGAGTTGACTTATTTCCTTAACTCACACGCTGGGTAATAGAATTTAGTGTGTATGTGCCCACAACCCCCTAAAACCTCATTAAGATGCTTTCACTGATTAAAAAGAAACACTTCAGGCTTTAACCATTCTAAGCATCTCTCAGCCTACAGAACGAGTAAGGCTTGAGCAGGGTTTGGCTAAGCAAGTAAGCTGGCACTAACAACTTTACCCTGTGGCAGTAGATTACCACAGTATCCGCTTACCACTAGCATTAAGCCGATCTGGGGGGGACAGCCTGTTGTGCAGAGCGTTCCCTGGGCTGAAGCATCATCCTGTTTGGAAGTGTTCAGGGCCAAACCCTACAGCCCTCGCCGAGGCACAGCTCCAGCTGGCTTCATCGGCAGCATTGCCTGAGTCAGGGCTGCCGGGGTGTTCTTGTTGATGGGAGCATTGACGCTACCCCTCGCCCACTGGAGCCCACAGAGGGCAAATGACTCTGGTCTTCATGACCACCAAGGGGGCTTGGTGACAACAGCACTGTCACAACGTGTGCTACATGCCGCTTTTCATGAGTTACGGGCAGACTTCTTCAAACAGAACAGGGTGAATTTTTCCCTTTTGGAAAAATGCTGGAAGTTTAACATTCCAAAACCTCTTTAGAGCCTCACTGAGCTTCGGCAGAGCGCAAGTTGGAAAGGCACGGTTTTCCTTCAGCATTGCAAATGTCTGAGACAAAGAGGCACTGAAGCTTGATTTCCAGACCAATTATTTCCTGATAAGCACCTGAATGTGTTATGTGAACAAACTTTTTTTAGCCGTCCAAAGTTTGCCCACCCTCAACTGATCTGCTCTTCAAAGCTCCATGGATTCTATTTAATAGAGTAGCATTCTGAAAGCAGAAGCAGGGCAGTACTGCTTAGTCACCACATGGTGATTAAAACTTCACATGAAGGAACACACACCACAACCACATTTCCTACTTGAGTTATTCTGTTTCAGAAATCAAGGCATGTCATTGAGCTCAGTCTCCTATCATCAGGACCTAACATTAAGGCTACTGAATGGTCTGGGCAGCCCTGACACCAGAACTGGGGTTACACCATGCTACACCTGCAGACAAGGGTGGCCAGGCTGGGTGGCACCTCAGCTCTGGAGTTCAAGTCCTTCAGCAAGTTCTAAGTCTTTTTCACTGGTGTGAAGAGAGCATAATTGGGATCCTATGGAGATCAGTTGCGCAGGACATAGTTTCTCTAGGAGAAATCACGCATGACTCTTTTAGTGGGGTGAAGGACAAATGTGTCCCCTCAAAAAAACCCTAAAGGATCAGTGATCAGAGCTAATACAGCTTTTCTGGCTGTCAGGGATCTCTACAAAGAGAGAAGGAATGATGCTGCTTATAGTTATGCTGTTGTGTCAAAAAACTTAATCGTACTTTCTTTAGATGATGCATTCCAAAAGGCTGCTGCGTGGCTTTTCACCAATGATAGACTACAGAGGAAGTTCCAATGACTACAATAAACCCAGGAAATACAGAGAAAGGTGAAGTAGCCATAAATAATATATCAAGAGAAAAGAAAATCATGCTTACAATGAGAACTGAACCTCGGAAACATGAGGTGGGGACACCTGCATCTAAACTATCAAGCCAAAGCATTTGTGCCATTTAGACAGCCTGGATAACACATGGGCAGCTATTTATTTGCCTATCCTGCAGTTAAAATCTCTGCTGTGTGCAGGAAGTGACCAAATACCACAGAAGAGCTGCTTTCCAAATTTTGCTGCCTGATTGTGATCAGGGAAATGCCAGAAATATCCTGGGACCTTTTCCTTCCATTTGCACATTGAAAAAGTAAAGAAAAGCAGCTCCACTTCTGCAGCTTGTGCTGAGTTCATACCTGTGAGCTGCGGGTGATGAGAGATGGCAGATTGAACAGTTAAGTGCCAGGGACTGGAAAACAAGAGAGTAAAGGACACTTAATTTTCTTGACCCAGCTCTTGGGTATTCTCATGATGGGATTTGACGGCATTTTTAGGTAAGAAACCCTTGTTTTCAAATGAGACAGTTTCAGTTATCCTGTATGTTTGTTGCTTCTGCAGTCACTTATCCCTGACTTTAACTATTGCTGTTGTTTGAAATATTACATTTTAATCGTAGCTGATAAAAGCATGAAAAAAGAACTGATGTGAATCTAAAGAGGCAGTTTTTTATATACGAATCTCTTAGCTAAAGTCCCTTAATGATATCCATGTTCAAAGAACCGGGAGTCCCAGAGTCAAAATAACTTCCCATTTGAGCTGCAGCAGCCAGGGCCCGTTACTCAGTGAAACACCACAAGGTGGAGATGTTACAAGCTGTGAGTAGCAAATATAAAGCGTAGTGGCTGATGCTGATTTTCCCAGGTCTCATCTAGGGAAATAGGATCGTCTTTCAAATTACAATTGCCTCTAATTAACAACTACAGCGCAATAAAAGCAAAGGAAGTTGGTAATAGCACAATAATTAAAAGGAAGGCCATTTCTAGCTTGGCCTTGAAATCAGTTCCTTATACTTTGTAAAACGTAATGATACCCACTTGATTATTTCTTTATATGAAGTCACATGATTTATGTTAGTGAAATAAAGTGTGTTTGCTAATTATGTAGCTAGACTGCAAGTCAGATTTGCACAGTCATCCAAATATCCCTTAAGACCTTTACACACACAGCCATGGAGAAACTATCTTGACTTTAAGCTACAGGAGGTAGAATAGGAGAGAGAGTGTGAGAGCACAGGCTGGAGCGTGCTGTATTCCAGGTCTGATGTATACCTCTGTATGAGTGAATGCCACCTCCTCTTGCCATATCCACACCATAGGAACTGCAGGTAAGAGTTGCATCAAGCTCAGGAAACCTTCAAAAGAAGTAAAAGGCAAGATTCCCAATCGATCACATCTGTAAAGATAAGAAAGAGTAAGAAAGAATCCTGGCATCTTTATATTCTCTGCAGTCAGAACACCATGCAGGCAAGGCAAATGTGCATTCAGCTCCTCCCCTGAAATCTTTACAGTAGAAATTTGACTATAACATCCTGACCACCTGAACCATTAGGAAATATTCCTGCGAAATGGAAGTGATGGATTCCAAACTCTGCTTTGGATAAAAAAAGAAGGTTGTCCAATTGTTCTACTGGAATAGGTGTAAAGGAGCAGCCACCACCTTCTCCTGACCTACATGATTTTTAACTGCTCTTGTGAGTCTAGATCCCAGCTTTTCAGTTATTCACCTTTATGATTTTTAAAACCACTGGTTTTTCATTGTGCAGTACAAATATCAGGTTTATAAGATTGCCCCAAAACACGGGAGTTTCTAGGAGTGATGGAGTTTTCTGTACCCAGAGAATAGTCTACTAATTTCTCTTCCTTTTTACTTTGTTTTCTAAATCCCTGCTTTTTGTATAGGCTGCGAGAATATAGAATCACAGAATCCCAGACTGGTTTGGGTTGGAAAAGACCTGAAGATCATGCAGTTCCAACCCCCTGCCCTGCAGGGCTTTCCAAAACGCAACACACTCCTGTTGCCAGAAATCTCAAGGTTTGTAGATGCAGTAGATGCTTTCTAGAGGAGTGGAACTTAATCTGACTGGGAACATTGTGACCTGTCATCCTGAAGGGTTCTTACAACACTGTCTTGAGACAATTCAGTCGTATGAGATATTTTCAGACATGAAAAACATCTCTGGGGAGTAGTATTGGCGTTATCTACATCTGTTCAAATGCAGCACTTCAGAATCATTTACACTTAGGCATAAGCCATCTGTTCTCTTCCAGGAGATACAATCTGATACAGAAAGAACTAGAAAGTTCACGAATCATCACAGTTCTACTTCTCCATAAAATGTGTGATAATGCTATGTAACTGTTGGTTAAAAGTGATGTACACGTTACATATTCATGGCTAAGAGTTGTACATTCGTGTACAGCGATAGCTTCTATCAAGCTCATCCTTTAAGCCAGTAAAAGTAATCCCTGTGGAGTTCTCATATTACAGAAATATTCTTGCTATGTGCCATGGGAAGTAAAGAAATGCAAATTACAACTAATTTGCTCCTATGTTTCACATGTACTATTTGTGCCCCTCTAGGTTCTTCTTGTGTAGTAATTGGGCTACCCCGAACAACGATGGTGTGGATGTTTTACATTCTATGCACATATTTATCTACATAAACAGTTATTTCCCTGATTCAGTTTTCAAAACAACTTCATCATTCTTAGGATGTAAGACTCTTTCTATTGCCAGCATGTTGCACAGCTTACAGTGGCCTCAAATAGCAGTATGTTACCACTGCTAGTATTAGAGATAAGAAATCCCTCAGACTCACCAACTTCTAATTTAAAATGCTAGGTTCTTACTTCTCTTTTATAGCCTTACTGTATACATTGGTTTGACTTTACAAACTGGATAAATAAGATAGAAGAATTGCACAATGCCCAAACCAGACTGTAGGATGCTAACTTTAGGTGAAACATCCTCCCTTGCAGAAGCCAGAAGACAACTCATAGATTGCTTAAGTGTATGGACTGCAGCTGGCGCTTCACAGAAGTTCTCTATCAGGCCCTAGAATGAAGCACTTAAGGCTGATCCAGACAAGTAAGGGATGGAAATAAGAAGAGGGTTACTGCAGGAGGAAGAGGCTTTGCTGTTTTTTCTTCTTTATTTTCTGCCAGGCTCCATATCCGTATTTGCAAACAGAAAGGACCTGGTGGTGTCAATTCTTTCTTATCGGCACATAACCCCACGACTACAGATTCATTATGAGTCACTACCCACCTCTGCAGGAAGAGCTGTAGATAAACATTGTTCTCTTAAGGCTGAATAATGTACCCACAGTTATTTCTAGCCCAGTTAAGGAGGCAAACAGAATATATGTCTATGTGTGTTTAGACCAGCAAAGACCCTTACAAGGCAGCAAATCCTTAAAATCAACACAAGTGTGAGCTGGTAGCCACTGTAATTGCTAGCAGTGAGTCGTGTTAACAGAGAAATGGTGAAATATGGCCTGGGTGATTATTATTATGAGGGGCTAGAGCTAGATTCAACTGAAGAATATAGGGCTCATGGGAAGCCTCATAAACACGGACGTAATCAAGTATTGGTTTTAATACAAATTCATAAATTTTTATAGGTGTCGAGTTGTCAGGCAGATAATATATGACCAAACTCGGGATAAAGTACATGGAAAGAAAGCATTCCAGAAGGACTGCAAATAGAACATGATCCAGTGCAACGCCACTGAGGACTGCAGCTTTGTTGGGGCCACAGCTGCGAGTGAAGGGGTGCACAAAGTGTCCTGTGTGCGGCTACTGGTGCTTCGCGTGCGGCTACTCGCTGTGTTTCCCCAGGCAGCAGTGCAGTGTCACACACCCTGCATGGAACACCCCGTGTAGAAGCTGGCAGCAGCAGGAGCATTGGTCACCCACCTCTCACCTTTAGGCACAGGCTCTCTAGCTCCACACTCAGCACATGCAATGGGTGAGCTGGAGGAAGATCCCAAGTGCTGCATCTTGGGCTGGAAAAAATGGGGATGCAAAGAGCCTGAACCACCAGTTTTACCATTGCAGAGCACATAAAGGAAGCATCTGAGAGCACAGATGGCTGCAGCTTCTCCCTGACTCTCACACACAAGAATGCGAAGCAGGGGCCCCTTTCCTCCTCTGCTCCATCACTGCTCTGCTTCCCCTGCAACCCCCTCCTCAACACTGTGCTTTGCTGGCCATTAGCCACTCGCTGCTTCCCTACAGGCAGCTACAACTGCAGTTGCAGGACCAGGGGGTCTTGCCAATTGTGAAATAGTATATTCTGACATAACATCATCTCCCCATGTAGAAAGGAAATGCATGCAAACAGCAAGCAGGATGGCTAATAAACTGAAGAGATGCAGGGGAGGGAAATCGTAGCCTTGTTCAGATCAATGGCAGAATTCCCACTGTTCTCAGTGAGCCAGAGTTTTACCCTAGATATTCATAACCCTTGTTAGCTACATTTTAGAGAGCTAGTTTGGCAAATTCTGCAGTGCTTCATGCTGTGGCTAGGACTTCAGGATTTATATCCAGTTGATTGGGTTTGGAGCCCTTTTACTTTGGTTACAGATCAATTCCAACCTCAAAATTACTAGTGCCTGTGACAAATCACAGTTTTTCCTGAGAAATACTATCTTCTTGATACTCAGGGGCAGTAACATAGCACTTGGGATGGTTACAAACTGTTTAAAGTGTTGATACCCCAAGCTTATAATGAACTTCACACAACCAAGGGCTTCTGTCATGTTCTAAATTGCCCTATGCCTGCCTCAAAGGAGCCCCCTTACTGTCCACATGTAGTGAGTCCCCGACATTGCAGGCCAGGCTGGATGTGGTTCTGAGCAACCTGACCTAGGTGAAGATGTCCCTGCTCATTGCAGGGGGTTGGACTGGATGAGCTTTGGAGGTCCCTTCCAACTCAAAGTATTCTATGATCCTATGGTTCTGTGCTGAGACCCTGGACGCTACACGGCACCATCCACTCCAGTCTTCTGAATGCAACGTAAAGGCCCTTTTACACCCAGAAGTGATGCTGTAACTTGCCTCTGACAATGACTTTACATTTTGAGCAAGGTCAAAAATAGATCTGCCCCAGTGACCTGCCCATATACAGACCCTGGCAAGCACCACGCATCCACTGCATTGAGCTCTGCTCAAGGATATCAATAGATACACTTCAGGTCAGCACACAGAGAGAAAGGCAGGGACCTCTAGAGGTTATTTGGATCTATAGAAATCCCACACTGTATTAAGTTAAAAGGAGCCCAGCTTTTAGAGAAAACGATGTTTCCCACTCTTAGGAAGTTCGGTTGGAAACAGCATCGAAGTGAAAAACTGAGTCAAGTTCTCTGATCCATTCTGCAATACATCACATGCCATGTGTTGTCTTCAATACAAAATTACCCTTCTTCTTGGGCTGGGAATGGTTAGTAGGCTTTGATAAAACTGAGCAGGAGCAAATAATTCATCCAGGACTTTGTGCTCTTTTAATAACTGAGCTTGTTTGATGAATTTGTCTGCTTTGGACAGTGATTTAATCATTTTTTGACTCCAGACTCTCTCTGAAACAACCTTATATTTTAGACTCTTAAGGAGAGACAACCCTCTAATTTATGCCAGTTAAATATATATTACAGTACCTTATAGCTAACATAAGCCCTTTGTTTTCCCTCAGAACATTACAGCAAGCCATATTATGAATCAATAAAATCTGCTGCCCTTTCGCCTTGTTCAACTGCATACACTTGGGGCCTGGGGCAGTGCCAAAGAAAATCAACACATACCAATGGAGGTCAGAGAGAAAGAAATCTTGACATCTTCTCCTGCCACTCATTTTAGCACAGGCAGTCTGGCTGGATGCATGATTTACTTCCCAGATAATGTGCTAGTTGATTACTATAGCTCACCTCTCAGCAGATCTACAGGTCAAACCTCCAGCTCTCAGTTGATACTTCTATTGTGTGAATACTTGTTGTGCTACAAAAGACTTGTCATTAAAAGGGCTTTTCTTCCCCCGTTCCTAATTCGTCCATGAGTGAGAATCATGCACTCAAAGCTCATTCTGCAGGGAAAAAAAAGAAAGAAAAGGAGGAAAAAAAGATCACAATTAATCAAAAGGTTTAACCCTTCAGGGATTACTTCTTGAAAGCTCGTAAGAAATAGCATCATTTAGGACTAAAGGAAATTCACCCAAAACATGATGCTCCCTGCCTAAACCACAGCATTTATTAAGTGTTGCCAACCCTACTTAGGAGTGTGTGTGCTTGTTTTTAGGGAGCACCCCTTCCTTCCACAAGGCTGTGGTTGTGTAAGCAGGCTGTCAGCACGAGCAGAATACTCACTGCTGAGTTTCATCTTCTAGACTGTTGGTACCACCACCTCCTTAGAAATGAACCAACCCTGCTCGCATTGCAGACGACAACAAACCTTGGGTCTGCAACAGAAGCTGTTTGAAAGCATAGCCAAGGATGAAAGATGCTCAGGAAAGCTGGAGCTGCTCTGAGAGCGATTCCTGCGTTTCAACACTTCACACCAAAACACTGAAATGTCAGCGTTTGGCCAAAGGGACTGATTTAACAGCCCCTGAAGCCAGAGTCTGACTCTTGAATTCAATAGCACTGGATTCAGCCCATTGGCCCTAATTCATATCCGCATCTCTAATTAGAAACAACACCATTGAAGAGTGAGTTTAAATAGTACTCTGGAAAGACAGGCTACGTCTACACGTAGTTTCGATGTACTACACATCTCTAAACGCTCCTTTGTGCCATGGCTATGACAAGCAACCATAAGAACAACTACAGGAAACATGAGAATAACTCTAAAATAATATCATTTACAATGTCAGAGTTTGGGGCATTTCTTTTTGTAAAATAATTGTAAATTATTAAATTGTAATGTAAAAATTCAATGCGATGTCCCAGCAATGGCCCAACAGGATACTGTAGTTATACTGCCTGGTTTATAGATCTGATTCTGCAACAGAGCTACTACACAGCTGCTCACATCATGGAGAGGTTACAAATGATCTTACCAAGCACAGTTCCTCTGTCACCTTGCCAGCACTCGCTTTATTTTCCTGTGGGTCCAGACGAGTCTTGTCACTGTGATACTCCTCCCATTGACTTTAACAGCTCCGGAACAGCTCCATGCTGACAGGAAAAGTACAAGCCTTATGTTTGTAATCCATTTCATTAAAGTCTCCTTTAAAACACAACCCCCCCATGAAAATGCAGAAGTTCTTTTGATCTGCCCATGTTGCTCACAAAGATGCTGAACTGCATCCATCCCAACACTGGCCACTTGTAAGCTGCCATTGTTGAAGGAAGCTGGGGGCAGCCCTGGTGAAGAGAAGCCCAGCTTGAGCCAGCGTCCCTGGCTGCCTCCTCATATCCTCCCTGCCTCCAAGCACCCAGGAGAGCTGCTGCTCCCATCCTTGCTCTCAGCCAGTTCTTCCCCATCATCTTTTCCTGTGCCCCTCAAAGCAAATTTGAGTATTGCCTTTTGCTATGTGGAAGAATTGGAGCCTTCAGCCTTATTCATCATTCTTTAAGATAAATGGCTAGTGCCAGAAGGTCTCATGGTGGATAACAAAGCATTCATCTTGAATAAAACGTAGATATTTCCAAGAAGAATGAAAACATCTGTTCAGACAGGACGAGAAGTGTGCAGACAGGATGAGAAGTAGCAGGATATTTTATTACCCACCCTCACAAATAATTCAGTGCAAACCACTGGGAGAACTCTCGAAATGGATGTGCAAGTTTTACCCCACTGTAGCTCATTGTCACTTCATGAGACAGTGTTTCTGGTGCGGAATATCGTTGTGACAGAGAACAAACTCTGTTATTCACTACTGATCAATGTAGGGTACATTGGGCCACATTCCAGTTCTTCATTCTCTCTCTCAATAATACTACTACAGTTACACTTGTAACCCAATTTCTCTGTTTAGCCTGAAGTTATACAATAAGAGTAATCCACCTGATTTCACATCAGTTGTTTACAGGACTGGATTCACTGTGGAACTGCAAGATATTTGCTTAAACTGCCAACATCTAAAGGTGGCTCTGAAGATAAAGGCACTGTCAGAACCCCCCTGGGGCAAGATGGGACCTTTCCCGTCTCAGTTCTCCTCTCACTGCTTTCAGAAAGGGTGCAACTCAGGCATGGCTTTGCACCACCTTATTGCAGCAGGCCCTTGGGAAAGAAGACTGGCACGTGTGTGCCTGCAGGGATGTGCTTGGTGGACCCTGATGCACAGAGATTCCAGCATCTGCAGGTGGGATAATGCCCTGCTCAGCAGGAAGCAGCTCTGCTGTTGCCCTGTGACTGCAAAAGGAGAGATCTTGTCTTGCTCTCCTTCACCAGAGCCAGTTCATACCCAGAGATGGAGATGTGACCAGAACATTCCAGAAGCCTTTCCTTCTGACCTTTCATTTTCTCATCCAGTGCAACAGCTATTGAACACAGGGGCCAGTCCTATTGCAAATGTTAACTCTGGATCATTCAACTTCAGCAAATTCTCTACAGAGGCAGCTCAATGTGACAGTACTTGTGCTATTCTTTTACCATGACTATGGCCACACACCCTGCACAAAACATTGTGATACTGTTTTTATAAGCTCACTCCTTTTAGCAGCCAAAGGCATTGGCCCTGGTTTGCAGTGATAGTTGTACAGGGCAGAGTGAAAACCCGGCCAAGAATCTGCCTGGTTTAGCTCCAGCTTTATTTTCATGCCTTGTAAAGCTAAGGATCATTTGAAGACTATCTCCAAACTCCCGAGAGAGAGGAAAGCGCCTGGTGGCTTGTAAATATAGCCTAGTAAAATAGATGTGATGGGGTTTTAAACGCGTGTGCATTGTGCTCAGCTTGCAAACATGCAGCTGCATGCTCACTGCTTTTGGGTTTATTTAAACACTGGTTTCAGTTTAGGCTGGAATAACGCTTGACTGGAATAGTTAAGTTTAGGCTGGAATAAATGTAAGCAGTCAAAGTATTTTCTATGTGGGCTGAAGTTTCTCCCAGAATCTGCTTTAAACCACACAAGACAATCACAACGAGTCTCACAGAGTGCTATGGGCCTTGCTGGCTGCAACCCTGTGAGAATAGGAAAAAATGAAGATCATCCTGATGATAACAAGGATAAAGCTTTATAACAATAACCATAAGAGCCACTGGATAAAGTGTAACTGGCTGTAAATCTCAGGCCCATGTTAGGTTATTATGGCCAGAAAATGAAGATAATTTTGTTCCCAGCACTTCTTTCTGTCATAACGTTATTAAAGACAGATTGCCTTACTTAAAAAGCACAGGATCCCTAAAAATTGAGCACAACGCAAGTCTTACCCGAGGGAACTTACCACTCACATGAGAGATGTTTCTGCCTTCCAGTGGGAAGTGATGTGCTTGCCAGGCTATCACAAAACAATGCTTCAGAGACCAAATATATCCATTAAAGAAAATTCTTGTTCTACAGCAGCTTTTTTACTCTTAAACCCCATGAAACTGCTGTCAAACTCGGGGCTAACACAAAAACCACCTTTGTGTCTCAGCCTGGCTGCTCATGCCCACCCAGTTCAGTTGGGTGAAGAACAGACAAGCCTCATCCCTTGCAAGTTGAAGATGATGAAGAAGACTTTTTCATCTGTAAGTAGGACACATGGATACTCGCAGTTAAGACAACTACATCTGATCTTAACAGGACAGTTAGCCTAGTGTTGTGAGTGCCAGCATCCTGCCTTCATCCAAGCCCTCCTATCAGTTCATGTCATTGTGCTTTGCTTGGCACTCAAGAAACTCTGAAAGGCAGATTCAGCTTTGGTCTATTATTGGTCTGCTCTTGTACACCTTTTTCCTCTCTCTGGACTGTCAAAAGGGAGACTTGGAAAGTGAACTGTTATTTCTATGCACTTGAAAATGAAGCACAAGCAGGAAGCAAGTCCTGGGGAAACAGTAATAGGCAAAAACTATCTAAAAGAATGCACCAGAGCCTCTCCTGCTTTAAGTTTTTCCAGACATTGGCCAGGTGTCCTTACCCATACATTACCGTGTGCATTGAAGCTCCATTCTGCACGCTAGGTATCAAATCACTTGCAGATATCCTCTGTTTCATGCAGCGCTTCAACATCCACGCTGCAATTCCTCCCAGGAATAGGTCTGAGTGTTGCCCGCTTCAGGGTTCTCACCCTTTTACCTTTCATTACTTCGTCCTTTCTTTAAGAATAACTTCAGGAAAATGGTGAGGAATTTTCCAAATGTGCATTTTTATCTGTCTCTCTCCTGTTGTGTGCAGAGAAAATTCATATTGGAAGGAATGGGAGGAAAAAACTTCTGCCAGCATGTTCAGAAGGGGAATTGGCCTCTTTAGCATTGGAAGTGGTGTGAGGATGAAGCAGAGCAGAGCAATACTGAACAGGAGTCAAAGTCTTCTTGCTCTTCTGCTGTTTTGCAATCATCACCACCACCTACAATGGGACCTATAAATGTCACCACCTACAATGGGAGCACTGAAGCTCCAGAAAGAGAACTGGGGCATTTGCAGGGAGTATTTCAATATCTCATTGTGGTTTCTGCTTTCCAAGTTTGTTTTGTTACTTATTCTGATCTCTATAATAGCACATTATTGTAAATAGGCATCATACTGACTTCATCACCAGGTCATTCTTGAGCTTTCTCCCTTGCCTTGCACTTGGCCGCCTGCTGCAGTCACTATTCCAGATGCTTGAGCCCGAGTGTTGCTGAAACCTCCTTAACGTCTGTTTGGATTTCCTACCTGTTACACACCACAGAGCACTACCCAAATATCACAATCACAACTGTGGCCTTGCTTTTTGTATCTCTAGATTTGTGTATCTCTAGATATAGCAGTACTGATGCACTACTTGCTGTTCAGTAACTTCTGGAGGTGTCCTCCAGCAGAATGCACACAGCTTGAACAAAACTGCGGGGACAAAGAGAACAAAAATCTGCTTATGGCTGAAAAAGTTATTTAAAGGGCATTTTTAAATGACTTGATCACACAGACAAAAGTATCATGAAAACCTAGGAACTTTCCTGTTTTTCCCAGCTAGGCTGCGGACCTGTGAAACCCGTTTCTGGTTTGGCCATCATTCTGATGAACCTCTCAGACCTTTCAGATGGGTTATTTCACCTGTACAATAGTTTTCCAGGTCATTACAAGGTAAGGTTTGGGTGCTTTACAATGTGTTCTTAGAATTACACAATGATTTTGCTTTTGCTTTGTTTGCAAGACAAAAAAAGGTGCAAAAATCTCTGTTGACTGAAGTCCAGAAAGTTCCCATTTCTTTATGCACAAAGAGCCACCACGTCCTTGCAGTCCAAGTGACTTATATTAGATGAAATGGAAGGACATGAGAAAGGACAAATGTTAAAGGCCCCAGGAGGGAGTTCCTTTCACACCTTTCTTTGGGGACAAGCTGCCTCCGCTCTGTCACACAGCACACCAAACAAGCAGACTCCACATTTCATTGAAGAGCTCAATATAGACAAAAGATGCTCACTGACGCCCAGAGCCCCATCGTGTAACGTGTATCTTCTATACTGAAAGAGATAAGAGACCTACCCCAAATAAATACCAGCTACACCCTCAAGTTACACTTGAGCCGTGTCCAGTGACAGTAGGACCCTCAAGCCATCCAGTAGCATCTTTTCCAGTTGAGCCTGTCTCTCATCCTTTCTTCCCGCCTCATCTTTCCCTTTAATCTGTGGTATCCCTACATAGACTCCAGAACATCCAGCTGCTGCCTTCTGGATGCCTTTTCCCTGTCTACTTTCAGGAAAGGCTTCCTTTCACTACATTACTCTGCTAGCTCATCTACTTGAAATACCCCAAAGTAAACTCCTTGAAGTAACATCGAAATACAACAGTGCCTTCTATCACAGACATGCAAATAAGCCTACTACAGCAAAGAGAGACACGTTCAATAATAGGTCTCCTTCTCTCACTCAAAGGCCTCCCTTTGGCTGCATGTTGAAGGAGAGAGAGATGCTCTGCAGTGAGTGAGAACAAGACCAAGTCTCAAGTGCCCGCTGTCAGTTCACACAGAGGTAAATGGCAGAAGGGACAAGTGTGCTTTTTTAGGCTAAAGCTCTCCATCTGGCCTCCAGGAAGGAAGACCAAGAGAAGCATTTGACCCTCTGTGTATTTAACAGGATCTGTGCCAGGAAAGAAAAACCCAGAGCCCACACACAGTCCGCAAATCTATCAAGAAAGCATGTGTCAAGAAGTCAGGAACAGGGAGTCTTTCTGGGGCGACAACCGTGTCTGTGTTACAAATCACCTCTTCCACAACCAAACATGAGGAAGAATTTGCATCTCTCTTTATTTTTCCTTTCCTTCCAGGTCTGTAAATCTGCACAGGGCACAAGCGGCCCCAAAGTCACCAAATGGGGCTTTGCTAACCCAGTTTATTTGTCTTTAAAAGTATAGATCAAGCAGACTAGACTATGCATGCAGAGCTCTTCTTTAGGATGTGCCTTGTGCAAAAGTGAGGCTATGGAAGAGTTATAACACCCAGGCCATTCATTTCTCTGGATGTTCCATTAATGGTGAGGTTAAATGTTAATGTTAAAATGTTAAATGTTAAGACATGGTTAAATGTTCCATTAAAAGGTTGGCATGCAGTCCCTGGGGAAAGAGACAGGCAGGTAGCTGGGAATCCCAGCACTCCCCATGCCTGGAAGGGGTTTTTTACCAGCTCCTCAGTGAGGCAGCTCTGAGCTTAGTGAAAAGCTGTCATCCACACAACAACAGCATGCGGTGGATGAGTCTTCACACATGGGAACAGAGCCCAACTCCCTGGATCTTAGAGCAGGAGCTACTCTAAGCCCTGGTAAAACTGCTGCCATAAGCTGCACAAACTCTGGATTTTCCTTAACAGAGAGAGGAAGTTCCATTGGACAAGCATGTGAATACATTTGATTTTAGATGGTTCATCTGGGCAAGATCTGAAGACTGGATATGGCCCATTTTCATGATGTTGTGATGATGACCATTATCATACCTTTTCCTAGGACATTTTCTGCACTCAATTTGATGAATAATTTCCTCCCTCAGTGGCCACCAATCCACATCCTATTTTATATTTAATGTCTCTTTTCTTTTGACATGTTTTCACAAAAAGCAAGTGATGCCAACCTTCCCCTGCAGTGATTTGTACTCCTGTTTCTTTTACCTTCAGAACACTACACAGAGTTTTGAGTTTCAGTGAATCATAAGCAAAGGAAGGATGGGATCTGCCATCTGAATGATTACTTGAGTTGAAATAAAATTCTTTCAGATGACTGCATAAAAGTAAACTCTATTTTCCAAGCTGGCTTCAATGATCTATATCAACTGCACTATATTGCAGAAGGAGAGCTTTTAAAGTATGACTTCAGCTGATGAGTAAAGGTATTGGCCATCAGCTCTGTGAGGTGAATACTTTCAGCTGGATAGAGCAATCACTATGAAGACCAGATCAGCTGGGGCCAAGTGGGTTTAGGACTTGTTTCCTATCAGCCCTATCCCATTATAAATTAACTTTGGATGGAGTTTGTGCTCTTGGTTGTGATCTCTTAATAGTCTGCAGGTTGGGATTGGCAGAGTGTACTTAAGTCCTTCCCTTAGCACATGCTCTGTAACTCAAGACCACGTCTGGAAGGAAGGAAGGAAGGGAGGCAGGTATAAAGGATCTGGCTGTTCCAGTTTTATCTTTGCTAAGACAAGCGTTAGATTGTTTTTTCTTCTTCCCTCTGTAGCAATGCTTACCAATTTAGGCTCCCCTCTTTACTGCTGCATCATGCCAGAACTTCAGTTTGTTGTAGCAGTTTCAATATACTGGTGAGTACTTTTTTTTTTTAAGGTGTTTTACTGACCATTAAGCTCTCTTTGCATGTGAATTTCAATAGACTTGGGAATGTTCTGTGGAACCTGGCTTTGTGCCTCTTTGGGTTGAGTCTGGTGTCATCTTCTCTGTGTAGACTTTCTGTAGGCTACCTGATGTACTGCTGTATGCTACGTAACTGAAGGAACTCATTATTTCAGCTCTATGTGTGTATATAGATGCTTTATTGTTTCTTTTAAGAAATTTGATAAAAGCCATCAGTCTTTTGGGGTTTTTTGGTGGGTTTTTTTATTTATCATTTGGTTTTGGGGTTGTTTTTTTGTAAATTTAGTGAATAATTCTGAAGTTGGTTCCCATAGAAGAGGAGGTCATTTCGTTTACTTGGCCCTGAACAAAAGACCCAACTCCTGTACAGGTGGTTTATGTGGTATTGTGACTGTAAGTAACCATGTCCCTGGGCTCTCAATTTTTAAAATGAACATTTATGTTCCTTTAAGTAGTTGCCATGGAAATCCTCAGCATGAACCTCATCAGTGAAGGCCTTATGGCAGATAACTTATGTCTATTATTTCCCTAAACACATCAGGCACTACAGTGAAGAGAGTTTTGTGAGCCTTTACAACACATGCACAAGAACTGCTACTTGTTCTTGCATGCGTTTCCTAACCTTGATTCTTCAGATCAGGTAAATGAATGTCAGATCCTATTACTGTGCATTTATTTGAGAAAGCAATACAATGAATTACAGAAATACCTTTTAGTTTCCAATCCCCTGAAGTATTTTCAGACGAACCTGTTTGGTTTTTAAAGACTTCTTTATGCTGAGCTTTTAGGCATACAAATATGGGAGAATTACAGGCAATTGAATGTGTTCCATTGCTGTGCTGCAGAGCAGATGTAATCTTGGCAAGGGCAGGATCAAATATGAAAAGTGGAAGATAGGAATAGTCTTCCAGTTGGTAACTCTTCTTTGTTTAGATGATTAATAGGCTTATTTTAGATAATGCTTTAGATTACACTTAATTTTTAGTTGAATTCCAAAATAATGAGAAAGAAGTTAGCTAACTGACTTTCTTGAGATGTTCTCATTGCTCTCCAGTGTTGTCTTCTCCATGTATCTGGATGTTAACATTGATACCTGGAAGCTGTTCCTTTCCAGTAGAATGCAGCTAATAATTTCTGAGTTCTTTCTATTCCTCTAAAGACTAACTCAGCTGTAATAAGGGTGTTGAAGTACCAAACACTTGAATATGATACACTATTAGGCTGAAGTTATAAACTGCAGATTAGATGTGTCATATTAGAGTGTGCCATTTGGTAAGCCACCTTCATGTGCTGATGCAGTTTTACCATTGTGTCAGGCTTTAGCTATAATGCCTCTGTAGACAGAGAGCCAAATTGTCCTCTGTTGCAGTGCTGTGAGCCCAGGGTAACTCCATTAGCTACATACTCACACAAATACAGCCGAGAATAGCATTTCTCCAAGTACAGGCATATGAGGAAATTGATAAAATGGGTTCAGTGCAGAATGTTACAAAATAAATATGGAAAATAGCAATTTAATGACAAAACACACGGCCTGTATAAAATAAGCCATAAGATGGGTTTTCATAATATTTTCTACTGTTTCTATGTGTCTTGTTTTTAACCAAAACGAACATTAGTTCCTTTCACAAAGAGGATTTTATTAGCCCTGCAGGGTAAGGGACTTGCAGATGACTGTTCATATGGTCATACAAACTATTTATCTCTGTACAGCTCCCACTGCACTGATTTGGATGTCCTGGAAATAGCAGCTGTGCATAACTTGGTGCCAATTGCAGCAAAGGCCAGTCTCAAATCCAGGTGGAGAAGGCACTTGTGGTGGGTTAAAGCACTCAGCTAAGCAAGGACAGGAAAGAAGTTTGCTCTGCCACCTAGCAGCTCCCCCGGTAGTAGATAAAAGGAGTACTTCATTCTCCTGAGCTTTCGGTATGTTTCTCTCCATTCACTATGTTCCCTTTTAAAACTAAGTCTGTTTAGCTTCCCCTGCCAGACACTCTGGCACGGTTCCTCAGGCACTTAAATATCGTTGTGGATTTGGGCTTCCGAGCCTACATCTTATTTCCCGCTGAGGGGGAGGAAGCTTTGCAAGTAGAGTTAATTTTGCTATAGAGGAAATTAATGCCACGAAAGCTTTCTATTAGATTATAGCTGATAATAAACCAACAACCCTTGGCCATCCATGAGGAACATCTGTGAGGTGCATGGCCCCGCTGCCTGGGATGCTGTGAAAAGGCTGGGTTAGGTGGAGCATTTAGTGTAGTCGGCTTCCAGTGAAGCCCACGACAGTGCTTCCCTCTTATATGATCTGCTTTTTCTGTCCTCCAGCAGTGTGCATGGAGTGAATCCAGCCTGCAGAGAGCACAGATGTAGCTGCTTCATAAAAGCCTCTGAAACATCCTGCGTCTGACATAAATACAAATGACCTTTCGTTTCCATCTCTCTTATGCCAATAACAGGCTAGTCATGTTACGAAACGCCAAGCACACACGGTATGCTTGGCACAAACTTCACCAGTATGGGTAAGATACAACTAATTACTGCATAAAAATACCCACAAGTTATATATATGTATATAGGTGTGTTTGTGTGTAGCTACATGTTTGTGTATATATACACAATATAAATAAACTCTAAGCAGCTATGCATAGGGGTGTTTTGGGGGATGCAGAAGACAGCAAAGCAATATAAGCATTATTGTAGTGTAGCAGCCTGATTTTGTTAACATGGTGGCATGAATCGAGGCAGCTGCGTCTAAAATGGCAAAGAGGTAAGTAGTGGCAAATTGCTTTAAGTGACGAATTGGGTGTGAATTTTCTAGCTTACATCCAAAAGATGGAAGAAAGAGCTTTAGATAGCTGAATGTTGTTGTCCGAATTGGAAATAGAAGCCAGAGTTGGTTGATTTTAATTTTAAATGTTAAATCTGATGGGATAAGGCAATCTGATTCCAGTGCTGGCTAAAAAGTTTCTTGCCTTGGTTTAAAAGTCATCTAGTAGGTTTTGGTGGATAAAATAGTGCAGTGATTTGTTGTCATTCTGCCAAGCTCGTACTCAGTTCCATTCAGTGCTTACCATCGTAAGCATATGTCTTATATGTCTGATAAGGGGGCTTGCCCATTGATTGTTCAGTTGCCTCTCAGTAAGAAAGCATGTAGGGTTTGAACCATGGGTGCTGTTAGTTACCAGTATCAGGAAGCAATCAGTAACTGTTAACATTTTTCTCAGGTTGTCATAAACAAAGCTGGTCTACCTGTGGTTCAGCAATCTGCTGATGCTGTTTCCCCAGATCAAAAACCTTCTTTTTGTCGTGTATGTCAAGGTGCTATAGACAGCTCAAATCACAAATGTGTCCAGGCAAATGCTTGCCCCTGGAACAATGGCTTTGGGATGACATGTGCTTTCTGTCAGCACTTCTGTTCTTATAGAGTAGTATTTTCTGTAACTGTATTTGGTGAGCAGGAATTGTCCTCTAGCTCACTAACAACACTGTTGTGCTTCCTGCGTGGCTCAGTTGCTCTTGCTGCAGTACTGTGGAGCTGTACCAAAGCGGGAGGAAATGGCTCTGACAGCAGGCCGTGTAACTGTGATGTTCCTGCAGGACAGCAAAGATGTGAGTTTGATTTCCTTCTCCTGGAGGAGTTGTTCCTGGGGCTTCTGGTCCTTGCAAGATTGGTCTTCTGGAAGTACTGGGTCAAAATGAGGTTCTAGATCTCTGGCTGTGATTTGCAAGAAGGGAATGAGCTTTGCTTCTTTCTTGGAAAAATAAAGTATGGGCCCTGTGGCTCAAGGTAGGTGACTCCCTGAGAGCCAAGTGTGCAGGGTGTTGTATAAATGACCCCGGAGGCATTTCCCTGCGGTACAGCCACGGGCAGCCCTGCGCTGTGTGTGCAGTTCTCTGCTTAGCCTGGCAGTTATTGTGGAGTCCATCTGCAGGTGCCCAAATGTGTCTTCTGCATAAAGTCCAGATGCTGCCCTGGGGCTCTCAGAGGGAGAGCAAGATAACAGAAACTGAGGTAAGGTGCAATGACTGTATTTCAGGATCAAACCCCGATGGTATTTGGAAATCATATGGTGAAGCTTTCCAGATTCAGTTCTGCATTGTCATGTGTTTAGCTGCTTTTTGCAATTGCATCATCAAATTTATTTTCAAGCCATAAAGCACGCAGTTTGAGATTATGGGAAACGCAACACAGAAGAGTTTAAGTCTGCTGTGAGTGAAGTACAAGCTTCATCACCTACATGCTTTAGCATTGCCTTCTAAGCAAACTAGTTCCCTTCAAGGGGAAAACCATTAAAACATCTTTAAATATTTTTGCTCTAATTTTTCTCTGATGTAGCCGAGATGTACCCAAATTCCTTGCTGAGCTGCAAATGTGCTTATGCTTAGAGTACTTTGTCATAGCTATGGTATCTTTCTCAGTGGCTTATAAGGTTATATGGCATAGTGGTTTAGAACACAAACAATTTTTCTTCAACTTCAGTGTATTTTATCTCCCAAACCTGGGACATAGTTCTTCATTTAGCTGTATCTGAAGGGGGCCTACAAGGATGCTGGAGATGCACTCTTCATTAGGGACCGTAGTGACAGGACAAGGGATAATGGGTTCAAACTTGAACAGGGGAAGTTTAGATTGGATCTAAGGAAGAAATTCTTTACTGTGAGGGTGGTGAGGCACTGGAATGGGTTGCCCAGGGAGGTTGTGAATGCTCCATCCTTGGCAGTGTTCAAGCCCAGGTTGGATGAGGCCTTGGGTGACATGGTTTAGTGTGGGGTGTCCCTGCCCATGGCAGGGGGGTTGGAACTGGATGATCTTAAGGCCCTTTCCAACCCTGACAATTCTGTGATTCTGTGATTCTGTGATTCTGTGATTCTGTGATTCTGTGATTCTGTGATTCTGTGATTCTGTGATTCTGTGATTCTGTGATTCTGTGATTCTGTGATTCTGTGATTCTGTGATTCTGTGATTCTGTGATTCTGTGATTCTGTGATTCTGTGATTCTGTGATTCTGTGATTCTGTGATTCTGTGATTCTGTGATTCTGTGATTCTGTGATTCTGTGATTCTGTGATTCCAAAAACTTATTGTGTTGCATGAATGTGCTGCTTGCTTTTTTTTCATCCCTGCTAATTCTAACACAAAGCAGTGATATTGAAACCGATGCCAGACTAAACAGTGGAGAAAACAATGCGAACATGAACTTTGCCACCAGCAGCCTAAGTACTCAGCTTGATCATAAAGGAAAGCACAAGCTGGAGAACATGAATATTCTGAAGTGGGTGAAATGGTCTGTGAGGGAAAGCAAAATGAAGTTTAGGTTAAGGGGGGGTTTTGCTAACATAGGCAAAATTTGATATCACTGAACACTAGCTAGACCTAAGCTGCTGGAGTGTGGAATCACAGCAGAAAGATCTGGTTTCTAAAAAAGCCCTAGGAGAACACGCATCTCCAGCACAGAGGAAGTCAGAGGGAAATCGGCTCCAAAGAATGTCTGCTCGATTTCCTTCGAGACAAAGGTATTTCTATCTCCAGAAAAGGGGAAGCAATCCCAGCTTGCTTGGGCCCCTCAGCCAGCTCATTTGGGTTTGGTTGTTTTCCTTTTTGCCATTGTTGCTGGGTTTCCACTGATGTGGCACCCCTGTCAGGATCATTTTTAAAGTGTTTTCTTTTTGTTCAAATAATCACTGATTTTACATTTACATCTGTGGCACTGGATTGCTTGACCTTATGGGAAGGTTCTCCAGTGTCCTGCAAATACAAGTAGCCTTGTGTGTATATTTATCTGACTCATCTCCTCTTGATTCAATCAAAACCAAGTCACCAAGAGTAGCAACATCCTTCTGATGCTGACCACCCAGCACAGAGCAGGACTCACAGCATTATGCTCACACTCAAGGCTTCCCAGTCATTGCATGTGGTGGGAGTGCATGGAGAGGATGAGGAGACAAAAGACACACTAAAGACCTACCCAAGCTACAATCAGTTTACTGCCACAGCTCTGCACTCCTCTCAGCCCTCAGGGGTCTTGCTGCTGCTTCCAAACTGTGGACAGCCCCAGTAAAACAATTTTACCACTCACTGGGGCTGTGCCTCTACCTGTGGCATGCCTCATCTGCAATGCTGGTGTGCTTCCATCAGATTCCTGTCTCCTTGGCTGGAAAAGCAGGGTTAAAGTGGGAAGACCAAGCAATAGGCTCCTGTTCTGTTCAGTGCCTGGTCCCCAGCATCAGGATGCAGCTGCTGTGTGCCCAGCAAACACAGGACCCCTCCTACCCATCTTCATGTGAAAGCTGCACAGCAGCCCTTTAGAATCTCTTTTGCCTGTTCCCCATGGGAGAGCCCACATACACAAGAGCTTTAGGTTTTGTCCCTACCTTTCACATAATCAGAAGCTGAACCTGCAATTCTATCAATCATGTTGAATTTCATGCACAGACTGAGGAGTTATTAGCTAACTGGTAGGCACAGAGTACTGTAAGTCTGCTGGCGTGATAGCAGTCTATAGATCATTTGTATTAGGGTGCAGGATACCTGAAAATGTAAAGTATTGATGTTAATCACAGGGATGTTACAAGTTATCTTACAAAAATTGATATTACATATAAATTCAGATATTATTATGTAAAAATAAATTTTCTATGTTTCGCTGAAATGCCAGAGTGAGAGAGTTCTGTCAGGATATAACAAGCAGCAGAGTATGAAAGCATAAGGCAGCTAGGAAAGCACAGCTTTTCTCTCCTGCTCCGCTGCATCTTTCCTGTGTAGAAGGGAGTACCTAAACTTTGGAAATTCTTGTGGAAAGAGATGGCCCCAGTAACTAGCCATGAAACAGCTCAGGAAATTGCCTGGCTAGGAGATGGCTCCACACTGAAATCACAGAAGCTGTACCACAGCCTGTGTTCATCAGCCACAGACAAAGGTGGTCTCAAGTCATCAGCCCAACCTGCCTTGAGTTCCTACTGCCTGGGGGTAAGGGTTCAAGGTCAAGCTATTCCCCATGTGGGGTTTGATTCTTCCTGCCTGAGAAAAGAGAGTTGATTTGCCTGCAGCCAAGCTGAAGCATGAGACAAGAACAGGAAGGAGGATGGTGGGTGAGCCTGGACTCCAGCCACAAGCCGACATGTAATTAGAGCACAGATAGTGCCAGAGAACACTGCTGAAACCAACAAGTCAGCTCTGGCTGAAACCAACAGTGCCATGTTATCAGGCAGTTATCTAGGCAGGTATTTGAGCTGGAATCATGTTGTCATCTGACTTTTCATGCTGCATAAGGGAGGGGGCTGATTTCTTTACAAATCTTTGGCTGTGACTTCAGGAGACCCAGAAATGAGCAGGTTCGCAGATGTTTCATCCTTAATATACTGACAAAAACAGCTCAGAGGCAAGTTGCTTAATCTGGTCAGTCAAATATCCCCGAGTGCTGCATTGCTTTCATTGATCTGAGCACAGAAGTGGGAGTTTTCAACAATTAAGTGCTCCAAAAATATGGTTTGAAGTTGCTACTCAGCCTCTTTAGGTTACCAGCACAGTCCCACAACTGCTCAACTGCCACAACTTTTGTACCCATGCGTTCCTATTTCTGATGGCTTGTGGATACCAAGTCTGCTGTTGGCATCCAGGTGCCTGAATGGCCCTCTGTCCAATTCATGTCTCGGAACTAGAGAGTATCTGGGGATGCTGCTTTAAAGGGATGAATGAACTTTCATAGAAGAGCAAGCAAAGTACATGCCCTAAACAAGAAGGATGAATAGGCTTGGCCAGACATCTCGGGCTGAGCCCAGTAAGAGCCACAGCTAAATGGGAAAGGAGATTGGCAAGGATAAAGAAAAAGAATGATGTACATGGAGCAACGTGTGAAAGAGGAACATCCATGGATGAGCAAGGAGGGCAAATTGCAGAATGCACAACAGAGAGAAGGAAACCAAGGACAAGAGGTGGTTAACATGCTCCCAGAACACCACTGCCAAAGACAAAACCTAACCCTGGCCAGGGCAGAGCTGAAGGAAAAAGTGGGTCAGCAGGCATGGGGGAAAGCAAGCAAATTGAACCTTTAAGGCTTATACAGCAAACTGTGGTCTTGTACTCCAGTGAGTTGTGAGGCAAACCCTGGCCTTGCACACTGCTGGCGCTTGAAGCAAGTTTAAACACCTCCCCATGAAACCAACCAGAGCAGCTCCCCTAGAGCAGACAGCAGTGAGGAACTCCTGACTCCAAGCCCATAGTTTGCTGGTTCTGTTCAGTCCTAGAAAACCCTTGCTGAGCACAACAAACATCTGCTTTGAGCTATTCCAGGCACAAGTAGCAGGTCTGAAATGCAGGCCAATGACTGTGGTCCCCGAGGAACAGCTCTTTGCCTGGAAGCCCCTCAATCAGACACCTGCAGGGCTCTCTGGCCCAGGCAGCCCAAGCCTGGGAGGGAAGCTCTCCTCCTACACATCAGCTTCTGAACATGCAACCTTCATAATTCAAGCTCAGAAAGCTACTACCAGCCTACTCACAGACGATGCTACTATGGAGCACAGCATCTGGTCAAAAAACCCAGCTTCTTAAGGGTACCTTGATAAGACACCCGGCATGGCTGTCCTCTGGGGTCTGTGTAGTCACTGCTTAGCAGGGAAATTCCAAAAGCATGTTGATAAATTGGAGAGGCTGCAAAAGTGATTTGAGTGCTGGGGAAAACACAGCACAGTGAGAGCTGGTGAGCTCAATCTGTGCAGGTTATCAAGAGAAAAAGTGAAAGGCTGATTGCCCCATAAAAACCATCAGAAAAGAGAACACCAGTGACTACGGGCTCTTCACTTTAAAGGGCAGAATGATCAAGACCTGTAAACAGCCACTGCAACCAGACCAAAGTCAAATGAGATGGCAGGCACACATTTTAACTGTGACAGTGATTAACTATTGTGGCAAAACTTCCAAGGAAGCTGTGAGCTCCCCACCCCTTGCTATTTGCCTTAGCATGAAGATAGATTCTTTTCAGGGGAGGATGATTTGAAGCAAATTAGAAGCTCAGTGCTGGTCTGAGTGGAGCCCCACAGCTTGTACTATACAAAAGATCAGGCTGGATGACCTAATGGTCCCTTTTGGCCTCAAAACTCTGGCTGTGGGTCTATGAACCCCGTCCCTCACCTCCAGTCACACTGTGCACCAACACAAGACAAAGGCAAACAGCATCCCTGAGAGCACAGCAGCGCTGCCACCTCCTTCAGGACAGGTCGCTCAGGGAACCCACGCCATCAGGAGGGCTCACCAGAGGACAGCAATGATAAATACACACGGAGAATCACCTCCTTCTGCCTGCTGCTCACACTTCTGTTGATGCAGCTCAGCACAGGGGTGGTTTCTGGGCATTGAAGCGGCTCATGTTCAGTTTCTCATCAACCAACCCCCCCCAGTCCTCCTTCTCAGGCTGCTTTGAATCACTGCTCCGCACAACCTGCACCGGGGATTGCCCCGACCCAGAGGCAGGACCCTGCACCTAGCTTTGCTCAGCTTCACGAGGCTCGCACAACCGCCTCTCAAGCGAATCCAGGTGCGTTTTTATACCCCAAATCACCAATAAAGCACCGCTGTGGAGCGGCTTTCCCGGAAGGAAACGCATCCTGGTACCAGTGGGAGCGCGGCTCAGCACCCCCTGCAGCCGGGTCCTAGCGCCCGCCACCGCGAATGGGCCGCCAGGGGGCAGCACCGCGCCGAGCCTGAGCACGGGTGAGAGGAGCCGGGGTCGGGGTGGGGGAGAGCGGCCATGGGCGCCTCGCAGCCCCGGCCGCCGTTCTGAGCTGCTGCGGGCTCCGGAGGCCGCGGCTGGCCCAGCGCCTGCTTTCCTCCCTCTTCCGGGCACACAAGTTCCTGTAGGGCTGTGGGCTCCTGCTTGGTGCCTTGATTCAAATAAGGTAATAAGGAAACAAGATGAGAACAACCGAGCCCAAGGACGGGAGGGGGGCAGTGGGGTTGTTTCCTCAGGAGGGGTGTAAAACCGGAGCTGCCGGTTGAACCGGGGAGCTGAAACGCGAGCTTTTCTCCGTGAAAGCAGAGGCGGTGCGGTAGCAAAAGTCAATGGGGTGTCTCTGCTTAAATCACACTTACGGCATTTTAAAGGGGTATGAACGTGTTAAAGCCACACAGCCCTTGTTGCGTTGTATTTGCTCATACACCTGAGTGAGGAAGGGTTCCTGTGAGGTAAGCGACCCTGATTTACGGTGTGGAAAGTACCCATGGGGAAACCCGAGTTGTAAATGTCTGATTCTTAGGCTTGGTAGCTGGTGTGGTTTAGGCATTTACTATCGCTATAAACTCAGAGGGTTTGGAGCTTTTGTAAGAGACGTGCTTGGTGAGCCAGCCCTGCTCTGTGTCACACTGCATTGACGTGCCAAGCATCAGCTCTGGGCCCATAAATGCCAGTTCCAGGGTGCTTGAAGGACTCTGCAACACAGCAGTGGCTTTGCACGGAGTTTGGCCTCTATTCTGAGCGCACCAGGCAGGTGTACCACCTCTGTGTTGATAACCAGGCAGTTGCAGCTTGCAGCAGAGCCATCCATCACCTCCCAAAGCTCTCAGCTGATTTCCAGGGTTTGTACTTGATCTATGGCGATGCTTCAGGACACAAGCGACACAGGAGTGGTGGAAACATCCCAGTTACTCTAAAGGTGAAGCCTGGCCTCTCTTTTTCCCCCATGCTGTGACTTTTGTATTTACTAAGAACAGACTACCAGGAAATTAATTGTAGATTTGAAGTTACTGTGCATTCAGTGCCTATCACTGCAAGCCCATTTAGGCTTCTCAGTGTTGCCCTCCAAGGAAAAGAGCTCTCTTTGCTGTTGCCATTGCCATTTCTTTTGTGGGGTCAAATCCACATTTTCCACCCTAAATCCTGCCTGTCTCCTTCTCTTACGTTGGTGAAGAGCAGCAGGAGAATTAACTCAATGCTTTTTTCTTAGGGTCCTTTATTTTCTTCAAAAGCCCTTTTTTTTCTTTGTTAAAAAAATCCCCCCAAAACAGAGGATTTGGGCTGGGATCTTGAGGGGATAAGAATCAAGAAGAGATTTTGCTTTTTACTTCATTTCCTTGTGTTCTATCACTGAAGGTTCATATCTTTCCTTGAAGCTTTATAAGCAAGAAAATGAACAGTTTCTGATAGATGGCAAGTTGCATTCCCTGTGCTTGAAAGGGAAATGACGAGAAGTAATTAAGCTATAATTCAAGAGGAAAGAACTGTATTTCAACACCGTGGGCAGTTTCTTGGTTGTATTTGTAGATTTATTGGCTATTTATTCCCTCTGAGATTTCTGTGAAGTAAAGGACTACCTGCAAGGTTTTCTAGTATCAGCTGTAGCTCCAACATCACAAATGATGAACACCCTCACTTGGATGAAAGAGTCTGGAGAGCCCTTCAAATTCTTATCTATAGCTGCTACCTACTCACTGTCCCTTTGGTGCTGAAACAGTTAAAAATGTCTGAAACAGATCGACTGGGCAAAATTACTCCCTGCAATTCCATAGAGTGTATCAGGGATTAATTTAGCACCATTTCTTCAGCATGATAACAGCTCCATCCAGTCATTAGCCAGTTGATAAATTATTCAGGGGGGTTTCTTCTGTGCAGCCCATTAGGGACAAAGAAAATCCTTTTCTAATCAGTCATTGTCTTTAATTTTGGTACCATTTTAAGAACCCCCCCCCCCCGCATTAGTGAGTGATGAATAACCCAGGCAGGCAGTTGTTGTGCTGTGTGCATGCCTGAGTGCAGCTGGATCCTGTCCCACAGCAAGCACCAGCAGCTTGGGGCTGAGAGGCAGGCAGCTGCTGTGTGTCCTGCCTCCCAGAGCCCCATGTAAGCCATGGGGCAGCCCCACAGAGCCCAGCTGCTGCGCTGCTGATTGCTCACTCTTTGGGGCTGCCCAAGTGCTAATTGATGCCATTCCTGATGGGGGGCTCTGCTGAGCACAGATGTCTGTGGCGGCAGAATCGCACATACAACTTCCTGGTACTACTGACACAGGCCACAGCTAAAGATGGGCAGTGAAAACAAAACTGAAGCTTGCATCAGTGTGCATCCACCCGCTCAGCTCCCCCCAGCCTGTCATTATACTTGTTATCAGTGCTTATGGTGAGCTTTTCGTATTTATTCCAGGGTTTTGGAAGTGGTCAGGCACTGAACATAGCATAGCACACTTGGGTTTGTTGATGGTGAGGAGAGTGTCACTGCCATAGAATAGCTGCAGTAGTTACTATGGGCACTCAGCCGTGTGGTTTTGAGTTCAGGTGCCCAAGTCCCAGGTTGCTGATTCTTCTGCCTCCCAGACTCTACAAACACC
Organism: Psittacula echo; assembly: GCF_963264785.1. Lineage (NCBI taxonomy): Eukaryota > Metazoa > Chordata > Aves > Psittaciformes > Psittacidae > Psittacula > Psittacula echo. The sequence goes on along the minus strand of NC_137738.1, from coordinate 570,060 downwards.
CTCATTCTCTCAGCATCAGTTTCTGGCTGCAGTGTCCAACCTGAGGCCCAAGTCTTTAAGCTTGTTAAAGCCACGTTACATATCCAAATACTTTGGGTATTTCCCACTAATTGTGCCTATTTCCTTGTTATACATATTGTAAGAATAGCCAGTGAACACCATATACTCCCTGGTGAGAAGCAATCAGATAAATTGTGGGAGATCTCAGCTAGAATCCCTCCTCCACCCACCATTTCAGACCAGGACATTAAACTTCCATCTGCTATTTAAGTGAAATGCCTCTCCCGCTTATCTGCATCACATTGTCTTTAATGAGCCACTGTTAAACTTTGCTGAATAGTTTTTGGTTGGTAGGCACTTTTTAGATACAAATCAGAGGATGGGCAAGGGTTGAGGTCTCCCACCTGGACACAGGGTTACGGACTAATTGCCCTTCAATGTAAATAGTTACTCGTACTTAGGATCTGCCATCAGACCTTACCATGAGCATCTGATATACATAAGTGGCCAAGAGGGACAGAATTACTCATCAGAGGCCAAGGACAACAGGATGAAGGTGGTTAAAGGTATTTTTCAACTTAAATGAAAGGAAAAAACCATGGAGAACTAAACTGTAATCACAGACTTTGATCTGGATCGTTTAAAAACAGGTCTGCCATGTAAATTAATGTTAAATTGGTAAAATAGAATCATACCATTTCTCTTTTCCTTAGTTCTGTTGTTTTACAGAGTTTCTAAAAAGGGATGGAAAGTTTTCCATCTGCCTAGCAGGAATGTTGGGAAACTGATCCGTCGAAAACGAAAAAGAAATCAAAACTATTCCTGAGTTCAGAAGTGCAGCATCTTGTAGGTCAAGCATTCATATCCACCTGGCATTTTAGGAGAGCTCTTAGGAAATGTGGGGAAGAATTACAGCAGTTTCTAGAAGGCAGAGGGAAGTATGAACGGTACTAAAGCTGTCTTCATGGAATGGCAGTAGTTTTATCCCTATTTGAATTGTAGCATTCTTCTCATATAGTCTCACCACAAGATGAGTACCTGGCCCACTCTCTCTTCTAGGGGAAGAATAAGCAAAGCCAGCAGTTGGGGTATGTCTGTCATACCAGTTTGGGCTCATTGCATCCAAAAGACAATGTCTAGCTGTGCAGCAGAATACTTGCTCTCTGTCATGCGGATGAAATGAACTCGCATGAGGAGATAGAGTTACATGCTCATAAAGCAAATAAGCATGCCAAAGCTTTGATGCGTTATATAAAAACTCAGGATCAGTTTTCACTCCCCTTCACTTCTGCCTCACTTCAAAAATTCCCCACTCAAATCTGCTCCTTCCAATCCAACACAAATTCCTTGTGATAGAAGCGAGCACAGAGCACAGTCCTCTCCCAAACCAGATGATATTTAAATTAGCTTCATCTATTTGCTTATTTAAAGCAGCATGACAGTAGGGATAGCTGAGCTCCACCTTGATGGCATAATAAACTTGAACTTGGTGATATGTGCAGGGGATTGATTTCTGCTGTTGACAGATTCTAGGCTCCAGCAACGAATGTGTTAGAAGGGATGTAAATGCAAATGGCCACATGGTTTCCTGAAGGCATGAGTGCTCCTATGGTCTTATAATAATCACTTCCACATTAAACTCTTCTTTTTCTCTGTGTAAGCTCCCTGCTTTTCAGAAGAGGGTTACCGCCATCCAAACTGAATGCATTCATTCACCATGTCAAAAGGTTTGGGAATAATAAGCACCAATTCTAAACCCAACCAACCAAAACCAAACTAAACAAGCAAATACTTTCACTTTGAGAAATATCCCTTGAAAGTACCTTCTCATACCCGTTAGACCACAACCCTGAGTAAATGAAAACTGACACAGGGTAAAAATCAGTATAAGAAATGTTAACCTGTATTTCCTGTGTTGATATAGATACATTTATACTCCTTTTTTATCAGTCACAAGCACAGATCTCTGATGATAACCTCAGGTTTTGCCGAAACTCGGGGCTGATTTTCTCCCTGTTCCAGCAGCTCTCATCTCTCTCCCTTTCTCAAGAACCACAGAGCAACCTTTAGTGCCTGCTTTCAGACTGACTTCCAGAGCATGGGTGTTTTGCTGCTGGCTTGCAACGAGACAGAAAAGTCCCCGAGATGTTGTTACCTTTCCTCAGAATCCTTTGCCTTGCTTAAAGCAAAACGTAGATTTTGAGCTATAGAAGTGTGAGAGGGGAAATCCTGATGCTTTAGCATTAGAATTGCCCACTGAAAGCTGACTCAGTTCTCATCAAGATAACACAGGCACGGCCATGCTGACAGAGTGGTAAGGAACGCTCGGCTCCTCAAGCTTCCAGGAAGCCCCATTTCAGACAGCTCCTTTCCGAGGCCTGTCTCATGCAAGCAGCCGTTTGCATGGTTGGCTTTTTGAGGAAGGAAATTGCCTTGTCCGGGGGGAGGACAGGGTCACAGACAAACCAGCCCTGCAGTTAGGAGAGGAAGTACTGAGTGCACTGCTGAGGTCACCTTTTCTCTTGATTCTTGCAGTGAAGGAAACAGAAGCCAGACACAGTTAGAGGAATATCTTGGCTTGCAGTGAAGTCATTCTCACGGTTCAAGCTTCTGCCGCAGCTCCTGACGACTTGGATGAAATTGTGAACACAAGGGGCTTGACTTTGGCGTGTAACTGGTGTCCCGTAAGTAACGGAAGGACAGACAGAGCTGTCTGTCCAACTGCAGCTTGGCAGGCAACAAATGCGCTCACCTGCTAGCTGATACCAGCCAGCAAGAGGTGCCCCAGTTTACAACATAAGCTTATTTCCTTGTCTCTTTGTATTTAGGCAGGCTCATTCCTTGTCCTGTCTCTTCCTTTGTACTCCAAAGGGAGCAAATGCAAATGCACGGGTTGTATCGGTTTCTCTGTGGAATTGATAGTCAAATCAGCATTACAAATATGTGGTTTGGGCAAGCTCTGCTCAGCAGCATTTTGTTGTCAAACTGTAAAATACATCCTGGGCTCTGTTTGCCCTTGATCTTGAAACTGTTGGTGTTATTTTCATCCTTCCCCTAGAGACATTTAAGCTAATGTGAGCTTTTTTTTGGCGTAAAAGAAAGTGAGAAAGAAATGTAATGCCAGGAGTCCAGAAAATGGAGCCTTAAAAACAAAAGTCACAACTGCTAAGGAGCTTTGATAAGCCTGAGAGCACTGCATATCCTGCAGTAGTCTTGCAGTCTCTGCTGTGTTATCATGTAAAGACACACAGAGAAAAGAGTTGGTTTAGCAACACCCACATTACAGAAAGCCAACCTTTCAAAGCACACCAGGAAGCTAGCTCTCTGTGCTGGTTCCCTGACCCATGGCAATGAAACCAGTGGCAAAGTGCTGCTCACCACCCAGTCACTGAAGGCCCTCTCACAAAAAGTATGAATGACCAAAAAAAAATCATTACTATTTTTTCTTATTCTTTATACTTGTTTATATTATATTTTTATTATTGAAAACTCTCAGAGAGTTATGGGCTATGGGGAAGTCTGTTAAATCATTACATTACACTTCCTTGTTCTTACTCGTTTCCCTTTATAAACCTGAAACCTCATGATGTTCTCAAAGCAGGATTTATTTCTCTGTTTTAGCGAAAGGGAAGTAAAGCCGGTTGCCCCAGCCAAGGCCAGGAGATAATGTCTGAGTCATGATTAGGACCCTGTTGTTCAGCCCCATGCCAGGATAGTCTTTAGTGGACAGGGGTCCATCATTGCAGGCCCAGAGGGGCTTCAGCTGGAAGCTGCAGGAATCATAGAACCATAGAATTGTCTGGGTTGGAAGGGAGCTTAAAGCTCATCCAGCTCCAACCCCTGCCCCGGGCAGGGACACCTTCTGCTAGAGCAGCTTGCTCCAAGCCCCTGTGTCCAACCTGGCCTTGAGCACTGCCAGGGATGTGGCAGCCACAGCTTCTCTGGGCACCCTGTGCCAGCGCCTCAGCACCCTCACAGGAAGAGCTTCTGCCTTAGATCTAACCTGAACTTGCCCTCTTTCAGTTTGAACCTATTACTTGTTCTGTCACTACAATGCCAAGCTAAGTGTATATAACTGTGCTCAAGGAAGTTGCAGTTCTCCACACAACTGGGAGAAAGGGTGTAGTTTGCCAACAGTTAAACTCAAAATCATAACCCAAATGAGGAGTAAAACTGCAGTTTCATTAACATCAGCTGTGTCTGAAAGACAGCATCAGCCTGGTGCTAGCGTATAAAACAAGTTCAGTCACTTTAATAATGCCTGTAGCTTGGTCAGCTTTAGAATTTAAGGGACTGTTGTTTGTGCAACCTCTGTACAAAGTGTTTTGCTGTCAAAAGCTGGAAGATATCCCATGGACCGAAACTTCAGACACTGTTCAGTTGGCCAGGGCAGAGTCTTGGATAGTTTTTGTGCGATCCATCTTTTTGAAGCAGCATAGACATCATTCTTCCTGGAAAGCAAAGCACAGGGGGCTGGGAGCTGGACAGTGTCAGAAGGGCAAGAAATCAGTATCTGAAGAACCACATCACACCCATTGTGCTTGGATAATCAAATTGAAACAGCCAGCAGGGCCGCTGTCCTTCCAGGAGCATTTCATTGCAGGCAAGAGAGATGAGTAAAATACTTCAGATTTCACTTGGCTCTGGTGTTTCTTATGACCTCCACAGCCTCAACACTCAAACCTGTGTATTTGGCTGTTGTCACTGTTGCAAAGTGTCTCAAAGTTTTGAATGCTTTGTGGAAGACACTTTGCATAGTCTGACAATTCTTTGACTAAGAAAAGAATTCCTCCTTTCCTACCATACTTCATTCAACTTAAATTACATTCCTCTTAACTCTTTTACTGTATTGTAGTGTGATGGTGGAAAAGGCTGCAAAGCACCTCTTGATATTTCAATTTATCATCCTAGCTGTAAAGTTTCATGTAGTCTCACACTGAGTGCTGTGTTTTTCAGTGTCATATCTGCTCACAGAAGAAGTTTCATCTGCTTTTGAGGGGGAGAAGTGAGTTGAACGCCCCTGCGCCAGGGCAATCACTTTGTAAACGTTTTCATTATATTTATAGCCGTATAATCCAGCTTCAGCAGCTAATTACCCTGCTCGGTGTGATGCAGTTGCTGTGACTTAGCATCTATTCATTCGTATTCTGGTCTCAGGGTAGAAACCCAAAACAGGTACCCCTGGAGAGACCAAGATTCCTGACCTTAACTGTAGGTGGCATTCTTCATCTGTTCATCCGAGTTACTGCTCAAGAAACAGAGGCAGAGGAGTAATTTTCGTGCAGCCTTGATTAATGTTTGCAGCCCTCTCCCAAGTTTAATTAAATGGTACTTTTAGCTGGAAGGAATGCAGGTTCATAAAATCTTAAGTTGTGTAACTGTTACCTGGAAAGATTAAAACAATTTTCTGCTGTTCTTGCCCTGGAAGCTGAGGAAATGGCAGTGTTTGAGTGATCTGGAGTGTTTCCAGAGAAATTCTTCCATCATGTGCTAGGAAGAAGAAAAAGCTGTAATGCCCAAAGGTTTATCCATGGCCTAGAGACCATTTGCAATTACCTTGCAGCAAGAGTGAGCAAATCCAACTACATTTTAAATTATCAGTGTTATCTCTAGAGGAATCTCAAATAATTTCCTTTTGGAGAGGGGGTTTTGGCATGCACAGCATTTCTCATGTGGACGTGGTTATCTGAGACAACTCTGCACTGTTCCAGCAGTAGAAAGGTTACAAGGAAAAGAAAAGAGGAAATTTTATTCTCCAGTTTAGCTAAAAATTGAGTAAGCTTGAGAAAGAGAAGTAATCCTGCTCGGCTAGAGCCAGGCTGAACTGCAGGCAAGTTATCTTTCAGTATCCCATGCAGCTCTGAGCACGTTTTGCTCTCAAAGCTTTCCCAGCCCTGATCCTTGCTCTGCTGTAATGGTGTCAGTGGTACCAGATAATGCACATCCTTCGTGATGCAGGCAAACCTCCACTGAGGATTAGACTGAGGACACAGGGTTCATCTGCACTTGTGACCTGGGACAGCTTCTAATCCTGCGAATCAATCTTCCAAATAGGAATGCAAGTCAATTAAATTATTCATTTCCCTTCTTAGCTTAATCAAAGATTAAACTACAAGAAATTCGTACTAGTGCCAGAGAACTGAAAACAGATGGCTAAGATTCATTTTGTTCATCAGAGGCATTGGTAGGTCAAAGACATCAAACCCCTCAAATAGCAGGCTTTCTTTTTAGAGCAAATAAACCCCTGAGCTTGGGGGTGCTCATTTTCTTTTAGCATTTTCATTTCTGTTGTGACAGTGAGGTGCAGTCGAAACAGTTAAAAGAGCTGAGAGGATTCCAGGAAACAGTCCACATGTCCATTTTTCCACATTGCTTTCTCTATGAAATGTGTTATCAAAAGCAAGACAATTTCAGCCTTCTCTAGGACCAAGTTAGAACCAAATCTTTTAGTCTTATCCAAGGAGGAACGCTCAGATAAAGGCTAAATCAAATATTCTGAAAAGTTTAGATTTTTCATGCATTGGAGTCTGGGGAAAGGGCATTACTTTCTTGGGTTTCTGTTTGCTCACCTACTGTGTAAAGCATATTTGTATGAAAACTTCAGAGACCTGCCCATCAGGCCCAATGGATGTCACAAAAGGCAACATCCACCTTTACTGGGTATAGTTAAATCCCACCAAAGAAATTATGGCGATACATTCCCAGGCTAGTCAAATGGTTGTATAACCTCTCTCCATTCTGCCCATTGTGAGATGGTTATGGATCCTCTACAGCAGCCCGGGGACTGAACTAACACATCAGGGCAGCTGCATTTCATGTCCTGTGCCATTGCACCAGAGTCTCACAAGTGGCTGTAGTAATTAGTTCACAGAACTGTTTTTCTCAGGTTTAATAAAGGGATTTGGCTAAGCCAAAGATCACCATATAATCTAGAGAAAAAGTGTTCAAAGAGAAATCCTCATCACAGCATGGATTTAATAATCAGAAGCTCCAGGTGACTCACCTGGACCTTGTCTTTGCAAACCTTGCAGTGATTTTTCCAAATCAAGTTCATTCAGTGTTTTGGAAGAGTGCCTTGGAAAATGAATTCTTCTGCTATCATGTGGACAGTGTAGGCATATTTTCCCATCGCGTAAGAACAGATAGCACATTTTCCCACTCCCCTAGAAACTGAGTTAATGCAGAATGACTAATTCATCTTTTTGTAGTGTCAAAATGCTCGTTGTAAACTCAATGCATCATTTAGCCTGAAGTACATTGCAGCAAAGGATACAGTCCAAGGAACACAGTTTCTTTTCTTCTGATTAATAAAGGCTTGGAAATCATGCTTAAGCACATTCCGTGGTCCCTCAAGGTCAAGAAAAAGATGCAATACTTACGGATTAGAAGTAGGTCACTCCAAGGCAATGGGCAGTACTTTAGCTCACCCTACATTGCTCAATAATTTACTTTAAAAACTTCCATGTGCTTCATCTACCCTTCCCATCCCTGCAGTGCTTTGTTTCCCCATCGGGATAGATAGTGCAGAACCTAGGGCTGCTCGCTCAATCTTCATGCCCTGGGCAGTGGTGGTTTGGCAGAGCTGTTGGAGGGAAGCATGCACTTCGTTCTTCCATAGTGTCCATTTCATGGGAAATACTGTGCAGAGCCCTGACAGGAATTAGGGCAACAACACGAATTTATTTGCTTTTTCTGTATGATTTCTTGTGGTTGGAATTTGCTAGCAGATAAGGCAAGCTTACTTCACAAGTTTGCTATAAAGCACAAGGAAAGGTCGGGTGTTGTAGGAACTACAAGGTCAAGTTTTGTAGAAGCTATATGCAGCATCAACAAAGATTTGCCTTACAGCCTCCTTCTCAGGGGTTTATTTCCAAAGTAAACTGCGGTGATTGTGTCAGCATTTAAACAATCATTTGCCTGACTCCCCAGTGCTATTCAACTTTGTAATACACATCAGGAACAGTGGGGGGTTCAGGCAAAACCAATCCAGTTTTTCTGTCATAACATTGCTGAATAACAGCATAGGGAAAGAAAATATTTATGAAGAAAGATCAACAAACCAATGAGCATCACTTGGGAACAATCCAGCTGATGCAGGAGACAAAAGCTGGGGCAAGGAACGGGACGCATGACTTGTGCAGACACGGTGCTGGACTCAAAAGCACTGGCTGGAAGGGGAAAGTCCACTTGGGACCATTGGAAACGTACCCCTATGATAGCTCAGTGGTGAGCAAGACACTTGCAGTATTAAAATTCATTATGCTGTTTGGGGGTTTTTAGCCATTTAACAGAAAACTGATGAAAGTATGGTTCAACACCATCTCCTGTCTGTTTTCTGTAACATCTTACGTACACCTCATTAGTATAGTAAGTTTGGAGAACTTGGCTAGAAATGCTTTCAAATGTTTCTTGAAGCAGCAACACACTGAAAGTGCTATTTTCTCTCTTGAACCAATAAAAAAGGCCTTTGAATGGCTTTTGTAATGTGCAACATCAAATGTCCTGATTAACGGAACCCCAGGGGATATGGACTAGAGCTCATATCACAGGAGCAATTTGAAGGCCCAGAAGCCTATTATTTTGTAAGAATTACTATGGAAATTCAAACATGTTCATTAGGAGCATTTTTATTTTATCATCACTGGAATATTCTAATATCTGCTAAGCAACTTAGGAATGTCAGAGTGCTGCAGGAGGGAAGCTGGATTTGGAAAGGGTGGAAGATGCTAATTCATCTCTCTCAGAAGCCAGTCTGAACATATCAGGATAATATTGCTGTTTGAAAAGGACAGATTAGAGCACTAGAAAAAGGTGACTGTGAGGTTCAGGATTGTCAATACAGCATTATAAAACCATGTATTTCAAGTACTGTGGATGGAGAAAAGGCTTAGTAAGAAAAAGAAATGTCAATAAATACATGAATTTCACATCCTAACAGTTCACTCTTATTTCCAATATTCCTCTCTTAAAGCCCACAGTTACTTAATTATATCCAATTGAATCAAAAACAAACTGAAGGCAGAAAGTCTTTATGTGAATAACAAATATAGCTAACTCTGCCCCAAAATGATAAGGTTTGGCAACAGCAAAATACAATGACTAAGGTAAGGAGAGCAAACTGAAATACTCAAAAGTAAATGAAGCTGTAGTTAGAGGATGCAGTGGGAAAGGATAGGAGAAAGAAAAGCTCAGGAAAAATGCAGTGAAAGGATAGAGCTCAAGCAAATGGGAAAGAAAAAATAAGCAAGGAAAATGCTGTTTAAAAAAATAGAGCATGAAATATTATATTCCATATTATATTCCACCTTCACTGAAAACAAGTCTAGTGTCTACTTCTTTTATGTGCAGAAGGGTGAACACTGAGTAAACCACACTGGCTTCCAGAGCATTGCCAGTATCAGTACTGGCAAGGAACATGAGCTGTGCCTACAGCTTGCCTCAGAGTGAATTCTGTTGTTCTGACTTTGTAGAATCATAGAATGGTTTGGGTTGGAAGGGACTTTAAGATCAGTTCCAACCCTCTGAGCTCTGTCCATGCCTGTACTACCAGTACTGTAGGGACAAGATAAAGTAAATACAAGGTTATTTTAGATTTAAAATATCGCTGAGCCTGGATTAAAGTCATGTTTCTTTTCCCTTTCTGAAGAATTGCTATGGCTCCTCCACACCTTGAGACACTCAGAAGTATAACATTTTGGGGAGGAAAAGATGAAATACTTTTGTATCATGTTTGCATTGATTTAAAGAAATCCTTACCTTTACCTTAACTAAAGAAAACCTGGCTTTGCCTTGAATATTCTTCCTTTGATGTAGGAAAGAAAGGAAACATCATACCTGAAATCTTTTCATGCATGAATGTAATATATACTGAATTCGTGTCAGGAACAAACACTTCTCCTTTCTCGCCTCACCAATTAATTTTGCAATGAAATCACAACATAGTCCTTATTAAAATGCCTGAGTTTGTGGCACAGACATTTTTTACAACTAAAAGTGTGAGCTAAAGTAAACATGACTTGCTTGCTGTCTCCTATGTATTTGAAAAGGTGGTCTATGAAGACACTCACTGAACCAAAAATACACAGTGAGACATGGAGCTCTCAAAGCTATTTTCCCCATAGTCTGGAATCTGGAAATTAGTCCAAACTAGGAAACACTTAGATACAGCTGTATGATACCTACTGTCTGTAGATAGTAAGCACAACTCTCTGCAATGACCTTTCGAGGTTCACATACTGCTCAGTATTTTCCTACTCAAGAAGCAATGTTCAGCTGCCTCATGTCTTGCAATGAGGCAGTAAATTTCTGCTGACAACTATGAGTGCACTTGCAACTCAGATTCCCCCAAGGCCTAAGTCATGACCCCATAAGACTGATTTCCTATGTCACAAATAAATAATTATTTGATGCTCAATATATAAAGGCAGATCATAGAACGTAAAAGAAAAGGTGTAATTTGTAATTAAGTAGCGTAAGAGTATCAAGAAAAAACAGGTAACTGTGTTTCAACTGATCACGGCTATGAAGTTCAGCTAATGTTTAGCTGAATCATTGGACATGGTTTGTCTTTTAAGTCAGGAAACTAGGGGCAGAGTATACTGCAGATCTCATTTGAGCAGACAGCAGTGATTTTTGTGGTGGAGCAGACAAACAGAAAACCTATGTCAGGTATCTCAGGAGAGCACTGGCCAGCCTCTTAATAACAATATTGCAGAGGGTTTCCCAGCAAGGTAGAATTACTTTCTTGTTTTTTCCCATACCCTATCTTGAGAATGAAGAACAGGCAACAAGAATCAGAGAAGCCCGGACTGGTTTGGGCTGGAAAGGGCCTTAAAGATCACCCAGCTCCAACCCCTGCCACGGGCAGGGACACCTTCCACTAGAGCAGCTTGCTCCAAGCCCCTGTGTCCAACCCGGCCTTGAACACTGCCAGGGATGGGGCAGCCACAGCTTCTCTGGGCACCCTGGGCCAGCGCCTCAGCACCCTCACAGGGAAGAGCTTCTGCCTTAGATCTAACCTGAACTTGCCCTGTTTCAGTTTGAACCCATCACCCCTTGTGCTATCGCTGCAGTCCCTGATGAAGAGTCCCTCTCCAGCATCCTTGTAGCCCCCTTCAGACACTGGAAGCTGCTCTGAGGTCTCCACGCAGCTTCTGTTCTCCAGGCTGAACAGCCCCAGTTTAACTATCCAGTGCTAATGTTTTAAACATATCATGCATTCATGCATGCATACATACATACATATGTGGATGTTATTAAATGTAGAAACAGAGTGCAAGGGTAATGTATGACATGCGGCCTCTGGGCAATTTTAGGAGAAAGAGCATCAAGATCCTTAATTTTTTCCACTTTATCTTAAGATATATGAATATCCACTCTCCTTCCTTGGTTATTGTTGTTTCCTTTTGCTACTTTTGTATATGAAAGGAGATGCAGGCTGGTTTAAGGGTGAAACACAAGATGGTTAGAGTAATGGTCTCCAGGTAGCAAATTCCAAGTCTTTCTGCCTGCCCTCTGTGAAAAGTTAGTTGCTGTTTCTTTCTCCTTTCCAAGCAGCCTGACAATAGCAACTTACAGCAGTGAAAATGCAGAGTAAATACTCCTGAGAGCGCTTGACAGACAAACAAGCTGTCTCTCCAATGGAAAGCTGAAAAAGACATTTGTTTAATGGCAGAGCTTTTGCAGAAAGGTTGCTCTTTTAAGCCAATGATTCAGTAGCGTTTTCGAGACCAGGAAATCCTCGCTCTACAATGGCTGCTTTGTCGTGCCAAGAGACTGATCCAAAACTGCGTCGTGACTCATTCCCGAGGCATTCAAACATTTTTATTTTCTTCAAATGTCTGGAGATTGAATCATGCAAATCTCCATCAGAAGCAGCAGCAAGCGAGTGCTTTCCCCTCTCAGACGGGATGTTTTGAGAGCAGGTTATGCCTATGGCCAGCCAGCACGGACACGTGTGGTGTTCGCGATCTCCCGGGTGCTGAGGAGCTGCTTACCAACTTGTCTCTGCAGATTTTTACCTCTAATAGAGCCTTTCAAAGCACAAAAGTACTTTGGCTGTGCTAAGGTATGTGTACATCATAATGGCTTTGTACAAGCTATGTACCGTTGAAATTAATCTGTTTAGACAAGTTCCCCATCTGATTCACAGCTTAAGTAATATACCCTGAAAAGATTTTCATGGGGTTTATTAATTTCCTGTGTCGCTTCTATTCAGGTAGTGCTGCTGTAAAAGTTTTTTAGGTGAATACAGGAACAGCAAAGATCTTTATCACTGACATGTATGGAAACCCCGTAGATTGCTTTCAGAAGTGATTTTATTCTCTGGTACATGGTATAGACTAGAAAGCACCACTAAGGAGTTCACAGGGGGTTAAGGAATCAGTGCACAGATCTTTTAAGTCAATGATCACTTGTGAAATGTCACTAACAATCTGTGTGTGGTTTTTCTATTGTGTTCATGTTGGGTTTCATTCTGATTTTCTGCAGCGCTGTTCATTACTGAGCCCTTTTCACTTGTGAATAGTGGAAAACGGAGCCATAGGGAGAGAAAGTTAGTTTTGGTGTCTTCTTCCTTTTTTCTTTTATATGAGAGTGATTTGAGCTTCATTATAAGTTATCACTGCCTACAGTGAATTTAAAACAGATAGGAAATGTAGGGGTAAAAGAACAAAAATGTTGCCTTTTCAATCAAGTGCAAACCATATTATGCTGTTGGCTGAACAAGTGCATCACATCACAGGGAAAAAACTGCTCAGCTCACGTGGTTTGGAGCATATCAGTATTGAAGTGGTTGGTAACTATTAATGGCATGTAGTTAACCAGTGCTCACTGAACTATACGTTCAGGATCAATGCTGATAATACAACAGATAAATCTCAGTACCAGGTTACCGACATGGTAATAAACACTTGACTATTTCCAAACACATTCCTAGCACTTTTGCTGTTTCCAGCCCAAGGGCTCACCACCAGCTGCAGCTCTCCCTGCCTCTTTAGAGACCATCTACCTCCTCCAAAGCTTGTAACAACTATCAGTAAGCAAGAACTGAGAAATACCGAGGCTCCTGCTTACAAGCCAAGCGAATTAACTGAATTATTAGGATTTGTTCGCTCAGCTGTCACTGAAATGAAATACAACACCTCAGATTTAAGACTGATCCTACAGGCTTCTACAAGCCCTTGTAGGACTGCCTGATTTTACCACAAGGAGTAGTTCCATTTGGCCACTGACACAAAGAATAATGAGAGTAAAGCAAACTTAGGAATGTATGCTAGGTTGGTCTTATAATTTGGAATATTGAAACAAAGATGTTCAATAGGTTAAGTTAAACTTGTTGATTACTTTGATTTAGTGGAAGATGTCCCTTCCCATGGCAGAGGGTTGGAACTAGATGATCTTAAGGTCCTTTCCAACCCAAACCGTTCTGTGATTCTATGATCTGATTTTAATGATAATCCAATTTCTGGTCTCTTCGTTGCAGTAGTGATTCAGCAGCTATTTGCTACAAGCTTTACATGTGATTTCAGATTATCTAGAATTAAGCCAGGGGGGTTTATTTTTCAATAAGTCGGTTGAATATTCCATTCGAAACAAGTCATTTCACACAGTTTTAATACACACACAAAGTTTAATCTGCAATGGGGAAATACAAAACCCCCCAGCTGCTTGCACAGCCTGGGAGCTAGCATTTGCACAAAAAGGCATACCTGAGATTCCAAGCTGCAGCTTTCCAAGATTTCCAAGCACTCCACCTTAAAAAACCTTATCAATAGAAAGTACAGGCTCTCCACATCCTCAATACCCACTTCTGACTTTTGCATAGCAGACACTCAGATACTGTCACGATTTAACATCCACTGCATATACTATGGCCCGTGTGCCATGCATCAACCTGTGCATTTCCACCAATGGCGTGTATATGGCTGTAGCAAGGTTAGGAGGTGCTAAATATGTAATTCCATATTTTGTATTTTGCAATCTAAAATTAAAACCGTCTTTTCTTGCCATTTCTGTCCATGGTAATGGGCTTGGAAAAACCCTGGAATCTCCACAGAGCAGTTCTACCACATTTGTTTCACCATCAGCTGGATCATTACAGGAAAACACTCTACTTTTGTCTACATCAGGCTATTAACCCAGCAGAATTACCTATTCAGATTCAGAGATGTACATGCAATGGAATATATTCAGTCTTTTCACCTGGAATACATCTACAGAAGAGCTGACAACTGGAGAAATACTGGTCAGAGAACAGACTACACCATGCAGCCATAAAACCACAGGAGCATGGTTTAACCCCTCTTTCTGCACTCTTTTGTCCTTATCTACTGTAGCAAGGCTTATTAAATACAGAGCAAGTTCAACATCAGCCTTTATGGACACTCATCAGGTGCAGTAGGTGACATTTTAAGGTGGGCAAAATCCCAGCCTCAGCCTCTCTCTCTGGAATGCCATTGACTCCAGTGGACACAGGGCAAGAGGCAGTTGGAATCTAATTGTTATTTAGAGAAAATAATCATATTTCAGAGCTCTTAAACAGCAAAGTAGACACTTTCGCTTTCGATGCTGCTGTCAACCAGCATCAGGCTGCATTTTAGTTTTCAAAGGCAAGTTGCAGCCAGTGAAAGTCACTACTAACTGCCACTAACTTGCAGGGAAAACTGCAATTTCCACAGGATTCTGTACTCAGCTGCTGTTAGGGTGATATTTTCCTTGGGTGCATTTGCAGCCCGTACCATTAGGAATCCTCATGGAATAGTGGATTGAAGCTTGACTCGTTGAGTTGAAGTGTAAAACACAAACTGCCCTGGAACAGGATATCATTCATATATACCAATCCATCTTAGACAGCTCATGAATGGCTGTCACAGCACAGTAAAGTCCCTTTGAATAAGAAACAATTAACTTCTAAACAGCATTCCGGTGGAAAGCAACCGTGAAGTCTACATAATAGTAAAGCAAACAAACAGAACCTACTGGGAAGGAGCTTAGGCTATCACAGTGAACCATGCCACATATTTTCCTCCCTATCAGCCCTGGGGACCCATGAAAAAGAAAGAAAACATGATTAACGCCTCTTTTCTCAAGTTGCTAGGTGCCGGCTTCTCCTTCTGTGGCTGTTGGTTGCTAGCACAGGCTGGAACCGAAGTCATGGTAATCTCAGCTATACTGTAAGGAAAACAACCATCCCACTGGAGAAAGGAACACTACAGCCTGCACAATCTCTGCTCATCCTCCCCTGGTCCTTCATCAAGAAGAGTTCAATACTTAAAGAACATACAGTGCAGAAGAGTGCTTTATTTGAAGCTCTTTACAAAGAGCCCAGGAGTATTACTACCCAAGTGATTTCTCCAGGGGGGCACATGGCATTCTGTGGCTCTAAATCCATACATAGTATGAAGACTCATGTGGTAACGACCAGGAAGCTAAGGAAGAGACTAACTTTTCAAGCTCTTTTCTCATTAGGAAATGTTTAATGTGACACGTTTACATTTACAGTATTGCTGCTAACAAGAGGGAGCCCTCTCCTGGAAGAAGGCATTGACGGTTTCTTCGGCCACAAGACACATGGCAGCAATTTCTTTCAAGTAGTTCAGAGGACACAGACTCCCATTGACCTACCAGTTCTCCCAGCTTCAGGCCTGACTTCTCTAGGGATGCAGAATGGGAGACAGAGAGTCACTATCTATCCAGATCTAGCACAAAGTGTCTCTTCTGAGCTCTGATGCCAGCATAGACAACTGGCAACAGATTTCCTGCTGTAAAGAGACTAAGATAACCGAGGACTAAGAAAAATCAGAAGTGATTGCTCATAGACCTGTAATCAGTCATTTATGCAACAAGATGATAATAGAAGAAGTTACCTTTTACTGTACTCCTGTCATGCATTCTGGCCAAGCTCATTTTAGACGTCCTGTGAGACTGTTCCAGAAGTGGGCAGGACATGAAGAGCAGCTCTGGCTCCTACCCCCATGCACTCAGCCTGGGCACTTCAGTGGTGTCAGAAACACCCAAAGGCTACTGACACTGTGGTACCTGCTCACACATCCATGTCCACTGCAACACCCACCAGTGCTTTCCTTTGGGGAAAGAAAAACTCCTCAGGTGAACATACTCAAGGCAGCAGAGAGGAGGCAGAACATTCCAAGGCTGGTACTTTTCCAAGTGACCACTGCTGTACTGGTGACTTTGGACCATCCTAAACCAACACATAGTTTCAAATGGAGTCATTCTCAGACACAAGGCAACAGGTTAACAAGGGCTGCATAAGGAACAGTGATGGGACTGCTTCAGAAACAGCCCTTAGAAAAAAACATGCTTTTCACTCATTCTTTACCTTAGCACCCTTATTATGAGTGCTAAACCCTTCTGTATCGCAAGCATCAGTGATTGCAAAGCAAACATCTCAGGTAATCACGATGTCGAAGTACTTTACAAAGGAAAAGAAATATTGCTATTCCTACTCCAAGTGGATGGTTCCTATTTCACAGATATAGTTACCATCCCCTCAAACAGCAGTTATGCTTCCTAGGTGCAAGGTCTAGCTATAAAGAGATTCAGCCCGGTGGTGCGCTTGCACCAACACGCACAGGAGAGACAAACACATGGCTTGAAGCATTTTATTTCAAAGCCCATCTCTAGAGGACATATGAAGATTAGAGAAGATCTTTCTCACAGACACACGGGCCCAAACACCTGTGTGTTCTTTGGGGTTGATTATATAGCATGATTTTTCTTTCCATTCTGTTTTCCCAGCACATCTTCCAGACAACTGGAAATGGTTAGAAACCAGCAGGAAAATGAGGGTGGGAGGGAAGCAGGGGGAAAAGAGAATATTTGCATGCTGCTTTCAATATTTTCCAGATTTGAGGTTTTAGGGTGGGGGGAGGGAAAAGAGGGGCCTGTTTTTTCTGAAAAAACATGGGAATCCGAAAGTGGAAATCTTTCGATTTCCAAATGCCAAAATCCAATGGCATTAAGTCAAACCAGATGTTTTGCTTTGTGTTTTCAAAATGGATCTCAGTTTGAACATTGTCAGTTCATAACACAACGTTCTGCTTTAAAAAGTCAAGCTGTAAGGAACTCCGTTTTCCTTTCACTTGAGTCTTTTGGAAAGAGGTTTCCCCAGGGAATTTTCACCAGGAACAAAGAAGGGGAGTTCTGACCTCCTCTGCCTCCAAGCTTGACTTGAATCTGCAAAGAAAAGAGCTTGCCTCGTGGTCTTTATTATGCAGTGCTCAGAAAAAGATGACCAGAGAAGGTGTTAGAATATTCCCTGTTGGACATTATATGACGATATAATGAGTTATGGCCATTGCAGACACTGCCTTTTACCACTTAGAATTTATGGGGGAATAGTAGGATAGAAAACTGAAGAAGAGGCAGAATGTGATGCAGAAATGGTGTATTTCTTACAGTTGCATAGCCCTGGGGTGTCTTTCTTTTGTCTTCTTTCGCCTGACAAGTTTGTTAGAATGTTTAATAGACTTTTTGATGATGACTGCTTGATATTTATTGGCAAGTGTTTGCAAAATGGAATTATACTCACTTGAAAGAACCTTTGAGCAGCCCACGTAAACATACATATTGAGAGGATGCAAACATACATGCCTCTGTGTTTTCATTTTAATCTATCTTAATACCGAATGCCTTCAATACAAAGGGGGGAAAAGGATTCTAAGGACTGATTTTCCTTGGCTTAACTGTTTGCTGCATGGAGAACGCTGCTTTGTGAATGATTCAGTTGACACCTTTGCAAAGAAATGCCAAATCTCTCATGACTTCTGAAACAAATCACCCTCTGCAACCCAATTCCCTTGCAGAGATTCCTGCAGTATGTTTGCAGTAACATTTATGCAGATGTGCCCACTGGGGTGAGACTGAAGTTAAAGGGACTTTTTGGTACAACATAAGAATGATTGGAGAGGAAGAAAAAGGCAGTTACAAAAGTTAGAGTAAACAGCGTGGATCCTGTGCGGGGTGAAGGATTCCAGCTAAGAAACACTAGGATTGCTTTGCAAAAGGCAGATATAGCTTTTGTGTGCTGTTTGTGTCTTTTGCAAAGTCTAAACAGCACACTGGAGTCCAGGGTCAGGTTGTTCAAAACACAAAGGATGTAGGTAAGACAGTTTGGATGCAGAGGGGCAAAGTGTGTTATCTGGCATCTACTTACCTCCCACTGCAAACTGGGAGGTCAGCAACCCAGTTGTGACTGTAAACGTCAGCCCCCACCTCCACATGCAGACAATCTGTGTGTGAGCAAGCAGCATTTCCTCATTACAGCGTGCTTCCAAAGTGCCTCAAGCAGTGATAGTGTAGGAGAGCTCTTGGGCAGAAAGCAAAGAGTAGCAGGAGCTCTGCAGTACAGCAGGGCATTGCTTTATTCACTATGAAATCCACACACTCAGCTGTCCCTTTATAGCGCAAGAAAATGCATCCTTTACGTTGGGTTCCTTCCGAGCTGGGTGATTTCACAGGCCAGGAGGAAGCTCTCTGAAGGAGTGATTTTTGCTCCCTTCACCTGGGCCTCACCCACACTGCATCTGCAGTGCTGGGGCAGCCTTTTATTCTTAGCCTGGTGGGTTCGTTAACGCAGAAGAGCATCTCCTGGGGGTGATAAGGTGGCTCTGGGTGTGCCTGAGCTTTAAAACCCAGCTCCTCGGGGAGCCCACACTTGCCTGCGGGTACTGGAGGAGCAGCAGTGTGTGAGGGAGAGGGATGCAGTGTGTGTGTGATGCGTGAGCTCCATCTCCATCACAAGATGACCTTCTGTTTGTAGCTAAATGTGTTAACGCTGCCCCTGTGCTGCTGATGTGTCCTCTGATTCGGCTTGCTGCCTACAGGGTGAGTAAATCCCAGTTTATGATGGGAATGTGTAGCCTAACATGTGCAAGGTTGCTTCTGGTCTGAGATGGGGCAAAGCACTTCTCTGCTTAGGAAAGGGTTGATGCAGAATAGCAGCTGCGGCCCAAAAAGCTCTCTCCTATTGTTTCCATTAGGATAGTTTCTATTATTATGCAATTTTAAGAGTAATCAAACCCAAATGATTTCAAGCAGCAGTTAAATACAGTTAAGGAAATGGTTAATATAAGATACATGGAAAGATACAGATCCCACAGAAGAGATTTCAGTGTAAGCAGACAGAAGTGTGAGGTGTCTGCCCATGGCAGGGGGTTGGAACTGGATGATCTTAAGGTCCTTTCCAACCCAAACCATTCTGTGATTCTGTGATTCTAATAAGAGCGAGACAGTGAGACCATAAGGAGAGCACAGACCTCGCTCAGCATCGCAGAAGGTGCTGCTGAGAGCCAAACAGCTTGAATCTCACTCCTTTTCTCTAGCTATAAACCATGTGTCCCGGTTCCCTCTGCTTCTCTTTAGTGGCTCAGGAGTGAGTCTTTAGTTCACACATAGCAATTCTCCAACTTAGTTTTATTGTTTGGCTCAAGCATCCCCCTCCTTAAGTGTGTGCTAGGACAGATGGGCATTTCTGATTCCTTAAACACAGTATGTTCATACGACTCTGTGTTTCAGCACTGAAGTCAGTTTCAGTGCTTGCTAGCATTGACAGAACACTATTTACACTTCTCTTAAGTACAAAATTGTTCCTACTCAAAATGGTTGCTTTTCCCCTCAGAATCATCACTTGGAGTTCTTTTGTCCCCTTTCTCCTGGTCCTTCTTGCATTCTCTTTGCCTTTCAAACCCATCTTATTTTGGGGTCGGTCTCTGCTCCCAAGGAACAAGGGATGGGACAAGAGGAACCGGCCTCAAGCTGCACCAGGGCAGGTTTAGATGGAGCTGAGGAACAATTCCTGCCCCAGAGGGTGCTCAGGCATTGGAACAGGCTGCCCAGGGCAGGGCTGCAGTCACCGTCCCTGCAAGGGTTCACACCCCGTGGAGACGAGGCCTCAGTGCCACGGGTCAGTGGTGGCCTTGGCAGCGCTGGGGAACGGTTGGACTGGATGAGCTTAAAGGGCTTTTCCAACCTGTTTGGTGGTTTGATTGTGTGATTCTATGGCCTGTCGCAGCTCCACTCTCATACAAACAGATTGGCAGCTTTGTGGGTTTTAAGATACGGGGCAGGTAGAGGGGTCTGACTGCCTGGCTGGTGGTGCAGCTTCCCCAGAGCTCTGGCTGGGGCTATGAGCTGTTTCAGAGCTGGATGACATTATTACACATGATTAGTTGCTCAGAATTAAGCAGGTTATGTCACCACGGTCTCAAGAAATGATTACTTCTCGACAGTCCCTTTGTCTTGCCATCAGCCTCTATTTTACTGTAACTGGGTGACTGAAGTATTTCTTGTAGCATTTCATCATTACTCAGCGCTGAACAAGTGCAGCCAGTGATTAATAACACATTCACTGTGGGTCTTGGATACCTGGTGATCTGCATCACAGCTCTCAGTTCCCAGCATCTGCTATGTGCAGAAAGCACAGTGAAGAATGGGGCCTTTGTAGTGTTCCTCTGAAGGTTTCTCAGCATGTTTGCTTGCAGTATGTTCACAGCAGTCATGCACATTAGCCCCATGCTGGTGGAACTTGTGAGCCCTGAGCTATGTCTTGGCACCTGCATGCAGACACTGTATAAATACATACAGAGGAGATTTTTAGGCTGCTCAGGACTGGACTAGCTGTTGCTTCCTGGCAGTATCTTAGCAAGCAAGTTTGTTGGCACAAATACTCATGAGTTAAAACAAGTCTGAAGTGGCTCTTATAGTTTGAATTAGTGTTGTGTAAAATCTTAGTAGGAGCCCAATTCCCTGAGGTATAGACATCTGATGGAGGAATGTGCTGGAACACTCTCATCCAGCAAACACGCTCAGCTTCATGCTCTTGAATGATATTAAATGATTGCAGAGAACTGATATGTTGTAGCACCACTCCCCATCCTAAAATTCCTTGTGCTCCCACTACACCTGGGCTTTCCATCAGCCAGTTCCCCAACAGGAGAAAACCTCTTCACCAGAACATCTCACAAGGAGAAGGGATGCTGGTGCCTCTGCTGCTGGGGATGTCCAGAGTGGAACTGATGGATTGCAGCCCCAAGGAGCAGCTTCTCTCCATCCCTGCTTGGGAGCAGACAGGCTCAGCCACAGTCTGCTCCACATCTGGTTGCCTGCTCCAGCTTTTGGCACTGAATCCACATGGATATTTGCAGTCTGTCGAGTGGTTTGATGAACATGTCAATACGATGGTCAAGCACAAGGGTTTCCATTTCACCTCGCATTGCCAAAATATGGTTTTTATTTAAATTGAGGCTATTTTGAAACTCTCTTTCATTCTTCCCTGATGGCTCACAGATTACGGAGGAAGAGGCTTTCTCCCTGTTGGAAAGGGCTAGATTTGAGCAGTGTGAGAACTGTCTGACAACAGGGCAGTCTTCTTCAAGTGAAGACAGTACACAGCAAGGAAGGAAAAGATAACTCTGTTTGAATGAGCCTTTCTGTACACAAGGGTTAAAATCTGCTCCCTTTCTTCCTTGCCCCGTCAAATTCCCTGCTGAAGCATACTTCTGCAGCAAACCCTTCCCTAGGAAGAATTCCTGCTCCCTTTCTACTCCTGAACCATTACAATTGGCTTTATTTCCCCCATCTCACTGGTTAGAATAAGGACTAGCTGAAGGAGGGGAAGGAACGAGTATTACAGGAAGGGTAAAAAACGTTCAAAAGGGCAAAAGGGGGCTCAGAGAGAACTGGAGTATCAGCCCAATTAGCCAGTCCCTACAGGAGAAATGTCCCAACATCATTTAAGTCCAGACTAACCTCTTGTTTCTATGCCTTCCTATGACATTTCAGATCACTTGTCTATTCCTGCTTCAGGTTTCTAAGGAAGAGTTCTAGATGCAATTAATGGTGCATTTATGGTACCACTGCTTATGGCCTAATCCCCCGCCCTGAGGTACTTCCAGGATGCAGGAACACACTGGTGCACAGCAGCCTTCTGAAGTCTTAGTGAAAGGCAGATGCTGAGTGGAAATCTTCACTTCCTTGAGTTGCTGGTTATTAGCTGAGATACTTTGGGCAGGAAAGATACAGTTCTCCAAGGTGTTATTAGACATCATCTAATGCAACAAAGCACTTCAGTAACAAGCTTCAGAGCTCTGCTGGATCCTTAAACCAGAGGGCTCTGCAGCACCTTGGTTATCAAGTCCCATGTGAAAGCTATCTGGTGAGGAACAGGGAAACAAAGGGCTTCCAGCCCACTAAGAGTTAAAAGCACAGCTGCAGCATTCCAGTAATAACATCCAGGAAACTTCAGTTCCCATAAGATCCCATTGACCACAAAAATCCCTCCAGCTTAAACACAGAGAGAAATTGGTTCCTGCTCCTTTTTGAAAAAGCCCTGTCTAGTGACAACAGGCTTATGAAGTAGATTTGTAACCACGGTTATGGTGTGTGTCAAGTGCATTTCCTCTCTGGAAACAGAGGAGGATGGCAGAAGGCACCATCCATCTATTTCCTCTCTGGAAAGAGAAGGGCAGCAGAAGGCACCGTCCTCCAAAGGGCTAAGAAAATAAACCCTTGAGGGATGGTTGTTCAAAGCCTTTTCTCTCAAGCCCTCAAACAGAGGGAAGGTGGGCATTAGCAGTCATCACCTTCTATACTGGTGCAAGATCCCGTTCACAGACCCCCCACAAGATTAAGCCAGTTTCCAGGCTGGTACCAACCCAGCAGCACTTGAACCATGTCTTGTTTGACAACCTTAGATAATACTATAGCACTTACAGACCAATGATGAAATCCTGCTTCTGCTCCAGGGCTCTGACCTGAGTTGGTTGTGCTCAGCAGGAGGTGAGCACAGTGTGTGCCCATGCAGAGCAGCGCAGGATGGGCCGTGCCTCGGCAGCTATCTGTGAGATGGGAAACTGTCTCTTCCTGGGTGGGATTGATTGCAGCATCTCACCTTACTCATCCTCCCATGGCACCTTGACAGGGCTCAGGTCTGTCTGCATAAAGTACTGCAAAAACACACGGGGGTGCCAAGCCCAGCCTTCAAAAGTGTGTGATCTGAAACCTGTGTGTGTTACCTGCGCTTCGGATAGCTCCATGGGTAACCATCACTGCCTTGACATTAACAAAGCACAGAGTGAGGTATTTAGAGAGCGGCATGATGAGGCAAGGTCTGTAATGTATTCTGAGTATCTGGTTTACATTTCTCTCTCTCCAAAACATGCCTTTCTTACGGCATGTAACAGAGGTATGTTAAAGGAACAGCAGGTAACAATAAGAACACAAAGTTGCTTCCAACATAAATAATGTATATTTTCAAATGTTAAGTAAAATCCTGGATTCAGGCATAGTCCATATACTCAGCCTTAGTAAACTTACCCAACCTTAGGTCTTAACACCTGAAATATAGCCTAGCCCATATTTCTGACTTATTGCTTGAACTTTTGTTATAACAAAGTTACTGAGAAGCTCCTGCCAACCCCTCTGTTTGTGCCACCCATGCAGAAAGCGGATCCTTTCCTGCTTGTTCTATTTCTCCACATGCACACCTTGTGGCACTGTGCGTATCTTGGAAAAGATCTATTCTCCAAAGCATTACAACTGCAGAAAACCAGAATGGTACTCACAAATGTGAAACATTTAGATTCCTGTTTGGGATCTATCTGCAAGTCTGGATTCTTTCTCTAACTCTTGTTTCTGGAACACATGCAAGCACGGATGTAAAAGGAGAGGAATTATTTCACGATACCCAAAGTGAGTGGTAACTGCATCTCATGATTTCTTTCAGCTTTGGCCAAAACCTTTGCTTTGCTAATACCAAGGAAACTTGAAGGAAGTGAAAAAATAATAGATGGAAATTCTTGTCTGGCAATTGTTGTTCAGCACCAAATAATAATAATAATAACAATAACAGTAATAATAATAATGATGATGATGAATAGTAATAATAACAACAACAGCCATCATCACCATCATCTGGAGCAGTTGAAGAAGGCACTTCTACTCCTTTGAAAGGGCAGCAGAAGGCACTACAGACAATCACAGTGATCACTGAACTGTAATTTACATCTTGAGTAAAAAGGTTCCACAGACAAAACCACAGTGGGTGAATGAGAGCTTTTGCCAGTGCACCAGCATTAACCATCACATGGCTTCATCCAGCAGAGAGCCAGAGCCTCACCCCCTCCAGGGATGCAGGCATGGAGAAGGGCAGCCACCAGCATCAGCAGTGAGCCAGGTCCTGGTCCCCGTGGTTGGAGTAAGGCTTTGGGTCAGCACTGGTGGGAAGATGGGGCTATCAGCAACCCCACCGACGTCTGGAGGTGTGGCTGACTCAGAGGGAAACATGCCACCCTCTGCCTCCTGCAGCACCTGGGGTTTTCCCTGGCAGCTCCTGTCACAGGGAGATTCACTGAGTTACGGGTAAGGGATCAAGCAAGACAAGAGTCATCACACAGAGCGAGAAATTGGACCCACTTACTGCACTTTGTCCCTTTGCCTTATGTGATTTAGGCTTCAGTTTTTATTCAGCTGAGCTACTGTAGCTGTCAGAGAAAATCTTGCCTGAGAGGAACTTGCGTGGTCCTGCAAAACAGTGACTTTCCGGAGAGATAATGTTAGTTTCAGGTTTATGGGTTCATTCTGCTAATAGCCATTCCCACAAACAGAGCATCTGTCCGATGGATACATTAGCTCCAGTGGACTTCCCAGGTTTGCAGTTGTCTAAAGTCAGCTTCCTTCTGCACATACACTGAATGCTGGAGAGGGACTCTTCATCAGGGACTGCAGCGATAGGACAAGGGGTGATGGGTTCAAACTGAATCAGGGCAAGCTCAGGTTAGATCTAAGGCAGAAGCTCTTCCCTGTGAGGGTGCTGAGGCGCTGGCACAGGGTGCCCAGAGAAGCTGTGGCTGCCCCATCCCTGGCAGTGTTCAAGGCCAGGTTGGACACAGGGGCTTGGAGCAAGCTGCTCTAGTGGAAGGTGTCCTTGCCTGTGGCAGGGGTTGGAGCTGGGTGAGCTTTAAGGTCCTTTCCAACACAAACCAGTTCAGGACTCTATGATTCATATTGTAGAAGCTTTACATCACTAAATAGTCCTTATTGAACGCCCTTATCCATCCTTATAATGATGAATAGCGAACGAGTTCTAAATCCTGACTTTTTAATTATGCTATTTTATGTTGTTGTATGGGGGTTTTGTGATGCTCTTTGTCTGCAGAGGGAAATGTCTGTTTCTCTCTTTTTGTGCCAGATTCTGCTCCTGTTCATGCTAGTGTTACTTTTGAACAACTCTAGTTATTTGGTTAATCTGTTTGTATTCTCTACTATTATATACTATTTATATTGCTTCAGGCAGAAACTGGAAGCCTTTTGTTGACAGCGAGTGAGCCAAATTGTACTTTGTTACATGACTGTGCATCTAAAGTGAACCCTGCCAAAATCCGTTGTGCTCAGCAGAGGTAGCATCCCCTCTCACAGTTCTCATCAGTGATATCCAAATTCTTATTTTTCTTTGCATGAGATAACAAATCTCATCTGGGTCAACCTGAAAGAGTTTCTCTTTGAGCAGATCAAGTGTCAGAACCTACAAGATACCACCTATATTTAACACAGACAGAAATACCTAGAGAAGAGCTCTGTGCAGGTCTCTTCCGTGAAGCAGGTGAGTCCACTGGCTTGTGATTTAATCACATTCTGGTTCCTGCTCACCCATGTAGCAATTTGTCTTTTTGCATTAGGGATAAAACAAACAAGCTGTCATTGTAATACATACATTTTTCCCTTCTGCTTCTGTTATTCCTTCACTGGCAGGCCCCAAACTCCATATTCTGAGGTGAATTCCCGCAGTTTGGATATGTTTTCTTTCAGCAGATCGCATTCCAAGGCTTTTCTCTTGCACATGTGAGATCAGAGGTTGGCTGAGCCTTGTTGCCTTAAAAATGGGGCTACCAAGGGTGCAGATTGGAGTAATCTGCCAGAAGAAAGAGGCTGATTACCCAGAAAGAGCATGGTGTCTATTAAAGAGGGTTCTTATGCTATTGCATATTCAGGTTCATGGCTACCCTCCTCTGGAAGGGAGGAGAGGACCAAAGGACAGGACAGCACAGGGGAACTAGTGGCAGTTTCTCTTTCCCCAGCATCTGGGCAGATGTTCTCCTTCCTCATCCTCCTCACAGGGCCTTCATTGGGCACAAAAAGGCTGAAAGTTCACAAAGCTGAATTTAGAGGCACATCAAACACAGAGAGAGGAGCAGAGGCAGAGGAGGAGGAGAAGACCAAGACCACCCCCTTGAGTAACTCATTCCATCTCCTGATAACACCCAGTATAGAATCATAGAATGGCCCAAGGCTTCATCCAACCTGGCCTTGAACACTGCCAGGGATGGGGCAGTCCCAGCCCAGCTTCCAGTTAGGAATGTGGCTCACAGCACATCTCACAGGGAGCTGTCAGCTGCCTCCAGCACACTGTGCTGTGCTCTACCTATGCCTTTAATAGCCCTCACCCTCTCTTAAACACCTCCTTGGTTTAAACACCAGGTTTGTGTTGCAACCACCTCCCAAGGCCCTTCAGGTGCTCTTTTCTGACTGCTGAATCTTCACAAATGAAGCCTGTTGCGGCTTGCATGCATCTTTCTCACTGCACTTCCCATCCCGAGCTCTGGCCATACAGACGGTTTAGCTTGCATAATGTTATCAGAAGCTTATGCAGTTTGTAATTTTCCCAGGGTCCCGGCTCTCAGCATGCAGCAAGGCTTTGGCTTTCTGTTTCATGAAGTACAGTTCTGGCCCTTGCGGAAGGAGGAGGTTTGAAAATGAAGTGCTGTCAATCCAGAAAATAAAGGGCAACCAAAACCAAACCCCATAGTTATTATGTGCAAAAATACATGATGTCAGACTGTCTCCAGATTTCTGAAGCCTTGGGGTTGGCAGTGCAAGACCTGCCTCTAATTCCTTGAGTCTGGAAAGAGATGTGTCTGCATTGCAAAAGCACAGCAACAGAGATTTCATTCTTACCCTGTTATCGCCCGTTGTCACTCTGCCAGGCACGACACACACACCATTGCAAGCAGTCTGGACCACATCCTTATTTAGGGAATAGTCTCAGCTCCCCTGTGCTTTTGCTGGGTGCCTGCTCATGCCATGCAGTGCATTAACATAACAGCTGACAGAATTAATCAGCAGTAATAAAAGCACTTGCATGACTTGACCCGTGTAATCTAGTTGAGGGCATCTCTGTCTTGCTCTTTCACTCACCCTCTGCTTTTACGTCGAGCTCATTTTTACCCATCATCTGCAGAGCAATGGGTGCACGCTGCAGTGCTGATGTGATTGCTGAGCTACACAGCTCTGCCATCCCTAATGCATGACATGATTTCATGAAGTAGTAAGTAGGCATTGGGGCTGTAAAAGCCAAAAGCATTACCTGTACAACAGGAGGACTCCAAGCCAAACTTCTCTGGTGTTGGAGGAGATACTCTAGGGAAGTTCCCAAGCTTCTCCCAAGGAACTGCTATTGGTCACTGTGGGAGGATAGAGAGTGAGGCTGCACAATCTGTCTCTATTCCTTGTCTTCTTATCAACAGATGCAACAAATAGGAAAGTTCTACAGGTATTTTAATTCACTTTAAATTCCCCAAGTGACTTCCATACGCAGTCTCACAATGGCTCGTAACAGTGCTATTGACCTGTTGTGTTTTCTTCCCTGAAGCCAGCTCTTGGTGGTTCTGCTGAGTCTGCTGAGCCCAGATCCACAGGAAAGCTCCAACATTACTGGAGACCAACAGAGAAACTGGGAGGGGTCTTGAGCAAACATATTGAGAGTGCATGGAATTATGGAATGGTTTGGGTTGAAAAGGAGGTTAAAATCACTCAGCTCCAACCCAGTTGCTCCAAGCCCCTGTGTCCAACCTGGCCTTGAACACTGCCAGGGATGGGGCAGCCACAGCTTCTCTGGGCACCCTGTGCCAGCGCCTCAGCACCCTCACAGGGAAGAGCTTCTGCCTTAGATCTAACCTGAACTTGCCCTCTTTCAGTTTGAACCCATCACCCCTTGTCCTATCGCTGCAGTCCCTGATGAAGAGTCCCTCTCCAGCATCCTTGTAGCCCCCTTCAGACACTGGAAGCTGCTCTGAGGTCTCCCCGCAGCTTCTCTTCTCCAGGCTGAACAGCCCCAGTGTTCTCAGCCTGAAGCACCACTTGCTCTAGTTCAATGCGGATAAAAGTAGCCAACAAGAAATTGGCTGGGAGGCTCAACCATTACATCTAGGTCATGGAAGAGGATGAGCCTACTTTTCATATGGTGGAAGGCAGAAAATGGCCAGCAAGCCATGACCATGGAAGAGAGAAGAACTGGGTAAAATTTGGCATAGGTAGGAGGCTGAAGCAGCATCAGGAGCACAAAGAATGTAGAAAACAGGCTTGACATTTTAAACATAGCAAGTGGAATGAAGAAGGAAGTTTCTGATAAGGCTGCATTAGAAATGCACTTCATTGTAAAAAATGGAAAAGGGAAGCAGAAACAGAAGTGAAGGCCAACACAGCTCAGAACAGCGAGAAGACATCTTTAAAAGATTAGGAGTGAAAGGACCAAGTACTTCTGTGCGTGCACTGGAACAAATGGTCAGCTCTGAGAGAATGGCCAGGTTTTCAGCAGTACTAAACAAACAAGAATGCTGGAAGTGGGAAGGGTTGGACAGTTTTTACTCAAGAAGTTTACAAGAACTGGCTGAGGTCTTTCCTGAACAGCCTCCTTGAGGCGTTTTTGGTTGTGGGGTTTTGTTTTTCTTCCGCAGCTCTTGGAATACAGGGGAAAACCTTGGACTAGGGATGAAAGTCACGTGGGATTGTGCCAATGTTTAGAGCAGGTAGGTAAGATGTCAACTTTGACATGGGTGCTTGTCTCTGAATCTTGAAGGACAGATCCATATGTCTCTCATCTGTCTTACAGAGTACGTCTGTACTGCACAGTGCAGCTCTTTGCTGAGATAGTATCTTAGTTTCAGGAACAATATAGCTGTATCACTGCAGCCTCTGCCCTATTTTCATTTGCCTGGGCATACCACTGTGCTGATGCAGCTAAACCGTTTCCAGTTCTGGAGGTGGTTCAGTTGGAGTTATGTCAGGTATTGTAGCATGGTTTGGTATTGCATCATAAAGACAGAACGGTTAGACTCCATATGTCTGGCCGTGTAGTATATTGCTTAACGGAGAGGTCATATTTGTACCAGTAAAGAGAACTTCCTATGGGAAGAATAGGCAACAATACAACATAAATCTCACCAGCTATCCTTCCAACAGGGTAATTTGTACTTGTCTCCAGCAATTGCTCACTTAAGCGTGTTACAAACAATGATATATGAGCATTCATGTGAAATACGGTTCAGATGTTGCCACCATATCATGAGCTGCTTTGCACGAGACTCCTTAGTGCAGATGAGGTCAACAAGAAGGTGCCAGCCATGAAGATTTATGCACAGAGAACCAAAACCAAAACCAAACCAAAAAGCTGAGAAAAAACCTCTCAACCTGAAGGGGAAAGACAAATACTGAACACATGAAGAGCCATTGCCTATTCTAGGGCATGTTTTGTTGAAGGTCACAGACTGAGATCCCCCATCTGGGTAACATTTGGGGTTTCTGCTTCGGAGTTGGGGTTTTTTTGTAAGCAATTTCTCTTGGAGTCTTATGGGACTTCTACAGGAACTGCCCTGGAAGCTATTATCCTAATTGCACAGCTAATTTGTGCAACCCACAGGCTCATAGTTGGACTTGGCTTTCCCTGCTGCCAGCTTTGCTTTTTCCCCATCAGATTTTCTTCCTTGTTTAGTGCCACGCTTCTTGTCTTTCTCTTTTCTTCCCTGCTGTGAAAACATCTCTGTTTTCTGCTCTTTCTAAAGGAGGAGGAGATGTGGGATCCTGCGGAGCCATCCACAGGCTCATACACAGGAAAACAGCAGCTGCAGCAGCCCCTTGCAGGGTCTGTATCCATGTAAGTTACCTCCAGCCAAGCCCCACTGGCTGAGGAGCATCCACAGGTATTCCTGGAGGAGTGAATCTATGGCTATCCTGCTCCTCAGTGCCAGCACTTCCTTTATGATACCCCAACTTGAACGTATTTAATTGCTTTCATCATTAAAATGACAAGCAGGTAGGATTCATGGGAGCATGGACTAGAGGAAAACCCACTTGGCCCTCCCTCCTATCCTCCAATACATAACAGATGTTACGGACTCCCACCCATATCTGCCCTGCCCTCAGCATTCACAAGCTTCCAGTCCTGGTAACAAAACATCTCTTCAACATTCCAGGATGAAGAGCAAAGCCATAGGAAGAAAGAAGGAGGAAGAAAACACATTGTCTGTATCTGTGGCTCCTTGAATGGAAGGGCAAGAGGAAGGTAAAGGACTAAGGGAAGCCCAAGACTATTTCATGGTGGCAGGAAGGCTTTCCTTCCCAAGCTGACACCCAATCTGCTTCAGTGTGAGATTAAGGAAGAAAGAAACACAGTCTTCATGATTAGTTCCAGAATCTGCAGGGAGATGCTGAGCTCTCCTCTCATAGAAGGGCTTTTGTGTGGTTGTGAGATGCTTTTTAAAGGCTTTGGCAACCTCCCATCACTACAAGAGATTCACTGCAAACATATGCATCGGATTAGTAAGTTATATTGTCCTTTACCTTCCCTCATCATGTCAGCAGTATCAAGTTCTGGAATTAATTTGATGTCCTCTTTCTTCATTCTAATTGTAATAAACCAATCCTTCACAGCTACTCAGGTCATATTTTGAGTGTAATATTTCTAACCCTTACCATTTGAAGCTTTGCTTTGTTGTTTGTTTTCGTTTGGGATGAGTTTTTTAACTCTGGTTTCTAGAGTCCTGTAGATTCCATTTCAAACCTAATTTGCCCCCAGGATAGGAGAGAAAAGTTGAAATTGAAAACTTCCAACAGCCCAAAGCAAATGACAGGAGTTGCACAATGGCTATTTCTCCATCTCATGATTTTTAGATCAATTTAGTAAAGCCTGTGATCTGCCTTTTGACTTGTGAATGCATAGGGCTGGTGCCTCTGCTTCAGTGCCTGTTGTGCGGAGGAGAGACGCTGTTCACATGCTGAAATGAGGGCACTTCTTAGGGAAGAAACCTTCCCTCATGACATAACTCTGTCATTGAGGTCAGGATGCTGCCCCCGTCCCATAAAGAAAGGATCAAGCACTGGGCGACAGCAGCTCCAGCAGAAAGAAGGGAGATGTTTTCGTCGAGGCTGTCAGTGCCCTGGGTTAGTGGTGGCCTTGGAAGTGCTGGGGAACGGTTGGACTGGATGGGCTTAAAGGGCTTTTCCAACCCGGTTGATTCTGTGATTTTCCATCAGTAATAAAAGGTAGAGTTTTGTTTATTAGTTTCCTCAGGAATTGCTCAGGGCGGACAGGAGTGTTCCCTTATCAGACAAGGACAGCTCATTTCTTCAATGCAGATGTTACCCTCACTGCATCAAGGATACCTTACTCCTGATTTACAGCTTTACAGAGCAGGAGCGAATCAGGGAATCAGGTTTATGACATCCTATCTTTCTCCTGAGGTTGTTTTTGACAAGTGAGGTCTTGTTACAACTCCGTGGGCACAAACCAGGGTCCTTCAGCACAAGCTGCTTATTTATCTGTCCCGGGGACACCCGCGTACTGCCAAGCCTCAGCTCTAAGCCAGTTCCCAATACACACACTGTACTGTGCAGCCCAGTACATATGCATAGCTGAAGCAAAATAAGTCTTTTCCTGCATTCTCTGCATGTATTGTGTATCTCTATTTCATACAGCTAGGGTAGAAGTGATTCCAAAAATGAAGGTGCTAAAAATATCCAGGCTTCAGAACTGAAATAGCACCCGCATGATGCAGGGTTTTTCACCTCTAGGTGTATGTCCTTCTTATCAAGAGATGTTAATAAGACTCTGAGCACAACCACATTACAAAGACAGGAGAAACACATCTCTTTTATAATACTGTATTTTCTAACAGCGTAAACACAGACTTCTGGCTAATAAGCATTGGAAGACATAGCACAAGGCTACCCCAGTGCTCACGTCTGTACAAAGCACTGAACCCAAAGGAATCCAGAAGACTCTGCCTCCCTTCTTGACTTTCCTAAATTAAATAAACAGCGTGCCCCTTCTGGAAAATGCACACCACGTTTCCAGCATTTAGTCATAATGAAAACCAGAAGGCCACAGTCTGACTGCTCCGGAGCATGTGTGTGCTGTGGAGGAAAGGAATAAGGGCCATTTCCTCTGTTTGTGCGTCTCTTGTGAGGGAGCTGAAGGCTCTGAAAAGTGGTGGGGTTGAGAGGTTGCAGGGTCCACATCCTGAGGTCCAGCCCTAATGCTTCAGCTCTGATGGACATCAGGGCCACAGGGAAGAAAAAACAGTGGAAAACACCAGCTTTCTTGTATGAGCAAAGCCTGATTATAAAAGCTGCGGGCTGGAGGAGTGGGAAGTGCCCCTCTCATCTCAGCGGTGTGTTGAACCAGGGTCCTCCAATGCACATTTTGGCCCAAGAAACGAGGGATCCAGAGGCGATGGGCATGATGGAGACAGCACTTGTCATAGCCGAGGAGCATGGGAGCACCCAGGGGAGTGCTGGCAGAGAGGGGAGCCCTGGGGTGCCATGGGCTTCCCCACCAACATCCTGCTTCCCCAGGTGCCTGGGGACCCCTGATGCCACCACCACCTCCACAGGCAGCAACGGGAATGGGGACCTCCTGCCCACAGGACGAAAAGGTGAGGAAGTGGTGATTATGGTCCACAGAGGTGTTTTTAAATAACTTTTCAGTTGGATATGAATATAACACACGCTTAGCTGATACATCTAAGAGTCAGCTGAAGGCACTGGAGACAGCCAAACACTTTTCTCTCTCTGTAAATACATCTGATTTCCCTCCATCTGTGCACGGCACTGCTGGATAAGAACAGCCACAAACTGTACTGACATGTCCTTTCCAAACAGTAATCAAATTTGCTTAATTTCTATTCACATCCTTTTTGGCTCCTCTTTCTGAAAGCATCCTGCTGAAAGCATCTTCTTTTGGAGACTGCTCATCTTGAAAGAGCAAATGCTGCAGAAACTCATAATGGGACTAATGTAGGGGTTTGTCACTGCAGATCTGCACAGACGAAGGGGTAGGCTGAGACAGAACAGTGCTGAAAAGGGCCCGCCAGGAGCTGGTACTTGGGTGTCTCTCTTTCACTGGGGGTCTGTGATGCAGAAGTCCACCTCCTGCCCCTGCAGTGAATAAACCCTGGGGTGACTGCATGGAAAAGGAAGAGGCTGAGCTGAACATCAGTAACTAACTCTTGCCTCTCGCCTCTCAGGTTCACTAACAGTCCTTCCAGGCTCCCAGCAACACCATTAAAGACTGGCAAGAGAGGTGGTTTGTGTGGAGGGAAGGATTTGTTACCTCCTCAGCATAAACTAAAGAGGGGACAGCACTAAATTACATCTGCAGTATGCTTGAGGGACAGGGAGGAGACATGGGAAGTCAGAGCTAAGGTGCTGTTGACAAGCAGAGCATGGAGAAAGGAAAACCCTCTGTCTTGCTGAACACCTTGCTCTGTTCTCTGAGTGTCTGCAGGAGAGAACACTGAACTCTTCAAGGAACAAGGGATGGGACAAGAGGAACCGGCCTCAAGCTGCACCAGGGCAGGTTTAGATGGAGCTGAGGAACAATTCCTGCCCCAGAGGGTGCTCAGGCATTGGAACAGGCTGCCCAGGGCAGGGCTGCAGTCACCGTCCCTGCGAGTGTTCACACCCCGTGGAGACGAGGCCTCAGTGCCATGGGGCAGTGGTGGCCTCGGCAGTGCTGGGGAACGGTTGGACTGGGTGAGCTTAAAGGGCTTTTCCAACCTGGTTGATTCCATGATTCTATGACTCTATGGAAGCAGGCAGGACTGCGGTTCACTTCCTAGGAAGCTCATCAAACCCGAACATTAGATTTAAAACCATCATAACAGGACTATTTAGGAAGCCACTGAAATAAAAAAGAACTCCAAGAGTTGTACCCAATGAAGCATGGCACAGGAATGAATGGTGTGAGGGGCGCATCCAGATCAGAACTCCAGATCACACTCTTTGAATAAGAGCTGTGGTTATTTTGCTAGCACAGAAATAGTTCTTGCAAAATATGCTCCTCATAGATAATTAGGACAATCCAGGCATTCACAGCCTATGAGGAAACTGGGAACTGCATTCTAAGTACAAATAAACACATAGCTCTGGTTTGACACTATGTGCTGGTGCAACATGCTCAGATTTGCATGCACTCAGGGTTGGATCCAGGTGCCGGTGGTTTTTAATGCTGCTTGATGTTAACGGGCACAGCAGATCCAGCTGTGTTCCCATTGATTTGCCCATCTGGGGCAATCACAAGGGATCTGTTGTTGTAGAGCCACACTTCCTGCAATGGATTAGGAATAAAGATCAGGCTGCTCTCAGGGTGGACAGCAGGGAATTCATTGCTGTGATTAAGGCTTATAACGGCAAATGAGAAAGATTTTGATCTCACCATTACCTCCTCTGCTTTTTCTGCCAGGTAACATTATCTCTTTGTCTCTTTATAACCGGGTAGCATTGTTTTCATCATAGGTAGACCTGCCTTAAAATGAGATTAATGATAACAGCTATATTTAGGAGGGTTATTTAAAAGGAAATCTTGAGAATTGGAGCCTTAGGATATAAGATATGGCCAAGCAAAAATCTGTTATTGCATATGGACAGAGGATTTTTGTAGTGAAAAGAAGGAAGGAAGATCTTCTACCAAGTCATCTGCAAACAGGCAAAGGGCAGAGCCTCAGTCAGGGTGCTTTTCCAGCACAGGCCAGCACCCACAGCACTGAACTAAGCAGACATACATTAGCAGGTGGATTTTACACAACCCTTTCCTGGTATTGTTCCCAACATTCGGTGCTGAACTGTGAAACTCCATCTGTGGTCACCAGCCCCAGATCATCCTGACAACCCATGGTCACCCCAGCATTGCCCTGGCACTGTCAGGAAAAGAACAACTTAAAGCAGCAAAAAAGACAGAGCTGATTTTAACCAGTGAAAGGACAAAATGAATCACTGAGACATGCAGTGTCCTGGGAAGCTGCTCTTAAGTATTTGTCTCTTCTGCAGGCAAGAAAATGGAGCTCTACAGACTTTGAAATCCCTTTTAGACAATAATGGGGAAACATTAGTTATTGCATGCATGAAAATGCAATTACAGAAATTGAATTGAACTGAATCCTGGCGGAAGGCTCTCTCTGCTATCACTGGCTGCAGCCATTAAAAACCATTGAAGTTTGGTCATTGAATTCGAAGAAATAAGGATTTCATCCTTAATTCTATTTTCCAAGTGAAATTATAGGGACTCGTGCCAAGCGTTTGGAAGCTAACAACAAAAGAATGTCAGTGGATTTAGTGGCGGTAGGAAGTAGATTAACAATGTATGAAGGAGCTACTGAAAATACGTGTGAATATTACCCAGATCTTCTAAAATGCCATTGTCAGGTCCTGTGCAGTGTATTGGTTATTCGGGCATGTATCAGGAAGTGTGGGTGAAAGGAAAGGAGTGTTTTAAAGTCTGAGCCTACTGCTTTTGTAGCAAGTGAATCTTTGTCTCTCATTTCTTTTGGAAGCAGGTTCTAGTCCTTTCCAGAGCAGCAAAGCAGAGCAGAGCGTGAGGTGAATCAGTGCCACAGTCTTGCTAAGGCAGGTTTTTAAATGAGAATGATTTCTGTGTGCCGAGTGCCTGCCAGGCACATCCCTTGTTCCTTGTGTATGGAGTTTATCACAGAATCTCCTTATCTCTGAAATTATTATTGATAAATAATATTAAGCCATATTTCATTCAACATTAAACTGATAGTTTTAATTGGTTCAAAAGAGGTTGGACATATTCCCAGGTGGAGGCTGCGGGACCAGGTTTGGTATCTTTGCTTTGCTTGCTCTTACCACGAGAATTTGCCCTTCTTTTCAAAGAGGTGATGAAGAGCTGCCTTTATTTATCCCCAAAAAAGATCCAAACTCAAGGGCTGCACCCAGCAGCCTTTCTCACACTGGATGTGCCTGACTTCCCCAGAGCTCCTTGGGCAAGGCAATGTGCCGGGATGGTGTCCGTATCAATCACAGCCAATTCCTCCTCATAAGGCAATGCTGGTGTGGTGCGAGCGATAAATAACAGGTGGTTAGTGCAAAGGAATCTGAGCACATAACAAAGTCAGGATAGGGTTAAAACATTGGGGTTTTGCCTGCAGCTGTCCATGATAAATATGCATAAGTTCATTTTTTGCTTAGTTATGAATTCCTCCACCCGTTTCCCTGCGAGTGCCAGACATTTTGTACTCTAATTATTACCAGGTCCTTTCCAAAGTCCATTTAAGTGAGACAAAAGAAGTTGTCACTGATCTCAGGGAACTGGGATCAAGCCATATGGAGCGGTTTCACTGCATATTTATATTACAGGTTCTCAAGTTTGACCTTACAAGAGCAAGGCATAGAGAGAAAAAAACACTGATTCTTTTTGCAAGGGACTTACATATTCTGTGTGCTTCTTATTTCCAAGAAGGTTTTAAAAATAAACCTGTGCTTCTGTTAAATTATTCCAACAGAAATCTTTGCATAACCAGTAAGTCAGTGGAGGGTTCAGAGCTGCAGCCCCAGCCAGCAGAGAAGAGGGGCTACAGGGATGCTGGAGAGGGACTCTTCATCAGGGACTGCAGCGATAGGACAAGGGGTGATGGGTTCAAACTGAAACAGGGCAAGTTCAGGTTAGATCTAAGGCAGAAGCTCTTCCTGTGAGGGTGCTGAGGCGCTGGCAGAGGGTGCCCAGAGAAGCTGTGGCTGCCCCATCCCTGGCAGTGTTCAAGGCCAGGTTGGACACAGGGGCTTGGAGCAAGCTGCTCCAGTGGAAGGTGTCCCTGCCTGTGGCAGGGGTTGGAACTGGGTGAGCTTTAAGGTCCATTCCAACCCAAACCAGTTTGGGATTCTATGATTCTATGGCTCCCATCTCAATTCAGACTTCAGACCTCCCCAGGTCAGCTTTCACACTCTCTGCAGAGCTGCTTCATCTGCAGCACATTGCCCATAAAGCAAGTGAAGCTTGGCTGCCACAGAAATGAGGACATTTCCTCCTTCAGACCACCACCTTGCTCCCTTCTGATGCTTGTTGCTTTCTACCTTCTCTTTAACTCTTATCTTACCAGTTTATGTCTGACAATTTTATAACTATTGCCTTTCTACCCAAGTAAGGCCAAAGGGTATCCTAGAGGCACAGCTGATCAGTGACTCCTCAGGCACAATAACAGCCCTCAGAAACAGAAACTAACCAGGAGAATATCTATAATCCATGGATGCTGCAGAAAACTCCATGTATAGGTGTCAATGTTTACCAAATAATGAACAACAGCAACAAAGGGAGTACCTAGAGGTAAGTTCCCACCATTCCACAACTCTGCAGATAACCAGATGTACAAAATATGAAGCGTTACCAGTTTCAAGTGAGTTCCAGGATTTGTTTTATAGATCTGGAACTGCATCACATAATATGCTATATATCACTTAATAATACATTTAATGAGGTAAGCCATCTTATTGTGCAACCTGGCCATCTTTAGACTCCATTTTCCCTTATAGTGGAACGATCAGTGAAGCAATTTGTTGAATGTAGCTACTCAGAATCATTCAGTCTCGTGCCTTATTTCATAACAGAGCCTCTAGTTAATCAACATCAGACTTATCTCCTTTTATTACTGTCTGGTATTTCCATTGGAGATGTTGGCAGGGCTTGAAACCGGGGCGGGAGAAATGTGGTTTGCATTTCAAAACTGAACCTGTGTTCACTGGCACATCTCTGCACCATTATTGCTGGTGAGTCCCTGGGGATGAAGATCCTCGTCAGCCAGGTTTCGGGAGGTGCATGGATATGACGAGGTGATGGTGTCCCAAGTGGCTAGTGTGCACAATACAATATGAAATCAGTCTTCCAGTCTTGGCAAGTAAATGGAAGAAGAGCTGGCCTAGGCTTTTTTCTTTAATGTGTCTTTAGTTGTAATTCAGATTTCTTTATTCCTACTTTCTACTTCCATTAGAAGAAGCTGACATTTTACAGGTAGTTTTCCTTTCTGCAATAGTGTAATTTGCATTAGTGCAGACGCACTTATATGACCTGTCAGTAGCAGTCAATGCTTTGGAGTCAGAAAAATCCCAAATCATCAGGAAGGTGATTTCCCCAAATCAGTTTGCTTTCTAAAGGCTGGAACAGGAAGCTTGAAACATCTACTCTGAATATCACATTAGTGATAAAAGCAGGCTGGGTTTGCCTGCTGCTGACCACTTTTCGAGCGATACTTTCGTGGTTATTTGAGTTAAGAGCAACAGGGCCCCTTTGATGCTTCAAGAGAAGAGAAGCTACATGGAGACCTCAAAGCAGCTTCCAGTGTCTGAAGGGGGCTACAAGGATGCTGGAGAGGGACTCTTCATCAGGGACTGCAGCGATAGGACAAGGGGTGATGGGTTCAAACTGAAAGAGGGCAAGTTCAGGTTAGATCTAAGGCAGAAGCTCTTCCCTGTGAGGGTGCTGAGGCGCTGGCACAGGGTGCCCAGAGAAGCTGTGGCTGCCCCATCCCTGGCAGTGTTCAAGGCCAGGTTGGACACAGGGGCTTGGAGCAAGCTGCTCCAGTGGAAGGTGTCCCTGCCTGTGGCAGGGGTTGGAGCTGGGTGAGCTTTAAGGTCCCTTCCAACCCAAACCAGTCTGGGATTCTATGATCCCATGCAGCACGGGGATGCCTCCACTGGATCTAGACACAGAGAAGCAGAGCGCCTCACTCAGGATGCCCCAGAGGAGGCTGAGGACAGCTCTTTGTGGTCCAGGTTAGTGCCTACTCAATTGATCCATGCCCTCTCTTGCTAAGTGCTGTTAACTCAACTCTAAGATCAGATCTATATCCTTGATAGATGAAAACAGCAGCTGTGCTGTGATTAGTTCCGCATAGAAACAATTTGCTGCATTTTCTGCTTCTGAAAACTGCTGCAGCTCTGTGGATGGCGAGTGATTTACTCAGCAGTTCTTTTGTGACAGATAGCACCACCTCAGAAAAAACTGTAAAGCCTGACTATAGATTTTTATTGCAATATATTGTGTTATAATGCAATGTATATAATAGAGTATACATTGCATTAAAATGCAATAGTCAATGCATTATGTATCTATCCTATCATTATTCTTGACAGAAACTCTTAATATTGTAAAATTGATGATGGAATTAGAAGTCTTCTCTGAAGTCCTGAAAAGATTAAATCCAATTACAAGAGAATTTCCGGTATGAGTTAAAAGCAACCTCCATATCCCCCAATGTGAGGAAAGCTCAAACCCCTCAGCTGAATGCAAACTGAGCCGCAAGAGGAGCAAAATACACACATTTATTAAAGCCTTCTGTAAGCTGGGTGCATCCTGTGAGTAGAAGTTGATTAGAAATCTGATTAGAACCAGTAAAAATTGCTAGCAAACACAACCTGTGTTTGGCCCCAATGCCTTCAACCCGCTCTGTTAAGGCAGAGAAATTTTAAGAGCCACCTTTCCCCTTTAAACTAAAATTCAACAGCAAAACATAAAAGAGAAACTTCCAGAGATGACTCTCCTGTGTGTTGGATAATGTGCTTCCCACTGGGATTGGCTGCAGCAGGACAGGCTGCACCCACTGCTGCTGGGAGTTAAAGAGGTTATTAGCGAGGCACAGGCAGAGATGTCTAACCAGGTGAACCTGTACAGCTCTGAGGCAACGCACAGCGACTGCCAGGACAAGATGAAAAGAGAGGTAAGGCTTCGCTTTGTGTTCTCCTTTGATGCACAAATACACGCACACAAGATTAAAGCTATGCTTTCAGTACAATCATACGGCTATGATACCTGATGCAAAATCGCACTTGGCTTTAGAGGCCTGGCCTGCCTCATAAACCTCATGTATGAGAAGTTAATGATTTATTTGGCTCTTTATCCAAGACAAAGCCTCATTTCTCAGAAGCATCAGCATTTGCTGTAAAGGGACTTGAAGTTTATGGGAAAAACATGCGTGGCAGAAGCATGCTGATTTTACCATAAGTGATCTGCCTCAGGAAAGAAGTTCTGCAAAGAAATAGCCCCTGTACTTAATACAAATACAAAGCGCTTATTCCTATTAAGCCTGAGCTTCTTCTGGTGAGATTATCTCAGGCACTAGATTTCACCAGAACCAGCCCTTAGTTAAGCATCGCTAATAATGTATTTTAAGTCTAAGATACATATGCAAAGAGAGATTAATTGAGGAAAAGAAGTCTGAATTTTGCAGCAAATTGTTTTCCTTGCAGATAAGCATCCAGAATGACTTCAGTGTAAGTGGACATCCGTAACAGAAGACTTCATGGGCACTGAGCAAGAATTTATCCTTGCTTTTCATCGGTAAGGAACTTAAGAACCTGGAACAGAACAAGCTACATAGTACTAACGGTAAGAAAACAAGTTCTGTTGTATCTAGTTATGGGTGTAACATTGCTGCAAGTGTGATGCTGATATGCTGGTAAGAAAAAGTATCTTTTCTAATGTAAGTCTTCTTTTATTCCTGTCTTCAGAGAGCTTGAAATCAATATAGTAACTTGGGGTAAATCTGGTTTAACAGTGCACTGGTACTTATTCCTCATCATTTTGCATCTGGTGTAGTCATTTTGAGATGTGCAGGGTCAGTGCAAACTGTTACAAAAATTAGAATCAGATTGTTCCAAATCCCTTTATGAAGGTGCGCAAAATGTAAGGCAGGAAACCGGAAAGGCACTCCCAGTGTCTTATGGATCTCCTACTGATGCTAGGCTGGGTTCTGGAGTTATTCAAGTGAATTCTTCAGATATGATTCTGTTTACCATTAATTCACAGTCAAAGATGAGATTTATGGACCTGAACTCATGAGTTCAACCATCTGCAGTCAAGTTTCTTTGAAGAAAAGATAAGTAGCTGTAAACAGGGGAAGACCCTCAATTAATCTACATGGGGGTTTTTAGGCATTTAGAATCATGGAATCCCAGCCTGGTTTGGGTCGGAAGGGACCTTAAAACTCATCCAGCTCCAACCCCTGCCACGGGCAGGGACACCTTCCACTGGAGCAGCTTGCTCCAAGCCGCTGTGTCCAACCTGGCCTTGAACACTGCCAGGGATGGGGCAGCCACAGCTTCTCTGGGCACCCTGTGCCAGCGCCTCAGCACCCTCACAGGGAAGAGCTTCTGCCTTAGATCTAACCTGAACTTGCCCTGGTTCAGTCTGAACCCATCACCCCTTGTCCTATCGCTGCAGTCCCTGATGAAGAGTCCCTCTCCAGCATCCTTGTAGCCCCCTTCAGACACTGGAAGCTGCTCTGAGGTCTCCACGCAGCTTCTCTTCTCCAGGCTGAACAGCCCCAATGTTCTCAGCCTGGCTCCATACAGGAGGTGCTGCAGCCCCTGAGCATCCTCGTGGCCTCCTCTGGACTTGCTCCAGCAGCTCCATGTCCTTCTTATGCTGAGGGCACCCGCACTGCACACAGTGCCGCAAGCAGGGTCATGAATTCACTAGAACTCACACAGCAGAGTCTGCTCTGGGCATTTTGCTGGACAGAATATGCACAAAAATGCTTTCAAATAAATGCAGCTGGTCCTAATCCCGTGATAATTCAATCTGCTAATGCATCCTGAGCTTCAGCATGAACCAAGCCAGCTGTGAAGTGTTAGCTACATTAGAGAACACCAACCTAGCTCCTGAGCAGACCCAAGCCAATCACTATGACTTGCTTTCTTTGATCTTTGTATTTTCTGGAATAATGGCAAGAAACCAAACGAAAGTCACCACAAAATCAATCCAAGCCATGATGCAGGCTTAATCCTACCAGGAGCTCTTTTTGATGAGGGGCTTCATTATTGGTAGAGTTTCTCTGCTCGCCACATGCATTCCAGTGGTGATTCAAATTCTTTTGCCAAAATGAACTTAGAGGATAAACTGTACCTGCAATCCTAGAGCAAGCAGTAGGGGAACTAAAAAGGAAAGCTGAATTTTATATTAAAAGGTATATATGGTCCCCCTTACTTTTCTTTTCGGATGAAATCCTGACCAACATTGCTTAAATAACCAGTATAAACAATACAAAAACAGAACACAGGAAGAATGCTGAGAAAAAATAAACCACAGCCAATTCCAAGTGCACCAAAAGCTTTTTATGCACATCGTATGTTCATGTTACATTCAAACTGTGCTTCCTGCAGCCCCTCACATCCCAGCTATGATGTGGTTTCAGTAACATTTACAGGTAACAGCTTGTACTTAAAAAGAAGAAAAAAAGCAAACAAGGTTGTTTTAATAAAAGCAAATGACTTTGCATGACAGATACCATAGTTTTGGTGCAAGTCCCTTTATGCATCATGCAGTTTTCCTCCGTTTGTGAGATGCATATTCCTCAGTCAGGATTTTCACTATCCCATGTTTATTTGACAGCCAGTTGAGCAGGAATGGCCATAGAACACTGCTGCTGGAGTAGGATGGAGTTCTGGTTTTGCTCTGTGCAACTGGCCATGCATTGGACAGATGAACAGAGCAAGAAACTGGTACCTGCCCACCAGCTCCTCCATGGACCTAGTGGAAAGGCAGCAGCGCTCGAAATGCCCCGAGTCCTTTTCTTGGCTATGTTCGGGGATGATTCAAATGCAGCTTTTCACTTGCTGCCCAAATTACAGAGCATGTTTTCAGCAGTATGAGCAACCCCTCTCCAGCATCCTCGTAGCCCCCTTCAGACACTGGAAGCTGCTCTGAGGTCTCCACGCAGCTTCTCTTCTCCAGGCTGAACAGCCCCAATGTTCTCAGCCTGTCTTTGTATGGGAGGTGCTGCAGGCCCTGAGCATCCTTGTGGCCTCCTCTGGACTTGCTCCAACAGCCCCATGCCCTTCTTATGTTGAATGACTGCTTTCTGTGAGATATGGGCCTTCCTGTGACAGAGACAGCTGAACCCTGTCACGCTTTTCTCCTGATGTGAGGGGGAATTGGTTTTGTGTAGGATCAGACCAGGGTTTCAGTGTTTAAATACAGTCATGGAAGTAAAATTCCAGGGCAAGCTCTCACTTCCCCAGGTCTTTATTTAAGAACTATCATTTACTCATTTGACCCGAGACATTTCCCTTTACTTCTGCTGCCTATCTCAGGGTGGGTTGTTTTTACATTAATTCCCATTCGGGCCAAGAGGAAGGTTGTTCATTTCTGCTGGGAAGCAAAGGCGGCAGGTGAAGAGGGGAAATGATGCATTCATTCTGGTATACTATGCATTTGTTAGAGTAAATTTTAATTGGGCGACTTGCATAAATGGAATGTAAATGTGCTTTAAAAGCCAAAGTTCAACTCCTGATGTCATTAATTAGGAACTATCATGAATGAGTGTAGGGTAGGTAAAGGAAATGAAACCAAATGTGCTTTATTAACTAGTTCTTCAGGCACAGGTAAATCCATTTGAAGATGAGTTCATCCACCCCAGCTACACACTGCATACCTTACAGCCTTATTATGCACAGGGTAATAATCTACTGCTTTTGACTGCAGAAAATCTAACTCCCCTGGTTACATCCCTTAGGGACCAACGTCCAGGAGTCATGGTGAAAGATGGGTTTGCAGCTTCATCTTGGAGTCCTTACGGATTTGGTCCAAAGAAAGATGAACTGTCACATCTCCCATTACACTATCTGCCTGAATGACTTTGAATTATAGGCTGA
Source organism: Psittacula echo (assembly GCF_963264785.1). Classification (NCBI taxonomy): domain Eukaryota; kingdom Metazoa; phylum Chordata; class Aves; order Psittaciformes; family Psittacidae; genus Psittacula; species Psittacula echo. The sequence goes on along the minus strand of NC_137738.1, from coordinate 526,332 downwards.
GACAGAAGTTTTGATGACCATTAAGAAATGATTTTGATTTTCTTTATGACTTGTGGTGGTCCTGGTGTTAGCAATTCACACAGACACAGTCAGGTCTCTCATTACGTTTGCACATTTCTGTATAACCCATCCTGCAAACGCAGCTAAAGGTGTAAGTGTGTTCAAGAGCCTGGCAGAAGCCTCTTTCCTTAGATCTACATTTTCTCATGCAGTAGTAAAGTAAATGTCTGATATTGCAGACATGGAAGATAGCAAAGCCTAAAAGCTCAGATGTGCGCTGAGCGTACAGAGAGCAGCCTTGCCCTCCATCCAAGTTATCTATATATATATAGGTACTATTGCAGGATTAGTATTTTTTAATGGGCATAGAGTTTCATAGAATCACAGAATCAGCCAGGTTGGAAAAGCCCTTTCAGCTCATCCAGTCCAAGCACTGACCAGCACTGCCAAGGCCACCACTAACCCATGGCACTGAGGGCCTCAGCTACACAGTGTGTGAGCACTTCCAGGGACTGTTATTCCAGGGTTTCTTTCCATTTTCATTCTTCAGTCTCTGGTCCTACAATAACACCCTCGTTGGTGTTCCCAGTCCGTAAAACGGAGGATGGTCACTGTGCTGCTCATTGCATTTGTGTGCTAACATTATCCTTTCTCAAGGGCACATGGCACACCTGCCCTGCTAGCTAATAACCATTCAATACATGGTGGTCACAGATTAAAAGTGTAGAAATGGAAATGGAAAAGAATCCCCAACTCACAGAGGGGAAAAGACCAAACATGAGAGCAATTTATGACAGAGCATGGCAGAGCTGAAAGACAAGAGAATATTCCTTAAACAGCGCAGAACAGGACAAAAGAAAAACAAAACCTCCTAAACCACATCTGTTCATTCTTATATGGGGACGGCTGCAGATTCCCAGCCTGTTTTAAAATCAACACTTCCCAGCAAGAAGCTATACAGTAATGGATCACTTCTCTGCAGGCACTTCCTTCCCCTGACAAATGGTTCGAGCGCAGTAATAGCTTAACCAGAACTGCACAGAGGGTGACCGGCACTGATGGAGGATAAATACACTCACTGATGTGAATGTGTGTATTTACAGACACATACACATGCACGCAGGCTATTGTGTGGACCAGCTCCTTAGTGTGGATAATGATCTGTATAAAATGCAAAGCTACAGGAGATGCTTTAATAGTCAGGGGGAAAAAAGAATAGGAATTCCACATCATGCTCGTTTCTTCTGTCCCCAAGGGATGTCTCCATAAGCTCATCAGCCTAAACATCAGCTCCTCTTCCAGCAGTTGTACCTCTTCCTAGTTAGCACCCCTAGTTAAGCACATGAGCCTGCTAGCTTTACCTCCTCCTAGTTTTCCTAAGCAAGGAGAACAGCAAAGGAACTGCTCCAGAGCTCATCATAGTGCTCCCGAGTACAAGCTGAAGCACATTTTTCCCTGAGGCAGAGAATAATCTGCACCCTAATGTAAATGGCTGATACAAAGCCAATGCACTGATTTCTGCCTCAGCTAAATCCTTAACTTAGCACTTATGTCAGACATTAGATTTTTATAGGGCTTGGGCCAAGGTCTGAATTTCATCAGGAGCTCACTCATTTGAGAAGACAACTCAGTGTGCTCTGTGGGGTGACAAACCAGAGCACTTACCCATTGGAGAGATGTGAAGGAAGATTCTGGTTTTCCAGCTTTCTGGAATTTCACATTTCCTCATTTAATAGAAGTTTGATACAAACAAAAGTTTCAGAGTGAAACTGTGATCTCATTCCCTAGTTCCAAAGCTGAGCCTTTCCCCTCAGGTGAAAAGCACCCAGAATATTGTGCACACAGGGCTTCAGCAATCTCTGCCAATCCTGGCAACGTTGAAATGCTTGGGAATCACACTGAATCTGCTCAGTCCTCACCAGGGCTGGGGAATGAATTAGCACTAGAGATCTGCTGCTTTTCTCCTACTCCATAGTCACATTTCTGGGAGACTGCCATTTTCCAAAGACACCAATGCAACGATGTGAGATCTAGCTTACGTTAATGGGGCTTGTAGGTTCTGTCCTGAACCAAAATGTGCATTTCATGAGACCCGCAGGAAATGAAGCAGCTCTCCCTGAAAGTGTCATTAATGGCTCAGAATTGCCATTTTGGGATACTCAGTACAAAGCTGCAACCTGGAAGCTTGATTTTTCAGGAGGTAGGTGCTCAGCACTTCCTTAAAATAGAATCATAGAATCCCAGACTGGTTTGGGTTGGAAAGGACCTTAAAGCTCACCCAGTTCCAACCCCTGCCATGGGCAGGGACACCTTCCACTGGAGCAGCTTGCTCCAAGCCCCTGTGTCCAACCTGGCCTTGAACACTGCCAGGGATGGGGCAGCCACAGCTTCTCTGGGCACCCTGGGCCAGCGCCTCAGCACCCTCACAGGGAAGAGCTTCTGCCTTAGATCTAACCTGAACTTGCCCTCTTTCAGTTTGAACCCATCACCCCTTGTCCTGTCGCTGCAGTCCCTGATGAAGAGTCCCTCTCCAGCATCCTTGTAGCCCCCTTCAGACACTGGAAGCTGCTCTGAGGTCTCCCCGCAGCTTCTCTTCTCCAGGCTGAACAGCCCCAATGTTCTCAGCCTGGCTCCATACGGGAGGTGCTGCGGCCCCTGAGCATCCTATGTTATATGACAATGGAGTAAGACCAGGAGATACTTAGGTATGCCTTAACCTCAGACCATTGTGAGTAATTTACAGACCCTGGGTGAAGCAAGTACACACTAACACCAAGAAGACTGGGTTGTAACCTGTATTATACTGTAGCAGCTAAGCAACTTTATCAAAACGAATGAGAACAGACACAGCAGTTAACAAACTCAGCCCATTTTAAAACCTCTGTTATATTTTAACTAAACACATAATTAAAAGCTTTAATGGAAGCTCTCTAGTTCTCCTCAAGTCCCCAGGCAAGACTCCAGTCCATTCAGTGTTACAGGTGCTGATTTATGCCCTTGGGTAATTTAAAGGGACTGAACCTTAGGCTGCTTCTGTGGGGAGGCAAAATCCCAGCTCACAAAGAAAAACTCCAGATCCTCTGTGTTGGAGGAAAGAGGAGTCTTACTGATTTATATACTCTATACATCAGGAAGGAGTAATTTAATCTTCCTCTAACTCAGGTATCAATTTTCTTCCCTTACATCAGTGACCTCTGGGAACTTCTTATAACTCAAGCCTCACTTGGGAGAGTTAACAATATCCGACACCTTGTGGTGAGCCAAAACAGCTGTTCTTCTGCCAAACATGGCACCATAAGGAACCCCACCTATCTGCAAAGGAACATCATCTCAAAGGAGCACAGGGAGTGATCCTGCCCTGACTGTGCCATCAGCAGCAGCTGTGGAGCACAGCTGGGTATAAAGAGCATCACATCTTCACCACTTCCAGGTATGTCAGTGGGAGCAGGATTGGATTTGTGGCTGCCTGGCTGCTCCTCACCGTGTGTCTGGGCTTGTGCTGCTCACCCTGAAGAGGGGCACCAGTGAAATTGCAAAGGGAGATTTCCTGCAGCTCTTTCCACTTTGGTGCAGGAAACTAGACAGCACTGTAAGTAACAGGCGATGAGCTCTGTGGGGAGCGCGTTCCCCTTTCTATCAGGTAAGGTGAAGTGGCTCACAGGTTCAGACTATCAGCTACATGTACAAGAATCTCAGCAACTGTGTTTTCAGTTGTTCATCTTTCTTCTGTTTTCTCAGTGGAAAATTGCTTAAATATAACTTACATTCAAGCCACCAGAAAGCTATAAACAGCTCCTAGTCTGAAGCTTCCCAAACTCTGTCAATTAAAAATCCAACCAAACTAAACAAATTAAGATATTCCTACAAAAGGTACTGTGCAACAACCTGCAGCCCAAGGAAAATGTGCCAGAGAAATGAAACGATGGGGGAAAACCAGCCTATTTCCTTTGAGGGCTGGGTAAAAGTCACTGGAATGTGTGTAGCCTGCATTGTGTATTTCAGGGTGACCTCTTCCTGTGGTTCATGTTTTCCATAGCATCCCTCTAGGAAGAAGGAGACTTCAAGTGTACCTCCAGGCCCTGAGCTAAAGGCTATGCCAGTGTTGTCCGGTGACACTCACTGCAGCTGAGGCACCAGCTCATTGCTGACCAGCTACTCTGAGAAGCTCAGTTCTGCTGACCCCAGCACTGGTCTGATCGCCTCCTGCATCAGTGGGACTTGCAAAGGAAGGCTGGAGACAAGAATTTGGGTTTCCTAATTGTCTATCTGCCAGACTGTTGTGAAATGGTCTTTATTTACCGTCGATATGTGCAATAAAGTGCTGGATGTTGAGCTGGTATGAAATTTGAGGTGAGATGTTCTAAATTGACCCCAGTCATGAATAACGTGATCTCTCTTTAGCATCTCTTAAAGGACACCACTGCTGAGCTTGTTTAAATCTTGTAACAATTCTCTTGTTCATGTCTTTGAATTGTCAACCAAGCAACAGAAGTTAAACCCCTTAAAGCACTACCCAGCTCCTCTCCCCTGCAAGTTAAGCACGAGGTACTACACCAGAGGTAAGAAATCAGCTTGTCCTTGGGGTTTGCACCTGGAGCAACCAAATAGTTTACCATTCCCCAGGCTGCATTAAGTACTTTGCCAATACCTGTGTGAAACATACATGAACAGGAGTATGTTTTTGCTTTAATTGTAAGCTGTTCTGCTTGGCAGCCAAGTGAAATTGCTAGAGATGATCTATACATGCCCATATATGTATTTACTCCAGATTTATTCGTGTTAAAACTCTGCTTGTGTAATGCCTATACCACAATTATGTCTGTTCTATGCACTGTAAGCACAACCAATAAATAAACATGCCAGTCAAAACCCCACCTCAACTCAGGCAGCAATGGGATCTTGGCTTAGACTGAAGAAGTTAACATTATAATTTAAGAGCTGGAGTTTGCTGTACTTTAAGTTCTGCCCCATCCCTGGAGACATTCCAGGCCAGGCTGGATGTGGTTCTGAGCAACCTGATCTGTGTGAAGATGTCCCTGCTCATTGCAAGGGGCTGGAACTAGATGAGATCTGAAGGTCCCTTCCAACCCAAACGATTCTGTGATTATGGAGAACAAGCTTTCTTTGCACCTCTCTAACTTTTTATGTACTTCTATGCAAGCTCTGCACCATCCAGGTAATTGAAGGTGATTATTCATTCACGCCCCTCACTGATTTCAGAAGGAATTAAACATCTACCTAAGGATCCCTGCTGTCCTCTTCACCTCTGTGCCTCGGTTCCCAGCCTATGGAATAGAGGTGAAACTTCTTTAGGTACAACCCTAAGGATGTTTGCAGTAACTCAGCCACTGTGTCTGAAGGATGGTCCTGCCCAAGGCAGCAGCTGGGCACGCTTTCTCTTTGGTTGGTTAGGTAGGGTTTGTGCTGTTAGGTTAAACAAGCAACCTAGCACCCAAATCCTACCCAAAGAACTTACACACAGCTCTGCTGCAGGGGGGAAGGAGCCAGGCTCTGAAGGAAACTGCCTGCAGGCTCTGAATTCCCAGGGTACTTTTCCTAGCTAGAGGAGATTCCTCTCTGTACTCCCAACGCTCTAAGCATCCTGAAAACCTGGCCTGAGGCAAGGAATAAATGGGGGTGGAGAGGTGGGACCGGAGCTGTTGTGCCACCTTCTTGCTTTCCTCTGTAAAATGAATCCCTTCAAATGGAATTTTGACTGAACTAATTGCAACACTCATTTGCCCACAGCTACAAGGCTCTGGAAGTAGCTTATATAGAGCCCTTCCACAGCAACAGAGCCCAGGGTCAGGTAGGAAGCTTGCTAGTAATTAGGGCTAATGGTGCCCCATTTACAGCAGACCCACTGAAAGGCGTCTTTCGGTAAGGACGCAGGAGGGCGGGTTATTGATGTAGTTTGCAGGCAGCCGCACTCACACACATGGCAGTGGCCGCTGCTTAGGAAAACCTGACGGAGATTAGGTTTTGATTAAAGATTTCAAGGTGTTTTCCTCCCATGCGATCAAGCAGAACCCTCTTGGGTTTATTTTCTATTGCACAGCAGCAAGGGAATAATGCTTTCACTTGGGTAGAGGGGAGGTGCTGGGAAATATATGCTGGTACCACGCTGCATTACTCCCCAGCCCGGGAGGGCCTTGCTCATAAGGAGCCGATCCATTTCTCTGTCTGATGGTAGCATTACAGTGCTGCCAGCAGTAGGAAAACACTTATAGCAAAACAGGATGTTGCAATGGGTACGCAGCTCTTCCTGACCAAGAAGAAAACGATTCATCAGACCACTCGATGTTACTTAACATAGGAAAACCTCGTGGCTACGCGACCAGATCCGTAGCTTCTGCTCCAAGTTGCTGTCTTCCCACGGCTGGGAGTCAGAGCCATGGGGAGCGCGGCTGGCGGTGCGGGGAGATGTAACCTGAGGTTACAGTGAAAGACGAAGAAAAGCTTCCCCAAACTCGGCTGACCGGACAGACTCACCTAAAACCCATTCTGTTTCAGCGGCTCATGTCAGACCGCGCAGCCACCCCCCCGCCGGCTGCCGGACGGGATAAGCGGGACGTTACCCCCGAAGGGCTCGTACCGCAGGAGCTGCGCGGGCCACGGCCCCGGCTGCGGGACCCCGCGCCGCCCGCAGGGGAAGCGGCGGCTGCCAGCGCGGGCGGAGTCGGAAGCACGACAGCACCAGCACGGGGCGTTGGGGCGGCGCTGCCGGCGGCGGGAGGAGCTCGGCGCTGGCTGCCGCGCTGGGGTCGCGGCGCAGGGACGGAGCCGGGCAGCGCCGCCGCCGGCCCCGCAGCAGCGGCAGCAGGAGGAGGAGGAGGAGCCGCTGCCGCGGGCAGCTCATGAGCCCCGGGCCGCGGAGCCGCCGCTGCTGTCCGCCGCCGCTCCGCGGGTGAATGAACCTGTCCCGGCCGGCAGCGGCGGCTTCGATTCGGGCTGCGGCACCGGCCTGGCCGCGCGCGGAAGATGGACGGTTTCGCCGGGAGTTTGGGTGAGCAGCGGGAAGCGGGAGGGCGGGACGGGACGGGATGGGGCAGGCGGCCGCGCACCTGCGCCGAGCCGCGGGGGATGCGCGGGGCCCGGCCCGCGGGCCGCGGAGGGGAAGGGGAACGAGAAGGGAGGGAGGGCGATGCCATCGCGAAATCTGCTCAGCTTCAAACCATCTGTTGCGAGCGCTCCGGCTGCACTTGCCTCCTTTGTTCTTCCCTCGCCTGGGCTGGCGCTGCCCCGGGGTTCGTGCGGTTTGGGTTAAGTTGTGATTGTTCCTTCGTTACTGTTTGTTTTCGGTGCGATTGTTTTATTCGCCCCCCGCATCCCCGTTTTGCTCGGAGTTGGGAGCGGTGGCAGCGGCCGCGGAGGAGGCGGCAGAGTCCTGTGTTGCCCGAGGAGCCCCCCTGGTTCCTTGGGTGTCGGGGTCTGCTGCTGTGCTCGGGAGTACTCGGTGCCTTCTCCCGGTATTCCCAGAGAGCGGCCAGGCTGCGTTCTCTTCGGTTCTGTGGAGGCTGCGGCAGGTTGGCATCGGCTTCTGTAGAGGGAAAAGTAGCCCGCTTTGTGGATGGTGCGGAGGGCAGATTGCGCCTCGTGTGAAGCCGTCCTGATTGAAAGTGTGAGCTAAAAACGTTTCCGAATGCCAGGGTTAGAAAGCGTGGACGTTCCTGGGTGTTTCGTGTAAAGTTCCAAGGGCACCGTGGGGCAGAGTGTTTGCTCTGTGGTGACATTACATGTAGTCCTACCTGCTTGTGCTCTGCTGCGCCTTCTCTTTGCTTTCAGCACCTGGTGCAGGCGTTTGGCAGTCGATCTCCCTCCACCTCTTGTGGAGGAATAAATCTGTGCCTCCCCAAATCAGATTAATTTGTTTTTACAGCGCTCCTGTGAGAGCTGCAATAATAGCGAACAGGTCTCCGTTTTCTGGAAAAACTGACTCATTTAAACCCTCCTGAGTGTGTCTCGAACCTTTCAGGTTTGGAAACGTCAGCTCCTGCATTGTGGGCACCGGTCCAGACCAAACTGGTGCACCGTAATTAAGAGTACACGTTGGTAGGCTGGCTCTTTGCCTGATGCCCTCTCCTCGCTCAAGTAACTGCAGTGGTCGTTTTATATCCGAGGAGGATCAAAAAGCGACCCGCGGAGGAATGGTGCGGGTGCTGTTCCCGGTTTCCAGAGGGGACGTTGTGCCTGTGGGTGACACATGGAAATGATGCAGATGTGTCCGGTTAATATTTATGAGCCTCGTTACCCAGCGGTGGAGCTGATCACCATATCAAAAGGCACCGGTATCGCTATAACTCATGGAGTATTGGCCCCGCTGAGGTTGGTAGTTAGAAATAACCGTTTTCTGTTGGAAACAGAACCCCCCCACCGCCAGTTGTTTTGCAGCACTAAACCATGGTTTTCCTGGAGGTTGGATGCAGGCTGGCTGGGTGGCTGGAGGGGCGATGGGCTCCTCAGAGCAGCCCTCTTAAGGGGGGCTCCATCTGCACCTTTGTTTGTTTCACTGTTTGGTCAGGAAGGCGCTGTGATTTTATTAGGATTTAACGAGGATTAAACTCAGCTCAGTGTTTACAACTGTGTATGATGATCTACGCTGTCAGTTGCCCTTTGATTTTGCTGTTGTGGCGAGCAGGGTGGTTGGATGTGGGCTGAGGAGAGGCCATTCCCAGAACCCTTAGTTTAAAGTGTAAAACTTTGTGTGGCTGCCTTGTTTTCAGGTTTGGATCATGCTACTTAGCCCTCTCCTGTCATTCTAATCCCTTGTTGCTTGCTGTAGCTGCTAACAAGCATGTAGTGTACGCAAAGATGTGTGAATTGTTCCGAGATGGGGTTTTCTTTAACATCTCTAATTAAAATCTAATGGCCTGAGTTTAATCAGCTGCCTGCTAAATGGCTTTTAGGAAGGCCATAAATTAATGTAGTTTTGACTGAAACATAAAAATTAATTAAGAATTATTGGTGGCAGAACTGTGCTATCGATGTATGTGCGTGCTCAAGCAGTCAAGCGAGCTTATTAGAGAGCAAGTTGTCCTTTTAATGCCTCCTCCTGTCATTATCTGGAAGGCAAACTGTTATTACACATTGTGCCCTGCAGCACAGGCAGAAATACCTCCTTACGTGTCTCGCAGTTGAAAACACACAGCTGTTTTCTTTTGGCTTCCACATGGCAGTTTTTATGAGAATAAACAGATGAAAGAAACCATTTTAGATGTAATTTAGAAAATGGGTTTGGTTATTGGTTTAGTAAATGCTTATGTAGTGCTCGACTTAAGAGTGTACAGTTACTGTGTACAGTAAAGAGAAATAATATATGTGTTCTGAGTTAGCTGAAATACGTATTGATTCTCTCTCTTGATAAAACACTGAGTTATTCCACATTTGCTTGGGCTTCAGTACCTTTTGAATATCACCAGCAACAAAGTGGTTATCGAATCCCATTTATTGTCTCAAATAGGACACTCACACTGTACACTTGAGCACTTCCAACGTGTCAGAGGGCTCAGTGGATTTTGGCCATCCACTTTTTCAGCTGCATCCCTTGCAGTGCAGGAATGTGCTTCTGAGTGGGAATAAGAAGCCCACAAACTATAGGGACTGTAGTGATAGGACAAGGGGTAAGGGGTTCAAACTTAAACAGAGGAAGTTTAGATTGGATCTAAGGAAGAAATTCTTTACTGTGAGGGTGGTGAGGCACTGGAATGGGTTGCCCAGGGAGGTTGTGAATGCTCCATCCCTGGCGGTGTTCAAGGCCAGGTTGGACAGAGCCTTGGGTGGCATGGTTTAGTGTGAGGTGTCCCTGCCCATGGCAGGGGAGTTGGAACTGGATGATTTTAAGGTCCTTTCCAGCTCTAATGATCCTATGGACTTGGTGTGAGGGCTGGGCCCCTGCTTTGTGCCCTCACCGAGACAAGAGCACAGCATGGGTGTCTGCTCCAGCTCAGACAAGTTCTCTCTTAGGGTCCCACTCAAAGCAGCCCACAGATGGTGTCTTTAGGGGAAAGCACTGTTAATGCAAGCAGAGAGTTCTGCCAAAAAAAGAAAAGGCAAACAAAGCAGAAAGCCCATGTGGGAAATAGGGCTGTGAGGGTCGCCCTGCTTTAGCCCCCTCTCCTCTCCGTGTATCTCTTCCATCCTCACACTGGTGCCTGTGAGCCCATAAAGAACTGGTCCAGAGGTGCCCATCAGGGAGCTGTAGAAGACTGTCAGTTTTCTGGCCATCAGTAACTTTGATTTTTGTGTATCACTGCGGATTATGTTCATTTACAGCCCTGGCTGTGTTGTCAAGTTTCTGCTTAGACTGGCTGGTTAGAGGGTTGGAGGAGCAGGATGTGTGATGGGAGCGCTGAGGGTGCATGGGACGTGGTGGCACTGTGAGTAGTTGGCAGCTCTTAGGCTGGCTGTGCTGTATTGTGCAGCATGGAAGATGATACCTTTTGGGGGCCCAAAATATACCTTTCTGGTGCAGCTGATGTGCACCTTCAGCTCAAAGGTGTCTCGATGCTATCTTAATGTGAAGCATTTGTCACTCTGTCACTTGTCTGTGGCACCTCTTAAGCTGTTCATTTTTCTTGCTTTCTGTGAGGTTAATTGGCTGAGGTACAGGTCTGTTAGACTTGGGTTCATGAAGAGTAAGCCTGGGGCTGGTGACAGATGCTCTTTGGTGGACAGTTTTCCATTGCTTGTAGCTGTCTCATTGTTTTCCCTTCCGAGACAGCTTCTGCTAATGGAGCTCTGTAACAGTAACTCATTGTAAAGAAAGATGCGGAAGCGTTCATTGCACTGTGTTAGACAAATCACTACAGCTGGTTGTGTGCTTGTCACCAGCGAATGATAACAACGTGGTGTAAAGCGTTTCAACAGCATCTCCCCAGTGATGAGGTCTGGGGAGGAGGAAGAGTAACTCATGAAAATAAAGGAAGTTGTCTTGAATTCAGGGTCCTGGAGCTTAGAGACAGTCTGTACGCAGAAGTGCTCCATGACTGGCAGTATTTCCACAGAGAAATTAAACCCAACCTTTTGGAAGGCTCAGTCAGGGGTTTTTCTTTAAAGAGTAGTTGAGCTCATGCATTTTTGTAGAGAAACAGAAGGCGAAGGAGAGGTGTTCTGACCAAGTGGAGACCAGCTTTTGCTCTGCTGTTGATGTTGCAGGGAGAACAGGGAAAATAACAAGGTTCATTTTATGTAGTGTCTATATATTGTTCTGTCATTGTATATGTAAGCTACTAACTGCTGTATATGTACTAACTACGTACTGGAGGGGTGGCATGTAGGTCGGTTCCTAATTTCCCCCCCTGCCATTTCTTCTACTGGGTTTTGTATGAAAGCTGTTGGAACACATTCCTGTCTCACAGGTCGGTCGGGTCTGCCTGGGGTGGCTGCGGCAGTGGCGAATGTGCTGCTCCTCTGCACTGGAAGAGCCACCAGCATGTCTGGAACCCATGGCTTTGCTAGAACCCAGTAAGTGCCGTGAGGCAGGTAATGCTGAGAGCTCGGGCAGAGAGCCCTTGAGCTCGGAGCCTGGGGAGCGTGTGTGCATCATGATTCATCTCTGGCTGGGTTCAGTACTGAGCAGAAGGAGTGTGTGGAATGAGTGGTGGTGACAACTTGGGGAGGTTTTGCTTTATTTGGGCTAGGACATGAAGTTTGATGGTTGCCCATCTAAACTGTGCAAGCGGCCGGGGTGCTGCAGTGCAATTGCTCACAGCTACAGGAGTTCACCTTCCTTCCCAGTGCTCTGCCCCTGGGATTGCTGTGTGCTGTTGTCAGTGTGATGCTGAAGAGCTTTGGCAGGACATCAGTCTGTCCTGCCTGAGGAGGATGGCCTCAGATGTGCCCGTGGAGATCAACTAGAGCAGTGAGAACAGGCTGTTTGCTTTAGGAACCCGGTGGTGGCCCACCTTTTCCTGAAAGGGTCTCTAGTCGATGGGCAGCGAGGGGGAGCGTTTTGCTCTGTAGGCAGCTGGGAAGCAAAGGATGGTGTGTTTAAAGAACGGTCCTTTCTCTGCACAGAGCAGTCGCCGATATTTGGCCTGGTTGTGAGGAACACACTGGCTTTTAAAAACGAAAGAACAAACAGAATCCCAAACACAGGAGTCTCCATTAGAAAGACTCCTCTCTCCTTCAGAAGGGCTTTTAACGCCTGGGATGCTGGGAAGAATTTTTGGCCTCACCGTGTTTTTCATACTCTTTAACTGAATCACTTTTGATATGAGGGCTGTAGTTACCTGACAGGATTTTCTCTTGCCTGAAGAACCTGGTCTGGAAGGATATTTATGTGGTTTTCTATGCTTTATATCATGCAGGGTGTAAAGATACAATCAAAGGAAAAGGTTGGTCAAGAACAGTGCTCTTACGAGCATTATATTGGTGATTGTGCAGTTAATAACAACTCACTAAACAGGGAAATCTGCAAATCACTCCTTGCTCTTCAGAGTAGCTGCTTCCCTTCTTCGTGTTGTTTCTATGAGGTATGGAGGTTTATTTTCCCCTTCTCTCTTTAGGCCCTTGCTAAATATAATTTTTATGAATGCAATTTTAAGGCCAAGACCGTAGTTCCCGTTTTACTTGCACATAATGTAATAGGAAGGGGGTTAGAGGGTGATTAATTTTCTAAGAACATGGCATGTAGGATGGCAGCGCAAGTGTCTCTGTGCTTGCTGGTGTTGGGCATTTCTAACAGGACATTCTTCTGTTTAAAGAGATGAGAATCACCCAATAAACAACTTTGAATCAGCTTTACTCACGGCAGGAAATCTTACTTGCGAGTTACTTGCGATGCAGGATTCTGGGTTGCTAGGCTTGTCTTTCGTTGGGCACTGCAGGATGGGTACCTGGGTGCTGTGTGGCGATGTGCAAGCTCTTCCGAGAGGTTCAAGTCATCTTCAGGAAGCACAGATGTGTGCACTCAGATTGGAAAGGGCTCGCAGCCTGAGCCGATAGCTCAGTAAGTGGAAGTAAATGGGTGGGATGTGAGGAGAGACACCAGAGTCAGTAAAGCCTGAGTTTATTGCTGAATCTTGGAACATATGAAATGTTTTTCTCTTCTGGTTTTGCTATTTCTGTTTTTCATCGTGGTTTTTGTTACTTCTTCCTCCTTCCTGTTCCCCTTTACTGATGACTTCTGTTTAATATTTGTGTTTCTTTTGCCCCATGTTGTAAGTGTTCGTGCTGCATACCATCAGTGAGTATACTACAGTCAGCTTTCTGCCCTAAGACTTCGTACTGGGTTGGCTGAACTAGTTGTTTATTATTGTTTGTATTGTTTTGCCTCTCAGTGGGTTGCCGCTCTGCTCATCCTCAGCAGTTTCTGCTAAATATAGCTGTGTCTTTATGTTCTTCAACTGCTTGTTTCTCATCTACTCCTCTGACTTTTTAATGTCTGTGCAGCTCTGCTTTGCACAACAGCGCTGTTCAGCAGGAATTACAACTGCTTTTTCAGCAAGCGTTGGAGAATCCAGGTTCTTTCTTTGGCTGGGGGTCCACGCTGCCTTTCTGCCCCATCTCATGATGTGCTTTGCATGCTCTTGCAGCTTTTAGGCAAGATAATTTTGAGTGCAAATCTGCTTTACTGTAGTATTCATCATAGTTCCATATTTAAATACGTTTCTTTAGCTCTCTGGAGCTGTTTGCATGTGTAAACGGCTCTTACTCTTAATAGAAGCGCAGTGGAAGGGGGAAGAGTGGAAGCAGCACAGCTATGTTCTATAAACAGCTATATATGTTGGAGAGGTACAACCACCTTGGATTTCAGATGGATTCAATGAAGGAAAACCACTCCCTGTTGGCTTTTGCATGAATTCAGTCTTGCTTCGATGAAACCCAGCCCGTAGCTGTGAGTGCAGTGCTCCAGCCTGGAGCTGGTTCCCACTTCTCCTGCCAGTTCCTTTGGGCTTACGAAAAAGAGGGGAAGTGGAGGGGGGCTGTTTTGTGTTGGAATGTGTTTTGGGTTTGTGTAAACAGTTTTAATGCATCAAGCTCCGTTGGCAGGCTGTCGTAATCCGCTGGGAAAATTGGGAGTTTGGAGCCCAGTGGATAAATTACAGTCACAAAAGCTTCTTAAGCCCCAGATTTGGTTCCCTAAAGGGATGCTGTAAATTAGTTAGGCCTAGAAATGTGGTTTAATTAAAGTAAATGCTTTTGCATGAGAACTTTATAATTATAAAGACCAGAGTTGGATTTCTTTCTTCTGAGTTGAGGGCACAAAAGCAAGAAAAGAGCTATTCACAAGAGAAGCTTCTATTTGCTGTTCAACCACAAGAGGTGATGATGTTGCCACTGTTTTATGGTTTTAAATGGAATTAGGACATAAAGGTGTAGAAATAGTTTACAAATGCTTCATGTCAGTCAGGAGCTGAGGTGAGCAAGCCCTCGCATGTGTAACTACACTTGTAATCCCAAATGTACAAGAAGATGAACAGCAGAGCTACTGTTTTGCTTACGTTTTACTGTATGTTACGTTTTCCTCCTCCTTAGAGAACACATCAGGGTTCTGATGAGGTTTGCACCCATCACTGTGCAGAGCAGCAGAAGGAGGGGGGCTTCGGTTTGTTTCCTTCTCCCTTCTTCATGGTCACCAGCAGACGGTACCGTGTTCTGAAGAGGTCCTGTTGTGTGCATTATCTTTAGCTAATCAGACTTGTGAGTTTCGTTGCCAAGCTCTGTTTAAAAGGGCAGAATAAAGCCCAATCCTGCAGGTTTGGACCGTGGATGTCACCTCCCCGAGCTAACTGGGGCTTTTTTTTAGGCTTACAATATAGAGTCACAGCATCAGCCAGGTTGGCAAAGCCCTTTAAGCTCATCCAGTCCAACCGTTCCCCAGCACTGCCAAGGCCACCACTGACCCATGGCACTGAGGCCTCGTCTCCACGGTGTGTGAACACTCGGAGGGCCGGTGACTGCAGCCCTGCCCTGGGCAGCCTGTGCCAATGCCTGAGCACCCTCTGGGGCAGGAATTGTTCCTCAGCTCCATCTAAACCTGCCCTGGTGCAGCTTGAGGCCGGTTCCTCTTGTCCCATCCCTTGTTCCTTGAAGAGCAGAGCCCAGCCCCTCCTGGCTCCATCCTCCTCTCAGGCAGTTGTAGGGAGCCATCAGGTCCCCCCTGAGCCTTCTCTTCTCCAGACTGAACCCCCCAGGTCCCTCAGCCCTTCCCCATCACACTGTGCTCCAGGCCCTGCACCAGCTCTGTTACTGTAGGATAAACATCTTGCAGTGCCTCTGGCTTTTATAACCAACAGACTTTGGAGTGGCTTTGAAGTGTAGATGTAATCCTTTAGGGAGGGCACAGCGGACGGGTTCCTTTCCAGGAGCAGTTGATACTGGAAACCTGACCATGTAGAACGGAAGGAAAAGTGTTGCTGTTAGAGACTTTCTCACACATCTCCAGATGGATGTAGCTGTGGTGAAATCACGCTTGGACCCGGAGCACTTCTGAGATGACTGCTACAGATGCATGCATCTGGGTTTCTCTGGGAGCAAAGGCCAGTTCGGGTGTATTGACATGCATTACAGCAGTTTGGGGTTTCTTTGGGTGCTGTGTGGTTGAATTGAATTTCAGGAAAGCATTCGTGTAAATGGGCTTCTTGGTATCTCCAGGGAGTGGTGTGGAAAGGAGGAACCTCCAGCAGTAGGAACCATCAATTAAAGTGCTTGAGCTGCAGGGTTCGGAGCCCTGGCAGTGCTCACAACTGCACAGCATCACTTGGCTTTTGTAAACAAGAACTCTAACAAGGAGAAAATGACACCTTTGTTTAGCTGTGAAATCCTGTATTGAGCTGCTGTCGCCTCCTCTCCCAACATGGACTGTGCAAATGCCATCGGAGAGATGGAGCAGGAAACCGGTGCTTTGTGTGGCTGTGATGCTTGCTTTCTGAGCTCTGAATGTGTCCATTAATGTAGTCAGGCAAAGGAGACAACAAGAGCAAGAAGTCCAAACTCTTTGCCTTCTTTTTTCCCATGGGATAAGCATGAAAGAGCTCCAAGTCCCTATTGACAGGTTTGTAATAGCTGGAATAAGCGCTGCTTTGAGAGGGTTTTAGACTCGTGTGCATTGGGATTGGTGGTGGGGATGATTGCTGCATGTCTGTTCCCTAAAACACGTGACATGTGGGATGGCATTTTTTCCATCAGAATGATGTGACATGTTTAATGTTACTGTTTAATGACATGTTAATGTTTAATAACCCAGGTTTGGGTTGGTTTTGCTGTGTTTTCTATAAGCTCTGACCATAGTTACTTGATGAAAGATGCTCAGAGGGATTGGTTAGCACGGGTAAGGCAGCAGTTAGGCTGTGACCATGCTAACAGTCTGCACAATTCTTGGGCTGAATCCTTGCTGGAGGTATGAGTGCATCATTACCATGAATATATAAGTTGCGTTTGAAGGTAGATATGGAAATGGTAGATACGGGGATATATATATGGTAGATATATATATCATACAGATATGGTAGATATGGGGAAATGCTCAGTTTCTTTGAGTTCATTCTTTACACTGAAGAACTGGAGTAGTAAGGCCATTCATTTAGCCAGTACAGACTTGATGGTGATGCTCCTGATGTAAATGTCTGGGGTTTTTTTGAAGTATTACTTTTTGTGTTAAAAATGCACTAGGGGAGATGCAGTTTCTGTCTATTGACACTTTGAAATTGTTTTAACTTCCTTTTAATAGGCTGGGTATGCAAAACCATACCCAGCTTGGGCAGGTATTCAGCCTGAAGCTAAGAAATACCTGAAATCTTGTTCTGGGTTTGGTGTGTGTGGTTGTTTGTGAGGGAGAGCTTTCGGGAGGGTGTGTGCCTTTCCTGGAGCATCCCTTCTGGGTTGTTTTCCTCTCGATTCTCACCCCACAGCAGAAGTCTGTTGTAGCTGCTGTGGCTGAGGACTCAGGTTCTGACAGGTCAGGTTAGAGGGAATAGGAGCTATAAAAAGAACCTGTCTCATCCCGGTTCACAAAATAGGATGCCAGGATACGGTCCCATACGCTACACACATGGCTGCCAAATTTCCCCAGTGAAAAAGCAGCAGACGTTTCCTCCAATCGATCCACATTGTCTGCATTTGCAGGACGTTTAACCCAAAAGAAGCCATTCTGCAGTGCACCGATTGGTGTGATGTGGTGGGCTGGAGGGGCAATGCCCAGTGGTGATGAGGGCAGATCCAGTAAGGCAGGGTAATAGAGGTGATAATGTATTTCCTTGTGACTTTAAGTTCTGCATGGTAGCATAATACTCTTTAATTCTAGACCTAAAGCTGTGTTTCCTGACTCCAGTCAGCTCATTGGGTTGGCTTCTCCCAGTTTGCATTGTTGGCTTGGTTTAGGTAGAGTGTTTTAAGTTTGATTTCGACTTTGTATTTCAGTGCTGTTTGATTTTTCAGATCCTAGGAGCATTCAACCATTGTTGGTGCTGTGAAGTTAATGGAAGCTATAGCTATGAAGTGTTTAGTGGCTCTATCAACAAAGAGTGATCTGAGATATCCTCAGATTAGATTTCAGAAGGAAATGGCTTGTTTTCCTGTTAAACGTAGAGGAAAATGGGTATTAGGTGTAGTAGTAGAAAACTGTGAATAATTCAGATTCTTGAACACTTCATCTGGTTTATAAGTGTTTCATTAGAAGTGATGCTCCAGCCTGGCGTGTTCCTGTCCTGTTTGCTGATGCAGCTAACCTGACTGGTTACAAGCATTGAATGGGTGTGTATGCATATCCATTACTGCTCATGTGCCGCCTCAGTTGTCAAGGTGCTCACCAACTGGGACCAGTATGGCTGGGTGACTGGGATGCTCTGGGGATCATAATCCAAGGGGTGCAGGAATGTGCCTTTTTCCAGGGAACTGCTGTACCTTGGGGGAACACAGACACAGAAATGAATCATCTCAGCTGCCTTGAGGTGAATGGTGTGTGTGTGTGTGTGAGAGGGTTGGGAGCTGCTCTCCTCGTCCTGTAGCGGCTTTGGGAGGGAATGACTGCTGACCCCCACATGCAGTATTACAAATTGATATAGGTTTTAATGTCTATCAAAGTGCAGAGAATATGGGTAGTTTTTGTGTGAGATGAACAGCAGCCCTCAAGCTTTTCCATGCTACCTGGTTTAGATGCAAAGAAAATAGATCGAAGCTTGCAATTTGGAAACTTCCAAACTGATGTTTAGAACAACTGTGAGAACAGAAAAGCAATCCAACTTTATTGGTGATGTGCAGGTTACATACTGTAGGTTATTGTTTAATCATAGAATCCCAGACTGGTTTGGATTGGAAGGGACCTTAAAGCTCATCCAGTTCTAGCCCCTTGCCACAGGCAAGGACACCTTCCACTGGAGCAGCTTGCTCCAAGCCCCTGTGTCCAACCTGGCCTTGAACACTGCCAGGGATGGGGCAGCCACAGCTTCTCTGGGCACCCTGGGCCAGCGCCTCAGCACCCTCACAGGGAAGAGCTTCTGCCTAAGAGCTCATCTCAGTCTCCCCTCTGGCAGGTTAAAGCCATTCCCCTTGGCCTGTCCCTACAGGCCCTTGTCCCAAGCCCCTCTCCAGGTTTCCTGCAGCCCCTTTAGGCACTGGAGCTGCTCTCAGGTCTCCCCTTCAGGAGCCTTCTCTTCTCCAGGCTGCCCCAGCCCAGCTCTCTCAGCCTGGCTCCAGAGCAGAGCTGCTCCAGCCCTCGCAGCATCCCCATGGCCTCCTCTGCCCTCGCTCCAGCAGCTCCACGTCCCTCTTGTGCTGCTGCCCCAGAGCTGGATCAGGGCTGCAGGGGGGGTCTCCCAGAGCGCAGCAGAGGGGCAGGATCCCCTCCTTTGGCTGCTGGACATCCTTTTGATGCTGCTGCCCTTGTCCTGCTCCAGGTCTCTGACTGTTCTTGTCTCCACGCGTGGATTCTGTTGTCCCCCACACCAGCAGCTCGCTTGCCCTAAGCCTTACAAGTCTGGGAATCCCAGGTGGGATTAGACTTACTTGATCAACCCCCTGAGCATATCTAAATCTGGTGGTTGAAAACTTGTGCGCTCTCTGATCCGGGTTCAGTTGTTGCCTCGCTCAGCCACACAGAGATGTCTGTAGGGCTTAATGCTACCATGAGTTTGATTCATCTCCATTTACGTCACAACCATTTGCAGCAGACATTTCAATTTCCTGTTCCTATAGCTGGAGCAAAAGGGCTCGCACTTGGCTGCTGGTTTGGTGTGTTAATGGCAATGTTTGCTCTTTGCTTTTTATAGACCACAAAGGGATGTTTTGTCAAAGCTATAGAAAGAATGACAAAGGGCATCGCAAGGAAGCAAAAGGGAATGGACAAGAAACACGTCTAGTGTATCTGCAGCGTGAAGCTGGTATTTACTGGGGTGTGTGGGTTTGTGTTTGTGTTTAAGGATCACTTGCATCTGTCTGTCAGCCGCTGGTTGAAGGTAATTTAAACAGATAAAATTGGAGTAGTCCTTATTTTGTTTGGAGAATCAATGGAGACAATTCCAGACCCTGGTGTGTTCATCTATATACCCCTGCCCTCCCCTCCTTCAAATAAAAAATAAAGGTTTTGGTTAAAGGGGATCCGTTCTGGCCTTTTTTAGTGCGTAACTGAGCATTTCAAAGGATGCCATTACAGTTTGCTCAGGACCTGGTAATATCATCCATTTACAGCATCATCTACAACAGGGCTTTTTAACTTGTACAAGAGACTGCAGGAAAGCATTGCACAGTGCTCCTGTAATCTCATTGAAGTATATATGCGTTCTTCAGTTGAAACATTACAGTTATGTTGTACAGCCCTGCTTTTGGGTACTACTTCTATGTGTGATCAATACGTATTTCTGTTTCTTTTCGGTATTATTGGGTTTTGATTATCTTATGCACTGCAGTATGTGTTTGGTTTTGCAGAGCTTTAAGCTACCTTTGAAGTAGCTTTTTTCCCCTTTGCCATAATGCTGTGTACAAGTCTTTTGCAGACAACGTATGGTTTAAAACCCAGGTACCACCAAAGTTAAACTGCTGGGCACGTAAAAGAAGATGGAAATCTTTACTAGAAAGAAGTGACTTGCTTTAGATGCACAAGAAGCCATATTTTGGCAAAGAGCTCTTCTGTGCTATCCCATGATCCTTATGTGTGTATTTTTAGAAGAAAAATGGGTAGGGTTGATGTCACCTAAGAGTTCCCTGTTCACTTTTAACTCTTCTTCATCAGCTTAATTACACTGGGATGTTACAGCCTCCTGAGTTGCAGCACTGGCAGAACAGCCCTGGGGACCGGCTTCCGCTTTTGATCTGCATCATTCTCTGTTGGGAAATAGGGGTGCAGAAATAACCATTTTGCAGTGACTTTCATCATCTGCCTCGTTGGCTTTGATGTGTGTGTGTGTGTTAACGTCCTCTCTCCTGTGCAGTGCATACATAGTACGTGCTGTAGCTGAGCTCCATGAGCTTTAAACCGCATGCTACCCGTGGGCACCGTCGTGCTGGGAAGCGGAGCTGGGTCCCCGCTGGGGTTTGGTGTAACTCATCCAGGGGGAAAGCCCTTGAGGAGTTGCTTACGATGGAAACCGTCCCTGCAGAGCAACTCCTGTGTCGTCTTCTTGTGTTAGGCTGCCATAACATGTGCTCCTCACTATAAACTCCTAGTGTGTCCAACACCGTATAACGCTGCCCTCCCCTCCATCGTACCTGTAGGGACGCTGTGTTGTGGGGGATGTGTGTTACACTTCAGTCCCTTGGGTTATACTTTCTGCTTCTCACTGCCTGCTGTTGAAGTTACTTTTGGTTCCTGAAAACCCATTGAGGCGAGTCCTGAGTATTTCTGCTGTAGCTGCAAGGCTGCGCACTCATCCTGCGAGAGGAGGCAGGGAAGGTGATGACCATCCCTGTCTGATGGCAGAGGGACATGGGGCTGTGGTCTTGCTGCATGGTGCTGCTGTGCTAAGGGGAATGGTGGAGCTGACGTGCTCTTTACATTGCTTTTTGTACAGTAAAAATACATAAACTGGAAATGGGGAGGCTTTCCTGTCTCTAACTGATACCTTGTGGATCCCTTAGCCCCAGCTGGTGACTGCACTCCTGTTGATGGCTTTGGGATCAACAAGATGTGGTTTGGGATCCCTGACAGCGTGTCCCCGGCCTCATGGTGGTGACAGAATGAAGTCACTTCTCAAGCCTGGGGGCCCCTGTGGCACGCAAGCAGCAGTGCTAGCATAGCCCTGCTCTGCTAACAGTTCTGCCTGTCCAAATCTAGAGGTGTGCAACGTGCACCCCATGTTCTCCCATTATGCTGTTGGTTGCCATGGGCTATTTTATGTCATGTCAGTCTTCTTCTAACCTGTGTCCTCTTTGGGCACTGCCTTTGAATGGTTTCAGTGTCACAGAAGGCATTGTCTCTCCTGAAGCAGCTGTGAGGATAGGGTTCAGCAGTTTCAATTCTGTGCTGTGTTAACCATCAGTAAATGGAAAACCGAATCTCATCGATGCTCTGGGAGCTCGATGTGTTGCTGGGGCATGTCCTGGGAGCTTAGAGCAGCAGGAAGGTGCTGCGTGGTCAGTCCAACAAGCATCTTTGGTTGTTGTCTGACAAGAACCATCCTTATTTACAGCTTAGATGCAGGTGGTAGCTGCCATATGACTTTCTTGCTTCCCCCTTGCTTTTCAGTTTGCATGTGTGTTTATGTACTGACAGCACCAGGAGGACCATTTCCATGCTGGTGTAACACTGACAGTAGGTAAGTTTCTGTTTGTTGTTCAGCACAGTGTGTGTGCTCATGGTTTAGTGAATTAGGAAAATGCTTTGGTGATGTTTGTGAAATAGGCTCCATGACTTCCCAAAGGCTCTTACATGTGGTGGGTTAGTTTTGGCTTCTTTGGCTTGCAGAGTGGTTCATGCGTTTTCACTGTGGAAATAGACCACGGCTTGGATTTGCAAAGTAGAGCTGTGCTTGTTCAATGTAGAGCAGGTAATGGTGAGTTTTGACGCTCTCAGGTGCATTCCACTTCTCCTGTTCATCGTTGTGCTCTGATGTTGTTCGATGTGACTCGTTTCTCCAAGGACTTTTATTGCAGCAATTACCCACCTAGGACAGGAAGCCCAGGAGGAAGTGGAGCATCAGATCACTCTTACAGCTGATGTTTCTGTTCTGTGGTGTTCAAGTGAATGATTCCTTGCCTGTTTCACATGCAGGGTGTGTATTGTGTCTGCTTTATCACTGAGGGTGTTCTTTTGAACCCACATGCATCAACACAATTAGTAGGAAACTTCTCTTTGGTTTTACTATTGAGTGCACAGTTTTGTACTTAAGTGCTTTCTGGTGCTGCTGCTTTTGTTGGTTGAGGAAGTGACCTGTAGTAGCCATATAGGATAGTTGTCATTACCAAGGGGTAGTGCAGCTCTTCTGCTAGATATCGTGATCTTGTTATTGCCGTATATCATCTTCTGCAGTCATACTGTGTTTCTCTTTCTGCTCCCTTCTGAGTATGCCTTAAAGAGGAGCTGTGTATTGAGCACTTCAGCTGCTTTCTACCTCCCAGCTCGGTTTTGGTTTTGAGGCAGCATTTGTAGTCCTTTGGCAGTTGTTAAATATCCTGTGTCAGTAATTGCAGCTGCACTTTCATGGTAAGGTAGGAGAAATGCAACTTCAGGTTACAGAATCCCAGGTGGTTTGGGTTGAAAAGGAACTTAAATCATCCAGCTCCAACCCCTGCCACGGGCAGGGACACCTTCCACTGGAGCAGCTTGCTCCAAGCCCCTGTGTCCAACCTGGCCTTGAACACTGCCAGGGATGGGGCAGCCACAGCTTCTCTGGGCACCCTGTGCCAGCGCCTCAGCACCCTCACAGGGAAGAGCTTCTGCCTTAGATCTAACCTGAACTTGCCCTCTTTCAGTTTGAACCCATCACCCCTTGTCCTATCACTGCAGTCCCTGATGAAGAGTCCCTCTCCAGCATCCTTGTAGCCCCCTTCAGACACTGGAAGCTGCTCTGAGGTCTCCACGCAGCTTCTCTTCTCCAGGCTGAACAGCCCCAATGTTCTCTGCCTGTCTCCATACAGGAGGTGCTCCAGCCCCTGAGCATCCTCATGGCCTCCTCTGGACTTGCTCCAGCAGCTCCTTGTCCTTCTTATGCTGAGGACACCAGCACTGCACACAGTGCTGCAAGTGGGGTCTCATTATAGTTAATGAAGTCATCATTGTTCCTGTATCTGCGGTCACTTGGGACTTTCTTGCTTCAGCCATGGTTTGTAGCAGTCCTCCGGAGCTCTCACCCTCCTGTCCTGGTCAGGCTGCTCATTCTTGATCCCCATGGGCAGTGCCTGAATCATGCTTCAGGTCCTTAATTGGTTTTTGTTTGCTTATTCTTTATGATAAGGCACTAGGATATCAGAAGGTAGCTCAGGACAATCAGTGTAGTTCTTAACTGTACATGTTGATTGGTGTTTTCCTTGCTTTTTATTACTATTATTTTTTATTTACTTCTTCCTCACATAGTTATAACTGTTTTGTAAGTCAGTGTTGTAGGAAATAATAACTGTACCCGTAACAATAGAGCCTTTATTTTTAAGTTCTATCAGAACATCACACAGGGGCCTTGTGTGCCCTATTAATAACACACATGATGGGCTTGAGAGAACTTTATCCTTCTTTTACTACTTCTGGGGGCTAAAAATGTTGTTTATTGATTATTCAGGAGTCATGTGAAGTATAAAATAGGTCTTTCAGAGCCTTGTGGCATTTAAGACTTTCTGAGCTCACCCCAGCCACTTTCAAATGGTCAGTGAGTAAAGAGCTTCTTCATGTGCTTTAGTGAATTGTTAGCTGGTTGTGCCTGCAGAATGGGGGGTTTCTTTATGCGCTGTAAGAAAGCAGAGTTCTGTGTCACGTCCTTTTTACAGCAGATGTGAACAGGAATAAGATCTGAACATTCTAAAAACATCCATTTCAACCAGTGCTGCAGCTGTATGTGATTGCAGGGGAATCAGCTTGATCTCTTGAAAAGCAGCATCTTTGTGGAAAAGTGCAGCTCAAGTAAAATAGTTTCTGGAGTACAGAACCTCCTGTCCAGGGCTATTTCTGCAATACCACGAGGAAAGGGGCCAGGATTAGAAGGGAGCAAAATTTAGCGGGATGGAGACTGGGATTGCTGACAGCGTTTTCTCATGCTTGTGACTGTACCGGTTTTATGCAGCAGTCTGCAGGGGGAATGGCTTGAACCTGCCAGAGGGGAGCCTGAGATGAGCTCTTAGGCAGAAGCTCTTCCCTGTGAGGGTGCTGAGGCGCTGGCACAGGGTGCCCAGAGAAGCTGTGGCTGCCCCATCCCTGGCAGTGTTCAAGGCCAGGTTGGACACAGGGGCTTGGAGCAAGCTGCTCTAGTGGAAGGTGTCCCTGCCCGTGGCAGGGGTTGGAACTGGATGAGCTTTAAGGTCCCTTCCAAACCAAACCGTTCTGTGAAGAACACAGGCCCATGCAGAAGTCATTTGCTGGAGATTGGAGAAATTAAGATTTGGCAAAAGGAAGGGGATGCTGTAACAGGAGGTGCAGTTGCCCAGTGTATCCTCCCACCAGAGAAACAGCATTTCTTCAGGTGAAATGTGAGACAAAAGGCAGCACTGTGTCTCTAAGTAAACACTTAAACATCTCATTAATATATTACATTAATCCGTGTAAAAATGAAGATGCATGGAGGAGAGGGTGCATTAGGAGCTATTACAGACCACTGTCAATGTACTCCTGAAGGGAGATGGCAGAGGTGGCTTTTATTCACTTTAAGAAGTAAAGATTAATTGAAGAAATACCAAACATTATTCCAAGTGAGAGCCATGCTGGCTTTTCCTGCAGAGCAGAATTTGTTACCTAAGTGAGGATTTTCTAATACGTAGTAGCTCTTGCGCTATGCAAATAGTGTTTAGTCTCTCTTCATAGCCTGGGTTGCCACAGGCGATTGCAGTAACCAGAATGTGTTGAGAGATAAGATGATGCATTGCACAAAAATCTCAAGTATTGTTGACTGACACAACTTTGTGATACAGTGAATTTCTTCATAGAGGAGTTTCTCTGCATCACTGTTGCTCCAACAGCTCCATGTCCTTCTTACGCTGAGGACACCAGCACTCCACACAGTGCTGCAAGTGGGGTCTCAGCAGAGCAGAGCAGAGGGGCAGGATCACCTCCT
Organism: Psittacula echo; assembly: GCF_963264785.1. Taxonomy (NCBI): domain Eukaryota; kingdom Metazoa; phylum Chordata; class Aves; order Psittaciformes; family Psittacidae; genus Psittacula; species Psittacula echo. The sequence continues at coordinate 501,205 of NC_137738.1, read as the reverse complement.
TTGACCTGCTGCTCATGCTCCTGTTGATGCAGCCCAGCACAAGGGTGGTTTCTGGGCTCAAGCACACACTGAAGCTGGGTCATGTTCAGTTTCTCATTGACCAACATCCCCAAGTCCTTCTCCTCAGGCTGCTCTGAGTAATGGATGTCTCAGAACACAGCGTTTTGGCCAACAAAATGAGGAACCTTCTGAATTTTTCTCCTCTTTCCCGTTCTGTTCTTGTGACTTTTTTGTTTTTTACATGGATCCATGCACCATGCCAGTAACTGTGTGGCTCATGCAAAAACCCTTATGATAGAGGCTACGTTTTCCAGATGTCAGAACTGGCATTAATGCTTGGGTGCCTACTCTGCAATGTCTCTCCACCTCCACTTTTTACATACAGACCTTTTAGTGCTAAGTTCTCCAGTGTTTTAACTTCTGCAGCTGCTTTCACCCAAGCCTGGTCCCCGCAGTCTGCTTGCTTTGCTTGTGTATTCCTTGTTTGCAAATGCTCTCGGCTTAAAGCAACATGGAGTGAGGATGTGTTTTTGCAGAGGAGTGCTGGAGAAGCCTGTTTTCTTTTATCTCCCTTCCTTTTCCCCCCAGGCTATCAGTGAGAACAAAACTCTTCAGAAGAGCTGTTTTCAAGTGAAAACAGTGTTTTCAAGAGAGTAGATGAGGTGTGTCCTTGGAATTACAGGAAGCCAGAAGATAAGTATGTGTGAGAGCCAGCTTATTCCTGGCTCTCATCGAGTCTCCAGGTTCTGCTGGCACCTAAACCTTTCAGCAATGTGAGTTCCTCGTGTTTTCTCTTGCCAGGCAGCCTGAGCTGTGGCCGGGTTCCAGTCTGCGCAGTGAACTGCAGTGATTGTGCCCCTGCACTGGGCACTGGTGAGGCCACACTGGGGGGTTCAGTCTGGAGGAGAGAAGGCTCAGGGGGGACCTGATCGCTCCCTACAAGTGCCTGAGAGGAGGATGGAGCCAGGAGGGGCTGGGCTCTGCTCCCAAGGAACAAGGGATGGGACAAGAGGAACCGGCCTCAAGCTGCACCAGGGCAGGTTTAGATGGAGCTGAGGAACAATTCCTGCCCCAGAGGGTGCTCAGGCATTGGAACAGGCTGCCCAGGGCAGGGCTGCAGGCACCGTCCCTGCAAGTGTTCACACACCGTGGAGACGAGGCCTCAGTGCCATGGGTCAGTGGTGGCCTTGGCAGTGCTGGGGAACGGTTGGACTGGATGAGCTTAAAGGGCTTTTCCAGCCTGGTTGAGTCTATGATAAAGCTAACATGGACTTTAGACACAGAATCTTAAATAATGCTTATTAACAAAAAAGCAATAATTACTCCTATGTTCCATGTGTAGAGCAGACCGCTTTCATATTCCTCAAAAAGGTGGAATACTTCTGTCCCCTCCCGAGTTAAACTCAGGCATGGAGATGACCCATCTCTCACCCTGTTCTCCTGAGCAGGCTCTCCGTGGTGAGGACTGCCCGCTAACAGAAATCAAAGTTATCACAACAGACTTCACTGAAGCCTTTTCACCACATGCACCCAAAGCCCAGCAGGCCGTATCCGCTCTGCTTGATGGGGATTCTGTTGCTTAACACCAGATGAATTTCTGTCCCAGCATGTCCAGTGCTCTCAGTTCCCAAACATGGCTCTCGGGGACATTTATAGTGGAAGACAGTTTGTTGTATCAGCTGTGCTGCAGCAAGTCTGTTTTCACTGGGCTGTTTATTATCGGTGTTTTGTGGTGCCTTTGGCTGGCTGAGATGCTTCTCTGCAAGCATGCTGCTTCCCCAGTTTCTTTCAAGATGTTGTGCAGTGAAGTACCCCTGACTGAGACAGAGCAGGAGGGATGTGCGGATTTAATAGGTGGCATTGGGAGTTGCTCAAACACATTGAGAAATCCCAGCACCATCAGTGCTGGAAGGGCCCTCTGGAGATCATCCACTCCAACCCCTGCCAAGGCAGGGCCGCTCAGAGCAGGGCACACAGGAACGTGTCCAGGTGGGTTTGGGATGGCTCCAGAGAGGGAGACTCCACAGCCCCCCTGGGCAGCCTGTGCCAGGGCTGTGCCACCCTCACGTAAAGAAGTTCTTCCTCGTGTTGAGGTGACGCTTGGTGTGGTTCAGTTTATGGCCATTGCTCCTCGTCCTGTCGCTGGGCACCACTGGAAAGAGTCTGGCACCATCCTCCTGGCACCTCCTTTGAGATCTGCATTGATGGGATCCCCCCTCAGTCTGATCTCTCTGCACTTAACCAGGCCCAGCTCCTGCAATCTCTGCTCATTGAATTATGACTTCAGAGGAGGTTCTAGTGGGAATAAACCAGTAGAAAGCATCTTAAAAGGATGATTTCCATTTCAGAACAATTATCTTTTGTCCCAGTTGTTTGTTCCCCTGCAAGCCAAGTCATGCGTCTACTGTGTAGACGTACTACCTGTGTCTGTTGAGCCACAAAAAAAGCCATCATCTGCTGTATTTAAGGTAGAAGCTGTTTTGTAGAGATGTGTCAGAAAAGCTGTGCATTTGCATTTCTGGTTTCTTCTTTCTTTCCTTCCCCTTGCCCATGGGTTTTGACCTGGCATTTTGGAGCATCTGCTGACAAGGGCACATCAGAAGGCTGTAGAGTAGTATTTTCTATTCTTGCATTTTGGCTGGCAGTGCGTTTTGGCTTGCTGGTCTATTACATTTGTAATCCTATACCATGCGTGCCCTCCTAGAATAGATCATAGAATCACTGAAAAATGTAGGTTGGAACCGCTGGAGGTCATCTGGTCCAGCCCCCCCAGCCCTGGAGCACTGGCTGCAAAGATGGGCTGTGTTACTCAGGGTCTTGCTGCTGTTGAGTTTTGCATATCCAAGGAGGGAAAGGACTTTCTATATCAAATGTAGCGGTCAAAGCATCACCCACAAAAGAACATTTGGTGGCAGAGATCAGAATTGGTGTTAATGGAAGTGAGTAAAAGATGGTTATTGCAAATGTGCATGTGATTTGGTTTTGTCCCAAGTGTTGATGCAATTAGTTTGAAGGTTGCAGGAAACTGTTGTGACACCCCATCTCCAAACAGCTCTTGTGAAAACAAACCAAACCCAGTATCTTAGAGGAGTTCTTGCAGTGGCTTTGGAAATCCTAAGATTTCCATGAGTTTACGTGAATGAATCAATGTACACAGCTGGGGATGGTACTAGAGACACTTGTCTCTAGAAAGGAGGCTGGGGATGCACCAACTTTTTATTCTTAAACACTTGAGTTAGCTGAAAGCATGGAACAGAATCATAGAACAGTAGAATCCCAGGTTGGAAGGGACCTCAAGGATCATGGGGTCCAACCTTTCTAGGCAAAGCATGACTTAGACTCCATGTCCCAGCACCTTGTCCAGCCAGATCTTAGCAGTGTCCAAGGGACACCTAGGGAGTCACCGCTTCCCTGGGAACATGACTCCAATGGCTGATTGTTCTCAGTGTGAACAATTTTCTCTTGCATCCAGTGGGAATCTCCCCGGGAGTAACTTGTGCCCATCACCCCTTGTCTTTTCCATGGGGCGCTCTGTGAAAAGGGAGTCTCCACCTTCATGGCCACCATTTAAATACTAGAGCAGGGTCCCTCCTCCTTTCTCTCTTCTTCCTTCCACAAATCCAGGATTATAAAGCAACATTATTCAAGGTGCTGGATGTATTGACTGATGCCAGCAGCAATACTTACAATATAGAGGATGCCTTTGAGTAGGAGCCTGTTCTCCATACCTTGAGGAGTAGTTGCTCTCCTAAACTATCTGCTGTTAAATGCTGGCAAAAAGTGGGAGCTATCAACTTGCACCTCGTTTACCTGATGGAGGATGTGTGCTGGTGGTGTTATGGTGAAATCTAATATTCTTTAGAGTGGAAAGTGAGGGGGGTTTTGGTTTGGTTTCCTCCCATCCCTCTCTGCATGTTGTCTGGAGCTCATCTTGCTGTGGTTGAAAGCAAAAGAGAAATGCAGAAGTTCCTGCTACCTTCTGGAATGCTTTTTCCTCTTGCAGATGTAAAACGCTGGCTGAAGCCTGATCTGCACTCCATGTGCCTATAGATAAAATTCAGACTGTGGGCAGTACTTTGCAGCCTCAGAACTGATCCCTTGGTGATGCACCATCATCTCTTGCTGCACATCCTCTGCTCCCATGGCTTGGCTGCTGCCTTGTCTTATCTCCCCCAGGTGCAGGCAGATGCTTAAAGCATCTTGCTGGCAGCAACAGGCAGCTTCTTCCTCTGCTGGTGGGATGTGTTGAGGTCACAACATCCCACCTCAACACATGGGATTTGCTTGCTCCAGGAGCTGGGAAATTGCGTTGCATTCTGTTCTGTTCCAGGCAGGTTTCCGTGAGGAATTGCAAGGAATTCCCATGTTTGTATTGTCTTAAGAGTTTCTATTGTTAATTGATTCAGCTGCATGAAGCTGAGACACGGATAAGCCTTTACCATTTTTACTACCACTAACCTAGTTATAACATATGAATTTCTCTGTATGTGGCTTGAAAGTCAGAGGGTGAGTGTCTGAATGCATCCATCTGACTGCATCCATGTTTAACCATCTGTAGCCAAGTACAATTACACGTTCTGTGAGGGCAGTGGTAATTACCCTGTCTATTAAGCATACGGAATTCTTCCTTACTGGAAGATTATCGTAATACTCCCTTGGTATAGCTTGAGGCTGCAGGGAGGTGGATCCCTATGCTACAAATAAAACAGGAAGAGGTGCATTTGTGTGTTGCATCAGCTTTCAGCAAGCTTAAAATAATGCATTGGGCAAGAATGTGTATTTTGGGTTCTCTAAAGACTATTGACAAGTTTCACTTCTTTCAACAAGCACCCCAGCTGCGCATACACAGAAATAGTTCATATTATGTTTGTAGTTCATAGGAGAAAGCTGTGTTCATGTAATAGCAGAACTTGTCCGTTTTTAAGTAGTGTTCTAAACCCAGGAGGATCTGCACTTCAGGTGCAGATTACATTGCAGTTAGGAAAGAATCTGTGAATGTTATCAGATGGTGCACGTAAGGGGTAGCTTCAAATGTCTCGAGGCAGAAGAGGTTTGTTTGCAGTTTCTTGCTGAATGAAGAAGCTGATGGTTTGCTCATGTGGCAAAGAAGTAGGGTTAGCTTTAACTAACTTCTGACCCCACGCAACGCTCCAGGCTTGGGGAAGAGAGGCTGGAAGCTGCTCGTGGGAAAGTACCTGGGGATGCTGATTCACAGAGCTAAACATGAGCAGCGTATGCCCAGGCAGCCAAGAGGCCACCAGCATCCTGGCCTGTGTCAGCATCAAATAGTGTTCACACACCAGATAGACCAGGCCCTCGGTGCCATGGGTTAGTGGTGGCCTTGGCAGTGCTGGGGAACGGTTGGACTGGATGAGCTTATAGGGCTTCTCCAACCCAGTTGATTAGGGACTGTAGTGATAGGACAAGGGGTAACGGGTTCAAACTTAAACAGGGGAAGTTTAGATTGGATCTAAGGAAGAAATTCTTTACTGTGAGGGTGGTGAGGCACTGGAATGGGTTGCCCAGGGAGGTTGTGAATGCTCCATCCTTGGCGGTGTTCAATGATGAGGCCTTGGGTGGCATGGTTTAGTGTGAGGTGTCCCTGCCCATGGCAGGGGGGTTGGAACTGAATGATCTTAAGGCCCTTTCCAACCCTAACTATTCTGTGATTCCATTCTATGATTCTAACTAAAACACAGAGTTTTGAATTTGGATTGTTTTGCCATGAGCCCTGGAAGAATTAAGTAAGTGCTTTCTGGAAAGATTGTTGAGGTGTCCTTGTACTTCAGTTTCTTTGTTCCTCAGGGAAGGGAATTGGAGAATGGATGTATGATGCAAGAAGATTGAGGAGCAGGCTGGGAATTTGGGGCTGATGGGTTCTTTGTTGGGTTGGTTTTTTGACAAGTGCAATCATATGTGAGTGTGTCGGCAGCTTTGGAGTTCTGGGAAGTCTGGGCTTATTATGTTGCTTACTTTGGAAACGGTGGAGTCTTGCTGCTTGTTTGCAGGGCAGGACAAAAAGTAGCTTGGGAATTGTGTACAGGATGCGGGAGATCACTGACACTCAAGTGATTCTAACCCTCAGCTTGCTGTTGAGGGCGGAGAAGACTTGTAAAGAAGGTGTTCTTGTAGCTCTTCCAAGGTGAATGGATTATTGTGCTTGTTGATGTTTGAGACAATGAAATACAGCTGCTAATACCCTTTTACGTTGGCAGTGGAGCAAAATGAACCCTTTTCATGGAAAGACTCACTGTGAGCTTTCTTTTGACTTGCTGTAACAGGACTCATCTGAAATCTTGTCTTCTTAATTCTGTTCTTAGAGCCAGAATCTCTTGATTGCAGCTCCTGGACATGCAGCAATAAATGCATCCTTCAAATAGTGATTATGCATTATTGCATGTACTTACAAGCTGACTAAAGGGACTGCAGTATGGAATCTCTTGTACGACTTCCGCAGAGGTGCTTAAAAATAACTGCACATTCCTTTTTTCTGTTTTGCTTTAGTTGTAGAATAATATTTTTGTTCTCTGCTTTGGTTTTGTGTTTTGCTTCAGTATAGCTGATACTTAAAAAAAGAGCATAAATGGTTGTTCCAGTAGGCTAAATGGCTATTGACCCTGAACAGTTAAAGCTTAGCTTGGAGATCCGAGATTAAAGCATGAATCCATAAATGAACTGTCAGCTCCAGTGTCTGAGACTTGTTTAGCTTCTGCTCCATTTCTCATTGTGATCTTTTAGGTGCAGAGTAAAAATAGTGGTGTTGTTGAGAACAAGAAGCAATGAAAATGTAATTCCTATCTGTGAAGATAGGCACTTGCACACACAAGTTTGGGTGTGCTGTTTCCAAGCAGGTGTTGTGCTTCTGAGGCATCCATCCGCTTGGCTGGACCTTGCTTAGTGTGGTCCATCACTGCTCCGTGCTGGTGCTTCTCTCATTTCTCTTAAACCAGATGTCATCTGGCTGTAAACCTTATGTGTAAACTCCCCAGATCAGTCTGTCTGTCCAGTGCTTATTGCTCTGATCTTTGTTGAGCATTTCTTGGGATGACAGCATGGGAAAACCAATGTGTGTGAATACCCAAGCTCATCCAACTCGAGTGACCGGTCTGTTGAAAACCCACTGCAAATACTGTGTTGCAGTACACGATCAGCAGATAGTAGTGAGGTTATTTTGTGAATCAAAACCTGAACTTGAGTGTAGTTCACACAATAGCCTTAAAAGTGCAAAATTGCTCTTTGTCTCTAAAGAATTAAAGGATTCCAGATCTGGGGTCTGAAGTTACAGTTAACATTCTATTAAGCTATATTAAAATCCTGCTGTATTAAAAACCCCAAATCCGTAGAAATGATGCTGTACCTAATCAGCATTTGATACGCTGTTGATCTTTACTAATCTACAGTTAAATTAAATACATGTAAATCAACATCTGGGGTTTTTTCCTGTGGCTTGAATTTACATCAGTTTATAAGGGACTTAATTATGAGGCCTTTGCTCTTGAATCATAGAATCATAGAATGGTTTGGGTTGGAAAGGACGTTAAGATCATCCAGTTCCAACCCCCTGCCATGGGCAGGAACACCTCACACAGGACCATGTCACCTCTATCTTTTTTATGTAGGGTGCAAAGTCTTTTAAAACTAAATAAATAGCCTCTGTCTACACAATGAATGTTCCCTGCCTTAACTAATTACTGATACAAAGGGTACCAGAGGTATAATTGGGTTTTTGCCTTTTTTTGATGTTTAATTTGTTTTTGCTTCTAGGAAATGGAGCAGTTTCTCCTCCATAATCCCGGTTTAGCCATAAGATCTTAAATCCTCTACTTTTGAACAACACATTTCCTTTCTGTGTTATGCTACTCTGTGTTTCTTAGTCCTCCGAGTATGAAGGAGGGAAAGTTGGTTGGGTTTTTTTTTGCCAGTATAAGAACTATTTCATACAATTCTGCATTAAAAGGTGTTTACTGGATTTTGGAAGCGCTTCCTGAGCTGGAAAGATGAGCAAAGCTGCACAACGTGCTCTAACAGGTTCTGTACTTCTGAATGCCTGCCTTTCGGATGCTGTCAGTACAGAGGCAGCCGACTGGGGTTGGCCAAGTCCTGCTGCATCAGTGGTAATTATTTCAACTCAGACATACCAGCTATCCCTGGGAAAACAATGAAACTCAATGAACATCTTTAGAAAGCTCTTCCTCTTCTATCTCCTCCTCCTGTATTTAAAGTGGAAGCAGATTAGCTCACAGTCAGAAAGCTCTGGAAAATCTTTGAGATAGACACAGAAGCCAAGCTGTGATATTTGTCTTTTTTACATAGGAGAGTTTTTTCTAGCTGTTTTCCTAGCTGTAATATACAGGAGTACTGCTCAACTGGTGACTAATGCCATGCCCAAACAAGCCCCATGAATCTGTGGAGGAAGGATGTAATTCCTGCCCTCCTCCCCGTTCAGACACAAGTGTGCCATCAGTGGTTTGACTTGGGAAGCAAAGAAGCCTGAATGATTAGACATAGGTCACAAAAGTTGAAGTACCATCCGGCCTCAGAAAGGATATATATGGCTAGAGGGAAGGACAGAAGGGAAGCAGGAAGACAGATTGCAACACCAAGGCTCTTCAGGAAAGGGGAATTCAACCCTAGTGAAAGCAATACAGAAAGCCATAAAATACATCAGACAAACGTATGGGAAGGAAATCAGAGGGGTGGTAAGGCTGTGAAGCAGATGGTCTACTCAGTAATGCGTCACCTCACAAAAATAGCAAGTAAGTGAAATAATTCCTTTTCCAATAGATAAAGGGAAAAAATCAGGTGGGGCTGTGGTGGTAAGTGCTGTGGTGGTAAGTGCTCTGGTTCTGCTGGGGAATGGGAGGTTTTTGACTGACAAGAATGAATTACTGTCGGGTGTTGGGATGTTAAGTAAAAAGATGCTCAGGCTGGTGCACTGCAGCACAGCAAAGTGTTGTGACCAGCTTGCCAAAGGGTTCTGGTAGAGTTTAAGGGTAATGGGGTTGCTCTGTTCCAGATGTGTGTGTGTTACTGTCAGTGCGAGCAATGTGGCGAGATGGCAAAAGCCGTTTGGGAATAGTCAGTTACTTGGTTTGTTTAAGACTATGCAGGTTTATAAGAACATGCAGAGCAGCCTGATAAAGCAGCACGAGGGAGCAACAAGGAGACAAGGACGTGGCACTAAGAGGATTAACAGAGGCTTAGTTAGCGTCTTAATTCGTGAAGGAAGGGGGCAAGACAGACATGAGTTTATAGATAAAAGAGGACCTTGACAGAGAGTCTAAATCCAGAATTGGGCAATGCTTTAAGTACGTGGAAGAAAATAGGTTGCTTTATCTTAGTGCTCGTCTCCAAGGGATCCAGGAAAAAAAAGGGGTGGGGGAAGCGTATGAGGCAATGGAAAGGTAGAACATGTCCTGTGAACAATGAACACTCAGCACAACTAAATCCAAGGAAAAGGAAATACTCCCACCCACTCTTTTTTTCCTTATCCTTTTTCTCACAGAATTAGTATCTCCTTGGGAGGCTGCTGAGCCTGGGAACTCTCATGAGGGTTGAGATGATTTAGGCAGTTGTATGAGTGGAAGTAGGAAGCGTTACAGTAAATAAGCTGGGCTTAGGAAAGTGCAGAATTCCTGTGGTTTGGGGCATTAAGTGCATTTCAGAGTTGTTCTGTTGGTTTGAATCGGGTTTTAGTTTTACATCCCTCCAGATGCCATAAACGGAGAAGCAAATGCTTGATGAGCTTAAAGGTCTTTTCCAACCTGGTTGATTCTGTGGAAACAAAACCCCCAAAACCTTTGTTTTTATATGTTGCTCGGCTCTTGCTTGGGCAAATCATCAGGAGCCACTTGTCTTAAGAACATGTGAGTATCTTCCACTTTTGAGAAGTTGGCACGAGGCTGTAGTATGAGTGGAGATGTTGTGGGCCCTTGGCTCTGTGAATAGCAACAGAATTAAAGAGGAATTGCTCTGGCTGGAAACTGAACTGCAGTAATAGTTGAAGTGCTTCCAGGCATTAGTGACTGCTGCAGCCATGTTGCCTTCACCTACCCAATTCCAGCTACTGAATAGCCATTGGTGTCCCAAGAGGAAAGCTGTGTGAGGAGTTGAGATCTGCCCTGTAACCCATGAATTCTCGTCTTGGGTATGCAATGAAAAGTCTGAAGCAAAGGCTGGGGCACTAGAATCAGTCTTGAAGTTCTCCAGTACAACTCTTGACTTCTTTCTTCTCTTAGTAGAGAGAAATGCTAAGTGAGTTGATGCCCAGTTGGAACTTCTTGTCACTCCTTGAGATTTCTGACATCTCTTATGCAGTTTCAAAATGGGTCTTCTGGCAAATCACATTGGAGAACCATCTAATGTAGTGCAGATGGTGCCTCCTGGCCATGCCCCTCTCTTGGGGCACAGGATGCTCCATGAGTTGTGATTATGAAATAACCCTTGCTTTTGATGGGCAGGTTAAATCCCAACCAGTTGCCCTTAGTATGCATCAAATGGAATGAAAGAGGTTTTCAGAGAGGCTTTGAACTTTATAATGCACTTGGCAAGTGTTCCTTTCTCATTCACTGTGTGTTTACAGAGCACATCTGCAAAGCAGTTTATGTGCCTGTTGCATTTATGGTAGGCTTCTCAGAGTCTGTTTTCACCCAGGTGTGTGTGTGTCTGTGTAAACCTGCTTGTGCAGATGTGTTCAAGTAGAAACCCCACACTTCAGAGTCTGACTTACGGATGTGAAAAACTCTCTTGGGTATGGGGAGGCCTCCTGGTAAAGTGTTATCTCAATACATGTTTCTGAGGCTTGCGAAAGGAAGGTGCTCCACTTCTCTGCTTGGAGGGGGTGGAAAACCACCTTTTATTACTGTTTGCATTGAATTACGGGAGTTAATCATTGCCCATGTGTGTATGTGCATGGAGAGAGAACGTGCTCTCTGAAGGCAGTAAATCTAACAATGGTTTCTTCATCTCCATGTGCTCAAGAAGGTGATTTTCCTGTGTTAGGTGCTTTGAAAGCATTTTAAAATCCAGGAGCCACTGATGAACAGTGTCTTCCCAAAACTGCTCTTGTAATGCTTGTCTGTTGTATATTCTGAAGCAGAGTAAAGCTGAAGTAGAAGTGTGCGTCCTGAAATACAGTTCAATCTACCAAAGTGTTAGACGTGATGACTCATACGTTTCTCAGAGGCAAAAATAATTACAGCAGTTGCATATTGTGTTTCCTTATCAACATTCATTTAATGGTGACTGAAGGGTGAATACACAGGTGAATGAAAAGAAACTACTGTTTTTAACACTTTACCTCCCATATCATGTATTTAACTTCAGGCATCAGCAGCTGATGTCAAGAGAAGTGTAAAACCCCCTGCCAGGCAAATGTGGGATGATCTTCCTCCTTAACAGAATTTGGTTTACATCCTTGAGAAGGATGCTTTGCATCTCATCTAAAGCACTTGTGTTTGGGTTTTTATATACTTTGGCTATCATGTCTGGTGTTAAAACTGGCTTTTCTTTGTGGTTTTTGTTTGGTTGGGGTTTTTTATGCCTGTTTTGATCAACAGTAATCTCAGTAGTGTTCTGGTCAATAGTAATTTATTGCCCTCCTGAAAAGAATAAGTGACATTTGTAGGAATGGTTGTACCTTTTGACTTTGCATTTGTTCTTCTTATTATAAATACAACAATGCTTGTAGTTAAGAGTGCTTTCCTGGTTTTAGGGAGCACATTGATGGAAGTTGCATTGCCTAACGTTAATAAATACAAAAATGCTTCTTTTCCAAATATACATCAGTGTTAGAGTTCCTAATATAAAGGAGAGCAAAGCCCCTGGTTAATATTTTTTCTCTCTTCAAATTGTGTTGAAGGCAACACTTTCTTCTACCAAAATCATTCAAATGAGACAGTTAATTTTACTTTGCCAAAGTCATAGAAGAACAGATTTGGTTGTAAAGAATGTTAAAAATGAGGTGTAATAGAGCAGAATGTGGAGCTCTGCAATATCGGTTGCGGTTTTGAACGAATCTTTTTGTTCATGTTGCTTCGTGGTCAGTTGGAAGCGAGCACTTTGCATCCAGCTAAACGTGGAAGGCTTGAAATACCTATTTGCTTGGTGTTAACATGAAAACTTTGCTTATGGCTCTTCCTGCCGGTGACCTTGACAGCACGGCTGTGCCTAAGTGCTTCTTGCTGGAACAAAAGATAGTTCTGTCTAAGGCTTGTTTGAGTTCAGGAAGCCGTGTTTGCTGAAGTCAAGCCTTGGTGACGCAACTCTGTCAGGTTGCAGCAGCCACACCTCTGCGGAGCAGTTGGGCGCTCAGTCTCAACCTTTGTTCACAGCTATATTCCTTTTCCAGCAAAGCATCTGAGCGGGTTTGCTTTCTCCCGCTAAAGGCAGAGCTTCCGAAGAAAAGGCAGCAGCAAGTCCTGTTGAGGTTTGCGGTAGCTCTGTGTCAAAGGGACTGGACGGCAGCAGGATAAATGGATTCTCTTCCTAATCATTGTGGTAAGGATAGGGTTCAATGTTTGGAAGTGTTGAACATGGGCTTTGTAGAAAAGGATTTCATAATGCTTGAAACCGGGAAAACAATGCAGGATGCCATCATTTGGCTCCAGTTGCACAGGGATACTGGATCAAATTAAGTAGGTACATCATTAATGTCATAATATGGTTTTCAATGTGGCTCTGGGGTATTGTGTTAACATTTGTCTTTGGTAATGGTGTTTAATGCAAGAATACCTTCGTAATGAGCCATGCTGCTGAAAGTGCTCCCTCTAGGACTGTGTAAAGCTAGTTTCCACTGCTTTATGATGAGGATTTGCTTTTCTGTAATTATGGATTTGTAAGAATCCCTTCAAGATTAATAGCATTTGGACAGCAATTACAGCTCTGAAGCATACTTCACTGCTCATGTGCGGAGTTGGTCCCTTTCCCTGTCCTGTTTCTGCTGCGGATATTGACCTCGGTTCCCATGCTGTACGTGCTCGGGTGAGTGCACAGACTGGGTTTCTGATGAGCGTGAATTCTCACCGCTATCAGACTGAAAGCGAGCGTGTCATTGCACATTAGCTGTTCTAACTGCTTTGGGGAAAGCCCAGAGTTTTGAAATCAAGTCCCGAAGGATCAGCATTTCAAAAGCAGATCATCCATTTCTGCCCGGAGCCACCCGTATTTATGCACACCCAGACACATGCAGCTCTTAACCATCAAATACCAAAGTTTGGTACTGAGACTTCTGAAGTTTGCTGTTCAGATGCAAACGCTAATGTAGCTCAAGCCAAGAAATGCTGTAAGCATCCTTTTGGAAAGCTTGCTGACTGCAGAGGGCTGAAATGGAGAGCTGCAGGCTTGGAGAGCGTTCAGTCCATTGTTAACTACTCCTCTCCAACCAGATGTGATGCCAGGGCTTGAACTCTTGTTTACCACAGGAGTAAATAAAGCAATCTTTTTGCAAATGACTTGTGAAGAAGTGATAGTAGCAGTGTGTGGAGACGGTAGTTTTTCTGTCGCTGTGTTCAGCTATGCCTTGTCTTTGTACTGTTTTACTACCAAATGATGGGGCAGCTGACAAAGACCCTCATTGGACCATGCTGAGTACAGCATGATGTTCATCACCATGGCCCACTGTTGGTGAGTTAAAATGGGCATGCAAAATTCTCCCTTTACAAAAATAGACATGTTTTTCCTCTAACTTGCCTAGAATGCAATGTTTCTCGTATGTTTCTGCTTTCTGACTTGACTTCTTCCAGGGCTCATCAACACTACTCCTTCCCTAAGGCCCTGGAAGGAACTGCTGAAGGATATAGGCATATTATGAACCTTGAAAGACTAAACAGCCGTTTCCACTACGCATGGAGTAGGCAAATGATTTTATAATCCTAGGTTTTCTTCATGGGCAGCATTGTCTGACTGACGCATGGTGACCAGATTCAGAAACTGTCTTTTTTAATTTCTTTAAGGTTTTAATATAAAGATTTAAAGATTTTAATACGGTTACCAAAGTATTTAGTGTAATTTGCCCTTGGGGGGAAAAGGTCATCCCAAACAATTTCCTTATTGAATGCATTCCCAGGCACTGGTATATGCTGACTTGCCTGCTGCAGTGCAAATAGGGATCCACTGTGCTCAGTGTGCTCAGAGCTTGCATCTGTCTAGGAGACAGTGAGAGTCTCCAGAGACAGTAACCTCAACTTTACTTGAATTCAACCTGCTTGCTGGAAGAGGCAAAAGAGGAGGTTTGCAACAGCTGTTAGTGAGGAAAAAGCTCTTCTAGTTTTCAGGACATTGACTTGACTATTGCCTTCCCCTTGGGCCACAAAGTAAGTGGTGACTGCTGAGGTGATGTGAAAATGGGATAGTAAAAGACTTGGGAAAAGCATGAAATCATCTACTTGAAGAATGTTTCAATTGAGCATTGGTTTTCTGGCTGCATTTCAATAGAAATGATACCCATTCACACGGGGTGTGACAAGCTCTGAGAAGGGCCTGGGTATGCTGTGGGTGCCTTTTGCTTGGTTAGGAACTATTGAAAATGGAGAGTGTTGCTAATTGAGTACTTCACTTTATTCTATGCAGAGATGATCCTTTTTACGTGAAGACAGATTTACGTGATCTTCGCAGCCCATAAATCACTCCTGCATTGCCTCCCTGCACGACTATTGGCAGTAGAACACGTTACTCAAAATGTGCCTGTTTTCAATTAGCTCAAGGAAAATTCTCTAGTCATGGAAAGAACATCCATCTCTATTACCTGCCCTGAGACTTCAACACCCAAATATGTTTGCATGAAGCTTACTCTGCGTAAGTAGTGATTAGCACTGATTATTACATAGGAGAGGGTAGGAAGAACACAACTGCCTCTGAAATGCTTCTGATTCTGAGGTTCGGAGCTGTGACCAGTTGTGGAATGGCTCCTAAGAAACAGAAGTGCAGCAAAAAGTGGTTTTGGCTTGGCAAGCAGAAAAGGTTTCAGAGAGCGTCTGGGCATCTGTGGCAAGTCCGATGTGTGCTGGAGGTGGTGGGTCACTGCTGCAGGGTGCCAGGACACGGTCAGGCAAGGTTGTTGCCTCACTTGTCCTAGAATCGCAGAATCACAGAGTGGTTTGGGTTGGAAAGGACCTTAAAGCTCATCCAGTTCCAACCCCCTGCCACGGGCAGGGACCCCTTCCACTAGAGCAGCTTGCTCCAAGCCCCTGTGTCCAACCTGGCCTTGAACACTGCCAGGGATGGGGCAGCCACAGCTTCTCTGGGCACCCTGTGCCAGCGCCTCAGCACCCTCACAGGGAAGAGCTTCTGCCTTAGATCTAACCTGAACTTGCCCTGTTTCAGTTTGAACCCATCACCCCTTGTCCTATCGCTGCAGTCCCTGATGAAGAGTCCCTCTCCAGCATCCTTGTAGCCCCCTTCAGACACCGGAAGCTGCTCTGAGGTCTCCACGCAGCTTCTCTTCTCCAGGCTGAACAGCCCCAATGTTCTCAGCCTGTCTCCATACGGGAGTTGCTCCAGCCCCTGAGCATCCTCGTGGCCTCCTCTGGACTTGCTCCAACAGCTCCATGCCTTAACTCAGTCTTTTCTCTTCTGGGTGGAAAAGCAGTGCTGGTATTTGTTGCTCTTCCTCTAGCAGCAGTTTTCTGTGTACTCTGTGTACAACCTTCTCCCTGTTTATCTCTGGGGTTGAGGAATTGAGAGCTTTTTAGTTTCCTTTTGTGTTTTCTGCACAGCATGTAGACACCCTTGCTTTATACTTGTTGCTTTGCCCATTTCATTGTGCTATGGTTCAGCAATGGTTGGTTGGTCCTTGGAGTTACAGATTACAGAAGGATTGTGTGCTCTCTCACGGTGTTTCTTGTATAGCTGGTTCCACCTCTCCTGCAGCGTCTTTGTTCTCTTAACTGGAGAAAAGGCAAAGGACATTGCTAACTGTCACAGAAAGCTTTTTGGCTTCCAAGGGGGAACTGAAATAGTTTTCATCTGTGACTTTTCCTATTGAAACCCGAGTCTGTGTGAACCGGCGTGCTTAGAAATGAACAATGTCCCATAAACGTGGTCAAGTCAAAATCCCCTTTTGAAGGCAGAATGGCTGATCTTGATTTGTGTGAGGCTGCCAAAGTAAATGTCAGTTGGAGTCTTGTGGCTTGCACTTAGCTGGGACAATATACCTGGCCTTTAAATAAAGGGTTTTTTCTCTTCCCGATCCAGGATGAAGCCCTCATTTTATTCTGGTTTGCTGTTAGTGAACAGATTTCTAAGGGCACTGAATTAATAAGCACAACTGTTCTCCTTTTTCCCAATGAAAAAGGCATTTACTTCAGCATATACATTTTGATGTGTAAAACTGAAGATGAAGATACGACACGTTTAGGAGCATCTTGTCAGCCTGTTCTAGTGGGGAATACAGGCTGCTTGAGAGCACGTGCACGTGGGTGTGAATTTGGAGGAGTCTGTTTTGTGAGCACAGTGTCTGGAAAGGGAAGGTCTCCATAAATACCACTGCGTGTGTTCAGCTTCCGCTCCTGCTGGTGTTACTTTGGGAAGTGCTGAGCATCTAGGAATTTACTTTGAGTAGTCACCTTTCCATTGTGGCCAAAAGAAGCGGGTCATCTTGCACCATGCCTATACCAGAGAGAAACCTACTCTGTGGCAGGATTCATTGGGGCTTGCTCAAGCATGCAAAAGACTTCATGCTAAAGAAATACTTGATGTACATATATATGCTCCCTAATGGGAATTACTGGCGTTTTGGTTAACAGCTCATAAGTTTGTGACTTTTAAGAGACTGTAGAGATCTTCATGCAGTTTGGGGCTGTTCAAGAAGCTCTGTGTGTAGATGTGTTAGTAAAGGAATGGGCTTTTATCGAAGACTTGGTAGAAGTGGCTGTAACTTAGCCTGGAATGCTCAAGAGCAAGATGTGTTGTGGCAGATCCCTGCTGAGGGACCTTTATCTGCTGGCATTACAGTGCTCAAGATGCAAAATGTTCTTTACTAAGCTTAAAATCCTGGCTGAGGCTTGAATGTCACATTTGGAGGAACAGCATTTTTCATCGTAGCTGTAGTTGGAAGGTGAGGATGGGAGAAGAAGAGTAGAGCCCTGACCATGATAAGCTGACTTGCACAAGTTCATGTGCCAGGTGAGTAGCTCTCTGCTGTATAACTTAAAGAGAAGGAGCCTTAGAGTTGCCTCGGTACCTTGGAGGAAGCAGCCGTGGGGAGCTAACAAGTGAGAGAGGTTCTGTTCCTTTAGGAGTCAATGGGAGCTTTGCCCTTGGCTCCTGGGGAGGAGCACAGGTCCAGCACGGACTGCAGTGTGTGTAACCCTCCAGCTCT
This sequence comes from Psittacula echo, assembly GCF_963264785.1. Classification (NCBI taxonomy): domain Eukaryota; kingdom Metazoa; phylum Chordata; class Aves; order Psittaciformes; family Psittacidae; genus Psittacula; species Psittacula echo. The sequence goes on along the minus strand of NC_137738.1, from coordinate 483,888 downwards.
GTGCATCTTGGATACCTTCATGTTCTGTCTCTGCCCGGAGTACTTCCTAAAAGAATGCTTTTGAGGGATGACAGGGTTGTCACCACAGCCCTAAGTTAAACCTGCTTGGGACTGGGTGCTGTGCTGAGATGTAACATGAAGGGTAGGCAGCGCTTGCACAGCGCTTTGGGTTGCTTTTCAGGAACAGACAATGCTGTGCAAAAAGCTGGGTTTTTATCCCTTGCAGAGAGCAGTTCTTGAGTTTAAACATCCTGTCTCTTCAGGTTGTTTGGATAGAGCTCAGGCGAGCACAAGGAGGAGAAAAGAGATGCTTTATGCGTGAGGAAACACTGTTTAGCACAGTAAAAGGCTGGTATGTGCCGAATACGTAAAAGCAGGAAAACTGCTCTGTATTACTGAGGGGCTGATGTATTTAAAAAGGGGGGAAGGGAATAAAAGGACAGAGAAAGCATGATGGGTTTCTTCCAGCCATGATTGATGGAATCGCTGTTGCTTACATCAGTTGTGAGAAGGAAGTGTTCCTAATGGCTATCGGATCATTGGTTCATGGGCCTGGCCAGAAAACCTTCCTGCAGAAAACAATGGAGTTAAAAATGTGATGGTAAAACTGAGAGGGTGGGTGCTCAGCAAGTTCACTAACAACACACGGACTCCTCTGTTGATGCCGTCTCCCAAGTCCAGTAACTATGGGCTTCCTGTGTCACCTGGCTTTCCAAGGTGGCACATGAGAGCTCCAGCAGAGTTTCTTTTTTTGTTGCTTTTGTTCATTGGAGGGGGGTTTTGTTGGTTTGGTTTGATTTAGGTTTTGGTTTTGCTTTGGCTTTAGTTTTGATGTGGCTTTGTGTGCCAGGAGCCAAGTGATGTGATTGTGATTGTGCATGTGATATGTGTTCTCACACACCAGTCCTGACAGAGGTTTTCAGTGAGGCTCGCACCTCTTCATTTATACGTGTTAAAGACTGAGAAAATGAAATAATGCTGAGGTGCCTTAATACACCTGTGCCCTTTAGACTTCGTGTCAGTTATCTTGTTCATTTTGTCTTTCTTTTATTGACTGTGAAGTCACCATCGAGCAGGGATAAAATCATCATCAGCTATGCAAATCAGTGCACTTTCCTCCTTTCCTAGTCCATCTTACTGCTTTGGACTCAACAGCAGTTTGCTGCTCCTGCACAACTAACAGACCATTTTCCACAGCTTACCGTGACATTGTTTATTTAAAACACCTCAAGCACACAGCACTGCTTCCTGCACCCCTCACCCCAAATAATTCCATAGAATCCCAGACTGGTTTGGGTTGGAAAGGAACTTGAGGCTCCTCAAGCTCCAATTCCCTGCCACGGGCAGGGACACCTTCCACTAGAGCAGGTTGCTCCAAGCCCCTGTGTCCAACCTGGCCTTGAACACTGCCAGGGATGGGGCAGCCACAGCTTCTCTGGGCACCCTGTGCCAGCGCCTCAGCACCCTCACAGGGAAGAGCTTCTGCCTTAGACCTAACCTGAACTTGCCCTCTTTCAGTTTGAACCCATCACCCCTTGTCCTATTGCTGCAGTCCCTGATGAAGAGTCCCTCTCCAGCATCCTTGTAGCCCCCTTCAGACACTGGAAGCTGCTCTGAGGTCAAAAACATTGGTGGTCTCGCAACAACGAAGGATGGAGAGCTGAATTCATTTTTAATTAGGGTGCAGAGATGTTTGCACATTGAAGGGAACTTACACTTTCATGCTTTCAAGCAAGGGTGAGACATGCAAAGTAGAACGTAAACTTGCTACAAAACAGTAATTTTGAGGTGTGTATTTGCTTTCTATTGAAGTCTCAGGGAGATGTCCTTTTTAGGCCATAAGTCTGCCCTACCGAGGATGTGAAAACAATGCGTGTATGTATATCTTTACATTTTAATGACCAAAAACGCATTTGAGATGCTCCTGCAGTTTGCATGTGACACTCGGAGCAGGTAGCCCTGTTTGTGGGATGCCATGCAAACTTGGCAAGAGAACAAAAGGTACCATGGGGCGTTTCTGACTGAATCTGGAAGAGGTGTAGGTTTCACTGGTCATCCAGAACAGTTAAACAAACCAAGGATGTTGCCAATCAAATGGGATTCACGTTCACCTGGCAACACGTCGAGTGTGTGAGCTGCAGGGCTGTGAGAGCCCCTTTGCGCTGGGGTAAGCGTTTCCATTGCAAGGACTTTCGTTGCAGTTTGAAACCAAAACCTAAATAAATAGTTCCTTCTTCTTCTAGCACCGAGGTTTTTAGCAGGGGAGAACTTGTCGAAGTGTTTAGTGCATACCTTGTCATGGAAATTGTGGGAGAATGTGAATAGAACAGAAATAGCCCCAGCGTTTATCTGATAGTTCCACAAAAAGTAAATATTGAGATTTGTTTCTCTTGTAATGGGCTATTAAAGTACAGCTGGGTTGGGAGTGGAGGGCTGAAGGGGACAGTTCCCCCTAGCAGTCATGTAAAAGCAGGAAAGGTTAAATCTGGATGGGCTTGTTGCTCCCTGTCTCCATGTGCTCTAACAGATTTAAAGCCTTAATAAAAAGACTAAGAGTGAATAAGCTGTGCTGTGCCCCAGGAGACAGCAGAAAAGATCAGAGACATTTTTCCTACATCGCTGTTATAGTAGGGAATGTACTAAATTTAAATGAGTAGCCGAGGGAGGGAACACATCCTACCTAAACTGCAGAAATCTGGCCCGAGAAGCATTCACTCACACAGCAGTACATATAGGAGTAACGTGCTGAAGTCTCTTTCCATCCGGAGGGATGCCTCTTGCGCTGGGGCAGTGGGAGACCTTCCACTCCTGAGCCAGGCTGTGGGTTGCTGGAGTTTAAACTGCTGTCCTATAGTCTGTGATGTGTCAAGGAACCTGCCTTGAGCTGCCTCTTAGGAAACCGTCCAGACTGAAGCCTCAGATCCAGAGCTCTTGGGTTGCCTTTGGTCCTCATGTGTCTGCGAGTCTGCTTGAAGCAGGTTTTGCTCCTTAGCCGCCCCATCCATTTGACAGGCACTCCCACCCTCTGCCTCTGCTTTTCCCCCTGAACAAGCCTTCCTTTGCTATAAGTTCCAGCCTGCTTTACACAAGACTGTATCTGCAGAGCTGTGTTGCTTTAATTGCTAGGCTAGAGCATCACAAGTGCTTTAGCTGTCCTTATAGAATGGATTCTCTCTACCCTGAGCCTTCTGAGTAGCCACAACTAGATACACAAAATTGCAAATAGTGGCTTGCCAGCACTTTATATAATAGATTGATTCTGGTTTTCTACTGAAAATACCTTTTATGTGTGTGTGTGTAGAACTATTGCAAGTCATTGCTAACAAACAGCGGTTGAAAGGGCTAGTAGGATCCTGTGGTCTTTTGATGTTCTGACAGATCCCTTCTCCCCTTCATCTCCTGTGAATGGGTCCCAGATCACAGCACAAGTCTATATCCATAATGGTCTTTATACACTTAAATTTCATTCCACTTGTGTTCCAGCGAGCCCAAAAGACTGTCGGATTTCTTTGAGATGCTTTCGGGAGCAGGGAATTCTCCAAACCTTGGTCTCCCAGACCTTGTTAGAGGATACCTGCTTCTTGGTGTGGTCGCTATATAACTTACCTAGTAGCCCTGATGTCACAAACCTGCAGGAACACAGTGCCTTCTCCTGGGCTAGATAGCTTATCTTTTTATTGGCTGTCTTCATCAAGTGTTTTGTTCATCTGTGAAATGCTATAGGTCTCTACCTTACATATTATCCATGAGACACCACGTGGGTTCTTGCTTTAACTGTGGATTAAGGTCACTATATTATCTTTTTCTGAGGAATAAATTACCCAGGTAGAATCAAGTTTGCCTTGTCTTCATTTCACTGTTCAGTTACATTTCCTTGATTTCTTTTGTCCAGATCTTGTGTTTTCAAGGTCATGTTTATGTGCTCTTAGCACTGAGATCGCTTTTCCTTCTCTCTCAGACTACTTCCTTTCCCCCTCCCTCTTGTAATGATTTTTGGTGTCTCTTTGGTTCCGTGCGCCGATTATTCCAGTGTAATGGGCTGGAGATTATCCAGATCCCCTCATTCCTTTATTGTAAATAGTCTCATTTTGTTTCCACACTGCATGTGGTTATAAACATTATCCTACGCTCATCTTCAGTGTAGCATTTTATTCTCTACTGCTTACTTTTTCCTACACAACCTCTTGAACCTAACGTGTAGTGTGCTCCCTCTTCTGTGGCAGGACACTCCAGTGCTGCCACTGTCATCTTAATGTGGAAAACGATTCATCAAGCAGGAGAACTGTGTGCCTGAATTACTTTGTGTGTGTGTTTAAAGGAAACCCCCTTTTTTGCAGGAGGCTGTCGCTCTGAGAGCCAAGGCTGGGTGGGAGAGCGGAAATCACTGGAGAAACACATTTAGAGGGGAAATAGGGGCAGATTTTTAGCTGCTGGACAAGAAATGGGGCTGTCTAACCCCAAGGAGTTGTATGGGTTTTTTTCCAGACATGATCCCTTTACTTTTAGTTGCAGTTTTAGGATATGAGAAGGTTTAGGAATGGAAAGAGGTGTAACATGTCTGACTGCACCAGCTGGTTGACTCTGGTTCTTCTAACAGTAGAGGGCAAGCATTAGCATCTTGCGATGCCTGGCAGGGTTTGATTATAGTTGAAAGAAGCGGTTATGATTTATGTTTAGGTTTTGATGAGGAGGAAGAGGAAGTGGGGCACATCCTGCCGAACAGCTGCTTGTGATGCTGTATGATTTGTGCTTGCAGCGTGTGCAGTGACACTGTTCAGAGGAGGATGAAAACGTTCTGTGTTGTCAACTATTGAGATTTCTGCCTCGTGTTGTCTGTGCCAGTGGACAGTTCCAGGCTTGGTTCTTCTCTGTAGACCTTTGTAGTCAATTAGCCTCAGGCATCTCGCTGCTGCTGCTCAATAGGAGCATGTTTTCAATGTTAATGCCAGCACACCCAGGGAAGGATGCTGAGTGGGTCAGAAGGGGCAGGGTGAGACAAGATGGCTTTAGAGGTCTCCAGGGGTGTCACGTAGTGACTTGTACCAGAAAAAGGATCTCGACCCTTTTGAACCCCAAACCAACTCATTTATAAACACCATTTTGCTTTCTCACTTAACACAGTACTTCCTTCCTCTTCTTAATGATCACTGAGCCGATGGAGCACCCGGTAAAACTCAGCTGCATTTTGTAGTAAGCACTCCCTACCTTGGTTCTAGGTTTGTCCTTTATGAGCTGCTCTGAGGGGCCAGGTAGGTGCCTGGCTTTGTAGGTCACAGGTAGCGTGCATAGATACATAGATATGCAATGTGGACTTGCTGTTTTAAACTGTATTTGGTGTTAAGTTGCTCCAGAGCTGTGGTGGTTTAAGATTGTACTGAGCACAGCACATTGCTCAGTGTTGGTGTTGGTCAGTGAGGGTGCCTGTAACTGCAATGGGGGAAATAAAATACATACTATTTCTTAAACGGTATGTATTAAATACACATACGTATATAGTGTTCTTAATATAGCTACATTTCAAAGGCCACTTTCATTTGTCCTCTGTGTAGGTGGGATATTGTTTGCTCCTATCGCTAAGGGACCTACTTAACCCCATAAGCAGGTTATATTTAAGAAGACTGCATGTTGAGATCTAGGGATTATTAGAACCAAGTCCCACTCTGCCAAGAAAGGGCGTCTTTAGGCTGTATTTGGGGAAGTGCAAATCGTGAATGGGGAACGCTGTTATTTGCTACTTGTAGGTTTCGTTTTTATCAGGGTCCCTTTGGGGAGTGGAATCAAGTGTGACTTGTGAATCTCTTCTGTCTGTCCTCTTGATGCTCAGAGGGGGCTGGGGTTGTGTGTTTGTGAGGAATCCTGCACTGAGGGTGTATGTTTCTAAGCAGAAACAGTCCTAAGAGAAACAAATTGAGAAGTTAAAAAAACATCCTTTCATAATACACTTGAGCACCTCTTTTAGCATAATAGGAGCCTTTGGGCAGTTCCTGTAACAACAATTCATGCTTTAAATAGGCAAGAAAAGCAAAAACAGGCTAAAAGGAAATACTTAAAGGCAGTTCAGGGACCTCGGCCCTCTGTTCTCCCCTCACTGCCAGCTTCCCCTACATACAGTTTCCTGGTTGGTGCTTAGTGTCAAACATGCCCGTTTCGCATCTCTGTTCCCAGAGCTATGGAGTTACCACCTTTGTGCACATTGACAAAGAGGAGCAAACCGGTTCAGCGCTGTGACTTTCAGCAATCCCTGGAGCACTGTGGAAACAGATCCTTTGTGCAGTGCTGCTGGGGGTGTGTGGTGTCTCCTCTCATCGTTGCTTTGGAGAGGCTGGGCTGGTGTGGGTCACATCTCTCAGAGCTGGAAGCAGCTCTTGTATTCACTAGGAAAGCATTGCAGCCAGGGGTTCACCTTGGGAAAGGTCTTGTTCAGCGCAACGTTTGGGAAACAAAGCACTGGCTGAAGTAGGGAAATCCATCCCATCATTAGGAGAGAGCCCGGGAGGGTTTGTGGGGTGATCCATGTTCATGTGGCTTGTGTTTTGGTGTTTAATTGGTGTAGCTGGAATGCTGTTGTCCTGATGTCCCTCTGAATTGTTGGATATGGCTAATGAGTTCCTGCTTTGCTGGATTTTCCAGTGGATTGGAAATGTGACTGTTTCCTTAATATGGAAAAACGACAACTTTGTTTTCATTGATATACTTTACTGCTTAGTTTTCATGATCTGCAAAGGAATTATACGTTGAAATGGGCCCCAAATGCCAGCGTGCATCTAGAAGAATGAATAGAAGCAAAAAGTACCCAGCCTTGTCTGGCTTAAACTGAAACTTGAGGAATTTGGCACTGCTGATTCCCATGCGTGGATGTGCTGTCAATGCGCAGCCCCTCCTAACTGTGGTGGGAATACTCCTGCAATGTCAGCAGTGCCGAGAGCAGGAATGTGGTTGGATTTTAGGAATTACATTAAGAAAGGCAAACTCCTTATTCTTCCTTGTTAGTTACATGTTTTGAAATTCCTTTGGGAACGTACCTGTCCATATACAGCCTTGTGCAAAGCCTTTGACACTGTCCTGCATGACACCCTTGTCTCTAAACTGGACAGGCATGGATTTGACACACGGACCACTCACTGGATGAGGAATTGGCTGTGTGGTCGCACTCAAAGAGTCACGGTCAGTGGCTCAATGACCAAGTGGAGATGAGTGGCAGGATCAGCACGTGTTGGAAGAATCAATGTGACCCATGGAAATCAGAGGCTTTGTTCACTGTTGCTGTGACTGTTCAAGTAAGAGAAGGGAGCGTTGCCAAGAGCTCTGTGTTGAGGGACTGAACTCCAGCAGTCCTCCTGGGGGGAGGCTTTGTGCAGCTCCTGGTGCGGGGTTTTTACAGCACCATCAGCGCCGTTGCTGTGGGTTTGACTTTGTTGTGGGTGCGTCACAAGTTTGGGGGTGTTAAGGCCACTCTCGCTGAGGAAGAGCATTTCTGTGTTTAATAACACTGGGAAGTCAGCGGCCCTCAAAGCTGCAGGAGGAAACAGCATGAAAATCAGGTGTGCAGCATGAAGGGAAAAAATACCTGGTCTAATAAAGCATTGCCCCCCTCCGTCATTCAGCGTTCTGAGGCTGGCCTTGTATTTCAGATCTGCTTCATGAACTGTAAAAGCTCAGATGTTATATGACAGGTATCTGCCACATCTGGTTTAAACAAACATTGAATCTAAACTGACACTGTTTATAGCAAGCTGCTATCTCACTAACGCATCCTGCTGTCTGTTCCTCCTGCATCCCTTTTGTGTGTTGTGAAGCTAGCAGATGGCTCTGAGTACGTTAATGCTGTGTGTAGGATGGTGCACTGTCTGCTTAGGTTAAATTATAAAGAAACCCAAAGCAGTGGAACATCTGGAAAAAAAGAGTGAATTGAATAATGCATGCCTTGCTTGGGGAGTTAGTTTATACTATTCCATACCATGAGGCATGGTATCTGAAACAGTACCAGGGCAGCAACCTAGAGGGGAAGAGATGACTTTCTGTTATTAACTGCAAAGAGAGTTATTTTTCAGACTTCAGTTATACCACCTTGCTTTTAAGGTAGAGCTAAAACACAAATGACAAATCAGTGCCGCTTTCTCTCTAAGGAGAATGTCTGTGGTAGTAACTGGTGCTCCAGATTTTAATAGTAATTAACTGGTGTGGACTAATTTTCAGGTTTGCAGTCTCCTGGGAGGCAAAACTGTACTTAACATAGCACTGTGTAATACAGAATCATAGTCCAGAGACTCACTTTTAATGAACAGCAGTGAAATTCATCTGATGGGGAAGCAAGTCAGTGATACCTGTGCTGGTCCTACTTCATGGGTTGCTCTGAAGCAGTTGCTTCGATGGCCTTCCGTTTAGTTTTGTCATCTTTATAAATGTACTAAAAACACAAGGATGAAAATCAAAGCACTTGAATAATTTGCAAAAGCAATGTTGATGTTATCTGATGGAGTAATAACATTACTAGCCATTCCTTTTACGAAGGTACCCCTGGTAATCTTCTGGAACTTGATGCCACAAAAGGAGGAATGACAGTATCATGTATTTACTATAGCCCAAGTTGTCCAAATGCTATTTATGTATAGTTCTATTGAAGTGTTGTTTTTCAGAGTACTTTTGTACCTGCATGGCTGCCTTGTTTTAATAACTTGTCAGAATTGCCGTGTTGTGTTAAATGATAGCAGTGTAAAGGGCACAGTAGCCTTGAGGAGAGTCCCGGTTCCCTTTGCAGTCAGCTGGGGCTCCTCACTGATTTTAGCCTCACCTCTCTTAGGAGTGTGTTCAGAGCTGTGACCCCTTCCACCCAGTGCCACAGCTGCCCAGCATCTCCTCCTGCAAAACTGGGCAGCAGGATCCAACAATTCCTTACCAAATCAAATCTTCCAACAGGGAATCTAGTTTGAACTGCTCATTCGCTAATGGCCTAAACCAAACTCCTCACCCTAGAGGCTCGTGCCAAGTACAGGCTATTTCCACCCTAATCCCTGTTACTGAAGAGGGGCACCTTGAAAGCAATTATTTACAAGTGTTTTATGGTGTGTTTTCAGGGATGGCTGACTCATTCCCACAGCCCGGCTCCATCCTGTCTGTAGGAAAGTGGACCTGTGCTGAAAAGCCACTGTGCTCTTCCCACCGGCATCAAAAGTGCTCCACACCACGTATGCCTGCATGTGGTACAGACAGCCCAAGATGTCCCTGCTCATTGCAGGGGGTTGGCCTGGATGAGCTGTGAAGGTCCCTTGCAACCCAAAGCATTCTGTGCTTCTGTGATTGTTTTTCTTCTGTAGACCCGATGTTGATCACACACTGACCAGTGAAGCTTGTGCTCGGTGGTCTCGGGTGCAGCCCATCTCTTGTCTGGCTCTTGGGGTGGGAGATCAGGGTCAAGCTGCAGATGGAGCTTTGCTAGTTTGCTCCTTCCAACGCATGTGCTGCCTAAGGAGAGCAGTTGACTTCTAAATGAGAAAAGGAAGGAGACAGTGCAAATCGGCAGTGTTCTCTCACATTGATTTTAATGCCATAGACCTGATTTTACCACTGGAGACAGAAAGCAGCAAGCTGCTTCCTCCAAATTGTTGCTTAATTTAATCCTCTTCTCTGTACTACTTCCCACTCCCCCAGTGCTGCACGTATCCTCCAGGGATTTGGAAGGTGCTGCAGGAACAAACTGATCTCCTCTCGTTGCAGGTATGCTTTCAAACCTGTAATTTGCCTTAATGGAAGGTGAGGCTGACCACAAAGCAGATAAAATCAGCTGCCTGAGTACCCATCAAATGAGTTACTCATTAAATCAAATAATCCTCCTTTGGTGAAATAAAATGAGTGATTTGATCTCTTTTAAGAGACTAGCAAAGAAAAATACTGAGGTCCAAATCCTCTTGTTAGGAAAAGCTTGCAAGCTATGAAGTACAGTGCAATCCACAACTGCTCTCTCTTGACTTTGAAAGGGGCTGGGATAAGCTGTGTCCTTGTGATCCACCTGACAGTGATAGACTCTTGTTGAGAAGGTGTTGTATGACAAGGAAGAAAGGGCAGAGCAGTTATTTTGAGGGTAAATTTTGAGATAGGAATGTGTTTGGTGTTAAAATGTGAATATCCCAGGCATTCAAGGGCAGGAAAGCTGCCCAGGTGGCTTGCAACAATTCCTTATTTCCCGATTGCTGTAACGTAATTTTACACTTTATTTTCATATGGGGTGGCAGAATATTGAGCATTTTGACACAAGAGTGAAAAACAGTGATTTTGATGGGATGGTGACACTTAAGGTTGCTTCAAATCTGTTACCTTGCAAACTGGCTGCATCTTCAAACGGTGCCCAGAGAAACACACGTTCAGGGAAAATGGGTGCTGGAGAGGGACTCTTCATCGGGGACTGCAGTGACAGGACAAGGGGTGATGGGTTCAAACTGAAACAGGGCAAGTTCAGGTTAGATCTAAGGCAGAAGCTCTTCCCTGTGAGGGTGCTGAGGCGCTGGCACAGGGTGCCCAGAGAAGCTGTGGCTGCCCCATCCCTGGCAGTGTTCAAGGCCAGGTTGGACACAGGGGCTTGGAGCAAGCTGCTCTAGTGGAAGGTGTCCCTGCCTGTGGCAGGGGTTGGAAATGGATGAGCATTAAGGTCCTTTCCAACCCAAACCAGTCTGGGATTCTGTGAAAATCCCGTGGTGGAGTTGTGTTGATTGTGACAATGTGCATGTAAGCAGCTACAGTTACATGGAGCCTGCTGAGCATGGGTTGGGGATGCCCTCTTCTGTTAAGAAAAATACAAACGCTGCCTTAGTCTGTGTGTCAAGGAAAGGTGGCAGGGGTGGGCTGGAAATAGTTTTCATTCTTGTAGTTTATTTCCTATGCAAATAGATGTATAGATTATTCCTCATCCCAAGGCCTCGGGAGCTTAGAGCAGTCAGTGCTGCTGTCTGTTCTGCAAGGGAAGAAGTAGCCCCTAGGTGTTAGAGGTATTTGATTCACTTAGATCATGGACTTTCATCCTTCTCAAAGGAGAGATGGGTAAATTTCACTCGAGGCTTGATTTACTTCCTGTTGAAGTTGTGACTTCAGTATGTTACGGATTGTCCTCTTGCTCTCCAGCTCTTACTACTTGAAGATGACTGGGTTAGATCTGGAATACAGAAGCATCTTGTGGTGAAGTCAGGACGTAGTGAGCTTGATTCATACACTGCCCTAACCATCCCCAGCTCCTCAGGCTCATGGTTTTGCAGTGTATGAAAATGCCTCTTTAGGTAATAGGATACCATCAAATTCCTGCCACTGCTGACCTTTAGTAGGTCTGAGAAGCTTTGGTAAGCTGGATTCTTGGGAAATACAACGGCGTTTCTTAAAGCCACCAAGGACCTTCTCCATTCTCCTTGTTGTGGGGTGGTTTTCCCCCATAGCACGGTACGGCCTTGGTGACACCACAGCTGTTTAAGCTGACAGTTCAGTCGGGCTCTACCGCAGCACACCACTGTTTCCTGCCTCTCCTCCCTTTCCCTAACCAGCTATTTTCTTGGCTGTGACCTTTAGCTTCATAATGAGCCAGAGGAAGGAGTTCTTTTTCCTGACCTATGGAATGATTTTTATCCTGGCAATATCAACAGACATTTCTGTAGGCAAACGCTGCCCTTGGTCTCGCCATGTGAAAGAGCTACCAGTTAAAATGGTGGGTTGCTTGTTGTCTCTCGCTGTCCTTTGGTTTTTCTCCAGAGAGGCTGGCAAAGGTGTCAGGTATGCCAGTTGTTTGTAACGTTACTGTTCCTACAGGAAGAATGCATTGGAAATCAATACCTAGTTTTGGCTCTATAAATGTTATTCAGGCGTTCGAGTAAGTGTGACTTGTAGTGTGGCAGATTGCATTTATTGACATAGTTGAAAGGTCTCTTGGCCTCTGCATGTGAACCAAGCTTGTTGCTCCTACTGCCAATTCTTTATCAAACATGTCATGGAAACAGTGGTGCCTTCTTCTCCCCATTTTGTGTGCACCAAGTTTTCAAGTGTAGCTGAAACAGGATGTTGAGAACACTACAGAAAAACAAGAAAAGTAAGCAGGAGTTTCCGTACTTGTCTTTGACAGAAAAGAGCTATGTATATCTGTTATGTTCTTACAACAGCATAGCTCATCGGCCCTGCCAGAGGATTTCACAATACTTCAATCCTATAGTTGTAAATAAGCCATGATGTTTATTACGGTGACCCATTTTACTGACAGTACAGAATCTGCCATCAGCTCAGCTTAAACGAGTGACAAGGGTATAAAATGGTCTCTCTACGGTAGATTCCTTTTAAACCACTTTGTTTAGGAGTCTGCCATCACAAGGGCAATTAATGTAGGGACTGTACAGCTGTTATATATAATGTCACAACTGTGTCGCTATAAATGATCTTTTGATAAGGTCAAACCCTCAAGTGTTGTAGGTGTCAGACCTTAAGCTCTTACATCACATTGGTGTGCACTAGGTAATATTTAAACCAGAGGTACCGTGTTTATGCTGTGTGGTCACAAATGGAGATGATCACCCCACTCCTCAGGTGGGGCTATTATCTCAATGTAAATATATCCTCAATGCAAATACATCTGTAATGTGGAACAGTGCTGTGTGAGGGATTGCCCTTCTTCTTGGGGATGTGTTTGTAAAGGCTTTTCCACTTCCTCAGCATCTCAAAGCGGACAGTAAATGAGCAACTCTCTGGTCTTTGTCCTCAGTAGTGGACTCTCAAATTCTGTTGGGTTTTACACTTAATTTGGTTTATTTTTTAATGCTTCTGAAAGGAGTGAAAGTAGTCACCATCAGAGCAGTCTGTTAGTGGAAATGGCCAACATTCAGAGATGTTTTGATACGCAAGAATGACATTTAATCCTGTTTTGAAGGAATGCAGCGCTCCTGAGCAGTGTCATGTTTCTGGAAGTAGATACTTTATTCTGAAAGCGTGTTTGCAGTTGGGCTTTCCCCTGCTGTTTCCCCACTTTTGCATGGCAAAAGCAATGTTTTTCTTTCTATCGGCATGAGCTAAATAATTAGACAGCAGTCACTTAATCACAGCTAGTCCATAACCATAGCCTTGATAAAACTAAGATACCAAGTAGTTGTCTTTAATAGGACTTAAACTTCTGCTGATCACTTTCGGAAAATACAAACAACCATTGTATGACTGTCTTGTAGTTTTAAAAATAGCACTTGTGCAAAACTTGTGTGTTTGAAGCCTTGCAGGTCCTTGAACAGGGACAAAACTGTGGTTCTCTCCACAGGAATACTGCACCTAACAAGGATGCTGCTGTTCAGGCTCTGCCTTTTCTCAGGGGCAGAGCTGCATATCTTCATGGGCCACCATGTAGGGATACACAGTCTGGACTGTGGTCTGGAACATACAAGGATGCTGGAGAGGGATTCTTCATCGGGGCCTGCAGCGATAGGACAAGGGGTGATGGGTTCAAACTGAACCAGGGCAAGTTCAGGTTAGATCTAAGGCAGAAGCTCTTCCCTGTGAGGGTGCTGAGGCGCTGGCCCAGGGTGCCCAGAGAAGCTGTGGCTGCCCCATCCCTGGCAGTGTTCAAGGCCAGGTTGGACACAGGGGCTTGGAGCAAGCTGCTCTAGTGGAAGGTGTCCCTGCCTGTGGCAGGGGTTGGAACTGGATGAGCTTTGAGGTCCCTTCCAACCCACACCTGTCCATGATTCTACGATCTGATTGTTCATCAAGTTTTCTGCATGCTGTCTATGATTGAGCAAAACACCTGTAGGACGAATGAGCTCAGTGTAGACTTTGCAAGGGGTGGTAAGGGAATGGCCTCTGGCACAGCTCTATGTTCTCTGCTGTGTCTTGGCTTGGCACTGCTCAGTGAGGGACTTCACACTCTTCTGTATCAGTCGTTTCACTCAGATTCTGGCAGTGAAGTGTGATTTACAAGTGTAGCTGTTTCACAATCACCCTCCGTCATCCATGGGCAGAGCTGCTGGTGACGGGCATGGTTCCCACCGCTCTTCCCAGAGGGTGCTGCAACACTGTTCATTGTGCCATATGACTGGCTTGGTGAGTTATCCTGTTCTGGTGTGAAGGGTTAGTTTTCATGCTGTTCAGTCTCCCAGTGGGCTTCCCTGTGCAGCCCTGCGAGCTGTTGTGCCAATGGCAGGAGCAGGATGAGGATGGGAAGGATGCAGGAGAAGGGCAGGGATGCTTATTTTAGCAGTAGCGCTGCTATATGCCAACTGTAAGTGACCTTAATCATAGCCAAAGGTTCCATCTTCCGTCACTCTTGCTATTAATGCTCCAGAGAATGGGACTTTAATAGGTTTTATTACAGTGCCAGCAGCTGCAGGGAAGAGGAAGAGTGAGCAGAGGCTGCTGCATCCTGCAGTTAATGGGAGCACTGTATCCCTTGGGGCTCTCCTTGTCCTCCATGGCTTACTAACCTCTGTCCACCTCACAAGTGGAAACAGGACTGATGCAATGAGCATCCTTAACCAAAGTGTGTATTTTTGTCTGATCTGGTGAGATTGGTTGTACTGGTTAGGTGATTGCAGGGAAAACGTGGGTTTAAAAACACTCTTGTTATCAGAAAGGATTTGGGTTTGGCTTTTTTTCCCACCAAGGAAAAAAAGAATAAAAGTTTTAAAGTCTTTAGAAATTGGGTAGCAATTAAAGAAATCGTTGTTATTCTCTCTTTTCCATGGGGTATAGGTAATACTTGGAACAGAGATGCATGCGACTGCTGAAAGGTGATCCTGTTTGGCTGTGAGGTTAATTGCTAACTGAAACAGGGCTGCAGTTTCTTCTCAGGAAGAGAAAAGCCAAGTAATTGAAGGATTGTTTGCCAGTGGAAATACAATTGGTTTTATATGTATGAAGAAACAAAATTAACTAGTGCTGCCCTCTTGCAGTGCAACAGCAAGACAGTAAACTAGCTTCAGTACTTCACATTGTTCAGGTACAGTTATAGTTACAGGCCTTTTGAAGGAAAGGTAGATAGGAGTTTCCAGTCATGCTTTGGAGGGAAGATAACAGTGTGATTGCCTCATGCAGCAGGGCTTGGATCTACAGTCTCCTAAATTTGGAGGAGATGAATAGACCCTTGTTTTGTGAAAACCCATTTCCCGATTTCATGGAACTGCAGGTATTTTCTTTGCAGCAGGATCACTTGCCAAGGAAACTCGGTGAATAATCTTGCTCTGTGATATTCAATTACTAAAGGTGTCCTGGGGATAGGGTATCTGTTTTGCGGGGGGGAGGGGGGGGGGGTGTGATGGCTTTAGCGGGGGCACCCCCAGTTTCCTTAGCCAGCTCTGGGTCACTGGAACCACCTTAACTTGGGACATGGGGTAGGGGATCCCCTTGCTCCTCTTCATATGGAAGCGATGACTCCAAAGAGTTAACACCTTTACTGTTTGCTCCCACCTCTGAAGAGAAGGTGGGTTGCAGTGGGTTTTGGTGCATGGAAACCTGAGGTGTGTCTAAAATGATTCCTTTTGTAGGTTCATAATGTGGCTGCTGCTGTGGTCTTTGAGACATCCACTGTTCTTATCAGATGTCTGATGTTCTTAAGTATCCGTTTGATGGGGACACACAGACAACAGATGAATATGTACCTGGCAATATGCAGAGCTCTGTCCCTGATCTTTAACTGGCTTTATTATGTTAGATTGAAGAGGGTTGGTTTTTTGATGGTGTAACATTGTACTTTGTGCTGCTAATATTCCAAGAGGGCTTTTTTTTTCTAAGCAAAGGTTACTTACCTATATCGTATGTGTTTTATTTTGGTCTGTGCCATATTTTAAGTACTTCTTTCATCATTTGCGCCTATCTGAAGTACATAAGAAGAGTATCTCATCATCCCCCTTCCATTCATGTTAAGGAGAAGAGGAGCCTGAGATGGTGTTTAAGGTTAGAGGTAGACAGCTGTTGAAGATGGGAAGATTGCTTAGAAAGGATGGGTATGGGCCAGAGCTGGAAGAGTGGCAAATTCTGATGAGGACTTCAGGCTTTCAAAGAGAGATTTAAAGGCAGATCCATGAATTTGGATGCAAGTCTTTAGCCCAGCAGGGAACAGGACTGAGACTGGTTCTGCTGTTTTCGGGGTGGGCCTCCTGAAATCTTACTTCAGACGTAAGAGCATCATTCTGGAGGTGTTCTGATATTTGCTTTGGTTCCTTCTGCCTCCTCCTGCATGTTCTTTATTCAGCAAGCATTAAGCTGTATTTAAAATTGTGCTGTAATGCAGCTTTATTTTATTTCTCTATGCTGAGGTAATCCATTATATTACAGCTAAAAATTAGGGTCATAGCTACCTGGAAATACCAGTATTTCATAGCCTTTGAAGGAGATCCTAACTCTTTAAATACAAAATGGTTTACTTACTCTAAAAATGAGACATTCTAAAAACATTCATTAGTTTGAACTGCTTTGGATGCTGCTTTGCCAGTTTTATGTACTCTCTCATTGTTTAGAGCACTAATGACCACTTAAAATGGCAAATCAAGCTTCTTTCTACTCTCCGTGCTGGTCTTTACCAGATCATACAATGTCTGTCAGGCCTCAGGGAGCACTTTTGCCAGCAGTATCTTTCAAGGCTTCATAGTTGTATTAGGGAGGATGCTGAATTTGAAGGGATATCACAATGTATGTCTGTGCATGTTCAATAGTTCTGTGTGTCCAGCCTACCCAAGGTAAGACTCAAGTGTTTCAGCTTGCAATCAAGAGTGTTTAATCTGACAATGTGATGCAAGTAGAGATTGGGAGAAGCTGGGAGCATGGGTTCTTGGTCAATCCCAATGCCACAGCTGTGTGTTGAGGCATACGCCTTCATTTGGCCCCTTTCCTTAATGGTGTGCCCTTCCCTTTTACTCTTTATTATCCTCCACCATTCAGTTTCTTAGTCTCTTCCTTTTCTTGATGATGGTAGTTGTGTGGCTGCGGAGCTGTGTTCACCTGATTGCCTTTCTCTTCTCTTAAACCACTGCAGATCTCTTTCTTCCAGTGTGTCCTGGAAAAAGACGATACTGCTGAAATGATGTAGATTGGTAATCCTGGGGAAAACACACAAACCTTCTCATCAACCATTTGTGACAGTGGAATAAAGTCCTGCCCCTCCTTGTTTTTTGAATGAACACATGGACTTCCCCTGTGCTTTCTTCTCTTATTATCTCACTGTTGTCTGGGAATCAAAACTTTAGTTCAGAGTTATTTAATATGCTTGCAAAGCTTGAAAATCATGAGCTATGTGAAGTATGCTAGAGAGGAGAGGCAAACTCCATGCAGTACATACTCACAAATAGTTTTGTTTTGACATTTATCTTGCTGTAGTCGTTCTGCCAATTGGCTTCAGGCACGGCTACCAAAAGAATGAACACATGTTGCATTCATTAGTTCTCATCTGGCTGCGCTTCATCTTGCAAGGCAGACGAAATCACGGCCACATTAAATGGATTGTAATGCATTTGTAATAGGAGTTGCCTTCTGCTGAACAGGACGCCAGCTTTGCGAAGCTGCCGCTTTTAAGCCGCGGTGCTTTGCTCCGGTTCAACATAATGGATGTGAGTATATTACCAGTGATGTCATTGCTTTTTCGTCTCGAAAGATGTCAGATGAAAAACATTCGGATATAACGCTAAACAAACACCCTCCGCCTTCCTCTCCCCTCCTCCCCCCGTGTGAACTGTTCATGTCGCGTTGTTTTGATTAGAACCGTGGTGTTTCTGACACACAAGCGCGCTTCGGGGCAATAATGGTTTGTCTGAAGTATAAAAACCCTTTCCGTTAGTGGTTCCTTGCGCTCGGACCGAGAGCAAATTGATTCCTGTTGGCTTCTTACGGTTAATGCCGGGGTTTCGGAGCCAGCCGGCAGTGCCTGGCGCTGGGAGCAGGGGAGGCGGCCCTGTCCGGGTGTACTCGGAGGCGGCTCGGGGGGAGCTCCCGGGCCATTAGGACCGCGGTGTCCCGGGGGTACCGCCGTGCTGCGGGCGGCCGGGGCCGGCTGAGGCCTGGCGCTGGCCCCTCCCTGCCGCAGCCGCGGCGGCTCGGCCCCATCCCGCCCCCTCGGGCCGCGCTCTGCTGCCGGGGCTGCGGGGACCGGCGCCTCCGGCCGTGCTTTGTGGCCCGGGAGGGTCTCGCCCGCGGGATGCGGGCCGGGCCGGGGCGCGGCGGCTCGGGCTGAGCCGTGCCGGTGGGGAGGCCACGGAGGCGGTGAGAGGAATGGAAGACGGGCTGTCCTGCCTGGGCGCGGGCTGCGAGCCCGCCGCGCTCAGCTGCTGCACGGGTAAAGTACCCCCGCGCCGCGGGCTCCCACAGCCGCCTTTGCATGCGGCAGTGCCCGTCCCTGCACGGAGAGGAGGGGAAGCGGTGATGGGAATACCGCGGTCGGGGTTCATTGGCGTGGGGAAATTGACTCCGCGTCCTTGCTTCCAGCGGCAAGGTGCACTAGCGCAGGCTGGGGCGGCTCGCTCCGCTCTCAGCAGTATCCTAACCCCGGGGAAAGGGGGAGAGTACAAACAACGTTAGCCGGTGTTCAGAGGTCTGTGGTAGCAGGGGCGGTGATGGGGGGATAATGACAAAGTTAATGCACGGAAGGCTCCTGGTGTGGGTGCTCCCACGGGGCGCTCCTGCCCTAAGTGAAGAGACCCTTGGGAAAGAGCTGCTCCTGCCTGTCCCGTCGTTCATCCCGACCTCCCGTTTTAGTTTGACAAAGGAAAAGCAGGAGGAAGGCGCTGCAGGACGTGCGGGCTGCATGCGGCCTCGGGCAGGAGGCAGCAGAGCCTCGTTCATAAATAACTATTGCTGCAGCTATGCTTTTGTGTGTTGTAGAACATGCGTTTGCCCTTCAGGACTAAGCTGGTTTGTTTCGCCCCGCTTTGTTTTTACTGTTGTCGTAGGAAGAATGAAATACTTCACACTCGTTTCCTTTCTTTAGACGGCTGCTATCAAATCAGTGTAAATCACGTAATTAATTGCAGCGTTCTAGCCGTATCAGCCCAGAGTATATGAGTTAAAGCTGCAGAAGACCCATCAAACAAATAACCCGCCACCAACAAATGGCATCAGAGATTAAATGTGTTTTTGCTCTTGTGTGCGGTGGAGAAGCGTGTTGCGGAGGAAGGAAGCAAACCTCGCCGAGCAGCTCGTCTTTGTTTGCTGGGTCATGCCGTGCAGTTTTGATATGAATGCAGCATCTTGCATAGGAAACTTACGCTTCTGGCCTGAAACAGGAAAGTTTGTTTAAAAAGAACGGTGCAAAAGAAAAAGGCGGGTATTTAATGCGTAGGTCCCTATGTGTATTTGCTGGGGGAAAGGAATGACCTCGCTACAGCTCTTAAAGCAAGCAGCGCGCTGCGCTTTATCTGATTCAGCATTCGAAGCATTCGGTTTAGAATCCGAGATGTTGCAACCCTGGGGAAGAGGTAGGGTGAGTTGGAAACTGTAAAACTACGAGTCCTGCGTGTGCAGCCTGTTGCAGGGATTTTTAAGGTAGAAAGGAAAGGTGAATGCTTGGCTTTTTATCTTCAGAACTCCGAAGAACAGCCCTGTCTATGGCTGTAACTTGCAGCTTTGTTACTCGTGAGGGGAGGTTTATATTAAGAGGTTTCCGTTGGCACTGAACCATAGCAAGAGTTTCTGCGATTGTAAAAGAATGTAGTAGTGTCTCAGGCTTGAGCTTGAGGCGTATCTTGAGTTTCAGCAGTGAGTGTGGCATGATGGACTTCCCTTTGGGATTCGCCTATATCTCCAGCAGAAGAAGGTGGACGAAATACATTCTTTTCCAATGCACGTGTTCTTCTTTGATGTATTTTATTTTCCATGCATCTTAGAGAAGAAGTTGTACTAAAATTTTGATACAAGGCTGAGGATTTTGCTGAATGAAAGGGCATTTCTCATTGAGGTGCATTTCCAACTAAAAGCAAATGTGGCTTTGGATATTCTTAGCAGTGTATTGCTAAGAATTCTGCGGATTTAAATCAGTGTTCTGCTGATTGAAAACTTGATTCCTACTTATGTCATTAAACCTGATGTACCTTTATATAAAACTGAGGAAAGTGTGTGTTGGCTGGCAAGTAAACTTCAAGTGATAAGAAACTGGTGTGCTGGAGAATCCACAAGTGCTTTGTTCATATGAGATCTCTAACCTCATCCTTGAGAGCTCCTTGCCTTGAGGGCTTTTTAGCAGCATTGCAGTGGTAACAAGTAGGAAAAAGCCTGAGAATGAGCTGTAGAAACAATTGATTTTGGGGAGTGGGAGGGCACACATGCTCATTCTTGCTGTATTGGAAGGGGATGAAGGCTTTGTACTAACAGTTGAGTATTTCAGGTGAGGTTTTGTATCCTATAGTGAAACACCTTCCTATAGGAACTTCTCTGCCTTACCTTTACTTGTGATTTGTTTTGTGCACATGTATACGTGCAGGTGTACGTATGTCCAATTGCTCTTTTCTTGCCAAAGCTAAGAATAAATTCC
Source organism: Psittacula echo (assembly GCF_963264785.1). Lineage (NCBI taxonomy): Eukaryota > Metazoa > Chordata > Aves > Psittaciformes > Psittacidae > Psittacula > Psittacula echo. Next base: position 463,433 of record NC_137738.1, on the reverse strand, counting down.
CAATTCAGCATGAAGAACTAGCCCTCCCTTTTAACATATGGGGTATCAGTGCTGGTGAGCAGCTTAACCGTGTTTTTAAAGAAGCTTGCTTGGTATCAGTAGAGGTAACTGATTATTTTCTACTTGTATTTAATTAGCAAAGTAAATAAAACTAAGGCAAGGGCTTATGTTGTAATGTGTTCTTCTGGAAGATCTTAGCTATCAGTTTAGATCTGGACTAGAATTTAGCTTCGATGGTACAACTCAGTACAGCAGTGTTAAGACCAGCAGAGAGGTTGCTTCGGTGGTGGTTTCCCACCTAAGGTGGGGATTTGCCTGTCACTGGAGGCAGTGGTGTTAGAGGTGGTGGTGTTACGGTGGCTCTGTAGGGGTGAGACTGGGTCCTCCTTGGGCTTGGCTCTCCCAAGTGGGGAACTGTGCTTTAAGGATTTACATGTTACAACAGCTTTGTTCTTTCTGGTGCCTGTTACATAGGCAGAGCCAGGCAAATCTGACATAGAAGTCCTACTTTCAGCTTGGAATTTTAGATAAAATTGTTAGGGACTGAATGGGGACGAGTTAAATAAACCAACGATCATCCCATTTGGGAGATCACCTCTCCCTAAGTAGGGTTTTTTCTTATAGTCTTGGGCTGCCCCAGCTGCAGTGTTTGTGTTGATGCAGTGGAGCCTTTTGAAATGAGACAAGTTTTGGTGTAATGGCTTTGGAAGCTTTTGAGCTGGCCTTCCAGGCACTGCCAAGGATGATGATAAATGTAAATCTCGGTATCTTAATGCTTCTGAAGAAATCACATTTAAAAAGCAGTCTGAAAAAGCCCATCTCACCTAACATGTTACAATAATCAGGGTTCCTTGCTGTAGGTTGCAGTGGATTTGACCCACGATTTGACTGTGTGGGAGTCAGTGCTGTCAGAGCCAGTTTTAAAGCTGCTTTAAACGACTTGTTCCGAGTCGTTGTTAAGTAATCAACCACATTATCATTCCCATCTCGCAGATGTATCAGCCTCGGAGCCAGCTCCTCCCTTCAGCTGATAGGTTTTTATGAAGGGAGGGAGAATTCCCACCCACCTGCTTATAAACCTGCCCTGCCTGACCTGGGAGAGAATTCCAAGTGGCAAGACCAGCGAAGGCTTTTGACGTACCATGTGTATCTGAATCCAGTGCTCAGTGAGCACCATTTCCCTGGGGAATGAGGGTCAGGAATGCTGAAGTGGCCCAAGACTCATCTCAGCATTTCTGCTGTTGGGGAGTTCTGTTACTGGGGAGGTTTGAAGAATTCAAAGCAGGTTTAGAATAGGATTGGCCACAGTCCTGGGCTAGGAATGTGTTACTGGTGTCTCTGAACTTGCTTTCCCGTTTTCCAGACTAAACCCTGTTTGATAGTGGCATGCCTAAAGAACCACAGTGAGTTTCCCGAGGGAAGGAGGCGGTGTGTTTTGTTTTCTAGGTCTAATGAAGTGCACCCCAGCTATTCCATAAGAGCTGGGGCTCCTCTCTCCAAGGTTACTGTAATCCAAATGCTTTAGCCTGGATTTTGGGAAAATTCTCTGCCTCCTGTTGATCCCCAAACAGTAGGACAAACTGGGCCCTAGCAGCAGTAGGAGGAACAGTAGTCACCAAGAAATGAATATGAAGGGTTGTGTTTTTGTGGATATGGCCATTCATGCTTGTAAGTGAAGGGCTTAAAAGGCTGGAAATGGGGTTTTCTGAATGTAGCGACAGATGCGGTCATATTAGTCTCCTTTTGTGTGCTTCGTTGCTCATACTGTACTTGACAGAAGGAAATGGTGACAGTCACTACTCTTTACTGGCATCATTTTCCACATCTTCAGCTAGGATCCCTGTCTTGCATCTAGAGGTGAAATCCCATCTCCTTACAGTCTGTGAAAGTAGCATTGCTGCTGCTTATGCACCCAGAAGTCTACCATCACTTGCAGGATAATGTATGCTTGTTGTCAAGTTCTATTTCCTAATCAGGTTAGTGTAATATTACTTACCACCAGAGTTAAATCAAGCTTTGATGGGGTGGTTGTATTGAGTAACTCTAAGCACAGGTGGACTGAGTAGTGTTTACTTGCTTTGTGAGTTAGCGAGTTCGTGCTTAATGCAGTGAGCTGTGAGCTACCTGGGTTAGCTGTTGCCAGGCTTCATCACGTGAAATTGAATGTATGTCTCTGCTGAGCAACAAAACAAGATGTCTTTGGTAAATACCATACTTTGGTAAATAGCTGCGTTATTACTCTATAGTATGGAACTAAATATCTGCAGGATTACACTGAAACAGCAGTGCTGTGTAGGCACAATGTAAAATTGCACATACCATAAAGGTCCCGAGGGGTTTTCTCTCGTGCTGTTTAGAAGGTTAATGCTTCCCCTGGCTCAGTGGCAAAGTCTCATTTCTCTAACTTGTAACCACACTTTTAGCAGGGGTGCCTAACGTTTTTGGTAGTGTTTCTCCTGCTCTGCCTCGCTGCTCACAGTTCTAGGAACACTCATTATTATTACTCATCAAAGGGGGGTTGAGAAGGTAACGACTTGTGCAGGGCAGCGGTTAGCAGTTTCTGAGCAGTTGCAGTAAGTAGTTGCAAGGTGGAGTAACTGCAAGGCACAGCTGAAGCTGCTGAATGTCAAAGTTAATGAAATACCAAAGGTCTGGTTGGTGCAGCAGACTTGGCATTAAAGGTCAGCTAAAAAGGGTCAGACTGCACATGCTTTCTCAGCACTGAGTCTTTGCTCTCAAATTCTGAGTAATGCCCAGATTAAGAAACCTAAGGAAGTGTCTTTATGAGCCCTACATCGCACCTCTGCTTCACACAGATATGTAAATGAGTCAGGAAACCAGCAGCATTGGAGATCTCCCTTTTGCAGCATGCACAACTGAAGTGTTGCTTCAACCTCCTCCCTCTGCAGTGAGCCAGAGCAGCTCTGAGAGCAGAACTTGCAAAGAAACACTGGAAAACCACGGGGCAGCCCCTGCGCTGTGAGCTGGGAAGGACAAGGAATGAGCAGACAAAGGATGCTCGTTAGTCACAGTTGTGTATTGGGCAATGAGAAGATGCTCTGATACAGCCATAAAAGCCAGGTAGAATTCAGGTGCCCTGTCTTCTGCCTTTGCTCTTCTCTCCCAGCACCTTTCTTGTTCTTCAGATGCTCTAAAATTGCATGAAAGTGCTGGGGTTTGCCCTTGTTTGTCTGTGATGCATAGAAGCGTTTAAAACCATGAGGATACCCACAGTCAGACCTGAAATGAACAAGAAGCCGATTGAATTGGTCCTTCAGGTTTTTGCGTGCTGCTGCTGCCGTTGCTTTTACTCATTTTGCTCGATGGCTTCAGTGGCTCAGTGGTTTGGGCAAGAAAGGGGGTAGGGGGGTTGGTTTTCTTAGATGATAAAGGACAAAAATCGGAGCTGAAAGTGGATTGTGCTGATTTCGTGCAATTTCTACATCAGGGTTACAGTGACATGCGTGGCCCTGGGGGCTGTCGGGCATGGGTTTGGCAGGGGCAAAGCTGTGCTCCTGGCCCTGCTCCCTGTGCACTGCAGCAGTGAGGCTCCTGGAGCAGAGTCTTTCCTCCTGTGTGTTGATGCTGGGAGGTGTGAAACCCTTCTCAGAGGTGGACAGGCTGCACCACTCTTGCACGAGAGCGTTCCGCTATGTGAGCTGCAGGTCGCAGGGGGTGGTCACACCTAGATAGAGCGTGGGCTTGCAGTTGAGTTGCAAGGTGCTAAGGGGAGGTGGAAACTTAGAGCATGTTGCCACACTAGGTCAGGAAATGTGGATTAGTAGGTTAAACAACCTGGCAATTAGTCCTGATTAAGTGCGCCCTTGAGTAGCTACTGTGTTGTTACCTCCCTCTTGGGCTCGCTCCCTGGTAGTTTATGGGTCTGTACCCTGGGTCGTCACCCAAAGAACATGTGCTTCCTAACTCACTTTTAGTTCTTTCCTGCTAACACTGAAAATAATGTAAGGTAATCAAAAGAAGGTTAGAAGAGGCTAAAAATGTATAAACCGACTTTGTTCTTATTGATGTGTTTTGTTGTAGTGGTGGTGGATTCTTCTCATGCATGAAGGATCCTGTTACTTTGGCTGGCAGTAGTCCACAGAAATAGCATGCTCCTGGATGGTTCTTTAATACGTAGAAAGAGCTCAATTAGTAACGCTAATGCTTAATAAGTGTATGTGGAATTAATCAATCTTAAAACATAAGCATTAAAGGAATGAACTGGATAATCTGTGGCATACAACGATAGCTGCTTTCAGAGTAACTAGTCTATTTTTTTGGCTTTAGGTTGTTTCCCTTACCAGCTTCCAAAGTTATAGAAATCTCCAGGATTTTAAGCAAGAGAGAGAACTGAATTTGAAACACTATATAGCTTTTCCAAGTTTATTTGCCACTTCATGAGTTTGAAGTGTATTAGTATGAAACTTGCTTTCCATGGATACAGGCAGACTTTATCTAGCATTGCTGTTCCTGATGTGGTCTGAAAAGCTGGAAGTGATACACCCAATGTACTGCAGAGGTGGCTCTGCGAGTAGTGGCAGAGTGAGTGGCAATGCAGAGGCTGGGTGGTTGCATTGGTGCTGGTGGACATGGGCAGCAAAACATTGCTGCTTTGTTTGAGAGTACTTCAGCACATACAGAATCCCCTTCTGAGGAGGCTTTGATTGATGTCAGTTCTTGAAGAATGAATGCTGTCGTTCTGGGGAAGAAGAAAATGGGGGAAAAAAAAGCATCTTATGCTTTAAGCTATCCCTGGGAAAAGGCATATGTTTTTCCCATGCAGGCAAATTCCATGCAGGCATTCATGACGGTTTCATGTGATTTATCAATAGCAACTGTGACACTTCAATACCGTGTAGGACTTCTACATCTCAGATGGTCTGTTCAGGGATTGCTTTTTCTCTGGGAAGTTGTAGCGTCACCTAACACTGTTCCTGGGGGGTTGTGTTTGCTTGCAGGTGGATGGATTCTGAAACCTGCTTTGTGGATTAGCCTAAATAGAGATGAGATCTAATTCCTTCCTTTTCAGTGGAGCTTTCCATTTTAGGCGTAACAGTGCCAGGATTAACAATGGAAATGATCATTGAAACTGGCTTCATTTGTAATGTTCTCAGTTCTGCGGAAGCAGCCTCACTGTAGCTGTTTACAATACGTGTGTAGTCACACACAGGAGCCTGCCATGCTGTTCCAGAGTTCTGCATGACTTAAATGAGTTTAATTTCATACAGTGTTGGTGAGAACTTCCTGTTGATAGTGTCCTTGCTAAGGGAAATGTGGCAACGCACGGGGGTAGTTTGCGGTCTGGGTTGTTTGAGAGAGCATCTCTGTTTGTAGGATCATTAAGGTTAATACTCAGTACACACACAGCAAGTCAGGCAGCAGCAGGAAAGGTGTGAGCAGTGCCTCCCACCTACACCTTGTTTAGAGGTGGGAACTTCAAGGCTTTGCTGGGGCTGTTTAATTGCCAACAGAAGAAACCAGAAAGAGCTTAACTAAAGAGCTAGTAATTTTGTTAGTTGTATTTACACTTGGTTCCCCTTTTTGAGGGTGGCTGTTGACTTGCACCCGCACAGACGTTTCTGCTTGCTGTCTGGTCTGAACAGTGTTTCCTATGACACAGATATTCTCTTCATTTCCCAATACTTGCTGCTCTGTAGTAACTGAAATGGAGATGGTGACTAATGTGCCCTGAGTAGCTGCAGATAACCACCTGTGGCTGTGTGGGAGTCAGCAGCTCGTGCTTTATCCTGGACACTAAGCAGACAGCTTAGCTGCATCTGTACTCTGACTGGCTGGTACAGAGAGGTTTTAGCTCTCTACCAGGTAAAAACCAAATCTGCTGTTGATTTAGTTCCAGCTGGAGTAAGCATTGGCTGTTGGAGAGGTGTTCCTCTAGTACCAAAGCTGCAAGCAGTTGCAGAAGTTGGGAAGGCATCCTTATGGAGGTGAACAGAAGTGGGATTTGGACTGCTCCTTTTGGAAGTGTTGTGTTGGCTCTGGCTTGTGATCAGAGAGGTTTAATCTCTCGCTCCCAACAAACAATGGGTTTTATCAAATACCAAAAGCAAACCCTGTGTCTGTTCTCACCGACACGATCCAGGAGAGGTTTAATATCCCCTGTTGCACCAGTGAGTGCAACATCTTAGTGCAGAGCTGGCATAAGGGGTGCCTGCTGCAGGAGATGCTGCTGGGATGGAGTGCGATGGGCATCCATCCTGGTACAGCACAGCCATCCTGGCTCTGCTGCGGCAGTGGTGACAGGAGGAATCTTAACCCTGGAGTTAATGCTCCCTCCAGAAGGCTTCTCTCCTGATAGAGCTTGTTGTCATCCTTAGCTTTTGGATAAGAAAACGCAAAGGAAGACAGCAACTTTTCAAGGTCACTTTAGCCTGTTGAAGAAAAAGTTGGCATTTTACTGAGTGAGCTTTGGTATGGGGAGGTAATAAAGCATTGGCCACATAGGGCTGTGATTAAGTGGAAGGAATTCCTGTACCTGTAATACCAGAAAGCTGAGATAAGGCAGCAGGTTGTTTAGTCTCTTTCCAAACAGATTGAACTTTATCTGGAATCACTGTGACCTGTGGCTTGGAGAGATAAGAGCTCAAATATCCTGCAGTGACACCAGCTCTGGTGCCTCCTCTGTGTAAGCATGTTTCTGCTGAGCACAACCACCCACCTGCTCCCAAGGAACAAGGGATGGGACAAGAGGAACCGGCCTCAAGCTGCACCAGGGCAGGTTTAGATGGAGCTGAGGAACAATTCCTGCCCCAGAGGGTGCTCAGGCATTGGAACAGGCTGCCCAGGGCAGGGCTGCAGTCACCGTCCCTGCAAGTGTTCACACACCGTGGAGACGAGGCCTCAGTGCCATGGGTCAGTGGTGGCCTTGGCAGTGCTGGGGAATGGTTGGACTGGATGAGCTTAAAGGGCTTTTCCAACCTGGTTGATTCCATGATTCCCTCACAGGGTAGAGGAGTGGTTGGGGAGGGGGAGTTTTGAGCACCCATGTGGATGCTGGCACCATGAAACCAAATTCCAGTGGGGCTGTGTTTCCCCAGCCTCCTTGGGAAGGAGCTATGGGAAGAGCGTGGCATCCTGCCCTGCTATGTAGGCACCCACGAGGGGTTCACTGTGCTGATGAACAAGGGTGCCTGCATTTGAGGCCTGAAATGATGCTGCAGGGGACAGGCTAGAGCAGGTTCTCTCAAGCATGAAGGAGGATGAAGATGAGCGAGAACAGCGTGCACTGTGCTCTGTGTTTGATAGCAGTATCAGGAAGTGAATCTCTTTAATGTGGCAGTACACTACTAAAGCTATTTTCATATGCATGCCCATTATTTCAATAGGAGACTATTCTTGGTGAGTAAACATCATGCTAAATCTGCAAGATAACATCCTCTTGCCTGTTAAACACAAGCAGCCATTGCCAGCTGCACAACCTGTACAACCTGTGCAGCATGGACAAAACCACATTCCTTTGGGAAAGGAAGTTAATGAAATAGGCCAGGACTGTCTTTTTCCTGCCTTGATGGAATTGTGCTTACTGGCATTTCTGATGGACTGCCTTAGAGTATCACGGAATGACATCAAAGAAACTCAGTTTGCACAGTGGTGGTTTTGATGTTACATATTAGGTACTTATGGGGCCTGGGGTAAGGCAGAAAAAGCAGCCCAATGAAGCAGTCAGTACAACAGATTGTAGAGATGTTCCAGCGCTTGGATTTACAGCGGTAATGTCTGATGTGATTGGTAGATAACAGGAGCTGGAGATCATTCGTTTGCGTTTCAGGGTTTGAGAGCAGTGGAATTAGCAAATAAACATTGCGTGGCACAAGATAAACTGCATCCGTAAAAGAAGAAGGGATGTTGCTTTGCCTGGTTTATTTCTTAGTGAGTTCGGTGCTTTTCTGTTCTGCTGCTGAAATGATAGCCTAGAATTGAGGGGAATATGGCAAGCTGAGAGGGTAGAAACAGCTCTCCCCTGGGGCAAACCCGCATTTGTTACCAGTACACCGCACACAGAACCCCCGGGGAAGTTTGTTGACCAAACAGGTAATAAATATTGAAGATGCTGGAAGGTTTCTGTAGGTTTTAGGTTTGGTTTGCGTTGCTAATCCTGAATTCCAGTGTTGCGCGGCAGAGGCGATCCACTGCAGTGATGGCAATGTTGGACTTTTTTCCCCTTTGTCGTTTTGCAAACTTGGATTTGATTTGCATGTTAATGGAGAAAACTGATTGGAAAGGTAGCTTGGGAAAGCAGAGGTAACCTGTGTGGATTTGGGTTTACATTCGAAGGGGAAGCACAGTGCAAATCCATGAATACACAAACATGTCTCCGAGCAGGAATTACCCCCGTCACGGACAAGAGCAGTTAGGACATCAGTGGCCGCAGGGAGAGGTGGGCAGTCTGAGCTTACTGAGAGTACTCTTCTCTCCTGTGTTGTTTCTTGCTGTCCCCCCTTGCCCATTATTGACAGGCCTTCACACCAGCTCCCTTCCTGCCAGGGGGGTATCCTGTGTGTGGAGATGAGATGGCAAAATACTCCAGGAAAACCAGTGTTGCACATGGTCCCGTTGTTCTCTGTGAACTCGACTTTTGCTGGGCTTGGTGATGTTTTGGATAGTTCAGTCTGAATACGGTTGTTACTGTCACTCACTGTGTTGAGCAGGTCTGTGACCATCAGTGCTGCTGTCATTTGTACATTAATGCAGTAATGACATGGCTGAAGAAAAGTGTTCCAGGTAGGAAGTCAGAGGCTGAACATGAAAGTCAGGATCAGGTGAATGCTTCAAGCCTGTATTTATTCTTCTGGATCATATAGGTATTGAAATGCAGCCTTTACTTGATCATAGTCTGCCCTAACTCAGAACTTGGAGAAGGTAATTCTGCCTAAAAGCACTTGTTCAGGATTTTGAGTTGCTTTCAGTTTCTTTCCTTGTCTCCCTGCATTATTTTTAAGCAAAGCTTTGAGTCTTGCATGGTGAAGAAATGGGTGAATTGAAGCTGCTGCTTTGCTGCAGCGCTTACAGTAGTGCCGCAGTAGCCGCACACCTTTCTGATGCGTGGGATGATGCTTGCATTTAACAGATGAAGAGTGAAGTTAAAGAGAGATTAAGATCGAAAGCGTCTGCTAATTACCTGATTTTCTCATTAAGTAATTGCCCAATTTAAAACTTGGGAGACTTGACTGTCACAGTGCGGCCCTGGACACATCTGGTGCAAGGTTCCTGTGGGAGCCCAGCGCTTCCCCATCCTGAGGTTTCAGGTTAGGCTGAACATGCAGGTTCTTCTTGCATGTGGCCTTGGGAGTGCAGGAGAGCTGTGTCCTGCTCCTCATGTCCTGCCCTGGAGCCCCAGGCAGTGGCTGGCTTTGCTTTTGTCCTGCAAAGCCGGAGCCATGAGTTACTCCATGGGGTGGCTGGGTGCCATCTGCTCGTGGTGTTTTATCCTACGTAGCTTCATGCTTGTCTAAGTTAGTAGCTTGTGACTCTGAAATCGCAATTTTATCATGGAAATACTCTAATGCTTCTAGTACAACCTGAAATCCTTTGGACAAAAGAGTGCTATTACATGTGTGCTAAAGTGTTCTTGTTAATGCACGTGGAACTTCCCAGGAGAGCAGTTCCTGGCAGTTGTTCCTTTGGTTGCGATGGGAGCCTCCAGACCTAGGTGTGAGAAAAGGTACTCTCTGTCCTCCTCTCTCTTACTGAGACATGAAAACAGGGTGGCATCAGGTATTGAAAAGAGCTTGGGGTGACTGAGGTTGCTGCTGAGAGAGTTATAGGGGGATGCCAAGGAGGTGAATTCTGTCTACGGGGTGTAGGGGTCACTTGTGTTTAGCAGAAACACCACTTTGGAAGGGAAAGGCTTGTCCTGCTGGTTGAAGGCCATGGGTCCAAGAGTCTGGAGCTGTGGAGCGCTCTCAGGAACATCAAGAGCTAAGCAATGTTAGGGGAAGAAATGCACTTGAAAACCACAAGGCTTTCTAAGTAGTGGGTGGTGAAAATCCCATCAAAGGTCTTACTGTTGAGATAGATCTTAATGGAGGTGGAGCTGATGGGAAGTATGCAGTTGGGAAAGGATACATGAGAGCATCAGCGTAATTATCTGCCTCTTCAGTAACTGTGTGAATGCCAACGTCAGATATGAGCAGTGTGTGTTAAGTGTTGTGTTTTGGCAGTCTAGCTATCCAAACTAGTATTGGCAAGTTTAGAATCTGATCTGTTTCTTCTTAAAACGTTCGCCCAGTAAAGGTTACACTTACTGGAAACTTAGGCAAGCAGAACACTTGTGCTGGTCAAGTACAGCGTGGGTTGGTTGCATCCAGGAAAGAAGCCTGTGTGCACATGTCTGTGTAGCATAAACAAATAGAGATATGAATTCTTACGGGTGAAGTTGATCCTCTTCTGTGCCACACCAGCCGTTTGAAATGAGATGGCCTGAAAACATGGGTACTGTTCTTTATAATGTAATGGTGGGGTAGTAGCTTCATAGACCTGAACTTGCTTCAAATAAACCCTAAAGCAGTCCACAAATAGCAAAGAGCGGGAGCAACTACTGCATTGCAGAATAGTCCCGTGCTGCAGGAAAACCATCTCATGGATGGTGTGCAGACACAATACTGCAGTTTAGATAGTGAATGCATGCTGTGCTCAACTGGAAAGTCCTAAGGAAGCTTTGGCCAAAGTAGTTCCATATTGTTGTTCTTTTAAAATGTGTAATATGCAATAATGCAGTGTTGTCAGGATTTAAAGTTAGGCTTTGTGCCCCCTGGTTTTTAACTGAGTTTTGGGGTGTGTGATGAACTGTACCGACCTACCCAGATCTGTATGGATCTATGCCAGATGGGCCAGTTTACATGTGTTCTAGTCCTGCGTGAATTCTTTACAGGGAATAACAAGCAACATTTTTACGTGGTTTATGATTAAAATGCAGGGAAGCCATTGGGATGATCACTTTGGATGTTTAAGGCCCTGTGCGTTAGACATTGCACTCTCGCTTACGGTCTGGTTCTGCAGTACGATCTGTGCAAATAAATTCACTGCTTGCTGTGGACTTGCGTTCAAAATGGTTCGTGAGAGGCTATTGGGGAGTTAATGCATCTTGTTTGATGACCTAGCTCCCAGGGGACTGAAGTGAGATTGAACTATGAAATGTTCAACAGTCTCACAAGCTGGCCAGGGAAGGCAGTTTCATCAATATGATGGTGCTGGTGCAGCATCAACCCTGAGCGGAGTGGTGTGTGACAGCGTGTTCTTCCTGGAAACCTAAAGGAAAGTCTGTGCCTTGTTTTTAATTCCGAATGGAAAACCTGGGAGATGAGGCAAAGAGAACAAACAAGTAACAAAGGCTGTCAGAGATAACTTGGAGTAGCTGAGAGTGTTAAAGGTGTGTGTTGCATTTGCAGGAAGGGAAAACTTACCACTCCAAATCCATGCCACCAGGTTTAGCTTCTGGGAGCACATTAGAACTTAATACAGAATTAGTTGGGGGGTAAGGAGCTTTCTTAATCTTCCACATTTGTGTTGTGTCCTGTTCCCATGTTCTTTCTGTGACTCATGTCCTTTCCAAAACGGAGATAATGTATGTTGGCATTTGGAGGAGGTGAAGGAGATTCTGTGGGCCAAAGTGTCATGTCTAATTCTACTTGTTCTACTGTGTTTTAGAGATAGGGAACAGAGTTCCTGACCTTTGCACTGTTTATAAGCTTGTCTTAACTGAGTTGAAGAAAATGGGATTTTTCTTTCTCTTAACATGGTAGGAAAAACAGATGTGTCAGTTATCTCCCTGGAAATATAAGCATCAACCAGAGTCAAGTTATTCACTGCTCTTGAGAGTAGCGAACAACTTGACTCCTCACTTGCAGCACTGTGCACAGTGCTGGTGTCCTCAGCATAAGAAGGCCATGGAGCTGCTGGAGCAAGTCCAGAGAAGGCCATGAGGATGCTCCGGGACTGCAGCACCTCCTGTATGGAGACAGGCTGAGAACATTGGGGCTGTTCAGCCTGGAGAAGAGAAGCTGCGTGGAGACCTCAGAGCAGCTTCCAGTGTCTGAAGGGGGCTACAAGGATGCTGGAGAGGGACTCTTCATCAGGGACTGCAGCGATAGGACAAGGGGTGATGGGTTCAAACTGAAAGAGGGCAAGTTCAGGTTAGATCTAAGGCAGAAGCTCTTCCCTGTGAGGGTGCTGAGGCGCTGGCACAGGGTGCCCAGAGAAGCTGTGGCTGCCCCATCCCTGGCAGTGTTCAAGGCCAGGTTGGACACAGGGGCTTGGAGCAAGCTGCTCTAGTGGAAGGTGTCCCTGCCTGTGGCAGGGGTTGGAGCTGGATGAGCTTTAAGGTCCTTTCCAACCCAAACCAGGCTGGGATTCTATAAAAGTGCCAAATTGTGCAAATACACACTCCCTGAGCACATGGACAGATCACAGTCGTAGTGACAAGGGGTTCTTTTGGGTCAGTTGTCTCCTGACATTTTCAAGGCCAATCTTTATACCAGTCCAAGTCGTTTTTATTGCTTTTCTGTAATAAAAGACTCCTGCCACTCTGGAGAAAAGAGAGAACCATGTGGGTCCCTTCGCAGGCAGAGGTTTAAAAATACCTGTGGTTTGTGTGGCTTTATTGGATCAAATGTAGGATTTTCCACCCTGTGGTTGAAATTTCCATCCGCTGGAGTTTGTAGGATTTGTTTTTCTGAAATGTTGCTTATGTCTCACATGGAGCCCTTCAGTTTAGTCGGGACTGGGAGGAACTGAGTCAGAGACGGGATAATGGATGCTCTGGAAGTGGTGCGGGGCCCCAGAATAGATGGTTCAGTGGTAAGAACTGCAGCCAGTTTCTTCTAGTCAGTGAGTGATGAAAGGTGATCCTGCTCAAATGCTGTTACGCTCACGTGCCTGGTTGGTGACATGTGAGGGGTGATGTGTGGGCTGGGAGGTCTGTTAAGTACCATCGCTATGGACAGGATACCCCTATTGAAGCTCCTGGTGAAAGCCTAAGGGATGGTTAAAACTGCTGCTTTAGTCAATCTGCCAGGAGTGGTTTGAGGAGTCGCACACAGCAGAATGCATCTATTTAATGCTGTTCACTGGCTGTGAAAAATGAACCCTGTTTTTAGGGTCATCCAGATGTCTCAGGAGTACTGAATACTGAAACAAGGCAAGTTCAGGTTAGATCTTAGGCAGAAGCTCTTCCCTGTGAGGGTGCTGAGGCGCTGGCACAGGGTGCCCAGAGAAGCTGTGGCTGCCCCATCCCTGGCAGTGTTCAAGGCCAGGTTGGACACAGGGGCTTGGAGCAAGCTACTCTGGTGGAAGGTCTTGTTTTGAAGCTGACAGTACCATACGTGTATGCTTAGCATGTTTCTGCTGTCATTTGAGTACCAATGCTCTTACCATAAACCACTCTTTAAGGCCTTAGGATCCCCATCTGTGTGGTTGCCTCCTCATTACTACCAGCAAGCACTGCAGATGGTGCATTTATCGCAGTGGATCTTGTTCCCAGCAGGTCTCTTGTAGGTCATGGGCAGCTTTGGAAATGTGACCAGCAAATCAGAAATGATGCTATTTGTTTATTGTAAAAATAACCAGGTAACTGAAAAGGTCTTTTTAAAGTGAATGGCTGATCAGTAGTCACCTGCACTGACAAAGTTCTTGCTGTATTCCCTTAACTTGTTTCCCTCTTTACCTAAATAAATCTCCCTGTCATGCAGTAAACTGAGAGTAGCTCATGGAAGGCCTGGATAGATACAAGACGGCGTGAAGGAAAGACCAGATGTGAAGCAGAAGTCCATCTCCTCCCTTGCTCTTCTCCCACTTCTAAATGAGTGACTGACTTTGTACTTGCATAAGAGGTCGTTCCCCTCTGAGGAGGGAAGGGTATGCCCTCGAAGGAAGCTTTGTGTTTAAACTGTTTAGGAGCAGGTCTTTAAAGAAGTCTGGAAGGGATTTGGAAAGCTTCTGTGAAAAAAGTGGAGTTCTGCGTAGTGCAGGTTTGTGAAAAGGATCTCCAGGGTTCAAAGTCTCGTAGGATCAATGAGTTTGGACAAGACCTTTAAGCTCATCCAGTCCAACTGTTGCCCAGCACTGCCAAGGCTGTCAGATGAGTTATAAAGATTTAATGTTATAATAGTTGCAAAAGAACTGTCCTTGTTTTCTGCAGCATCCATTTTAACTGGTCCAATGGGTATGTTCAAAGGCTCATATTGTAAGGATACCAAAGTATGAATTATATGGCACTTCTTACATTCCATTTACTTCCCTGAAGGAAAAGGTTTCCTTCATCAATTAACGTACCTTTACCTTAGTTCCTTTTTATATGCTCCATCAGTACTTGTACTTGTCAGAACTTGTACTACCTCCTTAGAATTCATACGCAAAACTGCTTTCTTGTGGCAGTTGTTTTGTCAATGAAATCTCAGCTGTCCCTTTCGGTTCAATGATAACTGTGAATACATTGCGCTGCTCATATCGGGGGGTTTACTAATCCCTTTTGCTAGCATTGTGAAAACATGACTGTGGCTTTTCATTTTGGTCGGTTCAGTTCTTGGTCCTTGAGTAGTGAGCGTCGTGTTTTACCTGGATGGAAGGTGGCATTAAACTCCTTAATCTCGTTCGTATTTAATTCACTGGAGGGGTTTTGGCTCAGTGTTTCTTTTACTTAACATCTGTTTAAGAGTGCCCTTATGCAAGTATGTCTATGATTAAGGCTTTTTTAAGTGAAAAATGGAGTTTTAGGATTGTTGCTTATATTAACTTCTTTCCCCCACCCCTTGGTAGTTCTTCATAAGATCAGTGAGCTTAAAGTTTAGCTTGTATATGATCACAGTAATAATACCAGCTATTTACCCTTCAGTTTAAATTCCCTGGCTGTCTGTATTTCATAGAACATGAGCTCACATTGTCTGTATGAGGATAATACACGTAAATTTTGTAAACCTGCAATAGAAAGTTCCTTCCTGAGTATTTAGCAAGCCTTAAATGAGTCTGGGGGAGGAATTCAGTCCCTTGTGATTGAGCAACATAGTCTTTTATGAGGCTTTTTTAATGGTTGGCCTGGAACTTATTGGAACAGGCAAATAAAAAGGATCTGTTCTGTGTTGTTTTGGCTTGGCAGAAATAATGCAAAGAACTGTCAAAGGCAAAGAGTATGCAGAAGCTGTAATTTCCCTTTTACCACTGAAGAACAGAGTTGGCTGGATTGTGTCTCCAATCTAACCTAGCTCTGTGTGGCCAAACAGATTTCTGGAACCTTTCTGTAGCCTGTTTATTTGCTGTTCACTTCAGGCCAAGTGTTCTAAGGTCATGGGGCTTCTGGCACGTCCAGGGTGGTGATGTGAAAAAAGCTAAAGAGAAGAACTTGATGTTAAGAACTCTGAATCCAGACCACTGAAACTGAGGTTGCCACTTGATGCAATCAGGTCATGGCTAGCAGTACTTGTGTGGTCAAGCTGTGGCTTTATATAGTTATTTAACTTTACAACTTGCTTTAATATTAAGCCATCATAGTGAAAATTCTTCAACAGATCCCACAGAATATATAGTGAAACTTCACCACAGTTAGACATTTTTAGTTCATTCACTTGGCTATTGAAATAAGCTTAATCCTGGTCTTCCTTCTGACGGTAAGCACTATTTTAACAGAAAGCACATGGCCTTTTGTGACTGTAATAGAGCCATGCTCCTTAAGCCTTCTGTCTTAGCCAGTGATTAATAATGTTTTTGTCTTGAAGCATTAATTTGATGAGTTTAACTTAATACCCATTCCTTCTTTGCCTGAACATGTTTGTTTGAACACCTTCAGTATTGCAGAATGATGGGACACACACATACTCATGCAGCACATCAAGTTTTTGGTGGCTTGTCGTTTAGAACACGTCAGTTAAATGCCTCTTTCTACTCTGTTTTCCTTCTGTACAGATGACAGCATCTCAGCTGCGAGCACATCTGATGTCCAGGACCGCCTTTCAGCCCTGGAGCTGAGAGTACAGCAACAAGAAGATGAAATCACTGTGCTCAAGGCAGCGCTGGCTGATGTGCTGAGGCGTCTCGCTATCTCTGAAGATCATGTAGCTTCTGTGAGAAAATCAGCACCAAGCAAAGGTAAGCCCGTATTTGGTGAATTCTTTATAGGGTTAGAATGTTGTCGCTTAGAATGTTCTCTGTTGGTCACTTTTTTTTTCCCTTTTCTGTCTCATTTGCAAAGGTAAGTACGTTTTGAGCTGAAGGACTTGGGGTTTTTAGAGTGGCTTCATAGTATGTGGCTCTGATCTCTGAAATGGCCAATGGATCTCTGAAATACTGCGTTAATCTGACTGTTTGCTAACGTGTTTGCTTGACACCTCTGAACATTTACCTTCCTTCTTGTTGAAAGATTCCTGGGTTAATTTAAATGGTGAAAGGCTTTACAGCTGCAGCCTTTAGTCTGCCGCAGGGGGTATGGGGCTTATGGGCACTTCTGAGTCTCAACTTTGACTTCACGTAGAAGTTACTCAGTTGAAGGGGCACGTTAGAGCCTATATTTCCCTCTGCTCCTAAATGAAAAACAAAACAAATAGCCCAGAACACATTGCTACCAAATGAGGAAGCTTTCTGACTATAGTTAATTTTTGTTCATCTGCTGTTCATCATCACCAGTAGGTTCCTTGGAAGAAGTAGCCCTGTAGCTACTCAGCAATATCTCTTTTGCTTAGTGGCTAGCGAGTTGTACATTGCAACTTGGAAATATATAGGGTTGTTTGAAAGTAAAGAAACCAGATGATTAAATAGAAGGCTAGGTCATATTTCAGATAATTCACAGTTGTAATTCACCATAAGTGCTTGTATATCCCGACCAAGTCATGCAGCGTGGAGTTCTCTGGGCTCGATCCCTACCTTCAGCCTCAAAAAACACCCATGCCACCACCAGCAGTGTATCACTGAACACATCAAAGCCTGTGCTTGTCTGGGTGGCTGCGTTGTGCAGGCTGAAAATGCAAGGGATGGAAATGCTGGAAGTTTGAATTATCTTAGATGTGGCAGAGAGATCAGATTCCTTAATGCAGTGTTTCTGCAGTCTCTCTGCCAGATGGAAGGAAGTGATGCTTGGGCTCTGAATCCTGCCATTCTCTCTTGCTGGCTAAATGGTAGACTGTTGTCATCCTTGCTTATAAATGCAGCTTTTATCTACTCAAGATGCAGTTCCAGTCTCATCAAGATTGAGACTTACTTCTCGAACTCGGTGTAAAATAGAGCTCTAGTAAGGATTGCGACTAAATCATTCTTTGCTGTTTGCTGTCCATTATGACAAGAGGAAGATATCCAAGTGGAAAACTCTGGACAAAATATGTGTAGCATAGGACCCTGTTCTTCCCATTTAAACGCAGAAGAGCTGGGATATGCACACGTGGCTAAAGACCTTTGGCTTGGAGCTGTCTAGTACCCAGCAAAATCCATGCACCAGCAGAGGAAACTTGGTGTCTTCTGCAGAATGCCTTGGAGCTATATGCTCCCTGGGACTCCGGGGGTCTTTGGCCATACCAGGTTCTCCAGGTGGATTTATTCAGTGAATATTTACTGCAATAAATATTACTGCAAAAAATAAATAATACAGCAATTATTTACTGGGGAGAGGAATATCTAAGTATCTTCAGCTTTGGGCTATTACATCTCTACCAGTTAATGACAATAACATGTAACTGTGGGGAAAGAGATGGCGACAGGCTCAGAGATGTACACATATGAGCTAATGTATTGAACTTCAATGAGTTCTAACTAATTAGCACTGTATCTAAATTGTGGTGGATGTGTCCCCATTGTGTTCAGTTATCCAACAGGCAACACATTAACTTCACTGTTAATAAGATACTAACTCATTAATAATGAAATCAGCTCCATGTAGTTGGTATAAAGATGTCACAAAGGAAAATGTTTCACAGTCACTGCACAACTCTGAAATGAGACTTGATGAAGAAGTTCGAGGTGAACATTGATTTAAACATCGATATACTAATGAACATTTCAAATCGAGCTGGCACATAGCTTTTTGAGATACCTTAGGTTCTACTTTAGATTTCTGTTGTTTTATGTTCCTTCAGTAGAGAAAGAACTGTTGAAATGTTTTGACAAGGGGGAGGGATTCTCTTCACCAGTGAGCAGGGTTGGCAGGAGAGCTGAGTTGTCAGGCAAAAATAATACTCAAGGAAGTAGTTGCTACTTTGAAGTAACGTACAGGTACATAACAGGCTCTTACTGGTCACGTCATGGTTGCTGCAAAGGTAATTGTATTCCTCCCAAACTCTTTTTGACGTTCGTGATCCTGTTAAGAATCTGCATTACAACGATTGCAGGTTCCTGGTAAATACTATAGGCAGGTTTTCTTAAGAGAAAGAACTGCTGAGGCTTTGGTTCACAGCAGTATTTGTCTCTCCAGCAGCCCTTAAATACCTGCTGACAGAAATAAGGAGTAAAGAGAAAAGATGTGGCTGTCTCTGAATACTGAAGATGTTTCATTTGAAGGATGGCAACACAGTGAGATAGATACTTCCGAAATATCCTGAGCTTACAGGAAATATAGTACCAGAAAAAGCCATCTTGAATCTTCCCATTGACCAGAAGAGTTTTAGTTGGAGTAAGAGGCAATATCTAACCCAGTTTGGACTAGTCTTTCCTACTTGCTACTGAAAAGGGTTTTCTGAAACCTCTTTTGTTTCTTGTTGCCACTCCAGCAGGGTCTTTGAAGAGAGCTTTTCCATAAGCTAAAAACAAGGGTTGTGAACAGAGCAGGAGTTGTGCTGAAAGGGACAAATCCCCACCATTTGTCCACTCATTTTTCTCATTCAGTTTATGGCTCAACTTAGTGCAAAAAGAGATCTCTTCATCCTTCGTGTTAGTTTGTCTGCATTGCATATCTGGTGAGCTCATTCTGTTCTGAGTTTACTTATCCCTTTAGTTTAGAATAGATTGGCACAGCTACAGGTGAAGATAACTTGTTTGCATTATCCTTGTAGTCTGGGTTTGTGTTTTCTCCTATATTTCTGCCGCATGCTTATTTTGAGCTTAGTCATGTCTTCAGTGGAAAAACTCACATGGGCATGGGTAGATTTCTGTTCAAACCCATGGGCTGTCAGGCAGGAGGTTACTACCTCTGATGTTGTCTCTGTAGCCCTGTCTCAGAAGCAAGCTGCTCTGCATTGCAAGGAGAGGTGTTTTGCAAACTGTATGAGATATAAAGGGTGAGATTTTTTAGCCACTTCGGTGCCTCCTTAGTAAAGCATGAAGTGGAGATACTCTGTGAGGGAAATACCTTTAGTAGGGATTGCAACAGAATTGACACTTGTCTGTTATTGCATAGTGGAAAGCAGACTGGGAGTGTTCATATGTGGCTTGTTTCCCTGTTTAGTATTTCTCAAAGCAAGGTCATCCTAAAGGGAGAAAATCTTTTCAAACTAAAAAGGCCACAGTGGTACTTCTCCATCTCTGCGCACAGTTGAGGAGAAACTACACAAAGGAGAAACTAACAGGACCTGGGGACTGGAAATGTGGAAGAGCTTGGTTAGGATATGGGTTCGCAGCAGCTACAGCGTTGGGGGAGTTGTAGTGTGTGGGGTTGGGTTGGTTTGATCTCTTTTTCCTTTCTCTCTTTCTTTTCTTTAATAGATGGCTTGGTAAGAAGTTTTTCTCTGTTGGGAAGGTCTTTGCTTTTGGCTGCTCTGTGCTCGTGTTGCCACACGTCTCTGTTCTTGCTGCATGATTGATGCTGTTAACGCTCACAAAAAGTTCCAAACCCAAAGATTGCCTGGACCCAGAGGACAGGAAAGCATAAAGCAGTCTGGTACTTGTGGCTGCCAGCAAGATAGATTGGGTCATAGCTGGTGCCTGGAAAACCTATTGCAGTCTTCCAGGGTGTCAAGATGTGTGTAACAGGAGAATCCATCCCTCAGGCTCTGGGTGTGGAGGCAAGTTCATGGCACACAATAGCAGCAGTGAAGTGTTTCAGACTAATGATATCTATCACTGGGGCATGAGCTTGTGCCTGAAGAAGTGCCCATCGACCTAAAGCACCTCTGATGTCTGCCTGTAGAGAAGCAGAGTTCATGTCCTTTTTCTGGACCTGGAAGTGATGAGGAGCCTTGTCCCAGGTTAAACCTTTGGAGGAACATTCCCCATTGCTTGGACAAGAATAGATACCAAATAACCCATACACAAATGCAGCTCACGGAGGGAAACTGAAGCAGTGGGTGGCAGTTTCCGGAGAGGCTGCCTCAGCGTGCAGGCTGGCAGACCAAGAGGCAGTTTAGTTAAAGCAGTTATGTTGGGGATGGGCAAAACCAGCTCTGTACTGAAGCGGAGTGTGTTTTTATAACGGGAATCTGGAGAGTTTTCCTTTCCTGCTCCCTTCTCTCTTGGGAAATAGCGTAAAAATCCTAAGTAGTGTTTTGCATCAAACTCCATCTTACTGCGTTAATGGAAGCACAGCACTTCAGGTGTCATGTTCATTGCAGGGGTTTCATTTCACTACCATTAAGTCATTTGGGTTTGTATTAACAAGAATTGACTTCAGTTTCATTGATGCAAGCTTCATCAATGAAAGCATGAAATGGACTTCCGCTTGTGGTGTTGGTCAGCATGCTGTTGTGCAGAATTGCTCTAATAACTCTGCACATGGTTAGGTTGTCTAAGCAGGAAATACAAGGGTAGAGAGGAAAATGCTTATGTTTAGAGGCAGGGTATAGGCTCTTATCCGTGGTATTAAAACTAACCTCACTGTTGTTTTTATGTTTCATTGCACGCAGAGTGTGGCATAGCTCGTCTGTGACCGACCAGGATTTGGTTCTGCAGCGTGAGAAAGCCTGATGTGTGTCTGACATGCGAGAGAAGTCTGCCCGTGCAGTTTGTCCTAGATACTGATGTTTTGCTCTGGGTCCAGATGTTTCAGTTACTTGTCCAAGTGTTAGATTCAGGAGTTATGTGTAATTTATGAGTCACTTTGGTTCAGAAACCTTCATCTCCACCTCAGTTTTGCATGCCACGTGTTGAAATGAGGAAGTACTCTGCAGGCTGAGATCAACATCTGCTTTACTGAAAACCAAATAACCCCAAACCTGCTGCACGCATCCTTTATCGTTCTCGCATTCCTCGTTGTGTGGAGCAGTGCACGTTCCTGCCACGAGCATGCAGGGATGTAGGGTCTTACCCATAATCTGCTTTGTCCGTGGATGTAAAGCAGGAACTGATACTTGTCAAAACTAGTAGGGGGCTTTATGCTAGATGTTGTCAGTGAAGAAAATAGCGGTGTTCCTTGCTTGACAAAACTGAGCAGTTTGTTCCCCATCTTATTAACTTCTCCTAGCGTGTCTGTAGCGTTGTTGTTCTTTACACTCCCCACTGAATGCTTTCCCCACTGTACTGGGAGCTACGGCTACTGTGTCTGCTGATCTGTGTTTCTGGAAAGCTGTGCTAGTGCTGGTTGGAGAGGCATTGATCTCTTATGGTGAGCAGACGGAGATGTTAAGGTCATCCACAGTTCAGGAGTGAATCATAGGCATTGATATTATGCATCTCCACAAAGGAGATGGTTTCTTCTGTCACTGAAAAGAAGCTTATTTATAGGCTTCTAATACTAAAAGTGTTTTTTAAGCTTATGCACTTTTTGTTCTTGCATCTGAGTTACACAGAAGGTAAAAATCACTTCAGCTTTCAAGGTTTTGTATGGTATCTTAATTTTTAAAGTAAAGTCTGTGTTCCAAATGTGCATGTTACAAATAAAAGGATCTCGAAGTACCAGCGGTTGGAAGGGATGGTGCTGGGTTGGTTTATGCAGAATTTAGGAAGAATCATTGCAGTCTTTCTGTATTTAAGTGGCAGGCTGAGAACACTGGGGCTCTTCAGCCTGGAGAAGAGAAGCTGCGGGGAGACCTCAGAGCAGCTTCCAGTGTCTGAAGGGGGCTACAAGGATGCTGGAGAGGGACTCTTCATCAGGGACTGCAGCGATAGGACAAGGGGTGATGGGTTCAAACTGAAAGAGGGCAAGTTCAGGTTAGATCTAAGGCAGAAGCTCTTCCCTGTGAGGGTGCTGAGGCGCTGGCACAGGGTGCCCAGAGAAGCTGTGGCTGCCCCATCCCTGGCAGTGTTCAAGGCCAGGTTGGACACAGGGGCTTGGAGCAACCTGCTCTAGTGGAAGGTGTCCCTGCCCGTGGCAGGGGTTGGAACTGGATGCTCTTAAGGCCCTTTCCAGCCCAGACCAGTCTGGGATTCTACCTGTGGGGTTCTTTTTCTTTAGGGTTCCTTTATTCTCATTTCTGCCTGGCATATTCCACATGCTCCTTTTGGCTTTCCTTTCAGATGTGGTCACATGCTGCTTGGTGCATTTGAAGTACTGTAGGTTAGTGCAGGTCAGCCTGGTTCTGCCTTCATCACATGGTACTGAAATCTAATATGCCCTTAATGGGTGCATCTCGTATGTAAAGTGATTGCTTAAAGTAAGAATTAATTTACCTGTCAGCCTGCCTGGTCGAGTGTGATGTGATAAATGGACCAAATGCTGGTGTTCAAATGACGCATCAGTGTGAGTTTGTTCTCTGTGTGCAGAGCAGTCAGTTCTCCCCTGCTGGTTTTTTACTGCTCACTTTAATGTTCAATGTGTGGCCTCATGCCTTATCTGTGTCACACTGTTCCAAGCCTGCCATGAACACAGACCTGTTACTTCCCTCTCTCTCCTGTCCTTTGTACTTTTTGCTGTAGTCAGTGACTGGACATCATGACCTCATGAGACGCTGTAACAACTTGTTGTTTGTTAAATGGGGATGTGGCACGGAGATGGGCTCTAAAGTGACTGTTGATTTTTGAATGCTTAATGTGAGATTAGCCCAGGAATTTCTTCAGGGGATGTAATCCTTTGGAGGGGAAAAGCATAAGTTTAGCCCCCAAGGGGTGGAGGGCGCAAAGCTCTTTTCTGAGTAAGACCTTAGGAATAAGACAGGCACGCAAAAAAAGGCTAGACACAGCGGGAAAGGGTGAAATGTCAGGTTGAAGTGCCTTGTATTTCCCGGATGGGCTGGGGCAGAGGCAGGTCTGGGAGCCAATTGCCAGACGAGCATTCAGCTCTTTAAATAGAAGAGCCTTGGCTCCCCCTGTCTTCCTTGCAGTCCCCTCCCACATTCACTGCATAGTTTCAAACTTCTGCAATGAGTGAAGTGGGCATCTGACAGACAACAGCCTTCTTCACATACACAGCCTTGATTCATCCCCCAAGGGAGTCTGTCATGAAACTGCATGTGGCAGATGTTCCACGGAGTGAACTGTGTCAGCAGCTTTATACCGTAGTTCTGTATCGACCTGTGCCATGGGGCGATACCTTTTTAAGGTGGAAGGGGCATCTGAAAAGCTTGATTTTTGAATCCTTAGGATCACAACCCTTAAATAACTTACTAATGCTTTAAGTACAGAGAGGGCTTCTGCCTGCAACTGCCTTCCTCTTCAGTAAAGAGAAAACAAACAAAGCAAGAAACCTCATGTGGTGTTGTCTGAGCTGTGATGGGTTTGAACAGAGTTGGAATAACCAGATCTGCTGTCCCACAGCTACTGGAGCTATCCAACTTCCCAAGGCTAGCCATAGTCTATAATCTGTGGATCACAACTGGAAAGAGATGTGCTACATCACTGCATTGAAGTACTTTTTAGCAGCATGGCAGTAAAGATACCCCTATCAAAATGGATTCTTGCCTTTCTTAGTATCCTAGCTCTCCTATTTCCAGGTGAAGGATTTCATGAGCATGTGTCACTGGATGTAGGCTACATAGCTGTCCTGAATGCTGGGGCTGCTGCCATTGTGATATTGGGTCCACATC
The DNA here is from genome assembly GCF_963264785.1 of Psittacula echo. Taxonomy (NCBI): domain Eukaryota; kingdom Metazoa; phylum Chordata; class Aves; order Psittaciformes; family Psittacidae; genus Psittacula; species Psittacula echo. Next base: position 439,617 of record NC_137738.1, on the reverse strand, counting down.
TGAAAGCTTTTGGTTTTTCAGATGCTTCCTTGGATACAGCTGTAAAGCCTTGTGTTCTTCACTCTTTTCTTCCCTAGGTCAGCCAAGCCTCCGAGAAGCGATCTCCATGTCCTGTATAACCAATGGGAGTACAGGAAGCAGGAAAACAAGCCACAGTTCATCTGTTTCTGTTGCCAGAAAAGAAACTCTTTCGTCTGCTGCAAAAAGGTACTGGCTTGTTCTTAACACTTAAATCGTTGTCTTTAAACAGAGTAAGAGTTTGAGTTTTGCCTCTGCATGACCCTCAAGTCTGGTAAGGCACAAATTACACTTTGGATTTGTACCATGTTCTCAGGCAGCTTACAGCAGGGTTCTAAAAAGAATTCCTAACTGGAGAGTATTTCTGTAGGGCCCGGTATCCAAAATGCACAAGGGACAGAACAGGCAAAGGTATTTCCAATGCAAACGGAACAGTTTTGCTTCTGGTATTCATCTGCATCTTTATTCTTTTATCCAGGAAATGAAAGGAGAAAACTGACTTTGTTGTCTGCAGGGTAAATAGTAGGCAATAGCAAAAGAGCTGTGAAACAACAGTGAATTGTGTTAAGGTAAAAGTTTACCACTTTGTATAGACATCTTAACCCAAAATATGGCTAGTTAAGCTTTCTGAAGGATATCTTTATTGGGTCGCAAATGTGTAGAAATAACAGTGTTTGGGTTAATAACCAAACAATAGCCTTTTTCCCCCCCATGTCATGTTTTCAATTGCACGTAGTAAACACGGTGTTTGTATAACTGCTTTCTTCTGCGGGTCTGTTAGATAGTGAGTATGTGCCTTCTTTAATCAGGAGGTTTTGCACTTATTCGTACTTGCTGGGAAGAGCAGGCTGCCAGATGTAGCCACAGGGCAGAGAATACTCTAATGTGGAACTGTGGTGAATTATGGGAACAAATTCTTGGCCTCTGTAGAGTACTCTGGTAACTCCAGTGGCTGATTTATCTTCTAGTGTGGATGTAAATACTGTGCTATACAACAAGACAGGCAAGTGATATACTTCAGGGAATAAAAACGCTGCATGCAAATAGAAACTGCATGAGGGCAAGTCAGAAGAAGCTTTAGTGCCCTTTGGAATTTGGAAAGCAAGGGTAATGCCTTGCTCTTCACTCTTTGCTGTGTCACGTTGCATATCTTTCTCTTTATTGACTCTTTCTGTTTACTTTTCAGCAATAAATCAGGAAGTGGTCACTGTGTGTCTGTGTTGTTGGTGTGACAGGCACGGGGACAAAAGACATTCCTGCGAAAGGGATTCCTTAGTTAGCACTTTTCCATTAATCTTAGCCCTGTGGCTTGTGGCTCTTGGCACTTTGATGAGAGCCAGTCCAGTTCCCGTGGTGTTCAGCTTGCCTTTGTGCTGAATCACCTTGATTCATTGGCTGCTCAACACTTAACTACAGAAGAAAAGCAGAGTGGAGTGGCCAGCATCCCTTTCATCTGAGTTACGGTCTCTAAAAGGAGACCTGCACAGGCCAAATGAGGTAAACCTTAACACGCAGAGGGCAGCTCTCCCTGAGTCCCCAAATAACTGTCCAGGGCATGTTTTGGTGCTTCCAGTGAAGCTGAAGATACATGACTCCCTTCTTCTTCTCTTCTTTCAGGAAGGTCTAAATCTCTAGTTCCAGCAGTTCCTTTCACTCTCCTGTCTTTGTACATCCTTCCATGGAAATTTTTGCTGTTTGGGAGAAAATAGACTTGCCCTTTTGTACAATTACCAGGTCAAGAAAGGTGAAAGAAAATGCCTCATCTCAGGCTTTGTGCATGTGGGGTTTTAGTAGCAGCACAACTGTCCAGTACCAGATAGTGTTCCTGGTAGAAATGGAGGTGAATGCCAGGAGCAGTCTCCTTCCCTTAACGAAGTTAGGGTGAAAGTGCCTATTTCTAACATTTGTCACAGTGAAGAGGAGGGAGGCCAAAGGAGAGGATCAGCTGGTCGTGGGATGCTGCAAAATTAAGACAGGTAGTAATTGCTCCCAACTCCTCACATGTAGACTGAAGAAATCCCTCATGCGGCTGGGGTTTGGAAAGAGCTTTTGGATGCATTAAATGGTTGCTTCCCAGAACTACTACTGTTTAGAAACCTGCAAGAAAAGGTGCCAGGTTTGATTTGCTTCCATTTGTTGCACAAGACCTAGTTAAAGAGGTATGAGTGGGAGAGCCACTGTGTAATAGTCATACTACAATTAAGCTGAAGATTTCAGCAGAAGTGAGCAAACCAGAGAAATTCAGCACAAAGATACTCAGGCTGCCACACATCAACGTCATTTACTTTCAAGTTAAAACAGCAGTCAGAAGCAGCAGCCCACTTGCAGCCTGGTGGTAGATAAAAGCGCTGTGTTGGAACCCAAGGTATGCCTTGTGCTGCAACTCAGAGGAACCAGAGTGGTCCAGTCGTTCTTATGGCCAAACTGAGAAGTCAAGGAGTGAACCTTGTGGCAGAGGTGTTAACTGAACCAGACAGCCCCCAGCTGACAGACTTGGTAAAACATTGAGGAGGTTCCCACACTGAACCTGTGGGTTCTAGGAGATGGATCAGCTCAAATCGCAGATGTGCAGGCTGGAGGTGCGCAAGTCATTCTGTTTGTGTGTTCTCCCTCCTCCTGCTTCCCTTGTCTCTTTTACTATTAGACATTTTGAAATCCCCAGGTAGAGGGAAGGGGAAAATTGGAAGCGTGTCTTCCTGAAAGATGAGATCTTAAACTCCCAAACCACCCAAAAACCTCTGTCCTAGTAGCTGCACTTTGTTGTGAGAAACTGGCATTTATGAGAGAGTGCATGCAAAGGTCTAGGAGCGTACCTTTTGGAGCAGGAATAGACACTTGTTTAGTGACAAGAGAGTCTGTGCATTAATGTTGCTATACTGCTTTTCTTGCCATGGACTGCGAAAAGCTTTAAGATTGCATCCTGTGCTTGCAATGCAAGCAAAGTCTTCTGATTAAAGAAGAATCATTTGAATGTTTCTAGTTAAGAAGGGGCTACTGGCTATAAATTATTAACCAAAACCCCACGGGTCTTCAAGCTTTTTTCTGTTTGATCCTAATAGTTATCCTCAGGAAAGCTCTGATTTGTTTTCATCTGTTGTTCTGAAAGGCAGCTTGAACTTCACTGGGTTATATTGCCATTTTTCACAGGTTTACAGAAGAAACCCTGAGTGATGCTTTGCAAATGTATGTCAAGGTTTATATTGCTTTTCATGTTTTGACCTGTTCTTCAATGCTGCTTTGGAAGCATTTAGAATCATAGAATCGTAGAATAGTTAGAATTGGAAAAGACCTTAAGATAATCTAGTTCCAACCACCCTGCCATGGGCTGGGACACCTCCCACTAAACCGTGCCACCCATGCCGTTTAGGGAAGTTGAGCTCAAATAAGCAGTGAGGGCTCTGTCTCAGTGGTGGCAGATGATAAGCTGTAAGTGAAGTGACAAAAAGAGGGTCCTGTGAATGTTGCATTAAAATTCGGGGCCCATTTTTATTGAGTTAATTTGAATATTATCTTCCTGGTATTGAGTGTTTTGGGGGGAAAGGTAAATGGAAACACCTATAATGATGATTATATAATGGCTCAGCAGGGATTTAGTGCAAGGGAATAGAAATCTGGCTTTTCCCCATCGGAAAGATAGTATTTCTTTACTTTGCAGGTTAATTCTTGTTTGGTATTTTCCTTTTTAGCCAGTGGTTGTATCCTGCTTTATTTGTTCACTGAGATGTTTATTGAAAGATGGGGTTTTAATCTTAAATAAAAGAATTAGGCCATGTCTTACGGAATAATCCTCTTTTGCAGGTTAGTGTGCTTCAGTGTATTGCAAAGCATGCGATTGCATAGAATAACCTTTTAATGAATCTTTTTGTTGGCTTAATGGCCCTTTGGTGAGATTCTTACTGAATTTCAGGTTGTTAATGACATGTACTTAAAGCTGTTTCAAATGGTAACCTAATAAACACAGCACTATGAAACTAAAGATGGATCCTTAGCTGTCATTTCCCAAAGGCATTAAAGAAGCGGCAGGACAATATGATGTTAATCAGATACAGATCCAAAAGCGATGTTTTCCCTTGAACTCTGGTAGCCAGGGACCAGCAGCAGCATTTCCCTCTTTGATGACAGTGCAAAGAGAAGTCGTACCAAACGTGTCCAGAAATACAAAGACAGGTATAGGTTCATGGCAGGCTTCAACTAATCAGAGGGAATGCAGGTCATAATCCTTCCTTTTGCTTGTGCTATGCCTTGGCTGGCAGCAAGGAAAGGTTCTCCATGAGCTGAACCAGAGGATGGGTTTTCTCTGAGGGATGGCAGACTTGTGGTGCATCAGTTTGTGCAGAAGCACCTGCAAATGAAGGACGTAGAAGCACAGAATAGTTCGGGTTGGAAGGGACCTTCAAAGCTCATCCAGTCCAACCCCCTGCAAGGAGCAGGGACATCTTCACCTGGATTAGGTTGCCCAGAACCACATCCAGCCTGGCCTTAAAGAAGTTCTTCTTAAGAAGAACCTGCGTATTCAAATCAAAGTTGTACCCATTTTAAAATCAAAGTCAACTTAGTACAGCTGCACAGGAAAAATCTGGATGTACCCTTCCATGCCTCCCTCCCCTTCGTTATTGTGAATAAATCTTATTTCAGCAAAACACTTAGCCTGAAGAGAGCGAGGAAATAATTGAGATGTTCTTTCGGTGATTATATATAGTAAGTTGTTAAATGCTTCTCCCTTCTTTTCACAGTCAGCTTTTTCTCTCACCTTTTTAATTCATTTTTGCTTGTTTTGTTTTTTCCTCCCCCCTCTGTTATACTTTATTTTACAGCGGTACAGAAAAAAAGAAGGAAAAACCACCAGGACAGAAAGAAAAAAAAGAGGAATCTCATTCTAATGATCAAAGTCCACAAACTCAAGCATCACCTTCTCCCCAGCCCTCCTCCCAGCCTCTGCAAACACACAGGCAAACCCAGGAAAGCAAGAGTTCTGCTCCAGCTAAAAGGTTTTCACAGTACCACCGTACAGAATGAGAAAGTGATTGTAGTGATACTGAGCTCATACCTGACAACAAGTCATGTGAAATTAGTCCAGCCTGATGAGCAAGTGAATGACTGGTATTTGGGGGGCTAAAGGAGATGCATTCGACATGCATTGCATCAGAGCAATTGTGTACAAGTGAATTCATGAAGATCACTGGGTGTGGTGGGGGTTGTTTTCTGGGATTGAAACTCTCTAATCGGGCATTATTATAAACTATAAAATACTGAATGACACCTCTGACTTGATCCTTTACAAAATACACTTCCTGGCTTCTGGCTGGCATAGCTGAATTGTGGAGTGTATTTTGCACATGCCCATTTGCTACCTCTCGTAACAGCAGTTGTTAAATACTGGTGTCATTGCAGCTCTCGGGGAGCTGTTCTTCTCAAATTACTCAATAAAGTGGCTGCATTTGGCTTTTTGTTTGCAGCACTTCCCTTTTCAGTCCCTGCTAGGTTGCAGGGTGGCTCACTTTGGTTCTGATTCTTTACATGATTGAATTTCTGGTTTTACACCCAAATCATAGACGTACTTGAGTTGACTGACCATAGAAGTGTATTTAGAGTCGCCTCCAAGTTCCCCCTCATTTCAGTGGGAATTAGGTGCTGACAAATGATACTTTTTAGCGGCTTTTTAAAGTCAAGGAAACTGATTTTAAGATTTGGGTGATGCCTTCTGAGCTTCAGAACTCTACAGATCACTCTATTACGTTTTTTCTTCTTTTGGTTCACGGTCAACTTCATGGAATGTGTGAAATTCTCTTTTACTGTTTTGCTTGTAGGAGCCTCAAGCTCTTAAACAAAAGCCATTTCTTCTTCTGAAACTTGCTGTAGTTCACAAGATTGTTGTCTTGCATTGCTCGAATTCACAGCTCTAATCAATATTGAAGCCTTCACTTGACTGGTGCATGTTATAACACTCCATAAAGGCTCTGTCTGCGTGCCTTGCCCGCACTCTCAAGTTGTCTGAAGCTGAACTCGCGGCCTGTTGCTCTCCTGCCTGGTATCTCCCTGTGAAGATGTTTGTCTGGAGTCTTGCTTACTAATCTTTTGCAGTGTGGGGAAGGAAATAAACGCCTTATTCAATCTCCTCCTGGTTTAACTTGATGTGATTAACTGGTTTGTCGCAGGACCTTTCAGCCTCTTGCGGTGCTGTGGAAGGAGCTTGCCGTTCCTGAGGTTGCAGCTCAGGACTTACTCGTGCAAAAAGCATTTCTGACGGGATGAAGTAGGATACTGCTAGCAGGACATAATGCAGATTTGAAGAATCATTTGGGCTTGCTCACTTTTGACCATGTTTCCCATAATTAGAATGGGTGTAAAATTCAGTCGCTACAAAACTCGCAGGCTCCCATTCGTGTCAATTGGCTACACTAAGACTGTTGAACACTGGAATCCACATTCATGGGTTGAATCATCTGTAGTCTTGGGCCCAACCTGGTTTGCCTGATTCATGCAAGAAGTTTGCAGATAGTTGCTTCAAAAAGCTTAAACCCGGTAATGTGGTTTAGAATGTAGGATCTGCAAAACAGCCTGAGGAAACTGAGCTGATGGAACTGTTCTGCCTCAGAAATCAGCGTGTTAAAGCTGGTGAACAGTTAATCAGGGGAAAAAAATTCTTCTTTCTTTTTTACCTTCTGAAGTGACTTTGTCCCTAATTTATTCTTTAAATTAGCCTCATTTTTTTCTCCTTTAGTAATTTCTTAGGAATGTAGTAACGAAGTGCAGAGGTTGTTCAAGTCTGTACGTAAAAGCAGTTGAAAATGGAAAGGAATGGATAAAACATTTGGCCAACTGTCTTGCTCAGTTGTTTGCATTCATCCAGTTAGAACTTTCTGACTAATCTTTTTTTCCCTGTTTCACGCTTCAGCTGAAGGAAGACCTCGCTCTGCTTTTGTCTCCTGCTGCTTCATCTGTCCGTTGCATACCAGTTCCACTTGCTCTTGTCTTGCCTCGCTTGTCGTTTTTACATGGTTTTCCGTTTCTTCCAGCATAAAGAAATCCCTGACTGCTGAGAAGCCTCACAGTGCTTGGGAGAGCTCAGACGACAGCCGGAACAAGCTGCTGAGAGTAGCATCGACATCTAAATTAATATCAAAAGTGGCAAAGAATGCAGAGAAGTATGTATCAGCTTGGTAGGGAAAAGCCAGTGAACTTGAGAGTCAAAATGTTTTATATATAAATTGCTGTATATATAAAAAGGCTTCATTTTAGTGAACCTGCTTATGCGTATGCCAGGACCTTTTGCATCTTTGTTTTTACCAGGAGTAATTACTTGCATAACCTGCCTATGTGGCACTGCACGTGCCTGTGGAATCTTACAGTTGTTATTAACTCCAAATACAGGATTTTGGTGTAAATGTATTTTAATGTTGCCCCTTTGGGCTAGTGAAAGGATGAACTCTGAGTTAAGATTTATGGTTAATGCCACTGTGGTGAAGCTTCCAACCATATTTTTTTCTCCTAATGAAAACAGATTTGAAAATGCAGGTGTGTTTCCTTGAAGTTAATTTGCTGGATTTGACAGCATGTGTGTTTCTGAAGTTAGATGTGAATATGCTTGTAAGACTTTGCATAGGTCTCTCAAATTAATTGTTTAATGGGTTCCTGATTGCATGCTGTAGGTGACAGGCAGGGCTCTTCTCTTCAGTTCCCCCTTCAGGAGGTGATGTGCTGTAGCCCATCGTTCCTCTCGTGCCCTTCTTCAGTAGCAGGTTTGATCAGTGGAGGCCTCACCGACGACGAGTAGCACCAAATGAGTTACTTCTGCTCCTGCCAGCACAAGGCCAAGAGTTTGCTCTTTGCTATAACTCTGCGTTGCTGACCCCTGTTGTGACTGCCTTCTTGTTCTTAACCCTCTTTGCCAGTTGGGTTTCCCACTCCACAGTCACACAGGTAGTTTCTCCCGTTGACCTTGTTGTAATCTTGCTGGATTTGATGAATTTGCCGTGTTGACTTTCTGACTGAGCCCTCTTCTGTTTGCGCTCTCCCCCCTGTGCTGGGAGCTTCTCCCAGCTTTAAGTCATCTGCAGGCTTCACACATCTGCTGATCAGTCCTCACTCCAGTAGCCATTAACTGGTCCAGGGCTGAACTCCCTGAAAACCCTCCCACTATGACAAATAAAACCCTTCAGATCTTTGAGTGATTTCCAGTCTCTTTCTGATCGTGTCTGTAGTGCTCTCCTTAGCTTACATCTAAGACTGTCAAATACATACGTAACGTCAAGAGCAGTGTAAGTGCATTCCTTCTTTCTTAGGAATGGGAAGAACAAAAACACCTTAAGTTAATCTTGGGTGTGGATATCAGCGCGTTTACTGAAAGCTTTCTGCTTAGCCTGAAGAGTTGTGCAGAGCAGGGCAGTGCTGTGTGAGGGATTATGGCTCACGTATTTTGCAAGCATTTCTTTTCCTTTTATAATTGGTTTTCACTGTTGGAATTTCACAGCCCTTTGGCAATTCAGGTTAGAGCAGGAGACTGCGAGGGTAATACTTGGAAATGAAAAACCCTCTGTCTTGATTTCTACTTACCAAGATTCTTCTCTTGGGGTTTATTATGCTACTAAAATACCTTTCACAATGCGGTATATGCTTCACATGTCGTAATAATAAAATATGAATTTTACTTTTATTGACCTTTTTCTTTGGTCTGTTGGTTCAGGCATGGTCAGAATAGAGGCATCTTCTTTCATTCCCCTGTGAGTCTGCTTATTTTCTAAAAGACTTTATATGCTGCCCATCTACAGTATCTCATATAGAGAAAACATCAGGTATCTAACAAAAGACTGGACAAGGAAAGATTAGGGTTATTAGTTATTATTATAATATAATTATAATAATAAAGTTGTCTGCTCATAACTTGAAGCTGTTGTATCTTTAAAATGTTTGGGAGAAAACAAAGCTTTAAACATTACCAATTGTAGGCTGTCATCTGATTGAAGACTGGGTGTTGTATTGTTTGTGTGCCTTGTTCTGCTCAGATTTAGAATAAAAGCACTCTTTGCATTCAAGAGCACACATTAGTTCTCATTTCTTACATCCTGCGTGGCCTGTTTCTAACAGAATTGGTTGTTATTGTGCTAAGGCATATTGCTATATTGCATTTATCATTCCCAGTCGAGTAATGTTGGCCTAATCTGCCTGAAGTTACCCAAGTCTTGTGCAAGGGACTAGAATTCAGCCCCTGATATGGGCCCAGGACAGAACTGTTTTACACGTGCTTTGTGCTACCAGCCCAGGATATGAACTTTGTTCAGTAAGCTCAGCGCTGAGCTGTAAATCAGCCCCTGATAAAGCCATTAGTAAGCAGGTTCGCAGAGCAGCCCATCATCCAGTGTTCTGCAGGCAAGACTGGGAAGCCAGCTTTCATTTCCCACTTGGCAGCGTGGTGCAGGCTGGTTCTCCCCACAGCCAGAGATGACTTTCTTCAGGCATATGCTTGACCTTTGTTGCCGTTGCAAAAATGTGACCTCCATCCAGCTAAAAATACTGGATGCCACTCATACCTTCCTGCTGGATTTCAGATGAGTTCAAGAGGGGGTTGATGCAATACACACTGCTGTCAAGGAGTGGTTTTCTGGGAAGAAGTAGCTAATGCTGGAAATGAAGGTTTCTTCCCTCTGCAAATAAAAGATGGAGGAGTTTTGTGAGTAGTTCTGGTGAAGAGGGACATCGTGGCTGCACTCCTTTGTGCTGTACATCCAGTAAAGCCGCATGGATCTGGTTTAGACGGAACTACAGCTTGCTTACGTTTAATCCATGTATCCATTAGGGTTAATTCCTAGAAAAATCTGTGGTGGTGTGTGCTGACAGCTTCTTTTTGACAGGTGTTAAATGCTTCGCATGCAGGCCTCAGGGTGCTTGGCAGCTTAAAACATTTGGGTATTCCACGTCTGCTCTCTCCACATGGAATTTTCCATGCACAAGGAATATGCCCTGCCTAATGGATCTTTAAAATCCTTTTGTATTGTGTTGTTATCACAGCACTTCTTAGGAGCCCTGGCCAGAGGGCCAAAGACTGGAAGTTACTCAAAAGGTACAGTGAAGTGCATAAGATAATCTATGTGTAAAAATGCATCGAGGTGAGCAGGAATAGTTCCTTAGCATCCTATACTCCAGTTACACTATGCACAGAGTCTGATGAGCTTGCCAAATGCAATAATGGGTAAGACCTAGATGCTATTGGCTTGCCAAGTGTGTCCCATCTTCCTAACAATATGATTTTGTATTTTTCCCCAGGCACAAAGATGTCATCGTCAGCCAAGGTAAATACAAACATTCCTTTCTAAATGCTGGCTGAAGTTGAAATGCTTTGCTTTTGACTGAAATGGGAACGGATGCTCATGAACCAGGGCTAGAGAGCTAAAATGGCATTCATACTTACTGCAAGAATTCCTCTGGCCAAATACTCCTCAAGCCCTGTATAAGGATCTGTGAAATGATGGAGAAGTGCCTCATCACATTGGAGCTTTAGGAAGGATGGGGGGGGGGGGGGGAGGATTCCTTTTACTTCTGTGAAACAAGAATCCCCCTTTTCTTTTCTCTGTGTGCATGTGCATAGAGAGAGGTTCTGAAAGCAGCAGTGTAAGGGTTTGACCTATGTGCCAGTGTTCACCTAAGCTGAATGAGAGAGTGGGGCTTTAGAAATAGTTTTAAGATATTTTACTTCTGTCCCATAACCAGCAAAAATGTCAACTCGTGAAAAAAACAGCCAAGGTAAGAACTAAGCTATGCCTCTGGTTGCTTCCTAACTGAGCACTCGCACAGGTCTTTTACTTGGCTTTTCGCTGTCACACAGAGCATCAGTGCATGATCTCTTCCAAACTTTGAGCATTGGAATAAATACTTCACCTTTCTTACTATGGAACCATATATACATATGTGCATTACATACGTGGGGATTATTTGGGGGTAGTCTTAACTAAATTGCTACACACGTCATTTCCTTAGAGAGGAACGTGTGTTCAGTTAAGGTGCTCGAATTCCTGCATTGTTGCCTGAGAAGTCAGACTGTGAAGAACTGCCAACTAAAAGATTTGTTTTATCTCAGCTTTCTGTCTTGCCAATATTATAACATACGCACCCTGATTAGACATGAACGGAGACTGAAAGCTTTCATATAGGCTCCTCAAATGAAAAATGAGTCGCTTGTAAAGTGTATGTCTTTGACCGATGAATCTTGCATTCTGTGGCTACCTGCTGCTGCTGGCTTGTTCCAACAGGAAAAGGAGCCGTCGGTGAACGTGGCGGGACATAACAACAAAGGAAATCCACTTCTTGTGTTGCAAAACTCCTCTGCTTTGATGTCCTGCACAGTGTACTGGAGCATGCAGTTTCCAAACTAAAGCATGTAACCCAAGTGCATGCTGTACACAACATAGATCTATGTGCAGAGGTTCTGTCTCATGCTTTCTTGCTGCTCATTAACCAATCTGTAGTCTCCAAATCCTGTGCTATAAGCAAGATGACATTATATACACCTTGATTACTTTGGGTCTCCTCTGGATTTTCTTCTAAAAAGAAAAAGAAACCCCTAAATTGTTTTGGAAGTCACTATATAAATTGCTGTAGTGAAAGCAAAATCAGCATCAGTTCAATTGGTGTTATCCTTTCTAATTCATAGATTCAGTTGTGGATTTAAAAATAGTCTAAATTGATGACTGCCAAAAGCATCCTTCAAAGACTAGAGGGGTGATAGAAGGTGCATATGAACATCAGCTACAAAGGAGAAATGTTTCTTTTTTGCCAGGTTGCTTAACACCGGTGGTGGAACGGCACATATGTTCCTGTAAAAAGCAAACTGATGATTTAGTGTTCAGCTGCAAAGTAGCTTTGCAAGAATTAAATAAACCCCTTTTCTGTCAAACACAGCTTTTCACAAATTCAGGCTGCATACTGCTCAATGCCTTCAGTCCTGATTCTTGCCAGTGTGCTTCTACAGTTGTCTGTGTTCTGCCCAGCATGGGCCATCCTTCAGTTCTCTCGTCCTGGTACCTATAACTTAACGTGGCCTCAATGTGTGCGTGCCCTGCTGTCCGTTGTGTTACTCTGCAGATGTGAGCTTTCACAGACTGGTGAGTGGGTTTCCACCATGTGTCATGCCATAGGCTGTTCTCAGCCCAAGGGGAATGAAAGGGAAATGCGATGCAGACAACAGTGGCCCCACGTATATGGGAGATGGAGAGAAAGTCTTGTCATGGAAAATGCGTTTGCTAACATTTGAAACATGTACAGTGGCAAAATGCTATTCTGCTGTTGACATGGGTGCAGTTGCAATTAGCAGGATTCAGCCTCCAAAGATTATGGTTTTATATGGACCAAGGGGTGTATTTTTGACAGCTTTGAGTGTGTGTTTGTGTAAGGCTGTGTTAGGTTTTGTATTGTATTTACTGCCACAGAAGTAACCGCCTGTTAGTTACTGCAGTTGCATAGGATCCTGCCATCCTTTCCAGTAGAAGCTTAGCAACACCTCGCCAATTCTCTTGTAGTGCAGACTGTCAAGCTTCAAAGAAAATCTACCTAAAAACACTTCAGTGTCTTTACATACACATAAAATAAGCTTGGAAATGCAGTAAACTTGCAAATTATCCTAGCAGAAGGTGTTTGTATGGCATAATAGGATAGAAGATCCAATTCTGTGCAGCTTTCGACTTCCTGGAATCAATTTGTTTTGACTCAGCTATTAAACTGCTTTGAAACACGTTGATTATAGAGTACCACAAAATAGAGAGAAATATGGGTTTGCACATTTGGTTCTTGGGATCTTGTTTATTCTAGCAGCAGAAGTTACTGTAGTGTTACCTGTATTGTGTCCATCTGTGCATGTTCACTGTGATTTGTGCTGCTGGTATGTGTTGTCCTCTGCAGTAGCAGCAGCATGGGGAGCTGAGCTCTTAGCTGCCTTGGGCAGTCACTTGAGGTTCCTCTGGTACGCACGTGCATGGCACCACTGTTCATCACCTACCTTCTACCTTGCTACCCAGTTTTGTTCTCTTAGAGCCTTTGTTTCTCTCAGTTGGGTGAGTTGCATCTCTTGCACATGAAGGTTATTCCTTAGCTCTATGCATCTCTGGGTATGTGCTGCAGCAGAAGTAATACAGCCAGGAACACTTGGTGATGCCAGTCCAGTGAAGGAAGTGTTCTATGTACTTCCATCCCTTTGCTGAAGTGACTTTTTTCAGGTTTAGGTTTTTCAGCTTATTTTCAACCATCTGTTTGTTTACCCGTATAAACCAGGACAACGTTTTACAATCACATCCAATATTAAGGAGGTATTAAAATTCCATGAAAACCCAATAAAGCTGTGGGTGAAATGAGCAGGTGCTTATCACAGCCTTACAAGGACACTAGCTCAGATTGTTCCTTACCAGCAGGTGTCTAGAATTGCCTGTAAAAGCCATCTTGCTTTTCACTTCAGCACAGACAGAAGACATGGCTTATTTTAAGATAAAAGGTAGGTTTTTTGCACTGAGATCCCATGTTGGAGTTTGGGTTTCAGTGATAGCAGCTCTGTATATGCATCACTTGTTACTTATTATAAAGCAATAAGAGACACTTAGCTGGTTGGGGCTGGCAATAAAAACCATATGTGAAAGAATTAATGAAAACCATTCACTGCATTCCTAAGTTTGTTTCTTTTTAGAGGGTGCTTTATTAGTTTCCAGTACTTCTTCTTCTATTAGTTTAACTGTGGTGGAGTTGCAGCTTCACAGAATGGGTCAGTTGGGAAGCATGAATGTGTCATGTCCACTGAGAGTGCTACATGCAGTAACTGCATCTTGTCAGGTTTGCTTTAGGCACAGATTTCTGTCAGATGCTTATTGAAGGTGCTCATGAACCTGAGCTCAAATAGAGACATGGTCTGTGGCCCAGAGGCGGCCACAAGGATGCTCAGGGGCTGGAGCACCTCCTGTATGGAGACAGGCAGAGAACATTGGGGCTGTTCAGCCTGGAGCAGAGAAGCTGCGTGGAGACCTCAGAGCAGCTTCCAGTGTCTGAAGGGGGCTACAAGGATGCTGGAGAGGGACTCTTCATCAGGGACTGCAGCGATAGGACAAGGGGTGATGGGTTCAAACTGAACCAGGGCAAGTTCAGGTTAGATCTAAGGCAGAAGCTCTTCCCTGTGAGGGTGCTGAGGCGCTGGCACAGGGTGCCCAGAGAAGCTGTGGCTGCCCCATCCCTGGCAGTGTTCAAGGCCAGGTTGGACACAGGGGCTTGGAGCAAGCTGCTCTAGTGGAAGGGGTCCCTGCCCGTGGCAGGGGTTGGAACTGGATGAGCTTTAAGGTCCTTTCCAACCCAAACCACTCTGGGATTCTATGATTATTATTGGGCCGCCTGCTCTCCTTCAGGGCTGTTATTAGGAACCATAGATACTGTCAGAAAAACAAATTTGTATTTGTGGGCTTTTATCATTTATTCTTCCTGAGGTCAGGATTTTATTATTCAAGCAGGAAGCCAGTGTCCAGTGCTCCTTTTTGAGTCCTTAAACTAGAATTATTTCAATTCAAATGGTAACTGTTAATACCTAGATTCTTAAGATCACCTGGTGTGTTGCAAAACCAGGGGTTTAACTGTGATTTACTTATTATATAAAATCAATAACCCAAGATCTATTAAGAAATCACAAGGCAAAGCTGTAAAATAATTCCAAATCTCTCATCTCATCTGCTTTTCTTTGACTGTTCAATTTGCATTGCACCAGCTCTCAATAGTGACAGTGCATGTCCACTTGTGAGGATCAGCAAGCACTGACACAGCTCAGGGTGAGACGGGGCAGACCTACAGCTGGATTTTCATTCCACTGTAACTTCTAATGTAGTGGTCTGGGCATGGTGGCTGCGTTTGGTTGTGTTCGTCTCTGCTGCTAGCACTTGTTTAAATTAGAAACAGGCTTCTAAGCCTTTGTCTCTCAGGTTCGTGGTCTTACAGAGTTCTTGGACACAGGCCTGAAAGCAGAAAGCTTGTGGGAAAGAAGCTATTTGTAGTATTAGAAAGCATAACTTCACTGGTCAGGCAACTAGAAGGTGGAGACAGATTAATAAATGTACTCTGGATGTGGTAGTTTATTGTATATTAGACAGTCGTGCTTGGCCAGGCTAGCTGGAGTCTTTAGGGGTTTTTCAGTTGCTTGTAAGGGTAAGATTCAGATTGCTGAACACAAGTAGAACTGAGCCAAGGGTTTGATGCATCAGTCCGTGTTGCTCTTTCAGGCTAGATGGGGGAATCCTACTGAAAAATAGCCACTAATAATTTGCAATGGAAGATTGTTGTAATGATGCCTTAAGAATTAAACTTCTAACCATGCAGAAAACAGATAATTTGGTTATTTATTCACTATCTAATCTGAGAGAGTGTGTGTATATATACATGTATAATCTACTGTATGCTCATTAGACTGCCCATGCATACACTTGCTAGCTCAAGAGCAGTTCATTACAGCACAGACCTCAGGGTCTAAGTAATGATATAAACATAAAATAATGATTTAATAATTTATATATAATATAATTTATAATGATATAAATAAAAAATACATTTTCCTAGTATTCTGTCCAGTTTTGATGAAGAAATCAATAGGTGAGGGCTTCTCACATCCTGCTGGAAACTGCTGTGTCCTCCTTGGCCATCCCATTTGGAGGATGGTTTTCTGGAAACCAGGAGTATTTTGGTTTTGTTTTGTCTTCACATTCCTGAAGGATCTGAACAGTAGCTTTCATGTCTCCTGCATTGCTCTTCTCTGTAGATACTTGTGAGTTCATCTACAAAGGCTTCTTTGATTGTTTCTTTTCATCCTCCTTTCAGTTCCTATTAATTCTGTTATTTTCATCTGGAAACCTTCCATATTCCCCTAAGAACCTGATTTACAGAAAGTCATAAATTGCTTAAGTGTCAGTGCATGGGTCTTCCTGTGCTGCCTTCATGGAAGCACTCATTTCACCCTTTCCAGTGTTTGGTATTGCCAGATCTTTGCTGTCTGTTATCACCTGCAGTGGTTTTCACTGGTCCTACCTTCCAGCTTGCTTTCCCTGAATCACTGGGTTTGAAACTCTCTTCCAAGGGTGAATTAATGTGCATTGATGCATTGCTTGTAGGTAAATTTTACTGATACCTTTGTGCTGCTTTTCCTGGCTTTGTGGGTTGTTCTTTTATTCCCTTGTATGAGGCCCGATTAAAAGCTTATTTATTTTAGTGGGAATCTCCTTTTGATGGAGGCTTTGCCGCTGTCTACTGCTTGTCTCCAGGTTTTCATTTGCCCCGAGTTTTAGTCCTGGCTTCTTGGTGTTGCTTTAGCAAGCGTCCTTCCATGGAGGGCAAGCGCGCTGCCTTACAGTGAGTGCCAGTGAAGAAGACGCACTTGTTTCCTTGTAGATCAGGCAGGCTGCTAGGGCTCCCTCTCAGTAGCAGCACCTTGTTTTACTGATGTCTTTATTCCTCTCTTTAGCAGACTATAAACATTCCAAGAACCCACAGTAGATACCCTGGTTGCTAACATCTGCCTCCAGCCTGCTGGGACCTATTTGGCCTCGGGTTTGCACTAATGAACTTAACACAGGAAAGTAGGAATGCTGATGAAATTTCACTGATGACATGAAGCTGAGAGACCCAACTGGTGCAGTGGAAGCTGAGGTTTTAATACAGTAAACCTGAGATGTTCCTGGGGCCTGGAGCAGTGTAAGCCAAAATTAAATCGTTCAAAGGGAAAGACCGCACATGCAGGACGTGCTAGCAATGTTTTAGCTATAAAACCAGAATTAAATGGTGAGGAAAAGGGCTCTAACACGCTAGTTAATCACACAAAGATTGAACCATTCACTCGCTCTCAAAACGCAATGCAATCCCAGGTTGTATCAGAAGGAATTCTAACGGGGATACGCAGCCTTATGGAAAACATTAATGCATCAAAACCTTGGTAGGTTCTCCTCTGTAATGCTGCGGTTAGAGCCACCCACAGTCACAAAAGGTGAATTTCGTGGTGGTGTGGGGACTGACTGGACCCTTACCATGCAAAAAGAGACTTAACCAACTGGATGGTTTTCCTTTGGCAGACTGGAGGCCGGGAGGAGGAAGAGCACGATTGCTTTTCTCATGCTCACCCGATGCGCTTTCAGGCAGCAGATGGGCAGAGTGTGCCGAAGTTAACAGCCACGCTGTCACACGCACAAAGAGCAGACCATCTTGCTGTGCTTTATTGCCTGCAGGTGGAGAGGTTCCCAGCTCGTAGGAGAAGGAGGCTTTTGGGTGACATTCCGAAAGCAGCAGAGTGTGTTGGTGTGTATCTCAGCAATAGCCCAGTCTCTGCTGCCTGAAGTGAGTGCTGCAGCTCCAGAGTAGAAACCAGAGTTTCACCAGGGGCCATGTGTGCGTCTGTCAGGCTGTTCCTCCAGCTCGTGACATGGGATTGCGGAGCCTGGTGACTGATCAGTGCTCACATCCATCTGTAGGTGGGCTCCTGCCAAGCTGATGGGCTCTGTCTTTGCATCACTCTTCCTTAGCAATGTTTTACGTCCCTTCAGCTGACTGGGGCCAAGGCGTAGTAAGATCAAGTGTTTCTGCATCTTTGGAGCTGATTTCATAGATCCTCAGACCTCTGAGGATCCCACAGAGAGCTGAGACCTGCATGGAGTTTGCTTGGGTCCAAAACACCCAGAGGGCTCCCCATGTGAGGTGGATAAGGCTGAGCCAGGCCTGGGAGTAAAACTTGGACGTGCCGGTCCTGTGTCCCCTGGCACTAGTGCAAAGAAACTGTTGAGGTTGCAGAGGTGAATTATTGCGGAGCCAAGCAGAGCTTGGCAAGGGCTGAGAATCTGAGCTCAGAGCTGCAGAAAAGCAGTTACAGCTGCTCCTGGTGCAGACCCGACTCCTGAAGCCAATAGTGCTGCATCCATCTGATGCTGCCTTTCGTAGCATCCCTAGGCCTTCTTGTGTGGCGTGGATAATCCACAGTGCCTGGGTGTGCCATCTCCAGAGCTTGAACTGTGTTTTCAGGTTGGTTTGATTCATTTTGGGAAGGATTTATAGGATGCCTGCAGCTGCAGATTAATTTAGCAAGTGCTGAAGACCTTTCAGGTGTGTCCTTCTCTTCCCCTGCCTCCCCCCCAGTACTCCTGCACAGTGGCTAGTATGGCTGAGCATCTTTTTCTATGGGGTATATATACGGGTTCTACTTTCATACCTCCTGTTTTCAGGCTGGTAGATACCAGTATTGTTGAGGATTTTTCTTTGTTGTCTCTTCACACACACACACACACACACTCTCCTGACCTTATTTCCTCTATACCCCCTTACCAACAAATCTGTTGTGAGATGACCAAGACTTTTTTCTTCTAAAAGATCAAGTGAGGGGAAAAAAAAATCTTGATGTATTGCTTTGTACCTGGAAATAGTGAGAATCGTAGAATCACAGAATGGATTGAGTTGGAAAGGACCCTAAGATCATCCAGTCCCAACCCCATGCTATGGGCAGGGATGCCTCACACTAGACCATGTTCCCCAAGGTCCGTCCAACATGGCCTTGAACACTGAAGGTCAGGAAATGCAGGAATGGAACAGTCTTACGCTCTTGAGCATTCAGCTGAGCCAGTATGCTCTGAAAGAGTTAAATCACTGCTTTTCTTAACTTGCAAATACAAGACTTTGGCTTCAGGCAGTTAGTTGCTGTTTGAGAATGGTTTTGTTGATATGCTGCCATCCTCTCTAGAATTTCAAAAGACTTTTACATTAATATTATATCTGCCCTACAGGTTCATGTGATGAAAGGAAATTTAGAGTCTTAGACAAAAATCTTTCAGTAGGTTGTCTCCTCTTTTTTAATCCTTCGTCTTCTGTAAGGAGAGGCTTAATCAAGTTATGCCTAGCCTGTGTCTCTCTAACAAGCGTGTTGAATATGTATCTTCAATAACATGCAGCTAGCTAATAAAAGCAAAGAAAACAGGTGAGGTTCCAAGAGCTAATTTGTATCTGAGTGCCCAGCAGAGAATCTTTGCCCTGAGCTCCAGGAGAGCCTCATCTCTTCTGGCCAAAGACCTGACTGAATTCCCCCTGGACTCTGCATCTCTTTCATCTGCAGAGTCGCACGGGTGCCTCTGTCCGTAGGGATTTCAGTTGCAGCTTGTCTCCACTGTTCTAAGCAGCGCTGAGAAATTTGATCCTAACTTTGTGGTACCAATTTGCACTGGTCTTGTGGAACCTGAAGTGCCAAGCTTGGTGTTAAATCAAGGATTTGACTTGCACAAAAGGCGGGTCTTCACTAAATACCCTCAGGCTATGCTGTGCTTTGATTTATAAGAGTGCAAGTGCCAGATTTTAATAGGAAGGTCGTTATTAATACTTTACCCTTGGGTTTGGCCTGTGTTGTTTTATCTCTGTAAAATACATAGTACTGAAAATGAGACGTGTTACCAGTTTGTAGTAATTATCTACACATTGGTGTCAAGCTAGTGACAAGACCAATCTTTAGCATGCAGTGAAGCAATGCACCTTTGGTAAAAAAACCCTCAAAATTAGCTGCTGGGAAGTGATTTTCTTTATTCTTTGGTACTTGATCTGAGGCAGGTTTTCTACTGTTGTCAGTAGATGGACTCCCAGGGTTCTCACTAAAAAGAACTGTATTTGTTCTTGAAAAGCATTGGGATGACTGTTTCCATCTCCTCTAATGGAGCACTGTAAAACTAACACATGCATAAAGGTTTTGTCTTATTTAGAAGATCAATACAATGAGAGTTGAGCCATTCAAGTCCAGCATCAAAGGAGCAAACACTTAAGGGATACTGTATATTTACGGGGAAGTCTGTCTCATGCTTGTCATTGGAGAGAAATACAGAAGTATTTGTTTAAAGACCTGAATTTTATGGCTCAGTATTGGTCGCATCCAATATTAGATGGATCCATAATCCAAATGCAATTAGAGGTGTCTTAATACTGTGTTGCTGCTTCACAGGTGCTGTTCTACTCTACTCCCACTCAACTCTTTACATTTTGGTTTGAAACTCTTGAGTTCCCTGTCTGCTGTGATTTTTCCAATTCCTACTCATAAAAAGCATTGCAGTTCCAGATTCAGAGCACAATAGGATACGACTTTGTGTTTGTGCTGTTGGTTGCATTAATGGTGGATATTCATTACTAAAGAAGTTGAAGACTGATAAAAAGTTACAGCTTCATAGAAGTAAAATGAGTTGAACACTGAGGTCTTGGTTGTCAGTGCATTTCAAAATGAACCTCCTGTGTCAGCAGCATTGGAGGCTGGCATTAATCCTGGTGGGTTTGAGGCCTGGTTTAACCTTAGTGCTGGTTTTGCTGGGTGGGTAGTGTCCAAGCCACTCTGCTACTCTGTAATGAGTTTACTCTAGTGGAAAATAATCTCATGTTCCTTGAAAAGGAACTCCTACAGGCAAGAAGTGCTCAGATGCCCCAGCAGAGAGATGCATGCATTTTGTCACAGCTATAGAAAATGTTATGATGACAGTGTTAGAATATATATAACATAACAGTGTTATAATGATAGTGTTATCATATATCTAAGTGTTATGACAGTGTTAGAGTCTTTATAAGGAGCTCTTGCTTCTCTCCATTCTTAAGGGTATGATGCAAGATGTGGCAGCATACAGTGAATGATTTCAGTGAATTAATAATTCAAGTTAGTTTATTACTTTGTGATGGTTTGTAACTCCAAATAGTACTCCTTCAGCACTTTCTGCTGCAGCATCGTCTCTCAGCTTGGCTGCTATGGTTTGGGTAGGTGGGTAAAGGAACCGGTTTGATGGTTGGTGTTTTGAGAGGGTCATAATCTACCTGGTGGCCAGTAGGTACAAGTGGAGTCTGCAGGGCTCTGTCCTGGCCCTGTTCTGTTTAACATCTTCAGCAGTGACATGGAGCTGACAGCACAGTGCACACTCAAGTGTGCAGATGACAGCAGCTCTCATGCTGGAGGGCAGAGCTGCCAACCAGGGGTATCTGGGCAGGAACCTCCCAGAATTAAGCCAGGACAAATGGCAAGGAAGGAAGAGCCCCTGGCAGGGATACAGCCTGAGGACAGAGGGGCTGCTCTGCGGGAAAGGGGGTGCTGGCGGGTGCCAAGAGAGGTTGTGCCATCTCCATCGTTGGAGGTTTTCAAGGCTGGACTATGCAAAACCCTGAGCAACCCTCGTCTGACCTCATGGCCCTTCAGTGAAATACATTATCCTGTGTTTGTGTGACTGCTTATTCCATTTCGAATTGAATTTGCATTTGACATTTGCCTTTACAATTGAATTTGCATGTCTAAAACGTTACATGCTGAGTCTGTTCTATCTCAAACCCAACTAACGCTTCTTGTGCATGTGTGCGTGTGTGTTCAGTGTGCTGGGTTGTTTTCTTTGCCAAAGAAAATGGGTCCTTTCCCAAGCTCGCCTTTCAAAAGCAGTTGCTCTGTCACAAGTGTTATTTGCATCTCCGTGCTTATACCTTTCGTGCTTGCTCCTTGTGTAAGCTTGCCACATGATTAATCCTCTTCTTTGTTTCTACAGAAGGAGAATATATCAAGATGTTCATGCGAGGTCGACCTATCACAATGTTCATTCCTTCAGATGTAGAAAACTATGATGATATTAGGACAGAGCTGCCTCCTGAGAAGTTAAAACTGGAGTGGGTGTATCCTTGACATCAGGAGCTACTTGTTGGTCCCTTTTTGTCTTGCCTTCCCTCCCCCTCCCCCCCCCCAAATTTCAACTCTGGTCTTGTATTCAGAGGTAAGAATTACGTAAGAGTGGGGAAGAAGAGTTCAATGTAATGCAACAATCAAAGTGGTTTGTAGCTGCAATTGAAATGAGTTTAAGCTGCAAAATAGGGAGGCACAGGAAAGCCACACTTCATTTTGCTGTTTAACCCAGTTGCAGTTTAGTTTTAGTGTGAAAGAAAGTGTCTTTGGAGGGGTACAGAGTTTCAGAGATGTCCTCCTCTGCCATATTAATGGAGGCTTTGCTTTCAGGAACATGCTTTCAGTATCTGTTCTTTTTGAGGGGGTTTTAGAGCTATGGAGGATCTTGAATTTCTCTTTGTCCTCACCTGTGGAGCGAGGATTGCAGAAGCAACCATTCCTTGCGCTGCTTCTGTGTTTCAGCTCCAAAGTGAAGGGGTTCATGTCTCGGAGACTATTTTACGTTAAACGCACTAAATCCATTTATCATTTGAAGAGTGGAGTTGGTGTGTGGTTGGTGACAGTTCTCCAGGGTTAGTAGATGAGATGTTAACTTCATTATAGGAGATGTGGGTTTGCACACATTTGGGTCTTCCTGACCACCATCCTGACTTCCTGACCATCTCTCTGCATTCTTCCAATGAGATGTGATGGTGTAAGTGTCTCAGTACTTCAGTGAAATAACATGTCTAAGCAGCACCTGAGTTCGTGGAATAATCCCAAGTTTGATCCCTCTGATGTTGCTGAAGGCAGGAGGATTTTCAGGGATGTTGATGATACGCTGTCCTGTGCCAGGATGTGTACAGACAGAGGCTGCTGCTGCCTCTCAGCACACCCGTTACTCACAAAGGCATGCAGGTATTTTAAGCCGCCCCTTGTTACTCGCTTTAGGAAAGAAGATTCCTCTATTATTTTTCCTGCTTTTATTAACTAATGGATGCTTGAAACGTGCTGTTGGGTGTGTGGTTCTGAAGAGCCGCTGCGGAGCTCATGTCCTCTGAACTTTTCAGTGAGGCTGTGGAAGCTTAGACTGTAAAGGAGAAGCTGTGACTGCCCCATCCCTGGCAGTGTTCAAGGCCAGGTTGGACACAGGGGCTTGGAGCAAGCTGCTCTAGTGGAAGGTGTCCCTGCCCGTGGCAGGGGTTGGAACTGGATGAGCTTTAAAGGTCCCTTCCAACCCAAACCAGTCTGGGATTCCATGATTCTATAAACACTGAAGTTCAATGGAAATTAAACATCAGAGTTGTGTCACCCCTACTTCTGGAGAGTTCCTGTATTAACAGTTATTGTATAAACACATCTGCTGCTTCCTTCTGCGTGTGTGAGGAAGGAAAGAACTGCTGGGGAGCAGGAACCCCGTGTCTTTTCTCTCTAAGCGAGGCTGGGTTGGAGAATGAAGAAAGCAAAAACTTTCTCCCACAGAGCAGGTCCTTTACACGCTCCTAAAAACACGCTCCTAGAAAATGCAGCCACTCTTTGCCATTCGTTATGTAGCAGGGGAAAGGAAATGCGTTGAGAATATGTAACCTGCGTTTTGGAGTCTCATGGATGCCAGAGCTCAGTGATGTTGGGTCTTAGCCTTAGCTTTGCATGGCGGACTTCTGCTGTGGAAAGGCATGTTTGCCTAAATCACTAATACTTTTCTAGGAGGGATGTTCAGAGATGTCAATCTTACTAAATCCTTATCAATACACTCCCTATTGTATCCAGGAGTTTAACGAGATCTGCCTTTCTCCTCTGAGAAGGGATTTGGGATAGCATTCTTCATGCTTCTGGATAGACAAAGGATGTTCACTGCTTTGCAGCCCATTGTTTTTGGAAGCTCAGTGGTCTGGTTGGTTTGGTTTTTAACAAAAGGCCATTCTGGAGTTTCTTTTTGTTCCGTCAGTGTTCAAAAGAATTAAAAAGAGGAAAATTTAGTGGGAAAGTAAACAGTGATGGAGAAGAAACAGAGGCATCCTTTCTTTTTTCTTGCCTGCAGCATTGTGTTGTATCAGCATTCCTCTTGATACCATTTGCTGAGCGATGAATAACCTCTGCTTCAGAAGAGCTGTTGAGTTCTGAAACAAACAGAAGACAGCAAGATAGAAATCTGTTTGGCTTTCCATACTCTGCAGAGATTTGGCAACTGAATGCAGCGTCCCCCTTTGAACTGTTGTTTAGTTACAGCATGTGTTTGATTTTGTGCATGTTCCTGTGCTATAGCAGTCCTGTGGCTCAGTGGGGCTGCAGAAGAGAACAGGTAGTGTGGTGGGGCATTTGGGGGCTGTAGTGGTATTTTTGGTAGTCCTTTCCCAAGAAGAACAGAGATCCAGCTCTCAGCGTAGATGATGGCAGTTTAGACACTCCCAAACTGGACTGCTGCATCTGCTTTCATGCATGGGAAGGGGCCAGCTTCATCCATCCTGCTTGCTCTATGTGGGTCTCTGACTCCCTTTTATTTACCGGGTTAATGAGGAACTCAGCCTGGAATCCTTCAGCTTAAGTTGCTTAATATAATTCCCATATTTTCCTTGCTGCTGCAGGTGTATTACTTGGCATGGAAGTGCACAGTTCTCTGAAGTGCAGGGCATAACAGGAAAATGGTCTGTCTTGAGGCTACAGAGCAACTGTTAAAATCTTGAGCTGGTGACCCTGGGAGCTGACGTACAGTCAGGCAGCCACATCAACAGGCTAGAGGAAGAAAATTCACCTGTTTCCAAAGAAATAATGACTTGTAATAACCTTTGATAGGTGCTAACCAAGGCTGGTTCTCTGCATAAAGCCTCTGAATGTCATTAGCAGCAGGTTTCCTGCCACAGTTCATCCCTTTGATATAGTTCTGGTAGATTCAACTAGAGTAATTTTCACTGTGTTGGTGCCTTTTGAGTTCTGTTTGCTTTAAAAACACTCTAAAACAGTGTAAAGAAACGCTGCCTGCACTTGACAGCCACAGTGCAGAAGCCTTTGTCTGAAGGACACTGGGAATGTTCATGTGCTTCTTCTAAGAGGCCAAAGGAAAGGAATGCTCTGGTGCTGAGGGTGAAGACACATAGCGCTGTTGCTGTAAGAAATGTTAAACCAGAACAATGAGTCCTGAAATGTCACATGAAGGTTATCGTACAATGCTAACACTGTATTTGTTCTACTTACATATTTTACTGCTTACATCACTGAGCATCACTTTTTAAGGGATTTGGTTTCCTGAACTCCAGTTGTATGGGGTTGGGTTTGGTTTTTAATATTGTGCTCCTGAAATTGTGCTGGAAGTCCAGAGGGAAAACATCAAATGCATTTGGTGACATGAGAGCTCCCAGGGAGGCCTTTAAGGGGAAAGCTGTGGTTTGGTTTTGGTTTTATTTTCCCGCTGTAGAGTGGTTATGAAAACCTTGACTTGAACAAAAATACATGTGTAGATATGGGTATCGTGGAAGAGACTGTCGAGCCAACGTTTACCTCCTTCCTACCGGAGAAATCGTGTATTTCATAGCATCAGTGGTGGTACTATTTAACTACGAGGAGAGAACTCAGCGACACTACTTGGGTCACACAGACTGTGTTAAATGGTTAGTATAGAACATTTGCATGTAAGTATGTGTGTAATAATGCAGAAATGTATTGATTTTATTCTCTCCTACTGTCTGTATGAACTCAGTGTCATCATAATTGTAGTTAATTTCCGTTCCATCCGTCCCAGTAGATATCACTGTAGTAAGCACTGCACAAATGAATGGTGCTAGAGCAGTCCATGCTAGCTTAGGATTTCTGGCTTGAATGTAAACCAGCACCATATTTAGACAATGTCAGAGTGCCAGAGGAGAGAAAAGGCCTTTGAGTTAAATTATTCTAAATGGATATTCCAGAAATGAACAATTGTCAGCCTAATTCTAAAGCAGTGATTTACCGGCAGGATGGCAAAGGCGTAGCCTTAAGGATGAGAAAACCAAAGGGGAAACTGAGCATTAATTTTCTCCCTTTTTAACAGATGCCCATCCAAGTATTAAAACTGTCTGGGAAATCAGAAAGACATTTGTAAAACAACACAGAGAAGCAGGGAAATTGAAGGTGATGTTATTGTGGGGGCAGCTGTTGACTTTATTTAGTCCAAAGAGTGGAGCACTTAATGCAGTGGTGAATATAAGCTCCCTACTGTACCTCAGTGGAGAAGAGTTGCCATCTAAACCTCTTCTCTTGGCTGTGCTTTGATGGCTGCAATTGCTTCCTGTGGGAGGAATGCTGTCAGTCTTGTGTTCTGCACTTCCATTCAGAAAGCTAGCCTGACTTGTAAATGGTTTTGGTGTCCAGCGTTGTGACCCCTTCAGGCTTTCCCCTGCTCCTCGGTCCTATTCCGATGGCTTTCTTCACCTTTGTAACTTTATAGAGAAAGCACATAAGAAGATCGGTCAGAAAATCACTAGTACTAAGAGGATGTGTATTGTGAAATCAGGTTTTTCACATCAGCTCCAAAACAAAATGTGATAAGCAAAAGCAGACTTTACTTCCACTTGTAGTGCACCACATGGGAGAACTCAGTTACTACAACTGTATCAGTAACTCATTGCAGGTGGCAGTAATTCCTCACTCCTGGGTGCGCAAGCCACCTTTTCAGCTGTTTTTTTCCCCCAGATTCATGCTGTCTGTAGATTTAGGCGTAAACACTGCTGTGGTGCTTATAAATGTGAAACAGAGCTACATGTAGGAAGTTCATCATGAGTCAATGTGTATCTTGTCACAAGTGGTCTCCCTGGTATTGTGCAAACCTTAGATGTGTCAGAGCACATGTGGAGGTGGCTCCTCTGGCCCTCCTGGTTGTGTGCCAGCACCCATCGCAAGAGCCTGATCCATACCGTGTGTAATTAAATAGCCTGATGAAAGCCATTCAAGCTGTCTGATTGAAAGTGGGCTTTAGGATCATTAAAGTGTCTTCATGGGCTTCTGTTGAGAAAGAAAACTTTACAAAAACCTCAGTTTTGAAGACCTCTGACAGCAAAAGCAAGTCATATTTCTGTCTGTCTTAGTCTTGCAGTTCATCCAGACAAAATTAGAATTGCAACAGGACAGTTAGCTGGAGTGGATAAAGATGGAAGGGTAAGTAATAGAGCTGTTGAGCAGTAGTATCTTGTTTTGAACATCAGGAAAAAGTGTGGTTTTGGTTTTGATAATCTCCTCCTCACCTTCTGTTTGCAGTTGAGTTTATGCACTGCACTTCCTGAGCTATGTTGCTGTTTCTAAGGTGACAGCCTGTATTCTAGCAAAGGCCAGTTACAACTAAGCACTCATCCATACCTCGAAAAGAGCAGAAGCTCAGAAAGTCCTTTACTAGGGACACAGGAAACTCAATTTTAATTTGCAAGCAGACGGGAAGCTTGTCATTGATTTCTAAGGCCACATCAGTTCTGTCACATTCCTTTCAATAAGTCTCATCCCAGAGGAGAACAAGTCCCCAGTTCTATGGGTCACTCTTAAGGCTTCATGGAAGAGGGAACCAGCTTGGAGAATTCATGGAAGGTGTGTCAAGCCTTCCTGCAAACTTGTCCATTGGAGAGCAAGTGCATTTAAATGCTCTTGTCTCTGGGTCTTGGCAAACTCTGTCACAATTGGAATAATTGGATTATCTTCATGAAGTTAGAAGGGAAAAAAGGGGGTGGAGAACCAAAAGATAGAGCCTATGAGGTGCAGAAACATGTTAAATATAACCCATATTCAGATGTTCAGCTTGATTTCTTAGGTTCTGTAAGCAGTGAATGCAGGGGGGTTGTATAGATGTTATGATTTCCGCTGCCTCTCTTCTTAGGGCTGGTTGGTTTGTTTTCCATCAGTGGGATGATTTATTGTCACTTTCTATGGTGAATGCTGTCCTTAAGCCAACTTAATCCCCACTTCATTTGTGGTTGTTTCACATTTCTGAAGCTAAGCTGGTTTGGGATCTGTATGAAACACAAGCATGGACATGTTCATTCACTGCTTGGTGATGGTCAGGGTACTCGCTGCACCAGGGTTTATTTTTTTTCCTACTTTATATATGAACCCCAAGGTTCGATCATTATTATCAGTTGTTGCTTAAGATTGCTAGGGCTGGGGTCTGAAATGCAAGATGACTCTTCCATTTTTTGTTCAGTGACTTAAACTGGGCAAAGATTTGCTTTGACAGCTACCAGATGCTTTATATCCTGCCTCAGCAGCACCGCTGCCATGCCTGTAGCCCAGGCACAGGGAGCCAGGTTGTCTTGACTCTCAGCTCTTGAGCTTCAAGATACTGCCCAGCAGCATCATTGGCACAGCTCATCCTGCATTTCGGTCTGCAGTTTGTAACTCAGGTAGCATCTGCTTGACAAAATGTGACACCTGCAGATGATGCTTGCACTGTTGATGACGCTGATTGTCCCCTTGCTCTTTCACGCAGCCTCTGCAGCCCCATGTTAGGGTATGGGACTCGGTGAGCCTGGTGACGCTGCAGGTTATCGGCCTTGGCACCTTTGAACGTGGAGTGGGGTGTTTGGATTTTTCCAAAGCGGTAAGATGGCTGAGGTTACTCACTGGGGTCCTGGATCCAATCCCTTGTAAATGGGAAGGCAGTCTCTGGAGTGTGTCTGTGAGGTTGTCCAGATGATCTGTTAGGGAATTGAAAGTGTGCTAGTGAAGTTTATGTATACTTCATGGGGCAGTCCCAGGCACAGCTACAGGTTGGGCAGAGCAGTGATTCAGAGCAGCCTGAGGAGAAGGACTTGGAGGTCTTGGACAATGACAAACTGAACATGAGCCGACTTCAGTGTATGCTTGAGCCCAGAAACCACCCGTGTACTGGGCTGCATCAAAGGAGCGTGAGCAGCAGGTCAAAGGAGGTGATCCTGCCCCTCTGCTCTGCTCTGCTGAGACCCCACTTGCAGCACTGTGTGGAGTGCTGGTGTCTTCAGCATGAGAAGGGCGTGGAGCTGTTGGAGCAAGTCCAGAGGAGGCCACGAGGATGCTCAGGGGCTGCAGCTCCTCCCGTATGGAGACAGGCTGAGAACATTGGGGCTGTTCAGCCTGGAGAAGAGAAGGCTGCGTGGAGACCTCAGAGCAGCTTCCAGTGTCTGAAGGGGGCTACAAGGATGCTGGAGAGGGACTCTTCATCAGGGACTGCAGCGATAGGACAAGGGGTGATGGGTTCAAACTGAAACAGGGCAAGTTCAGGTTAGATCTAAGGCAGAAGCTCTTCCCTGTGAGGGTGCTGAGGCGCTGGCACAGGGTGCCCAGAGAAGCTGTGGCTGCCCCATCCCTGGCAGTGTTCAAGGCCAGGTTGGACACAGGGGCTTGGAGCAATGTGTAAAATTGTCATAACTAGCATGTGAATAACTGGCAGGCAAGAAGAACCTTAACTGGACATTGAAGTCTGCTGGTTTGTGATTTAGTTTTGTTCGTGAGGGGCTTGGGTGTTTCCCTTGTGTGTTAAAAACAAGCTTGTTAGTGAGGTTCATGAAGACAGATTTGAGTGAGTTCTGATGAAAAAGGTGACTTTTGTGCTTGCGCAGCTGGAGCAAGTATACACCAACAGGAAATAAACAAAAAACCCCATGTTACCTTGTGCTGTTTCTTCCCGAGGAATAATTTGTTCAACTTGTGCCCCTACTTGTGCATATGCCAAAAAGAAACAGAATTTATCAGAAACATCAGTAGCAAACGGAGGTTTCTGCTTGGCACTGATAAAGATTTCATTCCAAAATTGGCAAGGAGCTTATTTGCTTTGGTAAAATCTGTGTCTCTTTTGATCTTTAAGCGGCCTTTGTGTTTCTGCCAAAGCACTGGGATGTATCACACCTTATGAAAGCCCGGGCTGTGATTCTTGATCCCCGCAAGAAGCATTAATGCATGTGAAGAAGTGCAAAAGGCAGAAAAAGAACGTTTCACTGGTTTTGCTGAAAGAGGAGGAGATTCCCAGGAGAGCCGAGGTGGGAAGGGAAGTCTGGAAATCACCTCATCCAGCATCCTGCCCACAGCCAGCTCAGCCAGAGCCGCTGCTCAGGGCTGTGGTCCAGCTGGGTTCTGGGGATTGCCAGGGATGGAGATTCAACAGGGTGACCTGTTAAAACTGAATCCTGCCTCTCTCTTGCAGCAGTTTCACTTGTGGTGTTGCTGGGTTTGTTAGAGATAGGTTTTGTCTTTTAGCACGTGAAGAGAAGGAGGGAGGTTACAGTTAGGGGTAGCATAAAGCAAGTGAGATGATGTGAAAGGAGGGCTGTCATTCCTGTCACTCCAGTAAACCAATAACACTGTTGAACTCGGATACAGTTGTTCTCAAGGTGAATAAATACATGTTCCATCACAAACACAAACCCTAAGGTATTTTTGAGGACTAGATTTTGGATTTTATTAGTTCCTTTTTGCAGCTGAGCCTGATTTGATACCTTATTGCAGTCTCACGTTTCCTCACTAGAATGAAACGGTGAATGTGCAGTATCTAGAGCTGTGTCCCACACAGTTCCATCAACCCATGCAAGAGCTGTGTCCAGCACCAGTAGTGTCTTTAAGATTATTCCACTTCATCATTGACAAGTATGTTTGCATATTTGCTGCTTGTCCGTAGGTGCCAGTCTTTCTGCTCCGTAAGCCTCATTTTATTCAGAAAGTGTTAACTTTATACCATATATATCAACCTTACAGTTACTTTAAAAGGACTTGCTTGTATTTGTACCTTTATGGGTTTTTAAATAGAGACCTGCCCTGTCTCTAAGCAGTATGATAGGACTTTGTCAGCACTTCTTTCTTTGTCTTTCACCTCTAGGACTCTGGTACTCATCTGTGTGTAATCGATGACTCTAATGAGCACATGCTCACTGTGTGGGATTGGCAGAGGAAATCAAAAATAGCAGAAATCAAGGTAATTCTTGCACAAATTCCTACCCTGAAATAAAAGTGGTTTTATTCCCATGTATACAACAGTTTGTGAGAGACACGTTTAATCTTGCTTGGAAACAGCAACTGTGGAATACTGCGTAAGGGCACAAAAGAAACGTGTTCTTAACTTGCAGATTGGAAAAGTTTTGAGTATTGGAGCACTTGTAAATGACGTTTTACTTCTCCCTGAGAGCCAGTTCGAATCCATTCTCTAATATTCTCTTGATTTAAAAATCAGTGAATGCTGGGAGCTTTCAGAAGCTGCAGTGATGGCTCAGGCTGGAGTTGGTGGTTTAAAACAAGCTAAATACTTACAGACATTCCGTATTTCTCATTTTTGTCTGACTCCAGTTCCAGGCAGTGATTCTTGGTACATGTGTGTCTTCTCATTTGAAGGCCACTGGTACTTCTGCAGGTTGCAGTTCTCTCTGCTCTCCTGTTTCTTTTCTGACCACCTCAATTTCTGATCAGGAGAAATGCTCAGTGGTGTGCTCAGTGTTCAGGTGAAGTTAATTCCACTGGAAAGATCCCATCCAATGATGAATTTCTATTGAAGTCCTTATTTTGAGACGTCTTGCTTTGCCTTATACAACACCGAGCAAGGAGACAGTACTTGGATGTGGAACTAAGTGCTTTATCATGTGTCAGCAAGCGGAATACTCTACAAGCATTTGTCTCCATATGATCACAAACTTACAACTTCACATAACAGAATCATGTTGGTTTGACCCATTTCCTTTGACCCATACTAGTTATATTTCCTATTTTACTGACATTGGTTTGCCTTCTTTTACTGTCCAGGGGGTTCCTTGGGATTTCAGGTTGGATCAGAACAATGAGGCAGGGTCAGCTTGCCCTTCCTCACTTTTAGGACTGATCTTGCAATATTTCAAGCATCTCCTGTGTCGGCACAGTTTCATCCCTTGGGCTCAGGTGCAGAACAGAAGCCTTTTCTCAGCTGAACTCCATTAAATGTCTCAGTCCTCAGTTTCCATCTGATCTGTGGCTAGAGCAGATCTGCTCACATGGAGGAAGCTGTGTGTGAGAAGCAGAACTGAATTAATATGGCCCTCAATAAAAAATGAAGGTTGTTTTCTGAAGTGAGCCAAAAAATGGTGAGTGGGGAAATCACCACACTTGCTGATTCAGCAGCGCTTTTATGTGTACATCACTGAAGCATAGGCTTAGATGCCATAGAAGTGAATGCACTGATGCATTAAGTGTTCTGTAGAGCCATTGCCTCCAGGAGGCCATCTTCAAAGACAGTTTGGTCGAATACACATTATAAGTTACTCAGTTTGTAAAGGGTGAAAAACACTCACTGATGTGTCAGTAATTCAGTAACAGTGTGTGCAGCCAGTAAAGATACAAAGCTGGGACTCGGTGTTTCTGAGTTTTAAGGTGTGCAGGCTTCTCTTTGGAAGGAGGAAAGAACCAAAAGGACTTCTGATGGAATTTTAGAAGAAAATGATGGATAAAATCCTTCCATGTTACCATTGTCCCACTTGCCTCTGGCACGCCTGTGTTATCCAGAAGAGAAAACCAGTCTGTGTAAAGACAAAGCAAGTATCTTTTATACATCGTTCACTTTCCATTGCAGAAATCTGAGCTATTCCAGAGGGTAGAAGCTTTTGTGATTTAAAAAGTGAATGTAAACCCCTGACTTTTCTACTGAAGTTTTATAAAGGTGTGTTACAAATGTAAACTATCAATATATATATAAAGTTACGTGTGGTCATTCAGACAGGTGATTTAGCACAGAACACTTTGTTTCTTTCAAGCATACAATGAGCTGTTTAGTTCCTCCTATCTCTGTTCTGAACCTTGGTATTTTATATCTGTTTCCAGTAGTTAATGTCCCACCTGAATAAACATTATGCCTGTTATTCTTGCAGACTACAAATGAAGTTGTTCTTGCTGTAGAATTCCATCCAACTGATGCAAATACCATAATAACGTGTGGCAAATCTCATATATTTTTCTGGACCTGGAGTGGCAATTCATTATCAAGAAAGCAAGGGATATTTGGGGTAAGAATGTCTTGACAGCAGGTCAGTTTTAAATCAACAGAATGATCTGCTTATGCTTCCTATACATTTGCTCTGTTGTTCCCATGTGCTGTTTAAGAAGAGCAGTAAAGAAACAACCAAGGTTAAATTATGCTTAAGTGTGTGCAGGGTGTCTGGGGATGGATACATTATGCTACTGATGGAAAGAGTCCAAGCAATTATCCCTTTCTTTTTGCTTTTCAGAAATATGAAAAACCCAAATTTGTTCAGTGTTTGGCTTTTTTGGGAAATGGTGATGTGCTCACTGGAGACTCAGGTGGGATAATACTTATATGGGGCAAAACTACTGTAGAATCTACTCCAGGAAAAGGACCTAAAGGTAGGAGCCATTCACAGTTAATCGCAGGTTTTAGCTAGGCTGTAGAAGACAAACGTAAAGGATTGCATTAGAAAAGGAATAGGGGAGCAGGCACGACTAAGGGTGTACACTGTCTATTACTAACTGGTGGTATTGATGTCCTTCAGGCCTCATGAGTTTGTTGACTTAGGAGCAGTCTGCTTTCTCAGTAATTAACGAGACTGTGCCTGAAATGAAGGAAAACTGCTTCATTTAAATGCCTCACATTTCAGACCATGGGCAGTTCGTCAGCTTCGCTTTCATCCTGAGGCTGTAGGATCAGTTTGAGGATTCTGTGGGCTACCTTTGCCTGTTGAGGTGTATGTTGTGCCATGCTTAGTCTCAGAGGAATACCATGAAGTGTTGAAGTTAATGTGAACAGGACTTGTATGCAAAGGAAAAACACAGTATGTAGTTGTACCAGTTAAACAAACAACAGTGTCTGGTTTAGCAGATACTCAAGTCTTGGCTGTAAAATATACTTTAAAACCCATCTGATTTGAAATCTGGGTTAAACTCCCTCTTTAGGGCAAAGCTATTGCAAGAAAGTAAGGAAAATGATTTGTTACCCAACAAATGCAGACCTGGCACAGTTGAGCCGTAAGATAACTTATAAATGCAAGGATAATTTATTGCACTTGGCAGCAATTTCAAACACTCTGGTTTAAATGGGTATGCCAGGAAAACAGTCCTGTCAAAAGTAAGTCTGGTTTTGTAGGTAAATCTTTTTCTTGCCTTTGAAGCTGACTGCAATGGAAAACTCATTTAACACATTATCTGACATTCCTGTGTCAAAATAACCTTTTCCCAGTATAATCTTAAAAGATATTGAGTAGAACATTAATGTACATTAGCTTAATTAAGTGTGGGATTCATGAGTTGGGATCTGTTGATGAGTTTATCGCATTAGATTGGTCATGGGACTTGAACTCAAAGTGCTTTCCCAGGGAGAGAGCAGGCTGACCTGAACTGACCTGAGCCATAGGCAGAGGCAGTGAAGTTAACCTGGGATTTATTTGGGTGCTGGTTTAGGCTTTTTCTGTGATTGCGATTTGAAAATATGCAAGTCTCAAAGCACCAGATTCTCTCTTTTCTAAAACACACTTTCCTACAGCCTCTCTTTTGACATCAAGACCTGATTCAGATGCTAAAGGCTTCCTTTGCTACCTGTCTTGTTTGAGTTTCTCATCTCTCTTTCGTTCTTCCTAGTGTTTTCCTTTGCGTATATTGATAGATGTCAAATGCTGGTCCTACTATTTTTAAGCATAGCAATATCCAGCATTAGGTATTAGGCTCATGCATCCTGGAAACTTTGCTATAAATAATATGCTTTTTATTCCCATGAGACTATAGACAACAAGTTTTGGAGTTTCTTTTCATAAAATAGCTTTAATTCTTCCTTCATAATGACTCGCTGAATATTTGTTGACTCTAAAGGACAGGTTCTTTTGGATCTGGAAAAGTTGTGTTCTTTCGGAAGGCAGAGAGGTGAAAGTAGTTTGCAAGTAGTTGTTCTTGCCTTTACAAGTTGTAGGACAATCAGTCACAAAAATTTTTCTCTTCAGAAAGGCATGCGCTTGATCATTTTGTCCTGTAAGAAAACACTACCACCTTGTGTTTGCTATACCAATGCAATACTAATAGCCTGACAGTCCAAATGGTGTTATTTATTGCTCACAGTTACTTCCTTGTCCTGCCAAGAGGCACAGCTTCTTGTAAAGCCCAGCTGGAAAACCAAGTAGTGTTCTCTATTTCTGTGCATGTAGGAGTATATCAGATAAGCAGACAAATCAAAGCTCACGATGGCAGTGTGTTCACACTCTGCCAAATGAGGAATGGGATGCTGCTAACTGGAGGTGGGAAAGACCGGAAGATCATCCTGTGGGATCATGATATGAATCCTGAAAGGGAAATTGAGGTAAGAAAGCAAGAGCGACAAGGAAATTGCCAGGAGCTAGGGACTGACTGGCAAGAGATCCTCCCCGCACTTTGGAGGATCAGTATTTAGGATGATAGATTATCTTCTCATTGCTGTCTCTTTAAGTGGATGGCAAGGCTTACGTATAATATGCAAATGTTCACATTTTCAGCCTGTAGATGAGCCCATATGAGGCTACGGGTTCTCTCTTTAATTTGAACAGAAATGTTAAGGTTTTTCTTTCCTCCAAGCCCTTCCTTAGGTTGTGGGGATTTGGTTTGGTATTTATTCATCCCTTTTTGAGGACAGCTTTTAGTGTTGCCTGGGGTTTTGTTAAGTTTGTCTGTCTGAAGAAGGACAGTGTTACCAAGGGGGGTTTGACATAAAGCAAACAGTCCAGGGTATGTTGTAAGAATTAAAAGAAGCTCCTGACATAGCCTATGAACCATTAACTTTATCCTAGATCAGGTTAATGAATATGTTTGGCTTTGTGATTTGGCTGTATGGCAGTGGTAGGTAAATGGGGATGGACTGGAAAAATAATGGACATTATGGATTTTAAAGTCCCTTTTTTTTCATGATAATAGGATGAGCTCTTGAAATAATACATTCTTCTTAAACAGTTGTTCTAATAATGGTTTACCCTACTTACCTCATGTCCATTTATAGCAGCATTTTTTACTTAACACATATGTTAAGTTCCATCTAGAGTTTATTGCTTTAAATCTAGTATTGACCTTTGGAAAACATGAGTAAGAAGTGACTATCATATACAACTCTTAGGCTTAAGTCACAGACTCTGTTCACATCAGTGCCACTGTTTTTCTTCTGTTAATAATGTTATGTTAAAACTAATTTTTTTATGTTGAGAAATATTACCAGAACCCTGACAGACAGCTTCCTGAATGCTGGCATTGATTCCTCTATCTTGGGTGGCTAAAATAAGTGTATTCTCTAAAGCGAAGGAATTTAGAAAACCAAATAAATGCACGCTGTAAAATAAGGCAGTGCCTTAGAATTCAAGCATGCAATAAACAAACTCAACAGAAATCGGGTTCATTGCCGACATAAAGCATAGGAATATTTATTTGAGGCTAATCAGAAAGCATTAGGAAAATCAGGAAGCATTTGCTGTAGGCTATAAGATTTTTCTTAGTTTTCACATGATGTATTGAGAAGGAAGCAGTAGTTGTGTATTGTTCCTGCCCTTGTGAGCTGGAGGTTGTGGAGTGCATTTGTTCAGTGGATTTGACACTTAAGAATCCCTGTAATTTAATTTGTAAGGCATATTAAAATGGCATCATTGTGATTGTCTTGGAGTGAGATCATCTTGTACGCTTGTACTGAACAAAGGAATGGGGTAGGTTTTGGGTCAAGTCCTGATCTCATATTACATGATTACATCGTTCCCTCTAACTGGGAGAGCTGTAGTTCTAGTGCTGTTGTTGTTGCACTGTATGTGGCCTTCAGGAATAAGCACCCTCCAGGATGCATGATGTGGTTTCTCATGTCTCTTCTCCTAGGTTCCTGACCAGTACGGAACAATCAGAGCAGTAGCAGAAGGAAAAGCAGATCAATTCTTAGTGGGTACTTCACGAAACTTTGTCTTGCGGGGCACGTTTAATGATGGTTTCCTGGTAGAGGTACAGGTGAGCACAGTTTGGTTTAAGCTATAACCCAGCAATGGAAAGACTTTCCCTGCTGGTGGGTTATTCTAAGAGAGCCTTTATTCCGTTCCTTGTTAAATCCTGTGTGTTGTCTTTCCAGGGACATACAGATGAGCTCTGGGGACTGGCATCCCATCCTTTCAAAGACCTGTTCTTAACATGTGCCCAAGATAGGCAAGTTTGTATGTGGAATTCTGTGGACCACACACTGGAATGGACCAGGCTGCTAGATGTATGTAACCCTTTAGTGTTAAACAGAAAGCTGAAAAATAGGAGAAAAAAATTGGTTTCTGCAACACCATTGTTGCATCTGATTGCAAGAGGAGCAAAAATTCTGTCGTTGTGGCTTTAGAAACAGCTATTTGGAAGCTTTGATAAACTTAACTAAGCTCATCAGACATTGCATAGACTGTAATCCGGTTACCACTTCTGATGACATCCTGACAATCCAAGCTGGATAAAACTTCGTCATTTGTTCTTGTTCAGTTTAACTTTTTTCCCAGTTATTCAGACAGTTGAAACAGGGCATCAGACAGTTGTGCAAGGTTGTCCTTCCTTATTGTCGTTGTCCATTTTGCATTTTGCCTACTTCTGTCCTAATACCCAAGCAAAAGTATCTTCTTACACAGAAATTGAGGCTTTCTACTTTCAGAAAGCTCATGTAGTGCAGGTCACTAAGAGACGATTGTGAGCATGCTGCTACCTGATTGTTTTTGACCGGGTCAGTTCACCTCAGACTTGCAGGGTAGCTTTGGTATAAGGAGAGGTGTTTAACTGTAAGAAGCAGAAGGGTGAATGATGTGTCTGTGCTTCCCCACTCAGGAACCAGGGCACTGTGCTGACTTCCATCCCAGCGGAGCAGTGGTTGCGATAGGAACGCACTCGGGCAGGTAAACGCCTTTGAAGTGACTTGTGATGATTGCAAGCTTAAAGGAGACAATTTGATACTGTGCATGGTATATATATGAATTAACTTGCTTTTTATTTGTGCTTGAGATTATGCAGCCTAAAAAGCTTGGGAGAAGAGGGCAGCCTTTCTTACATGGGTTAGATGAAGGCAGAAGGTTACTTGACTGTTGGTAGTCTGTTTTGGTTTTAACTACTCTTTCATGAAAGCCCAGATCTTGATTTCAGCTTAACTATTGTTTTGGTAGAGGATTCCATGAGCACTCCTTATTGCTTTTACTAAGTATCATATATTTTAATAGTGTGTGTGTGTGTGTGTGTATGTTGTAATAAGAAGGTAAGAGTTCAGATCTTTTTCTTTCCCAAACCAAACAACACCTGCAACCTCCTGTATTGACATGGATAGGCAAGTGAACTTGTGTAAGACAGCGTTCAACATGGCACATTGCTGCAATGAACTGATCTTGAGCTGTTCCTATTCTTCCTGAAATCATTGCATATTGGAAAGTTATCAAAACACAAGCTGAATCTTTGAATTCCATCCCCTTTTAGTGGTGGGAAAACCTTGTGTTACTTCATAGTCCAACTCTGGCTTGATACCATCTCCCAACAAAGGAGTCTTGTGCAATGTCTTTTTAGCAAGTAGTAATTGAAAGGAATAACGGGCTCTTCATAGCATTAAAACAGTGAGAAGAGCAGATACTAATCTACTGGCATGTTTATCCTGTTCTTCAGTTAAACCTCATGGTTGACAACTCAGTGATAAAATAATGCATAGTGCATGTAAGAAAACGGGGAGTGTTTTGTGTGTGCTTATTTCCCCCCCCTAGAAATCCTTTCATACCTAACCTCATGCCTAAAAATCATTGAAAGTTTGGTTCTTAGAAACTGCTGAGCATGTGCAACACCCCTTGATTGTCCTGGAAACATAGGATGTTAAGTAGTTTTATAGGGAATTGCCTTCTACAGAATGAAGGTGCAGTCTGCACTAAATTCATTAGCTATAACAGCAGGCTTAGGAACCTAGTTTTCACCTTCGTGAGAAAAAGCTTGCTGAACTCTCATGTGTTTGGGTTCCACATTGTACTTTTCCTCTTTTTCATCTCTTTCTAATTATAGCATTGAACTAAGCAAGTGTTTCTCCCTTGATTAAACAGAGCAGAAGATACCGGCCTAATAGTACTTGAAACAGGGAGAAGGGAAAAGAAGGTCAGGCTCCATGTTTTATGAGTTACTAGACATGTTTGAAATCACTTCAAAGCGCAATCAAGGTATATGGAGGGGCTGAAGCATTCAGGCTGTTGTTTGCTTCTGATTGACTCCCACATACACCCTCCTCAGACCATTTAACGTAACGTTTTCAGTTCAGCATTTTCAGTTTCAATTCTTACTTTTAAATTACTTGAGGCAAGCAGTTTTTATACTGTGTTGGATGAGTTTGTGGTGATGGCCTTGGGTTTGGGTTTGTTTGAGTTTTTAATCTGTTCTTCTTGGAACCAAGCAGTTCCGTTCTCGCTATTATGTTTTATTGAGTTCTGAAATGGCGTGATTTAGTGGTAGGTTTGAGATACACAAATGAGACTGAATTGAAATGAGGCCTGGTAAATGTACAAGTAGACAAGGAATAAATGGAGTTGTGAATCAGGATAAACAGACCAGTTTCAAATTTACTGCCTAACCAGGATCAGTACACAGTACTTTCTGTGCCAGAACAAATGGTCCAAGAGAGTTATTTCCCAGAGTAAAAGGGCTGCATGATACATCTTGATTAATGTATAAGAAAATAATCTCAGACCCATAACAGGTCATTTAATAACTTGATTCATAGCCCAAAATGCTTAAAGCAAACATGAAAGGAGCCTAATCTCTTTAGAACCTAATAAACCAAATCCTTGGATGTGTCCATCTGTTGCTGTTCTAGTGGTGCTCTTCTTCCAGTGTGGAGGTTAGTAAGACAGGGCTAGGGAATGGAGCATTAGGAAAGTTGAGTTTGATGATTCAAATTGTGACATCTGAAGAAAACAGCATTTTCTGCCTCTCTTCCCATTCTTGTTGGTTGTTTCCCAGTGGTGTGTTTTTATCAGGTGAGCACATCATCATGGCTTTGGTGTGTTTTTCACATACCACTTCCCATGATGAGTATTGAGGTATCATGTATACCTTATATACCCAAAAAGGTATCATTTCCCCTTTTTGGGCTGCAGGCGAATGCTCTGCTGCAGGTTTTGTTACCATTTCATCAAGTACCTGCTGTGTTCCTGATCATCAGTTTTCTGGGATTAAGCCTGGTTTGGAGACAACTGTTTCTGGATCCTGCTGTTTGCTGGGAATGCACAGCTGGAAAACTAAAGAGGGCTGGCAGTTGGAAATCCTACTGGAAAAGTGGGGTTTTCAAGGCACTGTATGGATCCTTTTGCTATACTGCCAGTGGTATTACTTGCAGGGAAGTAGACCTTTCTATGCCTAGTCATGTAGAATATCTTGAGTGCTGTGCATACAAGTACTCAAATGTACTGCAGAAAGAACTAAATACACCATTATTAAGAAAACTGAAAGGTGAAGGACAAGACCAGCATAAGCCAGAGCCATAAGGAGGTTAAATCAGTCAACAGAGCTATTGAGATTTATACCAGTTTAGCATCTGTTGTGCTTTGAAGATGAAGAAGCCTAAGTATCCCAGGGAACCAATGCTGTCAGCTGCGTTGGTTTGTTCACTCTCTCATAAATGCCTTGGTGGTTCAGCATTCAGTATTAAAGGTGGGAATTGCAGGTATGAGTGCAAAACTATAATAACTACTTTAGGATCTGTTTCCCTGGTGATTTGATCAGAAAGTGTTTGTTTCTGAAAGCCTATTTTTTAGCTAGGTTATTGGTATGTTTTTTAAAGGGAAGAAGAGAGATGCCATGGCACTGGGAGAGCTTGGAAGGTTGAAGAGAGCAGGTCTCATTACATCAGACTAGATGTGACCTGTGCTTCTGTTCTTAAGCTCTGTTGTCAAGATTGTCATGGTGCACTGGCTCTTCCCATGCCCAGCTAATGTTGCTGCTGGTATCTCCTGTTCAGAAGTTCTGGAGGAGGACTGGTGCCACAAAATGCTGTCTCCTAATGCCAGATGATGTTCACTGTGCACTCTTAAGAGCAGCAGCAGTTTTGCATTGGATTTGATACCACAGTGCCACCTCTGTGCTCTCAGTCAAATACAGGAGGCTTGCATGGTTGTGAACCATCAAACGTCAGTAGATGGTTGTTCCTGCTTTGATAGCATTATGCATAGAAATGAAAAGGGTTGACGGGAAAATACCAAATTAGAATAAGCTTTGTATTTACAAGGAACATGGAAATGCTTCCCACCCCCTCCTGCTGCTCCTGATTTTTAAGGGAGTTTTAACTTCCCTTCATACGAATTGAAAGATCAGCTTTTGTATCACAGGTGGTTTTCAAAATGGGGAAGAAGTAGTAGATTAAAATTCAGCTTTAGCCTTAAGGCTTCAGGATGATGAGGGGCAGTCATTAGCTGTTTGGTGGCATGTTTATCATCCAGCAGACATTATGGTGATCACTGCAGTGTTCAGGGAAGGGGGGCAATCGGGCTCTATTTAGAATCTTTTATATATTCTTCATATAAGGCAGAAGCTCTTCCCTGTGAGGGTGCTGAGGCGCTGGCACAGGGTGCCCAGAGAAGCTGTGGCTGCCCCATCCCTGGCAGTGTTCAAGGCTAGGTTGGACACAGGGGCTTGGAGCAAGCTGCTCTAGTGGAAGGTGTCCCTGCCCGTGGCAGGGGTTGGAACTGGGTGAGCTTTAAGGTCCTTTCCAGCCCAAACCAGTCTGGGATTCTATGAAACTCCTATCGCTTTTTGAGCCAGGAAAGCTTTCCATTAAAACCAGATGTTTGCTGTGCTGCCCTTGAGGGGCTAGCATGAGAAGATGAAGTCAGGCAGTGATTATTGCTCTTTTGCTTGCTTTTTTTAGTGGAATTCTCACAGGAATTCTCTCTTTCTCTCTCCCTAGGTGGTTTGTTCTGGATGCGGAAACGAGGGATCTGGTTTCAATACACACTGATGGCAATGAGCAGCTCTCGGTGATGCGCTACTCAGTAGGTAGGCAGCCTTTTCTAGTCACGGTAATTGCTGATTAATGTGATGTCTGTTCTGTTAACCCGTCTTAAACACCACCCCAGTCACTAGAAAAGGCAGAGCTTTGGAAAAGATCCTTTAAGGTGCTTAATGCTTAACTGAATATTGCTTAAAGATTTGCTTGTGTATGCTAAATCTCAGAGTTCTGCAGCTATAAATTCTACGGTTGCCTTTTCCAGCTTTTCCTTCATCTTACACTCTGCTGGTATCAGTTATATTAGCTTATATAAGTAAAACCAAGTAAAATTAGCAATATTAGTAATATTGTTCCCAGAAAAATTATAAGTTCTCAGCTAAATAGTTAACGGGTTAATAGAAGAGTCTGTCAAAAGCTGTGATGTTTTATATACTTCTTAGTTAATTTTCATGTTTATTAATACTTTCCCATAGAACGAAGCTCAAATCTTTCTGAAACTCAGCTGGTTGTTAAGTATTTGCTATGGGATTACAGGGATTTCAGGCCAGGATTGAGTGTCCTCTTCAGACATGACATGACAGATCATCAGCGGCTGGCTCCTCACTATTAAAAGCACTGATGTTCATGGAACTAGAGGCATTTGATCATGATTCACAGCAACTCTTGTCCATGCGCTTTGGTTTTAAGTGAGGACAACGCAGTTAGAAAACTGCTTATAACGTCTGGATGCTCTGTATCTTCTGTAGCCATTAGTCAGTGCTGATTCATGTGCAGTCCCCAACCCCAGGGTTGAGCTAACCATAGAGTGATGATAACCATAGAGAACACTCAAACTGCCTGCTGTTGACAGGAAATCCAGTGCAGTCTGAGGCTTTATCCCGTCCATTGGACACTTCCTTAAAAAAAGCAGAAGTGAAAGAACTTGCTCCAAAAACATACCCCCCAAAGTCAATAAATACTGACTGAAAAATGATTTAAGGTTGTGTGTCCTTAACCAAAGTTTGTAAGCAGTTGTTTTCATTGAGACGACCACCTTAGTGATCAATCTGAAATCATTAACCTGTGGAAACCAGGCATGCTGTTCATTTATAGCAAATCTCTTGTGTTGTAGATGGCACCTTACTTGCAGTTGGATCCCACGACAACTTCATTTACCTCTACGTAGTAACAGAAAATGGAAGAAAGTATAGCAGATACGGAAAATGCACTGTAAGTTTTGGAGCAAACACAGTCAGCAGTTCTTTTATTTAGATGTTCTACAGACACTAAGATGTTAAGCAGTGGAACTCTATGGGCTGATACTATTCTGGTTTTAGGTTTTGCTTCAGGTTTTCTGAGGGTTTTTTCAGCATGTGGCTGAATTTAAACTTTAGTGTAATGGGTGCTGCAACTGTCAGTGTTGGGTGAACACTTTGGCACCAAACGTGACTTATTTTTCAGACTATTGACTTCTTTGCAATGGGAAGTTAGCAGTCAGGTGGAGTAATGCCTTGTACCTAATGCTGAGACTCATTTGGGGAAAATATTACACTTGTCTGGGGGTATTTTCCCCCTGTAGGTAAAGTACTCTTTGGAGTAAAGCACTGCACTTGTGAGACAAGAAATCAGATCTGCATCCTTCCCAAGGGAGCTGAGGCAGTGGGGAGAGGGCTGAGCTGACAGGGAGCTCAGACTCGGCCCCAGTGGGGCTGGTGGGGGCAGCAGCAGATGGCTGCACTTCAGGACAGCATTTCACATCACTTGTTCTTTAACCATGAAAGATGAAATCACTCAGAGATGGCTCATCTTCAAGGCCAGGCTGGATGGGTGACATGGTCCAGTGTCCATGGCAGGGGACTGGCACTAGATGAGCTTAAGGTCCTTTCCAACCCCAACCATTCTACGATTCTATGTATGTAATATTTAGCTTGCTATGTACTTCAAGGTCTCTGTGAGCTCTTTGAAGATGTGTGAGACCATTTCTTTCTGTATATTGTATGTCCTGTATGTACCAGGAGAGAGCGTATTTGGATTTAAACCAGCATCTCTATGTCTGTCTGTCAGGGACTTGTAAAAACTGGGATGGGAGCTATAGGCACTCTTATACTCAGGCAGAAGCATTAAGGCTTCGAAGCAGGTTTCTGTTAACTGTTTTTGTCATTCTGAGTGCCTGTATGTAGAAGCCAGAATTGAGAACCTGGTTTTGGTGGAGACCGAGCTCCCCTGACCAATGGGCAGCTTGTGCAGAAGGTATCGGTGTGTTAGCTGACTGGGATGACTATCCCATTTCCTATGGCTGTACCCTCCTTGTCACTGCCGCCAGCACACTGGGGTCCATCCCAGCTTGACGCTAAGCAGGGAGAGACACCCAGGCATGCCCAGGACCCAGAGCGCTGTCCTGGTGCTGGCACCGCATCCTGCTGGCGTTGTGCTGTCGTTCAGTAGCCTCGCGGGTGACCTCCAAGTAGTATGACTCAGTCCTCCTGGTGAGTCAACTTCTGGTTGTTTCTTCCAACTTGAAGACGTTATTTGAATACTTTCAGGAGGACTTGATCTACTGCAGCAGCATCAGTTTGTGCACAAGGGCTCTATGCCTGCTGTTACGTTTCAATCCCTTTCAGTCACATGCGGGCTTGCTGCTGCTGCCAGAGGGGCGAGCTGTGACCTGAGAGCGTGCTTCCAGTGAGGGGCAGTGTTGGTTGTGATCAGAAAGAATTTCAGATGAGCTGAAACCACCGTTTTGGGTGGTGCAGCTGTTTCCTGAGGGCTCCAGCTATGCAGTCAGCAGTGGGAAGGTATGGGCTGGGGTAGGAACTTCCAGCATGTCAGCAGCTCCAGG
The DNA here is from genome assembly GCF_963264785.1 of Psittacula echo. Classification (NCBI taxonomy): domain Eukaryota; kingdom Metazoa; phylum Chordata; class Aves; order Psittaciformes; family Psittacidae; genus Psittacula; species Psittacula echo. Next base: position 395,289 of record NC_137738.1, on the reverse strand, counting down.
GTAACTGGCGCTGTCTCCGTTTGCCTTACATCAGAGCGAGATGTTAGCAAAGGGGAAGCAAGTGCCATGTGTTCACTGAAAGGGCTGTGGGGTGAGAGCCCCAGGGGCAGCCACACTGCAGTGTTCAATGCACTGGACTTCACCTGAAATAATTAATGTGCCTGTCTTTACAGGCTGTGGGCATTTCAACCCTTGCGCCATCTAAGTCTGAAACAGATGAACATTGCCAGTGAAGGAGAGGATGTCCATTTAGTCAGATAGTTTTATCAGCCAGTGAAGAGTAATTATGTTCATTCTATATAAAGGCACAGAAAAGGAAAGAGGGAAATGTTGCCTTATCAGTGGGCAGGTCCCAAAGAAAGATTGAAATGGAAAATGGGATCCTCCTATGGAAAACGAGGTGATAATGTTCTGTTCCAGTTCATCGTTCAGTGGTTGCTGCCTGAAGGGATATTGCAGCGTGGAGCCCCTTCCCCACCACCCCCAGGAATTTTAACAGCTGCCAAATGTCTGGCAGGGTTTTGGAAGTGACTGACCAGTTCTTTTCCATGTTGCAGGTCGCTTGGAAAGGCTTGGGAAGTCAGGGAAGTGCGGGGCAAATCCTAGTCAATTGTGCATTGATTTCTTGTTTCAAAACACTGAGTGTGAGCGTTGATATCGTATATTCCACCATGCTGCAGAGCAGTTATGTCAATGCACAGTTCCTCTGCTTGAAGCAGAGACTAGTAAATGAATCCTAAAGGTTAGTTTTAATCCAAAGCATCTCGTAGCTCTCTGTAGAGGAAGTTGGGATGGTGGGCACAGGCAGGGCCAAGAGACCTTGAGGGGTGCTGAGGGACATGATCTTCATAATGCCCACTGAGAGAGGGATGAATTGACATCCACCAGTCAAGAAAGTGGCATTTTGTTGCCTGGCAGAATGAGGAAGGGGAGGAAATGGATGGTCTTACAAGAGCTAGAGCAGCAGTAAGAAGAAATGGGAGGATGGAGGAAGAATAGTGGGACACGGGTGTCACTTTGATTTATTTCCTGCCCTTTCCTCCTCAGAGAAATAATTTATACAAATCTTATACAAATCTGTGGCTTCTCTGGAGTCTCTACGTAGCTTTATTATTACTGTTACTACTACTACACAAAAGTTCCTGCACAGGACTGTATTCTAACCAGCTGCATTCAGCTTCTTCCTTCAAAACCAAGATGGAGTTTTAGCCCTCAGCGTGCTCTCCATGCTTAGAACTAACAATTAGGCCGAAGTGGTTTGATTCTTATCTAGATGACCCTGTGCCTATAGGGAAGACTCCTTCCAAAGCTGGCACTGGCATGCATGCAGAAGAAGCACAGCAGGATACCTTACGAGGGTATTTTTGTAACATCAGTCCTTGATCCTGTCTTTTTCCATGGTGGTTGTTAACCAAGTTAACCAAGTTTTTAGGGTGAGCAAAGGTTGTTTGAATGTGCCTATATTTAATGGAAATTCTTTTGAATGGCTGAAGAAATAGAGTCCCATCTGTCACTTCTTCTGTTGCTATCTAAAACCGATCCTGTGTAAGTTATTGCCTTTCTCAGTTATAGCAATGTGCACTTTAATTCAAGTACAAATGCGAGTTCATCCATATCTTAGCGACCTTCTAGAAGTAAATCACGCTGGGCTCTGAGAAGGACGTGGTTTACAAGTGAAGAATGTAGCTGTTCGTGGCACTGCCCAGTAAGGAGCCTTGAAAGGAGCACGAGTGAACTGCAGCAGACTGGGGTGGGTGGGGAGGAGCTTTTTTGCTGTCCCAGCTGTGGGTGCAGCTTCTGCTCTGGTTGGAATGAAAAGCAGTGTTTCACATTGGTGTTACTGCATTCCTCTGCAGGGACATTCCAGCTATATTACACACCTTGACTGGTCCCCAGACAACAAGTATATAATGTCAAACTCAGGAGACTATGAAATACTATACTGTAAGTATGGAATGAAATCTGCTGGAAACAGAAAGTATGTGTTAGCTGTCAGAGGGGTGTGTTTGATCAGAACTGTACAAAATGCTTACTGACAAAGGAGCCAGTTTGAACTTGTGTAACCAGATATCTTGATGTTATTCAGAGCTGTGTATTACCTAATGGCAATGCCAAATATAGCTTACTTCTTTACAAGGTCATAAATCAGCTTCACAGTGTAGAATGTACAGAACAAGTGGCCCTATGTTTTGATGTTGGCCCAAAGTTCCATAGATTGAACATAATATATACAGTTGTCTAATTAGCGTCAACAGTAACCAGTTATTCTGGGGGGAGAAAATCAGTGCCACTGTTCTCTTCTGGGCTTTCCTTTTTTTAAGCTCTCTCATGGCTGGTGGTGTTGAAAACTAAGCAAAGCCATAATTCTACTTTAATGGGTTAGTATGAAGAATGGGTTTGTCTTTTTTAATGTATGGAAATATGAATTTAATCTATAGTGGTTATGTCAAAAGTATGTTTGACTTGCGTAGAGCGGATCAGTCTGATTTTCCATTGATTTTTGTATTCGTGTTTTCCTGTGGCTTTAACTAGATCCAGGAGGATTGTAGCTCTGTTCCTGGACAGGCAAGAAGAGCCAGGAGTTCAAGTATCTGTCAGCTTAACATGTTCTTTCTGCCTGGCACAACTTAGGTTTTGAGTCTGGGTAGTGCAATATCTCAGTATACCAAAAGGGAGTGTTGGTGCTTACAATTGCCTGTATGGGGAAGCAAAGAGCTGTGACCCATTAGTAATATTGGGGTATTACAAGATGGACAATCTTTCTTTTCCTAGTTAGAAGCTGAAAAGCAGCCTGAGGCTCCTCTGGCAGTAGTTGCTCACTCTTTTCAAAGCACAGCTTCCTGAATCATTGGTTAAGTTTTAGCATAGCCATGGAGCTGGTAGGAAGGAGACATTGTCCTCTTGCAGTCTCTATTAAAACATTCTGTAGAGTAGGTAGCGGGGAACTCAGGCTGTAGGGAAGAGGTTTTGAGGCACCCTGATCTGAAGAAGGAAATGAGAAGTACAATGTGACTCATGTATCAAGCAAAGCTTCAAGTAGCTGAAATGTGATAAAGGTACTGGTCTGTCTTTGCCTCTACGATATGATTCCAGATTGATTTTAAGATGCATTTATTTACTGTCTTAGCACTTTCAAAAGAGCACCTGCGTGGCTATGATTTTCTATGGCATAACTCATCATTCACTTCTTTTACAGGGGACATTCCAAGTGGCTGTAAGCTAATCAGGAATCGTTCTGACTGTAAGGATATAGATTGGACAACATACACTTGTGTGCTAGGCTTCCAGGTGTTTGGTAAGCACCATCTAACTTGCTTTTAAGCTATTCATGCTGTGCTTTGTGTTTGCTTTTGCTTCAATCTGTCATTAGAAAACCAGTTAATGATTGTTGAGGATGGTGCTGAGATGACTGACCAAAGAGGCTGGCCACAGTATTGTCTGTGATACAGAGCACTGGATGCGCTACAGACAATGTACAGTTGATTTCTATTTAGTCTTGAAGTTTGGGATTTGATTTTTCTGCTGTCATTTTAGGCTACCAATTTCGGAGGCACTGAAGCAAAAAGCTGGTGTTTTAAAGTGCTCATATGGCACATGTGCATTCTCCTTTGCTTACCTTATCTTGGGGCCGGGAACAAGACTATGTGAGTGTAGGTTATAGTTCATGACTTAAAGTCATGACAGCACGTTGATACCTGTAGTCAAAGGTGAGTAATACACGCTGCTGAAGGCAGCTGTTGGCCATAAATGAGGAGCTCCTCTGGGAGTTAAAAAGTAGGATTCAGCCTGGCGGTGTTATAAAGCCAAGTTGTGCGAGCAGGATGCTGAATGTCTCGCTTCCATCGCAGAGATCACATATCTGCCTCTGGTCTTCATGTTGGAAACATCAAAAGCAGGTAAATCGTCACATTCTTTAGAGGTGAGGGTTCGGTCTACGTATCTTTTCTGCACATTGGCTAGGAGTTCAGGCCTATTTGAATATCAGTTTATATGCAGGGTAGAAGAATATCGGTCAGGTCTGAGTGGTTTCTGACACCTATCATGCGGATTTTAGGACTGGCATGTGCTTCATGAGCAAGTGGCCTTAAGTGATTGTTGCTGGTTAGATCACAGAACCCTGGAACCATCAGTGCTCGATGAGCCCTCTGGAGATCATCCAGTCCAACCCCTGCCAAGGCAGGGCCACCCAGAGCAGGGCACACAGGAATGTGTCCAGGTGGGTTTGGGATGGCTCCAGAGAGGGAGACTCCACAGCCCCCCTGGGCAGCCTGTGCCAGGGCTGTGCCACCCTCACGTAGAGAAGTTCTTCCTCGTGTTGAGCTGACGCTTGGTGTGGTTCAGTTTATGGCCATTGCTCCTCGTCCTGTCGCTGGGCACCACTGGAAAGAGTCTGGCACCATCCTCCTGGCACCTCCTTTGAGATCTGCATTGATGGGATCCCCTCTCAGGCTGCTCTTCTCCAGACTAAACAGACCCAGCTCCTGTAATTTCTGCTTATAAGAGAGATGCTCCAGGCCCCTGAGCATCCTTGTGGCCTCCTCTGGACCCTCTCCAACATCTCCGTGTCTGTCTTGTACTGATGAAAAATATGTCTCCCATTAGCCTGAGAACTGTGAACCAGGTTGTGTATGTGCTTGGTTTGGCTTTATTCAGTCTCTCTGGTTGAAGGAGAAGGGAAATGGCTGTTCCCTCCTGATGCTCTGTCCATGTAAGCCTAGGCTGACAGGGGACTGGTCCACAGCAGTTACTTCCTCACTGCCTTTGCTTCTGAGACTGAAATAATAGTGCAGCACAAATGCCTTGCTTTAAAGGGAGTATCATAAGGTTCGGGAGATACTAGAGAAAATGGAAAGCAAAACTGATGCTAATATAATGTCTTTCTTCAAGGGCAATGAAGCAACTTTGTAAGGACTGAATATTCCTTCTGGAATAGCCTTGGAGCTGAAGCTGGTTTATGTTTCATGCAGAGTACTTAAATCTGCCAGAAGCGTGGAGGTAGCAGACGGTGGCTCTGTTGCTGCTGAACTTCTACCATTACATTTGGTGCTAGAGCAGACAGGGAACTGCTTTGAATCCCAGCGCTTTCCCAGAAGTCCTTTACTCCTGACCTAAGGAGATGAGGTGTGGGAGTGCAGAAGGGGTCTGGTTTCACAGAGACCATTGGCTTTGTGTCTTCAGCAGTTCTTGGACAGAAGCTAACTGGTAACTGGAGCCAGGCTGGAGATGAGCAGCTCCCATAACCACTGTTTGGAGCAGCCTTTCCACTTGTTGTTTATAACGAGTGGCTCAGTCAGCTGATCCTGCCTGCATTCCCTTTTGGATTCATACAAACTTAAACCACTCTGAATCAATCTCAGCTGCTCTCAGAATCGTTGGGGTGCCAGAGGGCCTGGGAGTGAAGTAGACAAAGCAGATAATGTGATGTTATTCTGGGGCAGAACAGAATGTATTTAACCTTCCAGCCAAAATTCATCATGTTCAGTTTTATATTGTCTGGGAGGCTGACACCCTTTGCAGAGACTTAAAATGCTGCTCAGCCTCCGACAAAGGCAAGGATTTTCCCATTAAATCAGACAGTGCAGCTCAGCCAACCTAGCAGGTATTTGCTGCCCAAAGGAGAAGTCTGGCTTTGACCCGAGGGTCAGCTGGCTCAGGCATCCAAACAAGCCAGGGTTGCTCACTTTGATGTTCAGGAAAGAGGGTTAAGTTTATGGGATTTGGGCTTTCAGGGTATGTGTTTTACTAATTTAGCTCTGTAGAATAGTGTGTCCATAGGCTCAGGCGTTAGATTGAAAGGATTGAAATGCCTGCTTCAGATGAGAATAGCATCACTCCTTTTTGGCGCTTGGTATCACTTCGTTGGCTCAGCAGTCTCCTTAATCTGCATCCCGAGCACTTGAAGTCACTCTCTCATTTACTGTACATTTCCCACACTTCCATGGGAGCAGATTGTTTCAAGAGGCTTGCTGCTGGCAGCACAGTCCATTAAAATGGAAGTGCTGCTGTCGTACTTAATAACAAAGTCATGTGGGTTTTATTGCTTTTCAAGTTAAGAACTTGGACATATAAATGTCTTGGGTTTTCCACATTTGCCTGCTGCACTGAAAGCAAATCCTGCTGTCTTATGACAAAGGGTTGCCTTACCTTTAGAGCTGGTAAAGGAATTTCTGAACACAAAAGATATTAAATACAGGCTTGAATATTAGTCTTTTTAATCTGAAGTGAAAGAGAAGAGGCGATGGCATTAGCTATTTGGCACAGTGGGTGTGCGATGGTAGGTGAAATCAGGAATCTGATTAGAAGTTTGTGTGTTACTCCCACCTGATGACAGTATTTTATATATAGAATGCAGGAGAAAGTTAAAATGCATTCATTTGGAAAGCTCTTAAATACCTATTTTTCAGATTGATTTCACTGATGTGAGAGCACTACAATGATTCTAAATACTTGCCTTAGCGTTTCATGTCTTTACTTAGTACATTAGACACAACGTAGCTTACTGGCATTGAAACAAGCTGCCTTTGTTATTCTGCAGAGAAAATCAAGTTCTTACTCCACCCACTGAAGAATGGGGAAAAAACCAACTTTCAAGTTAAAGGATATTTGCCATTTTGCATAAAAACAAGGCAAGAGAGTGGGGGAGTTTGAGAAAAATCAGGCAGTTCTAAGCTGGCATTTTGCGCTGTATGAAATAGCGGACAGCACATGGGTTTTATTTTACCAAAGTCAATGTTTGTAGGGGAGGAAGAAGATCTTTTCCCATCTGATAGGGAGCATCCCTCTCGGTGAGTCAGGGGCACAATTATTCAGGGTATGAAATTTGAGGGGGGAAAATTCCTTTTAATTCTTGAACTTCTCGGAAGCCCAAATCTGAGCTGTAAAAATATGGCACCTTTGGCATAAGTGACTGTCTTATAACCCCTTGCTCACCTTTTGCTCAGCTTTATTTGCAGCTGTGAAGCAGCAGTTTTGCTATGGGGATCTCTAGGGTCTTTACTTACTGTTAAAATTAAAGCCTCCCCCCTCCCCAGTCTGTTCAGTGCATTTCATCCAGGCCCTGTTGTTATTCTTTTGTCTAGACATATCTGTGTCATTCTTTTCACTTGAAAGCATCTTGAATTGTGCTTAAGCACTCGACAGCACTTACATCTAGGAAACTCCTGCAGGCTGGCTTTCTGTACAAACTGTCATCAGGCTCCTTAGAATCATGCAAATACTAAGATTTAAAAGACAACCAAAAGAAATCTCTGCCTACTCCGTGTTGTCCCATGCTCCATCACCAGCCTTGCTTTTAAACCCGTTATGCACAAACAGAAGTGTTACCAGTTCTAGGAGCAAACTTAATCTTAAAATAAGCTTTGAACAAGACTAAGGTTTTGAACAGAAAACTTATGGTAAGTCCAAGAGGATTACCTGGCCAAGGCTGAGGGTTTGGGGGAGCAGCTTTGGGCTAGCAAAGTATTAATACCATTTAATGCATTACATATTCCAGCTTTCAGTTGAATGCCTTTTGTTAAGCTTTCCTTTTCTCACAGCTTTCTAAAACTGCCATCACTAAATATCTGCTCTGCTCTCTCCTAGGGGTTTGGCCTGAGGGATCAGATGGGACAGACATCAATGCCCTTGTCAGATCCCGGAACCGAAAAGTGATAGCAGTTGCTGATGATTTTTGTAAGGTCCATCTCTTTCAGTATCCCTGTTCCAAGCCAAAGGTAAGTCTCCAGCTCAGTCGTTGTGGAAGCTGGCAGCCAAATTTATATCTGCCAAATTTACAGCTCATTTATATGTGAGAACAGTGCTAGGGACAGAAGCATGGTTTTCCCCATTAGGTTTATATAGAAAATATATAAAATACCATATAATATACCTGAAAGTGAAGTGGCAACAGTTATCCTTAAGTTCTGGAGCAGAAACTTGACATGTTCTGTTTGCTGGCCTTGGTGTTAAGGCCATTGCTTTTTGCATAAAGATCTAAATCAGTCCCGAGCGACAAGCCTTAAGAAGGGAGGTTATAGTTTTGGGTGAACCCTAATATAAATGCAATTCTATACACTTATGTGAATAAAGAGCTCTCTTGAAGGGCTAAGCAAAACCAGTGGTAGTTTTAGGTTTCAGTACCATGTGCTAGAAGAACATATGATAGTCAGCCGTCCGAGTGCTAGGCTGCCTCAGAAGCAGCATGAGCAGCAGGTCAAACAAGGCGATCCTGCACTTCTGCTCTGCTCTGGTGAGACCCCACTTGCAGCCCTGTGTGCAGTGCTGCTGTCCTCAGCATAAGATGAGGATGATCAGGGCCTGCAGCACCTCCCATACAAAGACAGGCTGAGAACACTGGGGCTGTTCAGCCTGGAGAAGAGAAGCTGCGTGGAGACCTCAGAGCAGCTTCCAGTGTCTGAAGGGGGCTACAAGGATGCTGGAGAGGGACTCTTCATCAGGGACTGCAGCGATAGGACAAGGGGTGATGGGTTCAGACTGAAAGAGGGCAAGTTCAGGTTAGATCTAAGGCAGAAGCTCTTCCCTGTGAGGGTGCTGAGGCGCTGGCACAGGGTGCCCAGAGAAGCTGTGGCTGCCCCATCCCTGGCAGTGTTCAAGGCCAGGTTGGACACAGGGGCTTGGAGCAAGCTGCTCCAGTGGAAGGGGTCCCTGCCCGTGGCAGGGGTTTGGAGCTTGAGGAGCCTTAAGTTCCTTTCCAACCCAAACCAGTCTGGGATTCTATGCTTTGTATTTCTGCTTGTTTCCAACAGGCTCCAAGTCACAAATACAGCGCTCACAGTAGCCATGTGACAAATGTCAGCTTCACCCACAGCGATTGTCACTTGATTTCAACTGGAGGGAAAGACATGAGTATTATCCAGTGGAAACTCGTGGAGAAGGTCACTCTGCCACAAAATGACATTGTCGTAGACATCGGCACAACCAAAGTGCCCATCCCTGCCTGTGACAACACTGCACAGTCCCCTGCTCCTCTGCCACAGCCTTTCAGTGACACGAACCAAACCGAAAGTGTAACTGGCAGCTCCCCAGCTTCTTTGGAGAGCAACTTGGAGCAGTCTGCAGAGGCCAGTGAGGAGCAGAGCGAGGAGCAGAGCGAGGGGAGCAGCCTGGATCCCACCGAGCCGGGCTATGAGGAGCCCTCCAACGAGATGAGCGAGGAGCACAGCGAGTCCACGGTCACTGAAGAGCAGCAGGATATCTCACCGGTGTCTTAACGCTCCCAGCTCAGGCGGTTGTGGTTTCTTTTGGTGTGCGTGCTTTCATTACAGGGTGAGGGTTCAAATAGGGAGAAGTAGCTGAGATTCATGAGCACCCCAGCTTTTTGAGTTTCAGTGAGATTTTTTTAGTCTGAGCTTCAGTTCGATGTGTGGAACCATCCCAAGGGCCTGGCTTGATGGGCTGTGTCAAGATCCGGTCACAGTTAGTAGTGGACATTACCATAGATCCATTTCAGTTCTGAAATTGCTGTCAGGAAGTGGCATGAAATACATACTGGAGAAAAAGGTTAGCTCTGAGAATTAGCTCAAGTAGACCACCTGAACTATGTGAAAGTGCTTTCTGAAAGGGCTAAGCTGCTGGGAAGCACTGAGCTGCTCCAGCTGGGGAGCACTGTGACAGAAAGACAACCAAAAAGCTCCTTGTTGGAGCTGTTTTCCTTTGGTTTTTCTTCATGAGAAAAAGAGAGGAAAAACAACGTCGTGATGCCACGTGTATGGCAATGCCTTCTTGACCTAACACATATGCAATTTTCTAACACTACTAATTCCCAGTGGAGTCTAGATGTGTTGGCAGTTGGTCTGCCCTGGGTGCTGCTAGTTCTAAGGCAAATCCCGTCGAGGAACGGTGTTGGCTGTTCCATTTTCAGACTGGTTAATAACAGACTAACCCAATGCTGTCGTGTTTCACTCTTCATGACCTGAAACTGTAGGATGTCACTGTCTCTTCAAGGAATTGCTTGCCTAGAGTTCGAACCTTCAAGAGGATCTTTGCAGTGACTTTGATGTGAACAGCAGAGGAAGCGGGACAAGAACACACAAGTCAGATGGGCTCCAGAGTTAAATGTTAAGCCTTCAGTCAGAACTTGCTCCATCCCTAGTAGGAGAACTATAAATACAGTTAACTTAAATTATTAAATTGGTGCTTAGGATTAGTGTATTCAGTTGATTATTCTTTTCTTTTGCATTTGTAGAGAGAACTCTGAAGAGTCATTAAACTGCAGTCTCTACTTTTGGTTTGTCCTCCCCCCTGGCTCCGTTAGCAGTTGGGATAGAAGCACACAGGAATTTAGATGATGATGATGATGATGATGTGATTTTCTCTTTTTTTTTTTTCCCTAGACTTGCTGATTTCTTGTTTTTGTGCTCGTTTGTTTGTTTGTTTCCACCCCCCTCCCCGGGTTGCTCTAAGCCATGCAGCTCTCATGTGGCTATACCTGGCCAGTTACGGGATATCTTGGCATTTGTTATGCATTTGGAAAGTACCTTTTTTTTTTACCGAGTTTGTCAGATAGCTACAGTTTTTCCTTAAGTACCTACGTTTCCTACTTTAAAGAGCTATAGACTTACTGACAGATAGCCATTTCTTACGTACTTGTTTATATTTTGATTACATAGAATTCTCTTCTTCTTTTTTAACTCGCTGCATCGTGCTGGTATTTTAGTTCTTAGGTAGGATATCATGTTTAGAAACTTTGGATGAGTTCATAAGTCTTAATTGTGCAAGCGTTTACGTGATTGTGCCATTCCAAAGTGCATCAAAACTGTCATTCCCTTACTAGTATCTTCTCAGGAGAAATGCTACAGATCAGGTATTTAGTCATCATTTGGAAAGAAAAAAACAAATGGACTCCCAAAGGACATTTAGAACATTTATATATAAAATATATAAATATATATATACACACATATATATATAAAAAATTATCCTCTTGTTTACAACAGTTCCAGAAAACCTCAAAGTAATTCCCTTCAGATGGAGGGAGATGTGGATTCCAAGCAACCCATCTGTTCAAACTGTGCTCTGTACATAGAGTTGTATTGGAGAGCTCGAGTTTGCCTGACGTGCAGGTTTGCCAAATAGCAGCAATTCGAGAGAAAGGTCAACTCAGCGGAGGTCTTGGTTCCAAATGAGGAATACGCTGTAGGATTAGGAAATAACCTTAGGAAAGGAAGGGTTGTGGAGCTGAGGAGGCGCAGAGCTCTCTCCGTCGGTTTCATGAACGCCACATAACGCAACACATTTCTTTTTGGGACATCTGTCACCTGGGGTTGCCACGTAAAGTGAGAGTTATAGTTGTGATACTCTTGTGTTTGTAGTGCAGAAGACTCTACTAATATGCAAAAAGCCTTACAGCTTTCCATTGCTGGCAACTACTGTTTAACAAATAATGAAATCTGTGATAATGGATGGAAATGGGTGGGATTATGTAACTGTAGATGTTTTAGAGAACTAATTGTGAATGAATTCTGATTCCGAGTGTTTCATGTGAAGATGTTTGAGCCATTTCTATCTATCATGCATTCCTGTCTCAAGGCAGAAAGTTTTGAAGATTAAATAATAAAATCATCAAAATAATACGTTGCAGTGTCTTTGTTCTGGTTCCTTCTGTGTGCAGAGTGGGTGCTGGGATCACAGATCATGTCTGGGACTATGGCTTTAAAAGAACCTTTGGAACTTGTGCTTTTTTCATAGCCTCCCAGACTAAAACTGAGTTAATTCAGCATCAGGATTAATGCTGGCAGTGCTGAATGTTCATCTTGTGTGCTCTCAGTGCTTAAGGCCAGGTTGGATGGAGCTTGGAGCAAGCTGCTCTAGTGGAAGGTGTCCCTGCCCGTGGCAGGGGTTGGAACTGGGTGAGCTTTAAGGTCCTTTCCAACCCAGGCCAGTTGGGGGTTGTGTGATTCTATGTCTGCCTTCCAGGGTTCTGCCAGAAGTTTCCTTCTGAAAGTCACGCAAACAGGACAAGTTTACTTTGGATGTAAAGTGCTAAATACCAGGGTACCTCCACATTCCTGCTAGTCTCTGTCCAAGTGCAGATGCAAAAGGTCACACCATGCTTAAGAGACTCCTTGTGAAAGGTTCTCGATTTTTCGAAAGGCTTTGAATCATTTCTTGCAGCTGGTTTCTGTCCTTCACAAAGAAGGAGGGTGGGGTAGAGAAGAAGGAAACCTGCAGGAGATGAATACCTTGTGTTCCTTGCTCAGAGGGAAGAACCCAACAAACCCCCATCACCGTCACCCCCTGCGTTTGAGTGGAAACCTCAACAACTCTTTATTTCCCACCGTATTACCAGGAGAATGGTGCTGTTCCAGCCTGAGCACCAAGCAGATGGTCTGAGGTGGGGCTGTGCTGTTCCAGGCTCTGCTTCCTCCCTCTCCAGATTCAGCTCAAGGCTTTTGCCGCCCCCTCCCTGGGAGGCTCGGTAAGGCAGGAGGTAAGGGGTCTTCTGTGGGGCCTCCCTTGTGGTAGAGGCGGGTTAGGGCTCCGGGAGCCCACTCTGTTTGGGAGGGCAGCATCACTTCAGGCAGTGGCAGTGATGGTGTTGGCCATGTGGGGCTGAAGGTGAGGGTGGAAACTCCACTTGAAGGCATCAAACTCACAGCATCCCATTTAACACATTGAACGTTTACATTCAAAACCTGCCTTAAAAGATGTCAGTTTAGGTTGCGCAGTGGTGCACTTGAATGGCATGAAATGCCAAGCTCAAGTAAGTGTCCACGGTGGGTGTGTGCCATGCAAAGTAGCATGAATGGGGGGTTATGTATAAGGGGCACTTAACCACGTACTTGAGTTTGTTCTTTTTCTCCACAGCAGTTCCCAGGATAGGTGAGGCAGAGGCTGGGATGTGGATGGGTGGGGATGAACCAAGAGATTTTGCTGTAATTCTCCTAAATAACAAGTGTTTGCCTATGCTGCGTGCATGTCAAATCCCAGCCTCTTTCTGTTTCAGTCATCCCCAGAGCGCCTGGGCTCTTGTCTCTGAAAGCACAGCAACAGCTCAAGTTTGATTGTTACGTTGATTACAGTCTGTACCGGTCAATATGTTGTACTTCCTGCCTCACCCCCTCAGATGTGTTATATTTACCCCTTATATTCACTTCAGTTGGGTGCAGTGTCTCGGCTGAATCAGGCTGTAAGTAAGTACAATGTGAAATTTAAGGTCGGCTGAGCCAAACGAACACCAAACTCTCCGGTGCCTCGTGCCAACAAGACCTTGGTTCCTGGCAGTGAAAGGATTAATGTGACATGAGGTGGCTATTCCTTAGGCGGTGTTTGTTCTGCTTGTTTGCTTTCCTCCTGCACAAGCCTCAGCCTGTTGCCCGATCTCTATTTCTGACAGATGTTTTCTACTAATACTTTAATCAGCTGAGGCTGAAGAACTGCTTACAGTAGGATTATACAGTACAGAGGAGTGGGCAGGGTACACACAGTAATGTAGTTAATGTGCACGGTGCATCTGCGTGTGCGTGCAAGCAGCAAACATGCGGCTGCTCAAAGCTTTGGGGCTTTTTGTTTGGAAGGGAAACATGGATGAGTTCAGGCCACAGTGAATTAAGAAGGTTTAGGAGCACAGGGGGAGAAACATTCCCAGCGGCATGGAGAGCCAAGAGGACTGGGAGAGGTGCGGCGGAGGGACCATGGTTGTACCAGGGCTGTTGCCTGGGTTGGGTCCCTGGTACCCTCCTGTGCGGGTCTGGCTCTATCGCTGCAGTCCCTGATGAAGAGTCCCTCCCCAGCATCCTTGTTAGCCCCCTTCAGGCACCGGAAGCTGCTCTGAGGTCTCCCCGCAGCTTCTCTGCTCCAGGCTGAACAGCCCCAATGTTCTCAGCCTGTTTCCATGTGGGAGGTGATGCAGCCCCTGAGCATCCTTGTGGCCTCGACTGTTGGTTTTGGGGGCAGCTGTAAAAACACCCGTTGTTAATGAATTCTTAATGGGTGAATTAGTCACATTGTCCCAGCTTTAGTTTTTTATAAAATGCCTTTAAGTTACCATTTCTAGAACATGCTTTTCTCTGATGAGCCTGATAAATGCTCCAGGTAGCTCTTGAGATACTCTATCCCCTATTGTGGGATGCTCCATCATCCGCTGTTAGTGTACCACATCTCTTGCTTTGCCTTGCTCTGAATCCTCATTGTCACAGAGCACACTCTATGCTCTGTGCATCACTGCTCGCCCAGGCTAGAAGCAAGAGGTGACATTTGCTTTTGCTGCTGCTTCAGAATCTATTTCACCTTTAAATCCACTGCCTTGTCATTCCAGTCAGTCTCCATGTGTGTGTGGAGACTTTATGGTATGTCCCCATTGTGTTCAGAGCTATAATGTTTAGTCTGTCTGAAGAGCATTCACACTTTCCTGTGCACCTGTAACTGCAGGCCAGAATATCGTAAAGGAAGGAAGTCATAAGCTGCCTGCATCAGACAAGGGATAGAGCTTCTAATGCTGTCTAGTATGGAAGTACAAAAGCCCCTGGCAGTTCTTATGCTGTAAATGAGTGTCTCTGGTGCTGTGTGGCACTGCACTGGAATTGGGAACTTAAAGAACTATGTCTTAGGTAAAAGGAACTTGGCACAAACATGGTGCTGTTGCTACAGGAATAAAGCCTGGAAGCTCACCCCAGAGCTCAGCAAAGCAGTTCTGCATCAGGGACTGCAGCGATAGGACAAGGGGTGATGGGTTCAAACTGAACCAGGGCAAGTTCAGGTTAGATCTAAGGCAGAAGCTCTTCCCTGTGAGGGTGCTGAGGCGCTGGCACAGGGTGCCCAGAGAAGCTGTGGCTGCCCCATCCCTGGCAGTGTTCAAGGCCAGGTTGGACACAGGGGCTTGGAGCAACCTGCTCTAGTGCAAGGTGTCCCTGCCCGTGGCAGGGGTTGGAACTGGAGGAGCTTTAAGCTCCCTTCCAACCCAAACCAGGCTGGGATTCTGTGATTCTCTGGCAGTTGCCTGCTCCGCGTTGGGAAGCTGCTGTCCCAGCCGAAGTCTTTAACCACAATCCAGCAGACAAGGAGGAGCCCCAACTGCACCGATGAAACCAAGGGGCTGATCCCGAGCAGCCTCCGTGCTGCTCTCGGTGGGAGCCTTCCCTGGGGTCCCTGTGTCGGAGCTGCTGGGAGCCAAGTGCAGTGCTCAGCTGTGAAGTGTTTTCCTTTTGGCAGCTCGCAGTGCTGCTCCAGAGGCACATGTGAAGCACATTCCCGGGTAATCCGGAGTGCTGTGGCCAGATGGTAGCAGTCAGACGTGACCCAGTTCTCCCGAAGGGCTCCTGTTCTCAACGATGACTTTACAAGCCTCACGGTTCTCTCCCGCTGCAGAACTGTCACCTTCCAGCGTGTCCCAGGGGTAAGGAGCTGTGTCTCTAACGGAACAAGGCACCTCATGCAGTTTTCCCCCCGGTTCCCATGGATCAGAGGGTTATCAGGCAGCCTTAAGCTTAAGGAGGGCGAGGGAGCGGAAATACTTTGCTCAGACTTTACTGAAGGGAAGCAGACAGAAGTGGGATGGGTGGAAACTGGTTCCAGTTGTATCAGCTGGAGGGGAGGGAATGGCTTTCAGTGGCCACGGAGCATTTTAGCTGAGGCTTGTTGTTCTGTAAAATGCCTGATCCTTGTTCAATGGGACGTGCCCATGAACCCTTCCAGAGGGTTCCCCATTTGTGAAGCCCACAGTCCTGGAGATCCCCTGCTCTGTGAATCGATCAGAACACGCGTTCACCTTTTGACGTGGGAGCTCCAGCTTCACATGCTCCATTGACGTTCCATTCTCCATTGCCAAAACTTGGGGCAAACGGGATCCGTTTAAGAGCCCTGTCTGCAGCACAGCCATCTCACCTGAAGCTCTCACGCCAAGTCTCTGTTTAGCATTAGCAGTAATACCTGTGTGTGCACAGGATGCTGACTCTCTCCACTCTTCGTTCTGCGTTGTCCAGTTGCTTGAGGAACAATTCTACCCAGTGCAACGCTGAAATCCAGGTTTTCTGCAGCGATTCTGCCCACAGTGCAATCTGCAGTGTCAGCAGAACAGAGAGTGCCCACCCACAGCGAGGGTGCAGCTCATACCCATCCCGCACCAGGAGAAGCGCGGTAAGAGCAAGTCTGGCATAGAGGTAAGTGCCCCCATTGGCAATCACTGCGCAGCTCTGCCTGCTCCCTCTCCTTTCATCGACAGATTGAGAACTGGTTTCTCTGCCTTGCTAAAGCCAAACACTTCAGCTGGCCTAAAGCAAAGTTTTATGTATGTATGTATGTGTATGTACATATATACATATATTTAAGTGTGTATATATTTACACACACACGTCCCCCCATCCTCTCCATTCTGTGGCATTTCTAGAGTACTTTGAACCTATTTCAGTCACATTTTCTTGTTCCATTCACATCCATCAACATCTAAAGCTCATGGAACAGTCTGAATGCCCTCACCTTGAGCTGCAGGGCTTCGTTAATGGCAGATGGTGAAGAATCAGCATTACAAAGAACGGAGTCAGTTCAGGCTCTGTTATAATCTTCCCTGCTGTCACTTCGTGGGCTTTCCTTGCACCCGTTCCGAGGGGGCTGCCAGTGCAAGTGAGGAGTGGATGTTTGGTCGCTATTTGCTCGCAGATAAGAGCACATCTTTGGCTCCAAACCAGGCTGGCACTAGGTGGCACTCCGCTATAATCTAAACTGGTTTGCTTTTGCTTTGAAGGCTGGTAAACATCTGAGCAATGAGAACAACAAAAAGAGGTGAGATTAATGCACAGGTCACCAGGACAGGCACACGTGCGAGATGAGGGGAATTCTAACTAGGTTGTAAAGCTCTCTTGGACTCTCTCATGTACCCTGGATGAGAGAGCAGGGAGGAAATGGGATCCATGTGCTCATTCCAGTAGTGCTGTTCATTGTACTTGCGGAGAATCCAGTTGGGTTTTGTGCAGTAAATAACGTGGTGCCCTTTGGGGAAAGCGTTCCCAACTAAACTAATTCAAGGCCACACAGCAGAGAAAAGGACGTGGATTCTGGGCACCTACTACAAGAAAATGGCTCTTCGGCCCTAGTTGTTCTTAGCATGTTTTACATCATAGAATCCCAGACTGGTTTGGGTTGGAAAACTCCTACAAGGTCATCCAGTTCCAACTCCCTGCCATGGGCAGAGACACCTCCCACTAGACCAGGTTACCCAAAGCCTCATCCACCCTGACCTGGAGGCTGGGAGCAGGGAAGCTCTGCTGTTGCTGTTTATGATTTCCATGGATTTGCATTGCAGTGTTGCTTTGATTTAATGGACTCAATGTACGGGGGGTGTGAAGACTTTGTGAAGAGGTAGGTTTCTGGGACAAGTACTGCCTGGGATGCTGCTGAACCAGCTATGGGTTCAAGGAGAGGGAAGGGTCCTGGTAGCAGGTAACTGCGTGGGCATGTTTGCAGAGTGCACCATTAGAGGAGGAAGTGGAACCAATGGATATAAGGCTTCAGTGCTGCAACTCAGCTTCTAGTGATAAAGAATAACCCAGAAACTTCGGAGTGAGGCATTGTGATCCATCCAAGTTCATCTTCTATGAAACTTTTCAGGTTTCATAGGTAGGAAGCCTGGTTTGCATGCTGTGCCACTGCGTGGGGCTGTGAACCCAAAGCACACCGAGGTGATGACAACCAGGAGAGATGTTCTGAATGCTGTCTCCTGATCCAGGCTGAAGAAAATGAATTTAAAGGCATAGAGGCAGTGAGGATGTGCCTTGGGCTGGAAGCATCCAGCAGTGGAGTCCTCCTGCCTCCCGTGGAGGGGATGGAAGCACTGGAAGGTGAGCTCACGCTGCTGTCCTAGACCAACAGTCAGTGTCAGTGACCAGCCCTGGGCACAGTAGCTTGGATGCTGTGTGTGCTGCCTGCATGCATCCTTTTTATCCCTGCATGGATCAGAGTTTGTGTGTGTGCTCTCATCAGGAGCAATGGATAGTGCGAATAACATTCAGCTTGGGAATGCTGTTAAAAAGAGGGGTTTGGAAAATGTCTGTCAACCCTTGGTCTTATGTCAATGTTATTTCTGGGCAACTTGAGAGGAAGGGTGAGCTATTGCTCAGGACACAAACCCAGCCCTGGGATTACTGCTTTGATATTTGAAGCCCGATGATACAGACTTCCTAAGCGACCATGAACATGAAGGCTCAGCTGCTTTAGCCTAACCCACAGAGTTTGGGACCTAAGGCTCTGCAGCCAGTATGTGATGAGAGCTAGGATGAAATGGGTGAACACTGACATTTTCATGCTAGTCTATGACATCGTGGTTTCAGTCCTCTCCCCAGCGTTAAAGGCTCCTCCTGACCCACCTTTTCTTGTGCTCTGTATAGAGCAGTTGCTACCACCGCAAGTGACCGGTGTCATTTCCTTTGTCTCTCTGGGCATACAGTTCATTGAGCAGTTTTCTTCCAGTTTACTTGGTTGTTTTCTTTCCCTTGAATTTTAGCCCAGGGCTTGTTTTGTGCTGTGAGACAGCTCTGATGTCTTGGAATGCCTTTATTCGCTCACCTTCAAATACTTGCAAATCGTTCACTCCAGTTTCTGTTCCATAGCTGATATTTGGTTGTTATAATGGCAAAAAGGGGTGTATTTTGTAGATCTCTTCTAAGGGGAAGGAAACCTCATCACTTCTGCATCTCTAGCTGAAGGCTTGCATGCAAAGAAAGGTAAAACCAGATGAGGTTAAGTGGCTGCCTGGGCACACTTACGTAAACGTTAGTTTCTTTTCCTTTCATCTATTTCTTTTGTTCCCTCCCTTTAAAGATTACACGATAAAGATTTCCATCTGAGGTGGTTCCTAGTGAAATGCGCCCAAATTAACTGTTCTTTGTGGTGGGATAGAGCTGCAGTCGGTGGTTTCAAATCAGTCCAAGATGTGGTGGGGTACTGGTAAAAGACGCCGAGGCAGCCTGTCTCCCTGTGTATATTTCTGCTGGCCGGGACCCTAGCTCTCCTTGGCCAAGCATTCAGCACTGGGATATAATTGAGATTCCCAGTAAATTCCATGTTAAGAGCAAGCTGTTTCTGGAGCCCAGAGATCAAGCTGCAGTGAGGCTCAATCTCAGAAGGATTTTGCAAACTGTTTGAACAACCCAGTGTGTACAAATATTTTAGGTCAACTCTTATATTCCCCCAAGAGCTGTAGGCGTTCCTGTATGCGTGCCAGCAGCGCTGCATGTCTAAAGAATGGAACCAATGCTGAGCTGTACTTCCACTACCGTGGCAGTGAATCCACCCACTGCTTGATAATGTCAGTGCAATGTGATGGAAAGTGTTCATTATCCTTCGGCTCTGGTGTTGGTTTAGTGCTATTTTGCGTCAGTGCTGTGAAAAAAGAAAGGAGAAAAGGAGTACCCAGGGATATGGATCAGAAAGTAAATCATCAGCTCTTCAGAGACAAACTCACCTGGTCTCAGCTTGCAAAGCAGTGCTGGGAGCCAGGCTTTCATTTTACTCACCTTTAAAATCCTGGCCTTAAATCAGAGTTTAAACAACCCTTAGCCATTCCTTCTGCTGCATGTCTACAGCATCACATCTGTGAATAGCACACACATAACCCCACATGCCTTCCTAGACCCACAGACACTTTGGGATGCTCTGTTGATGGAAGCAAGTAGGACTGAGGATGTATTATAGCGAGAGATGAGCCCAGATCAACAGACTGCCCTGCTAACCAGCTTGGTTAAATCTGTGCTGCAGACAGAGCTTAAGCTGGTGTCTCACTTCATCACAGTAACCACTGTGCAGTCTGCTGACCAGCTATATTTAAGTATTTTGGCAGAATCCTGTTTAAAATTGGAAGGAATGCTTTTAATAGTCTGCATTTCTCTTGGAGGCCTGCATTAAGGATATAGTTGCATCCCACACATACATGAGTCTGATCAGAAAGCACGATACGGCATGGATGGACATTGTGGCTACGGGATGTCAGCGAGACAAATTGAAAGTGCTGTTGGCTGAATGACAGAAGAAAGATCCAGACATTTTACAGTGAGAGGCCAGGTTCATCTCTCTCACATACAAAAGCAGCAGCAGCTTTGTTGCAGTCGGTGGTGTTACTGTGCTGTAATGCGCGTGAAAAGATTCTGCATACTTCATTATCTGAACCAAAGCACAGAGTGCTTTTATGTCGCTGCGATTTTGTCCATGGAGCTGTGAACTTCCTAAGAAGCCCTGTGCTTACCAGCTGCTGTTAGTTCTCACAGGGGGGAGTTTAGCTCATCCAGAATTGATGCAGCGGTTGAGAAGACAAGAAATCCATGGCTGCTCTGCAGCCTGTGGTGTCTGAGAAGGGGTGAGGTTCCCATATACCTGCAGTTAGGTTTTGGGGGTTCTTGAAAAGATACTTGGTCAGCTTCTGAGTTCTGTGCAGTTAGAGAGAACTCTGTGGTTTGCACACGCAGGGGACAGGTCCCACTATGCATTAATGCTGTAATGGGGCTGTGTCAGCGTGGGGATTGGATGAAAGAGTTGTCAACCACAAGAATTCACAGGTTAAGCACTGGTCCCTTTTCATTCTGCCTTCTCCCCTGCCCCCCATTTAATTTATCATAAGGAGAATTTATTTTCATAATAAATACGTTTGATTGATTTTTTTTTTCCCTGGTTCACAAATCGCTGCTCCTGGATCACAGGATGGAGCTTTCCCTTACAGCAACCTGGACTAGGAACTTCTCTTCAAACCAAAGTGAAAAGGTAACCCGGAGATGAAAGTCAGTGATTCCTGACAGACGTGTGGATTTGTAGCTGGGTGATCTCATCCTTCAACGGCATCTTTCTGTGGAGACAAACAGATCCACCTCTTCTAATAGCAATCATGGTACTCACTGTGACAGCAACAAATACTGGGAGGTATAAAAGAAAGAGGTGTATTTGAGAGAGATGTATTTGTAGGCGAGATGTAGGTGAGAAAACAGTCAGAGGAAGGTGAATTAGGAGTATGTAATGTCTTTGAATGTGGGATAAATCTGTTCAGGTCTCACTGATTCCTTTTCAGATTGGTCCGGATGAGGTAATTACTCCTCTAAGGTTATGCTGGTATTAACAGCAAATGCTCTGCAGCAGGAGATGGTCTGTAAGGTAAAACAGTTAATGCTGGGGAGTCTGATGTCTGCAGCGTGTACTCGAGCCTGATCCTGCGGACTCGCTGCCCCTAAGCACAGTACATGTGCTCCTCGAGCACAGGGAGTGGGATCCATGAGGAGATTTGCTGTAACACTGCGCTCCTGACCCCAGCAGACACAGAGGTGCTCCAGGCATCACAATTTATCCTTTTTCCCCCTTTTGGGAGTACTGTACCTGGGAATCTTAACCCCTCTCATGCCCGTGCATCCGTCAGTCTGTCCCATTGGAGGCTTTGGGAAACCAGGCTGTCCTGCTGTCGGCAGCTGGACTGTACAGAAACGAGGGATTTAACCAGGATGGATTTGGTTCCAGGGAATGCAAACCAGGATCTTCTGGATCGTGGCTGCACAGGTTAAGTATCAAATCGATAAGGAGGAAATCAGAAAAGAAGATCAGAACAAATCTGCCTGATGTTTGCTGTTTGCTATGTGAGTGTTTCTCTCAAAGTCAGGTACCTGGAGAGAGGCCTTACCTGATGGCAGGATGATTTTCCCTGTTTTTATCATTGCATACTCACATGCTGGGTTTTAAAACCTACGTTTTGCATTTCAGTACAAAAGATGTGTGTGCTCGCTTCATGAGGGCACAGCTCCCTGCATTAAGTCCTGAAGTTTCCTTCCCTATTGTCTGACTTGCCATTTTTAGCTTGCGTTTTTCTATTCCTATGGGAAGTTCCCCACTCTCATTTCCATGCAGTCTTGAAGCTGGGAATCCCATTACATTTTTTCATGTGACCTCTGGAATGTGAGTAAATGTTTCATAGCAGTATATCTCCTTGGCTGTTCTCCAGTGCCTGTAATTAACTCCACATATATTCCTCTATCTATTGTGCCTTGGATTTGGTCTGCTGGGAAAATAATAGAGAAGAAATAGAGAGGATGGCAGTCAGTTGAATCTGTTGAGGTATTGAGGTTTTGGGAGATCAACTGGATATAATTATGCTTCTCAGGAAGGACTGAGCACTAGTTAGCCCAGCCATTCCCAGACTAGAGGTATTTCTAATATGCTGGAAATGTGTACTTACAGGGTTTTGGAGATTCAAGTTAGGAGAATAGTCTGTTCATGGTCAAAGGGTTTGATATCCAGGGTGTCAGATTGCTGGGTGCAATGAGGAAAGGAGATAAGGGGATGATACTTAGGTATTTGAGGAGGATCTTGTGTTTTCATTGAAGGGCACATTCTCCAGCTTACTTAGGAGCAGAAGTTATCTCCTAGCTTCCCTTGCTTTTACTTTACTTTGTTTCATGTAATGAAGGATGTAATTAATGAAATACATCTTCTATAAAGTGTCTTTGAACAGCTGCTGGTTTTCCTCCCCATAGCAAATTCGTCAACTCTTCTAGGGACCATGGGCTCATGTGATTACAACGATGGGGCATGTTTAGAGACAATCTCCTATGCAATAAGTCTGATGCCAGCTCCAATCATTTTCCAACCGAAGCTGCACAAGTATATTTCTAAGATTGGCTGTGATCCCATAGCTAAATAGCTAGCTGATCTGGATTTCCCTGACTGTAGTCTTAGCTAAGATAGAACACAACTTTTCTCCTGGGTTTAGGATTGACAGAGTTGGCAATGTCATGTCAGTCTGGAAGTGAAATACAGATACAAGGGCTTTTTATGAGGGACATTCCAAACTCAGCCACAGGGTGATAATGGAGTGACAACACTGAGATGTTGCCTCCTCATAGTGTGAAAAAGGCAGGGAAAGCTGAAGGGGTTGAGATTAGAATTGGCTCTGTCTTCTTGCATGGTGTTTTCATCCTCCACAGATGGCTTTCTACTGGAGAGGGAAGATCCACCTTCCAGATCATGGTACAGCAGCCTTAGGAGTGGGCTGGTGAGGACTGTGACATGCCCATGGCTCCTGGAGATACCAGCAGTGCAGCAGGTCAGTCGGGAGCTTTCTCACTGAGGAAGGGGTGACCCCAAGTTGTCTGCTAGGGCACCTCTCTCCTTCTCTCTTTTGGGTTTGCTTTTGTGCATAAAGCCTCTAACAAATCATGCACAAGCAGGCGGAAGTTCCATCTTTGTACATTCTAATGAAACCTATAAAACCAGCAAATAATATCAAAACGGTTTTACAACAAGGTACAAAATTAATAATGATCATTTTCCCTTTCCTCCCCCGGATATCAGCAGCTAGTCTTGTTCCTCTCCCAGCATAGTGATATAAGATCCTTCAAATAACATGTGACAGAAAACTTATCCTGAGATTGGCAGAAAGATTTACTAAATAAGCTTGAAACTGAATTCTTTTAATCTAAAGCCTAAGCTTTGTGAAAACAGATAACCTGAGATTTGTACTTCACTGCGGCAAAACCAGTGTGAATGTCCCATGACGCAGTGCAAGATCTATTCTGCTGGCTTAATAAAGGTTTGTCAGCATAGCAGTAAAAATGATGAATTATAAAGTGGTTTGTGCATCTCTTTGTGGGCAGTAGAGAATATTCCTACATGCAGCAAACTATTGGCAGGCTTCTGGGAGTCTGCAAAAACAAATACAAAACTGAGCATGAGTCATGATGCACTTTGCTGGTCTTCTTCTTTCCTGAATGATCTAGTGCTAAGTTATGATGTGATTTGACAGCTTATTGCTTTAATTTATAAGGTCTTCCAAGCTGAGCAAAAGTGTGGGATCAGCACTTGGGGTGTCAGTGCTGCTGCTTCATTCACCCAGACATGCTCTGGACAAGGTATGATGTGGTGGTGTGACCTTGTTCTGTCAAGGAATCAACATTAACACTGTTGATTAAGAACTTGCTGCAGTGATCTTGCAAGAATGGAGCGTGATCATATGATGGGTTCAAACTGAAACAGGGCAAGCTCAGGTTAGATCTAAGGCAGAAGCTCTTCCCTGTGAGGGTGCTGAGGCGCTGGCACAGGGTGCCCAGAGAAGCTGTGGCTGCCCCATCCCTGGCAGTGTTCAAGGCCAGGTTGGACACAGGGGCTTGGAGCAAGCTGCTCTAGTGGAAGGTGTCCCTGCCCGTGGCAGGGGTTGGAACTGGGTGTCCTTTCCAACACAAACCAGTCTGGGATTCTATGATGCAGCCGTCAAAATTACCTCATTTCGTTCAGGTGGAATCTTTCCCTTCTGATGCTAAAACATTGCTTGGGAAGGCAGCCCTTTTTCGTCATTCACTAAATGTTAATGAAATGTCTGTATTCTGTTTATAATAGTGGTTTTGTCCTTCATGAAAGATTGCAGAATTAATATTTGGATAATGCAGCTGAGAAGTGACATTTGGCAGGTATTACAGCTTTCATTGGGAAGGACTTTGGAGAGTTTCAGTGGAAATTGGGTTGGATCTGGCCAGCTTTCTGAGCCTTCCAAAAGTAAGACGTGAATAATGTCCAGTGTGTAAATGGAGTTGTTGTGAAGTGGGGTCAGTCTCCCAGCTGTGGATGCTGCATCCTTGCCTTTTCATGTCAAACACAGGTGAGGCTCAGGAGCAGAAATCAAAGCTGGACACCCCTCCAAATGTAACCTCATCAGCTGGATGTTTTAATGCAAGCCTCAGGAAGCTTACTGCTGAAATGATCTGCTGGTCCACGCAGATGCGCATATCCTGGGATGCAAGGAAGGAACTGGAGAGTAAGGGAATGCCAGAGGAAAATTCCTTACCAGTTCCATCCGTAACATGACATTTCCTGAGCGCTTGCGAGGTCAAAAGCTGGCAGAAAGCAGAAGGACTCAAAGAGGAGGAGACTGTAGGAGAGCCCATGATAAAGATAGGCTTCACAATGGGTTGCGATCTTTACTGGGAACACTCTTAGTATCCTCTGGGAGTCAACATGCTCTTTCAATAAATGTCTCTCTCTTCTTTATGAGGAGCTACAACTTCACAAAATACAATCTTTTTTTTAAGCCATTCAGTAAATTATGAATGCAAAACTATTTATTCCTATTTCCAGGTGTCTCCTGGGAGAATATTCTTTACATAGACTTTCCACTCTTCTTTCCATGAAAAAGATGCTATTGTTCTCCATTACCCATTCCCAAAGATTTCAGCTGCTCTCACGTAACAGCACAGAGCTTTCCATATGCCAAGGGATAGGTTATTTCTTGAATTGATGAATGTAATTCCATTGAGTTTAATGTTTTAGCCAGGATTTATTACAGTGCAGTCTCTGATTTACGTTCAGCTCAGGTGAATAGTGCCTTACATTTGTCATCATAATGAGGAGTGATTGGAGGTCTCATTACGAAGCAGTGCAGTGATGGCTCCCATTTTATTCTGAAAAGGAATGACCTGTAGTCTGCTGCTTGTGACATTTTCTTGTCATTTTGCTGCGGTCTCAGCTGAGGCCAACTGAATTGGAAGGAATCTTTTTCTTTACATCTGAGGGAGGTCATCGCTTACCTCTGCCAAGGAAATCAAAAGTATCTTATTTGTATCGATGTCTTTATCTCTGTAAAATGGCAGCAATTATCTAACTAACTTAGTAAAAGAAATGCCGTGTACTTAGAATATTCCCCATTTTCCCAGAAAAGTTATACTTTTTCTCTTTCTTTAGAAGTATGGATTTGGGGTTTTTAAGTATTTGTTCAGTCTTATCTGTGTCAGCTGTAACTACGAGTGAGATATTTGATATTTGCAATATGGACAAATTACTGACTGAAGCTACTTTCCCGACTGCCTGTGTAAATAGAGTAGAAGGACTCTTCAAGTCTGAAGAGACAGCTAGCGGACACCCAGATGGGAAGTAAAAGTTGTCCCACTGAAGAACAAAACGACCTTGATCTGTTTTCAGTGAGCACATCGTGCTGGATGTGCGCAGCCAAAGGATGATCGAACTTTACAGCTGTACAGAGCATAAAAGCTAAAGCCCCATATCTTGTCTGGACCGAGCCTGAAACTGTACCACATCAGCTATGGCTTCTACTGAGGTGTAATAATTTCTGCAAGTGTTCACACCCCGTGGAGACGAGGCCTCAGTGCCACGGGTCAGTGGTGGCCTTGGCAGGGCTGGGGAATGGCTGGACTGGATGAGCTTAAAGGTATTTTCCAACCCAGTTGGTTCTATAATTCTAAAAGGATTGGTGACTTTAGGCCAAACTGGACCTGAAAATCGCAACTCTCAAGGTCCTTGGGTTTGTCTTGCAATTTATTTTGGATTAAAGCCCTCTTGCATAATCAAGGATTAAAAGCATTAAAGCAGCCTAAAGAAATCTAAGCACGCAATTCTGCCCCAGTTGGGTTTGGACTGAGTAGTCAATCAGTTTAAATTATTAAAATCTAAGGGCTTCTCTTCCCCCTTTGCATATTGGGCATTTGAGAATATATCACAGACTGACCATCTTCCTGATCTACTTAAGCTTCAGTCAGGTTTAAGTGTCCACAGCTCACTAAACTGCAGTGACATGTACGCCTTACTTGACGATGTCACAACTATAGTTGGGATGTAGTCCAGCCGGATATAATCCTAGCGACTAAATTGAAAATACAACTGAGGCAGTTGCTTGTACTGTACTGGTAAGCTGTGGGGATGTATTTGAATGATTCTAACCTCTATTCCAGTTCAAAAGCAGTAATTTCAACTATTTAAATTTAATACTTTTTGTACATTTTCAGTTAAACTTTACATTATTATTGCATTTAACAATCATTAATATTGGTATTAAAATAAAATAATTATTCCAGAACTTGACAAAACGGACTAAATATTTTCAAGAATTAAATATTAAGGAATCAAATATTAAAGAATTAAAATAGCCTACATAATATGCTATATGTGTTAGGCTGAAGTACAGGCTTACTTTGCCAGAAGAGATTTTGTAGCATGCACTAAGAACAACCAGGTTAACTGCAGATATCAGAGGTGCCCTCTATGAGCTGAAACAGCTAATCGTGGGTTGTGAGGGATGCACACTGGGTACACTCAGCCAGATAAGACTTGCTCTTGCTTTTCACAGTGCGAATGAAAGCATCCCAGACCATAAAACAAGCTGTCAGAAAGCGTGCGTGCCGTGAGGAGGTGCATGGCACTGATAGGGGAGCACAAATCTCTGGTGGCATTCAGGGAGATGTGGAAAAGGACATTTAGGTATTAAATCAGGAGCAAATGCTGCGCTTAGCTGGAAAACACAGGCTGTGTGGTTTATATCCTAATTCAAAGCTGGAAGAGTTCCTGAACTCATTTAGGCAGCTCATGGAGTTCCAAATTTTAGTGCCTCCCCAGGTTTGCTGTTGACCTTTGTTTTCATCACTTTAGGTGGACCTTTGCGTTAGTAAGGTAAGGGCAGGATGCACCCAGCATCCATGAGGAAATGGGATCCCCATTCTGGAACAAGCACCACCAGGGAACAAGCTGACATCTTTGAGCTGAAAACTTGTTTTCAACTTGTATTCAAGAACTGATTAGAACTTCAGTCGTCTCTGAGGTGGAATGTAACGATTGCAGGCAAGCAATTTCTCCCCTGCTCTCCCAGTAATTGCATTTCACTGTTTTGTGGCTGTATTTTCCAGGCTTGTCAATAATAGTAAATAGTTTCTTACATTATCATGCTCAAACCCAGTTTTGATGGCAATTACATTGCTTGTGCTGATTGCTACAACCACAGAGAGGAGGTTCTGTGCCTCACGCAAAAAAGAGAAGAATCAAAAGGCTGACCATAAAATATGTTACCCCCAGTAAAACCTATGATGTGCTCTTTGTACAGAGTCTTCATTTCCACCTCTTTTCTGTTCTTTGCTCTAGGAGTGGTGCGCTTAAGCAAGGACCTATCTCCCAGAGATTTGTTTCACTACGACTGAAGGAATGTAGTTATTTTCCTACGGGTGGTCTGCAAACATCGGTTAAGTAGCAGGTAAAAAGGATTTAATCTATCAAGGGTTACCTATTGCTCTGTAAGCATACGACTCAAAATGACCAGGATTTCTAGGGAGCAGCTCAGAACTGAACTGGTAGCAATTAGAAAGTAATGATGCTGTTAGCTCGTGGTCACCAAATCACATGAAGACACTTGAAAAGGATCAGAAAGATTTTAAACTCTTTTAAATTGTGGATTGTCTGAAAGAAATTTCATGGGCTGAAAAAAAACCCCAAACCAAACCCTGGACAATGTTCAGTTCCATGTGGTTGCGTTACATTGATAACTGGAGTCTGACTGGTGTTTTGCTGGTGAAGCAGCCCTGCAGCTTGACCGTGCCAGTACTTTTTGGTTCCTCTTCTCCTGCTTCCATAAAAAGCCTAGATTTCCTGTTTTCCTATTCCTCATCAGCCATCATATGCTGATGCCTCTTGATCTACTCCTTCCTTGAACAGCCTTATCTTTTCTCATGTCTTCTCTGATTTGTGGCTTTGGTCAGCTCTTTTCAATGTGTTTGTCATTCCCAGCTGCTCTTAGTACAGTCTTTACTTGGCAAGCTGCAGAATAAATGCATTATCAAAATATATGTGTCATATAAATGCCTATGTCATCATTTTTGATGGTGAATAATCCTGGTATGTCATATTTTGCCCTCGTTTGCCACCTGGTCCTTGAAGTCGCAGAGCTGTAGTCCTTTGCTGAGGATGCCTTACGAGTCTGCTCCAGTAAGTTGAAATCATCTTGTCTAATGTTGGCAGAAAGCGGTGTATTTAGGAGTGAGTGTTCTGGTTTAGCATCCTTAGGTAGATATTCAGTGTGTGAGTGTTTTCTAACTTGATTTTCACCAGAAGCCCTGCCAATAATCCCATAGGACAAGAAGTTACTCTGCCTGTAACTGTCAGTCTTTGCTCTCAAGCTTACTGGTAAAATGCTGTTTCTACCATGAAAGATGCTAAACAACCATTTATAGTAGCTTGTTCTCCATAGTCAAATAGTTTGAAATCCCTCACAATTTAGGGAGAGATACTTACGGTTATTTCCCCAAAATCCACAGAAAACAGCTTGTATTTGTTAACTGTTGATTTCTGTGACTATCAAGTGCAAAAGAGTGGGATGAGTTAGTACTGTGCAGGAACAAAGACAGGGAGAGGAAAGCACAGTGACTGATATCATTGTTCAAGCTTGTACTGTAAGTAATGTCACGTTTGTGGTAAAGAGATAAGACAAGTCTGAGGTACCCTCAGGGAGCTGATAAGTGAACTACTGGAACAAATGGAAGGAGGCTTACGAGACTGGGAGGGAATAAAATGAAGACTGATAACATACGGCATCTTGCAACTATTTCTTCTGCCTCTCCTAGATTAATTTTAGCTGATGATATGTTTTTAGAATGATTTAATAATGAACAGAGGGTTATGGCTTAAAATGCTGGCAAAGGGAGGAATTTAGCAAATGACTGCAACATAATGGCCACAAGAGCTGAGGATTGGATTGGCAAACTACTACTAAAGCAATTTTCTGGCAAACGGAGGAGTGGCAAATGTATTTCTGACTCAAAAATTAAATCAGAGAACAAGAGGATGTACACACCAGGACGTGTTTGGGTATGGTCAAGCACTGTTAAAATTGTGGATACAAGTCCTTGTATGGTTCCCTCATGAGATACGTGCAAGATTTATAAAGTGTGTGATTTCTGTGTAGCAATGGATGGTGAATAAAGGAGGCCCTGAAAGGCAATGAGCTCCAAGAGGATTTGGGCTTACTCCTACTAAAAAGAAGATGGCCACTCTTTTGCTGTAGCTTTCTCAGCAGTACTGCAGTGCGATTTGCCTCTCCATCACCACAGAGTCAACAGGACTTAAAGTTAACAAAACAAAATCAGGGACACACACAGGATTTGGTGGGAATTGAAGGACTCTCCTGTTCTTAATGCAGAACACAAATATCTGGGCAGAGGAAACAAAGAAGGCTGCTGACTCTCTGTGGTCTTTAGAGTGTCTCCTGTACCTCACAGCCCCCCTTTTTCTTTCTTTTACGGTTTATAGTCTTGCCCATTTTCTGTTTTTCCTACTCAGATACTTGCTGACATTTTCTATCTTTTCAGTAGTCCTCCTTGATCCTTCCCTCTCTACACTCTTTAATCTTCTGCTTATCTTAAAGCCTGCCAAACCAATTCTGTCTCACATCCCATCCCCATCTCATGCTACTTGTTCCTGCTCTCCCCTCTGCTGCCAACAAGCACTGCGGCCTGTGTGTCTTGTGTTTTACCTTCCATGGGGGGTCTACTAGGAGATTTAAGTAGAAAGAAGTCAAAACTGATGCTCAGGAAGGAACTGCAATTGTATTTTGTCACATTGGAAGGAAAGAAAAGCATCTTCCTTGCAAAAGGAGTGACTCTAGAACTGTTTTTCCAGCATATAATCCATATTACAGGTGTGTATGTGGCTTCTGGGACCAGATAGTGGGGACCAGAAACTCATGCATTTGAAAACTGGCTTTAAGTATCTCATGTTTAAGAAGACACATCGTGCAAAACTGAAGCAGCTTTTATTCTGCTGGGCATTTGTTTGTTATACCTTGCTTGTCTGATAGATCTTTTCACAAAGAAAAGAAATCCCAACTGGTGCTGTTATGGAAATCAGGGTTTTCCAAACCTTTTTCCTAAAGTTTTCTGGTAGATGTGTGGACTCCATGCAAATGATACAGGCTGATGCTCTAGGAACTTCCTTTCCTTAGTTAACTTTTGTAGCTTCTTATAAGTATTTCAGAGATCCCCAACAGACTGTTTACCGTAGGCTGAATGCAATCTGACCTTTTGCTGTTCTTAAGGAAGAAATATAGATACTACTTACTGCATTTGGGCTTTTTTTGTGCATGTGGGAGAGAAGGAGCTTGGATGTTCTTTGCTTTCAGTAACAGTTGCTCCTGGCACTCCAGGTAGCTTGTACCATACCTGTAGACAGCCCTTGCATTGATGGGAGTGAGCAAAACTTGTGCCATCGTGTGTCAAGACGTCCTTCTGCTGTCCTGTCACAGAAAAACCTTTCTCTCTTAATCCAATATGCATCAATCAGGAGAGTTTGAAGTGTGACGGGTGGATGTTTGCCACCCAGCCCTAGCAGGTTTATTTTATGCTACTGATGGTTGCTGTCAACTGGGTTACAACTATCAGGGAGCTCTGTCCACTGCTGAATAATCAGTGTAGTCATTCAATATTGTGTGAACCTCCTCTGGACAAGATAGAAATGGATAAAGTGCAGTGGCTCATAACTTGAAAATGTTCTCAATGCCTTAGTAAGAAATCATTTAAACCAGACACATCTCCATCCTGCTTGTTGGACAGATTTATTAATTGTTTTACCGATACCAAAGATCAACTCCACTGATAATGCTGAGGTCCGTAAGCAGAATCACAGAACGGTTTGGGTTGGAAAGGAACTTAAAGCTCATCCAGTTCCAGCTAATTGCTAACCTAATACATGGTCATAGTTAGCTGCTCTCCTTGACCTCAGAACCTAATGGTCTGGGTGGGTTCTAGTGTAAATCATGAATGAATTGCTTTATAAAAGGCACAAAATGCTATGAAGGTTTTGACATAGAGGTCTATGCAGAGCATCCGCTGTCATTTTGGCAGTGTTCAAAAGTTAGCAAGCAGAGATCTAACGGTAGATTATTTTACCATTGGACCTTAGACAGCTATGTTCAGTTGTTTGCATTTTCCCCAAGTATTTCTGAGGATTACTGGGGCCCAAATGCCAGGGTCATGGAGACAGGAGGAAACTGCTGCTGCAGATTGTGCTGCACAATAGAGCGTGAGTGTGGGAGCTGGGGTAGGGACACACTCAGTATCGGTTGGGTTTTGATGCTTTAACCTGAGCACCTTTCATGTACTCCAGGTACATCTAGGGGAAAATAATAAAACAACAAAGAGAAGGGGAGAATTTCTTCTTTGTGGCTTCGCACAGAAGCGCTGGGATGAGCAATGGTCCGTTGCTGCACAGCCTCCCACCCACATCGCAGCCACAGGCACCTACAGCCAACCCTTCCTTATAGGAGTGCTAAAATGTGTGTCCAAACACAGCTGTGAATAGTATTTTTAGCAGGAAGACTGACTATTCTGTGTTGTGTGATTGGAAGGCTATGAAAGGTTCTGGGATGCCTCCGTAAATCCAGAAGGTACGCGCTCGGCACTGAGGAGCATTAAATGCTCCTCATATGTTTTAAGTTTTATAATGCAGTGACAGAAATTATCACTCAGACTCAGCAATCCTCATGGAAATATTTAGTCTTCTGTCATGTGGGAAGGAGACTGCAGCTCTGAAATTCAGCTCTGCAAATTCAGAGTCAAAGGGTGATGATTCCCAACGTGGGATAAAATTGATCTATTACACACAGATGCAGAGAGCAATGATCAGGAATCAGGGGAAGTCCTTGCAGGACTCCTGAACTCTAACTTTTTAGTATGTCGATGGTACTGGTTTAACAGAGATAATTTGATAAGTAAAACAATACAGCTCCTAAAATGGACATTCTTCATTTTTTCCTATGCTTTGGACTTTCTCTTCCATTAGACATATTAGCCTAAACCCATCCTTGCCATAATTTCGCTGCTGTGAGTGGAACATTGTGAAGGCTGTATGTATATGCCTGTCTGCAGCCACAGGTTAAGTAGGAAAGCCTGGATTGCACAATGTCTGGTGGTTTTCTAATGTAATATCATCCTATTTAAACTCACTGCAGACAGGGATGGGCAAGAAACCTCCTGTTTGGATGATTGTGCTGTTCAAGTGTTCCTTGTGACAGTTTTTACCTTGGTCATGTGCTCTAATAGAACATTATCTATTCTATTATATATTATATACCATTACATATGGTATTTCAAGACTGCTCATGATTTACTTTCATAACCACAGCTTAATTAAGCAATATTATCTTTAAAAAGAACCACAACACGCTGTTAAAGAATATTGTGCTTTTGTTTTACATGAAACATACTCATGTTTCCTACATTTTAGTAGTTTAAATAGCTTGAAACCAATGATTACTAATATACGTTTGTATACACACCCTCTCATATGACATTGTCTATGTAACATCTGGTAATCATGATTAACCTTTCCAGAGTGCATGGCAGAGAAGTCAAATGGCATTAATTATCCCTCTCCTGATCAGGTGCCAGCTTAAATACATAGAGGTAATGATAGGATTTCCACCTCTATTGAACTTCATTGAATATCAAGTATTTGTTGTCCTTCTCTCCATTTCTTGCCCTGAGTTCACAAAACAAATCTCCAAAAACCCCACAGAACTCTAGGTTGAATTGGATGTTCTTAAAATACGCCCCAAGTCCATTTTATTTCAGATTATTAGTATTGTAGCAGGTATGTGATAAATTCCATGTTAAATGCTAAGATGGAAATAGGTCCTGTAAGACTTTCATAAACTGGAAAAGGTGCTGTTGCATGTAAAGCTTATCTCCCTCCTCCTCTTGGCTGCTTTGTAGCTCAGGGCTTTGAAAGGTGGTGCTTTTTTTCATAGAATCATACAATCCAAGACTGGTTTGGGTTGGAAAGGGCCTTAAAGCTCACCCAGTTCCAACCCCTGCCACGGGCAGGGACACCTTCCACTGGAGCAGCTTGCTCCAAGCCCCTGTGTCCAACCTGGCCTTGAACACTGCCAGGGATGGGGCAGCCACAGCTTCTCTGGGCACCCTGTGCCAGCGCCTCAGCACCCTCACAGGGAAGAGCTTCTGCCTTAGATCTAACCTGAACTTGCCCTCTTTCAGTTTGAACCCATCACCCCTTGTCCTATCGCTGCAGTCCCTGATGCAGAGTCCCTCTCCAGCATCCTTGTAGCCCCCTTCAA
This sequence comes from Psittacula echo, assembly GCF_963264785.1. Taxonomy (NCBI): domain Eukaryota; kingdom Metazoa; phylum Chordata; class Aves; order Psittaciformes; family Psittacidae; genus Psittacula; species Psittacula echo. The sequence goes on along the minus strand of NC_137738.1, from coordinate 361,502 downwards.
ACACTGGAAGCTGCTCTGAGGTCTCCACGCAGCTTCTGTTCTCCAGGCTGAACAGCCCCAGTGTTCTCAGCCTGTCTCTGTATGGGAGGTCCCATTCTTGGGAGCAAAGCAGTTGAATTTTAGTCATAAACCTACCCTGTGTGCAGCATCAGCTCTTCTTTTCAACCTGTATGAAATGCAGACCCAGGGGAGGAAGGAATGACTAAATGATACAGCAAACCTGCCCTTTGCCTGAGGTGGGAGGGAAACGTGTGCTTTATGTCTGAACCAGGGAGCCAGGGGAGAGGACTGTGGGCAGAGGAGTTGGGGATGTCAGGCCTCAAGGTGGTGCCTGTCACAGGTGAGGTGTTAATGAGGCAGCTCTGCCTTGCTGTGAGCCCCAGCTCTATCTCACCCTGCTGATTCACACGCAATAATGCAGTACCCAGTGCTGCTCTTTGACCAGCGCTGCTCTTTGACCACCACAGACAAACCATGGGCTGGGATGTTTTGCATCCTTCTCTCCATCTCAGAGACTGGATTGTGAGTGTAATGAAAACTTTTGCTTTACAAATCTATTTTGTTTTTTTCAGGGCAGCAGGTCAAGAAATAAGATTCGAATATGGGTTGTTTATTCATATAGCATCTAGTGCACCCGTATCCACTTGAGGAACAATCCATATGACATTAGAGAGAAGCATTTCTTGCCTAAGGTTTGATTTGGTCACTCGAAATGGTTTTAAGCTAAGTTTTCTTTTTTGTTGCTGCACTTATTCATCTTACCAGAGCCGCAAAGTATCAGGAGAGTGCAGGAGGTGAAGTTGTCTCTCTTCAGAAATAGGATGCTAAAGAAATTTCATAAGAAACTCTATACAGAGATGCCTGTTATTAATGATTGAAAACACAGATGAGCATGACCTACACGATCTCAAGGTCCTTCCCAGCTCTAACCGTTCTATGGTTCTACGTGGATATGGAGATGATTATTCAGACAGAAAAAGAAGGTCTGCCCTTGCCCAGTGTCGTTTCAAGACATACAGTGCCTTTTCCTGCAGGGGTAGGGACAATTGGGTCACATATTTGTATATGAACAAACTGAGAACCTAAGTCCCTTACAGTTGGAGGAACAGATAAAGCAGAGATCCATATGTAGATGTAATTCAGTGATACACCGGGGCAGTGATGAATAGTATTTAGGATTGCCCTGTTCTGGTGCCACCATGGTGACCGTAAGAGATGTTTTCCAGTTTGTAAGCTATGAGCAGCTGAGGAGGTACTTTAACTGTGTGGTGACATTTAGCACATCAGAGACTGTGGATTTTGGAGCTTTTTGTACCCTCCCCTGCAGTGCAGAGACATGAGTATTGGAAAGTATGGAGAGCTAAGACATTCAGGCTTCGCTGTATGATTAATATTAACATACCACAGCGATAGCCATGAGATAGACAAGAATTATCCCACATGCAGGCGGCCCAGGCAAGACTCCAGAGGATCAGTGCTGCAGGAGCAGCTTAGGCAGAACAGCCATTCCAGGGGCTTTTTGTCTTTCCATGCTTCCCAGGAACTTGGCTGACATTTCTAAGGTGGAGAAGAGCAATAATCCTCGTACTGTGGCATGGGAAGCTGCAGTGGTTTCAAGGGACTAAGCTACAGCCTTGAGCACTGCTCAGTAGAAAAGGGAAATTAGTTCTTAGTGGCAAACAGAGTTTTCTTGACTCACGCAGGAAATGAAGAGGTGTTTATTTCATCCTAAAACTTCAAGTTAAAACATCCTGAAACTTCTTGTTTTCAGGGTGAGAAGAGTTAAAGTCTTGATTTTCAAAGGGAGCTCAGGTTGGCTCTCTAAACTTTCTTCTTGCTCTTTCAGCTGCACACCGTTGTGGTTAGAAATAGTTTCATTTCTTTCACTGCTTGAAGGCTTAACGTGCATTTGTTGGCACAATCAGATAGTTATCTGCCCAAGCAATATAAAACAATCATAAAGTTATTTGCAGCCCACCTCCCTTTATCCACAATTACTATAAAACCAAGGGAATGCAAGGAATGAGGTCTGGCTTCATCTCTGAACAAAGCACAGACTTCTAGAACATTCACTTTAACTGCATTCACTTGTCTTGTTGGAAAGGTAGTACATCAGGAAAAGATTTCTGAGGCTTTTCTGTGACAGAAATGTAACCCTATAAAACCTGCAATAAGAATTGTCAAATACAACATCTTTATGATGTCTGTTCATCATCTGGATGGCAAAAGGAAGCTTTCCTTAATGAATGCGTTGACCTGGTAGATGAGGGACAAGGAAGAAGCAGCACAAAAGCAATGCCACAGCTTCACAGAAGAACATAGAGGTGAATATTTGAAAGGCACAGGCACAAAGAGGTTTTGCTAATGAGCCATTTCTTTTCCATTGCTGGTGGGGACAGGCGGAGGGCTGATGTTAGGTGTAAATTCAGGCAGCAGGACTGGGCAGGGCAGACAGCCCAGTGCTTATTGTCCAAAGAGAGATGTGTGGGGTGGAAGTGCAAGTTATCACATGCCTTGGAGGGTGTGGAAACCTGGATGTATGCTGCTGAAGTATGGGGCCTTGGATTTGTTCAGAACCAGAGCTGAGATTACAACAGACTCCTGTAGGTTACCTGTTTGTGGTAGGTTGAATAAAATAGCAAGGATTTTAGAAAGGTGTATCGTTTCTCTCTCTATGCTGAAATACAGCTATAGCCGCTGTGGAGGTGGCTAAGCGGATATCACAGCATCAATAACTGGCAGTGTCAATATCAGCGTCAACAACTGATAGGCATCTGTGGGGGTTTTGTGGGGTTTTTTGGGTTTTAGGGTATTTTTTTAGCAAATTTCCAGGGGCTTAGAGACATTATTATGAAACCAGTCAGGACCTGAATGCTGCATCAGTGCAAACCTGCCTAAGGGGTTACGCTCCAGGGGGATCAGATCCTGATGGCCACAGCTCGGGCTGTTTATACAGGTGTGAATCTGCTCTGGCCAGCACAGGCAGTAATCATCATGTCAGTATAATAAAGTCACCTTCAACCCTCCATTGAACTTGTTGAAGTTCCTAGCCCTAATGAATGTGCCATAGCAAAAGTGGTGTGGAAACACTCCTCGTGCACCGAGGTGCCCCTTCCTGTGCACACAGGGGTTTGTGAGCTGGTACCTCCATCACCAGTGGTGCTGTAGAAAGCTGCTCCATGGTTTGCGCTGCGTGGCCGTGAGGAGTTGGTTGTCACGGACTTGGTGAGGCTCCAAATCTGTTTGTCAAAGCTCTTTGCTAGTAGTACATGAGACCTTTCCCTCTCTCACAGCCCTCCTGTGTCAGATTTGGTAATGCCAGCTCCTGAAGAGCTGAGGTTCAGCTCAAAGCATAGCGCAGCATCTCCAGATGATAAATTAAGTCAGCAACAGCTCTGAGGCAGTACCAGCCCTGGAAGGCACAAATGCATCATCTGCTTGGAAAGAAGCCTTAACGCCTGGTGGGAGATTTACATGTTAAAATGGAGTAGTAGCTACTACAGTGATGTATCTATATAAAAATGCTATGAATCCACAGGAAAATTGTGGGAGTTATAAGAAGAATTTATTATTGTGGCAGTCCAGTTTTTCCTTTCTCACTGAATGGCAAAACTGAGTTTCAAGTTGAGGTACAGTCAGCAGCTGAGCTTGTTCTTAACACTGTGTTATTGCTGCTAGTAATACAGATTATAAAGCATGGCTGGAAATATCTGTTCATCTTTAAAATACAACAGACAGAGCTGTTCCAAAGTTTGTACTGAAGAGTTGGCTCTTGCCACAAACTCAAAGGGACTTTACTTGCACTTATGTGGATCCAGACAGAATAACTGCTTGACTTATGCTGAGCTCTGGAAGGCTGCTAAGACAAAGAAAGGAAGTTGCTGGGGCTCTTCTAAAGGAATTTGTTTCTTTATGATGGACGACTGACTTATCAGATGGGAATGTTCAAGGTGAGTGGGTTTTTCCATTGTTATTGTTGTTGTTATTAGGAAAGTAAGCAAGAGCAAGAACACAGGCTATAGGCTTCACCTGGAGCAGACCACTACTTGCTGTGTGGGCTGGAACAGTTTGCAGCTGTGCTATAGGGAGGAGGAACGTGTGGCAGTGCAATGCAACCAGTGTGCAGGAATCCCCTTGGGGTGCTGTGAGTGAGCTTGAGGCACAGACGCTGTGATCATGCACTGCTCAGGTCGGGTCTCAAACCTCCCCACAGGTCACAGGAATGGGCCATTTCCCATTTTCATCTAAACTTTGAAGAGCTAACATCGAATAAACCAAGGTGCGTGTTTTGCTTTGTGGTCTCCATAAATATGATGATTCATTCCCTATTCTGCAGAGATCTCATTTTGTACTGACAGAACTTTCTGAAATCAAAAGTTCTGGGCTAAAGAAGGTGTTTGGGAACTGAGGATGAGTCTTGCCAGTGGTCTTATGAATAGGAGTTTCAACACATTTGGGTTTTTAAGGGTCTTCACAAGTTTCCCTCAGGAAGCTGGAGTTTCTATATTGAGGGCTGAGTATGTATTTTAATGAATCAGAAAGTGTGAAAGCAGTATGAAAGGAACTTGTTAAGTGTTGGAAGGAACAGTCATTCAGAACTAGCTATCAATAGAAAACTGCCTTCAGGAGGCTACAGCTTTGCAAATGGTGAACGGAAAAAGGACTCGCTATAGAGATAGTCAAATTTACAAGCAAATATTGGATTCACCAAAAGGCTGCTCAGGTAAAGTGGGATGAGCACCTGACCTTGATTTCTAACTGCCCAGGCAGTGGTCCCAGGGCTGCCCCAGGGTTCCCTGGATGAATCCATTCTGAAGATTGGGATGCTGCAGATCACATGGCAATGCAACACTGCCAACAATTCTGATTTAGGAACTTGTGGGGTTTTTTTCTCTTCTGAACTTGAATTGCTGAAGGAATTTCTTCCTTGTTTTTCTTTTTCCATCATGGGTGTGCTGTATCAAAATGGTTTTGCTCACTGGTAATATTATAGGCCTGAGAGATGAAGAAAGTGGGCATCAGTATGCCTGAGCATTCACCTGGCCCAAAAGGCTTAAATGCAGCAACAAGAATAAAATCATTATTTAAAGGAGCTAAGCAAGAATCAGTGGTGTAGTTTGGCCAGGGAACCACATAGAAGAAAGCACAAGTGTAACTCGTAGATGCAACTTCTATGAGAGATGAAGCAGTATTGCAGCATTAAGGTTTTCCTTTTTAGGGCAAATTACATCACAAATACTTTTGCCTGATTTTTACAATAATGGTTTTTCAGGGCCCAGTGTGCAGTATTAAAGAACTTGGGTTCAGATGTCATAGGTAACTCAATGATATCTGACAAACAGAGGGCTCACAGGCAGTCTGTGTGGTTTTAAATTAGGTTTACCAAATGTTAACATAAGCCAATCAGATATGCACAAATCAAAGCTGTTGAAAGCCATTTGCAGGCTGGATTATAGCGAGATAAAGCTCAACAAATGTTACATCCATGAAATAACCTGACCATTTTCTGCAGTGAGCATGGAGTACTTGACATAACTGGTGGTGCATTTTAGGCACCCTTCCCGTGGCTTGAAATCAGCAAAGACCACCAATATCACCTGCAGGTTTTCCAAGGCAAACAAAGGCTGATTCATGCCAACAATTTGATTTGTGTTCAGAATTCTGACATATAACAGCACCTTGGCTGTTACCAGACTCTAAAAAAAATTGGAAAAGTGTCCATGTTAAACCTCCTTGCTGAACTCTTCAGTCAGTTCTACCAAATACTGTTTGACATAAAACAATTCTTATGGTAGAAAACGAATTAGGAATTCATCTTGCTGGAAATCCTGGTGCACTTCTTCAAAGTTAGCTCTGATTTGCCAACTTACCTTCCTTTTGAGTCCTTATGCTTGTCTAGATAGCAAAGTGCAGAATTAGTTCAATCAGCTCACGTGCAAAGCAGTCCAAACTTGTGCTGTTCTTCCTTGCACAGCTAGTAGTTTATATCAGGCAGCACTGTTGTGGCTTTATAGCTGAAATAAATCTGTGTAAATCAGAGGAGAACTGGGGCCTGCGGTGATTTATGGTCAAATGTTATGCCTTGAGATGATAGCTCTGCTTTTTCTATCCCCCAGGGCTGTGAGACTTTAGATCAACCTGTGTATTGGTTTAGACCAACTCAAACCAGATGAATTGTACTTGACAATTCAGGCAGAGAGAGCTTGGCAAAATACTACCAGTGAAATCTTGGCTCTCACTGGAAGGTGGCAGCAATTCTGCCATTAACTTCAGCTGAGACAGACTTATTCATTCACTTGTCGTCCCTGGTGGAGTCTACTTAATCCCCTCTTGGGCCAGCAAGACAGAACAGCAGGATGGTATGGTGATGTAAAGCATCAGGAATAATGTATAAGAAGTTTAGTCCAGATGGATAGATAAGTGTTTGTCTGTCCTACACCCAGCCACAGAAGGGGAAGGGACAGATACGTGGAGCTTTTGCTTTGAGAATAGACAGAAATCCTTCTTAGAGCCTTATAATCCCTGAGCAAAGTTTCTCCAAAACCCACTTACTATTGTGGGAAGAGTTTAAAGTAGAAAGTTCAGCATAAGAAATCACTTGTTTGTTACACAGATCAAATGACAAATCTCTTACTTGTGAATTTACATGAAAAAAGCTCTACATCTGGAAAATAATAAGGTAAATTCAGAATATAGAAAATATTCCAGAATTCTATGTTTTCCATATTGCTGTTTATGGTTAAATTGTCCTTCCTGGATTTGTGTCGTAAAGCAAAGTTTCAGCAGTATTACAAATTCGTCATAAATAACCTTTAACAAAAGTCATACTTCACAAAGGAGACCTAGAAAATGTGTTTCATATGCCAATATCATTTCCAGGTTCCTGTGCAGTCAGCATTTCCTACAACTCCATCTGCCACTTCCTATTTAGGACTTGATTTTCAATTTCCACTGCTTTCAACTGAAATTAGCTTGATCTGCCAGAGAAACAAACCGCCTTGAAACTAAACCCAGAATTATTAGTATTTATAAAAAAGGCCAATTTCTGTCCCTTACAATCCTGTATATTTATAGCTAAGACGGACGTGGATCTTCTGCTGCAATAAAAGAACAAACTGGGGAGAATATCCTATGTGCGATAGGAGAATGTTTAGTCCGCAAAGAACAGTCCTCAGCCTTAAAACCCAACAGTTTTGGTAAGGTGAATGGTTTACTACATACAAATTGGAAAATCTTTCAAATATGTTTTAAATGGACATCTAAATTCAGGTTGCATTTTCAGTACCTAGGTATGCGCAAACACTTGGAGACTACACCGCCTTTAGTTCTAATGTCCTTTCCTACCATGCAGGGCATAAGCTTACAGCTAGACATTGGTTTTGATGGCTGTATCAGCTGATTTTTGTTCCTTGTAAGTGATATTGTCTTAGGTGTGAATATTGCTGTCAGGTTTTTTTCTGGTCATTGTAACATTCAGTTTGTAGATGGTGAGAATATGTGCCCCATGATGACTGCAGATACTCTTCCCACACCTGTTCCTTGTGGATGCTCTGTTCGAAGCCTTCACATCACCATCAATACGTGATGCCTTAGACCTCAGGGCCCTGGGGAATGTCTGCCTACATCCAGAATGGTATGAATAATGTAATAACTATATAATGAGATGAATTATTACTCTGTGTGTGTGAGCTACTATAGTAGCATTATAGTTGCATTTGGTGTTGGAAAAAACACTACAGAATTACTTCCTAACTTTAATCTAGTTTCCAGTTTCTTTTCTAGCACCTTTATTCTCTGGAATCTGACATAGTTTATATAAAACATTAACTACTAAAATTAACTACTAAAACCAGGGGGTATCCATGGGGTCAAAGATTCTTCAGTGATAAAATAGTCGGGTTTTGTGTGAGCTTGAGCAAAGTTTAATTGATGTAAGCAGGAAAGTTCATGTGAATCCCTTGGGACCGATAAGAGAGCCACAGATCTAGTTCTTAAACCAGGTGTCAAGCATAGAATATTTTGTATCTATGTAAACTATTGACTCTTCGTACCTTTTAGTACAATTAAGTGGTGTGTACTAAGAAATAAGAGTCAGAAGAACTTGAAACTCCAGAGAGAAGAATTTCTCCTTCCTTTCAGACGCACATATTTGAAACACAGATTGTTTCAGAGTTTGGATCTTCTGATTTCTTTTTCAAATGATCAGTTTTAAACCATGCGTGCCTAGAGAAGGGCAGAACACAAAGTGTGACTACATTTACAACCCATTAGAGATGATGAATTGCCGCAAAGCGTAGCTGTGATTAAAGTAGCCAGGTTTAACCTCAGCCTTTTAGTTCTGCAGCAAACAAGTGAAAAAAGAATTAAAATCAGTTTTGCTTCTTTTTAATGAAAATCTACTTTTTTGCTGCAAGCAATCTTGCAAAAGCAAAAGATTACTTTTTTCTGGAGAAATCTGAAATTCATGGTGGTTTAAGGTTACATTACTGAAATGTAAATACACTCACCAGGGCCAAAAACGTTGGCTATGCAGTTACCCAGCAAATGAAATGTGTTTTTACTTACAGGAACTACCAGAGTAAGCAGAATTCATAGAAGTAATAAAGCCAATGTTCCTATAACCATCTAGAGTCTTTATATGAACTAAAATCTCTTGGAGTAAGCCGTCACCTCAGTCACTCTCTCCCAGAATGCAGGCCAGATTTATTGATTTCAAGGAGTCATAATGAAATTCGGTGGAGGTTGAATTCATTGCAAAGTGTTGCCCAATTAGTAGGTGAAGTTGGTAGTACAGAAGCTGATCACCAGTGACTTCCTAACTGAGTGGATTCATACCCCTGACAGCTCCTGTCAGATTGAGAACGCTACTAGGCTATTTGTCTATTTGAGATGATGCTTGGTAAGCTCTACTTACAGGGTTTCACTTACTTGGAAAAGTGGCTTGACTTTCTAGCAGCCTGGGGAGAGTAAATACAGGCTGGTAATTGGAGTGCCTAAGGAGGGGAAGGGCTGGAGTTAATTCCAATTCCAATGTATGCTTAACAAAATGCTTAAATAGAAGCTGGAGCAGCGACAGGGAGACAGGATCCTACAGAAGGAAAATTTCCTCAACTTTAAATCATGCTCAAGATCCTTGTCTGTCCAAAGGCACATTTAAATGTTCTGTTGATGTTGAACTGTTTCCAAAGAAGAGACTAAGAAATGTAGTAAACCTGTTACAGGTGTAGCTCAGCGCAGGCATGCTGGAGCTGATATCTGAAGGGAGAAATCAAGAGGGGGGAAAAAAGAGGTGGCAAAGATGAAGAAACACAGATGAAGAGGCAGGGAGCTGCAGGAGATGCTGGCAATGAAGACAGCCTATAAAAGCAGTCTGCTCTGTTCCTCTTCAGCGCAGGGCCCAACCCAACAGATGTACTATGAGCGTGCCCATCAGATCAGGATTCACAGAAGAGCCAGAGCAATAACAAGTCCATAGTTCTGAGCAGGGCTTAAGACTGAGCTGGAAGTTTTGTTGCCCTGGCTTGTCACGGTGTAGGATGTCCAGAAGCAAACCTTAACCCCTCTCTGTCTCCAGAGTATTACTCTTCAACTGACACAGGAGGAGGAACATGGGGCTGGAGGAACGCAATTTTACTCTTTGGTGCTTGACTTAGCAGTTAACCTTATTGTTGTTGTGGATTTGGCAGACAAGTTATCTTTCTAACATGTTCCCCTCAGTTTTAAAACAAAAGAGCCCAGAAGCCAGAAAGACCTTGCTCTGCTGTCAAGCATAACCTCACCTCTCAGGCATCTGAAAGTCTGAAGGGCTTGGAGAGAAAATGAAGCAGGGTGTCTAACCTTCATGGAAACATGCATTTCCTCCCCGATCTCTTTATTTATTTTGGTAGGAAGTATACAGAAGAAGGACAAACATGTTGAAATTAGTCATGTGGAACTAATTCTGCAGGAGAGGCTGGCAGATAACCTCAGGAACCCAGGAAAAGGCTAGATCCTGCTGCTGCAAAATGCTGACGGACGGGAACCTGGATGACAAGCAAACACCCTGTGACACAGGGGGAATTGAGCTGTTGCCAAGGCCACAGTCTAGTTACACGGGGCAGATCAGACACCAACTGGAAGCAAAAACTGAGGACTTGTGCAGTCAATAACATAAGGTGCGGTGAAGCTACCCATGAAAAGCGTGGGTGACAAGTCATGACCTGTGTTCCGTGGCTGTTAGACACCACTTCACCCTTTTGCAGGAAAGAAATCAGCTTCTGTGCAACGAATGTGCTCATATTCAACTGCATTTTTACGCTGTGGCCATCACCAGAGAATTAGCAAGAGAACTGGAGTTTGTTCAGTGCTCAGCAGCTATAGGAATACTCTGGGGGTGTGCATTCAGCAAGCCAAGCACTGAAACTTTGGGAAGGTTTGCTTGCAGACATCGGATGCCCTTGTGAAAAGCACATAGCAATGTAATCCATGATTTATGAGATGGAACTTTGAAGAGTGAGATCGTCCAAAAAAGACTACTAACAGCAAGGTCTGTGCAATTCTGGATCATTTAGCTGTTCAGTACTGTCTTTTCTTCTCACTAGGGGTATAAGTTGCATTTTGGTTAAACTAGCCGAATATTTTGTTGAACAAAAGAGTTTCTTAGGAAGCAGAATTGTGGGTTTAGTCGAGGTGACCTTTTTCCTGAGGAAAAAAAAAAACAAATCCCACAAAGTCCTGGTTACCTTTTCTGTTAATAAGTTGATTAATGTGGTTGGATAAATTAATGAAGAAGAGATAACTGAATTAATCATACTCACTGTAATAGCAGATTGCTAAGAGCTTATAGATTAGTCTAAGAATTTCCCCTCATGTTATAGGCCAATACAAATAGCCTTAGTGAGAAAACACTTTGCCCAGAAGATTTTCAGGGCTTCTATTGTTTTCTGGATACTTCAAATCCCTATGGGACTCCATAGCCCAACCTGCCGTTCTGCCATTCAAGCTGAGGGTTTAGTGAACTCTCAGCATTTCATTAACAACCTTAAAGGTGAAGTTGCTTAAATATGGCTTTAGGTGTATATTTCAACAAGTTATAGAGTTTTTCTTGCAGATAACTTGATGTACTGCAGCTTTCGCATCTGCAGGCAAAGAACTTCTCATCTCACCAGCAAATGCACCTGAGCCCATTTGTGTCAGTTTATTTCCTCTATTTCTGATGCAATGGGTTCTTTGAAAATGAACGTTTTCGAACAAAACCTTGGGTTTTAATTCAGCATTCATTTGCATTCCTCCATCTTGGCATTAATCATCAGAAACAGTATCAGGACATTCTTTTCTTGTGTTTCAGCAGTGTTTTGTTGCTGTCAGAATGATTTCAAGACTAAAGGAGGTGCCTTAACAGGCATCAGTTACTTCATGGTCCTGCTACAAGGAAACGAAATTGGTGTCTCGTGACAGTAAAATTCATCCCTTATTTCTTTTAGCACCAACCACTAATTCTTGCAGGAGAGTTGAAATAGGGGAACACATAGTGAAAAAATTAAATATGAACAAAACACATAAGGCTGCATTTTGGAGATGCTTCAACACCAATCTTGTGAAGAAACAACATCTGTCCAAGAACGGAGTTAAAATGAAGGGTTGAAGTGGGAAGGTGGTGTCTGTGGATACATGAAACTGATGCATAAAGATGAAGATGTATGAGGTTGTTGAGCTAGAATTTGTGATCAGCAGTTTTGGCCAGCACAGAGAAAGCAGCAGGGTCTGTACCTGTTACAGAGCATTGTTAGCCTGGGTCTGTGTTACTGGTGTATGTCACACACTGATAAGTTAAAGTTACTTTAAGAGCTGGTTTCTGAATGTGCAGCAGAAGAGTCATTGTAATTAATCACTGTTGTTGTCCTGGGGTCTGGTTTCATCGTGCCATTCTAATAGTGTATTTGGATACAGATTGGAAAACCCCAAAAGCCCTTTACTAAGCTGAGAACAGAGTAAAACTGCTGTTTGGGGGTTTTAAGGCAATCAATTCTCAGCATGAAAGTACCAACATACTTTAGTACAGCTCTGTGGAGTTAAAGCTGTTGGTCAGGTGAATGGGGATTCACTGCCCTTATTTGCGACCTCCAAATGTGGAGGGTTCCCAGGTGTCTTGAAGCTGAAGAGATGGGGCTGTTAGACTCCTTTATTTGTCATGGGGTTATTTAGTATCTTTGCTGCAAGAAGCATCTTCGCTCTTTGTTGTTGTTTCTGGATATTGAGTTTAGTTTACATTCAGGATAATTGCATTTTATTGATCTCTCTCCTCTCAGATGAAGCCCTGCTCAATAATAAGGTCCTCAGACTCAGATGCTCTTCTTTGGCTCCAGACATGAAGACTGTGTGTCTTCAATCTAGAAAGCAATTTTATTGTCCAATATGCTGTCTTGGGAATCATTAAAGCAGGTCAGTATCTATGCCAACAGCTATGCTTTGTTCGTGGTATTTATTTAATATTTCAATTCAAGCACTTCCATTGCCCTTGCAAATATTTCCTATTTTCTGTTAAGTGTCACCAATGTTGATGGCTTTAATCATAGAATCCCAGCCTGGTTTGGGTTGGAAAGGACCTTAAGATCACCCAGTTCCAACCCCCTGCCATAGGCAGGGATGCCTCATGCTAGAAACATTCCACTTAGAGGTAAAGATCACCTAACCTGAACCTCCTCTGTTTCAGTTTGAACCCATCACCCCTTGTCCTGTCGCTGCAGTCCCTGATGAAGAGTCCCTCTCCAGCATCCTTGTAGCCCCCTTCAGACACTGGAAGCTGCTCTGAGGTCTCCCCTCAGCTTCTCTTCTCCAGGCTGAACAGCCCCAATGTTCTCAGCCTGTCTCCATACGGGAGGTGCTGCAGCCCCTGAGCATCCTTGTGGCCTCCTCTGGACTTGCTGCAACTGCTCCACGTCCTTCTGAGGACACCAGCACTGCACACAGTGCTGCAGGTGGGGTCTCAGCAGAGCAGAGGGGCAGGACCACCTTATACTCAAACACACATTTTTTGTTGCCATCCCTGTGCTTCAATTGCATTAAGGCTGAGATGCAAGCAATTTCTCCTAAGGATTCATCACAACAATGTTCACATGTAGACCCAGAACATGGTAAATGTGAGAACGAGTACTGAATCTATGAAGATACTGCATATGTACAAAGGCTATGTGCCTTCATGTCTTTGCTTGCTACTCAGATAGAGATATAAGCCTTACCTGGCATTACTCAGGTATAACACTAAGATATTTGACCATTCATCTTCAGGGAAACTGAAGTGCAATGTTTCTCATTCAGGACTCATTAGCTGGCCTCTGCTTTAAATCCTGTGGTTCATGTTGACAAAAAACTTTGAAGTACTTCAAATATCTTTAAATTGTTTTATAAAAAATGGCTTGAATGTGGGTTCAGGTAGCCCCAGGTTGCAAGTCACTAACATCTTAACCAAGATTCATGGAGCAGGAATACCACTCGTACTGAAATCATTTCATTGTAATTTAACCTGACAGTTGACCATAAGACAAAAAAGCCCATCTCTGTGAGGCCCCTGGAGGAGCAGAACTAGCTTTTCAAAACTTGCTGTTCTCTAAAACCTCTCTGCTGGGTTGCACATCTCTGTATTAAGGTGAAGTGACATGCACAGTTTTAAGCACAGGTCCTGGGGCAGCATTTTCAGGAGATACAGTTTTGCCCTGTTAAATATGCTTTTTCTGACACATGACATTTGAAAAGCTATTTCTGGCTGTTTCAGCAAGAGAACCATGAGCTTGTAGAGGTTTTGGATACAGTTTATAATACATCCTCTTGAATCCTTTCAGTATTTCAAAGCCAGGATGTTATAAAATAGAAATATGCTTTGCAATAAACTTGTTGAGTTGGTATCTGATATATCTGATATATTTTCCCTGCCCATGGCAGGGGGTTGGAACTGGGTGATCTTAATGTCCTTTCCAACCCAAATCATTCTACGATTCTATGATATAAAGATATTTGGTGGGTTTTGTTCTTTGATTTTCAGTCCTTAGAATCCTCTACTTCAATCTGAATGAGCTGATTATGGCTGAGCAGCCGAGTTTGGATTCCCAACCCTGAACATGCTGTTGTATGGCCAGTCTGTTTTCATCTCCCCACTTCTCTTTGGAATTTTTCTTATGGGATTTTGCAGCTGTCTTACTGTATCGGCTTTTGAAGCGCTCAGTTCTTCACATTGCACCCTTGTGCATGCTGGCAAAGGGAATGGCATTCAATCTGAACTTCTTTCCCCTTAGAAGATGGACCAGCCACTGTGAGCTCAAAACCACCCAAGTGTTTTCTTGATATCAGTTTGTCCTGTGATACACAATGACAAATGTTTCCCACAGCCTTGCTCTAACTGGCACTCTAACGGCTAGACTTAGTGTTGTCAACAACTATCCATCACAGCACAGCAGGGAGCGTTGAACCTCAAGTAAAACTAACATCCAAAAAGCAAGCAAGGCCCAGCCTTAAAATGCATTCCAAAATCTTTATTTTTCCTTATGAATCCTTATGTTTCATTTAAATTACACTTTACCTTTCCAAACTCATCTTCCTACTGAATTCAATCCAAAATCTATGTAACCAAAATGAGATATATCTTGTTATATATATACACTTATATATGTTAGTCTTCTATGTATCCAAAGTGATCTTTAATATGCCCTCAAATAAAAGTGCTTAAGCGGCCAGGTCTGGTTCTGAACACCAGCTGGTATAAACGAAAAAGGCCTCTCATAGCATGATGTTTAAGAGCTTTTGCTGGACCAGAACTCCAGATGGCAGAGACTGAAGCAGGACTGGTATAAAATGATAAAATTGTACGTAGGTCATAGAAGCCATGTGAATTTATGCTGCAGGATGCATAGCTTTGTTTCAGGTTTATCTGAAAAGCCTGCAAGGGCTCTTCATGCTGAGGGAGGGGCCATAACTTAGCTGGAATTATAAACCAGTCAAAGTGGGCTTGCTCATTCAAGGTATTAGCAGGAAGGCACTATCCAACTGTATCTACTATATCTCCTGTATCTATCTATTCATATATCTGTATATATCTATATATAACCTATCTACAGTGTATCTGGAGTACATCTCTTGATATATACAGTTTATACCTACAATATAATGCAGAAGCTCTTCCCTGTGAGGGTGCTGAGGCGCTGGCACAGGGTGCCCAGAGAAGCTGTGGCTGCCCCATCCCTGGCAGTGTTCAAGGCCAGGTTGGACACAGGGGCTTGGAGCAACCTGCTGTAGTGGAAGGTGTCCCTGCCCGTGGCAGGGGTTGGAGCTGGAGGAGTTTTAAGGCCCTTTCTAACTCAGCCCAGGCTGGGATTCTATGATTTAACATAAGATGTTCACTGATTATAAATGTAAAAGAGGTCATTTGCATTTCTGTGACACATACCAGAAATCTATTGCCATTAAGTATTCACCTGCTGTGTTCTTTTTTACTTTCATGATGGAAATGCAGCCCTTCTTATATGGGGCATTTTCATAGTTCAAAAATAAAAAGCAAGCAAGAAAGGAGGAGATATTCAACAGGAGAATCCTTCCTGTTCTTACAGTTGCTTTTCTACACAAATAATTAACCTAAGTGATTTTGTTAGCATTACAGTCTGGCTCCGTATATAAGGTTTCTAGAGAGTATAGGTTTTTAGTGTAAGAAATGGCTCAAATGGCTGTGAGAAGCTTGTGTCCACGCTGAGAGGGTTTTACGTGAGATGTTGGCTTTCAATGTTCGTGCTTGCACAGATGATTGACTTAAAACCTCAGCACCTGTGATGTCTATAATGTTCAATCACTTTGTGCAGCTGCTCCTCTGAGAGGGTTACAGGCAGTAATTGCTTCGTTCAGGAGTCCTTCGACATCGTATTATGAACACTGGTGAATTAAAAGCTCCATTTCGGCAGCATGCAGCTTCTCCCTCTCAGTCTGGATGATGCTTCTCAGGTATCTCTATTTTGCTGTAGGAGCCCTGCTTTTCAAAATGGCTAGAACACGCAGAAATATTGCTAAAGAGGAAAAAAACCTGTCCTCATCTCTCCCTTTCCCAAAGGCAAATAGTCTTTCTTTTGAGGAAAAATTGATGGAGATAATAGTCTAAAAGAGGACCAGGAGGTGAGGAGCACAGAGGAAGTTCAGTGGATAACTTGTTTTTAGTCTTTGTCTGAAGAGGAAATGTTATGTTCGAAATACAGTGATGATAGAGTTTAACTGTACTCACAGAATTAATATGATGTTATTGTTTCTAAGGGACTAGTAAGGTGCAAAGAAAAATGCTCTTAATTTATCTTCTCCCCTATTATCTTGTTGTCAGAGAATGTTTCATTAATTCACCTACAAAATAATGTTTAAAGCAGCTCTGTTACAGCCTGTTGGAATTAAAAAGACAACTCATGGAATCATAGAATCCCAGACTGGTTTGTGTTGGAAAGGACTTTAGGATCACCCAGTTCCAGCCAGGAACGCGGTAGAAAGATGGGCTGCACAAAACAGTAGATGTGCTATGGAGATACCAAATCAGAACATAAATGGCAGATTTAGAATGGTGGAGGAACAGCAGAATTTAAATACTAAATAAAAATACAAAGCAGAAGCCTGGGTGGAGATGGATGGCAAATGAATGGGATTTTTGCCTTTTTTTTTTGCTGCTGCCATGTGACTGTGGGGCAGAAGGGAAAATAGTAGCAGAACGGAACAGGATATAGGAACAAAACCTGCCGTTCATCCTCTCCTGTTCTTTAAGAGGGTAATGAATCCCGCTGAGCTTCTCAGGTGTCTCTGTATGGTGGATTCCCTCCCCTCTTGCACTTAATCTAATACTGTACCGGAGCAGTTGTGATTCGTGGGCTCTTTCCTCATTTTTGAGACACTTGCATATCTTGGATCTCCTCCTGATGACCTCATGCAGCTGCCTTTCAAGCATTCAAGTTATTTAATTTAACTTAAACTTTGATTCTTGCCAAAAGACAATGCTTCATAAATTCTCATTATGGGACTTATCTGAAATATTGGTCTGAATGATCACATTTTATCATCTTCCCGTAATATTTTACTGCTTGTGAAATAAAAATCAGCTTAAATGCAGTTGGCTGTTGTCTGCCCAGAGATAATGAATATCCCTGACATAAATGCAAATACATTACCAGACTGTCTAATGGGCTTCATAGTCCCATCTAGAAATCTAATTATTTGCTATGTGTTGGAATACTTCACATCCTCATTTGCTGATCAAGCCATCATTTTCTACATCAATGCAGATAGAAATGTCAGCACTAGAATATTTACCAAGGAAATTCCAGCTATGCTGATTAAATCAAAGCAAACTGTATGTCCTTTATGACCCTGTTAGATTGTTTTCATGTTTTAAGTGATTCTACACTTTACACCCATCTGTGAGTGAACAGTCAATCCCCTTCTCGTTGTTATTAAACTGAAAAGTTGCAAATAAAAAGCAAACAGTTAAAACCTCCCCACTTGAAAGCTCGCTGCTCATACTCGCTTCGTTTGCCTACTCTCCTCTGGTAGCTCAGTGGTGAGTGCAGTTTCAGTCAGGTCACCTCATTGCCATGGACCTTAGTTTCCTCATCTTTCTTAGGCTGCATGTTTCCAGAGGCAGGGGTTATTGTTTTATACCTATAGCATCTAGCAGGGTAACACCGTAATAGAGAACATGGACAGAACTCTTTAATAGATTCCTGCTCTTCTTTCAAACTAGTTTGATTTGTAATGAGGTTATTAACTGCACGACTTGTACTCATTTTCAACAGGTTGTTTTCAAAGGGATTTGCCTATTTATTATTCATTATTGCCAATAATGGTGCTGCATGGGCATAAAATGGGTTTAATGGAGCAGTAGCAGGCTGTGAAATGTTCATCAGACCTGCTGCAGTTTACCTTGTGCAAGAGCCGTATGTGCCATCATGAAAGTAAGCATGCTTTACACGTTCTGGGTACTCTTGATAGCAGCAAAGAAAAACGAGTAGTGATGTACTGCTGATAGCAACGTCCTCAGGACACGTTTCCTGTATTTCTTTAACAGAAACAGAATTTTGTCCACAGAAACAAAATATTTTTGTAAAAACAACGGAATAACACCCTTTGCATCAGAGCTTCTCATCTGAGTTCAGCAACCTTTTGCACTTCAGGAACACCTGAGAAAGCTGCCATCGTCTCTGGAATCAACCATCCACGTGTTCAAGCCATGTAGCTGAAGGGCACTGAGGAGTACGTGGTTTAACTCACTTGCAGCTCAGAAGCATGAACAGAGGGGTAGGTGGAAGTACCCGAGCATGGGTAAGTAAAGGCAGCTACCTCCTCTCTATACTGGCTGGGTGCAAATGACACAACCCAGGTGACTGCAGCAGGGAAGTTGTGTCCAGTTAACCAGATCCTTGAATTTAATCCACCCCCTGTGTCACAAGTTAAAGGCATTGCATTTAAAGAGCATTATGGCAACTTGGCGTCAGGAACTGGCTCTGTGAGAAGTGATGCCAAGTCATTATCTCTGGATCTTACTAAACAAGAAAGACCTATTTCTCTAATGGATTTAGTTTATTCATACAATAGCAGTTAAAGACCCTGTCAGCTTTCTCAAATCAGCAGGAGAAAAAGGGACTGTGGAGAAGTCTTTTTCATTTGAGTATATTCTGATATCATTTCTTGGTCAGCAATTTTTGTGCCCTTAGTTCCTGCAGAGACAAACTCTTAAAGGTTGAAGAGAGTGCTCAGAATTGTGCTGGCACTGCATATTATATTATCTAACAGGGTTTTTAGTACACAGGGTGTTCAGTCTTCAGATGAAAGTGTCAACAGCACTTCATAAATGAGGCTCTAAGCCGGTTTGGATGCAGGATGGGAGCTGGCTCTGATTGCATCAGCATCAGTTCAGAGGTGCATTTTTCTCCTTGCTGATAGTTCAGAGAAAATGCAGCTCCTAATAAGAGAAACATGATCTGCTTTTCTGAAGTGCCCCGTGTGCAGGATGTTTGCCATCGCTGGTTTCACAAACACCTCTGTTTGCTAAGTTAAGCATCTTAAAACTGAAGTCTTCCCACGAGAGTAAACCAGCCTGACAAAGCTGGTTTGGTTTTACTCAGATGGCCCGTTCCTGTGACATTTCATGTCCTTTTAGATAGCCATGCTTTCCAAACAGAACTGTCAACTTTGGTGTAAAATGCAACTGCTGTATTTTAGGATGCTTGGTCTTCAGCTTCAGAATATTTTGACTACAGCTGGGGCTCCACACTTGGGAATGGATATGGTAAAAGAATTATTTGGCAAATTATTCCCTGGGTCCTTAAATGTTACCTTGTACCCACAGTACTGTACCCTGTCTTTGAGCTTCTTTCTTAGAATACTATTCCGAAGTGATTTCTGCTCCTTTCTCCTCTTGTTGCTGGTTTCAAGCTGTCATTCCCGGAATTCTTCACTTTCAAACAAATGGTCAGGCAACTTGTATGACTGTATTGATAAGCAGGGTCTTCTTGGTGGTAGGTATCTGGTTGAGCCTGCAAATGGGTGTATCGTACCTGGTTGAATTTCCAGACGCCCTTATAGACAGCGTTTCCTTGTCAGTGCATTTTTCACCTGTGCCTACGAGACTTGTCTGTAATTCACAGAGAGAAGGGCAGACACTAAAAGTCATTCACCCCCGATAAAGCACTGAACAATAGAATGTGTTTGTAAAGAATATCTTACAGGAAACACTGAAGTGTAAGCAGAGGGTAAAGATGTAATCATACGGTATGGAGGCAATTGTAGGAGAGCACCTAGAGACCACAGCCCTCAGTCCTCTGCCTCTTCCTCAAGGAAAGCATTCCTGGAAGACTTAAGGGCTGTTTGTGTTTCCATCACTGACTTGTGAGGCTGTGGACAAAACACTTCATCTTCTCCTGCTTTGCAACTCTGAAATAGTACTTGCCTCTCTTTATGAGGTGCTTAGAGTTTCTAGGGAGATGAGGCTGTGTCTAAATCACCTCTTTATGTCTTCTCACCCTTGCTGGTCATATATAACTTAGACACGAGTTTTACAAGGAGGGTCTCTCTTTGTTCTCAAGGTATGCTAGAAAAGGTTGTTGGGTAATAGGAATGTTTGCCTAAGCTATTGTTTGTTCTGCAGGGTGCATTTTCAGTTGTAGATAGCTTTTCAGGGATTTGTCTCATAAGAATATCAGGTGTTAAAAAGGGCAGGACTGCCGCTACAGTCATGAGGAATAGCAAGAAACCCTTCAGCTGGATCCCTACCAGCTCACATCTGACAGGTCTGTCCTGCAGTCTGCTGTCTTCCCGTGGCATCAAAAGCCAAGCAAATTTTGTACCAAGTTTAAATAGTAGCTAGGTTTATTTTAAGAGTCACACACGCTATTTTGTAGCATCAAAAGGAGGCTGTGTTTTGGCTTGATTTGGAGCCTGTAATTCCACTGGCCTGAGAAAGATAATGTGCAGTCTGAGGTGACGCTATGAGTATCCTGGCTTTGCGGTGGTGTGAAACAGCTCAGTAAAGAGTCCACAGGAAGAAATCACATCCAGAGAAGAAACGGCTGACTGCAGAAAAAGACTGTGCTCGCAGGGGACACATGAGAAAGAAGGAAGGGTTGTGAGGAATCCTATGCACAGCTCAAACGAAGCTATAAAAAGAAGGCAGGCTATCTTTGAGAATCCTTTTTCCTATGTAAGTAAAATCTGCCTCACTCTGGTAGGGAACAGTCTAACTGGGAAAACAATAAAGTACATTGTCTAGGAAGAAATGTTCAGCCCTTGTCTAGCACTGTCTGACTTAGATGGTGTCTGGAGGAAAGGCCTGGTGGAAGATTGTCACCCAGAATGCTTGAGGAAGACAGTCTGCTCAAAGCTTGTTCCCGTTTCCATTTATCCAGTTTAATAGTGTGCTTTTTAAAAGCACGTTTTTCTCCTCTCCCATACAACCCGTGTTACATGCGATAGGTATAGTTACAAGCGTGCCAGACAGAAAGGGAAGGATCAAGACTTGCTGACAGGAGGATTTTCCAGAGGGAGACTACGAAGCAGAGCACAGGAAAAAGGTACAAAAAGCAAACTGCAACCCGGCAGCAGGGGAGTTCCCTGCAGCACGATGCTGAGGCTTGCTCCTGCTTCTAGCAGCTCTCACCCTCCTACGTCCCAGGTGGGGAACATCCGAGGCCAACAAAAGCATACGCAGTGTATTTTTATAGACTCTAAGATTCCATTAGCGGAATTCGTATGCAAGTTGTTAATAGAAACATTACAATAGCTCAGTCCCTATATCAAAACAAACAGAAAAGCTCCAAGTGAGTACTTCTGAGGTCTTTCGTTTCCATGCCACATACTTGGATAAAACGATGGACAAGAGGAAAACGTTAAGCTCACAAAGTGGTAAATGATTTTCTTCGGTTTTCCCTCTTCCTGCAGTTGATAGTGAAACTTTGTTTTGCTTTTCTGCTGTTGGTACTGTGCAATGACCTGCACAGCAAAAGAAGCTGCATTTCTGTAGCTGCTTTTGTGAAGGGCCCTTTATGACCTTGTTATATTCCCAGGCTGGGGACCAACATGTGGAAGAAAACACTAACCAGTGGTCTAACAGCAGAGCTGGTATTTGGGCAGTGTATGTGCATAGTTAGTCTGTGTTTTTACAGTTGCTGTATTCCCAAAAATGTCTCTCTTGACAAAAATGAAGCTAGCCACAGCTTGGTGATCTTCACCTGTGAGAGGAATGGTCTGAAGTGAGGTGTCCTTGCCCATGGCAGGGGTTGGAACTGGGTGATGTTAAGGTCCTTTCCAACCCAAACCATTCTGTGGTTCTGTGAAAGGGAAGAGGTTTGTAACTCCAGGAAAACATCCTTTAAATATCATCCTTTTCTAATTTAGTGCCTGATAAATGCTGCGAGGGAAGAAAGAAAAAAATTGGTTTTCTCACAATTTGCAGTGCAATATTCCTTT
This sequence comes from Psittacula echo, assembly GCF_963264785.1. Taxonomy (NCBI): domain Eukaryota; kingdom Metazoa; phylum Chordata; class Aves; order Psittaciformes; family Psittacidae; genus Psittacula; species Psittacula echo. Next base: position 339,554 of record NC_137738.1, on the reverse strand, counting down.
TCCTCTGGGATGAACTGTAAAAGGCTACTCAAGGTTAATAGTGTAAAGCTTTGGGCACACATAATCATCTATCAATTAATCTCAGCATCCAACAGCTGTCAGGTGAAAAACAGTTCATACAACTAAGCAAAAACACCAATTCATGTGCTCTTGAAATATTAATGCAAAGAATTAGCTTAATGGCATCCTATCAGGCTCATAGGCAACCTACCATGGGTTTTGCCTGCAGGGCCTACTTCATCATTGTTTTCTCAGAGATTAAGATGAAAAGAAGACAGTTGTTATTCAAACAGAATTGTTCCCTGCCTGAGCTACTCAGTCAGCATCCCAGCAGGTCATCTGCATGAGTTCAGTGTATTAAGTGCAATTGATAGAGTTGCATTCAGCAATGCTCATCTGCTCTTGTGGCCTGGGGTTGTTCATCTGCTGATGTATGTTAAATCTCTGAATCTCAGCTCTACCCAGGGAAAAACAGAGGTGCTCTGTAAACGCAGCCCATCTGCTTCCCTCCATTGCCAAATGTATGGGGGAATCAAATACACAGGAGTGGCTGTGGAAGAGCACTTCTGGGATGTTCCATAAGATGCAGGTTCATAATTCTGCAGAGCCACTTAGCCTTCCTTCCAAATAGAAAAATAAAGATGACTGCCTTGCCCCACAGAGGCAGAAGTGGTGGATGAATGATCCTGTTTGAGATGCTATTAATCTCTCACTGTATTTTCTCTGCTTATTCCACAAAACCAGGAAGGACAGCTTGGGTTAGTGATCAGCAATCACAGTGCTGCTCACAAACCCACTGTGGACAGCAACAGTCTTGTACAAAAGCATTATTCTTTCTCTTTAGTTACATAAAATAAAGGGGGGAGGGGATATTTGCCTGTTTTAGTTTTGCTTAGTTCATACTGTGTGTGATGGTCTTTTCTGATTCTTCTAGAGTCTGCTGAATTTTACCAGGAGTTGTATGCAGTTGGAATCACCGCATCCCATTGTGAGTACTACAAGAATTTTTCAACATGGAGAACATTATGGGAATGGTCTTTGTAATTTCAAAGAACAAATTATGTTGGTAGAAAGACACGAGGGTTCTTTTGTAGATGATAAGAGCAACATCATTTTGGTTTTATGGAAGCTTTATTGGCTTTAACACTCTTCAGAAGAATGGGAGAACGTATCAAATGATGAAATGAAAGCAGGAGTTTAAGATTCAGCCTTAGATGACAATGGCAATGATTATCTATGTGAACAATTCATGCACAAAAAGCCAAAAGCAAACAACTTTAGAAGTAAAAAGCAAATCTGTGCAAACCAAGCCCCCATGGTTTCTTCCAGGATGGTGCTTCCCTTATCTTTTGAGTTCTGGCCTATTAACAGTGATCACAATTTCTTAGTGGTGACTATGGTGCCTTTATAAGAAGTTCCTAAGTCGAAACTGGTTGGATGTGTGTGGTACTGTATAGTTCACAGCTCATCTTGCTCTTAAAATACAACACCAAGAGGACAAAACTAGTTTTACATACCTCTTTGGACCTCGAAGAAGATGACTGCCTATGGATATCGGGTTTATTTAATGTGTTCTTCAGGTGACTCTATTTTATAGAAATGGCTGCTCTGCCAGTGTTGTTTTTCTTGCTCTAGTAAGTAATGACGCTTGGCTGGAAGAAGGGAAGCACAATTCTAGTGAATAAAGCCAGTTTACAGTGAAATTAGGCCTCATCTGCATTGTCTGATGACAGTTAAACACAAAGGGTTTGCTTTCTTAGCACTGATTGGAAGTTTAAAGCTGCTTGGTCTCTGGCATAAGGAGAGGACTTTCTGACACTTTAGCGCTGGGAAAAAAACTATTGCCAAGCTCAAACCACCAGTGGTCTCCACTTCATAACCATTTTCCATGTGGTACAACAGAGGCAATGCCTATCGTTTCTATGTTTCAGTAGTTCAGCGTTTCCTTGAATGAAAACTTACTTGAGATAAACATGTTCCTCTTCAGATAAACGTGAAATCCATTTCTTTCAAGGTGTTATAAACACATCTTTGTTTACAGTGGAATGATTCTGAGCACAGGCTTGTATTTGAGACTGGGGAAAACACATCCAAGCATGGAGCCAACAGGTACGAATTAATTGGGAAACATTTGGAACTCTCTGTTTCTAATAAAATTGATTTCAGTGTTTGCATTAGAGGAGCTGACTTGTCCCAAGATGGATTTTGTGTCCTTATGAAGCCTTGCTTCACCAGTCTCCCTGTGCCCATGGCCCTGCCCTTTATGATCAGAATTATTTCTGTTTGTAGGATTCGCGCCAAGAAAACTAAACAGACTATTGGAAATCTTGATGGCATCAGTACATGGCTTGTCTCCAGATCAGCTTTCATGATCTGCTTATTGCATGCTGTAGTTTGCTTCAGAGAATAATTCCAAATTCATATGTAAGAAACAGCCAGACTTTGGGTGATTTTTTCTCTCCCCCTCTCTTTTAGCCAGCTCTTCTGTAGGAGGCTTGCTTGGAGCCTTAACTTTCAGTTCAGCTTCTTCAATTATTCACAACACAATAACCACCTAAGGGCTAAAACAATGGGATTCCCCTGCTTGTGGAAAAGGAATCTTCCAGGTCTATTTGGTATTTAAAGCGTTCTTAAGCTATTACTCAGTGGAACTGGCAGTGGAAAATCATCATTCAGACACCTACACTGATCAATAAAATATCAGAAACAGAATGTATATGCACTGGTCATTATCAGTCAGTCTTTATGAAGGTATAAACTGACTCAGACTTCAGAAGGTAATTGTTGCCAGCAGAGCTGAGTCACATCGTTCATGCATTAGACAAAATGGGGTGGCTACTTTATTTAGCTGCTTTTAAAATCCTTCTCTATGGCAAGGCTTTAAGTAAAAAGGATCCTACTGAAATGTCATAGATGATTTGCTCTGTAAAGAAGACCCATCCCACAATTTTAAGAGAACAACAGGGGCTGTATAGGACAAAATATTTAGGGGTAAGACAGTTGAGAGCAGTTGCTGCTGCCAGAACTACTCCTAATGGACGTATTACCTGACAATTCTTAATTTAACAGGTGACTGGCAATACCCAGTGACAGTGAAAGCAAGTTCTGTCTTTACATCCTGCCAAGGAAGGGTTTTCATAGCAAGAGGAGTAGAGCTTCATTGAAATAAAGGTGAGTTTCTGAAGTCAGCAGCAGGGAAGGCCAGCTTTAAATCTCTCTTTTCTGGGCTATAAATCCTCCTTCTCCTATCTGGGTTGAAGAGTGTTATAGAAATAGCTTTTTCAGACAGGTGTGTTTTTTTCTTCAGGCATGAAAGCTGTAAAATCCAGGAGACCAAAGGAAAGCTATTTGAACTCCTCATCTAGTAAGTGTATTGCTAAAGTCTGTGATGTTGGCAAAGCACTGCTAACTCTCCTGATTTCCAAATCAGGAGGGTAGGCTGGAAAACTGCTCCAGAAAATCAAATCAATATAAGCAAAAAGAGTAGAATTCTTTCCTGAAATTTGGCAATACTTCTTGACACTTTCTCATATATGGCAAATTATAGAAGTGCTATAGATCTTTACCTCTCAAGATCCTCAAATACCAAATTAACTCAATTGGCATGGCAAATATCTTATTACTAGTGTTATCATCCAGGAGAGAACCTAAGAGGAAAAGCCTTGGAAAACACAATGATAACATACTGGAAGGTAAGAACAAAGGCAGCAATGTCTAAAGATGGCAACCTTAGACCCATCCTAACAGCACACTAATGGGAGCTCTTCCATTGTGAACTGTTTGCTACCTGGAGGCATTTAGATATTAGGGTCAAGAAAGACCATGGGATACCTTATTCTTAACATTTTCAAAAAGCCATAAGGAGCAGTGGAGGAAGACTTCTCTTGCAGCAGAAGCTGCTGTGACTGACAGCTGGTGTCAAAGAAGCCTTTGGCACTGTCACTCACAAACGTCGAGACTTCAGCTGTAATTAACTCTTGCTTTGTTGTTAAATGGTGTTCTGCAAATAGATGAGAGGGAGCAAGGGCAGCAGCAAAGGCTGTTTGGGCACTATTTCTTGCTCAGCTTCTGAACTGAGACAAGTTGACAAAATAGGAACTTAAGAAGGGATGATTAGAGGTCTTCCATTTGAGGTGATACTAGAAATTGTATGCTCATTCACCAAGCTGACCAGTTCTTTTGCTGCTGTTCTTGAGTCTGTGGTCTTCTTACAAGTGTCCACATCTGAAGGGCAATCCTGGGGAGCAACCTTTCTGAAACAGAAGCCATTCCTCTGGCCCTCCCTTTGGCTGGTTTGGGTCAAGTGTCCTGTCCCTGCTTCCTCCTGGCTTCCCGTGCCCCTCCTCTCTGGCAGAGCATGAGACTGAAAAGTCCTTGCTTGGGGTAAGCATTACTTAGCAACAACTAAAAACATCAGTGTGTTATCAGCGTTGTTCTCAGGCTAAAGTCGAAAACACAGATCTGCACCAGCTACTCAGAAGGAGAAAAATGACTGCTACTGCTGAACCCGGGACATGCCCACACATATCAGACTGCATTACTCTTCTTATTGAAGTGGATGCGTCCCTGAAGAAGAATCAGATAAGAGAGGTCTGCATTCCACAGTGTTGAAAATCATTCCAGGCTTCCTCTTGTTTTATGCAAAGGCAAACGATGCAATATCTTCCTCTCCGGGAAAGAGCAAATATTACTGTGGTGTGCTGAGAAGCAGAGGTATCAGTCAAGTGTCACTGTGTTTGCCGGGATTCATGGCCTCATAAAATCAGATAATAAGATGGAATATTTTGCAAGTCTTTAAATGCGTTCCCAGGGATGTGAAGCTTCTTCCTGCTTCCTGTGTCCTTGATGTTAGTCCTCTGCAGTAAATGTTTTACCCATGGCTATCTAAACTAAGCATGAGAACCGGTCTCTGAGAGAGAAGGGTCATTACTGGCACAATATTGGGCAGTGCTATTGGCTTCCCCCAGAACAGGTTGATGCAGTAAGGTCAGTTTTGGTGGGAACTGCTCTGCCACAAGATGGGAGTGTTTGGCCACTGTGGGAAAATCACTGTCGGGGGCGGGGGGAGGGGGTGGAAATAGAGAAAACTGGGGTCTAACAGAAGTTATAGTATTATAAAAACCTTTTTAGGGTAAAATATCACTGCCACTTTCAGGATGGTTGGCATGAATGGAATCTAATCCAGCATGGTTCACTGGACAGCACAACCTGTTATGCTAGAGGAGCCGTGGAGGGTGGAGCAGAGTGGAAAGGCTATGGCCAGTTTCTGTTGTACTCCCTGTAGGAGTACACCTGAGAGGAAAGAACATTGTAAAGGTGAATGAGAGACATGGGGACATTGGGAAGACTTCATCGTCTTCTCCGCCATAGAGACGCTCATTGGGTAAGTACTTTTATCTTATGCACGCTCAACAACTAACTCATGGTAGCTCTTACTAGTGATCATAGCCTGGTTTTATATTGCTTCAAGCTTGCTTTTGCAGACGGTCCTTATCACTGGCAATCACGAACCTTAATTTGTCATGATTTTATATTAATAGTGTTATTCCTTAAACTGTCAGTGTTGGCCCTTCGTGGGTGGCAGCAATCACTGGCAACCGGTAACATAAAGTGGGCACTGCCACTGAGTCCCCTGATTCAGTGGAATCGCCTCTGATCCAGCAGGACTGTCCAGTGAAGGGTCCCTATAACAGGATGCTGACAGACTGGTCGGGCACAAGGGTCTTGGCTTTCCTGGGGCACTGATTGGCAGATCAAACACTGGGGGTCGAGAAAATCTCCCCCCCTTTCAAGTGACAGGCCAGGCGTAGGGATCTGGATGGCAGGGATGAAGTGGCTGCCTGGCGTGCCGCTGCTCCTCACCCTGCACAGCTCAGCAGGCAGTTGTGAGGAGGGCTGCCTGCTTTTTGCCTGAGTTCCGTGCTTTCACGAAGCCTCAATTACAGCAGAGATCGCTTTCAAATACTTAGCACCAAATTTCCTCCTTGTAACAAAAGAAATTCAATCGAAGCGAGAACCAGCAGCCCCACTTCCTCTCTCCCTGAAAGTCACTGCTGGGCTCATGGATACTCTTCTCCTCAACTGCTTACTGAAACCAGACACTTTGCTGCTGTGCTCCATAAGCGATGCTGAACATTGCCTGCCCCATGGAGGCTTTTGCCTCACCAAACTCACGATAAAGATGGCAGTTTTGACCTTTTACTTTCAGCACAGGTGTAAAGCTCACTGGAGCAACTGCTCAGTGTATGGCTGCTACCCACAGATGGTGGAGAGCACTGAGATGCACTGGAGGAGGCTAACGCTGTTTTAGGAGTAAGACCACCAAAATGCATACTGTTGACAAAGGAGAGACCAAAACTGCCCCTCTCTGTTTCCCGAGAGGACCCTAAAAGAGGCCTATAAGAAAGACGAGGAAAGGCTTTGTAGCAGGGTCTGTTGTGACAAGATGAGGGGTGATGGTTTTAAACTAAAAGAGGGGAGATTCAGAGATTCAGACTGGATGCAAGGAAGAAATTCTTTACAATGAGGGTGGTGAAATATCAGAACAGATTTCCCAGAGAGATATTCAAGGCCAGGCTGAACAATCAGTAATAAGCAATAATCAGGATTATTTCTGCATACATACATATTTATGCATATTTCTGTATAAAACTTTGAAATAGCCTTTAAAGACTAAGACATCCTCTCTTCCCTTGCATACTAGCAAGAGGAGGAAGGAGAAGGTGGCTTTCCTTGGCCTGCACTCTCCTATTCCTCACCCTTTTTGTTCCTGTTTTATCACTCTGATGTGTGTTCAGGCTTTTTCAAGACAAAAATCAGTTCATCTCAGCTTTTCCATCTAGCTTTAATTACAGTTTTAATCAGTGTTTGCAACACAGGCAGCTATCAATGTCTTATTTCTATGCATAGAAACCATTCTGATTCATTACCAAGGCAGATTTGAGGTTATTATCTATTGTAGTCAGGCTTAAACTTTTGACACAGGCTATTATTTTACTAAACGTATAAATGAATTAATGAAAGAATAATATGAGAGCATGACAAATAAAGCCACTATAAAATCACATTTTTCTATTTAATTTCAGATAAGCACATTACTCTCAATCAAATCTTTCATTCCAAAGTCTTAAATTCAGCACTTCATAAGCAGAGACTTTCATACCACCTGTGGCATTTATGCTACCATTTATACCATGTCTAATGCATTACATGCTGTTTCTTGCTCAGGTAGATGAGGATTGAAGACTATCAGGGTCTGAGTACCGCAATGGCTAATAAGATGTGAAGGTATATCGTGCCTGAACATATTTCACTATGCAATAAGCGATACTTTACTGTCACTGTTGTTGAGTACAGGGCTCAGAAATGGGATCAGTAGTCAGCTAAATAGGGATTCTTAGGAGTATGAATCAGTATGTATCCTGCTGAAACCACTTCTTTCTGACAATAAGCTTTCAGAAGATGTTATTACTGTGAAAATGAAAAGCTGATAGAAGATGGTTTTAAACAGTTGCAGTAAGGAGAGCAGGCTCAAGAGAATTGTCTTGTGAGTTATTTTTTAAAGAAGCTGGTGTTATCAAGCAATTTTGGGGGGTTTAGTTTTGAGCAAAGATACCATTAGACAGATGGATGTTCCCATAGTTTACAATGATCTACTAAATTACTTTTAATACCTTGAATAGAAACAGCAATAAGATAAGCTTGAAAGTGCCTCAGGATTAACAAATGCTTAAGAGCTCGTGTCAGTTCAGATGGTTTTGTATTGGGCCTTTAAAGCAAGGGATGAATTCTAAAGAGCATGTGTCAGCTACCAAGAAATGCCAGTATTCTGTGACAGAAACTCTTTGGCTTAATCAGTGTAAATATATCCCCGCAAAGAAAACTGCACAACAAAAGCAAATGAACTCATTCATCGTATTTAGTGTGAGGTTCAGACAAAGGCTTCTGCTGCTTGTCTAAGTCTGGGATGGAGCTGACACTGTTGGTATAATTTATGTAAAGCGGCAATATAACATATGCAGTGATTTCTCAATCTTCCAGGCTCCACTGCAGTGTAAAATAGAGTGTTATGACTGATAATCTGATAAAGATTTCCTGGGCTTGGCTTCTCCCGTGATAAGTAGATACAGTGTTGAAAACATGTTTAAACAAAACAAGAAAAGGTGTCAAACTCCATATACCCTTGCATCAAGACAGAGGAGATACAAACAGCAGCTAATACAGTGCTGTTTCACTACAGATTCAATGTCATATTATGATGTACTGGGCCAGAGAAGTCTATTTAAACCATTTCAATAAAGCTTTCTTATCAGAATAATCCCTTCCTGCTGCTACTCATTAATTTCAAGGTCAATTGAAGTCCTATAGGGGAGACTTTAATCTATATTTATGTGCTTTGGGAGAAAAACATAGCACATAAACAGCATCATAGTTTCTAACAGAGCTAAGAGGTTGCTGAGAGGCCTTAAAATACAGTCAGTAACAGATAGAAATACATAAACAAGAAAATAAGAAGCATACAATGGCCTGCAAATATGTATCGTTGTTGATTACTGCCAGCAGTATGTGCTGTTGTGTTGCACAGAGCGCTCTGTAAGGAATGCAACCTCCCACTATCTGAACTGTAAAAACAATTTATAGTTTCAGTTAAATTAATTTATACCTGCAATCAATCCTGTTAATTTCTCATCATGGAATAGAAAGAACAGCAACACCCCTGCACTTGAGAGTTACAAGGTTGTAGTGAGAGGGTAGGTATAAAGTTATTCACTGACCATGAAGATAAACTTACAACAATGTGGGGTTCTTTGTTCAAAGACCTCCAAAGTGTGTTGCCAATTCATCCCTTTGATTGTATAGACAATGAAACACATTGATATAAGCAGAATTAGACGCCCAGGTCCGGAATGGATATGATGACTCTTCCCACTTCTCATTTGCCTTTTACTGGCAGAAGGTTTAAAATCCACAGATGGCTACAAGAACGGCCCAGTTTCGTGTAGGCGTGACAGGGTAAGGACGTGCCAGCATTCTGACAGCATCCTGAAATGGGTCTTTCCTTGAGCATGTGGGCAGAGGAGATCCTCTGGTCCTCTGAGACCTTTCTGGCAAGACAAGCGTCTCTGAGAAGCATACGACCACCAGAGAAGTCTGGTTGGCTGCCACCCTGGCAGTACTTTGATATGTGTATGGCAGGTATAAGGCGCACAGAAGTCACCTTTAGTTTTAGGGGTTTATTGCCACAGAGGGGTACATGCAGAAAAGCATTTTAATACAGAAAGTTTCACGTTATTTGCAGGTCAGGTACGCATTGCTAATTGGAAACCTAAAGCTCATAATACTTTTTTATTCTAAACTGAAAGGCAAGTTACAGTCATACTACATTAAAAAGCCCCCCACACAAGAACTCCCACAAATTCTGGTGACTTGGCTTTGCATCTGAATGATGCTGACAGTTCCTGTTCTGCACCCTGAGCCCTTACGTCAGTTTTCAATTGACAAGAAAAGGATTAGATTAAGAAAGCAGAGAATTAAAACAAAGCTGCATTAACATTCGGTTGCTTTCACCATGTAAATCAGCTTGGCTTCATTCAGTAACATTTTTGATTGTGTTTTGCCATTGTCTTTGCATTAATCTGGGACATCGTTACCTCCTAACAGTAATTATCCTGCCTACATATCTTCATTCATTGAACAGATAAAGATCAAAACTGCTAGGAATAAATATAGGCATGTGATGGAACAGAATGCTCAAATGCTGTTGTTGTATAAGAGCATGTCGAATGTTGGAGCATTCATTTATAAGCAAATAAACTGTGATTGTTTGACAGCTCTCATGAAAAGATGTTTGTTTGAGCTGTAAGCCAACATTTTGAGTGGAGTGTAATTATCCCAAAGGCTGCTGTCTGTATCATACTTCCACAGCTAGAGGTGTATACAGCTGTAGAGATGGTGAGAATAAACATCTTTATTAAGATCCAAGAGCATAAAGCAAGCTCCTTTTGCTAGAGGAGCATGGATGGGTGAGGTGGCACGAGCAGCGTGAGCTGTGCAGAGCTGCCACTGACTGCACTTCTGCCTTCCTTCTGCCATGTAGCAGTTCATAAATCATGGCTTCAGATCAGGATGTCAAAGAATATTTCAGTCACTAGAAGTTATGTTCGTGTTTCTCAGCGTTGTTGTAGTTTGTGCTCCAAGGCATAGACACAGAAGAATAAACCTTATCTTAGATGGAGGTGTTTGTAAATATGAGATGAACACTGTACCTTCCCCACCAGAAAGTGAACAGGAGTGATTTCTTGTGCTATTGTGGCACAGGGAATCATCGAATTCACCTCAGTGCTGGCAGAAAAATAGATCTTTTCACTATTTCACGCACTTAATGCTAGTGTATGATGAACACGTGCTCTTACGTGATGGGAGACCTTTGTGGGTGACTGCATAACCAGCACAGTAACTCACCGTGTAGAAGGAGGGAAGGGTAAAGGGATATATCTCTACCAATCAGTGCAGTGGAGTACAAGATAAATTCCTGTAAGATGAAGAAAGGCAGCTGACGGAGAGATAGAAGAAGTGAAAAAAGCCTGGGGAACAAGAAGGAGTTTGACCGCTGACTGCCTAGTCCTTAATCACAAGGAGAATCAGCATTTCTGTCCTAGTATATGGGTGGGTTTTATGGCAATAGGCTGGGGTTTCTGTCAGTTCCCTCTCTTCCTTGTCCTTTACAGGGGCCTGAGGTTTGACCCCAGGGACAGATGTAAGAGACTTTCCCCTCAGGTAGTTTATAATAACAAAAACTATGTCAAAATGTATAAGAGTATCCCTACTGTGATGCTTTGCCTCTCGCAACCAATTGTCTTCATAACAATTCTCTCAAACAGGCATGCAAGACCTTGAAGTCCTTACTGTGAAACCAGCAGCATGTACCACACACATAGGAGTAAACCCCTCCTTTTCTCTTCAGTTTCTTTTCTTTTTCAGAGAAAGACTGAGAAAAAAGCACAAAGACATCATCCTCACCACCAGCCTCTTGCCCTGTGTTGCTCATTCCTTGAATAATGTTGTGGAAATTACTGAGGAAAGGAGAGGTTTAAGCTAAAACAACCTGCCAGGCTGTGACGTGGGACACGCAGGCTTTGGTCTGCCGAACTGAAAGAGATCTTCTGGGTTAATCCTGGACTCCTGTACTTTGCGCAGCCATTTTGGCTAAGAATAACGTGCAGCAGTGAGTACTCTGGAATTTCACCTGCAAAACCATGGTTCATTTCTCTATTTCAGCAGGAAAATTGTAGTTTGGGGCATAAAAATTGAAAACCACAAAGACATTTTTTCTCCTGGGCTTGCATGCTGGGGGTGCAGAATGGGTTCTGCTCAGAGGTTGACTGTAAAATATCTCTTCTCTCATGTCTCTGTGATGCTGACTATGATAAGGGGAAATACTGCTTTCCTACCATGTGCGCTTGCAGACAGTGTTTGCACCCTGTTGGAAGTGGGGTGGGATTGGAGCTGAGCTGGGAGCACACACAGGGCAGGCTCCTGCCAGCTCTTAATGGCTGAATCTCCACACTACTTTCTTTAACAGTGTTTGGGATGCATTGACAGAGGTTTTATTTCCATGGAGTTGGATTAGATTGTTCTGATTGCCATAATATATCTCACTGATTCCGTTCCGGGCCTCTGCTTTCAACTATGAAGATGATTTTCATGGCAAATGTATTGTAGGAGCTTGTAATGTGACTAAGGAGTACAAATTATTTGTGTTTCCATTACGTGTAGGCAGAACATGAAAACATCCACGTCTTCAGATAAGAAGCAGTACAAATACATCCATTCACTCAGTGTTAAACCTGACCCTTTGTTTGAAATAGCTCCTCTCTTTTCAAGGAGCTCTCTCAGCTATGTGGATTCCACCTCTTCCCAATGAATAAATGCTAAGCAATCAGTGCCCCAAGTGTAGCGAGTTACTGTATGTGGAACCTGGAAGAAAATTAAGCCTTTCAGGACCCTGTTCTGCTGAAGGTGTTAAAAACAATTAAAACTGTGAGCTCCATTCAAACATTTGAACCGACTTTTGAATGAAGGAATATGGCTTATCACCAGGCCTACAGGCAGCTGAGCTCTATCTCCATGAGCAATACTTATCCAACAGCATTTGATTCTTACTTAGATATAAATAACCAAAAATTAAAGTCAGAAGCACATAATAAATAGCTACGTGTTTGGAGTAGTTACTTCCTGGGGATAATTTGTAATGGAAATAAATAGGCAATCCAGTGGTTAATTATCACATCAGTTACTATTTCTGGATCTTATGATGCAGCTGTCATTTAGAAGAGATATCTCGGGATAATTGACTTTTGATTACATGGCACAGTAATTCTCATGTAGATGTCTTGTTGTATGTTACATCAAACTGTCACATTGGTTTTGGGGACCTTGAGGTCAGGAGAGTGTGGTGACCCCAGTACCCTTCCCAGCTCTCCTGAGCACTGTTCTATGGACCTGAATGTACCATTCCCTTAAAGTCTTCTGAATTTTTGCCAGTCTTGACAATCCTGCTCTCACTTGTATGATCTTCACTAGTTCTTGTTTCCGAAGTTGGAAATGATTCGTTCTTCACGGCAGGTTTGTGTAGCGCACCCCATCTGGGGGTTCCTCTCTATCGTTTTAGTTAGCTATTTAAAACTAACTTTGATCACTCGATCAAAGTCTGCTGAGAGGCAAAATCACACATTCGATTTGAGCCACTGCTCATTTCTGTTGCGTTACTTTGTCCTGTGCTGCACGTCAGTATTTGTTTTAATTTAATGTTATAATGAATGATGTCAGTGACCAAAATATCTCACCTACAGCACTCTTCCTAATGCTCTTTTAGTTCTGTTCCCCAGAAGCAGCACTTGGCTTGTACAGAGACAAAGGAGAAATCAAAGCCGCCTTATATCCTCCAGTGTGTTTATCAGACTGGTAACAGCTGGGAGATTCTCCGGTGTAAGGTAAAACAAATAGTCTTAGCCTCAGGAATACAAGGAGAGAAATAGGACAGACATGGATTATGTTACAGGTTGCTCCTCTCTCTGATGTATAAAAGCCGTATCTCTTATGGTCTAACAAAAGCAAAGCTTTAACCAGTGGTGAAATGATCCATGAATTTCAGGTGTTTTCCTTTGAGCCAGCTGACACCTGTAAGCTTTGGCCCTTCTGAGATCTCATCCATCATCATACATGATCCTGTGCCTGCCAGCCTCTGTGGCGCATGTGCTCCTGTCCTGTCAGCATCGGGGGGGAGATGCTGTGTGCGAGGAATCAGGGCGTGCAGTCAGGATCTGCTGCTTGCATGTGCATGCAATATAAACATTGTAGTCTTCTGCTAAAGTTATGATCCTTTTCATTTTCTCTGCAGAGAAAAGGACAACTGTGATATCATCACTCTATTCAAGTGATGGGGTTATGCGCGATGAGGACTCGTGAAGCAATTCGCTCTGGTTGTGTACCTGAGGTATTAATTACCTGCTGGCTTTATTGGTGGAGCGCGACCATCTGTGGGCCCACAAGAAATCCAGGTTTCCAAATCCTCTCTTACTGTTAGCTGTTCTGCAGCATGCCCTCACACTGTGCACAGTCTCTAGTCTGTACCATGCTGAAAGGAACTGACCCAGTGCAGAGGCACTGTGGCACAGGCCAGGTGAGCTGTGCTGGAAGGGGTTGCTCCTTCCCCAGAACACAGCAGAGCATATTTGAGTGCACGTTTGAGTGGGCTGGGGTTTTAAAACACCTTTGTGTTTTATCATGTTGACGATCTCACTACAACTTCCACCAATACAATCAATTACAACTACAACCTAAAAGATGCAGGCTTGTAAAAAAGCTATTTTCCAGCATGCTGTCACTATAAAGAGAGGATCATTTTCTGAACTATTGTGACAGTAAAATCCTCTAGAAAACAGTGGTTTTCCTGGGACTTTCAGAAAAGCCTTATTTGAATTGCATCCCAAAGCTCTATTTGCCTCTCTATGGACAAATCTGAGCCACCGCCTTTTAGATGAGGTACCTGCAGTGCTGCAGTCTGGCCTCAGATTCACTTTCCTCCTTGTCTTTATCTTTCCTTATTATTTGTGTAGCTCTAACAGCACAGTAACTGCTCCACAGGTTAACATCAAAAAGCATCAGATGTTTCTTTACAGCCTGGCACCTGTGCGGTCACTGCACGTGCTCAGGGTACAGGCTAGATGGGACCATTAGGATTAGCAGTAATTTATGCCCAGTTGACACTACTCCAATCAGATTCATAGCCTGAATGAGAAACACAGGAGCACAATATTGCTCATATCTTGCTAGTATCCTGAGCAAGCAAGAGTAACCGGTGCACCTTTCCCCCAGTACTTTTGCATGAGGCATTTGTGGATGTATCTGCATACACTAAACTACCCCATCCCCACAGCTGATAACCCGCCTGGCCCCAGTACAGGAATTTGTGCCAGCTGACTAACAGCCAAAGTGGCTGGTCAAGCTGATGTAGCAGACACTAATGTACTCATCACGCTGCAAATGCAGTTTGGGGTGAGTATTTGCCAAAACGAGTCCTTGTCTCCTGCTTAGACCCTCATCTCTCTGAGCACAACCTGCAAGGTAACACAAGGAAATAATGCTTTTCAAATGCAACTACATGGTGCTTTGAAATGTATTTTAAACTATACAGAGCCAGAGCCTCCATTAGAACTAACCTTCTGAGCTCACTGGCTCCAGGTCAGTTTACTTTTATTTCATAGCTCTTAGCAGAGAGCTTCAGAAGCCATCAGTTTGGCCTCTGCACTGAGCATCACTGGCCAGGTTCCCCTAAGAGTGTTTGTAAGCAATGGGTTACAAGAATTAATCAGAGGGAGAAATTCAAGCAATCCAGAATGAAAATAAATACAACTCCTTACAAGAAGTTCCATGTGTAGTTCCCTGAGGGATTTGGAAACATTCAGATCCCAAAATAAGAGATTTAATCATCAAGTGAGGCTTAAATATTTAAAACATCAAACAATACTTCTATCATGCGTTCTTGCTTACCTAAAGAGTTCTTGTTTTGAGAAAGCAATTGCAAGACGCTGAGGTCTGTTTATTATACATGCCCAAGGCAGAGAACTACAATCATAGGAGTTATAAAGGGCATTTCTCCTAGGATCCAACTTTCTTTGATTTTTCTAAAGGATAAAAACACAAGACCAGCACATGTATGAACACATGCATGTTTTGGCATGTTCTGACCAGAAAACAATCCTGCAAGTAATAGCTTGGACCTGAGAATCTTAACCTGGAGCTTCTGTCTCTTAACCTGTGCTTGTTCTGGTTTGCTCCTAACCTGTGGCAGGAGAACACACTTGGAACAGAAGGTTCATATGCTTTATTATATGTCAGGCTCATTTGAAAGAATGATGTATACTTCTATCGCTCTGCTTTAAACCTGAACCACAGCTGAGTTCATGCTTACACTTCATGCAATTCTTTAATTAGTATTTTACACTCTGTTGCCAAACAGTAATGGAAGGGATGAATTATCTTGATTAATGCAATTGAGATAATGGTATACAGATACTCTCATTTCTAGTGACAGAGCTCAGCTGGGGCATTAACATATGTAACTTTACATGGTCAAACAGCCACAACTTCCCCATCGTCTTGTAAGGCAGGAAAACTCAGGGCTATAGTTACTATAGTTTAACAAAGATGCCCCTTTCAGGAGAGTGATCTACTGTCTTTATACCAAACACACTGCCTTTTCTCCTGCACTGGTCCATGGTCCATGTGCACACTTAGACTGTTTCAGCTCTTGGCTGTGTCAGACGCAGGCATGCCCGCATAAGAGAGCTCATAAAAGCTCCTGGGGCCAATACTCCAGGCTTTGCTAAGCAAAGCATCCTACACATCACTGCTATGATGCCAAAGCTTTCTGAAAATCACTCATCAAGACAGCAGGGGAGTGCAGTTTCCAAACCTGCATAAATCTGACAGCAGCTCATGGGGTGGCTCTGTTTCTGTCCCTCTCTGTAGATCACCAGAAGACATTTTCCCCACTGACTTCCTTATGCAGCAGAAATCCTGTTAGAGTTAGACGGTTCTTTTCCCAAACTCAAATTAAAACTAAGGCAACAAAACCCATGTGTTTTTCAGCTGGTTCAGCTGCTTGAATGTAGCTGTTGGTGTATAAAAGCCACCCTGGCATCAAGAAAATAAAGTATGAGCACTGGAGGGTGGAGTAGGCTGGAGCATGGGGAGTCAGCTTTTTCACTAGGAAAACAAGCTTATTTTGGACAAAAGACCCTTAGAAATGGAGGTGGTGATGCTCCAGTGTGGCAGTGCTGTCCCAGTATTCTTTGCTCTTCTGTATATTCTTCCTGAATAACTTGAAAACCATAGAATGATAGAATAGTTAGGGTTGGAAAGGAAACCGTTCATGTGTGTAATTGTTGACGAGCATTCAGATGACATGATTGTCATGATGCTGTTCCAGTCAGTTTTACTGGGCACCTGGGAGCGTGTGCTCAGGACCTCAGCTTAAAAAACACAGGCAGAGGTCTGCAGTTTTCAGCTAGCAGGATTTGACTGGGTGCCCTACAGGTCTTCATGACTTGGGCCCCAAAGGGCAAAGCAGGGACGTCAGTAGTGCTAGCTGCAGGTCAGGAGGAGCTTGCATATCATGGCCCATGAAACAAAATGCAAACAACTCACCAGTGTCAACAATGATGCTCTGAGTAGTAAGGGTGTAAAATGTGCCAAGTTACTACAGACTGAGCCTTCAGTCAGCAACTGGCAACTAAAAAGCCAAATATATGGGGGAGAGTCTCAGCAAACTCCATCTGAAACAAGCATTTAAGCGTGCTGAAATCTCAGGTAGGGAAGAGGAGTTTGTGATCAGGACAGTAGTTATCTTGTTGCTCTTATTCTATGCTATTCTTCCGTGCGTGACATCTCTCTGTATTCAGTCCTTTGATTGTCTTCCCAAGCAAGGCAGTAATCAAAGTAATAAGGGGAAAACAGACTCTTGAAGACTTGCAGAAACTCAACCTGTCAAGTAATAACACATCCTCTGCAATAGAGCAATGGCAGCAGCACAGAACATCAAGAACTGTAAAAAACGGGGTAGCAGAATTGTATCTAAGTTATCTTTAATGTATTTCAATGGCCAACACATGCAAAGGAGCTTATTCAACAACCTAAATTTATGCCTTAGTTCATTAGCAAAAACGCTGAATCTTAACTCTTCTTGGTTATGAGGAACCTGGGAATCTCAGAGTTAAATCTGATTTAAAGCCACTTTTCTCAAGAAGTTCAGCAAGAAGATGTCATGCTTCCAAAATACCCAACATTCTCAGGATAATTTGGAATCAGAAGATCATATTTTTCCCTCAACTATAAAGAAAGATCCAAACTCTTCTTAGTAAATAGCTTTTTAAGACAAGAATCCAAATTCCTTTCCAATCTGGAAACCTAAGATGCTTGCTTTGTCCTTACTGCTAACAGGCCTCAGTGTCACTGAATGTTTTGGGGGTTTCTGTAAGATGAGAAACGGTTGTTGGAAGGAGTTCTGACAACTGCTTTTGCGTTGGTTTTGAGATCCAAACGGGAGTGGTGGATCCACGAGCCCTACAATTGCTATGTCTCTCAGCCTTTTCCTCAACATTAAATTCTCCAGGGAAACTGCTCATTAATCATCCTGAGATCTCCCTTTTTGTGAGCTAAGAATCCTCTGAGTGGATACCTGCACCTGGCTGTGCACTTGAATGCTGCGAGAGGGAGAACCCATTTGCTTACTAGTTGTTCTGTATCCTAGACACATCATTCTCTTGTGATCTATTCTCTCTGACAGACGTGTCCCTCAAAAAGGCTGATTTGGCTAAGCTGACTTGTCTTTATCCCAGAGTTACCAATCCACAACTGCAGCTCCAGCTCAGCCTCTCCATTGCTGTAATACTGAACACTTTTGTCTATTTCCGTAGCAACTTCATTAGTCTATAAATCCTATTATTCTATTCTAAACTCTATATTCTATTTTGAATATTAAGAATATCCCTTCCCTTATCCTTGCTGTCTCTCTAGCTTTGAAAAATCTCTTCTGCTCACAAAACTACAAGCAGTTACCTCCTCGTGCACATGAATAATGGATCCAAATAACACAGCCTGTATCCGACACAGCCAGGAGCTGAAACATTTCCTGTGGTCAAAGCAGCTTTAACTCATGACTGAATGCGTGGCAGTATTTCACTTTGTGTCTCAGAAGTTCTCACAAATACCTGTCTAGCATTCTCCCATCGAATGAACTTGGCTCCTGCAGGAAGATGCCTGCATGGCCTCCTTCCCTCAGGATGGTCTTGGAAGTGCCCACCAGATGACAGAGTGAGCCTTGGCTCCAACCTGCTCTGGCAGGTTTCTGAAAGAATGGCTTTCACGATGCTGCGTTGTCTTATTTACTACTTCTAGTGCAAACTCAGGAGCGTTTTTGCCCTAAAATGCTGGCACTCAAAATGAAAGTTGAGACAGCATAGATGAATCGGGAGACGGTGGTGCTGGAATGTTGTATCTGTACCTGAAATACCCACCGCTGGTACCAAATGCATTAGTGAACTTTGGAATGCAGCACTGAGATGGGAGCTCTTTTTCACGCTTGGAGAGCCGAGAGGCACAAAGGCCTCCAGTGGAAAATGTTGCCATGTTCAATTCCATCTAAGAAATGCCTTTGTAGATGTTATTTTGCAGCTCTTGTCACTCTCACTCACCGGGAAAATAAAGAAGTGAAAGCTGCCTTGTCCTGGATGATTTCTCTAGAGATTTCCTTGATTTACTTGAAGAAAACCACCCATTGTGCCCATATGCTCAGGTTTCCATCTTGCTGTGGATGTGAATTACCAGTCATTAATCCAGGTGACTGATGGAAGAGAGCTTGCTGCCTGTGCTTGCACGCACTGCTCTCTTTCCCAGTCCCAGAGCAGCTGAACTGCCCAGTAGAGACGTGGTTGATTTAGGGATGCTCCTCCAAAAGCAGCAGAGATTTAGGCTTCCACAGAACAGGGCTCTAAACTCTGATATTATATTGCTGAAAACGTCCTCCTTGACGAACGCCAGTGAAATAGCTTGAGCTCCTTCATGTACAGGAGGAGAATAACTTATAGCCAGTAACAAACAACTGTGATTCCTCTGCCTTTCGACACTTCCATTATCCAAATCTATGTGCCAAATAACTGCTATGAATAATGCTGGGTCTGTAGATTTTTCCAGTAATTTCCAGTAATAAAAACACTCCAACATTCGAACATTTATTAAATGCAGAGCTTGCATGGCATTCACATTCTCCAGTTACACATAACGGCCAGAAATAGGCTGCCAGTTCAAGGGTTTCTGATTACAAGATTTATCTTGCCCAGCTCTTCTGCTTTAAAGTAAATGTGTAACGTTTGCTCCCTCTCTAGTTTGTAGTCAGGAACATTCCTGATTTGCTGCTGCCTTTGCAGGCTCTCTGAGGAGGAGCAAAGTTGCTGAGCAAAAAAGCTTTCAACATTCTATGATTCTGAAAGGTTACTCTTAAAAAGCGCTTAACTACATTTGATCATCTGGCTTCAAATGGAAGGTACTACCAGCAGATGCAAGCTGCTGGATAAGTAAGCAGGAGGAAAAGAATGCTGAAGTGATAATGAGGTATTTCACCTGCGGTAGGAAATCAAAGTTAACATCTGATGAGTGAAATCAGATCATTTCTGATTGGTGCTGACCCAGCACATTGATGCAAACAGCCCTGTGCTCCAAGTTCTCCTGCAAAACTGCAGCAGTCGCTGAAGTGGGAACTAAAGACAGGTTCCCTGCCTTGCAGCATGAAAGTTCCAGCGAACCAGCCAGGAGCACAGCTCCTGGCACCCACCTTTCCTTAGAGCCCTTAAGCAAAAGGTCTCCTCCTCAGGTGAAGCTCTGTAATGCTGAAGTGATTTAAATCACTTCAGGCTTTAAAAACAACCCCTAGATATTAAAGAAGTGTTTCAAGTGCACAGTTCTAAGTCAATCTGAAACCTCAAGCACACATCAAACAGAGAACACATTTTGTCTAAAATGCGTAGCTGGAAATGAAAATGCAATGGGGTCTGTTTCTGCGCAGCTGAACTTCCATGGGAGAAGATGAGCTTTCTTCAGTGTACAGCAAACCCTCCAGTGTGTGTACACCAGCGATTAAAGTATCTACAATCCCATAACATGTGATCTCATCCTCTTCGAGTGCCCAAGTTAAATTAGAAGCAATTAGGACTAATTTGGCTTCTTCCTGAGTTCATCAATGTGCAGGCGAAAGCTCTGATTAGGGAGCAGGGAGTGTAGCTTTATTTGATTTTTTGGCTGTGAATGGCAAATGAGTGCTTACCTTTGAAGATGTGAATTACTCAAAGGATAGCAAAATAATAAAAATATCCAAGTTAAATTGATTTTAAAGATGAAATGGATGGATTAAAGTGAATGGGTATGGATTTTTTTCAAGCCACTAGCAAGAACTATTGGTATTCCCAAATATCTCAGTGTCAAACCTTTCATGACTGTGCTCTGTGCCATGCTTCAAACAGAAAAAGGTTCTGTGTTTTCAGATCTTGCTCTTGTAACAGGAGAAAGCCAAATAATTTCTCATTTCTAACAGGGATCCTTGTAAACCAATGGGAAATTCCTTCTAATCCTGTCCCTTTGATGAATTGTATTTTATCTTAAAGAACACCTTCAGCCTGTTTTATACAGCTCCAAGGCTTCAGGGCTCCAGACTTTCAAGCATTTGTTCAGCAGACGAAATAGAGACAGAACCTTTGGTCTCATTTCGAATACAATTTTACCCCTAGGAGTGGCCTTATAAATCATTGTTGCTATTGTTCTAAGGCAAAGTATTCACAAGTTCCTAAAAGTATATGTGTGTATATGTACATATGAGACTGTGCCTGAGTTCTGTAGCCAGAACTCAATGAGAACTTGTACATGTCATCTAACCAGAGACCAGAATAAGAATGCAATGTTTATAAATGTCTTGCTCTTCCCTGTGGAAAAAGCCTGTCATAGGAAAACCCACTTTAAAAGGATGTCATGGTGCGGCATTGGAGTCAGATGGCAGCTTTCTGCCTATTGGGCAGGTTGGTTGTGTCAGGTGAAAGCACTTCTTTATTCTCTTCTCTTAAAAGCAGGCGTACTAAGGAGGCCTAGCCCTTTGGACCCCAGGCACTCAGAGGAGCTGCTGATCTCTCTCAAACAGGTTTGACTTGTGTTTTGCAGATTTTAAACCTGTCTGTTGCCTTTGCCTAAGTGAACTGATGAAGAGATAGAATAAAACTAATGGGAGGAGAGCGTGGCTGCAAATGCCATTGGCATCCATCTAACGAATGTGCCTTTGTCTAGGGAAACTAAGAAGTAAATACCTTTTCTTGTCTAAAAGAAAACTGTTTTAATAGGCCAAGCATTGATTTAACAGGCAGGTCACTAGGAGGCAGCACCAGTGCACTACAGGCAGTGGTGTCACGTCTCCATAAGGCACCAGTTTGGTCTGTGTGTTTCATCATTAAGCCAGGACTGAAGGTTGTCAGACCGGTGCCAGTTCTTCTAGGGAGGTTCTATGTGTTACCCAAGGACCTATCTCAGCCTAAATAGGCTCAAACCACTTATTAACCTTTCTGTTTGCATATTACCAGCTCATTTGGGCTGAGAACAGCCTCCAGTTCTGTTAGTGAATTCAGGTCATTGTGAAAAAGAGAATGCAAGGTTAGGATTGACAGATACATCAGTTATTCTCCTCCTAGGTAAATGCTAAAATCCAGTACTGTTAAGCACATTGGCCTAAACCCCCTCTTTAAAAGGCAAGCTAGTATCTATAATCTCAGTCCTTCTAGCTTTGGGAAAAGTCTAGTCTCCTGAAAGCATAGCTTATGTCTTCATGTGCTTGTATCATCCCGGTTTGGTCGAGCTTTCATGGCGCTTTATCTGAGGTGGTTCTTCAGATAGTTTCTGCGTATGGAGCCCCTAGATCGGTTGTTTCAAGGGGGTTGGTTTAGTTCTGTTTAAGAATAACTTTTGTGTTAACTGTATGTCAGACACATACCATTTTCTGCAATGCTGTTACTGGCTGGCCAGCTGTGAACACCAAAACCTGTATTACTGACTGGTATTTGGGCATGTTGCTTTTCTCACTTGCACCACATTTATGTTATGTCAGAAATAATTCATATGCACAAAAAGACAAATGCAGTAACCAAATGAAAACAGTTGTTTTCCACCTGGATCCTTCTCGAGCTCCAATATTCCCCATGTACTGAGCCAGCAGCATCTGCCCTGCAGTGTTTGCTCATGTTAGTTTCAAATGGAGTAATGAGGAGGGAGCAGGAAAAAACAACACTGATATGGAGGAAGAGGAAGTGAATGCGTCTTTCAGACAGGGTGGAAAAGGGGTGCTTTTGAGAGACCTGAGGAGGCGATTCAGTCTCTGTCATGTTACTTGTATAGTGATGAGTGCCTCCTAAGAGTTAAACTCAAGTTCTTTTGATGTCATTACAAGACTCAGAGCAATTTAACCCTGAACTGGATAATAAGTAGAAACAAGGAAACATTAGAGCTCAGTTGATTCCCTCTTTTTGACCTTGAACTTATCCATTTGACAGCAAAAGCATATAAGGCATTAGTTCATAGCAGCCTTCCAGTATCTGAAGGGGATCTACAAGGATGCTGCAGAGAGACTTGTATTAACAGGACAAGGGGTGATGGGTTCAAACTGAACGAGGGCAAGTTCAGGTTAGATCTAAGGCAGAAGCTCTTCCCTGTGAGGGTGCTGAGGCGCTGGCACAGGGTGCCCAGAGAAGCTGTGGCTGCCCCATCCCTGGCAGTGTTCAAGGCCAGGTTGGACACAGGGGCTTGGAGCAAGCTGCTCTAGTGGAAGGGGTCCCTGCCCGTGGCAGGGGTTGGAACTGGATGAGCTTTAAGGCTCTTTCCAACCCAAACCATTCTATGATACTATGGACCCTAAATGGTCTGATTGGCTTTAGTTTGCAGTGCCTTTGAGAAGCTCATACAGAAACTAGGGGTTACTTAATATGCTTGTTGGCTTCATTCAGCTCCAGAGAGACCCCTAATGCAAAAACAATGTGCATACTCCCACTGGTTTGTTACCTGTTGTCTTCTTGGGATGTAAGAAGCTCAGCGTGTATGTGTGTGTGTATGTGCATACAGCAGATGTGTAGCTTGCTAGTTTTGACCTCTGTGTGTGAATTGCAAATATGTCTTCGGAGAGTGAGGAAACTTGGAAAGAATGAGGTCATTGTGCATAATAAATCCGCCATATGCTTCTCTTCTGCCCTACAGCCCTCAAGAGAAGCATTTCAGAGAGGGTTACTTGAGAATTTACATTCCTATTGTCAGCTGGGAAATGAAGCACAGATATGGTATGAGGAATTGATTCTTCATTTTAAGTAGGAGGGAAAAAAGCGAGATGTAACTGCCTGGAAAACAAATTGGAGCTTCATTAAATCAACCATATTTAAACGGGGGAGGAGGGGTGAGACCAGAGGTGAGGACAAAAGAAAACTTACGTATGAGACAATTTTTACTGCCATCCATAGCATGTGAGTGACATAATAGGTGTTAAATTAGCCACAGGAGGGCTCTCCTGTTCTTTACTTGAAGAAATATATTAGAAGGAAGTGGGAAAACTGCAGGAGAGGAAAACAGATTTGTATTCCCATAACAAGGATATTGGGCACACTGCCCTGGTCCGCTGGGCATGCAAGAAAATACCCTTTACAATGTGGTGTTAGGGCTTCACTTCTTCATGCAGAAGTAGCCCTGAAGATGCTGTCACAAAGCTCAACCAGCTCTTGACGGAGCAGGAAGGAGGGAGGACTCCAAGCTGCAGCGGGGCAGTGAGCGCAGGCTGGTGTTTAGCCATGAGAGCAGGGTAATTACACAGGGACATGTGTAGCTCTGGCCCTTGGCCCGTGCGAGGTTTAACCGCACGCTGACATCTGGAGCTGTGCAGCCTCCCGAGGCTGTGGCTAAGCAAGAGCGGCTGGAGGGAGCCTGAGGAAGAGCTCTGCGTGTTGGCAGCTCCTGCAGGATCCCTGCTTAGGAGAGGCAGGAGGTCCCCAAGGGCGCCGATAGCAGCTCACTGAAGTATCTGATTGCCTGGTCCTGCTGTTCGTCTCGCAACAGCTTGAGGAAGCCCGCATGAAGTAACAGCCTCATTTAACCAGTGGAGAACTGAGCAGCCGCAGTCAAGGTGGGATTAACACACACTCAGTTGTGATCCAAGCATTTCGCCTGTTGTCTCCCAGCAGCAGCCTGGTCCTGACACCACCTAAATTCACCGGAGGCCTCCATGTTCTGTCTGCAATTCCAGAGATGCTCTAGGCTGTGCAAATATCCCTCCGCCTGTAAAGCTAGGCTCTGTAAACTGAGGAGTGGCATCCCTGACTTCCTGAAGGGATTTTTCAGGTACAGGATCATTCATCCTGCTTAACAATGAGCATTTTCCCTGTCCCAGTTTTGGCCTGTGGTTTTCTGCTGCTTCTCAAAGAAGACACAGAAAGGGTACGGGGCATGTGTCAGGAGCTTTTCTGATCAGCAGCTTGGGTGCAGTTTTGCACATGAGAGAATTCCGTGGATCCAAACCAAGTTGTGCGTTTGACCTTAGAGCAAGTAAAAGGGTTTGGAGCTGCTCTGTTTAGCATTATACGAATAGACATTGAGATGTTCCAGAGGGCAGTTGCACGTTTTCTGCTCCAGGTTTGAGCTGGAGCAATTGTGAACTACAATGTTAATCTTTCATGGTAGCCCAGTGGCTACTAAGAACACTTGTGTTTGCACTTGGAGTTCATGTCCATCAGTCTCTCAGCTTTTTCTACCTACAGAAATACCCCAACACCAGGGTAAGCATTGCTCTTGATGATTTTCATTCTTGACATAACATTTAATCTTGAAACCATCACCACGGAGGCAAGAACATCAAATTCAAGACTTAACAGATAAGCAAGATGGAATTTGTTTCTGTAGGCAGAGGTTAAAGCAGTCCCTTGGGGGTTGGCTTAGTCCCATTTGGCTCTGCTTTGTTGAAGGCTGTACAAAAATGAATGGTGTTTCTGCCTCAGCTGAGTTTGAACAGGAATGATGATCACTTTTCCTAAAGAGCAATCCTAGGCTTTTCCCTCATTAAAATTGTTGCTGGAAACTCTGCCTCCCACCTAGGGAAAGGAATTCTTGGTTGGATATGAGACCTCTGGAGAGGGGAGAAGCTTGGATGCAGTCCTGTGTTGCATTGTGTTGGCTGTTGGCTAGCCTCAGGGAGTTTCCTGCTTGATGGCTTTCTTGTGTCCCTGTCTTTCAGAGGGTTCTGGTTTCTCTTGTGTTATACAGGGTTGCTGAGTGCCCGGCTGGCAGTTTAGATTTCAGGTTGAGGCACTAATCAATACAGTTTGGCTTTGGAGTGCATCTGGTTTCTAGCCCTGGCTTGTCCTTTCCACCCTTGGTATTCTCATTCTTCAATGTCTCTGCTCTGCTAACCAGAATGAGATCCTCCTTTCCTGTAAGTCCCTTGCATTGCAGTGCATTTCAACAATTTCATTCCCTAAAGAGCCTATAACATTGCCGTCTTTTTAAATGCCTTTTCCCAATAAAGGAGCTTGTTTATCTCAAGAGATGAGTGTGTTAAATGTGGATGGCCCCCATGGCTTCAAAAACTGCTGCAGGACTTTTGCCCTGGTACTCTTGCCATCAGAAATTTTCTGGATCAGAAAGATGCAGACTCAGGATCATTCATTCACTCTCCTTGTCAGGTAGCAAAATTCCCACGTGTCAAAGCTGGGTGCTGTCCCTCTTTCTATGTCAGCACTTGCATGTTTGAAGTGTCAGCACTTCAAAGCCCTTGCTTTCCACAGCTGTTTTTCCTTGCGTTAGCCAAAGCTTTAAACCACTTTGCCTTTCAGTTTCTGGTTTGCCTTAATGAAACTGTCTATTGTATTTATTGTGGCACTAGATATTCAGCTCTGATTCTGCACCTTTTCCAACACATGCATTTTTGGCTTGCCTTTTACCATGTTGTTTTCCTATCTCCTACTTGTTCAGTTAAGGTTCACCTGTGTTAGCAGTAGTCTTAGTCTCCCAAAGCAATCAGGCTTGGGCAATGTGAGATTAATGATGGAGCCTGTGAAAAAAGGAATGGGAAGGGGAAAACAGAAACGCTCCCTGTATTATTTGAAAGGATATATTATGTTTCCTTTGCTGCTGCTGTTCTAACTTCATGACCTAAGCAATATTATTTGCTTCTAAGTATTCCTCTGGCGCAGTTTTAGGCTGCTGAATCAAAACAGTCATTGCCACTGCCATACTCTGTCAGTTAATACATTTAGAGTTTCTGGCCACAGTCTTCTCTAAAATGACTGGACTGCACTCTTAATAATGTGAGGAGCTTTGTGTATCTCAGTGAGGATAGCTCGTTTCGAACATTCCATTCACTGGAGCCTAACTTAGACATTTAAGCTGGTTTTTAGCGTACTGCAATAAAAGCACCCGGTGTTCTTGCTCAGTTTAACACAGTCTGCTGCTGTCGTTTGTACTGCTGGGTGATGTTCTAGCTGTCTGAATAAACCCAAAGCCTGTGAAGCTGCAAGCCATGTGGTGCTTGGATCACCTGCTGTTCGTGGTATGCCGCACAGGCAATTGTTTCCTTCTGCATCAGCTGCTTACGCACAAAACTGAAGGAACATAGAGCTGAGAAAAAGCTTGGCGAGTTATAGAGTCTGTTGCTCTCCCACAGCATTCCTGACTGTCTCTTGAAGAGTCCTTATGGTGGAGATCCTGATCCTGTCAAAGCCAGTTAGGGTTCTTGGCTTCTTTTGGAAGTTCAATTAGATCTTGTTTCACCTCAGGTCAATAATTTCTTGCCCTCCCTGCTACAGATGTGGAGAACAGGCTGCTCCATTCCGTTCTGAAGACTGTTGGCATAGTCCTCCTCAGTCTTGTCTTTAGAAGAAACGATCCCACTTCTTTCTTAGGTCCTGTTTTCTCATCGTCCTTGGGATAGTTACCCCCTGCACACAATCCACCTTTGACAGCAAGGACATTACTGTTCCTGAAGCAGGACACAGCGATGGGAAGGATCTCTTAGGTTAATACTCCAAGGCGTTTTCCTTGAAAGCTTGATCACATTGACCTGAATGTGGACTCATGTTCAGTTTGTGTTCCAGTGTGATGTACAGGAGACCGATGACTAGCTAGTTGTTTTGCAACAGATTAGATCCATTTGGGTGCAAAAGCTTGCATTCTTCATAGCTTTTCATGGTTGTTTTGGGTTTTGATTTTGTCTGTCAGCATCCCCTTAATCCTTTCTGGCTTTGTCATCCTCAGATTTGTTATCCATTTTGTATCTGTTCCTTCCTATTTACTGTATGGCGAACAGAGCTCAGCCATAACTGTCCAAATCAGAGATTCCTAAAGTCAGGTAAGGTAATTCTCACATGAAAGATGGACAGTTAAATTTAACTCTCATAGGAGTGACTGAGAGCATAGTTGTTACTGAGCAAGGCAAGGTAATAAATAAATGCCTAACCATCCCCGCCAAATACACAATCAGGCAAAAAAGCAACACGTCAAAACCAGTTGATTTGCTACATTCTGCCAAGTGGAGGCCAACACTTGGATAGATCTGAGATTTCTTTCTGTAAGAGCCAAGCGGTTTTGCAAAGGGCTGGGACGAAGGGAATGGACTGAGAAGATACTACAAGCCATTATGTAGACCAAGTAAATAGCCAAGAGAAGACTTTCAGGTCCCTTAGCGAGGGCAGTGCAACAGCAACTACTCCCAGGTGCTTGTAGGTACGCTGGTAGTACCCTATCAGATACTTCAGCCTGCACTGGTTCAGTGGAAATGTACCATCTTGTCTGTGTTTCATTTTTCCAAACATGACATGAAGTTTCAGATCTCCAGCATAAATATTACACAGACCTCAGAAATTATTTATAACCAGTGCATTTAAATTCAGAATCAGCTATAGAAATAAATGCCCAGTACTTAAGAGGCATTTTACTTGCAGCGAATACAGATTAAATATGAATTTTGCCAGGAAAAAGATGATAAATGAAATTAAGATCCAAGCATGATATCAAAGTGCCTGTGGTTTGATTACTTGTAACTGTGTATAAGTATCCAAAAGGATTGGTACCAAAATCAAGACTCTCACTATGCATCCATTTATTAAAAGTGATTTTTTAATAGCATGTTGATAGGGACATTTGTAAAGATGATGCATTGAGTGATTTGGAAGGAAAGAGGTAACTTGCAGAACTCCTGTCCTCAAGCTGGCATTCTTTGACCATACTGGTCGGTTGAAAGGGGTGAAGAATAAGCTCAAGAAAAACAGTAAAAGCCATATTTGTCTCTCTTTAAATTTACTGCAGTTGTGCCAAGATCGGTGAGCAGTGTGCCAGGCTGGGAACACGCAAGCCATAGTGCTGCAGAAATTTCACATTGTCCTACAATCACTAAGGGCATCAAAAGAGACCCTGTGGAAAACTCGTTGTATAAGAGAACATCCTTCTCTTGTCTTCTTGTGGGGCTTAGGGTTTTTCGGTGCTGGTCTGGGGTTTTTTGCCACAGTCTGAAGGACCACCACAGTGGGGATGTTAGTGGGGAAAGCATCAGGGAGAAGTGAACTATAGGGACTGTGAGGTACTGTTTGGGGCTTTGAGGCTGTGTAGGGCTATGAGAAGCAAAGCATGATGGTAACTGCTGAAATCATTTTAGAGAGTGCCTGGAAAATACTGTGTATGTTCTGGTTATTATTATTCAAATGTGGCTTTATGGGTCTGCTGAATCCTCAGAGAAAAAGATTCCGGAACAAAATGGACAGTTTTGGCTCACATAAGTAACTGCAAGGCACTGTTTGCTCCATATCCTCTTGAAGAGGACCTATTGCAGGACACGTTTTAATTCTATTGGGATACGGTTGTTCACAGAAATTAGAAGTAAAAAATCTTGCTGTCAAAGCGTTGCCCATTATTTAAAGCTGCAAACTCATTTCTGTTCTGTTCAAGAGTCAAGATTTCTACTTCATTCATCTTTGGGTACAACATTAACGGTTGGTGCCAAACTGAAGGTTTCTGGTGAAAAATGGTGTGTTTGAAACTACTGTGGGAAGGAGCACAAATACTCTAAGTGAGAAAAATGATCTCACTTCGGAGAAGGAGATGCAGTTGCATGAGAAGCTGAATTTCAGGGTAGCTCTAGTCTTTACATGTAGAGTCTTGCATGGCTGAGCAAGTACACAGTGCTCTTTGAGCAGCTCCAAACTGTTTGCTTACAGAATATACATGTCTCAGCATACCACACCGTCTGTGCTGTCTGTTGTCCTTTAAGCAGCCATCTCAATTGAAGGTTCAGCACTTACATAGGAACTGAGAATCTGTTTCATCACCTGATGATATCTCTGGCCTCATTCTAGAAGTGTGTTCTCATCACATCAAACTTTCAGTGCCATTCAGGATTGATGGGAGAAACCCAGAGACAGGCCAGATGGGAGAGATAACAATAGCCAGGCTTGTGGAAAACATAGTTTCTGAAGAAAGGCTGAATCCATTGTTATTGTTTAATCTAGATTGGGAAAAATAAAAGCAGATTAATTGTAGGACTCCTCTGTAAAGAGAGACAATTAGAGTCACAGAATAAATCAGCTGGGAGGACCTCTGGGAGGTCTCTGGCCCAAACTCTCCCTCAAAGCAGGGTCAATGCTGAATTCAGACCAGGTTGCTCAGGATTTTGAAAAGCCAGGCCTTGAAAACATTAAGGAGGAAGAGTCTGCAGCTTATTCCAGTCCATAATGATCCTCATAGTGAAAATGTCCTGATGTCCAGCCAGAACCTCCCTGCTCCAATTTCTGACCACAACCTCTCTTTAATTCATAACCACTGTCTCCTGCCATCCACCTCAGTAAAGAGTATGGCTTCATCTTCTCCGTAACTTTCCCACAGGAATTCAACCTGAATCTCCCCTCTTTCACTTTGTCCTATCGCTGCAGTCCCTGATGAAGAGTCCCTCTCCAGCATCCTTGGAGCCCCC
The DNA here is from genome assembly GCF_963264785.1 of Psittacula echo. Taxonomy (NCBI): domain Eukaryota; kingdom Metazoa; phylum Chordata; class Aves; order Psittaciformes; family Psittacidae; genus Psittacula; species Psittacula echo. The sequence continues at coordinate 309,475 of NC_137738.1, read as the reverse complement.
TTCAGACACTGGAAGCTGCTCTGAGGTCTCCACGCAGCTTCTCTTCTCCAGGCTGAACAGCGCCAACAAAGTCAACCCAGCAGTGAGCAGAGGGCTGGAGAATGGGGCTGTCATCACCTCTTCTGCCATCGGAGACTGTTAGGAATAAATTAGAAAATTGTGTGGTTATCCATCCATAGGGTGGAAATTCCGGGGGATGCTCCATGGTCCCTTCAGGTATCTTTCAGCCTTGTTTTCCACTGCTTTGATGTTGTGCGCGAAGAGCATGCGAATACAAGCTCTAGTGCCAGCTTAGGGCCACAGAGTAAGTACATTGCCAGACTGAGCCCTAGGTGCATAATATGTTTCAGGACTTATTAATGTTTCAGGAAGTTATGAATGCCTGAAAATCACCAGGGGAAGGTAGTTCTAATGGAAATAATGTTGTAGCCTGAATTATTGCAGTGTTAGCAGGTGTCCGTTCTGCTTATGTCTAGTCACCTGAGATAAACTGAGTATGGTGCATTTTCTTTTCAGTTCAAGGAACAGGTCTACCAGTGCTAGAACGTACAAATATCTGCCACCAGTCGACATTAATTCTTTGTATTTAATAATTTTGACGTTACTTGTCCACATATCTAAATATGTACATGGAAGGGATTGCTAATGGTATTACTATAGATACTATAGGTGTAGAAACCAGGACATAGAAATGTTGTCAAGCATGATGTTATTAAAATAAGAAAGAGAGGCTAGAATTGCTTGTTGTCATGTTCTTCCAAAGCATGCAGGAATGCAAGGTCTCCCCTGGAAACCAGTGAACCAAGTTCTTAGATGTCACTACCAGTTAGGTTTTCTAGGTGTATGCATAAATCATAGAATCATGGAATGGTTTGGGTTGGAAGGGACCTTAAAGCTCCTTCAATTCCAACCCCCTGCCATGGGCAGGGAAACCTTCCATTGTATTCTTACAAACAAGCATGTTTCTTTCAATAAGGTTTTGATACCCAAGGAAAAAACAGCTGCCTAGTCACTGTCTTTGTTTCTGCTCTGCTGTTTGATGAGGGAGCATTTCACTTCCATTACAGTTTAAATAAAATGATAGCCTGGCTGCCCAGGGGATCCGTCAGCCTTAAGCAGTCTATTCACTGATAATGAGGTTTTAGACTTCAGAAAGCTGGGTAAAAATTCATTTTTCGCTGAAAATCCGTGCCACTCAAATGCTATCCTTGTGCATCGTTCATTCAGAGTTCTGCTGCTCAAAACTCAGCGCCGACTCTTCTGTCCTAAGTGAACGTCTTTTTCAGTCTGTGCCCAGAACAGAACCTCAAGCACCTCCTTAAGCAGAGTTCAGCTGTAGGTGAGTCATTTTGAGGCTGTTCAGCCTGGAGAACAGAAGCTGCGTGGAGACCTCAGAGCAGCTTCCAGTGTCTGAAGGGGGCTACAAGGATGCTGGAGAGGGACTCTTCATCAGGGACTGCAGCGATAGGACAAGGGGTGATGGGTTCAAACTGAAACAGGGCAAGTTCAGGTTAGATCTAAGGCAGAAGCTCTTCCCTGTGAGGGTGCTGAGGTGCTGGCCCAGGGTGCCCAGAGAAGCTGTGGCTGCCCCATCCCTGGCAGTGCTCAAGGCCAGGTTGGACACAGGGGCTCGGAGCAAGCTGCTCCAGTGGAAGGGGTCCCTGCCCGTGGCAGGGGGCTGGAACTGGATGCTCTTAAGGACTTTTCCAACCCGAGCCACTCTATGATTCTATGATTTTTTTTCAAGTTTGCTGGTGTGAAGTGGAAACCACCTTGTAAAGCTGACACTTGTAATGTCATTGAAGAGACGGAGCTGTGAAGGAAAAATTGGGGTGGCAGGAGCAGTTTGGATATATTCTATAAAAGCCTCGATGATGCAGGTTTACCTGTTCCAAACGCACCACTAAGGCCCCAGGTCTCCTGTTTGCACACTGGACCCTGCAGAAGAGGCATAGAGCCCCAGAGTGCTCCCACCCTGCTTCTAGAGCTGCTTTGAAGGAGGCTGTGATTGCATAAAGGATGTTTCCTCTCTCCTGGCTGTGTTTCCAAAGAAAAGCTTCCAGACTGCCACCCTGCGGGGAGCAGTTTGGGAAGCACTCTCAGGAGACTCCGCTTTCCCTGGGACAATGAGGCAGTGCAGAGAGGGGCACAGGCTGCTGCCTGCCTCTTGTCCTCTTGTTCCTCCTAAAGCATGAGGTGCTCACAAGAGGAGGAGAAGATAGTGAAGCACAGGGCAAATGCAACCCTGTTTTCTCCTTAGGGAGCCTAAAAGGAGGATTGTTAAGACACTCTGGAAGCTTTTTATTCTTTCTTTCCATTTGGCTTGTAATTCCCACATATCCTAAACCATAAATAATTCAATATGGTGAGACAAGAGTTGCCGTCCTTTCCTGGCAGTATATTTAAGTGTTTTAACTGATAGGAGCAAATAGGAGGAAGATTCGCTGAAGGGCATAAAGGGCTCAAATGAAATCCAGAGGACTGAAGCCTTCGGAATTTGGGCTGACTCTGTGTGAAACACAGACTGCAGAGCCCTGGCAGAGAACAGGGAAGTCACTGTCGTGACATTTTGTCACCTGTTTCTGGTTTCTTTCCCTTTATACTAAACCAGTAATTTTGTTATATAATGAAATGAGAATCTTTTCCCTCAGGAGACAGCTAAGTGACAATGTTAAGGCATTTGGATTAGATAGCTACAGCATTGTCTAAACACAGGTTGGTTCAAGATAGTGAGTTTACCTCTTTGGTAAACCTGCTTGTTTCCAATTATGTTAAGCTATTATTTGCTCATGAAAAATCAAAACAGTGGTAAAGGAGAGTTTCAGTGAAGTAGGAGCTCAAACCTCACTCAACTTGAGTAGAGAGACACTGCACAAGGGTTTCATATCTGAAATCATAGAATCCCAGACTGGTTTGGGTTGGAAAGGACCTTAAAGCTCATCCAGTTCCAACCCCCTGCCACAGGCAGGGACACCTTCCACTAGAGCAGCTTGCTCCAAGCCCCTGTGTCCAACCTGGCCTTGAACACTGCCAGGGATGGGGCAGCCACAGCTTCTCCGGGCACCCTGTGCCAGCGCCTCAGCACCCTCACAGGGAAGAGCTTCTGCCTTAGATCTAACCTGAACTTGCCCTGTTTCAGTTTGAACCCGTTACCCCTTGTCCTGTCACTACAGTCCCTGATGAAGAGTCCCTCTCCAGCATCCTTGTAGCCCCCTTCAGACACTGGAAGCTGCTCTGAGGTCTCCCCGCAGCTTCTCTTCTCCAGGCTGAACAGCCCCAATGTTCTCAGCCTGTCTCCATACAGGAGGTGCTGCAGCCCCTGAGCATCCTCGTGGCCTCCTCTGGACTTGCTCCAACTGCTCCATGTCCTTCTTATGCTGAGGACACCAGAACTGCACACCTTTTAAGCTGCTCAGTCTGCTGGAGGATTTTAGCGGTAGGTCTTTGAAGATTGCAGTGCTACTTTTGTTGATGCATTTCTAAAAGGTGCTAAAAATGGCAGGGTCTCTTTTGGTGTTTTGTCAGAAAAAAATGGGAATGCAGTGCGGTCACGCTGTGTCTGGATATGACCTCGTCCTCTCATGCTGAAGTTCCTGAACTTTGCGGGAAATAAAGCATGCAGTTCCTTCCTCCACAGTGAGTGTCCAGCTGTGAGCATGCTCTCTTCAAATCTATTCAATCACTGGTATGCTTCAGTATTTCAGTAGCTCAGTGCTTTCTACCTTTACCAGTTTTTCTTTGATAGTACCATATAAATAGCTGAAGAAAGAAAAGGCCGGGTTTACATGTGTCAGTGCAGAGATAAATATAACATTATTCAGGTGACTTCTCTGTGTGACTCATCTTTAGAGTGACAATTACTTGAAAGCAATTTAACATTGTTTCATGAGAGGTTAATGGTACCTCTATTTTCAGGGAGTTCAATACAACACAGATTTTGCTACAAATACAAATCTAACCTTCATTTTCTTTAATTGTTCTAGAGCAATTTCTGATCAATCTATTAAGCCATAAGCAAGCTCTTATTGAACAGAGAAGTCTGCATTCAGGTAAGCCTAACACAAATCACTGTAAAAGGTTGTTTATTGCCTCATGTGTCAATGTCCTGACAAGGAAAAGTAGTTTTTTGTTAGTTCATTTAATTATTACTATGAAAGTTCAAAGCGAGTGTTGCCTCTCAAATTAGAAACTCAGAATATCCTTTTCCTTGACTTGTCATGCATCTAACCCTAATCACGGAGGCACTTCCCTCTAGTGGACAAGAAGGTATTTCAGTGGCAGCGGTTTTCGGTCCCTTTCCAGATTTGATCAGGATTTAGGGAAGGGCCCGCGGGGAGCAGGACTGGGGATGAGCAATGAGTTCTCACTGTGGGAGAGCAGGATGAGGAGGGAGATGCCTGTGAGATGGCTCAGGGCTGGCACTGCTGGGCATAGCCAGTGTGTGGGCTGCAGAAGTGGGTGATCACAGGGTGCCACTGCTTGTCGTTGCTACAGGAATAGTCTGAGTAGTCAAAACAAGGCTTCCTGAGGAGCTGCAGGAGGCTCTCCTCCTGCTGTGAAACCGGCTGAATGATAGAACAGGAGATAAGCTTCATTACTGATAACCGCAAAGTAGTGTACCCGAGTTAAAATAAGCAGACGCAGTAACAGACTCTGTGTTAGCTCTTACGCATCAGGGAAAGATCCTGGAGTCACTGTGCTCTTAGTGTTTGCTCTCCAAAAATATCACCAGTGACGCAAAATGTAAGCTAAGTGTTAGAGACCATTAGAAAAAGAATGGAATCAGAAAGCCACCTCGTGCCCAGGTGTGCAACACTGGACAATATAATCCCTGTGCCTTAAGGATCGGTTAGAGGGATAGAAACATGGAACAGCTTCCGGCTGAGAAGAGACTAAATCAGAGAGTTAAAACCAGAAATGGAAATACAAGAGGACACCCCAGCCTGGAAAAGAGGCAGCTAGAAGATGGTGCGCTGGAAGTACATCATATCATGAAAAGTAGCAAGAAGGTGAATGTTATTCCCACTTCTCATAGCAGAAGGAGTAAGAGATGTTCCAATAACCTCATTATCACAAAAAGATTGAAGGTTTAAAATAGGCATCCAAGAGGAATTAAATTAAAGTGATGGAATATAGTTCTGTTGCTAGTTACTAAATACAAGGGTGTCTTTGAAGCTTCCGTCAGCCCCTGAGCTGCTGTCTCTCAGATGCTAGCTGGGTCGGCCATGGGGAAGAACACTGTATGTCCGTTCTGGTGCCATGTACTGTGTATGTAGCTATCCAGCACTGTCTGGGATGGGGGGAAGGCTGGCAATTCTTCATCTTTGAGTGAAACATGGGCATCTTCATTCATCCTTACTGTGCTGCATATACCCATAGGGCTTTTTAATATCCCATTCAAACATTTACATATCATTTGCATTTGGAATGGATACATTGGCCATGTTACCAGTTTTTGAGGTTGTTATTGCAAGTCTTCCTTGCATTAGTTGGTTGGGGTTTTTTCTGACAGTTCTAACCACAGGTGAACTTGCAGCTGAAAAGAGAAGAGACTGGAGATTAAAAAAGATTCTAACTGCTGTTTGTGCAGGAATATGGTCTAAATTGGGTCTAGAAAGAGAATATAATTGGTTTCTAGGCAGTTTCTCTTACGCGTAATGCTCATGTTTTAAAACTCAGTGACACAACAGAGTTCTCTATGTACCACAAGAATTTATAACAGTGGCAATAAACTGAACAACAGCATTTACATTTCCCCCCTTGCTGGCTTAATCACCAAAGCCTGAGGGCTGATTAATGTCCCCTTGATGAATCCTTAGAAGATCTAAGAAGTCAGAAAGCATGAGATATGTATGTAACATATGTATGTAGGTGTTGCGCATCACCTGATACACAAGAAAATACCACAACTTTGAAGGAAAAAAAGGAAGAATGGAAAGAATAGCTGGAGAGCAGAGATGTTTGTGACTTTTAAACGACTGGTGGTAGCTGGATGTAAGCTCATTTATTTCTGTCTTCCTGGGGTTTTATCAGGATTTATGTTTGAATATTTAAGACTGAAATTTCCAGGTTCCAACACAAATATTAATGATTAGTCAAATACATTCTTTTCCCCAATGCTTTCTCTGCTTCTAATGCCAAGCAGGACATTTATCTACCCAGCTATTTCAAGGTTCAAGCAGTGGTTTTTAGAGCTGCACTTATTTTGTCAGCTCACCCTCGCCTGTAATGAAGGCAGAAGAAAATTCATTATCGGATCTTTTCTCTCTGCCTGTTCTTTCCTCTGCCACACCATTCCCATCCTGGAGGAAAAAGTGGAAATACTTGTGCAATCCAATCTAAGATAGAGTGGCAAATGGTTAAACTTGCATATGTAAGGGGTAGGTACCCCTGTGTCGTGCCAATTAGGACTGGGTAAGCTTCAGTATTTGTGCTTTTATCCCCAGCTACACCAGAGATTTTAACTTATAGTAAAAGCCCCCTTGCCCTTGCTGGCAAAAGCAGTAAGGACACTGCCATCGCCCAGTCACGTTATGGATGTTCTTGAAGCCTTTGTAAAATCAAGACGAGTTCTGTGTGGTTCTCAGAGAAATACTGACATTGTTTTGGAGCCTGCCATGGCAGCAAGCAGATCCCCTTCTTCCAATAGTGGGAAAAGGTGGGGAAAGTTATACAGAGTGTCTGACAACCCTTCACTGTCTCCAACCTGAACTTTCCATTATGTCATGCCTTCTTTCTCATAGCTTGTCCGCATTCCCAAATGAGGATGTGAAAACATACCATGTTTTCCTTGGGAAAATCTAAACCATAGAATAGCTCATTAAAATAATCCTCTGCTGTCATCAGGTGGTGGCCCATAAGAGTCAGCTCCCCAGTAAAAGCTGTGTTGCAGGACACAGGGCTTTTATATGTTCCCTACTTCTCTGTTGTATGCCAGGAAGCTTTCCTGGCTAATGCTGTTCACTGGAAGACAATTTGCCTCTTTGGCTTGGTTCTCAGATGAGCTGCGACTGTTTAATTTCATGGTGAAACACACGGGATGACCTAGAGCCCTGATCAGATTTCTCTGTACCCAGGCATATTGAACGCCACTGTTAACCAGCTCCTTTGGAGTCAATCTTCATTCAGGCTGAGTTAAGACAGAAGTAAAGAAAAATGATGATTTCTGAAGCATCCAACACAGATACAGAAGTTTGTCAAGGTGCAGGAGGCAGAAATTAAAGATCTATGTTCTATCTACTTTTGCAGAGATCAAATCCGAGCTGCCACACTGTGCCCCTGGCTGTGGGTCCCTAAGCCAGGTTGCTGGGTTCTCAGCTTTCTTGTACAGTCGGCACACTCAGCAAATATGCTGTCAAAACACACAGTCTTTTACCTTAAACCCCTCACCTGGAGTTCCATTCAGCTTCAGTTCTTTTTCTCAGAGGTTATTGATCTTTAACTTCTCTGGAAGCAATTTTGCTCCTCTGCCTTCCACCTTCTGAAAGTGCCCATATGCTTGCAGCAGGACAGTCGTGATCTCTTGTCCGTGCGTAAATGATCAGGGAATTGTTTATTTACGGATGGGAAAATGTGAAAATCTCATTGAGAATTTCTCTTTTGGAGAATCTGGATTCATATGTGAAGCACCAACTGCTCTGGTATGAGAATGAAAATACAGTTGATGCATGTAGCTCATTACTGGCTCTGAGTCTTGTTCTAAAGCAGAAACCTGGGTGACTCACTATTTTGAGTTTAGAATGAGCTTGGGGCAACTGAATTCAAACAATGAGTTATTTGCTTTATTCTTTAACAAAAATTGTTACTTCTGTGCCTGACGGGTAGAGCCCACACCATCCTGGAACGGGCAAACACACCAGAAATGAAAGGAGCTTTGTGTTATGTGCCAGCAGCATAAGGAACAGAGTGCTTGTCAGTTGTAAAATCACAATTCAAAAGATTTCAAGAAATAACACAATTAGGCTGTGGAAATGTCAGCACAACCATTAGAGATAGGAGCAATAAAGTCTGCTCTGTCTGCATTAGTTGGCTAATGAAGGAAGAACTTTGCTCTTTAGCATCAGTAAGGGGGAAGATGACTTTAATATATCAATGCAATAGCCTTCACAAGGAAGACAGGCCAGCGCGCTTTCTCCATTGTTGTACTCAAATCCAAGGAATGAAATCTGCTAAAGCACAAAATATCCTTCACTTGGAACATCATTATGTTCTATGACAAATCTAAGACAAGTTGGAGGAGAGAAGGTAAAGATGAGGTGTCAGTGCGTTTCTAATACTGTTCAGATCTATGAATCATTACCAAGAGATGTAGAGTAAGTGAAAAGTTGTCTGTAAATTACAACAGTGGAATTCAAGAGCTGGTCTAGTGGGTTTACTTTGGATTTCTATCCGTGTAGCTGATAGGAAAGTATGGTGCAAAGACATGAAGGTTCTTAAGGAGCATCGCTTCCGAAGAGAATAAATAAACGAAAACCAGAAGTGAAAAACTTAACTAAAACTCAGTCATGCACTTAGAGAAAACATAAGTATAGCTTTGACAGGAATTTACTGGTTAATCTTTGTTCAAGACACATATAGGGCTCAAAACACGTATTGGTACCTGTGACTTTGGTTTAGGTTTAAAACAACAAAAATCAGCACTGTTGTGCCAAACTGTTTGCCTCAAGTGAAACTAGTGATGCACAGGAAGCAAAGGAAACCTCATTTTGAGTAAGGCACAAAGTAAGCATGCGAATTGCCTGCTTATCTTAGCTTGAAATGCATTTGAAACAAGAACTCCAAGCACCAATTCTACCGGCAATTCTGCTTCCCATCCTTTCTAAATATCTGTTGGGATAAATACAGGAAAAGTGAGAGAAATTCTTTCAGGCACTTCTTAATATCCAAAAGTAGCAAAGGGATTTCAAAGTACAAGTCCTCTGACTTGGAGCAGATTTGCTATAGCTTTCTCCTTTATTGTGTGGTTTGGCGGTTTGTTGTTGGGGGATTTTGGATCTTCTGCTGTGTGTTTGTTTCACATGTATTAATAAAAAATGCTTGGAAAGCAGCAGTAGCCACTTGAATGAGTATTTTGATGATTTAGATGTCTCTGATGCTGAAAAGATACTTGATACCCATCTGGAAATCTCTAATTCATTGTGCCCTAAAATGCTGAGACTCATTTTGAGTCTCACCTGATTACTCTGTGGCTTTCTTCTTTTACAAGTTCTTCTCATGTCAAGTTTGAATAGGTTTTACAATTTAGGTTAAAGAAGAATAAAGTGAAGGACTAAAGAGAGACAGCTCTGGGTAAAGATTTCAAACCCCTTGACCATAACTCTACACATAGCTACTCAAATAGCAGTGTATGATGCAGGTACCTGTATGATCAGTTATGCACACTATTGCTTTGGCAATGCAGAAATAAATCAAATTCAAGAAACAAAATAAAGAGGCGTTGCCGTGGATAGGGACTTACCCTCTGTATGACAGGATCTGTTAGGATTTGTCCTAGTTTGTCCTGAGCTGGTAGTACATTAAGACAGACTTGCCCTATCCGTCAAATGTTTTAATTCCACACACAAAACAAGGGGTTGCGGCCACACAATCTAGCCAAAAGTGAATATATTTGAGCAAGTAGCACTGATTTCCTTGGGCTTTGAATTGGATTCATGTTGTAATTGTTCCTCCAGGGAGGAAGGAAGGAAGATATTAAGATTAAATGTTAATTCTCAGGGTAAACCACCAGATCTGCTGGAGTTTTTCCCCTAATGTGCAGGATTCCTAATTCCCTTGCACACATACAGATGCATTCTTTGTGCACTTCATCAATTCCATATGGATAAGTTTCAGAACCACTGCCAGCGCCCACCTGTCCTATTAGCTATGGAATGTGCTCAAACACCATGGTGATAACCACAGAATAAGAAACCTTGTTAGATTTTCTCACGTACTCTTCTCAAACTCGTAGAGCACTGTTTTGCACACAACTAATTGTTCATCTTTGTGCAAGTGTTTTAGCATCTTATAGCAAGGAAAATCCTTACGGCAAGGGGAAGTCTGCCCTACATATTGCTTTTCTCTGATAGGCTGATTGAATATTCTACCCTTCCCTTGTGCTTTCAAAAGCAAGAACAAGACATAAAGATCTAGTCCATGAGAAAGAAATGTGCACAAGGGCAGAGAAATTCATTTACTTTGTGATATACTGCCCTCAGCCTGATGTGCAACGAGCAATTCCTATCAATGTCTATTGCATGCAGGAATCTAAATTCATTTCTTTGTGGTTTATATTGATTGATTTCCCCCCCCCTCCTCTACTGGAAGCTGCTGCCTTTCTGTTTGAATTCTATATTCCCCAGCATTCTTTAGCTAGAATAAACCCTTCTGTGATGACTGTTACCTTGTTAACTCCAGGAGGCACCGCAGACAGAAAGGCTGTTTCTTGGGCTACCTCAGAGCTGAGTCCTAGGAAATTATTGTGCTTTCCATGATCTATAGTAAGAAGAGACAGTGAAGCATACAAAGAAGCACCAGTATGCAGAGGTGTCCTCCTAGCCTCAGCTTGGTCCAGCCTCATGGCACAGTGCAGCAGAATGCACTGAAACTGAGGTAGTGCTGAGAGCATTAGGACTAAACAAGCGCAGTGTTATACCCCTTCCCTTATTCACATGATTTCCAGTGTCCTCAGTGACAAACAGCTCCAAGCTGTGCTTCTGCCCTGTTCCCCATTGCGCACTATAGATGTGCTGTTAAAATCATGTTTTCTGGGGTACAAGGCCAATTCTTCTCAAGATGGCTATGTCTGTATTAGCAAGTAGCGCAGTGCAATAGGAATGGATGGCCACAACAAAACAGTTGGTGCTGCAGATGCAGCACCCACACTACCTGTATTTGTGGAGGCAGGAGGGTAGGAAGGGTAGGTCAGGCTATCTCTTGCCTGGTCCTGTGGGCTAGCTGCCTCTAAGAGGTTGAATCCCTGGGCATGTCTTTCAGCTGAGTGTGGATCTGGAAGGAGCCAGGTTTGCGTGCCCTAAGACAGCTTCACAAGGTGAGCCCCAACACAAGAAATGGGTGTGGATTGGAGATTTATAGCAAAAGCACTCTCCTGCCCTGATCCAAGTACCCTGATCCACACGCCCCTGCTGTCAGCTCAGCACCCACAGAGAGTGTACCTCTTCAAATAAACTCGTTGTTAAAATCATCCGAAAGCATGATCAGATAGCACGAGCAGGTGAGTGCATTTAGAAACCTGGGTCTCATCCAGTGAGTCAGGAAAGCTTAACCCTAACTGCAGTGCTGGCCATCCGAATAACAACCCTTCAGAACCTGGTCTGCAAGAGTTCTGGTTCAGCTCCTTATTCGTGAACTGGGGTGATGTGATTTACTGACGCCAGCTCTTAGACCTTTATTGCAAATCTTGTGGTGTCAGCATCCTCCATAAATTCCATTTTCAAGAGTCATGAAACAAGAAGAACATTTCCTTTCTCCCTTATGAAATAAGGTTCAAATCATAGAGATTTAAGGATGCTTGTAAGTGAATCCCGTAAATTGAAATATATGAAGTGTAATATTGAACATTTTATCAAAATAGTATTGAGTATTTTTCTACCTACTATTTGTCTTTTTCGCTCTTTCGTGCAATGACTGATTCTCAATCTGATAAACAACTGACCAAATAGGGCTAAAACAGGAATGGAGTTACTAAAGAGTTGAATAGTGTCACACTTCTCCATCATTAAACAGGAAGGATGAAGCAAACATTGCTTTTGTTCTTTTTAGAAAGGAAACCTGACTAAAGCCGAGGTTTCTTTGATAAAATCACAGCTCTTTGGAAAGAACATCCAAGGTTTTCTTTCTCTGCATGCAGTCGAATAAAGCAGCAGAGATCTGTTTCTTTGACCACAGCTTGCAGCCTGTCACATTGTGTGCTCGGTCCACACGCTCTCTGTGAGCTCGTCTTGAATCTTTCAGAGTGCTTGCCTGCTTTGCTTCTGGGGGGTCCTGCCTTCCTTCTGAAATCTGGACAAATGAAAAGAGAATGCCAGCGCCTATCCACACAGTTACACACCTACACAAGTAATTCACAATGCCATGGGAATTCCTGAGTGCTCTGCTTTTATATTGAACTGTTTACATGCAGCTGAGTTCGGGTGTGAAAGATTGAGGTTTTGCATAAAGGAGCTTATCTTTTTCTGTTCTTTTCAATAGAAGAAGCCAAACAAACAAACCAACCCTCGCTAGCAGTAATATGTTTTCCTCAGTTCACAGTGAATAAAGTGAAACTCAACATGGGAAGGGGTCTCTGCAGGTATCTGAATGGTAACGATCTTGTCCTGGAGGAGGTTTGTACCACGAAACACATTTAAACAAGTACCAAGGCTGCGCCAGTATCCAAATGAGATAGTTTCGGCAGAAAGTTGAACAGCTTTCATGTAGCACATGAAATATCCATAACCAGCCTTTTTCAATGGTTTGCTCCGCTCAGCAGAGGAGCTTGAATGACACAACCCCTTGAATAGGTTTTTATGCATTGCCATGCTGTGTTTCAATTAAATCAGCTTGTCCAGGGGGTTTCCGTTCTTTATGACCTGTAACTTGGATAAATGACATAGCAGCTCAGACTGCAAGGGAAACAGAAATGGTGCTTGAGTCCTGTAAACTTCCCGCAGTCCGAAGCCCAGTTTATTCTATTGTGAGACACCCAACCTGCAAGTGGCTGTGTTCAGTCTTCTGTGCCAGAGGAACATTGTCTTTATTTGATTTACTAAAATGACATGCACTTAGCAAATGAGCATCCTAACTCTAGGCTTGACCTACAAAGTGATTTGTCTTTTTACATACATGTTAATCTCTCTCATAACTCATCGGTTGCCTTCTCTGCGCAGCCACCTTCCCCCTGGGCAAGCTTGTGCCAAAACACAGAACTAATTTTAAACCCAGAAACCCTCATTTCCAAACACTGTGTTAGGAATCTCCTGAGGATTTGTGTGTTAGGGAAGAAGAGAATCTAAAACAAAGAGCTAAAGTGTGGCAAGCTGAGGACGTGCTCTTTAACACAGTGTTTGCAGTTTGTAATTCAAAATGGTTCGATATAAAGCAAGCAGCTCTTGTACTATGGCATATGTTACACAGTAGAAGAGAATGTGCATTTTAAGTCAAAAAAGTTGATTTCTGAGCAGGATTTGAGGGCAGGGGACAACGTCCTACTTACAGAAAGGTTTGGTAAATTTATATTTCTGAGACCTTTCTGAGGATTATCCAAACTGAAGCTTAAATCAAATCTAACGGTGTATAGCAAGTGATCCAGAAAAGGAAAGTCAAATTCCATAGCAGGATAAGCTAAATCCAAACAGAGTGATGAGTAGATGATCTCCTCTGCTCCTGCTGCATCCCGCCACTCATAAGCACCCGGTTGTAATGCAGCTGTGCCATTTTCAGGCTGGAAACATCAACTAAAACAATGCCAGCTCAAAGCAAGAGCTCAAGATTTGGGGTTTGTCTGCATCTGTCCATGAAGACTCACCCTTAATTTGGGTAGAAATCAGTAATGAGCCTGGTAGCAAATGATACACTCTTTAAAAACTATCTTCTGTATTATTTATTGCTAAGACATGCAATGACCTTCCAACCTTTACAAGCTTTTCACTGCTTAGATGCAGCCCAGGGTATGACTCGTTTCTCTCCTGATCTCATAGCTGTTGGCTCCAGCTTTCCCAGCGCTATAGGTAATGCTGGATTTTACCATCCCAGGGAGGAGATGGCTGAGAGCAGGTCAGGGACAGCTGAATCCTGAGACTCATTTACATTTGTGCCACTTGCTGCTCTAGTGACAGCCACCACCTCGCAGGAGCAAACACCTCTTTGCCAGCAGCAGCAGCAGCCAGCCTGGCTTTCCAGGGCATGGGCAGCTTGGCCATGCTGCTCCCTAGGGCATGTGTTGTGTTTTATATGGATGGCAACAAAAGCAGCACAAGTTCTGTCCGTACAGGTTGTTTTCTGCTTTCAGCCTTTAAAAATCCATAGCAGTGAGCTGAGACCCTTAGTGCCGAAGTCTTGTTATCCACTGATAAAGGAATACAAGAGGCACTCATGCAGTACCTGGATGCTACCTACCTTCAATGGCATGACTGTGGATAACAAGTGACTTTTGTCTTTTATCCTAAGAGCTTCAAGCAGTCCATGTCTCTCATGTCACAGTCTGTATGGTTAAGCTTTCTCTATTACTTTTCAATCCTCTTCTGAGGTTGTGACCCTCAATATTTTTGATCTTCTGAAGAGAAAAGTAATCTGTTGGGTATTTAAATTAAGTGCCAAAAAGCCATTTAAATCTTGGAAGATAAACTGTTATGTAACAGTCTTCAGTAAGGTACAAAGGCTGCTTGAAGCTACTTCTGGATGCCCATGGTATGGACCAGCCACAGCTCTGTGTGGTACAGAAACACCTGGGGCACAGTGAGCTTGTGTTGTAAAGATTATCTGTACAAATCCTCAGGAGTAGTTGCAAGATGGGTTTTGTTCTCCAAAAAGAAAGATGAGGATGACATCCTGGAATGCTGGAGCCAATTCCTGCAGACTCTGTGTTTTTTCCCTTGTGTTTTCCTCAGTGAATTTTCTCATACCCCACTATTCTCAAGTGCTGTGCTGATGGGCTGATGATTTTATTCACTAGCAAGGCTGTGCATCTCTTTATGCCTGATGTTCTTCATTATGAGGGTGCTGAGGCGCTGGCACAGGGTGCCCAGAGAAGCTGTGGCTGCCCCATCCCTGGCGGTGTTCAAGGCCAGGTTGGATGGAGTCTTGGGTGACGTGGTTTAGTGCGAGGTGCCCCTGTCCATGGCAGGCGGTTGGAACTGGATGAGCTTTAAGGTCCTTCCCAACCCAAACCATTCTGTGATTCTATGATTCATAACTCTTCAAAGCCAATGGAAAAATGCATCCTGACTCTAAAATTGTGGTTGGACTTCACTATACACAAAGAGATCTTTAGGGTTACATGTGCAAAAGAGCCCACATGACTAAGGAACTTAAATCCCATGGTGCTTTGAAAGCATTTCTCTTGGCAATGGTTTTTGACTTGAAATCTGTAAGAACAGTTGCCTGGCTTGTGAGCTTCATCACGAGGTTGTAGGAGAGACACATCAAGCAGTGTGAGACACACTCAGCCTTGCTTCCCCTTCAAAATGAATCACAGAGTATTTTGTGTCTAAATGTTTCTACCAATAAAACAAGATCCTCATAATTCTCATTTGTCTCCAGTTATTCTCTCAGAGGTGATTTCCCCCCTTCTTCAGGTAATTTTACTGTGGCTGTGTTAGGCTTGCAATGACTTGGGAAATCACTAATGATCCAAATCAACACAAAGTGAAGGTTTCTTCTCTGCATTAATTGCTCATTTAAAAGCTCTTAAAGATAAAGAGGTTACTGAGCTGGGTATTCTTTTCATTAAGTATTTCATGGCAACAACAGCAGCTGAAGATGGTGGTAAATGGGAGTGTTGTTAGACAAATCCTGCTAGAATTACAAGGAATTCTTTCTTTTTCTTCCTCACAGGTGGCTTGATCAAGGCAACCCACTGAGCTCTTCATTCTGCACAGCATCATGTTCAAAACACAGCTATTTTTGGACTGTAATTGCCTGAAACAGCAACACAACAGTCTAATGACTGAGTTGAAAGAGTGAAGTAGTGTGATGTTGGGTTTGCTTTTATAAAGAGGTTCCGAGCACCCGATTGAGAAGATGTGGAGAATTCATCCTGGTGGCTGATGAGAGTCACCCTCAGGCAAATGCTAATGTAGCGAGTCCTAGGTGTTATGCAGAGACTGAGGTTTCTTCACCTCCTAGCCTATAGACCAGCCCCAGCACTCACAGGGGGTAAAGTGAGGGCTTATCCAGTGTGCAGAATGGAGACTGCAGTGATTCCCAAGCTATTTCCAGATGTGCAATACAGCGCACCATTGGATAGCGAGGCACTTCAGGGTTTAAAGTATCTGCCTGTGCCTCCCACTGGTCTTTGCCCGCTCTGATGCTCTGACCCACACTTCAGTGCAGAGCCTCTTGCAAATGCAAAAGGAAGGAGAGAGCTGCAGGTGTCTGTGCTGCTGGTCTGATGTGAGGTGCTACAGCGCAGCTTCTTCCTGAAGTGATGGTTAGCAGTGTCCTCCTTCCCGGCAGGAGCTGTGCTACTCCCTGGGCAGGTGTGACAGCAATAAAAGCCTTGTTGCTACAGCTCATGCAGCACTATTGATGCTCATCTCTTCCAGCAGCATCTTATACTGCCTCTGACTAATTCTTGTCCTGCCCCAGTGTCTGTATTGGTGTTCTGTAGGGTGATGCATAGTGTATATTTTGTAGCATAGGCTTTTGCATAAATGATGTTCCCTAAAATGGGGTATATAAACCTGTTCTATGGATTTTGGCACATGTATCTTGTCAGTGTGTGAAAACTATGTCACTGTCATCTGCTTGCAACCAGCTGAATATATAAACCGTGTATGTTGTTAACATGGATCTAAAAACCTAATGCAAACACAGTTAAGTGTGTCAACGTTTTCACCTTGACAGGAACTGCCCTTTTCTTCAGCTTCAGACAGGCCCTATGCATGACTTTCACTGTGACAAACACGCAGCACACGGTTAGACTTTGATAGATGCTTTGCTCAAAAGGTGGAGAAACAAGAAAGCAAGAGATCAAAGCAGCACACCAGACCTTATAAGTTTTAATTAAGCATAAGCAGCTGCATCCTGTCTTCTCAGAGCAGTCCCATTATTTGTGCTATGTAACATTAATGCTCACTGAATTGTAAAGCTCAAGGGAATGCAGGGCACTATTTGGAAGAGACAAACATTTGTTTTTCAGAAACAGATTCATTATCATTTGAAGCGCTGGTTTAATCTAACCATAGATCTTATGGGAATATCTCTGAAGAGCTCTGTCTCTGCAAATCAATTTCAGCTGTAAGAAAAGGAAATAAAATTACCAAAAAGGACCAGAACAGTATCGCAAAGAACACACGGATGAGGCTCCTTCAAGGGGACAATAACATTTTGCCCTTCAGAAAACTATCAGAAAACAAAATACCCTAAAAAGAGTTTTTAAAGAAGGATTCTTTTCTACCCCATGGAGTGCTGAAAAACATGACAAAGGAGATGATTTTTGCCACAATCTTTCGAAGGGGGATTTGAAGTTTTGCTCTTTCAGCAAAGCAATTTTAAAGTGGTTAGAGCAGTGCTGATCACAGTAAGAGATTTCTCTAGAGACCCTGGCAGCAGGAGCAGCGCAGCCTCAGCATAGCTCTCGTAATTCAAGCATGGCTTCGGAGTATGTGATCACACCCAGGCTGTGCTGGCACTTGCAAGAGCTTTTGGATGGGGCCTGTGTTATGAAGCAGTTTTCTTCACACAAAAACAGGACTGAAGGAACCAAACGTTTCCCAGGCCGCTGGATGTCAGAATTGGACTTGATACCTGGAATAGAACTGATCAAGAAGATGCCTTAATAGAAAACTTGTATCACTGAACAGCCTCACCTGGGCTGAAACTTCCCAGAAATAGAAGAGCCAGCTCACTGTCTTCAGCCAATGAGCACTAGCAAGAGCCAGAGGCTATGAGAGCTGATGCTCTCTACAGATCTCTAACCAGAAAGAAAATCTTCTTTGAGAGGAAAGGAAGAAAAACATGTTGGAAATAACCCTTAAAACTGTGGGTCAGCTGCACACCAGGCTGCTCATTTGGTTTTAAGTTTAAATGAAAAGTAACTTTGTGGTCTGTCTTTTGGTTTTATTTGTTTTCTCACTTGAGAAGGTGAAGATCTCTGGATTTGCTTTGCTCTATTAATCAGACATGACAGCGTGCCCTTTAACGTGTGCTCCTCCCTTTTTCATAGTGAAACAGTTTAATAGTTTTCTAAGGGAATAGCATTGAGTGAGGGCAACGGATTGCCTCAATCCTCAAAAGGAAAACCAGGCTTGCTTAACTTGTCCCTGCAAACTCAGGTGTGTTGCATCCCAAGTTATCTTCCAGACTGTTCTCCACAGCACTGGCAATTCTCATACCCCAAACTGAACCATGAAGTCTAGGTTTTCACACCTTGTGTGCTGGAGAAGAAAACCAGTCTCTAAAACAGCTTGCACCTTCACAGCCAACTATTTCTGCTCACTAATATTCAGGCTTCTGTCTAATTGTTGTTTCTGAATGTTCAGCCTTAATTATTATCATGATGGAGTTAAGGACCATACAGGAGCAAAGCCCATATATGCTGCAAATCTGCAAGTGCAGAGCAGCTTGAAATCTTTATTCTTCCAAGGAGTGAGGACTTGAAAGGGGAAGGATAGAAAATCACACCTGAGGTGTAGGCAAAGCCATCAGTGGGACTGCAGCAGTGGTAAGTTGCTTGTTCTGATGGCCACTTATCCTTTTTGTTCCCTTGAAAAAGGAGGATTTCAATGGCCTTTCAGAGTTTATTTCCTAATTCTTAGGGAAAGGCTTTGAGGCTTTTCTGTCAGAGAGGAAGAAAAGTGGAAGGGCAGGTAGAGTAGTGCTGAGATGAGGGAATTACACCAGATAACGAGGCAATAAATGCCCCATTAGCAGATAGGAAAGAGCCTCAGCTGGGTATTGTCCTCACTAGTTCTTTGGGAGTTGTGGCTGCTGCTGCTGCTGCTCTTCTTGCTACTGCAAGAAATCTTCCCTGCTTTGGTTCCCTGCTGAAAGTCCTTCCTCAGCCCAGGAGCAGCAGTGCTAGAGGAGCCTGACTGTTCTTAGAGGTAAGTGAAGAGCTTTAGAGCTGAGTTTGATGGTTTCCATGGGATGATGATGGTGACCAGATCCTGAAAGCATAAAAGAAAACCCTCATGTGAGCATGACTGCAGTATGGGATCCCAGGACCTGTTAGTGCTCACTCATAAAGCAGAGTTTAAAACTGAGCATAATCCTGCTAAAGAAGGGCATGATGTGTCTGTAGGACATTTGTGTCCTTATGAGTAAAGGTGTTAAACTTGCATTAGCTTTAAGATATTCATGCTGTGTGACGTAGTGCTGCTGGAATGAATTAATTGCTGAGAGCTGCTCAGAGTGTGTGAGTTAGTTCAAATGACAGTAAATTGGGGTGCTGCTTGAATTTAGTATTTCTTTCTGTTGGAAGCTTGAAAGCTATTGAGCTCATCTGAAAAGAAAGTATCCTCATGGTGTGTTCTGCTTTTGCTTGTGTAAGACCAAAAAGCTTGGGAAAACTCCAGATGTTTAATATCGGTAGGGCAGGAGCCTGTAATCCTGTGGTCTTAAAGTGTGTGGTATGTTCTTTAATGAAATACATGGCGATATAAGGCTTCTGTTACTGTCATTGTCACTGCAATTAAGGTTAGTGTAATTGTCTCCAAATGAGATATATGTATGTATATACACACACAAAATATGTGAGTTGGATTTTCTAGTTTAGAAGAGAAAGAGTGGACACTGCTAAATAGCTCCTTGATCTTCTCCATGATTCCTGCAGTGTGTGGGGTTTTTTGGGGGGGTTGCTTGCTTGCTTGTTCTTCATTGGTTTGTTGTTGTAGCAGTGATTGGTTTTCTCGTTTCTATTGTGATTATGATGTTGGTTACCTAGAACATGAAGGCTTTTCCTTCAGTACTTCTAACTTGCAGAAACATCCCCATCAAGACTTCTCATTCCAAGCTGTAATTAATTTGGTCTAGGTGCCTCACTGAGTAATTACTCATCTATTCTGACATTTCATGAAGCTATTTAATTTCTCATTCTTTACAACAGCAAAAGTTCCATAGTTGGCAGGTGTCATTTTTAGCTTCTCGCATAGTGCAGAGATAACATTCACTTAGGGGCATGGTAATACCACCCTGCTCACTCATTAGCTTCCCACTTATGTTCTCACATACTCCTTCTGGTTGTTTGTACTGAAGAAATTAATCTACAAAAAAGAAGGAAATCTTTAATACTTATTTCAGCTATTTCTATGAAGCCTTCAGGCAGTAGCTGTGTTTTGCACCATGACCTCAGTCTTCAGGCATAGTGTCCTAATGCTGTAACAGAGATGTTGTCCTGCACCCTTGTACCTTCCTGTTGGGTTAGACAGCCCTTCTGCAGAACGCGGAGCAAGTGTTAGGCAGGACCTGCAGAGCCTGAGGGAGGTGACTCCTGCCTTATGAGCTCCTCTTGCACAGGTGAAAGCTTTGCATCGCTTGATGCAGCAGAAGCCACAAGCTTGCAGGGTCTCCTTCATTGCCCCCCACATTACTGCTGTTCAGACATGCAAGTCTGTGACCTTCTGCCTCTCCTTAGATGTGGCTCTGAGGAAGCATTGAAGTACAAGCAACTGCTATTCCTATGTGGCATTTTCTCATAGATGTAAAAATGGTGGCATTATTATTATTATTATGGCTGTATTAGCATAGCTTTTCCTGTCTGACTGGACACCTAAGTCAGATATTATTTATAACCAGTTTGTAAGTAACAAATAATCAAGGCTTTATTCTTTGTGCCACTAATGAAGTTTATAAGTAGCTACCAGTGTTGCTTCACTGGCTTGGAACCAGATAAGAGAAATGATCACTTCATACTCTGCTGGGACTGTGCAAGCAAGTCTTAGCTTCATCTGGACAACCAGGAGGAAGATGAGGGGGAGGGAGCTATTCTTTGTTTCCTTTAAACAGACTGCAGTGTGTGTTTGTGTGCACCATTCAAAGCCAGTAACTATGGGTCATCTTTAAAACCAAAGGAGAGGTGAGGACACCGTGTTTTCCTCTCCTATCTATTCTATACCACAGGTAAGTAGTTGAGTATTCACCTAAAAGGGGCTGAAAAGTGAACCAGAGGGTGAGAATATGATGCGCAAATTGGCAGTGAGAGCTCTTAGGTGGGAGAAGGCAGACCTGACTCTGCTCCTGCTGTGCAAAGGGAAAGCACATCAAGGAACTGAAAGCGAGTCACCGAGGGGCCTATGCAGGTACCTAAAGCATTCCTCTGCACCATGAGAGAACAGGGTGAGTTTATAGGCAGGGAGGATTTGAACCTGAAGTGCTCTATTGTGAGTGTGGCCCTTCATCAATACGTGGGCGCATTCTGTTACTGAGAAGGTCTTGATACTGCCTCTGGTGAAATAAAGACATGGTGGCAAGGCAGAAGAGGGATCCAAGGAAAAATTAAGCTGGACAGAACTGAGCAAGGGGAAGACTGGAATTAGAGTCATAGAAAATCTCATGTTGAAAAGGACCTCTGGAGATCGTGTAGTCTAGGTTTGTTCTCTGAGCAGGGCTCAGTTCAATGCTGGGTAAGGGTGTTTCATGTAAGCATCCCATCTGGTACAGATAGGACTCCCTCTGATCTACTCTCATGCACAAAACAAGATCTCCACAGTGTTGAGAAGAGGTACCATCTGCATTCACATCACATTGGTCTGGTTCAATAAGGCAGCAAGTGCCAGTTGTACGTGTAGTGCTGAGGGAAGGTGTTGTGAGCTCTGCCAAGGAGTAATAAGGGACTGTGGAATTAACCTAGGACTAGAAGAAACAAATTATGCACAATGAAGCAACAAGGAGGGTTAACAGAGGGAGCTCAACTAAAAGCAAACATCAAATACAGCAGATAAGCTTGACTGCTTAAGAACTTTGCGAAGTGGTTTAGCAACTGCTCACACAGAGCAGAGGCACAGAACAGCTTTCCAAGTCTTTTCCTCTTTTCTTTCTTTTGATTAAAGGTCAGGAGAATATGGTGTTAGAAAAGGAAGGATTAGGATATCCACAGATTGCTCCAGAAGTGGTTAGTGTCAAGATAAAAGTCATAATAGATGATATGGATCCGAGTAAAAGAGCCGGAAAATTTTAGTATGGAAACTTGAAGAAGCATTTGAAGGCAGTTCAAATGATGGTATTTCACTGGAAGCAGAAACAACTGTTCAGTTTGAAGGTTAAGGAAACAGTATCTAAAATCATCGGCCTGAAGAAACCCCAGAGTGTTGCAGCGTCTGTTCTCAGTGCTATTTAGCTTTCAGAGAGAAAAAATTATACCTTTATAAAGGGGGTTTTGTGCCTTTGAGAATGGTACATGGGCAAGGAGCATTCTCCTGCTTGATCTTATCATCACCTGGGAAAGAGAGATTGAATTATCACAGCTTAAAAGGGGCTGGGTTCGATTTCCTTTTGAAGGTGGCTGGGTGCCCCAAATAGGGAGTAAGTGGGCAAGGAGCTCCTCTGCTCCATGGAGTGGCTTTCTGAGACAAAGGGAGATGATGGGGCTTTGCTGAACACTAGACCTGGATCCAGAATTTGGATCCTAAACTGGGTAGGATGGTGAGAAAAATGCTTGGCGAGCACTGAAGCCACAATCTGGTGTTAACTGGGAGGATCGCTGGAGCAGCTGTGCAGCTCGAGGTGCAGTTCATCGCTGCATTTGGATCCTGTACACCCTTGCTGTTCACACACCCTTGCTCACACAGCAAGGGTAATATGGGGCTGCCGCGAGGGAAAGATGTGTCTGAAACCAAGGTTTGAAATGACATTTCAAGGCATGAAATGTCTGGCTATGCCCATAAGCCTCTGCCTGCATAGGCGCGGGGACACGAGAAGAAGGGGGGCCAGGAGGGGAGCTGCAAACTGTTCGTGAAGGGGCCATGCAAGGTGTGTCAAAGGGGAAAGAAAAGTGGACTAAGAGGAAGGCAGGTCGATTGCAGGTCTGGATTCTGTCCACCTTGGGTATGAATGTGTTGGTTATGTTTTGGAGTACAGTTTCCTTAACTCTTTAAATTTCACATTTGGAACCCATCTCCAGCACACTGAAGAGGTTTTACTGCACTGGATGTCTCTGCCCCTTTTCAGTTTTTAAACCATAGATCATACTTCATATTGACATATATCTTGACTTTGGGGGAGTGCTGTTGCTGCTTCAATATTCTCCTCTTAGAAGGTGTGATTTCTCCCTTTGTCTTTTAGGTTTTGTCTCAACCATCTAGCACCCATGTTTCTTAAATGCAGCCTCAGATAGAAATTAGTCATGTTCCAGCTGGAAATAGAAGGATGCAAATATAATTAAAACCCAAAATTAGACTGGAAATGTTTGTACATTTCTTCCTGCAGATGATGTTACATATTGGTCCACAATGCTCTTACGAACAGGACTCAGCTTTGCAAACAGATGAGAACATAAATGTGCTTATTTGACTGATAGGAAAGACTAGGCATACAGGGGTTGAGTTGTTCAGCTGAAGCTGATAGTGTCAGTAGTCAGCAACGACCCAGTACTGCGAAGCTGGAATAACACTAAGGAAGAAAATTAATGAGCAGTAATGTAGTCCGATGAGGAAGGACTTGGAGCGTGCTCGTACCTGATTGCAGATGGAAAGAGGGCTGTTCCATTGGTAGATATATTTAGAATAGTGAGTCTTAGAGTGTAGACTACAGTGAGAGAATGGCTGCTGACTGGGGAGTTGCTGCTGAACAGGAGGATGAAGGGCAAGCTCATTTAGGAACATCCCCACATTTCTGCTTAAGGCTCAATGACAGAAAGGAAGGGACAAGAGGATGAGGCTGGTGTTGAGGGTTGAGCCACAACCTTCTTTTTCAGACACCCTGCAAGCACAGGGTTAGCCTGAACTGCACCAAGACCACCTTCTTGTCCTGGCCCTAGGAACTGCATTTGCATTACTTGTGTAATTTGTGCTGAGGGATTGGCAGTGAACCACAGCCTGTGGTACCATCGGTACCATTTGGTGAGGTTGCATCTGCAGGGAGGGATCTGGCAGCACTATGATGTGGTATTTCAGCCATCTGATCTATGCCAACAAGAGGGAGTTAGTGTGAATTTACCAGCCTGGCCATAAACCAGTCTGCCAGCTCCTGTCCCACCTTGTCACTGGAACTGGGGGTGGGACTGAGACTCATCATGCACCCGCCGATCTCTCAAGGCAAAATGGTTCCCAAATGGGGTGAGTCTCTCAAGCCTGAGACTTGGAGACACTGATTTGCCTCATGGTACTGTTCCGAGCTTCAAGAGGAAGCTGTGGTGCTTCCTGATGAAAGCTGGACGACAGGAGGGGGATTGACACAAAGCCTTCCCAGTCTCAATTCCCATTCCTTCCACATCCTCTGAAAAAGAAACGTTCAATAGGACCCACACTCCTGCCATTAGATGGAATAAACTGGGAATTGAGTATATTGTCTATAACTGGAATTAGGAGAAGGCCAGATTGCAGAATTGATTTACCCTTTGTGGGAAGTGTCCCCTTGAAAGTCCAGGCTCTGATTAGCAGCGTATTAAAGAGAAGTGCCAACTGTATGGCATCTGCACATGGGCACCCTCGCTGATAGGAAACCTCCCCTGTCCTGACTTGTGTCATTACTTTGTGTTTGGAAAGTGATTCAGTGCTCCCTGTTGAGATGGGAGTCAGCAGCCCTGTGCTGGGGGAGAGAACATCTGATGGGCACCGTGGTTGGTAGCACTGATTAAAAGTGGAGCTATGGAGCTCGACAGCTTGAAAGGAGGCATTTCGGACACCCTGTGTGTCTGAATCTGCAACTTGAACAAATGAGGCTTCCTCGCTTCGTCCGTGCTGTGTTGCAGCAGACACATCTGTCAAAAACCGTGCTCTGAGAGGAAGTCTTGAAGGGCAGGAAAGGAGATTTCTCAGCAAAACGAGTTCTTCCTAAACCTGAGCCCTCTACACTGAGTCTGAGCTATCTGCATAAGAGCAGAAACAGGCAAACGAGGAGAGTGAAGACCAAAAGATGAAGCAGAAGTTTCATCTTGGAGGAGGGACCGGGCTTGTAGCTGAGCCAGCAAAACGTAGAGCACAACAACGCTGATGATCAGTGCGCAATGGGTGCAGTCCTCAGCTGTGTTTCCAGGGGCCAGAGGACTTGATTCTACAGCAATACTTCTACCTTTTTTAATACAATTCATGAGCTTCTAAAGCTTCCCAGCACGCGTGCGGGTCCCATGCAGCAAACACCATCCTGACAACCGGCATCTCTGGGAATGCTGGGGGAAATGGGAGGAAAACGCTTCCTTGTGCTGGGAGCTCAGAGCCTGGAGGTTAAAGCTGAGCTGCGTGCAGCCTGCCCCTGCGCAGAGCCAGCTCCAGCATACAGCCTGCTTGAACTGCTTAGACTTTTGTTACAGGCTTGGCTTCTACCTTAGGGCAAACCCTGGTGTGTACAGCAATTCCTTTTTACCCTTTCCTCAGAAAAGGCTCTGACACGAACCTAAGAGTGCTCTGAGACACTATGGGTAACACCGTGCCTCAGACTAAACACACAGAGAGCAACAGGCTTTGCGGATTCTAATCATATACAGAATTAATGTAATGCTTTTTAATGAGGCAACATATTATGATTAAAACACCAGCTGGTGAATGAGAGCAATAAAAGCATTAGAGGTTTTTATCTTCAAAGTGTTGAGTTCATAGCTCACTAATAACCTTGGGACTTAAGTTGCTAATAATAATGCTGCGTGTTGCTAGGGAATGGTGCTGTGTGGAGAGGATATGCCTGCGGCATGATGGAAACTTGCTGAATCTCTTTATTCTTTTATTGAACACAAATACTGCTTGATGACCCACAAGGTTGGATGCCGTTTACAGTGTTGGTTAATGTAATTTGTCCTCATTAACTCGTAACTTACACAGTGTTGTACTGCAGCATGGGTATTTTCAATACTGGTTGCTGCTGATGGTACCCTGAATGTCGCAGGGTGCAGGTAGTAGGGCTCTTCAATACTCTGGCTGTTGTCTGCCACTGAATTGCTACGTGCCTCTGTGAATTGTACCTTTGTCTACAAAGATGAGGTTCACCGGCAAGTATTTTAGGGTAAAGCCCATATTTCTTGCTCCCCTTTTATCCTGCTTAGTGTTCAGGATTTGCATCTTGACCAGGGGCAAATACTTACTTTAAGGTTTGGATTGTTTTCCTTCTGGATATTTAATTGGTATTTTTATCAGATATTTTATATGTTATACTGCACATTACACTGCAGTAAACTGCAGATTGACTACAATGCCTCATTTAACTAATAAATAATGGAGACCTTGTGGTACTTCTGTGCCTGGTAGAAGGTACAGCTGAATTACAGCACTCTGACAGATGAGGGTAGTGATGTACCTCTGACATAATGCAGTCTGGGCACCTCAAGGAGGACAGTGATGCTCACAAACCAACTTGGCCCCGTTGTTTGGATCCTATGGGTCATCACAAGTTACACTAGTTAGCTGTCTGCTTCCTACAGAGTATTAGTGTCTCAAGGCACTGTCACCTCTCCTCTTTGCTTTGGCCAAAGGGGTCATTTGAAGCTCTATCATGCTCTGTCAAGGAATAAGGCTTATTGCAACACAGCGAGCTAGTTATGCAATATGTGATATTCATAGTCCCTCTGTCAGTCTCCCACTGATAATGGTTTGAAACCTGTTTGTTGATCTCCTTCAAATGATAGAAATTGAAATTCCTGGAAACTTCTGAAAATCACTGCCTTGACGGAGTGAAAAGCTGAGATTTGTGCTCCCAGTGTCGGGAAAGGCAGCAGAATTCAGCTGCTGCTTGTTATTTGTTGGGGCTAATTTGCCAGCTGCAATTCTGTCTGTCAGACTGTCCGTAGCTCCAGATTATTTGCATGTTATCTATTAGCTGATTAAAACACTAAAGGAGACCTAGGCTCCTTGTAGGAGCAAGATTGAGAGGCAGAGCGTGACTCCCACAGGAGAGCAGGTGCACAGACAGTAAGTAGTTTGTCTTTAGTCTTACCGGCATCCTTCCACACTGCCCTGCGGATGTGGCCATTTCAGCTTTGGCTGAAAATACCCTCTCCTAAGTGGCTGGTTAACAGACATTTATTCAAATACATCACATGGATTTGGTTTTGATACAAGAAGAACCCTGAGAAAACAAAACGCTGGGCACAGTGAGGTCATATGGCAGATAGGCACCATCCATACAACCATGTGTTGAAACAAATCAATTCCTAGAGCTTGAAGATCAAATCCTTGTTCACAAGTCTCTGTCTTCCACAGACAGCCCCTAATTTTGTGTTCTGTCTACTCAGAACTACTCATTACTGAGGTTGTTTCCTCCCTCCCCTCATGTCTTACAAGCAAGATAAATTCCTGAGATGGGTCTTAGACAAAGTCATCCCAATGGCCACCATGCTTTAATCCTGTCAGGTGCTTGCTGTTGGCTTTGTGAAGCTGAACTGCAAGTGATCAGTAGTCTAACAGGGGCTATAGTCCTTTACTGGGACAAATGCCTAAGAGTTGGTTAGTAAAATAACATATGGCAGGTTTTCAGCAAAGCTCCTATTATAATAATGGCAATGTTTGAATGGGAAAAAGCTAAGGATGATATTCCAGCCTGTTATGTTTCCTGTTCATATAGCCCCATATAAAACAGGCTTTCATTTTTGTTCGTTCCCTTTGTGTGCTCAGAAATGTGTTCCTTTCAAAGCGGTGGTCAGTCTTGGCATAATCTTATGTTGCATTAATATCAGGTATTTATCAAATTCAAGTGAAAGTATTCTGAACACGTGATCATAGTAAGCTTTCCATGTTTCTGGAATGGAGAAGGATGGGTCATTGACAAGGAAAAGCAAAACATCTTTACACGAAACGTGAACATCAAAATTCAATAGCTAGGGTAAGTCCTAGATGTCGATGAATCAAAAATCATTTTCAAATCATTCCATCTAGAAGAAGCAATACAGTCACTTTATTAATAGAGTCTTAAGCACCAGCCAAAACCCACTGCTTTAGGTTGTGTTATTAAACCCTTGAGTGTTCTGCCTCATAGAGTAGAAATCAAATCGCTTTAAAATGTTCATCCACAGACCTCTTCATCTTTTCAAATGTCCATCCAGACCTCTGGAGCTCTGGTCTCAGCAGACGTTCACCTGAGAAACACTTGGAAACAAATACCCCTCTTCACTGAGATGTCTGGATACCCTCCTGGCCTTCTGCTCATACACAACTCTTAATGGTCTGTAATGGGAAGTCTGCCTTCTGCCATCCACTCCTAGACCGATGTCTCCATTGTAAATGTAATTATTTGTATTAGCCCTAATAGAACAGCAAGAAGTTAAACTATTTGGATGATGACTTTGCAGAACAGTTTGGATGTCCTAGGGAGGCACGGCAGGAAAATTCGGTGTCCTGATTTATATGACTTCTGTTGTTGATGCTACTTCCGGTTTTGCCTTTATGAAGCAGAAGCTGGGTTTCAGGTTATGTATGCCAGTCTGGTTTTACTAAAATCTATAATAGCTCACTCTAAAGCCTCACAGGTTATTTTTCCCCCTCCATACTTTTTCTTCCAGTAGTTGTTATGCTAAATTAGCCTTAAAATGAGCCTCTGTCCTAGATTCGTATTTTCTTCTGCTTTGTATGTTCTATTCTAGTGCTCATGCTCTAGTAATTTAGCCCTGTGAAGGGTAAATGCACATGCTAGGACACCACTGAGCCATTCACACAAGAACCAGACGAATTTTCTTCTGTTAAGGGAGTCGCTTTCTGTGGAAGCTAACTGATACTCAAGCTTGGGCTGAATTCAGTGACTAGTTTTATCTGCATAAGGAGGAAAAACTAGTAAGGAACAGTGTATGTGTTTGTGTGTGATGGCTCTATTCGAGAAAATCTAGTGTTTTGCTGGGGTTTTTATTGTCATTCAAAGCTTCAGAAATACTATGTACTTTCTTTTTACTGTACAGTTCACAACTTCTGTTTTTTAGCTTATCATAAATACTACAAACATAAATGTTATCGTGACAAAATGATGCTCCGTGGCCATTCAGGCCGCCAGATCCATTGGTCTCTTCTCACTCACAGAACCCAACTGCTCACCACAAAACCAGCTCGGAAGTTGCTTATAATTGTTAGTGCCATCACTGCTGCTGCCTCTCATAGTTGTTAACTTTGGATGAGATAAAGGTGGTTTCAGGATAAACCTAAGGAAGTGAATACACTTCAGATATGTTCTAGTGTGTCTGATCGTGAATTGTTTGTTGTTGCAAAAACTACAGCAAATATGCAGTTACTTCTGTATCAGATTCTGTGCTAGGTGAAACTCCAGCCCAAATCCACATGGCCCAGTTGGGTGCACTGTAATGGGTGCTATCAGTAAACCCAAGTCTGCAGTTGTAAATGGTATTATATACAAAATACAATGCAATGGTTCAAGAAGCTTTCTATCTATAGAAATACATGGTAAAATAACTGTGAGGAAGTTTCTATGTTAATTGCACGACACTAGTTCCTGCTCTTTCTGCCCATGTAAGCAATGATGGGTTTTTCGTACCCCTCTTGCACTCTGTTTTTACTGCAACGGGGGAAATCAAGTCTGGAAAATAGAACACAGTGATAGCACCAGGATCAGCCAAAGCATGTTTATCCTTGCTGGAAGAGTAAAATCAGCATCCTGAGTGTATGAATTATTTGATGCTCAGTGAAAATCCTATGAATAGTAAGACTGAGAGTGCCATAGGCACACAGTGCTTTTATTAAATGCCCTGCTCTCATCGCAGACAGCCCTGTTACCCACCTTGCAGCCTCTAGGTTATATTGTTTCTGCAGGCAGGACAATCAGAGCTGTGTTTCACCAAGCAGGTACAACAACACAGATTTCTGTGGCTCGCCTCAGACAGCAAAAGGACCGTTTCGGTATAATTGCTTTATAGTTCATTCCATACCCTGTGTCCTGTTAACTTTGCAGTCCCAAAAAGGCATCAAACTGGGTCGCATACACTCACAAATTCACGGTAGGCATTTCCCCTGACGTTGTTAAAGCTCTGCAGACATATGTACTGTGTCTGGAGCTTTAGAGCTGTGGCCTATTACAAACTGCTTAATAGGAAAGAAATTGGTCTGAGCCATTGGATCTTTCTGATGAAATATGAAAGGAATCTTGAGAGGGGAGAGATCCGAAGGGATTTCCTGCCATAATCTGTGCAGATGGACAGAAACTCTGCCAGGCCTTCTGGTTTGGTTTGTTTTTTCCTGTAGTACTCCTCACGCTATCCTTGCATGTTTGTGCAGCAGGTCATTATAACAGAAACATGAAGGACTTTGTTCTTTCACATGTACCCTTTCCACTTTGGCCTGGATTTTGCCAGTAGGAATTAAACTTGGTGAAGTTGCTGTGCAAACGTGAACCAACAGAAGTTCTGCTGATAAAGAGTATGGAAATACAACCTAAAAATGAGTTTATGCCTTGCCAGAAACAAAACTTGTTCTGATTCAGCCCCAGGGGAGAATAACCATCCGATACATGGCAACTTGGCAGGGCTCTTCCAGTTCTGGCCTCACACTCTGTGTACTAGCAAAGCTGACTCTAAAAATGATAGCATAGAGGATCCTTGCAATTTTTCACACACACAAAAAAGGCATGAAGAGTAAAACACTTGTTTGAAACCTTTCACAAGCTGTGGAGTTGGAGACCATCACGTCTCCAGTGTTCACAGCTCTAGGAGAGCAGTCACTGCACCTCCCCACAGTGTAAAACTGAAATAAGTAATGAGAAGAAGGGATAGTGGTGCCTTTTTGCCCAATGTATGTTAAAATCCAAAGGCAGACAGTGCTGCAATTATTAAACTCTAAGTTGTCCGGAGTGGATTTCAATATATTCTTCTTTCAAACTTCTCCTTTGCCATGTGAAGACAGGCTTTGCTGAGTCTTGCATAGTTTGATCTCTCCAAGTCAATGGTGCAAACCTGGCACAATGGTTTTTTACATTTACTAGTATCCAGTTTGCTTGCTTATTGGTGCTGCTGGAAATATATGTTTCCTGAAGTGCAACTGAAAGCCAGAATGAAACCTGCAGACAATAAAGCACACAATTGCTCATTCATGTACCGAGTTCTGCAACTTTCCAGCTCAGTTATTAGGAGCAGATCTGTTTATACAAAATAGATACTAGACAGTTCTGTTCAGCAAATGCTTAGTAGAAATTCCTTATAAAAGCAATGGAAGTTGACAGGATGAGAAAGTTGGGGCTGTTCAGCCTGGAGAAGAGAAGCTGCGGGGAGACCTCAGAGCAGCTTCCAGTGTCTGAAGGGGGCTACAAGGATGCTGGAGAGGGACTCTTCATCAGGGACTGCAGCGATAGGACAAGGGGTGATGGGTTCAGACTGAAAGAGGGCAAGTTCAGGTTAGATCTAAGGCAGAAGCTCTTCCTGTGAGGGTGCTGAGGCGCTGGCACAGGGTGCCCAGAGAAGCTGTGGCTGCCCCATCCCTGGCAGTGTTCAAGGCCAGGTTGGACACAGGGGCTTGGAGCAAGCTGCTCTAGTGGAAGGTGTCCCTGCCTGTGGCAGGGGTTGGAGCTGGATGAGCTTTAAGGTCCTTTCCAAACCAAACCCTTCTATGATTCTAAGATCTTCCCTTCCTGAGGCTACTCAGACATGTGAGGTGCTATTGCTTGGAGAGAACTGTAGAGTCCAGCTGTGCTTTGTGCATCCACAAAGAAAGGAATGGGTGTCATGGAAACAAGTTCATTACTCTATGGCCACCCCATCTCCCTTGTCCTAGAAGCACGAACAACCATACTGTGAATAGGTGTGTGATTGCCTGTTGCTTCCCACTCCCAGAAGCAGCATCAGCAAAAGCGCAGACACTGATATCTCCTCCTGGGAAGGGCAGAGAGCACACCAGGGACAAGAGATGACTCTAGTTAATACTGCTGTGGACAGATCTTTCTATTTTTATTCAGTTTGCTTTATCCCATACAACTTAAATAAAGAACGTGGGATTTGAGCCTGTAATCCAGGAAATCCGTATTACATTGGGTTTTGTTGCAACCCACTGGGTCAGAGAAAGTAAAAACTGTGCCACACGCAGATGAGGAATTCCTTGAAGGGCATGTGCCTCTGGATTATTCATTTTAATACGGCCACACTTGGATATTGTATTATGACTTCATCGAATACACAACTTCTCTACCTGAGAGGCGCTATCTGTCAGGCTGGGAACATGTATGGGTACTATTTCAGCCCTTTGTCCAGCAAGCTGTTCTTCAGTGGCCATGGGAAGCTGTTGCAGAGCTTTAGATAGGCATCTGGGTGAACTGGAAACAGCAAGTCTCTGGGGTTGACAGAAACCATCCTTTCAGTTTGCTTTCGAAGCTTTCCCGAAAGGGGAGTGCATTGGTGGCACAGTGCATTGGTGGCACAGTGCTACGAGCTGTTTGGTTTCTCCACATCTCGGTGAACCCATGTGGGCTCCAGCTTTATCACAATGTAGGGCATTGCGGGTGATGTTTTGTGAGCATGGAGTCTTGAGTTGTGCTCATCCTGCAGGGTTGTGCTGCTAACAATGAGTGTGCTGAAGCATGGCTTTTCTTCTGCATAGGAGCAGAGTTGCTTCATCAGTTCCATTTTAGAAGACTGATACATTTTCCTTATGCTTATGCAAGAATGAGCTTTAACAAGCAGCACTTATTTATGCCAGAAAAGCTGCATTTCATTAGTTTTGATCTCCAGGTGGCAAGTCCAGTTCAAGTTGATGGAATTGATAGTTATGATCTCTCCACTCCCCCAAACATGTTCTTCTTGCCTCCTTTCAAAGGAGGGCTGTTATCATTTTAGTTTAAGACACAATTTGCACTTAGGCAGTATTGTGAATTAGACAGAGCCCAATCTCTTGCAGGTGGGTAAGAGACTGAGGACTACACAAATGATCTTCCTTACATATAACTATGTGAAATGCTAAGAATGGCTTTGCGTGGCAGGGAAGAACACCTGGTTGCGGTGGCAGGTCGTACTGAACTCTGCGGTGGATGCTGTGAGCTGCCTGCCCCATGGCTCAAGGAAAGGTTTTGTAACAGATGCTCATTTAAATTAATGCCTAAATTCATAATTTTGAGTGCTCAAATTTAGGGCAGGAATGAAATTGGAAAGGGAATGCAAGGTGTTTGAAGCAGCCCCACACCACAAACAGATAAAGCAATTGATAGCAAGTGTGTGACTGAATTGCAAGGAAGATACAGAAGTGGGTACAATATGCATTTGAGGTAACAAGTGGAAGAATACTGCAGGGAATAAGTATTTCCTCTATTTCTTTGACAGAGTCAGGTGCTTGGGAGCAGCAAGTCATTTGAGGCCCCTACATTTGCACACTATAGACTTGCCACTGCAGTGAGAGGTTTGCCTGTGTACCTGGAGTGGGTGCGAGGTGTGGAGGTGACAGGATCACAGACTTCACAAAGGAGATTTCCAGGGCTTGTTCCAGCTTGCAGAGAAGAAAAAGCTGTGTGACAGATGTGTCCCTTCCAATAGGAGCGTTCCAAAAGCTCTCTGGAAGCACTCGGGAACAATTTCATTCCTTTTGTGGCACTGAATGTTTAAAAATGCTGTGGGGAAGAAGAAAGAAGTAGAAAATGGTTCATGGTCTTAGAGAATACAACTGTGGGAGTGAGGGAAGGAGAGAAGTGACAGTGGTATGCAGCTGATGTGAAGTGAAGCAAAGTACTTCCCCCTCCTTCCCACCTCCCTAGTTTTGCAGCACTGGGTGCACTGGGCAAAGTCATTTAGCAATATGTTTGAGTGTGGAGTATCATCTCTTTGGAGCCAGAGGATGATGAGTGTCTTCCTGGAGGCCAGACACGGGCTGCTTGCAATAGCCTGGGTGGGAAACACACCCTGGAGTTTAACTTTCTTGTATGTTAAGATCATGTACAAATAAAATGGTTCCTTCTGTCTAGTGCCAGACCCAAAAGCAGTCTGGTATCATATAAGAAGCACCGGGAGGTTAAGATCTGCTACTAGTGAGGCACCATGCTTGACAGTGTATACCCTGCTTCCTGATCCGCAGGCATGCTTGTGCTCCCCCTCACAGCAAATATGCTTCTACTTCTTAGCAATTGGTGCATCACTTGCACTTTAGCTGACTAGAATTGATTCAGATTCATCATCTTTAATAGCGTAAGATGCAATTAGTACTGCATATGCAAGATACTTCAAAGGTGGGGTTTTCACGCCTGTAGGTTAAATTCATGCTTAGAGTACAGGCAAGTTTTTCCTCCTTTCCATTTTTAAGCAGAGATCAGATTTTGGCTTCCTGTGAAACTTTTCCCTAAGGTTAAGAGCTGGAGAGGGCGGGTAAGAGATGAGTATAGCATGGCACGAAAAGTAAATGGCTTGTAACTTTGGTTTAGAACAGTTGAGCGCGATTGTACGTGTAACTTGCCCATACACACACTTCTTCCTCTTCGTGTGAAAGCATTTGGATGTTTTTACACCATAAGATCTGCAGAGGTAATGGCTTGTGATGGGAGTGGAAAAAACTGATCTGTGACTCTCCTGAAGCCTCTTGGGAGGCTTGAATGTGGAGGGAGGAGGATAAAGATAGAATAAATTATATATATATATGTGTGAGAGAGAGAAAACACCTCTTAAACACTCCTCAGCTTTTTGATGTCTGTAAGAGCAGATTCCTAGTTTGTCTTGGTTTTATTCCTTACAATGCCTTTTAGTTTGACAAGCTTTATTTTAAGGCAAGATCAAGTCATTAAAATCTTAGTATCAATATAATCAGTCTATGGACAATTTAAAATCTTAAGGCAAAAGCCTGTTGAGGTGAAATGGTCATACTGAAACACTGCGGAGGAACCTTCTCCTTAACATGCTTTGCTTTTTAAAGCAGCCGAAAGATAGGTGGGGACTCCCAACATCATCTCTAGTGTGTTTATTCTACTCCTCCCACATAAAAAGCAGGAAGGAGATCTTATTTAAAAATGATTACAAAGATGTAACTATTGAATTCATGTTGCGAGAAAGATCGTTTGAGAAGGAAAACCACTGTCTCTCGACAATAAGATAATGTCATGGGGGATGGATGATTATCCACGAGATAATTTTGTTCCCAAGTACTGTAAATCTCAGCTGCTTTCCCTTCCAAAGCCAGTGCCTTGGGGTATGAGAGCTTATTATAATTTAGTCTCTACTGTGCTTTCAAGCCAGAACACTGGAGTATAAGCTATCACTTAAAAACAAATCTTGTTTGTTCATTTCTCAGTGCCGGGAGGTTGCATCATTTCTAGTACAAACCTGAGAGGGTCTTTACAAGTGAAAAGAAACAAATGACCAAAACACAACACACAGGATGAAACTGTAGCATCCAAGTCAGAGCTAGTTCTGGAGATGACAACTCCAAATACTGAAGTAGCCTTCTTGATGCTGCAATTCACTCCTGGGTCTCCTGACTTCAAATCTCATTTAACATTTGGCCAGTGACCGACCACTCCTTTTAAAGGTAAGGGTGCTCTTGAATAAGCTTAGGTGTCTCTATCACAAACAGTAATTCAAACCACTTAAACCCCCTTGAATCCTCACACAAATCTGGCATCAGAAATATTTTAAGTAGATATTTAACAGAGCTTTTATTAACTAGGAAGAAAAGGATTTATAATATTGTCATTTCATGATGATGATCTCAAATCTAAGTGTGGAAAAAGGCAACATTTTGCTGTCACAACCTGACCTTCTGGTTAGAGCTTGCAAGATCTCCTGCTCTTCACAGTATGTTGCTGTGGGAATATAGAAATGCAGCCTTCTCTTTCTCTTGGGACTGGAGCCCTGCCCAATGGCTGCAGGCAAGCAATGCCTTTGTTCCAGCTGAAGCAGGGATGGGAATCAGACAAGCTGAAGCAGGGCTCTCATCCTGCTTCCCCTGGTCAGGGTTTTGGAGAAGGGCAAAGTGAAAAGTGTTTTTCCAAATCCAAACACTGAAAAATCACCAAAACC
Organism: Psittacula echo; assembly: GCF_963264785.1. Taxonomy (NCBI): domain Eukaryota; kingdom Metazoa; phylum Chordata; class Aves; order Psittaciformes; family Psittacidae; genus Psittacula; species Psittacula echo. The sequence continues at coordinate 273,786 of NC_137738.1, read as the reverse complement.
CCAAAAGGGTGATTTAGTGTCCGGTTATTTGCAAAACTCGATGGCGTTTTCTTTTTCCTGTAGCATTCGTTTTTAGCTGCTGACACAGCTGGAAATAGCCTGACCCAGCGCAACAGGAAAACAGTTCTGATATGAATAGTTCCAACTGTGACCTCTATAGCAATACATGAACCCAATCTCCCAGCTGAGTTCCCTTTATGACAGCTGGACCTGAGTGATAAGCGCCAGTGGTTGTTCATTCCAGAAGCACTTGGCAGAGTATTTCCACTGGTTAATGGGCTCTGGGATAACAGTTGAGTTGCTTTCTCCACACCTACCTTACCAACAAGCAGAGAGTTGCTATCCAATGTGTGAACTCTAAAAGCACTGGAGTTCCTAAAACTCACTGCAAATAGACATTTTCTGAGCAAAGCTCACCCTGTGAAGTTTGTGTGTAAAGCATCCTTTACAACAACTCTTGTAGGCAGTGCTTAATAGATGATACACAAGGAAAGTAGACAGTAACCTCCACAGTGCTTGCCTCTTTTTTTTTCTTAATAGGACTAACCAGCCTACAGCACCAGGTTCTTGGTGCCATGGGAGCATGGGTGACTGAGGGTCACAAATTTTATCACTACAGACAACGCAGCTGTCAGTTCTTGGAGAACTTCATTGTTTTCTGCTGTTCTTTCAGTCTTGCTTCCTTACAAATTTCTTCTCCAGTGACTTAATCTCTCCCATCCTGAAATCCCAACATTGACTGAAAGCTGAGATCACAGTATAAGCAGCCATTTCTGAATCATAAAATGCTTTGGGTTGAAAGGACATTAAGATCATTCAGTCCCAACTCCCTGCCACAGGCAGGGACACCTTCCACTAGAGCAGCTTGCTCCAAGCCCCTGTGTCCAACCTGGCCTTGAACACTGCCAGGGATGGGGCAGCCACAGCTTCTCTGGGCACCCTGGGCCAGCGCCTCAGCACCCTCACAGGGAAGAGCTTCTGCCTTAGATCTAACCTGAACTTGCCCCCTTTCAGTTTGAACCCATCACCCCTTGTCCTATCACTACAGTCCCTGATGAAGAGTCCCTCTCCAGCATCCTTGGAGCCCCCTTCAGACACTGGAAGCTGCTCTGAGGTCTCCACGCAGCTTCTCTTTTCCAGGCTCAACAGCCCCAGTCTTCTCAGCCTGTCTCCATACAGGAGGTGCTCCAGCCCCTGAGCCTCCTGGTGGCCCTCTTTTTTTTTCCTATGGAAATAACATTAATATGGTTTTGATATAACTGGACTGGAAAAAAAAAATCAGGATTTTTTTAGTAAAAGATTGAAGAAAATTTCAGGTTCCTTTATTAATGGTTTTGCTTATTTATATGGAAAGTGGTTTCTGCACAGTTCTGAAAGAGATGGGCCTTTACAGAGGCCAGTGAAGCCTTGCTTATCTATAACCTGAGTGACCATGAGTGAACGCTTGACATTCGTAGTCAGAGGAGGATCTATCAAATTAGAGGATGCTTTTTTTCTAAGACTAGTGTGAAACTTGCAGTTGAAGGCTATATTACAAAGGAAAGAGAATGAATAAAGAGGTTTACTGGCTTCTCTCTTCCACTCACACAGCAAAGGAAATGTGCTTGTATTTGTGTACACTAATAGCTATGTGCGTGCAATGAAAATAATAGGCAGCTGAGTTATGACAGTGACCTGTAATCAAAAATTACAGTTAAACACCCAGTGACTTCTGAGAGAGGGTTTTAAGAGGATTACCATCTCAAAAAGACTGCAGCAACGTAACTGAACCAGTTGTCTGGTTTGAGATCTCTGAGTTGAACTTAACCCAAAAGTGTACCAATATGATTATTGCGCTATTGAGCCAGCTGAAGTAGTCTGGAACTTTTCAAGAGCTGCCTGTTTTATTACTCGTGTAGTTACCTTTATTGCACATTAAGATAGTTTGACAAATGAAGGTCCAAAAACTGGTATAACTGATGCTACAGCACCGGTGCTCTCTGCTGCATACAGTGATGCTAACATTATTTATGATATACCAGTATTTGGAGAGGTTCCACTGCCACCTGCTTATGTAAAATAGCTGTGTATGACAGAAACAGGTTCCCAACATGTTGTTAATAATGAAATGATTCGCTGTTATTCTTCCGAAAACCAGCAGCAACCCCCCACTAAGCAATGTGGAGCACAGCCCACAAAGCATTTCTCCTGTCCTCCCTCTAATTGTTTAAGCTGGAAGGAAGGAAAAGCTTCACTTTCTCCAACTATCCACACACACCTGCAAGACAACAAGTACAAAGCTGAAACCATGTTAAAATATGTCTTTATGTTGGTTTACATTGATTTTTTTTTAGAACACATAAGGCAACAGATTTAATAACCTTTTCTCTGAGAAATGTGACCTCAATAACGAACCCCACATGATCACCGAATGAAAGCAAGTGCAGATACATGCAGGAGGTCCTTCAGAGAAATGGCATGAGTCCCATGAGTTGTGGTTCATTTATTTTTGGTTTCTTGGTTGTGAGGCCATGTACAGTGCTACTAGACAGTAGATTGTCCCGCCTATTGTTAGAGCCATAGTGGTCCGATAAAGCAGCCTGTCTGGAACGCCTCGTTTCAGGTGTACTGGCAGCCCATCTGGTTTCTGTGGGAAGGAGTGAAACAGAAAACAAAAAAGGAAGTGAACACCCACATCAAGACCATAAGTAACAAGCTAAATTCGGGTGAATTAAAAGAATTCCACATGGGAAACCTCCTGACAAACAGGCTATCTGCAATCCCATGTACTATGTAGTTTTCATTTTGCAAGACAAATGCAAAGGCAAGTTAATTTATTAGCCAAAGCTGTTAAGCGCAGGCAGAGAGAATGTATCTTGCAATATTTCTCAAGAGGATCTGGATGGAAAAAGTGTCACTAAGAAATGAATGTGAAAAGGTACATATAAAAAGTGATTCACCAAGTCAGCCCGACACATTCCAAATGCAAGCAGCAGGTAAGAGGGAAGAGGGAACGTTATATAAAGCACATGCTTGAACTCTCTTCAGAATTAACTGATTTGTTTTATGAAAAGTCCTAGTACACTTAGAAATTGCATAACTAACAAACTGGCTTTGAGAACTTCACTGTGCTTTTCTACTGCCTTATAAACAGCTTCAAAGTATATACACAACAGTAATGATCTGCTCTGCTCCTTCAGATCTGCTTTAAGGCAGACACTTGGATTCCCAGGCGGAAAGTGCTTCCAGTTGTCAAATAATACCATAAGAATCTTCTAAAGGCAGGGAAAAGACAGTGTTACTAGACTTTCCACTTTCTGTATTTATCTCCTCTGTAAGGCATATACTACCTTGTGGTACAGTACAAGTATACAGGTTACACTATACTTGACACTTTCTTAACTAGACTTTACAAAATGTTGGTCTAGTAGAATGGCAGAGGCAGTTAGCTACATTAAAATAGGGAAAGATATGTCTCACTCTTGTTTTCTTTAAGTTACTCTAATTTTTCATTACCTGAAAAAGTTTCTGTAGGTCTGGCACCTTGTTTTTACCCAAGAAAGAATCAGTTGCTGGTATATCTGAAGCAAGTTTAGGTGTTGTCAGAGCTGGGGATTCAGTGGAAACTATTGGTTTGAGTCCCTGCATAAATAAAGATTAAAATATCAAGGAATATAACACTTGCAAATGCACCAATTGTCACATTAGGCAGGCACTGCCAGTCATTACAAGGATACATTACAAAGAATATTTATCTGGTATGAAGACCTGTGACAATGAGCTAAAGATGTGGTTGGCACACTGGTTTCTGAGGTACATCTTTGGGTCAGGGCTAAGCAGGAACATGGAAGCATCCTTTCTGACTTCTCAATGTACTCCCCATGAGCAGCTTCGCATGGCTGAAGAGAAATCCTCAGTGTAAGAATTGTTGCCTACAAGGGTGCTGAGGAGGGACGCTTCATCAGGGACTGCAGCGATAGGACAAGGGGTGATGGGTTCAAACTGAAACAGGGGAAGCTCAGGTTAGATCTAAGGCAGAAGCTCTTCCCTGTGAGGGTGCTGAGGCGCTGGCCCAGGGTGCCCAAGAAAGTTGAGAATGCTCCATCCTTGGCAGTGTTTGAGGCCAGGCTGGATGGAGTCTTGGGTGCCATGGTTTAGTGTGAGGTGTCCCTGCCCATGGCAGGGGGTTGGAATTGGATGACCTTAAGGTCCTTTCCAACCTGAACTATTCTATGATTCTGTAATTTCAATGTAGATAATTTTTTCAGCATATCATTAAGACACCTTAAATTACCCTTAATTGTCACTTGTATTTAACAAGACTAGAACTGCAGATGTCATTAACATCAGTCTCACTACACTGAAGATAGTACTGAGGAATGAATGCCTCTAAGATCTGACCTATGCTTTATAAGAAAATGTTTCACATTGATAATTCCTCTTCTGATACTAAGGTGTGTCCTGGGTTCAGTAGCAGCAGTCAGTTTTTCTCCTTCTTAGTAGCTTTTGCAGCACTGTGTTTTTGACTTTCGGCCTGGGAATGGAGCTGATAACACTGATGTTTAGACTGATCAAGGACTTTGTGAGTCTCATGCTCTGCCAGGGAGGAGGAGAAGCTGGGAGGAAGCAGGGACAGGACACCTGACCCAAGCTAGCCAAAGAGGTATTCCATACCACAGCACGTCATGCCCAGGATGTAGAACTGAGAGTGCCCGGAAGGGCTGGATCATGGCAGGGTGGGGTTGAGGTACCCGTTGGTGAGCGGTTGTATTCTCTTGCTTGTTATTTCCTTTATCATTATTACTATTAGTGGTAGCAGTAGTGATTTGTGTTATGCCTTAGTTATTAAACTGTTCTTATCTCAACCCGTGGGAGCTGCATTCTTTTGATTCTCCTCCCCGTCCCTCCAGAAGGGGAGGGAAGAAAGGTGGGGGGGGAAGTGGACTTAGTGGTTCTGATTTATGGCCTGGGCTTAAACCATGACAGGTGTTAATCTTTTCTTTCTAATCATGTTACCAGGAAGCTGTGAATGCTCCATCCCTGGCAGTGTTCAAGGCCAGGTTGGATGGAGTCTTGGGTGACATGGTTTAGAGTGAGGTGTCCCTGCCCATGGCAAGGGGTTGGAACTGGATGATCTTAACGTCCTTTCCAACCCTAACTATTCTATGATTCTATGAATTTATACCAATCCTTGGACAAAGTACAGCAGATGTGTGCTCGTGCAGAAGAGTCAACATCAGCTGATTTCATCAGCACTGCTGAAGCCCTCAGTGAAATCCAAAACAACAAACAGAATTACCTGCCTACCCCTCTGTAAAGAGTGTCTGCTTTCCTGTCAGAGGCCTGAAGGTTGGCAACATGCACAAAGTTAAAAGGAACCTGTTGCCTTGCTAGTGGGAATTCCCAAGTTAGATTTGCATTTCTATGACAGCCCAAACCAGGTCAGGATTTGGAGCAGTTTCATGGCAATACCACCACGCTTAAGCTATTGCATGTTAGGGGAATTGCTCAAACAGATCAGAGAATGAGAAAGTAGAGAAAACTGAGGTAAGGACCAAACTGACAAAGGGGAAACAGGTAAGAAAGTTAAGCTGAGAATTCTTATTTCAGAGCATGCATTGAAGGAGCTTTTATAGGCTTGCTGAACCTAGACACATCTAAATAGTATGTCCTTCACAGTAGAAGAACATGCCTCACTGTAAGAGGTTAAATATATTTGTTGCCACTAATACAAGGAATTTTTTAGGTAGGATCACTTGAGGCTTTGTTTGTGTTAGGATGACACAAGCAAGTAAAAGTGATTTTGTGTACATTTTTAAGTACCATCTACAGCATAGGTTAATCATTATAACTTCTCAACTAACTCCAAGCAAGTCATAACAGCTAAAGTCACCAGATCTGTGTTTTGTGGGGGTTTTAAATAGCCACAAGCAGAAGAAGTTGCATCAAGTCAAGATATGGTAGTACTACTAAATTTCTACTAGGATCACAGCCTAGAACTAGGGAAAAGCTCACATAGTCATCCTCACCTGACAGCCTCTGAAACTGATCTCGCTCTTTGTACTTTAAACACCAGCCAACTATTTGAAGTAATAGTTTTTATTGAATTTGTAGCAGTGATGGCAGTCATTATCCTCCTAAATGTGAGCAGTAGTTTTTAACCTCCTGTTTATTCAAACAGGCTAAGCTGTTCACACTACTGTACATAACTTTGCTAAATGCAAAATCGTCTTCTAAGAACGCCAGCACTGAGATGGAAAGAACACCACAGATTTCAGACTGTGAGATTTTTTTTGTTAGGATAAGCTGTTATGTTCCTCAGCAAAAGCATTTCTGAAATATATTTTGACTGATACTTTGCAAGCCCCCACTAAGCTTAAACCTGCATTAGAACAATACTCCATTGGGAAGCATTGGAATGGAATTGCTATATTGCGTGTTTGACCAAGCAGGATTTGAATTGCAGGATGTCTTCATTTTTGCAGAAACATCAAGACAAATAGAAGTATAAACAGCAAATTGTTTTACATGCTGAGCTATGGTTTTATAAAATACAGCAATGAAATGGGTAGGAAAAAGAATTTACTTCATTTTGGACTTAGCATCTATTCACTCAAGTGATTTTTTTTTTTTCCTATTTTAGTCTCTATTTATCAGTTTAAGCTGAGCGATGCACCTGAATGTGTCACAAAAAGACAAATTCTACCAAAAAGCTGGCCTCAGAACACTGTAAAAAGGGACTGAAGGTGACTTTTGAAAATGCAGCTATTCTCTATTCTATTGTATAGCTTGTTTGTTTGCTACAATTGAGGACTAAGCTGTGTGAATGATGAGCCAGACACAAAAGACAGCGTTTCTTTCATCAATCTGAAAACCCCACATCTATGAAGCCAGACTTGTGTGAAATGCTCCTGCTTGGAGACAATCTCATCTTCTCTATTATATTCTCTCAAAAACTAGGTTTTCACATTTCAGTGGTGGCACTGAAATGAAATACAATGCCTGATGATGACCTATAAAGGAATCACAGTGTTCTGGAAGAGAAGTATTCCTGTGCCTTGGACATTCTCCTTCCTGCTTGCAGAGCACACAAATGAGATCTATCTAGACTTTGTTTCTATCTGCAGTGATACTTATCTGTGAAGCTAGTTTTGCATGGACCTTTTACAACCCAGTATGATATATGACGCTACAGCATTTTCATCTAGAAGATGTCAAGAATTCATAGTTTATCATGTCTTTCTGTATCTAGTACAATGACATTCGTATCTAATATTCATTAATAGAACAGAATGTGGGATAACAGAGAATTCTTTATTCCCCTCTTATCTTGCTTCTGCCTTTTTAATCCCCCAAAACCTAAAGATATACTTAAAAGGGGATGATTGTTATAAGGTAATGGAGCCTGCTGAACAGAAAGTTAAGTAATACTCCACAACCTGGGCTCCAGAAACCAAATGTTTTAGGACAGCTTTACTCCAGGTGGTTTATCAGAGCTTTCTGTATTTTTATGTTGGGGTTTTTCTCTTAGGATCCTACAAGAGATGCATTATTTGCAGAAAAGTATTTCCAGTGACCTAAAGCCTATGTATAAACACTATGTATTCAGAGCGTTCTAAGCTATACTCTTCCAGAAAGGAGGCACTTTACTGCTTGGGCTTGAAGCCCTTTTGCCCACACCTGTGATGGTAACCCTAGCTTTTGCTTTCCTCTAAACAAATGAAGTGTCAATGTTTATTCTTTGGTTATGACTTTGTGTAGAAGAGGTAGTAATGCAACAGTGGCAAATGTTTTCTACCACAGGAGCCTGTTGGACATACACTTAATGAACAGATGTGCTTTTAGACTAGAACACTTTATCCTACTGTCTTCCCTATGCGCTGCACCTCTGTTACTAGTAGGAAGCCTTCCAAAGAGTGATGGGAAAAGAGTAAGGCAAAAATTCTTCTTGGGAAAGAAGCTGCCATACCAGAAAGTCACTGCTATCCCACTGTTTACTTAAGATCTTGTGGTAATTCAGGATAGAAGGGTCCTCTGGAGCTCATTAGTCCAAACTGAGGTAAAGGGTGCTGAGGTGCTGGCACAGGGTTCCCAGAGAACCTGTGGCTGCCCCATCCCTGGCAGTGCTCAAGGCCAGGTTGGACATAGGGGCTTGGAGCAACCTGCTCTAGTAGAAGGTGTCTCTGCCCATACCAGCAGGTTGGAATGGGATGATCTTAAGGTCCTTTCCAACCCAAACCAGTCTGGGATTCTGTATGTCTGTTTTCTGGAGACAGTTCTTTGGAAAGTCTGACTTTTTAAAAATCACCCTTCCAGCCCTAAACCTCCAGAGTTTGTGTCGTTTTGTTTTGAGGAATTTGGGGGTTTGGGGGTTTTTTTTATTACTAAACTGTAAGAACTTAAGTTTTTCGAAGTTTAGTCAAAAAACCTGAATGCTGCTTAGCAACCACACTGCATTTGACCCATAACATAATCAGATTGCAATCTTTCTAGTATTACTTAGGATTCAGTGTTGATGCACATATAAAGCAAACATATTCTGTGATTTCTTTTCACCAATAGGAAATGCTTTATTTATTTAATGCTTTAATATTTATGTATTTAATGCCTTAATGCTTGACGTAATCAGGATCTACCCTCTCTTTCCTCAGCTCCCCTCACTCTTGCAGAATTAACCATGCACTTGAAGCATTTAAGGTATAACCCTATATGATGCAACTTTTAACCTTTATATGCATAGTAAACAGGTCAGCATCTTACAGAGGAAAGGCTGGGTTTCATTTTGCTTTAAACAAACTTCCCTAGATGCGTGTCCTCTCTAATAAGGGTGTGAATGCTTTCAGGAGTTAGTTTTTGTGCATGCAGGAACAAGGGACGGGGATTTGCCAGGCAGTTTAAAATGCCAGCAGCCACTGCTCTAGCCTGGGATGGCTCCTGCACGACAGGAGCGCAGGAGCTCCTGTCCACCTCTTGCTGTAACACCCAACACATCCCCGCAGAACCAAGCGCCTCGCCTTGCCCAAGGTCACTCCCCCGGTGATGATGCACCGAGGACGCGCACAGCGGGGCGCGCGAGATCCCCCCCCCAACAATACAAACGGCACCGGCGCCGGTGTGGAGGGGACGCCCGCGCCGGCAGCAATGGGAGCGCTCCGACCGGCAGCACGCACCCGCCCGCCGTCACCGCTGCCCCTCCACCGGCCGGCCCGGCTCCTTGCTCCGGCTCTGGGCAGCGAGCGGCGGCGCGCGGGGGAGAGGACGGGGAAGGTCACGGCGGCGCGGGCGGGCGGCGCGGCCCCGTTACCTGCGGGTTGTAGGCGTCGGCCGCCGCTGCCCCAACCAGCCGCTGCGTGAAGCCGTGGAACTTGTAGTACATAGCGGGCAGCACCGGCGAGCGGCCCCGGCGGCACACCGGCTGCGACGCCTCGCGAGGAAGGACCCCTTAACGTGAGAGGCCCCGCCGGCTCGCGGCTTCTCTCCGCGAACGCCTGCGAGCGGTGAGCAGGGGAAGCCGCCAAAGGAGCGGGGTAAAACAAAAATGCGGCGAAGCACAAGAGTCGCTGCTAAAACAGCAGGAGCGCGCCTCTCTCCTCCGAATGCCTGGGAGGGGAGAAGAGAGAAGAGGCATTTTCCAGTCAGGCAGTGACAAGGGAGCTAACGGCCAGAGCTGCCGTGCGCCTGCGCACCACCGCTCCAGCCGAAGGGCAGCGGGACGCGAGCTGGCCGCAGATGCTGTAGAGGGGCGGGGTTAGCATCAGCCAATCAGCGCAGCGGGATGGGAGGCTCCGCTCCCTGGGAGGGGCGTGGCCGCGGCGTTAATGATGCCGTGGGAGCCGCACGGGCAGGGACAGGCGGGGGCCGCGGGGGCGCAGGAGTGAAGCCGCCCCCACTGCCCCCACCCCACCCCGGGTGTCCTGGGCCTCCGTGCCCCTCCTGAGGGCTGGCGCCTGGGCGGCTCCTCAGCCACGGCCCCTTCCGTTGCGTCCCCCGGGGTATTCCCAGTTGGAGGCAGCGCTGTGAGTGCGTTCTGAGGAGGGGCAGCCGCGGGTGTGGTTTGCGGAGCGTGATCTCCGTGTCTTTATCACGAGGATCCCTTCTGCCCCACTGTAATTTGGAAACACCTGAAACCGACCATTTGGTTCATAAAATAAGGCTTTTGTTACGTGAAACCAGCGCTGTGTACTAGGGGAACGTGGTACCGTGCTGCTGCTGTTGGAAATTTCATCATAGAATCCCAGACTGGTTTGGGTTGGAAGGGACCTTAAAGCTTCTCCAGCTCCAACCCCTGCCACAGGCAGGGACCCCTTCCACTGGAGCAGCTTGCTCCAAGCCCCTGTGTCCAACCTGGCCTTGAACACTGCCAGGGATGGGGCAGCCACAGCTTCTCTGGGCACCCTGGGCCAGCGCCTCAGCACCCTCACAGGGAAGAGCTTCTGCCTTAGATCTAACCTGAACTTGCCCTGTTTCAGTCTGAACCCATCACCCCTTGTCCTATCGCTGCAGTCCCTGATGAAGAGTCCCTCTCCAGCATCCTTGTAGCCCCCTTCAGACCCTGGAAGCTGCTCTGAAGTCTCCAGGCGCCTTCTCTTCTCCAGGCGCCTTCTCTTCTCCAGGCGCCTTCTCTTCTCCAGGCTGAACAGCCCCAATGTTCTCAGCCTGTCTCCATACAGGAGGTGCTCCAGCCCCTGAGCATCCTCGTGGCCTCCTCTGGACTTGCTCCATGTCTTTATGCTGGGGACACCAGAACTACATCTCCCAAAGCAGACCAGCAGCCCCAGGGCTGAGGTACCCCACGGCAAAGTTGTGCCATGCCCGCAGCTCGAGGGCCTGGGGGTGCTGAGTGGTGCTTTGGATTCTGGGTCATAAGCAGTTGCCAACTGCGATGTTGTTGGTAAGCCCAGAGCATCCTGCTATTGCCAGTCTGACAGTGCAAGTTCATGGTTTGGGTTCACCCTATTGTTGGTTCAGATTAAACATACTGAAACCTGATTGAAAAAGGATCATTTGTTGTTAATGTTTAATCGTTAGTGACCTGCACCCATTAGAGTGTTGCCTGTTAGGAGACCTACATAGAGTTCTGCAGATATGCTTGCTGTAAAAATATCTGTGGTCATGCATTGAGTGAAAACTATTAAAATACACTTTGCTTATAAACTGGGGGAAGAGCTATTCATAGGAGGTGGTTTAGAAAGTGAAATACCCATTTAAAAATATGTAGGATATGGTTTCTTTACCCACCCGTGTAACGCCTTCTACTTATTAGAGTTTGAGTTTGATGGCAACAAAATGGAGCCTTGAATCTCCTTGGATTCATCCCCTTTTGAACAGATGTGTCCTACATAAGGAAACTGCTGGGAGCTCTGTGTTCCCTCGTGAGAGCAGGGCTATGAACCAGAAGCGTAGGTCCTTGCTGCACCAGTTCTTATCCAAGCCTGTTGCTCTGGAGGCAGGCTTTGTTCTTGGTGAGACTTCAGTTCCGCAGGCTGTCCCTGCTGTCCTCTGGTCGAGAGAACCAGCTGGGTGCTCCGTACATGATACCCCGAGCTGATGTGCTGCCTCTGTAGGAACATTAACTGGAGAGGATGTGTTATTTGCTCAGTAAGTAGGGAATTTATGGAAATATTTTGTAAATGTTAGAGGGAGAACGGTGAAATCCCTTCAGCTTTCAAGATTAAGCAGCATTAATGAACTGGAACATGTGCTGCATAACTTATGGTAGAAAAAACCTTGCTGATCAGGATTCTCTTTATTTCTGAGTAAACTAGAAGTTATGTTTGAGTACAAATATGCCTGTAATAGAGCAAAAGACCTTGAAGATGGGGTATGCATGTTCTTCTAGAGTGGAATGCTGTGAATCATGGCTAGGTTTGAATGGTAACAGTCCTGTCCTACTGAAATCCGTAGGATCCGGTATGTGTTATAATCACTTTGGAACCTTCCCTGAGTATATCTGTCTGCAGATGCACCACAGTTCCTCCTGCCCAGCTATTTCAGCATTTGCAAGAAGAAACAGGTGTGCCTGGCAAGCTCACTTACTAAGCTTGGCTTGTATCTTGCTCTTCTACCTTTGTTTTTCCAGTATTAGTACATGCTATAATCCCAGAGGAGCATAGCTTGTGGCAGGTCGTGCACGGAGATAACACCATTGTACAACTAGTTCTTGCTCTATTGATACTCTTAAATCACATTCTTGAAAAGTCATTCAATATTGACTGAAAGGAAAGATTTGTGCCCTGGAGCTCCATGGCAGCTGTGAAAAACATGCACATTTATCCTCTTTTTCGGTTAATTTAAGTCAAGATGCTTTAAAGTAAGCTGTGAAACTTTGCTGCTGCAAGCTGTTGAAACAAAACCTAGGTGCTATCTCTCTCTTGTTTTAGCTTGCGAAATTGAAGATGGGGAATTGTTTACCTTGCAAGAGAGATGCATGGGAGGATGACATGAATCAAACTACAGTTACAAGTGAAGCTTCTGCTGTTGTTCGTGTAACACAGGAGCATGGGGACGTTCCATGAAGAGGAAAGTAAAATCAGAATAGCATAAAGTCCTTTCTTTCCTTTAAAGGAAGTGGTTTTGCCATAGGCTTTTGGTTCATCTTTTGCTTTAGTCTCCAGGCTTTTGCTAAGACTGCTTTGTTTATCCCGTTTTCTGACATCATGGGTAATGAGGCTGTAAAACTTCCTGCCATAGGAAATAACTGGGGCAAAACGAGCCCACTCACCCTAGCAGGGTGGAAAGAAAGACTGGGCGTATTTGTGAACCGTAAAACTACATGCACTTAGTCTAAACAAAGTGGCCCAAAAGGAAAAGACTTCCTGCCTTGGACTTGAAGCTGAACCCTGGCTGTTCAGACACTGAGACATGGGGACTGGCGGCTCTGCATCTGGTCTCTTAGGGATTCCCTAGCTTCATCTGCAGTGAGGTACTGGCAGCAGCCACATGCTATCCTAACAGGCTACCCTGTAGTTTATTCCGTTCTTTCCAGATTTGTAAGGTAACTGATTTCATACATGCAAGTTTGTTTATCATGGCTTGTTCCTGGAATAGCACTAAGATTGTGCTTCCAGATGAGTAGGTTTCTGGAAGTGAATGAAAGGAGCAGAGTACCTTGAGCTTATTCTGCTTTTTTGCTGTCGTTGGCGATTTTGGGGTATTTATTTTCCTTTTGAGGACCAAACAAAAATACAAGACCTTATTCTGTTGCTTAATGAACAAAACCTTCATCTGCTGATCATTATTTTAGCACAGATGCCTGTAACTCAAACTCTGTCAATCTGCCCATGCAGCTCTGTTCTTGAATTGCTGAGAACAACCGTGGGGGTGGATTTAAACCATGAAATTGCCGTGTGTGCTCCTGTTTTGTTTATGCAGCACTCGTTTTTAAGAGTACGAGATTGGATTTGCTTAATATTTGCTCTGTGTGTCCCTCTGTGTGTGTATACATAATATATAGAAACCCCCAAATGAGAAGATGATCACCAAGCCTAAGCTCTGTTAATGGAAGAGACTGTGACATTGTAAACACGTTCCATTTGAATCATGTTGTCAACTGAAAGGTAAGCCTATGCACAGAGTAAGGTGGGAGTTACTTCTAAAACCTGTGCCCTAATTCACTGGTGCTTTCAGTACATACGCACTGGTGTATGTACTGAATACAACACAGATCACTCTTAGACTAGTATTGTCAACTGAGAGATTTCTCTTTGATAAACTTAATACTGAAAATTAATAAAAGTAATTTTTAAATATTTAGGCTGTTCATACACTTAGAATAGTGAAAGAAATAGAACCGAAGTTTTTACTATGTATCTTTCTCATAACAAAATCCTTGCTTTTTTTTTTCTGAGATGGGATTAAAGAGGCAGCTGTTTATATCTTCTCAATGGATTTAGAAAGTATTCCATATTTCACTTCATTTCATGGACTCTTCTTTGTCTTCACATAAGGCTTCTGTATGTGAAATACTTGATAACAATGTTACTTAATAGCAATTTTGGCAATAAGGGCGTTGTATTGGACTGTAGCATGATGCTCACAGTAGGCACAGCCTGGTAAATTGTGGACAGTGAGATGTGAGGATGGATTTTCTAGATACTAATGCCTGCCTAGAATCCCATTCACAGCTACTGCCTTACAGCCCTTCTTTTGAATACTGCCATGTGATAAAGCCATCCAGAACTGGTTGAACTACCACCATACTCAAGCAGAAGGTCCAGCTTTGCTCACATTGTCGCCAGGCTGAGTGGCTCTACTCAAGGGGGTTTCTGTTTGAGTGACTTAAAAAGACCAAAAAAAAGGACATACTTAAATTTAGTGATACAAGTGTCAACTGCCTGGTTACTAGAGAAAGCTTCCTCATAGAAAATACTCTTCCTTTATGAATCATTTAGCACATCAGAGGTAACATAATCAAAATACATTGCTGCCACGAGAGCTGTGTCTCCTTGCATTGAAAATAATGCACAGTTTTGACTGCGTTTATTTTTCAGGCTTATATTCTGCCAGCAGCAAGAATCATTTCCCTGTGATGCCTTTACAACTGACAGTATCCCAATTATCTTTCTGGCAGCATCCTATAGTCTCACTGACATTCTATAAGCATGTAACTATTATGGTGTAAATCTCTTCATTTGGTAGTGTCTTGCAGGTTTTGTGATGCATCTCCCCTTTGTCTTGCCACATCATAAATGATGATTTGGGTTGGGGGTTTTTTCCCTTTTAAAATACTCTGTCAGCTGTTGTATACCTGTCTGTGCTTTCTTACTGCCAGCAGAATAGGAACACTGTCAAACTGGAAGCACAAGCAGGTGAAAGAGCTATCTACTTCCTTATCCCAGCATTTCCCAGCACAGGAGGAAGTTCAGAAGGTCAGGTAACTGTGGGAGAACACAGATGAAGTCCGGAGTGAGGGGAAGAGGGAAGCTCAGTAGCAGCTCTTCAGAAAAGACGACTGATATGTGCTGAAGTGAGTAGAGTAACAGCAGGGAAAGCTGAAAGGAACTGCTCCCGAGCCAAGTCCTTGCACACATGAAAGGGCTGGATAGTTGCAGAAATAGGGAGCCCTCCAAGTAAATGCTGCCTGCAACATCTGCCTCTGCATTGTGCAGGACCTTGTCTTTGGTGGAGCATCCACAGCCTTACAGAGCCTATAGTTAGATGAGTGTTCTTCGTACTGCTCTTTGCACCTTTATTTATAGTTTTGTCTCAAGAAACAGATGACCTGTGTGAGTACAGGTGTGGAATGGAAGCAGTGGGATTCTCTTGCTGACCACACTTCACATGGGTGTAAAAAGTTCTGTTGAAAACATCTTCCCTCCTAAAGCCTTTTTGCAGTGAATCTTGCCGAATGGTCTGCTGCTCCTTTGTCTTGTGGAGGTTCTGGGATGCCGGTTGCTAACGAAGAGTTTCGCTTGGCTCAGTATATAGGAGCCTGGGATTTTTAATGGGAAAATCTGTTCTGTTTTCCCAGGGAATACCAGAGCTTGCAGTACCATTGGTGGTGCAGGCATGTTCATTTAAGAGTGCTATATCCTATTCTGCACGCTGAGGGAGCTGAAAGGGGGTGGTGAGGAGGTGTGGGAATGAAGATTTGCCACCATGGTTTTACTTGCTTTTTGCTTTATGTACTCTTGATTGTTCCCCCTCCCTGATGCAGTTCTCTTTTTAGATTTTGCACTGTGGAGCTGATGTGACTATGGTTTCCTGAAGGATTCCCCGTCTCCTTTAGACTACAGTATTTGTTTGAACAGTACTGTTCAAAGGCAGAAACCTAGAATCATAGAATAGTTTGGGTTGGAAAGGACCTTAAAATCATCTAGTTCCAACCCCCCTGCCATGGGCAGGGACACCTCACACTAAACCATGTCACTGGCTTCTATGCATCTTCAGAATTGCTGGAGGCACCACTTTGACCTCATAAAATTGCTTGTCTCAGATGCAGTTGCCACCAAATAGACAGTATCAGATTATAATATACCAAATATAATTTGAACCTCCAAACTTGAGCTTCTTAGCACTGGCTAAACACTTGCCTTATAGTCTAGAGATTACACAAATTACTCTAAGTTCTTTCCTTGCTTTCACTGGGTTATTATATGATAGTATCATGTTTGTCATGCCACAGGGAGAAATTAATAAGGAGTCACATCTCCATACTTGCCTTACGGGACAGTTTTATGGGTGGAGAGGAGGGAAACATTCTCCAAATGCTATTTAAAAGACTTTATTTAAGGTCCCATATATTTTCCATGTAATCTTTGATTCGCACATAAACCAATTTGAACATTAAAGATACCTCTATGTGTTCCTTTTTGGGTGATTGCAGCCTTAAAGCTTAAAAACTTTCTTACAGCTGGTTGCAAAGGAAAAAGCAATGAAGTATGATTTGCACATTTGATGAAGAGGAAATGAAAAGACATACTGGAGAGTTTATGGATAATTTGCAACTACTGGTAAATAACTGCAAGTTTCTACAATGGTTTATCCAATTTTCCTTCTGAAGTGTAATGTTCAAGCTGAACATCTTTTGATTCAGATCTGTATCTCTCCTCTGAGCAGTGAAAATGCCTAATGAAGTGCTTATAGTGCTTATCTTCTTGCTCTAGTCTCCAAGCCAATTTATGGTGTTTTAGCTGAGCGTTTGTTCATACTGTTTTTAAAAGCAAAGTAATGAGTGTTGTTTGTACTATATCCTGGTTTAAAATAGATGGAGAGAGATGTCGTTTGGGAGGCCAAATTATAAAGCGCAGCAGCATTTGCTGCCTATGTTACTGGTAGCCTTAGAGCACAAGGAGTTGGCTGACATGGTGCTGGGCATAATTTTAGGCTGTGTAAGCAACAAAGTAGTTGTGTTTAGTGTCCCAGCTAGTGTGATGAAGGGCCAGGGTAGGGCCCCTCCATGCCAGGATGGCACACTTTCATGAAAGTTTCCAGTGGTCATCTTGGAAAGGAAAGGATGTGACTTTTGGGAAGATTTCAAGTCAAAGCCCTCTGTGTTTGCCTTTGTGTGTATTTGGAGTTGTAGCCTGCAGAATCCAAAGGTTGTAACTGGATGATCTAAGGTCCTTTCCAACCCAAGCCATTCTGTGATTCTATGATCTGAGAGACTGTCTGCAAGCAGACGCATTCAGAAAACATTTAGGGGAAGTAGTAAATCACAGATGTTGGCAATACAAGTTATCGTCACAGTGTGTAACACAAAGGAATGGATGAAAGCTTTTCTTTTTAGCAAAGTAGGCAGGTACTGGTTGGGTAGCACTTAACCAGGGATGAGTGAAAATGGGGAACTGCTTTTGTCACAGTTCTTTGAGGGGCAGGACACTCAAGGAAATGACGGGATGGCAGACAGTGGGCTGGCACTGCCGTTTCAGAAATACTTGGTACCAGTGCAGCAGCCACATGGGGAGCCAGGAAAAGGGTAAAGACCAAAGACGAATGGAGTTGGATGGAAGAAGTCTGGCAAAGGAAGAAAGCAGAGATGTGTTTTCAGCAGGACAGTAGCAGTGACAGGGAGGGGGCTGAAAAGCACAGCCAGGTCCTATTGTGTGTAAGTGTCCGAGAGTTATCTGCATTGTATGTTCTTAGCTTCTGCTGAGTCACTTAGAAAGGACTTCATTACTCCCTGAGAGCCTTTTGCATTATTGGATTTAGTGTGTTTCACCTCTCCCTGTTCTTCTACTCAGTTTCCTTTTTTCATTTATTAATTCCTCCTGCTCTTCTCAATGTTCTTACAGTTTGCATGATAATTATGGACTCTAAGTAGGAATAAATCCCCAAAGCAGGGAACATAAAAGTAGTAATTCCTCTTGTGGATCTTGAACTGGGATGTTTAATACTAGAGTGAAAGCCTACCAGTTGCTGAGGCTATTAGTTGCTTCTAGCATGACTATCATATACTGGTGGAAGTGGACCAGCCAGTGGAAATGCACTGTTCAAACTTGAGCAGTTTGCTTTACAGTTTCTTGGTAGAAACTGAAGTTTAGAATAATCAGCCAAAAAGCAAAGCAATACAAATCTGTAACTCCAGCATCCCACTGGCAATTCAGCTGTCAGGGCCACTCACACTGGCAGGAGTAGGTGGCCAAAGGCAGATCAGTGATCTTCACTGCAGCATTGTGAGTGGATTTGAATGGGCTGAGGGATGTGAGGTGCCAGAATAAGGCTGTAGATGAAGGGTGGGATGTGGATGATTTAGGCTATTTTGTATTGCCTTGTAAAAGCTTTGCTTTGCATGACTGTTTCTTCCCATTATATATGGCATTTATTGTGGGGGAGGAGAGAGCTTCTTATCCTACACTGAGACAGAGAAATGTATGGATATTTATTCTCAGCTATCTAATCTGGAGTTGAACTGCATTTCAAATGTGGATGGGCTGGTCTGTATGAAGAGAAGGCAAAGGTAACAGCAGCCTCAGTCCCTGGATGTTAATGTTTAATGCTCCTTGAGTGAGGATCAGGTGAAAGGAGGAAGGTCTAAGAAAACAAGACAGAGATGCTAAAGATGGAGTCTGCTGTAAAGAGGGAAGCAGATGAGCTTCGTGGTCCCTGGTCTGGTGTTGAGGGTAACCTGACATTTACATCCAAGTCTTTGTTTTCCATGACCCAGATGACAGATGAATTTTGCTTTGTTTTAGAAAATCTATCTTCAGCTTTTATTCTCTGCTGGTTTCCTGACCCCCTTGAGGAAAACTTTTCTCTTGAGACGTACCAGGTTTTCAAACCTCTTGAATCAATAAAGATCAAAACATTGCTGTGACCTATAGGCTTAGTTTGTATCAAAGGACCCAACAGGTACAGCCTAAAGATTCTGCACCCAAAGGCAGGGATACTCAAGGAATCCATACACGTGAGGGCTTTAAGCAAGAATCTCTGGCAGGAATCCACACTTTCAGCTTTGTATCTATTTATTTTTTATTGAAGTGATATATTAGTGATGCTTTGCTGTTCTGTGGGTCTCTGCATGGCTATACTTAATGAATACACTGTTGGGATTGTTTGTCTCTTTTATATGGCATCATATAATAGTATCCTTATATATAGCATCAAGGAGTCAAGATGCTATTACAATAAACGGCTCCAATTTTACTCATTCACAGCATCCCATCAAGTGACATCAAGTCTGAATGTGAAAACCTAACAAAAAGTCCTGGTTAAAGGCTGTGCTGTCTTGGCACAGCCAGTAGAGCTGACAGGGCCTTTAGCAGTGTAGCAGACTGTTTTCTAAACACTGCGTTCTCCGGGAGCGTCTCTAAACTGAGGGTTAAAATAAAATGTATTTGAACGCTTAGTACTTAAAGTGTATCAGACTCAATAGATAAGTGACACTCACGTTACAGAGAAATACCATGCTGTTTGCTTGCACTTCTGTCTGCAGATAGCTTCTGATTTGTGTTTCAGGCTTGGATTACATAGGGTTTGGGAGCAGCACTGTAATTTTGACCCATGGCTGTAGAGCACTTAGTACAGCAGCAGCCTGGTCCTCACTGCATTTCCTAGTTGCTGCTTCAGTACTGGTAAAAAAGCAGTGAAATCTAAAACCTGAAGAGGAGCATTTCTGGAGTCCCAGGGAAAGAATTCGCATTCTGAACTTGTAGATTGGTGAGATTTCAGTGAACCTCTTCACTGGTTCCTTTTTAAAACTCTTATGGCAAACACATGTATAAAGAATCAGTCTTATTTTTGGGGGTTCAGTCTATTCACAGTTGCATCTCATGCGGCTAGGAAGTGCCAGTGCTGAGCACAGCTGTGAAGTGATAACGTTCAAAGGTTAAAAAACCCCTTCTGCTTCCAAACTGTTTTAGAAGTCCTTTTAGAAAACACACTTCTAAACTATACCGATACAGCTCTGTGGACACTGCTTCGTTTCTGCACAGACTGAATTGAAGTAAACCCTTCAAAACTCATACATAAAATATGAGAAGTAAAACCGCTCCCTGTTTCGAAATGCAAAGCCTGATCATTTTCCTAATAACGCAGTGGGCTGGTGCCAGAATAGTTTGTAATTCAGTGAGCTCTTAAAATATTCAAACTTTATTTCTTTCAGGAACGTTAGTTTGATTATTTTTGGAAGTCCTTTTGAAATGGCTGCATTTAAAGAATCGCCCAAATGCCTCAGATCTGCACCCAGTAATGCAGGCACTGCACTGGTGAGCCTTCTGTTGCTTTGAAATTCCACAGTGAAGCCCATGTCAATGTGTTTTGTTTTAAATAGA
This sequence comes from Psittacula echo, assembly GCF_963264785.1. NCBI lineage: Eukaryota > Metazoa > Chordata > Aves > Psittaciformes > Psittacidae > Psittacula > Psittacula echo. The sequence continues at coordinate 253,597 of NC_137738.1, read as the reverse complement.
AAAGCATTGCAGTGAACTCAAAGCCAAATTCAATCCATTTTTCCAGCTTTTTCTTATAAATGATCCCTGAAGAATAACGGATGTGTTACACAGCTGCTTTTTCATTGTGTTTTGGCTGTTCTGTTGTCCATCATTATAATAGATGTTCAGTTGCTGAATAATAACCCTGTGTAAGTTTAACTTTATTTTTTGGCTCCAGCTACCTTCTGGATCAAGTACTCACATTTTCCGTGGAGTAAATGAATGGCAGACTTCTCAGGAGCCAAAAATTGTTCAAGAAGAGTTTCTGCTGAGGTACGATACCAATATGAATAGTCACAGAAGTCATTTGTTACAAAGAACGCATTTTATGAACATTTATGTTTTGACCACTACTAATCCATGAAATACAGCAACAAGACCAGCAAATTTTATTATGTGATTTTATGCATCTAATTCTGTATTCACATCAAAAAAACCCCACACTTATTACCTTTCCAAATTAGAGTATACATTTTTCTTTACAAATAAGCAAACAATATATAAAATTAATGTTCTATAAAATTATAAACCTTTGCATTTGTAAAGAATAAAGGAGTCTAAAATGTAGAGTTGCAAACATTCAGATTTTGTTAATTTGACCAAAGATTTAAATTCTTCTGTGGCTCTGACAATTCCTTGTCAAGCAGATTGTCAGTCTTGGTTGCTCACTGTGAGCCTTCTTGATGCTTAACCTCTCCTGTCATCTGCAAAAGATACCCCCCTACGCTGTGTTGCATTTCACAGGCCATACATCATAATAGCTTTTGATTATACACCAGCGTTTTATTGTTCCTTCCATATGGGCTGGGGCAGCTCTTCAGCTAGTGTAAACTGCTGGAGCTTAGCAAAGCTGGAAGACCTTTCTTGCTAAGCCTACTTATTTAAATGGGGATCTGGTTTATGTAGCAGGTTTAACTAGCATCATGTACCCTGACCTACATGTTTGCTTTTACAGGAAATACCAGAAAATGAGAGTCTGTTTCCTTTTATTTAGAATCAGAATGATTTTTTTGGTATAAGGTGCTCTAATCCTGTTTGCTATGTACGGCTTCTTTCATTCTCCAGCAAACATCTCCTTCCTTAGAAGCTCATTTGAAGGGCTAATTCTGGCATGTTCAAGGTGCTTCCAGTGATCAGACTTTAATCAGTGGTTTTACCCAGAAGCTCTTAGGTGGGAGAAAATTCGGATCACAGCAGAGCAAGTTCGTCGCGCAGGTTCCCAGGAAACTGCCTGGTTTGGCTGCTGAATTTAGCTGGCTGGTCTGTGCCTATGACCGCTTCTGGCAGGCATTCAGAGCTGGGAACATTTCTGTAGTTGTTACCCAGAGGGGAAGAGACAAGTGCTTGGGACCCATAAGGACATCAGGTTTATTTTGAAAACATGAGGGTTGAATGCTACAAAAGCTAAAGAACGATTCCTTCATGGTGACAAACTGCATACAGGATATGAAAAGCCAGTCCCTTTTCCTTTAAATACATGGGTAGCAATATATGAATCTCACATTAACAGGGCTTTTATCTTCATCAAGCTTGCTGCTATATACAACAGAGTAAGCCATTGTACATTAAGAATAAGTATCACATCTAAATGGTTGATCCCCATGCTGATAAAACTGTTTAAAATTAGTCAAATTGATCTTTTTTTCCTTTTGATGAGTATTAATCAAGACAATATTGTTTCCAACTCTTACATCAAGGGAAATTATATTCTTCCATTCTTTGTGATTTGTGGGATGCTGCTTCATGCAGCACTGTAGAAGGAAAATGCACCCAGACAGCTTTTCCATTCCAGTCATTTCATTAGCAATCCAATGCTTTTCAATGGCACACGGTACCTTGAAGGATTGAAGCCAAATATATCGTTCCCAACAGGTCAGTCTTAAGGATTGAACCTAGTATATAATGTATGATTAACCTCTGTGGTCTTCAAGACATACAATGGCAGTTCAAAAAACTGTTAGCATTAAGTTTAGTTTTAGATGAACAGAAATGCTGGGTCACAGAAGCTGTCTTCGTGTATCCCCAGCTTTATTACATTTGTATTTCATCTATATTGGTCCAACTCTGAATGTTTCAGATATTGAAAGAGGTACTGGCCATGAAGTATTTTACTGTACAGGGTTCAAACTGGCAATTATTAGGAATGAGCCAGCTTGTCTTTGGGTGGCTTTGAAATGCTGTATTTTGAATTTGAGCGTTACACCCTGTGTCTGCATAAAACCCAGGCTCAAGTTCTAGTAGAACAGTTCCATCTGCTTAAAAGTACGCTTTGTTTTGACTACATGTCATTCATTTCTTCTTAGTTTCACTAAAAAACTACTGGTCCACTGGAAATAAGATGATCTATATTACTAGAGGTCAGGAACCTTATTTATCCTATCAAGTTCCGGTTTAAGGCGACCATTGAGATCACGTTCTTTAAATTTGGTTTCTAAGGAAACTAAAGTCTACACACTGATAACCATACAACAATAAAAACTGAATAAAGAAAACCTCCACCCCAGTACCTCTTCTTAATGGGCTTCTATAGAGTAAAATATTTTAACTCAAAAGAAAGAATACTTTAGGTCATTCTGTTCATATTTTGCCATATAAAAAATGAACGTAAGCGGTTAAAGAAGTAAGACTTAATGTCCACAGGCTTCTTCCTTTGCGCAATTATTTTCCTTAGATAATCTTTTTAAGCTAGGAAAAGATTGTTTAGCTGGAAAACACTCTATAAAGGATCAGACATTTTGTTTGTATCCCACATATAGCCTGGATCTTTGAAAACATCCTGTCCTTAATTGCTTATACAAAATGATTCATGGTTCAACTTGGTATTCTCAAGCTACTATGCGCAGTAATTTCTATTTTTTCCTTTGTACAGGCATCGAAAGATTAGATTTATAGGCAGTGCTGAAATGCGTTTTATTTTGTCTTGAAATCAAGACTGCCACATACTTTATATTCACATTCTGTATGGATTTCAAGCTATTGTCATCGTGACGATGGTATGGGCGTTCTGTGGGAGGAGGGTTGTATCTCAGAGTACTGGTTTGGTTAAATACAATATATGGACAAAAGACAAAGTAAGTTTTTATGAAACCCAGTATTTTTCCCAAGCATTACGAATCTGTAGGGTTGAGTTCTTATGTGGCTGGTTTTTTAATGGAAAAAAAAAAGAAATTGGAGCAGAAAACCCCCCAAAAATTAGCACTTTTCTCCTTGAAAATGGTTTTGATACTGTCAAACTTTTCATTAGAAGATGAAAATGTCGTTTTCTTCACCAGCTGTGCTCAGATTAAAGTCTGAAATCTCAATTTTGTCAAGGACGACATTTTTTGTAAGGGGAAAAAAAAACCCCAGCATTTCCACTGACTGTAATATATAATATATGCGGGATATATATATAAGTACACATGCAGGAATACAGAGCCAGCATCTCCACTGGTGTAAAACATCTCCGTGTCTCTGAAGTCACACCTTGCCTGACATCAGCTGTGAATCTCACCTAAGAAAGACATTTTTGCTGATCTCATATTCACCTCTCTGTGGAATGCTGGAGCCGGTTTCTGAATGATGTGATTCTGATACAAAAGGCATAAATATAGTAGTAGACAGAACTACAGAGCTAACCTGAACACCAGAACATGACAAGAAACCCAGGGATGGCTGTAATGTTACTTAATAATATAGTCCTGAAATGCTACTGAAGGAAAAGTCAAGCTTGTCTGCAAGAAGGCGACTAAAATTCTTTTCAGGTCTTCACACAAATTGTGTTTGCAATGTCATTCTTTAAGACTACTTAAGACTAAGACCACCTAAAATTAGAATGGATTTTGCAGGCCTCCAGGTAGAGCCTTCAATGTACTGCCTATTGACCAATGTGGTACTTTTCTCTGAATGAGCAATTCAGAGATGTGTTTTCTAGGTGGTACTCATTTTGCTTCTAAAGCTTTTGACAAATATGTATACAAAAGATGGTTCTACATCACAGTCATAGTAAATGCAGTATTTTCAGGCAAGCACACCAAATTCAACTATGCTGATGACTCTCAACTTCTATGTTAATAAGAAAGCTCCCTTTTGATGTTTATCAGTACCCAAATGTGTAAAGCTGTACCTTAATGTGTTCTAGTATCTACCTGTACTTTTCTATGTAGCAGCTTTTCAGAATTGTACTGACTGATGCTATTAGGTCAGTACTACACAAGAAATGTAGTGAACAGTATTTCAGAACCTAATTTGATTCATTTCCTAGTTACATTGGAGAATATACCATTTTGCCAAGTGCAACTCACACTTCTGTATTTTACTTTCTTTGGTATGCTCCGGGCTTTTTACAGTTATTTTTAAACTACCATTAAAGTGTATCTTTCAGTAAGGACTGCAGGATTTAAAGATGATGAAGTCTCATCTGAAAGGGAGCAGCTACTCTTGTTTACCAGTGCTTTCTCCAGACTGTTGCAAGTGATGGAATCTTACAATTGGTCTTAGAGAACCTTCAATAAGATGTATATGTTTAATTAAATGGGGGGAATCTATGTTTGTGAGTATGTGACTTCAGATGGATGGAGCTGAACTGAATGTACCTAAGTTATGGATAGCTCCCCCACTAAGCTACCAGAAAATGTATTTATCAATGCCTGATTTTTTTATGCTGATCTTTGTAAAGTACAACACTTCCTTCCACTAACGATTTGGTTCCAGAGAAGAAATTAATTGTGGCTAATTGAGCAACCTGGTCTAGTGGGATTGGAACTAGATGATCTTTAAGGTCACTTCCAACCCGAACCTTTCTGTGATTCAAAGGTGCACTTTTTGCACTTTGAATTATCAAACTCAGGCAAATGCCACTGACTTCACTGGTTTTACAGAAGATTTGTGTGCTTCACCAAAGATCAGAATCAGGCCTCAAGATTTGTTGCCCTACAGTCATGTATTATTCATCTTTCCTGAGTTACAGAACCAGCTCTAATCTGTGATGAAGCTCAAAAGTAGCAGTGACTCTCCTTCAGTATCTAGTTTGGTTATCTGAGTTAAAAGTGGAGATACTTCAGGCAAGAAGTTATCAATGCCTCTACAGAGCATTTAGATATTGAAATCTTTGAAAAACTTCTGCTACATGTTGCTTAGAATGGATGTAATTATGGGAATGACAGAGCCCGTTTTTTGTTCTGCTTTTACGTGGAAAGGCAAACTGAAAACCAAGCTGGTCTGGTTGAGGACTTCTGAATCCTCTTGTGTTAATTTTGTTCTCTCAAATTTGAAGCATCGCTCCCTGTCCCTGCGAGATGCCCAAGGCAGATGGCCATCCTTCCTGTCTGAATGGTGACGGGCTTTCTCCAGGCTGGCAAGAATGTTGTTCCACAGGACCATCCAGTCAAGGAGGACACGCGAAGGGACCTTCCACCATTCTCTTCTAAGACAAAGCTTAGCAAGTAACTACAACAGAATGCAAGTTGGGTCAGTTTAAGAACTCAGCAGAGAGACTTCTACTGTACCTAGCAGATCGGAACTTGAGCTCATGGTAACACTGCACAAAGCTGTGATAAATGAAAGTGATTGGCAAGGCTAATAACACGATGCCACTGACCACACAAATTCCTCCAAGAATCCTTCCTGGGACAGTGATGGGACACATGTCACCATAACCCACCGTGGTCATCGAGATGATCACCCACCAACAAGCAGCAGGAATGCTGGCATAATCCTTATTCTTTGTTCCCAAGTCCAGCCCATTTTCAAGAAGCTGGGAGAGTGCACTGAAAATTGCCATAGCAACACAGATAAAGACAAGGAGCATCACCATCTCTCTGTAACAACGCTTCAGAGTCAGACCAAGCGTTTGAAGGCCAATGAAATGACGAGCCAGTTTAATCACCCAAAAAATCCTCATCATTCTCAAGACCCTCAAGGTGACTCCAGCCCTCTGGAGCTGCGAGTTTTCCCCTGTGAAAACTGTCATTAGGACAGAGATGTAGTAAGGAGTAATCGCCAGTAAATCAATGATGTTGAGAGGTCTTCTGACAAACTCACACTTGTTTTTTGAGACGATGAACCTCACGATGCATTCTGCAGTGAACCAGCCTATGCAGATAGCTTCGATTATCCTGTCAAAGGAAACAAAGTGCAGTATTTTATGTTCTGTGCAGAAACGGTAGTGGCTGTTTGGTTTGGGCACAGACATCACCAAATTGACACCGAGACCTGCACAAATGAGGAACAGAAAGCCATGCTGTTTTCATCCGACACATGGAGCACCAGGTTTCAGCAATTAACTTGAGGGTCTAGTAAGGAGTTTAAACTGATCATTGCTGAGAACTCACTGATCATTTGCTTTGTATCACAGGTTGCTGCTGGTCCTAATACTGGGCAAATATGCCTTCAAACACTGGAAGCCTACAGGAAATGTGACTTGGGGGATTTTGTTCTTTTTTTTTGTTTTAAATCTGTGAGGCCTGACTCAGTTTGGAATGCCAAGGTTTGTGGCTCAGTGAGGTGGCTGGTTACGAACAGCAATGTATAGAACCAGGCTGCTAAACTAAAATGGCAATGAAGATCGAGTAGACAGAAATCAACCTTTGCATTGGCTAAGTCATGCAAATTGGTTCTTCAGGAACCAACCTAAACCAGTCTGTTTGATCTGCATCCCAAACAGGTGCTTACCTAGAACTGTATTCGGAACTTTATAGGTATTACCAGTAAATACAGATGGTATTTTATTTTTCATCGTTGGGTTCACAAAGTAATAAGCACATGTCCTCCCATTTATCACTGTGCTCTGCATTATTGAATTTGTTTTAACTCCATCTAAACTGTGTTGCAGCAAAAAGGTCAAAGTAACCAGGGCAAGATCATCTTCTTGCCAAATACAGACAATGGCCTGAAGAAAAGAAATCCTGGAAGGTGATTTCAGTATGTTCTTAAATATTTTCAGGCCCCAGCGCAGGGAATGAGCCTTGAGGATATCTCAACTTGAAACCAGTGGAAGGTAGGAACAGAAAACCATGTTCCTCTGAGATTATTTTGTAACTGTTGGGGCTTTAATCTCAAACCTCCCACCTGAAAAGAGCCCTAGTCTTGAACAGAGACTGAGCACACTTGTTTAATACAGGAGGGAATGGAAGCGGCTCTTTCCTCTTCGCTTATCTTTTTTCCCCAACAGTTGGAGCGAAGCAGAAGCCAGTCACCGTTGACTTCTCATCCCAACATGTCTGCAACCAACCTGCTATGAAACGGGGGAGTTGAAAATGCTGCATACAATCGCAGCCTTTTTTTGCTGCTGCAGGCATCCTAACAAGGTAATGCCTGGAGCAACTTAATGATTTGCAAGTAATAATCCAACTGTCATTTCATACCTAAAAGCTTGCTTCCCCAGCACATCTGTATCATCTTTTACCAGGTCTGAAATCTATCATTATTAATACAGTTGCCTGCTAGAAAAACCACCTTCTGTAACTGCTGTAATTATGTGGATAGATTCTATAAACTAACTTGCATCAAAGCTTGATACACTAAAGTTCTCTTTATTTATTATTAATTTCTGTTTATTTATTGAGTTTTATGTTAAAAAATGGAGGAAACAGTAACGGTCAGTTGATGTAAAGTCCTAAGGGACACTGTCATTCTAGCCACAGCAGATTTAAATAAACATCAATTAATTACTTAACAAAATAGTTATTCTCTGAAACCAGACCTTGTTTTTCTCGTTTCATGAATAACAATGAAAGTTCTGCAGCAAGTGGCCTTTCTTCATAAAGGGCTTATAAAACACTTGTTCCTGTTAGCACCTTTCGATGGAAAGGCCTGTGAATTTCAAAACCAGCTTGCTCTGAAGAATGATGTGTTCCCTTAAAGATTAAGCTTTGGAAAATACTCCTGTTTCTTTTAGTAATGAAGGTGAGTGAACATTACCTCAGATGCACATTTCATTTACTGTAAAAAATGCTCAGATCTGAATGTCTTCTAAACAGGAGTCATGTACAGAATACATGGAAGTTACTGTATGAATGTGGATTATCGTTCCTTTTGGATGAAAGAACTCAGGGTAGGTTCTCTTACAGCCTTGTTCCACATGATGAGGAAATACCTAAGACTTCCCTTAGTAAAATCAGTCAGACAGGAAGGTCATGGTAATGGACACACTTAGAAAGTCTTAATGTACTAATATATCGGCTAGTTGAGCTCTCATGTCATGATTAAAAGAAAAAATGGATCTGGATGGAATACTGCAGTCAGAAATAGTCAGCAACTCCACCAGAGTATTTCACTACACGGTATGAGATTTCTCAGTAGTGCTGCCTGTATCTTGTGACATGGAGCATTTACATGAAAAAGCAATTCGTAACTATTTAAAGCTTTTTCACTTGGTATTGCCTGCTGATGCCTTGATCACGTTGGAAACGTGATTCCTTCATTCTGGCACAAATGAGGCAGGTTATCTCTGAGTCGAGCTTTAAGCAGTTCGGCCCTGACCGTTGCAGTAGCAAACAAAGCTGTGATTGTATGTAGGGGTCAGCTCCCCAGTTTCATCAGTTTGGTTTCAGACCTGTTGGGATGCGAAGTCAACGGTGACCGGCTTCTGCTTCACTCAAACTGCTGGTGAAAAAGACAGGCCAAGGAAAGAGGTAGAAGTCTTCTTTATGAACCCACATTGATGCAGGGGCCCGCTATTAACTGGGAAATAGTTGTGCAAGTGAAAATGTGATCAATCCATTGCTTTACTCTGGCACTTCCTAGCAGAAGAAATACTGTAAATCAGTTATACTTCAGAAGGAAGGGCTGAAGAAGCCTTTTCTTGTAGAATGGATTGGAAGAGAGCTAAGGAACATCACTGATGCAGAAATGAAAAAGCGAGATCAAGGCAGTGGGAGATGTGTTACCGCCACTCCGTTACATATTGTGCTTCCAGTTCTCCATTTCACATTTATCCTTCTTTTCCAGCACTTGTACGCATCCTGGCTAAGGAGAAGACAGAAGCAAGGTGTCCCTTCTTTTCTTTCCTCTCCTTACTTCTTAGCCACGCCACCAGTGGAACATCTTTTCCATTATCCCTCTCTCTGTCACTCCTTTTTGCCTGTGTAGATGGATTTCAGCAGTCCTGGTGAATGACGTCAAATGAGCGCTTTGGTGAGAACTGGCCTCTTGGGAAATCTAGAGGGCTACAAGCCACATTCTCACTTTCGGCTCAAGTTTCCCTCTCCTCTCCTTGTAGTGACTTATCTTTATAGCTAACCTTTTCAGTGGATAAATAACATCTAAGAAGGAAAGCAAATATAACAGTTAGTCCTCAAGGGAACTTAACTGAGTATAAAGTTAAAGCCAAATAAACTGCATGAGCTCAGAAGGCTAAAGTTACTGCATCTTCTGTAAACAAATCTTAAAGTATTTGCTGCATAGGGCAAACTGCCTTTTATTGCCTATTCCTGGAATAATGCTGCATTACAATATGTAGCTGTGTAATTAAATCATGAGCTTCCTATGGTGAAATGTAGTACCTATTTTATATACGTCCATCACAGTTTTTGGTTGGTTCTCCCCCCTCACTCCCCAGTTCAGTTTTAAAATACCTGCTGTTCAAAAGGAGAGGGGGAATTAAAAATAACCTCAGGCAGTGTTTCCTTAAAGATTCCTCCCCAAATTTATAAATAATGAGAGAAAATCCTAAGTCCTCATTTTTATTCAGTTACAGGTTATTTCTGCTCAAACTTGCTGTTCATTGCCCCAGACCTCAGCACATGAAAGAGGGTTTTTTCTCCTAAAATGTTCAGCCTCTTGGTACTTAACAGACTTTCAAGATTGCTCTAATGAGTCCTTTGTCCATAAACAGAAAATGAGGCCTTTGCAAGCCTCGATTCTACTGCAATCCCATCACTGCTCCATTTTCTGTGCCATCTGATAACTGCCTTTCAGAATAAGCTGGTGGTTGATGTACAATGACTTAAACCACTTCAGAAAAGATGATTTCCTGAAAACATTATTGAAATATTCAGCAAATATTATTACTTTAAAAAAAAAATCATATTGTGAATGTCTTAGAACATTTCCTCTTAGCATTATTCTTTGCCCCAGCGTGCCAATTTGAATCCGCTCAATATGCCTCTCTGAGGCGCTTGAAACTTAGCCAAAATATTTCTTAGTGGCACTATTCTCTATAAAGCTTGTAAATAAAACATACACATCAACGGGACACATGAGGAAAACAGATATGATTAAAGACAGCCTATGACAGGATTAAAGTCTGTCGGCACTGATTTGTTAAATTGTTGCTAAAGCCTATTTCCATGTCAAGCACATTACAGCTGAAAATCATCCAAGAGTGGTCAAATTCCTGCTCAGGAAGAGGACTGGTCATTCCAGCAAATGTTTGGGGGATGATTTTAATCCTTTGGAAATGAGCAGGGCTTCTGTCTCATTACGAACAGCACAGGAAGGCCACAGAGCAGCCGGTTTCCCTGCATGAAAAACCACACTGGCTTTTTTTCCATTCTATCCCTGCTTTGGTAGCAATAACATGTCTTGATGCATTAAACTCCAGCGCCTGATGTGGGAGGCTGTAACAACCCAGCACTCCCCAGGGAAGGGGCAAATGCCTTTCACAGCTCTCTTGGGATACCTGGACATGAACATCTCGAGCCCTGCTGTCCTCAGTGTCTATTCCATGTACTTTGAAACATGACTGGCACCTAGCAGTAGTGGGTCTGTTAAGGTTCTCCTGCAGCCAGGCACTGGTGTGCTTCTGTTCTTCATGTTACCTCTATTTTTCATAAATACATTAGAAGAATCCACATCTGTTTTTAACCTAGGTCTGTAGTTCCCTGCTTTACCTTCACCCTCCTGTTTTAACCTCGCAAAAATGCGGTGTTCAGGTTAGATGCTACCCAGGAAAGAAGTTATTTTGGGGTTTTTTGAACAACGTTGGATGTGAGCATTCAGGTGTTCTAAAACACCATAAAGGAACAATGATTTTTGTGTGTTTTAACATTTAAATGAACTTTTTAAGCTGATGTTTCGCAGAGATGGAAAAAAAGCCCCAAGCTGCCGGCACCAGGTGAGGGATGCTGTATGGAGAAGTTACTGCATTGATTTAATTTTGCTTAAGAACACAGCAGTCTCATAGGCTTGATAACCAAGTGATTCTCTCAATATAAAATTAAGCACGATTAGTAAGTGGAATGCCTGGAGAAGAGAAGCTGCGAGGAGACCTCAGAGCAGCTTCCAGTGTCTGAAGGGGGCTACAAGGATGCTGGAGAGGGACTCTTCATCAGGGACTGCAGCGACAGGACAAGGGGTGATGGGTTCAAACTGAAACAGGGCAAGTTCAGGTTAGATCTAAGGCAGAAGCTCTTCCCTGTGAGGGTGCTGAGGTGCTGGCACAGGGTGCCCAGAGAAGCTGTGGCTGCCCCATCCCTGGCAGTGTTCAAGGCCAGGTTGGACACAGGGGCTTGGAGCAAGCTGCTCTAGTGGAAGGTGTCCCTGCCCGTGGCAGGGGTTGAAAGTAGGTGTTCTTAAGATCCTTTCCAACCCAAACCATTCGATGCAAAGGGCACCAGTCCTTCCCCTGTGCTAACAAGCTAGTTGTATTTAGCATTAGAAAAGTAGTTTCAAGGCAGGTAGATGGAACTGTGCTGGCAGTAAAGCAGCTTCAAATGACTTTGCGTTACTGGCTTGAGAAGCTCTTCCCAAAGGATTATGATCCTAAATCGGTGTACGGACAGGTTCCTGCACAGAGACCCGCAGTGTGCATCTCCTGGCACTGTTCGGAGGAGAGCAAAGATGACTTGAAATTGCCAGAAGCAACAGAAGGGGAGACAGGCATCCCTGCTGTCTGCTCCTAAACTGTGCAAATCTGATGCAAATCTCTAGCTCTAAGTGAAACATGCCAAGGCAGGGAAGAGAGCAAGAATCTGAAACCACAAGAAATTCAGTCACTCATCCCTCATCCTGAGAAGGACCTGGGGAATGGACCTGCAAACCAAGGGATTACACTGCCAGTCTCTGTAGGCCCTCTGAAATGCAGAGGTCGGATTCGCCATCCCTCTCTCCTTAAGGCTTACTCGTGGGGTTCTCTGTTGCCTTCCACAGGGTGTTACTCCAAAAGGATAGGAAATAAGTTCACCCTTGGAGAGCATGGTCACCATGACAAGTCAGAGCAATGTAATGATTTTGGTTTGGTGGACTCAGTTCCTCTTGTGGAAGGCATCAGTGGACTGGTGTTAGCTGGGAGCCACAGGAGCCCCCATGCAAACCTCACTGCAGAGGCTGATTCCGTAAATTCCAGAGTCAGTGAGCCTAGGGCTTTAGGGATGATGCCCAGGTAAGCTGGAGACAAGCTGCTCGAGCTGATTTCACTGCAGCTGCCCTAAGGGGGCCTGGGGATGTTCAGCCACAGACATTATCCATGAGGCACCTGTCTGAACTGTAACATAACATCGGGGGGGGGGAGGATGTTGTATTGGGGCTTACTGATAGTAAGCACAAAAGATGCTTTTAGAAGAAGGTAAAGTCTTTACACGAGTCACTGCAGTGCCCCGCGAGTCAGAACTCGCCCGCATGCAGTGTTCATGTCACAATTCCTCTTGACAAAAACCATCATTATCACATTAGACAATTTCTTCATTTCTATGAGGAGCCTCCTATGGTTCCTATTGGTTAATGAACAAAGGGCAGAATTTGGCTTCAAACTTGTAAATGTCTCAGAAACTAGTTTAAGAGCCTCTGGACAGTATTGCCAGAGTAGGAATTCCCAGGCATTCCTGTGTGCTTCCAAACCGGCCACTTGGCTACTGAGGCTTTCAAAAGCCAACTCATTCTAAATGAAATAACTACAGCCAGAAGAAAAGAAGATATCAACAACTAAAGGGGAAATACAGTCAGATGACAACTGAGGATGTCAGGTCAAATCCTATGGCTTGTGTAAGTGGTTGAGCTGAACTGGATCACTCACATAAAAGCAACTGTAGCTCACACCTTTTTTTTCCAGATATAAGAGGCTTTTTAGTCATGGTGCAGCATATGCAACCAAGAAAAGAGTGGCTCCCATAATAGAACAAGGCACCTCGGCAGCTGTGGGCAGAGAGAACACATCTGTTATCTGTTTTCCATGTGTTCGCTATCGAGCTGTGATCAGCTCCATATGATCAGCTGTATCAGTGTGTGTATGTGACAGACTCCTGCAAGAAGATGTTAGAACTGCTCAGCCACAACCATTCGGGTAATCCCTCTCTCATCTGTTGTTGGTACTGAAGAAACTCCCCCTGCCACTGACAGTGGTCCTTTGGGGTTTAAAAGCAGCCTTCACTGCGCTGAGAAGTGCTCACCTACGCTTTACCTTAGTATTTAGGACCTGGTGCTTCAACAGGCAATCACTGAGAAGAGTAGAAGGATGTGTGTGTATAATACACAGAGGTTCTTGAAGCCAAAGGCACTATGACACAAAGATTACACGTCCCATGCCTTGTTCCTCTGCAAATTGAACTCTCTCTGGAAAAGAACTGCTGTTAACTCCCACCCCATGAAGACTGAACAAAGGAATGCCTAATGCTAATGCTATGGTAGTGCTGCATTTATTTTCCCCTGTCTGTTGGGGGTATCTATGCAATTTTCTGCCTTACAAAAAGATCACCCAGAGCATCCACCCTTTGCTCACAGGCGGCTTTGGAACTGGAAGAACCTGTAAGAGCAACTTCTGCCATACCTGCATCTAAGCAGGAATCAACAGCTTCAAATCGGCATCTTGCTTTTTGTGCATACAATTAATACTTTGGCTCAACTAGAATGCGAAACACAGGTGCACTTTTCCATTAAGCTAATGGAAACTCTGAACATACTTTCCAAGGAATTAATTTGGCTGCTAGGCTATAATATATCACGTTCCAATTAACTCTATGGTAAAAGATGATGATTTCATAATGACAAGGCTGCAATTTCACAGTAGGGCCCCCTCAGCAGAGCAGAAGCTGAAAACTTTCCCTTGAATATCCTGTCTGTTTTAAAAGAAGTGAGAAGTTAATAAACGAACAACCCCGTGTCCCTCTTCCTTTTTATGTCTTATTTATGGGAGAAATCCTACCGGATTGGTTGTGATTCTGTTCTTTAGAGAACAGAGAGAGAGAAAGGACAATGATACTTAAGTCAGCAGAGTTGCATTGATGTAACCCTAAACTGAGGTCACAAAGAAGATAGAAAAGGGCTTGTCCTTGCTGGAAAGGCTGAGGATTGAGCCTTATACCCCATGCCCTGGTTTCTGACGCTGTTCTGCAATGTTTAGTGTGCTTACCTATGTTTTATTTAAAGGAAATGTAAATACATGTTACATTCATATGCTGGGGCGCTTGCATGATGCATTTGCAAGAGCTTAATGCGCAGCCTGATCATCTCCTGTGTTCCCCACATAGAGAATCTCGGATGGAAGGAGGAATAGAATTAAGGCTGTCCCCACATACACGGGTTTACACGGGCAGAACCCTAACAGGCACTGGATCTTCTCCAGCCGAATGAATACAGGCAGCGTACACACAGCATTGTGCTTTCCCTAAAGGAAAACAGAAGCGAGATGCATTCTTTAGGGCTTTCTTTCCCCTGTTTTTCCCTCCACAGTTGCAAGACCTCACGATTTTCCGAGTGTTTTAACTTCTCTGTATGGGCAAGGAGTCCTGCGGCTCCTCAAACGGGGGAAATCACAGCTGCAAGACCCCGCGCAGTCGGAGACACCCTTACAGAGAAGCGAGCCGTATTCTGCTGGCACCTGATGCGCTGCCTGCCCGAGCCCCGCTCCCCGCCGCTCGGGGCCCCCGGCAGAACCCGCTGCCCCCAGAGACCCCCAAAACGGACCCCCCGGATCCCCCGTTCAGGGCAGCGGGTTTCAGGCGATGTCCGCCGGCGGCGGGTTACGGCTATGGACCGTGAGGACGAAGGGCAGGACACACTGGACGGGACACACGGGGACCGGACAGTGGGAAAATAAAGGATCCTCCTACCCTGAGGGCTCCCTCACTGACTCTGCTGTGTACCTGCTCTGCTCCTCCACGCTGCGGTTCTCCGGCGCCCGCCACTCGGGCAGGGTGCTGGCGCACAGCACCACCATGGACACGATGACGAAGAGGATGGAGACGGTGGCCAGGACCTGCGCGGCCACGGAAGACGTGGGCTCCTCGAAAGTCCTCCGCATCCTTTCCAGCCACTTCCTGCCCTCAGCGCCCGGCGGCCGCCGGCCCTTGCCCTCGGAGCCGCGGGTCGGCTCCCCCGGCGGCTCCTCCGCCGCGTAGTAGCACGTCTCGGACATGCGGTCGTCGAGGCGGCGCTGGCAGCAGTAGTCGAGGTGGGAGCCCTCCAGCCCCCAGTAGATCATCTCGTTGTAGAAGGAGAGCTCGCACATGTGCGGCACGAAGCGCAGGTGGCCGTGCCTCACGTAGAGCATGATGAAGCCGAAGGCCTCCGAGTGCCGGTCGAAGAAGTACTCGTTCCGCTCCCGGTCGTAGTCGTCGCACACCTCCAGCACGTCCTGCTCCGAGAGGCAGCCGTGCAAGCGGCTCACTCTCCGCAGCGGGAAATCCTTCAGCACCTCCCGGGAGAAGGAGTACCGGGTGCCCCCGACGTTCAACACCACCGCGGGGCCGCGGCCAAAGTTCATGGCTTGGGCGGGACGGAGGAGGGGAAGGGCGGGCAGGGCAGGGCGGCGCGGCGCGGGCAGCCCCGGCTCCGGCTCCGCTCGCACCGCTGGCGGCTCCGCTCGGCGACGGGGCGGGCGCGGAGGGAGGGAGCGACAGAGGATGGGAGGGAGCGGGAGGAGGCGGGAGAGCCGCCCCGGCACGACACGGAGGCGCCCGCAGGTGCGGCCGCGGCCTCAGCGCCGGCGGGCGGGAGCCTCCGCCGGGCCCCGCAGGGGCATGGCCGGGCCGGGGAGCTCCGCGCCCGCCGCTCCGCTCCGGTGCCGGCTCAGAGGCGAGCGGGAGGCGGCGCGGCGGGGGGGTAGGAGGGGACGGACACGCCTCCTCCGGCGCCCGCGCACATGGAGCGCAGCGCAGCGCGGGGCTCCGCCACCCCTCGGGGACACCCCCCGCGCAGAGGGGTCTGTGCTCGGCCGCCCGAGCGGCGCAAGGGTGAAGTCGTTCATCGAGCGCCGAGCTCTGGGGGCGTTCATGACACACCTCCAGAAAGCAAAGCTGGAAGTGAAGCGTTGGAGCCGCTGGGGCTGACCCCCAGTGCACGGGGCCGTTCCTGCAAGAGCGGGGGGCTTTACAGAGCCCGTCCCCCACCCCCTGCACACCTGGGTGAGGAAACACTTTTTCCCCCTCACATAGCGTATGGACATCAGGAAGAGCGAGGTGCCTCGGGAAGAGCTTTCTTCCCTGCTGCCACCCACCTCAGGGTCTGAGACACCTTGTGTCCTGCATCCATCTCCATACCATCGTTACACCATCAGAAGCTGGCGCGCCCCTGCCTGCTGTCTGTAGCTTTGATTCCGGTTGGTTGCAGAATGTACAGGGGGTCCTGCGTTTCCACTCATGGGGTTTTAAATCCTTTTTATTTGAGGTGTTTTCGGGGCTTATTGACATCAGGAGCATCACGGGGTGAAAGCAGCCGAGCTACAGCCCTGCCTTGCGGTGCGGCGCTTCCAGTTGAGAATGCGCCTCCGCCCGTCGAGAGGCAGCGCCGGTGAGTACATCCCTTCAAAACCAGCGCCAAAGAGCTGTCACTCAAGCCCTGTGCCTGTAAAGGGACATCCCGGTTAAACCGGCGTTTTACCAGCCCCGTTCTTGCTCTTAGGTACATCTCCTCGTCTTTCTGGGTTGGGTTTGGGGCGGGTTTGTTCTTGTTGCTGCCATGTTACTCTCTCGGCTGAGATTTGTAAGGCTTATTTAGATGTAGCAGAATCAAGGGACAGCCACCGAGTTGTTCAGTAAGAATGGCTGGTTTAAAGCAGAATGCGAGTGAGCGCGGCTGGGTTTGACCCTATTTGTCGTCTCCTAAACAACACTTGGAGAGGGATCCGAGTCCGTTAGCAGAGGACTCCGCAGGCTTTGCTGTGGCTACTCGAGGTGTAGCCACTAGAGGTCATGGTTACACGTTCTGTTCTGCTCGTTTACCGAGGCGACAAGAAAGCACCCAAAAACTCTCTTTACACAACGTGGCGAAGGGTTTGAACCCTGTTTACCCACGCCGGTGACTGTTTCCATACAGCTGGAAAGGATTTTCCTTCCAGCAGCTGCATTCAGTTCGTGTTGCTTGGCTGCCTTTTGATTTAATAAGTAGCAAACACGATTTTAAACCTCTTGTTTGAGGGGTGTGCTCCTGCATTTCCCTCTTCCAGGAAGAAAGGATCGCTACACTACCTGTTAAAAGAAAATATAGCAAAACCTGACCAGAACTGGCAGTGATGATGAGTTATCCTGGCTTTGCAATCTGTCACGCTTCCTGCTCCATACGGTTTAACCCTCTTCATTCCTCCCAGGGATGTTGGAGAGGAAGAGAGTGCAAATGGCATGGCTTGAGGACATGCCTTTACTCTATAGAAACACAGGCTGGGGTGTCTGTTCTAGCAATCGTTTCAAGATAAACTAAAGCTTCGTGTGTTGTGAAGCTGTATGGCACAATGGGCCAAGTGCTGGGCTGACAAAGGCATCGCCTGATGAAGCATTGTGGGTTGGTTGATGCCTATCGCCGGTTCTCACTTTCTTTTAGATATAGAAAAAAATGATTTCCTCCTTCAGAATCACCCTGTCAAACATTCAGTGTAAGCAAAGCCAACCGGTTTTCATTGCCTCTGTAGTCTGCCGTGTTCAGGTGGATTTAGTTTAGTTACAATCACTTTCAATGGAGGAGATTGGTTCTAGCGAGCTGGTGGCAATAGCTGTAAATACACCTCCTCGCCCCGGGGGCAGCACTTTACCAGGAACAAAACTTCGGATTTCAGACAGGATTTGCAATTTTCCAGTGAAGGTTTGGATTTTGGGCATTTTAAGACGGGTCACCCCCCTGCAGCTGTGCATCAGCTGCTTTGTAGTAAATCTGTGGTAACTCACGTTGTTTCAAGGGGTTTATTCAGAATTTCCCAGTGTCGGTTCAGTGGTTGTAGTGGGATATCTGCCTTGTGTTCCAGGAAGCTTCAGTGAGTGCAGCCTCTTGTTGGGGTTGAATTTTGTGGCCAAAAGCCTTAAGTAAGTTGAAAGAAAACAGGATGGAGAGCCTGAAAGGGACAAAACACTTAAGGCTTTGTGTGACTGTAAGCAAAACACTTAGTGGTGCATTAAGAAAAAGACCTTTTCAAAGGCTATTGTGAAAGAAGTGTGTTTGAAAGTTCCAGCTGTCCTGATTAGAGAGATGGTACCTAATTAGTAGAAAACAAGTGAGCCAGTAAATCCATTTAAATAGGTTAAGATAGAAATCAGTGAAGAGGTTTTATGTTAAATGGCAAAGGATGAGGTGTAAAGTGAATCTTTAGAAGGACTGAGCTGGCTAATAATCATCAGGGACTGCAGCGATAGGACAAGGGGTGATGGGTTCAAACTGAAACAGGGCAAGTTCAGGTTAGATCTAAGGCAGAAGCTCTTCCCTGTGAGGGTGCTGAGGCGCTGGCACAGGGTGCCCAGAGAAGCTGTGGCTGCCCCATCCCTGGCAGTGTTCAAGGCCAGGTTGGACACAGGGGCTTGGAGCAAGCTGCTCCAGTGGAAGGTGTCCCTGCCCGTGGCAGGGGGTTGGAGCTGGGTGAGCTTTAAGGTCCCTTCCAATACAAACCACTCTGTCATTCTGTAGTCTAAGATATAATAAACCCTTCAAGTAGTTGAGTTCATTCAGGTGGCTGGGGCTTTGGTCTGGCTTTTTTGATCTGGAGAGACATGCTGGGATGCTGAATCAAAGCAATTACTCTTTTTCCTGGTGTTACAGTTGTTATCATTTGCTGCCCAGGAGAAACTGTACAATTAATAGTCATTATGTAAAAATTGCTTTCTTTGTGTCAACGCTGGTTTCCATGGCTTGCTCAGTGCTCTTCCATCCGAGGGGCATTTAATGAGCTTGAAGTATTTTCTACAGTTTCCAGCTCTTTCTGGCCCATGCGCTGAGCCCCTGGCTCTGTGTTTTGAGTGCAGCTCTACGCTTGCTTTTAGTAAAGGGATTCTTTACATGCCTTTTGTATGTGAACAAAGTGGTGTATTTTGATGGCAGGGATGAGATTCTGTAGCTACTAAGTGCTGTTGACTCAAGTGCAAGCAAAATGGGGTTTTGGTGGGGTGTCTTCTGCTGCAAATCTCAGTTCTTTTTATGACCAGAGTACATTGGAACTCGAGCTGTGGTGCAGGTTGCCATGATGATAGACTTGTACACACAGAACAAAACCATCTCCCTCATTGGGAGTAGATGGTGTGTAACATGAAATTGTGGCAGGAAAAATGGGATGCTTTTTTGTATTAAACACTCTGCATTTGGCCATATCTGTCTTAATTGAAGAGGCGATACATACGACTAGAACAAATGCTTCAAAAGGTTCTGCATGCACAGATGGGCTGGGGTTTGCATTTAGCTTTAATTTAGGTCTGGGCTGGGAAAAAATGATTTCAAATAGATGTTTTTCCTTGAAGCAGACTTCTCTTCACCCAAGCCCCTCTACCTCACTGTGCTCTGTGGGTTATATAGAAAACGTTTCAGGAGATGAGCCTATTACCGCATGTAATTACCAAAGAGCCTAATGAGAGATGCAGTCAGTGGCACCTGACATAAGAGTACACGTTCCCTTGTCACTGAGGCACTTGGAGAGATCTGAATAATTTTGAATATGAATGTTTCTAAAACAGGATAAATGACATTTAGCAGGGAGCTGGGTATTCACACACGTACACGTGTGCACAGAACGCAGTCTGTGCTTGACATTTATCATTAGCTTCATGAAACTTGCTGACAATTAGCAAAACGTGGCTGTGAACAATGAAGATCTGATACTGGAGACTTGATGGGTTCTTGGTCGGGCAGCGAGCACTGACGGGAGAGCCCCAGGCGTCTGTTGGGACTTGCTGAAGAGCAGGACTGCGGCAGCTGCGTTGGTTGGGACTTGGGGCAGATGCCCTGGGGAGGCTCCTGTGCTCTTTGGGAAGGGAGCTCGCACCTCTGGGACTCCGAAATCCCATTGCTGGGCACTTCTCCATTGAGGAGCTATTGAAGGCAGCACCCGCAGCCCTGCCTGCTCATGCAGGGCAGCTGATAAGCCTGGAGGTGTAATGCGATGAGACTTAACCACGGGGAGCTCGTGTCCTGCACACAGGGGTTTACTGGATTTGGGGAAAATCTATTCGGAAGAGCAGGTTCAGGTATATTGGTTAATTTCTTCTATTGCTTAGTGTGAAAAAGTAAACTCGCCCATTTCAGGTATCTAAGCTCTCAGGGGAAGCAGAAGAGAGTTAGAAGCTCTGTCTTGGTATTACACTGCTCTAAGCTTCACGCTTCAGAGGAAATAAGGTTAAATAAGGGATTTTTTTAAACCCCTTTCACGTGTTTCCTGATAGAAGGAATCCTATGTAGGTTCCTTGTAAATCCTGCCTTTCTCAAGTACTGTGTTGTTAACTACTGATTGTGCTGAACTACAATCAGTGATGCAGAATCAGGTCTTGTCGAATACTTGAGCATGAAAAATGCAGTCACTCTGATCCCTTCCATGCGGGTGTTTGTTTCTAAAAGCATTTATTCACCTTTTCAGTCTAATCCTACACGTTCTTCCCACGATCTCAGCAATGTTTCCTGTTGACTGTACTGGTTTATAACAATGATGGAGCGTGCCAACTTAGAGAAACACTTGCATGGCAATTTCAAACCTAAAAATGATGCTCGGGTGCTTTAAAACACTGACTCTGAAGTCAAACACTCATCCAGGTCACCTTGATAAACCTGCGGTGCCTGGGGCTCAGTTCCCACAGAATTCCTGCCATTCCTGGTGAAAACAAGATGAGGCCTCTCTGTAAAAATCCCCTTTTCCTGAGCTTCTGGCAGCACTGGAGGATGTGTGAGGGGAAGGATGTGAGCACACAGCGCAGGCAGCCCTCGTGCTGCGCTGCATTGAGGTGTGCAAACCTTTGCATTACCGGCGCTTTGGGAACAACCGGAGCATAGCTCCATTGCGGCCCCAGCACAGCCACTGCAGCCTGAGTGCAGGGGGAAGGGTGTGAAATGGCAGCTGCCTCTCATGGCTGGGCAGAGATAAGCTGAAGAAGCCTCAGGACTTCCTGTAATATACTGGAGAGGACTCCAGTACAGCAAAGAGGTTCTGTTCAACGGGGTTCCATATAAACAGCTGTGGATAGGGCCCCACAGGTGCTGCTGTCAACATCTAAGTGAACTCCATAGATGTTCCCCAAGTGCATTGCTGTGCCACTGGTGCAGGTCGGTGTCTGCTTCCAGGAGTGCTAACATCTCACCCTTTACATCAAGTGATTCCTTCTGAAATCCCACAAGAGGCTGGTTTAAGTCCTGGAAGTGGCAGGTAGAGTGATCACATCATTATCTCCATTACACAGATAGAGATGCCTCATCGCCAGAATGAGTCTGCCTTTCTCTGCTTTCGTTTTATGAAGGTGTAATATTCGTTATGGCCTTAACGTTCAGCCGTGACTTTGAGATGTAACCACTGCTGGCCTGGATCAGGTACAAATGCAGCAAAACCCACCGGACCGATCACCTCTTGGACAGAAGAGGGTGAGCAAAGTGCCTCAGAATCCGGTTCTTGAGGTAAAACAACTGCATGAGAGTGTACCTTCATTGCTGTAAAAATACACTCTCGTGTACAGCTTTTATGCTGTGTTGGTCTCTGGTACAAGTCACTAAAGCTGCATTTGGTGCAAGCACTGATTTAGTGATTTTTCTTCTTAGCACCTATTTTTGCCTGTTTCAACACCCTTTTGTCTCTATGCTGGCAACTGCAGCTCTTACCTACAAGCAGACCTGCCCCCACATTTTAAGTCAAGTGTCACTAAAGTCACAGCTCCTGAGTCACTCAGAAAGCTGCAGTATGTTCACTAATTGTTCTTTTCCTGCTAATTACAGGAGGGAAAAGCGAATAAGGGGAGGGAGAAGTGGGATTCAGAGGAGGAGTGGTTTGCCAGTGGTATCCCTCTGTAATGTGTGCCAAATCCATCACGAAAGTCAGTTGGAAATGATGCGTCCCTTTGTGTGGTGTGCTAGGGAGTGCTGCTGGTGGACTTTGCAGTGCTCAAACCCAGTTGTATCGTGCTGCAATCAAACAGCAAGTGGCCACCTGCATTGCTGTAATGGCCACTGCCTCTGACTCTGCTGCTGCTGTACCTGCAGGATGTAAAGCTAATCAACTGACATTAGCAATTCAGACATCCCCTCGTTTCCCTGCTTCCCATTGCGATGAGCTGTGGGACCCCGCTGCTGAGGCTGGAGTGACTTTGGCACAACTTTCCTATTGAGTTAGGACTGATTCTAGCCTGGATGGAGAAGAAAACCAGAGCATCACAATATTGATGTTAAACCAGATCGCTTCCTGGAAATGATGGCTAAGGAACAACTTCTTAATGCTGTCTACAGAGCTTTGCAAGTTTAGTGTCATTGATACCTTTGGAAAGTTTTCGGTACGACTGGCTTTTCGCGGCTTGAGCTGCCCAGCCACGTTGGTAGCTGTGCCTTTCAATTGCAAGAGCCAGGATAAAATAGATGCCTCGTTTCGGATTCTAAATCGTATTTTCCTTTGATCCATGGGAGGTTTTGTGGTTTGTTCGTTTTTAACTATTGGCCAGACAAGGCAGGAGAAGTGGGGAACCTTGACATCTGTACCTGTCTCTTAGAAAAGCTTAACATCATTTAATGAGACACGCTCCGTTGTGTTGTGCCTCAATGAATGATAACGCCCTGGCTTTCACTGATCATAACAGAGAAGCTTGTCTCAGCGCTCCTATTGCAGCATTCAGCTGGAGCAGCTCCATCTCGTTTGGGGGTTTGGACTTTTTAATGTTTATTTGTATGCTGTGGTTTCAGCTGGTGCTGCAGACTGCAAAGCATAAGCTTAAGATCACATTGCTTCCTTCATTTGCTGAGGAGTACTGTTATCACCAACACCTTTTCCCCTTGGTAGGTTTAAATGCAACTCTCTTTACTTCTTCTCTCTTTTCTTAGGAATTTCATCTGTTTAAACATTTGTGCTGCCAAACAGACTTCAAACTGGGAACAGGCGTCTCCTGCTCGCAGTGCTTGGTTTGTTTGATTTCTTGCCTCCTCTAGGATCTCTAATTCACCAATTTCTATCACCGGCTTTCTGCATCTTCTACCTAACGCTTCAGTGTATCAAGAGAGTTAATCTGCACTTACAGTGGTGTGACTGAGTGTTAATTATGGCTCAGTGTTTCTTTATCTCTGTAGGCAGAGAAAGCAATACATTTTCATGGCTAACAGTGATGGTCTGTCTAGAATTCCAGTATATCCATTAAAGGAATTTGCATTGCAGGAATTGTGTCCACTTTGGTCAATTGGCTCAAAAGACAGATATTCTGAGTAACAGCAAAGATATTCTCATAGACAAATTGCTTGGTAGAGCTGTTTGGGGGCATTGGATTCTTTGCTTGTGTTGCTGACATAAAGGCAATCGTCTCTGTCTCCTACAGCCAGAGGGGTAATTCCGCAGTGAAAGACAAAGTAGTTCTTGGGTTCCTTAAAATACACAGGACAAATTTCAGCCTAGGCTGAGCTTGTACTGCCAAGTTATAAACCTTGGAACAGAAGCTGGTAATGGAAATAGCGACGGAGGAAATGTAGAGTTCTGAATGGTGACATGATGGATTCTCTATGCTTCAAAGGTTTGCACTTGGAGGGGGTTGCAAGGCTGGTGTGTCTGAAATAGCAGCATTACTTTGTGCTGGTCAGAGCAGCACACTCCAACAGCGAGTACTTTGATGAACTATGCAATTCCAGAACGACCGTGAAGAGCTGTAGTCACTTTTGTCCTCTTTGATGGGGTTAAACTACAAGTTTATCACTTCATTTTTACATTTTGATGTGTGAGGAAATCTGTAAAAGGCCCTTAAAAAATGACAGCTCACCTTAAGTCATGAGTGCTATTAAGCAGTGTCCCTCTTCAAGTTTTAGAGGTAGAATTAACATAAACTTAACATATCCTATGCTTTACAGGCTCTATTAAGCTTGCTGAAGGGCTGAGGTAAGATGTTAAGTAGAATCATAGCATCCCAGACTGGTTTGGGTTGGAAGGGACCTTAAAGCTCCTCCAGCTCCAACCCCTGCCACGGGCAGGGACACCTTCCACTAGAGCAGGGTGCTCCAAGCCCCTGTGTCCAACCTGGCCTTGAACACTGCCAGGGATGGGGCAGCCACAGCTTCTCTGGGCACCCTGTGCCAGCGCCTCAGCACCCTCACAGGGAAGAGCTTCTGCCTTAGATCTAACCTGAACTTGCCCTGTTTCAGTTTGAACCCATCACCCCTTGTCCTATTGCTACAGCTCCTCTCCAGCATCCCAAATAGTGTAAACTCCATGGAGTTCAGATGTTGTCCTATAGAAGGCAATGCTGTGCCCTGCCCAAACACCTTCTCCTCCTGCTTCTCCCATCACAACAGCTCACTCTGCTGTCTTCAATGATCTGTTATTTTCTTTCCCAAGCAGAAAAGGTTGATAGCTGAATACACAATGACTCACGTGCAGAGGAAAATATTCATCAAACAATCGTAAATAACCTTCCTCATCCCAAAACGTCAGGCAGCTACCAAAGAGGAGCCCAGTCAAAACATGGAATCTTCTTAAGACATTCATTAAAAATGTCATACTGTGAAAGGCTTGACCGTCACTGTGCAAGGAGGGTTTTGTGGCCATTTCCCCCTCCCTGGCACAGTGTGCTATTTCTTAACACTTTTCATGAAGAAGTCAATAGCGAACTGATGTTATAAATAATTATTATAAGAGCTTACAGGGTGCTCTCCAGCACTGCAAAGCTGGAAGGTTTTCTACCTCTATTGTACACCATTACCTTCCAACTGATGTTCGTGAACGCGGATATCACTCAGTACCTACTAGAATTGAGCACTACAGGGGTAGGTTTGGATGCTGAGCGCTGCTTAATCGCAGACCCAGCCAGCCCTCGAAGGTATGTGAGTTTCATTTGGGAAGTAGATCCGAACTTCTGGAAGCAGAAATGAGAAACAAACATGAGCAGGCCTCTTCCACCCCACAGTTTATGTGATTTAGCAGCAGGAGTTGTGTTTGTTTTCCCTCTGATGTCTTCTGGGCATTTCACATGCACAGATGTTTGTGTTGGATTTGGCTGCTGGTTGTTGTTCTGGTGAAATGCAGGAACTGGCTTCGGTGAAAACAGCCCTGGATAACTCACTAAGCCCCTAACTTGGGGGGTTTTTTGGTTGTGGTTTGACTGGGGTTGTTCTGTTTTGTGGTTTGCTGGTTATGGCTTGCTTGGTTCATTGTTTTATTGCTGTTGACACGCATTAGGTTAACAACTTTTACAGACCCCTAAAGGGCAAGTAGCTGCAACAGTATGAGAGGGGGTTAGTCCAGTAGAGCTCGTTCTTGCGTTTCAAAGAGTAGGAAAACAAGCACACTGCACACATGTGAGCCCAACGCCCCTTTCTATCTTGTGTCTCTTTTATTTGCCTTGCATTTTCCGGCTCTATCAGCAGAACTCGCAGGATGAGCCCTGAAATACTCTCCAGAGTTGTATGGCAGAACCAGTGGCGCAGGGAATCTTGGTGTTCTCAAAGAGCATAACCTAAGAGACACTTCTCTGTTCATATTCTTCCTGCAGAGCATGAATGTGTGCTTCCCCCTAGCAGCTCTCCTCATTGCTGATTCCTTGGTTCAGAGTAGTTTGTTGGATAGCTTTGAGGCAGGCAGGGGAATGGAAGCATTCCATTTTGGCTCTGTGTGTCTGTTAGTCTCAGCAGTATGTTGTACACTTGCCTCCCAGTGGAGCTTCATTAGAAAAAGGCTGATGCACCCTGCTTTTTTGCTTATATTGAAATGGAAATGACAAGAACAGCTTGTTTGTAAGCACATAAAATACTCGCTGCTATTCCAGACCATACTGTAGAATATTAAAGCTGAGATCCTCGCAGACGGTTAATCTCAGGTGTCCAGATTTTACATGTTTCCATCCCTAGCTGTAACCAAGACCCAAACTGCATGAGGAGCTGGTTGCAGAGCTTAAAGAATAGTGAGAGGCCCATCTGATCAATGGGCCTGAGACTGTAGAGCCAAAAATCTTCAACCTGCATGGGTGAAGAGTACAACTTGACAGACTGAACTTGGACATGACAGACCTCAGACAGCAGAACTGGCATCTGCCTCCCCTATGACACAGAGACTTACTGCAGTAGTGGGGAGATTGTGCAGATTTTTTTGTCTGTGCCTATTTGGTACAAATTTTGGCACAAATTTGCCTGTTGTTGTGTCTATTTTGGCTCAAACAGCCATTATTAAAGAACTCGCAGGACACATCAGTTCATGTGACGTCCAGAGTTAGGCTCTTTGCTGTAGTCCTGTTTAGGAAATCGTGTAACATCTCCTGTTCCCTTGCATACGGGGGAATACTCAGGGTATTTTGAGTACACGAAGTGATCTCCAACAGTCAGTTGTATACTATGGAAAAGAGTGTTTTCAAACTGTGTATTTCTTCTTGCAGGCATAACACATAAACAGAATACAAACAGCAACAGACAAACCATGCCAGCTTTGCAGCTAGGGAGCCTGTCATTCCTACAGTAGTTCTTGTGTCCTCACCTATTGCCTGGTGTGGTAACTCTTTAACTACCTGCAGTAATGGGGCTGCCTAAAGCTACACTGCTTGTTCTTTCCACTCATCCTAATACTTCATGCACTTCACTGGCCAGGTATGTGGTTGTTGCTGGGTAAAAGACTCGCTCCAAAGCAACTCCTAGTACTTCCAAATAACAGTATTGCTATTGTGCTGCTGTTCTTCCTCGCTTGGACCCAGGCTGATTTGGGAAGCACGTCATCTAGTCAGAAGCCTTTTAATCAGGCAAGCAAACTGACTTCCTCTCTGATACCGCCTGTGAAATAAAGGTCACTTGAACACAGAGTTAAATACACTGTGTGTAAGCAGGCACGATTTCCCTGATTTAAGAGGAAGGTGTGTGTATTATACCACTGATAAATGTGGCCCTGAAATTCACCCAGCCATTTCAGAAGTGAAGTTGCTCCTACCAGCAGAATAACGAGTCTTCTCGCTGCACTGACCTGGAGACTTGCTACCTGCATAAAGACATTGCTCTGATTTTCAGAACTAAAGGTAAACCCAGTACCTGAGAAATTCAGGTCAAACGTGTCTGTAATGGAAACACAAAGCAGTGTTCAGAGACACAGTGAGGCACTGAGGGTACATTTGATCAGTACATTGCTTGCCCATAACCATTCAATCCCCAAAGTGAACTGAACAGATGCTGAGTCCTTGCCTTAAATCAATTCTGCTCAGATGAATGTACTGTACTCTACTTAAATATGTGTCATTAAGCACATCTGACAGCTTTTTAGCAGGTGTTTAGCAGAAAAAATAGATCAGTTGAGAGAAAGGGAGAGATAAAGAGTAAATCTACTGTGGTATGTTTAATGCCTCTCTAGTAGTATTGTGTTCAAGCCCAAAATGGCTTCATTTAGGAGTGCTGCAGGTGTGTGCAACACTCTAAGACTTTTCCGACTGGTCTGATTCCCAACCAGATGAAGGTATATAATGGCCTTGCCTTAACCTTCTGGAGTCAACCACAAAACTCACAATGACTTGAACAGAAACAAGATGTGAACCTAAGTCTTCTCTAACACTGGCAAACATAATGGGGTACGAAACAGGATCCTAGAGCTGTAGGCTTTGTCTGCGTTGCAAAGTAAATTGGTAGCTATAACTAAAGCTCTAGATTAAATTAAAGGAAATTGGCCAATCTGATTAGAAAGGAATATCTTTGTTACTGAGATTATTGGCAAAAACTTTGAGAGTTATGCCTGTGGAGTGGAAGAAATGCATTTCTGGCATATCTAGTCTATAGTAGTAGATTAATAACAAACCTTACTTTACCCTCCTTCCCTCTCTCCATCAAACCTATAGTATTATTTCCATTGCAATAGAATGGATTTCATTCAAGCAAACTAGAATAAGAAGACAAATATAAACAGGACCAAATCTGACTTATTTTGCACAAAAAGTCCTTAATTCAATTGTCTGATTTGTGGGAGATGAAATTCTGCATGGTGTCAAAGCAGTGGTGGGTGGTAGGATACAGCATCTATCTATATAATAGCATGATACTTACTGAAAACCCATTAGGTGATATTTCTTTTTCACTACCCACTCAAATAAGTTGTTGCCAGCCATAAGCACCATTTTTCTCTGCACATTGATTTAGTGGCAGTCTTAGAATTTGGCTTGAACATCTAAATCTGCAGACTACTGATAATTTAGCAATTAACTTTAAGCTATTGTTTAAATAATTTTTAATGAAAATAGTGACATATTTAGCTAAGAGTCAATTGAGAGATCTGACTGACAGAGTAAATAAAAAAGCCGCTGTTATCTCTGATGCCAAGAGATGGTTTTCTCTTGTGAGAGTGCTGAGGTTTTTTCCTGTTCCATAAAGAAGTTGATATGGAAGCATCTCTTACAGATCACACCTGGCTTCTGTTTCAGTAGAGGCAGCTAAAATTACCTATTGCATACAATAATAAACCCTGAATCTCATCTTCCTGTGAATTAAATTTATACAATCTCATATAATGCCTGTTAGGAAATGGAAGTTTTCTAGGATTCTTATGCATGTCACCATGAGTATTCACATGGAAGAAGGTTTTTCTCTGGTGACTAATTAGGTGACAGCAATATGAATTTCTGCAAGCTGTGGTGAGTCTTTGCATGAGCAAAAACCACAAATGTGTGCACTTTTAGCTGCCTGGAAGGCAGTCTGATCCATGTGCAGCTGTGTTTCGCAGGCATGTTTGTTCACTCTAGATGAAAGGGCCTTGGTACAGACTGCATATTGCAGGACAAGTCTGTGAATTGCCAAAGCCCTCCGTGGTGGTGAGTTACTCTCAGTGTAAGCAGGAGTTTAGGCTGACAAGAAATAACCATTTGTAAAGTCCTTTGTATTGTTGTTATTGTTATGGGTTACGTGCATGCAGCCTGTTTATTCACTGTAACAAAGTTTTACTAGCAAGAGAGCCACATACCCTTGGCTTGAAGACATAAGCTTGAACGTTTCCTGTGCTTCCAGATTACCTTTGCCAACAGGATCCTCTAGGCTCAGCTGCTTTGAATTAGGCAGGTCTTATAAGTATGGCCCCTGAATGGCAAAGGCTAAATGCCTTTTCCTTCAGTATAAGGGTGAGTCTCCATGAAAGCTCGGAGCACCTTTGGTTAAGGTTCAGGTAACTCTTTTCTATTCTCTTTTGTCTCTTTTTTCCCATGCTTTTGTCAATTTTGTTAAGATGTTTTTATCTGCAAGACCCCCAAGTACCCATTCTTAAACACACCTCTGTCAATGTATTTTATCTCAGAACTCTGAAGTGTTGGTTTAATCCTTAAGTGAGTAATTCAGTGAGTAATTTGTCTTCAATACTGGTGCCTTTGGTAAGCAAATCTGTATTTGTTTGGCTTTTTTTGGGGGGGGGGAGGGGAGTGGGTATTGGTTAGATTCAGGCTTTTGTGGGCTGGAACCTCTGAAATTAAGTTTTCTGGACACGAAGCAGGATGTTGCACAAGAGCTACAAGGGGAGTTCTCTTCTTCTGCCGTTTGCTGGGTGACAGGTTTGTTGGAGCTTTCTGAAGCTTTCATCTGGGCTCTGCAATAGTGGGAAAAGAGCACTGATGGTGAGGAGGTTTTGTGTCTGATGCAGGAATCCTTGAGGATTTGTCCTAAACCCTCTGAGCTAATGAGAACAGCCAGAGTTTGCCACTGGCTGAACACAGCTTTCAGTCTCTGAAGAGCTATAGGGAATTAAAAATGAAAACCCAGGAATCAGATTCTCTGACAGCAGATTCCCATTGTGTGACAAATTCCACAGATGAGAAGCCTTGAATGGAGGAAAAGTGAAACTCTTTGTATTATCCCCAATGAAAAATACTTATTTCATCATTGCAGTTGGTGAGCTTGGACCAGGGAACTGCTCTGTGTTTAAATTATTCTTTACACTCTATTCGTTTGTCTTTAGCTCTTTTTTGGAGCAATATGAGCAGGAAAGATGGGCTGCTTGGGATGGCACAACAACAAAAGTTCTCGAGTAATCTGTGTCCCTAACAGGAATGATCTGTTTTACAGCTTTAAGTCGTGCCAGGAATGTGGTTCCTATAGAACAACACAAGTAATCTCAGTCTGTAGCTGGATGCAGTTCAGCTACCAGGTTAAGAAAAAGCTCCTGCCTGATGTTTTTCTCAACAATGTTGTGGTTGAAACAAGCGTTTTCTGTTGTATTTAATCTAGAAAAATGAAGGTGTTTACATAACACTTTCCCCCATGCTGTGCACTGAGATAGCACAGAAAATAAACTGCATCCAGGCTTTTGTTATATGCTGCACCAAAGTAAAATGTACTGCAGCCCTGTACCTGAGCCAGCTAGCTGTGCCCACTGCCTCCCTCAGCTTCCAGCAGGGACTTTAAACTGTGCAAATACAGCAGCATAACCCCAAACAGTACCAGGTTGTGCTGCCTGTGGTTTTATCAACTGCTTAGTGTGATTAATGAGGCCCGATGATGCAGTACTAAGGTATATAAAGACAAATAAAGTGTAATCTGGTCTGTGATGCATGCCTTAGTCAGGCAGTTGTAAATAAAGGGGTTTTTTTTTCTTGCTATTTTCAGTGGTTGATGTGAATGGGCTGGCTGGGACCCATGGGGTTTCCGGCTGCTCTGGCACTGTTTTGAGAGGCCAATACTGTACCTTCAGGAGCTGCCTTGCTTTTCCCTAGGCCCTGCCTTTAGCTGAAGGCAGTGAGGGTCTGTTTCTGTTGAAATCCACTCTTTGCTGGGTCAGTGTAACTTTCATTGGTGAGAAAACTGGTGGGCATTGCAAGTTTCAAAGGGTGGGGGAAACCCCTCTAATGTGGCAGTGCAGGAAAACAGCTGGGAGGCATTTTGTTTAATTGCTAATGACTGTGACAAACCAACTATTTCAATTGACTTTAGCCTTTAAAGTTTAACCTGTTTCGTTAAACAAGCAGTAAACCACAAGAGTCAAACCAGCACTCTAAGTTCTAGATATCTGTATTTAGGTCTCTGCTAAGGTAGTGTTACTGTGTCTCTAGAAGTAACCAGCTGGATGGAGCTGCCGCTTCCCAGGGAGTTTCTCAGCTCCCACAGATGTTCTTGTTGGGAGACAGAGGAAGCTATCCCCTTTTTCCTTTGAGTGCAGGAATGTGTTGCTGTCTATTAAAGAAGACTGAATCACTGTGTCATATGCCCACTTCGCGTATTTCAGTAATTCAGTACTCAGTTGCCTGTGTGACACAAAGCAGTCACACAGGAAATTAAAAGTGCCCTGAAAGTAGTATCTTTATTAAGTAGATTCTACTGCCCTGAAAGTAGACTCTTTAGTAGAATCTAATAGTGCCAGATTCACTTAAAAGGGGAAAGAGCATGCATTCATCTGAAACACCAGGGAAGCTCATCCTCCTTATAACAAACGTGTTTCCCTCCAGCTTGGGATGGAGTGAGATGTTCATTTGGTAATACGTGAAAATCCAGGACACTGAAGATTAAATAATCGCCTTCCTGGCAAGAAAACTATTAAAAAGCCAGGAAGCATTCCCCAGCGGGATGGATTTGCTTGTAAAGTGTATGATTCGCTGGTGAAGGCGTGAACTTTGTATGGACACGGGGAAACGGCTTCGCTTCACATCAATATCGATGTTTTCGCAGCATATCCCTCTCCCCGCAGGGTTTCTAAGCAAGTCCTTCAACGCTCCGAGGCCAGCTGCCGCTTCTCTCTGTTCCGCGGTACCTGCTCTCGGCCGCCCGGTGCGAGCCAGCCAAGGCCGAGGTGCCCGCATGCCGGCGGCGGGGCCGGGTGGCCGAGGCCGAACAAAGGACTCTTGGCCAACAGGTGCCGCTCACCGCCGGCGTCGGAAACTTTCTCCGCGCTGTTACTCAGAGTTTCCGAGGGGCAGGGATCCCTCGGCTGCGGCGGACAAAGCGGCGCCGGGGGAACAGCGAGCATCAACCCAAACCGCGGCGGGGACCGCTCTTGCCGGGCAGCGCGGAGCCCCGAGCGTGCGGACAAAGCGGCGGACAGCCCCGCCCCGGGAGCCGAGCCGGGCCGGGGGAGCCTCGCAAGCCCCGCACACCCCCCTCGGGCCGCCCCACCTGCGGCCGAACCGCCGGCCTCGGCCTGCGACCCGCCCCGGGGCCAGTGCGCGGGGGGAGGAAAGGAGGCGGCGGGGGGCGGTTGTTTAACCCGTTCTCCGCCGGGCGGCTCCGCAAACGGCCGAGGCGGCGGCCCCGGGAGGCGCGGCGCTGCGTCCTGCGCCCGGGCGGGGAAGGGTGGCGCGGGGCGGGGGGCAGCAGGAGCCGCTCCTTCCTTGCCTGGCCCGGCACAGGCGGGTGGAGGAGAAGGAGGAGGAGGGCGGCGGCAGCGCAGAGCGCAGACATGGCGGCCAACATGTACCGAGTGGGAGGTATGTGGGGACGCAGCGGCGCCCGCTCGGCGTGGGGGGATCCGGCGCCCGGCAGCAGGGACGGGGCCTGGGCCTGGGCAAGGGGGCCTCGCTGAGCCGCGGGCCCTGCGCGCAGCGCCGGGGCGTACAGAGGCGTACCGGTCCCCTGCTCCCGCCGCGGCTCATCGCCATGGCCCCGAGCGGGTTGGCCGGAGCCGCGAGGGCACCGGGACGCGGTGGCTGCTCCCGGCGAAGGGGCCGGCGGGCTCTCCGCGGGGAGGAGGACTCAGGTTCCTCCCCCGCCAGCCCTGTGCGCTGGGTGGGAGGCCGGCCCCCGCCGCCGAGGAGGAGAAGGGCAGCGCCGCCCTCCGCAGGGAAGGGGGGAGCGGTGCCGCCGGCTTCCTGCCCCTTCGCAGCGGCGCGGGCCGAGCACGGTCTCCCTGCGCCCCTCGTCTCCTTCCCCGGCGAGCGGCCCCTGGCTCCGCCGAGCCGGCGCACTGCGGCGGGCTGGGCTGCCCGCGGGGCGAGCGAGGGGCGGCCCGACGGGGCCCGCCTCGGCCCGGCCCTGCTGTTCTGCGGCCTGCCGGGCCCGTGCGGCGTGGCGTGGGCAGCCGGGGGCTGTCAGGTGCTCCACGCCGCTCCCTCCGCTCAGCGGCTGGGTTTTGGTTAATAATAAGCCTGGCAGTGGAGCCAGGGATCGCTGCGAGCTGCCCTGCCCAGCGGCGCGATCCCGGACGGGTGCTTGGCAGTCGGGCTGCAGTAAACGGGTCAGTTTCCCTTCCCATCCGCAGCCTGTCGGAACAGCGGCTGGTAACTTGCCCGTGCCCTCCCTGTACGGAGCGGGCACGGCCGTGTTCTAGCTTTGCGGCTCAGGTGCAGCGCTCCGGTGAGGTTCTCAGCAGTGCTTGGTGCTCAAACATGGCTTGTTTGCTCCTGCACTCTCCTCAGCAGCCTGAGGCGAGAGGGAAGGTGCAGGGAAATGAGGGGTGATGGGAGTTAGTTTGAATCTGCTTCTGTTTCAGGGAGCGCTGACACACATCCACAAATCGCCCATCAGCATACTCCTTCACTAGGGCATTTAAATTGTAATCCTGGCAGCCTTGACTCAGGGAGGTAATCCTTCGCTGAGCAGTGCTGTTGAAATCTGGGTAGGGTTTGCTTCTTAAGTCATAGATTCTCAGTTAGTTTGTTGTAATCTTAATAAGCACACATCCAGAGATCACGCACTGTCTTTTAGTGCTAACTGAGCTACATCAGGTGCTGTTTCACGATAATGTAGTGTCAAAACATTGTGGAACGGTCTTGCACATCATTGTGGTCCCCCCCACCCGACTTTTGTAAACAGAGATTCCAAGGTGCATGGTGCAGAAGCCAGGTGTCTCATGTAAAGTGTGATTAGCGTTTGAGGAATACAAGTTTTGGGAAGCTGTTGAAGGAGATGTGCTCCCTGTGAACTCTTTGTTACGTGGGAGCAGCTTTCAGCGTGTAAGTAAACGTCCGTATACTGTATGAAAATATTTGTATGTTAGTGATTGTCTGATTGGAAGAACCTGGCAAACCCATGACTATTACTGCTTAGTATCGTTTGCTTGTTACTGAACAGAGATGACAGCAAAAGCAAGTATCATTAAACATGTATTACTCGTTAGGACAACTCCACTACCACAGCATCTGATAATAACTGCTAGGCAGCATGTTTTACAAAAATACTCATCTCTGTAATACAAAAACTCACTGTAAGGTGCTCAGTTCCCAAATCTTCCCTAATCAATAGTGAGAAAGCACTGGGTTTATATCAGGTATGAAGTGTGTGGGTTGCTGAATGCAAGTGTAGGCTCCACCATGAGGCATTTAACTTGATTTCAGCACGATTGTTAAAGCACGTGTAGCACAGTTATAACTGGACTTTAGGAACAAATGATGTTAATTTGCAGTACAGAAATATTTCATTGTCTTAACATTCACTAAGAAATCTCACCTTTTTAATGCCTTCTATGTTTAGAAGAACGTTTTCTGCACTAACAGTGATATGATATTACATGTTCTTGGTTGGTACTTCAATATCTTTCCTTTTTTTCATTGCAGATTATGTGTATTTTGAAAACTCTTCCAGCAACCCATATCTCATCAGGAGAATTGAAGAGCTGAACAAGGTACACAAATAGCTGAGATTCTTGCTTAACCTTTGCCAGACTGTGCACTTTCAAACACTGACAGTGATTTCCTTCCCATAAGGTTTCTATTTTGGCGGGAGGGGGGAGGAGTAGGGGGTTGGTTGGGTTTGGGTTTTGTTTGTTTGGGTTTTTTGGTGTATTTTGTGTTTCAGTCACTGAGATCTTGCTATGTGATACCCAGTCCTTCTGTGCTGTTATGTTAGGCAGCAGCCAGTTGATCATTCCGGGTGGACAGGGGTACTCTGCTGTAGAAATTTCCAAACAAATCCTACAAGTGCTTGAGGAAATGAATGAGTTTAATGCTCTGTTTGTGAATCCATCTGGAATGATAGCAAATGCAGAATGCATCTGCTTTTGGATGTATCTGGAAAGAGCTAGTGGGTATCAGTGAGACTTTGCAGTGATCAGGTACCAGAATATGTGACTCCTGTGGCTGCTCATTGCTCTGATTATTGGCAACTGTGAATGAAGGATGGGCTTGTGAATAGAGACTGTACTATCTGACTTTAGCTGTGTGTATTTTGTAAAGAATGGAGGATTTTCACAGTGTCACTTTGGGGAAAGTGTGAGCCTTTTTCTTTGTTTTACTACTAAGACTGGTGTGGGATTTTTTAGCATAGCATACTTTAAATCATCCATCAACCAGTACTAAAACTTCCCAACATGTTATGTCAGAAGTCAATGATCAGAATGCCTGTCATGATGGAAACAATGATCCCTGTGGTTAGAAAGTAGATTATGGAATTGGTGACTTGCAGAATGGTTTTCTTCTTTTTAATAGAACGTAACACTGCTCCATAGCAGACATCAACCACTTTACCTACTAGTGCTCTCCAACACAACAGCCATTGAATTTGTGCATGGCAAATCAGTTTGGACTTTGATTGGAGAAGAGTATTTATGAACTGTAATTGAAGTGATTCCAGTCATGTTCTGAATGGGTTGTTTATTATCTTCAAACTGCATTGCATTGTGGAAAAACTGAATCTTGCTTGTGAATGGTAGAGCAGAGTCATACAGTGATTTTTTGTTACTTCTTATTTTTTAAGAGAGAGGTTTGAGGATATAGTCTGTAGTGAATTACATATTAAAGGCACTGAGCAAACGAGCCATGAAATGCTTTGGTTATTTTACCTAGAGATCAGATGCTTTTTTTGTCGGTGGTGATTTTGTGTAAGAAAATTAAGAGATGATATTACTCAGTGCCAAACTGAGTAACATGTTATAGTGGTTTAATAGTAAAACTCATCTTTAGTTTTAAATAAGTAATTCAAGGTGATGAACTGGTTTTGTACTTCTCATCACAAGAAAGAGGGAACAGTTCTTCAAATATTAATAGTTTCTTTACATTATCAGGCTGAAGGGCATGATCCCTATAATGAGTCAGGAAAACAGCTGTGAACTGAATTGCTTTTTTATCTTAGAGCTGCAATGAATTTTCAGACAATCCATGTTATATTCTGAAAAAAAACCCCAAACCAGTACTTTGAAATATGCATTTCTGTCTAAGGCTGGGTTGCGAGGAAATGTTCATGAGCTTCTAATATTTCTGAAGGGTTCTCATGTTAACATGATACTGGCATTGCATCTTTAACCAGCTGAATAATATATACATTCTTAGGACAAAGTAATTATAATTGATACCAGGTTGTATGGGGCTTGGAGCAACCTGGTCTAGTAGAAGGTGTCCCTGCCCATGGGAGGAGGTTGAAACTGGATGAGCTTTAAGGTTCCATCCAACTCAAACCATTCTGTGATTCTGTGAATTCTGTTGTCTGATCTGAGTTGATACTGGTGTCAGGAAGTTCTTCTTATTTGAGTAATTCTGTTGATTTCAGCCTGACTGGTCATGTGAGAGCTGCTAACATGAGGGGAGATGGCAAGCAGAGAGCATTTAATTTCTGTTCCTCATCTGATCAGAAATACATTCTGACTTATCTTTCTTTTGTAGACTGCCAATGGAAACGTGGAAGCAAAAGTGGTGTGCTTTTACAGGCGAAGAGATATCTCCAACAGCCTTATAATGCTTGCAGATAAGCATGCTAGTAAGTAGATTGTGCAGGGCATTTTTTCTGTCGCTGCCTGTTCAGTTTCTGTGGCTACTTAAAATTGCATTTCTTTGGCATGTGGAAAACATATTTGTATTGGGCATTAATTAATACCCAGTTAGATGCTTAGCATTACCTGATAATAGCTCTGCTCCTAGTAGTTGCTTCCAGGACTTAAGTTATAAGCTGTATTGAAGTGATTGAAAGTCTCCATTTGAAAAGAGAAATACTTTTTATCTGGAAGATACAGCTATATTTTATGTCAAGACTAAATCTGGCTGCAAGTTGATTTAAGCTTAAAAGCATTTGTGAGGATTTGATTTGACTTTTTTGCATTAGACATAAATATGTAGCGCTTACTGTAAATAATGGAATGTTGCATCACAGACTGAAAATCACTGGAGAATGTAAAATAGTTCTGTGCATTTGTGCTAAACGTAGGTATTAATAAGTAAAATAGTAGTAAGTATCATAAGGTTTGGTTTCTTTCAGAAGAGCAGCAAGTGGTAATAGGGGAAGAAAGTCTCATTTTCATCATGAAGTTAACTTGTCTTGGTAGCTGTCGTTAGGTCTACAACTGAAATACCATATTTTTTCCATAACTTTGTAATTAAAAATACGATTCTGAACACAAAACCAGACCTAAAACCTGGAAATGTTTGAGAAGATAGTTATTTGCAAACTATTGCACTCATGTTGGTAAATACACTGTTAAGTGTGTCAGTGTCTAGCAAATTTCTTGTAGTTTGTTGTTAAATAACATTTTGGTTGTAAATGACCCTGGAGTTTTTAACATTAATATGTGAATAAGTGATTATAAAGCGCTGTTCTCTAATTTATTGGAATGAAGTATCTTCAAAGACATTGTCTAATGCCATCTTCTGTGTACAGATACACTATGGGGTAAATAGAGCTTAAAAAATACCTTACAATTCGTTGCATGTCAGGTTTCTGTTAGTGAAAAGATACAAGTACTGTTAGTGAAAAGAACCAGCCAGCTTTTGACTTTTGTTTTATTCTTTCCTTGGTCTTACAGAAGTAGAGGTGATTCGAGTGCATAGTGTGAAGTACTAGCTTGTTTCTTAAAGAAAAATGATACATCTTGCTTATGTTCTAGGGGAATGAATTATTTCAGTGCTTTCCTGATAAGGTTGGGTTACTTCCTAGGTACTGGTGACCTATTTTACAGTAGCCTGCCCCTACAATCAATATAGTTGTTTGAGTTCTTCCATCTGAAATGTGTAGAAACATAGAACTTGCAGTGGGCTTCAGTAAGCATTCTAGCACTTCTTGTTTGCTTCTTTTTCTTTTCTAACGGAGGGGGCAGAGAAGGATGAAAAGAGGTAACGGTTTTACTGGAAATACATTTCTCTTTTTTCCCAATTTGATTTGTAAAACATGAATCGTGTAGATTTTCTTGGTTGGCTTGTTTTTTTAGAAGGGTGTTTTGGTTCTGTGGGCATCATTTGAGTTGGAGAAGTGGGTAAGAGTCTTCTGTTTCCTTTATGAGTTTTAGATTGCCATTTTCTCAGCACTTTGATGTCAAGGGCTTGTTGACGCGCTGTTGCACTTCCACTGTGGGGGTTTGTTGGTGTCAATAGAAGTACCATGGAATCTTCATCACATTTTCTCTGTGGAGATTCTCTTGCTGGTTTCTAGTGAGAAAATAGACATGTAATATCTAGGTGGTTGAACAAGCATCTCTAGAATCCCTCTGTCTCACAGGTAGTAAGTCTTCTAACTGGGTGTTCTCATGGATTAGGTTTCCCTGTGGACTTTTTGTTTGTACATGATGTTTTCTTTCTGAGCAGACTCTGGCATCAGCTAAGTTACCTCACAAGATGCACGTTGCAGGGGACAGCACGTAGTGAAACATTGCTTGCCTAGATCTTCCTCCAGCTCATACAGCAGATGCAGTTAAATGTCAGATCAATTTAAATGTTTTGATTCTGGAATATCACAGTGTTCTGTTTAAAAATATGAGGTATGTAAACAAAATATTTGTATATTTATGAACTGAATGTTTTGGGGATGTTTTCTATAGCTGAATGTGTTGATGCTTCAGGACACCTGGTGTTAGAAAAGAAATGCTAAAAGATACAAGTTTTTTATGGAATAGACATTGTAGTTCAGGCGCTGATTTCTCCAGTGTATGTGTCTAGAGGAGTCTCTCTCAGTGTAAGATCTGTTAATCTTTTCTAACGGCATTTTATATTGCTAGCGTTTTTTTCTCTTGTTACTATGAAATGGAGTTTATGATAAGGCCAACTTGAAAGCAAAACCAAAATACTGGCCAAGGTCAGCTTCTTGGTCTTCCACAGCCTCCTGGACTGAGTAGAGGAGCTCCGCTGGAGTGTTAACACCCACCAGCTCTTAGGTTGTAGCTGTTACCATAGGGTCTCTGTGAAGGGCAATACCTTTCTTCTTGCAGTGGTGAGGCTTACTTTGTGGGGAAAAGAAGAAGAGATGAAGAGAAGGCAGTACAAGAACTATTGCCATTATGACTGAAGTACGTAAGCAGATGAACTTGGAGAGATGAGACAAAACCACACAGCTCATTAAAATGGGTGAAGCAAACACGAGGTACAGAGATATTTTCTACCCGAATGGTGTGATTGAATGAGAAATTGCCAGCTGCGGCTGGATCTTTACAATTCAGATGATCCTTTAGCTAAAGTGGAGTTGATACAAATACTTTTTGCTAGCTGGGGACTGTACTAGCTCTGGACCAGCGCTGGGTTTGCTTACAGCGATGGATTCAACTTCTGTACTTCCTTCTTTTGTAATAGCTTTATCCACTATTACTTTTTACTTTCTTGAAGCTGAGTAGGATGGCCTGAGTGCATGATGCTGGTTTTTACAGTACTTCACATTTGAAAGTCTTCATCTGGTCATGCGCTATCGTGTAATACTATGAAGTCATTCTCTTATTGCAACTCCTCCAACAGCTTTTGCCTAGTCAGCCACCTGGGGAAGATATAGAAAGGAATTCCTGTTATCAGAGGCCGTTGTCTTCTGATTTATTAAAAGGGTTTGCATTGACTTTAGGGGTGCCGAGCTCCTGACTAAACGCCTGGAGTTGTGCTGGTGTTAAAGCCCACGCATGATGTATTTTTTCTCATCCACAAAACCGATGCTCTTGTGAATGAGACAGGAGTCAATTCAAAAATAACTCTGAGGCATGTTGGTTTCAGTGACCGAAAGATCAGAGGGAAAACAGATTTCTTTGTAGGTTACAGGAGCTGTAGTCAAAGTCTCCTTTTTTCAGTCTCTGTTGCTCTTTGTAGAGATCACTGACTGGCTTTGCTTCTTGTGGTTGAGCTAGTTGTAGGGTTTTACTTAGCTTTTGGCTCTTGAGCAGTCGTGTTCCATGTCACATTGCTTTGCAAAATGGTGTTTTCTGCTACGGCTTTTTTGAACATGAGAGATTTCTAGGAAGAAAAGAAAGAGTCTTGCTAGTGATCCAGTGATTCCTGTTGAGCTGGAATCAGTTCTGACCTTGGGCTGCCATTGATGTATTATGATCAGAAAGAAATGAAGTAGTCTCTTTATTCTTTCGTTTGTTTCTCTTTAAAGTAATGCTTGTAGTTCTGACTGAGGTTGGTGGCAAATACATAGTGCAAGGTGCTCCTGCCCGTGGTAGGGGGTTGGAACTGAATGATCTTAAGGTCCTTTCCAACCCGAACTATTTTATGATTCCATGATTTAGTAGGCTGGTACGTTTTCGTAGCTCTGGTTAAAAGATCTCAAAGTGCCTTTCACATAAAACCTGATAGTTTATTTTGGGTATTAATAGCAAGGTCCAGCAGTCCTGGAAGTGGTTGGATCTTACACAGTAATTGTGCTGCTGCTGAGCTCTTCATTACTTTAAGTAAAGATACTTTGTGTTTGTGAAAAACAAAGCCCAACCCCCCGATTGTTTTGCATACTGTCAATCTGCATCAGGATCACAATAATTGCCAAAAACTCCAGATGCATCCAAGTGAATGGAGCTGTTAATCTGATTTTTGCGAAGCGTTTTAGTTCAGTAGAGCAGCAGGTTAGCAGCTAGCTTAGAAGATGACAAGAAAATGATGTTAACTTGAGGAATATTGTTCATTGTATTTAATAGTAAGGCAGATTACTCATTAATATTCCCCAAAATACACAG
Organism: Psittacula echo; assembly: GCF_963264785.1. NCBI lineage: Eukaryota > Metazoa > Chordata > Aves > Psittaciformes > Psittacidae > Psittacula > Psittacula echo. The sequence continues at coordinate 212,613 of NC_137738.1, read as the reverse complement.
AAGTGAAATGTGAATTCCCTTCATATGTCATCAGGCTTTTTAATACCTGGTTGCTGTTGCATAGTGGTATTGTTAGTAATTCCAGCAAAACCACAAGAGATTTTCCTGTGCTCTTCATTGGGCAGAGGAATAGAACTTAACTTCTTTTTTTCAGTATTTTTCTGCAGTGTACATAGAACTAAACCAGCAATAGAGAACTTAAACATTCAGTCTGTAAGGAAAAAAAAATGGTGTCTGTGAAGACCTTGGGGGTTCAGTAAAGAACTTGAGTAAAATCATAGAATCATAGAATAGTTTGGGTTGGAAAGTACCTAAAGATCACCCAGCTCCAACCCCTGCCACGGGCAGGGACACCTTCCACTAGAGCAGCTTGCTCCAAGCCCCTGTGTCCAACCTGGCCTTGAGCACTGCCAGGGATGGGGCAGCCACAGCTTCTCTGGGCACCCTGGGCCAGCGCCTCAGCACCCTCACAGGGAAGAGCTTCTGCCTTAGATCTAACCTGAACTTGCCCTGTTTCAGTTTGAACCCATCACCCCTTGTCCCCTTGTCCTGTCACTACAGTCCCTGATGAAGAGTCCCTCTCCAGCATCCTTGTAGCCCCCTTCAGACACTGGAAGCTGCTCTGAGGTCTCCCCACAGCTTCTCTTCTCCAGGCTGAACAGCCCCAATGTTCTCAGCCTGTCCTCATATGGGAGGTGCTCCAGCCCCTGATCATTCTGGTGGCCTCCTCTGGACTTGCTCCAACAGCTCCATGTCCTTCTTAGGCTCACACCAGAACTGCACACACTGCTCCAAGCGAGGTCACACAAGAAAACGCTTCGTGGTGTTCAGTGTTCTTAGTCATATATTTCACTCCGTATAATTCAGAACATTTTTAAGCTAGTACTACTGGGTTATTTTTGCCCAGTCAGATGATGATACAACCAAAAACTTTGTTTTTTCCATCATAGTGGTTCTTTTTCTTCATAGTGCTTCTTGTACATCAAACTAAAAAGCTGGTATCCAGAGAAGATGTAATGTTTCTTTGATCAGAGACCCTTTTCTGAAATATCACTTTAAGATGAGAGTCTTCTCCTGTTACTTGATTCAAATCATACAATTTCTTAGCATAAGAAATGGAGATTTTATTTGAAACCTTAAATTGGCTTCTTTTGGGTCTCATTAGTTCTCTTGAATGCCTGTTGTCTCCACAGCCTGGATTTAATTAGAAACACCTCTGATCAAAGGAATGTGAGAGAAATGTTAATTCGTCCCTTGTGTATGATCTCCACCTTCATCACTTTAAATATTGAAATAGTTAATACTTTTTGTGTTGTTTTAATAGGGTAGATACTTGCTTAGATTGTTGTATCCTACATACAACTTCCAGTTTATTCGCTTTACTGGTAGTGCTGGAAGAGTTTGCCATCCATCCTATAGGAAATGCTACTCAGAGGCATAGTGAGTTCTTAGTTACTCTTTTAAAGGAATTGAGTTTAAGGAGTTTAACCTGGTTAGCAGGTGGTCCTTCGAATGAAAAGAAGATCATTGTATTGCATTTGCCTCAATACAAATAAAAGAGAAACAGCACCTTTTAGGCTTATTTATGGTCATATGGGGGGAAAAAAATCAGGTCTTTAGAGCTCATGAGGTCAATTGGTTTGTATGTCTTACAGTAGTGTGTAAGTGACTTTGCCACAGAACTTAGTGTTAGGTTACAGTTTGGTTTTTAATTGCACTTGGTGAGGCCTCTTTCCTGCTTGCTGTTAAGAAAACAGATCTGTTGATGTTACCCTGGGATAAAGGATGCCATTTTTCTGGATGTTAGGAGGGAGAAGAGTGAAGGAGTGGAAGGCAGAGTTGAGAATCAGAGACAGGAGAATCTCTTGGAGCATTTATAAGGAAGAAGGCTTGGCTGCTAGATATGCCCGAGGAGTGGGTGAGCAGACTTGTGTAACCAGTTCAGTGAGATCCTACTGCCTTAATCTCAAGGCTTCTGTAAGTATAAACTAGTATTTGTTTGCAGCTTAGCGTCTCTGGCTCTGACATCTGTGTCTGCCCACACCTCCCTTCAGTGAGTACCCAAGAATTAGGAGAAAATTCTTTTTTGACCTCATGTATTTGCCCTCTTTTCTTTGAGGAAAATACACATCTTTCAGAAGTCTGTGTCTGCGAGCAGCGCATCTTGGGTTTGCTTTGAAGATGGGGTGGTGAACAGAGACAGCAAGATCAGTAAACCAGGAAGGTTTAGGGGGATGAGTTGCAGTAGCTCATTTGCTCCAGACGGGAATTTTGCATGTTATGCTTGTTTACAGTCAACTAATGGAGACATGCAAAGTAAGCACTAGCAAATTCAGGTATGTTGTGTTGCTTCTGGGGATGCTGAAGTCTGTGATGTGGGTGGGACACACCCCAGGAGGGTCATTTAAGGATGATACAGATAACTGATTCTTTAACTGGGGCAGAGTAGCTTCTGTGTGAAGGTATTTCTGTATCAGTGTGACTGTCGCTTTCACTGGAAATTAGGTTTGAGGAATAGGGTGTTTGTTGTGTGAGGAAGACCTGACCTTTTTGATCTCCGGAGACAAGGGAACGTGAAGTTTTCCTTCATTTCCCCGACAGAAATCCTTAACTTAGCATTTGTTTGGAGAGGGGAGGAAGAATTCAGAACGTAGTGAAATAGAGCCAGTCTTGTCTGGAATGACATCCTTGTCAGCAAGGAGGAGCGTGTCTCAAGGCTCCCAGTTACTCTTTTCAAGGGCGCTTTGGGTAGTCTCATAATTTATGTGTTTTGTTCGTTTGATTTTTGTGCAAGAGCTGTATACTTGTGACCCCCCCCGAAGTGTAAAAGCCCTATAGCAGCAGTAATGAGGAGCTTTTTTGCTTCTGACAGTGAAGCTCCTTTTTTTGTGAATGACATTTTAGAGTTGGTAGTTAACTGTGGTGTACATTGTCTCATTAACAACTTTACTGTCAGCTCTTGAGTATCTTGTGGAATCATTAACTACTGTGGCTGTTCAGACTCTTCCGTGGTGCAGACTGTCTTGTTAGATTGTGAATGCTAATGATTTTCTCTTAATGGAGTGAATGGATTTCCAACTAAGCTCAGGCTTTTAGGATTTTTTAGCTCTGGTGGAAAACTTACATAAATACATTGTTTTTTCCACCTGAGTATGTGTGATCTGTGTTTGGGTATGTGGGGGTTTGCACATGTCAAAATACTGTCCTTTCTTTAGTGTGTGTAACATGCATCGTTTGCATGAATTACAAACTAGCTAGTAACCGTGAGCTTTATCTTCTGACCTCTTCAGAATAAATCTGTCATTTTGGACAGCCATACGTAGATTTACTGTTTAATAGACCTCTGAAATGCATCTTCTATTTTTATTACTTAATTACTGACTGAAGGAAGTGGTGAATGCTCCATCTGTGACAGTGTTGAAGGCCAGCTTGGATGGAGTCTTCGGTAACATGGTTTAGTGTATGCTGTCCCTGCCCATGGTAGGGAGACAGGAAGTAGATGATTTTAAAGGCCTTTCCAACCCTAACTGTTCTGTGATTCTATGGTTTATCTAGTATGTGGAGCATGGAGGGACTCCGTGGGCTACAAGTTGTGGCATTTTCTTGAGGTCTGCTCACAGTATAAATTCTTCACACTTGAGTTTTTGGAAGGAGGCAGCACTCACAGAAAGCTGCCGAAGCAGTTTGTTCCCCATTTCCATATGTTCCTTGGGATTCATTTCCCCATGGTCAAGTTTAAATACGTGCATCAGTATTACTGTACTTCTTGTCCTGGGTTTCTTCTGGTTTGTGGAAAACATGTAACTCATCTCTTGGCTGCAAACTTTCTTGCCTCCTCCATGTTTGTCAATTGTGCAGGTCAGTGATCCTACACTGTTTCCTTGATGACTTCTAAAATACCGGTAACATTTAAATTGATTCTGTTGAGCAGGTGCTTTTGTCTCATGAAGATAAATAGGATGTTTCACGCTCCTGGATTCCATAATCTCAGATGTTTCTACTTTTTTTTTCCTTGGCTTGTAATTTGAAGTGTCTCTTCCCAGGATCTCCCCAGTGGACCCACACTGTGCAGCTGAAGCATAAATTTTAGACTACAAAAACATTGCTGGGTTATCTCTGGCTGTAAAGCTTGAATTAGAGATGCATTTTACACCTTCAAAGGCTTCATCGATAGCCTGATTGAATCAGAACTTTAGGGAATTGACAAATACGAATGATGTAAACTCACCATGAATTTAGGACTTTTCTCCTGTCATGCAGAGGCAGTTAAATGTGTGAATCAGGGATCAGGCCTCATGATTTAAAGCTTGCCAGCTGTAATTCTTGAATGTCTATAGCATGCTGTAGAATGAAGTCTGCAAGAGTTGTTCTTGGTAATACTCATGTAATGTCACACATGGTGATAGAGATAGAGCTAAGCCTGGGCAGAGCGCTATGTGAGAATGAATGTAGTGCTCCCTACCGGAGCTGATTCATGCAGTGCTGAGTGTGTATATGTGGTGTGAGGTATTATGGGAAGGGTAGAAGCAGCAGATCGGATTAATCTGTAAGGTACTTCTGCGGTTTGTCTGCAGATTACTTGTGTTACATGTAACTTGCACAAATAACAGGATGCGGGCTCAAAGCATGTGCTGGGTTTGACGTGTCCTGCACCACATGGAGTATCGGAGTGAGTGCCTGGAATGGCTGGGCTGCGTGGCAGTGTGATTTGTTTGATCGATATGTTGGTTTTCACTTCAGCTGCTGTTTGTAACCTTATCTGAGCAAGGCAGGTTTGTAGTATGATCCCGCTTTGGTTCTGATTTTGATGTGCAAAACAAGTGCTTCTGCAAGAACCCTTGCAGAGAAGTGTTTTTGTACTAAGGTAGAATATATCATTCCCATAAGCAAAACAAGTTTGAGGGTGTTTTATTTTCTGGTAGAAGCCTGTTCTACATTACTAAATTCCTAAAAGACTTTGAGGAGCCAAGTAGTTCGTCTTGGCTGTCACCCACTGGCTGAATCCAGAACTTGTTTGCAGATTTATCATAGTACATAAGGTGTCTTGTTGGTGCAGGTTGCATAGTGCTGGGCTGAGCACAGAGCACTGTTACACATACATCCAGAGGTTATGGGAATGCGTGTGTGTTTTCTACTTGTACAACAGGTCAAGCATTTATCAAAACCAGCACAACTAACTTAGCAGACTTCCTTTTTTTTATATGCCAAGCGATAGGCTTTAACTTTGATTTGTCTGCTCTTGTTTCTGTGGAGGATTGTGACAGTGCTACACAATGCTGAAGAGAGTCATGTTTCAGTTCCCTGTATTAAAAGTGCAGCCTTCTTTTGGCTTAAACCAGCACAGAAATTGTTAGTGTTGGCAGGGTCAGTGACCTGTAACCTCATGCTACACGGTACCGTGGCCCTTTGCTGTGTGACAGAGGCCAGATCCTTTGACGGATGCTGCTGTCAGGAGCAGAATCCTTAAGCTATTATTCTCAGCAGGGCCTCAAGGGGCCAAGGACTCAGTTGCCAAGCATCATACAAGAGAGAGGGCTTTGATATTTGGACAGCTTTTATATTTATGTTTGCCTCCAAAGGATGACCAGCTTCATATATTTTCATAATGCTCTTCCCCTTTTTCTTATATCCTTTTTTTATTTCTGTTTAGTTTTTTTTCTTCCTAAGAGGGAAGCAAAGCCAGGATAAGAATACTGAACATTCAACATGTATGAAGTGAACTATTTGTCTTGATCCTATAATAAAGACTGTTTTTGAATGTGTTGTCTACAAAGAGGATGATGAAAATGGCATACATCTTAAAGATTTGACTAGTTAATACAATGTGATGTTTATTCTTACACTGGTTTGGTTGGTTGATTTGTTTTCCCCCACCAGCATCAGAATAAAAGGTTTTAATAATTAGAAGTGATACACATATGTTCATATCTCAGTCGTATGTCTAGTTCCTGTTAATTAGAATCTTAAGACCTCTGTAGGTGCATCAAGGAAATAATGTATAAACCCCGGAAGAGCAATCTCTAGCATACCTTAAGATGGAAAACAAGTGATTTTTTTAAGTCTTACACAGACCATCGAAGTGAATGAGCTCCTCTTCCTGCTTGTCTCGTCAGGTCTATAAACAGAACAGCTTTCTTACCACGCCGGCATTGAGCAGACATTATCTTGGATAACATTCTTCTCATTTTAAAATCCTGCACGTAGAGCTTTAATGTATCTTCGTTAAGTTTACTCGAGAACAGGATATACAAATCCTGGTCTCTCTTCCCCCCCCTCCCTTCTTTCCTTCCTGCAAAAAAAATCAAACAGCATTCAGCCCTTCTGGAAGGAGATACTGTAGGGGATAAATAATTTGTGTTTTATAAGCAGAATCATATGCCATTCTCAGTAGGGGTGGGAAAGTGCTTGTACAATCTGCGCCTCGTCGTCTCTGCCAGCAGATCTTGAAAAGCTGTTTACCTGCTATTGAGGATGTGAATGGTATGTTAGAAAAGCAGCTGAGATCTCTGAAGCTCTGTGGTTATCGTCACTCTGTGAAAGAAAATGCCAGCGTAGACCTTAACTGTGGGCTCTGGCTTCTTACAGAGAACTACAGAGATTTTTGGTTTTCTTACTTATCTACATGATACATTTAATATATACACTGCATTTTGTTAAGGAGAGGCGACTACACATCTTGTTAACTAACTAGATCAGGCATACCTGTGGTCTCTTCTAAAGAAAAGACCCCCATGAGCATGGGGGCTGTATGGAAGTGATGGAAATGCTGAAAATCCAAGTGATGAGAAAAGTTACTAATGGCATCAGACTCACAAAAACAGATGTAGATCTCCATGTTCTCAAAATCGTGTCTAGCAATTACTCATGCAGGTTACATGGCACCTTCAAAGATAGCCTTTGTACTCCTTGAGTCAGATGATAGATGTAAAAGCTGATTCCTTGAGCAGTGTCAGCTTCCCCATGTGCTCTGTTGCTCAGTGGGTGGGCTGCTAGCCTGGCTTTGAGGGCAGAACTGAAACCTTACGCTTGCTTTCCCACAGCTTTCAAAGTATTTGCACTTCAGAAAAGTTACTAATTGGCTTCTAATTCAGCTGATGAGCTGGATACCAGTAATTGGACATTGCAGATATTCATCATATTGCAAGTAGCTGTGTTTGTGGCACAACTTAAAGTCTGCTGCTTGCTAATGAGCTGCTTAAAGTAGGGCTGTAGCTTCACATATCCTGCAGCAGGTTGCTGCTCTTCATACAGGTGTACACATGACCAAATGCATTTTAAACCCTGTAACAGCGTATTTTCTCATTTGAAAGGGTTTGCCTTTGAGTAGGTGAGACAGAAACCAGGTAAGGGGCATGAGAGAGGAAAAACCTAGTTTAGGTTTCTGATACCGAATGACCAGCTCTTTCACCGCTGCCTGCTTCTGTGAGACCCTTGTGTGGTGTTATCATCAACTAGTTTGAGGTGCTGCATAAAGTTAAAAACCCATTGTGCTTACTCCTGCATTTATTCATGTCACAGTTGATTAGGATGTATTAATGTAGCACAACACGATTCATCCTGCTTACGAAGGTAATTCTTCTCTGCCTTCCAGCTAGGGGCTCCTTGCTCTCAAAAATCTCCAAACCCAGTTATCCAAAAAACCCATCCATCACATTTTGGAAGGTGGAGTTTTCTGGTAATGAAAACTGACAGTGTTCGTTAAATGCTTTTGTTATAGGACTACCTTAAGCGTGAGAGAATTATAACTGACTGTTGCCCTGGGAGTTGTTGTTATTGTGATGTGCTACTTGGAAGGACTTAAAACACTCCCTTTTGCATGATCTTAGAAAGAATTTTGATTACTGGAGGGTAGGTGCGGTGTGTTAGTTCCTAATGGTGGTACAGGATAATTCTTCCTTTGTTTTGTGACCTCCTTTGGAACGATAATGATGAGATAACATGGGAGGATAACCTGGGTAATTGTGTAGGAAAACTGGATAACCCTTTGGTGGCCACATGACCATCTCTGCTATCCAATAGGAATTTCAAGCACTCTTGTTCCCTGTCAGTACAACTGATGAGTCTTTATTTTCCTACCTGCAGAATTGCTCAGATTCACACTTCAGATGGTAATATGCTGTCTAGCTGACTCATAATCCATGCACATTGTGCTTTAGATTTCTACTCCTGACAGTAACAGCAAATACCGAATTGATGTTATGTATTCTAACAGCCATCTGAGCATTGTACTAACAGCCATGGTGTAAGTAAAGCTAATTAAATCAGCTTTGGTAAACACTTTCTCAGTCAATTTGACAGCCTAGTCATGCATGGTCTAGCTCACGAAATTGATTAAACTGCTTTACTACAGCATTAGGGGCTTAAATATCACAACTAAGTTAGTACAACACAGCGTGTGGCAAGAGGCTTCACTCAGATGAGCAAATTGGCCAACTGCTCACCTAAGAGCTCTTCATTCACAGTCTGAATGTAGTTGTTCAGATGGTTAGACTTGATGTTCATCTTTTGTACTCAGTTTGGCAGTAAATGGATTTATTCCCCCTCCCCCAAATCTATATTTATAATTCTTAGTGTTGTAGCATCTAACTGCCAAATGCACACTTGATTTGGTTTTTTTTTTTTGCCACAACCAGATAAGCTTAAAAGAGACTTCTTTCCTTTGATGGGTGCAGTAAACTTGCTGCTGTGCAGCATTTGCAGCTTTTCATCTGCAGGTTTGGTGATATCTATGATGTATATAGTTTCTGGGCAGAGCATAGGGGAAGAAGGGATACAGGAAAGGGAAAAGCTTAGAAACTGTTCTGAAGTAAGGCTTAGTGGCATTATTTGAACTGAAATTTACACCAATCTAAGGTAATTTTAAAGATATTTTAACAACCTTTGTTAAACTGCTGTAACTTCAAAAATAGTATGATTTAGATCGCTCCACCTCAACTTGCATAAACCGGATGCATTTAAGCTGAGATACGCATTCAGAATGGGAAGCAATTAAGTTGAAGAGGTAGGAAGTTAATGCACCTCAGTTGATTCCTCTTTTGATCTAATTCAGTGCTAGTTTGTGCTGCTGTTGAAAAGAGTAATCTTGGGTTTTCCCATCATGTCTTCCCAGTTTAACTCTTATTTCTGCTTCTTGCCTTTGTGCCAGCACTAGCTTTTTCCGTAGGCAGAATTGATCTGGATTAAGGGACAACTAGGCGAGTAAAAACCTAGTTGCAAGGTCTGAGTCAGGGTGTTGTGGTTAAGGGTTCATACTGTGTGCGGAGCCCCACGAGGACCTATCTTTATTAGTGATGAGAGCGGGCAATGTGGAGTGCTCTCATCATGTTTGTAGGTGACACCACACTGGGGGGATTACCATTGATATGCTTGAGGGTTCCTAGAAAGCAAGAGGAATGGTCTGTTGAGAGGCTGAAGGTATTTAAGTGGGGAAAAGTGCCAAGTCCTGCACCTGGGAAGGAAGAGCCCCTGGCACACGGATACAGGCTGAGGACAGAGGGGGGAAGGGCCCTGGGGGTGCTGGCAGACAGCAGCTCCTTGGCAATGAAATTGGCCAACAGCATCCTGAACCGGATCACCAGGCTCACAGCCAGCAGATCCAGGCAAGTGATGATCCTCCCTGATTATTCAGCACTTGTTACATCACATCTGGGTACCGCATCCAGTTTTAGGTCCCCAGTACAGGAAAGCTGCTCATAAATTGGAGCAAGTTCAGCAAAACCCACCATCGTGGGTGGAGATGGAGAGGCTGTGGTGTGGGATTGAGCCTGCGCTGCTTGGAGAAGAAGCCAGCTCCCAGTGCCTTTGGGGAAGTTACAGAGAAGATGGAGTTGGCCTCTGCAGTGAGTAAATTGAAACAGAGGTGATTCAGATGAGATACAAGGAAAAGACTTTTCACCATGCTGGGATTGCTGGAGACGTTACGTGGCCTCTTTCCTTGGAAGTTTTCAAGACCCAGCTGAATCAAATGTTGAATAACCTGGGCTGACCTCACAGGTGAGCCAGCTTTGGGGAGGAGTTGGTACGAGAGACCTTCTGAGGTCCCTTCTCCCTAAATTACTCTGTTTCCATGGCTCTGAGATCCAGCCGACCTCTAGGTGAAAACAACATCAGCAGCTTGGTGGCAAGAGAGGGAGAGCTTTGTTCTTCCTCTTAAAACTGAAGATTTACTGCTCCTCCCTGAAGATAGGCTTCAGTATTTAAACTAATTTCTCTTACTTTCTGTTGCAGCAGACAAGGGGAGCAGATGGTGGGTAATTTTGACTTAGTTAAAGAAGAATAATATGTTAGAGGAATTTAACTTGTTTGCTAGCTGATGGTTAAGTATAGACTGGCTTGAGTCACATTTAAACTTTTAAGTATCTTTCAGGATTTGGTGGTTGTGTTTTTTTGAAGTTATTTTTAAGCCATTTTCTATTAGATGGGAGCATTCTGTTTCTAGAGGCTTGCCCTCAGTTTATTTTGATTTCAGCTGTAAAAGCAAGCAGTACTTCCTAGTGGCAAGCTTGAGTCATCACCTTACTTAACTAGAAACAAAGCCACTGTGTCAAACGTTGAGGTGACATGGACAGTTGTCTCCTTCTCGTGCTCACTAATGCCACCATTTTCTCACAGTGAATCCACAAATTATACGTGTGTGTGGGAATTCCTCATGTTTTTACAGGTGTTGGTGCATATGTAAAATGAGTGAGGATTCCTGTTTCTTCCCAGTATCCATGGCTCGATCGAGTCAGTTAAGTCTTACTTACATTGGGGGAAAAGGGAAAGGGTAAGTCTGCAACACTGCCACTGAAAGTATCACCAAGATCACTCTGCTTTTCAGGATCAGAGTGAGTATTTACCATTGCTGATTAAAAAGCCCACGTGTAAGAAATAAAGCTTTACAAGTGCACTGGGAGATGCCTGTGTTTGCACTCTAGGATGTTTTTCTTCACATAATGAAATATACCTTGTAAATATCTATAATGTAAATAAATATATAGTCATACCTAAGGCTTCTGAGGCGGAACAGTTTTAAGTTGAACTCTTATTTTTGCTCCACCCTCGGAGCAGTGAGGCCTGTGTCTGGCATCACCATTTTGCTGCGTTAAAATATCTGCTGGCTCTGAGCTGTTGCTTTGTTTTTCATCCTGAGTGCTGGCAATGTGCTTCGCTTCGGGCGGCATCGCACGTGAGGCAAATCTGAGTCAAAAAGGTGAAGAGATCTCCAAAAGTACTGGAAGTTCATCGCCACTTTTGTTCTAATAGGTGTTAAGGCCTGATCTGTGCAAAAACCTGGTTCAAAAGCAGCTCTCCAAAGGTTTGTTCAGATGCAGAATTCTTTGTATTGCCATAAGCAAATCGGTTTTGTATTTGTACTTGCTGTCAAGCAGATTTAGTGTTCTCATTTCTTTACGGTGTGCACTGTTTCCTTCCCTGCTGCAGGTTTGTGTTACTGCTGGGGCAAACTATACTGGTTTTACTAAATGCTAATCCTGCTGTTAGCATTGGTTTTATGTTACAGTGCTGAAGAAGAAAGTTGCGTGCTTAACCTGGTGATACTGTGTTAAGAGGGGAACTGTTCTGTGTCTGGCCGTGGTTGGTTCTGCTTACTCTTGAGCTTGTCAGATCATGAGTAAAATCTGTGTGTTATTCCTAAGCATACAACAGAAAAGTTTCACTGTTTCATGCTTAGGTTTGGAGTGTTTTGAGAGATCTGTGTCGGAGACATTTAATTTCAGCTTCAGGCTCTTGGACTATTGGATCCTTGGCTTATGTGAGATGAGTACAATAAGTATGATTAAAGTCTGGGGGGTTTTAAATTCTTTCTCTGAGGGAGCTTTTAAGGTACTTGAGCACAGGTGTCTAAAGCCATTTGAAACTTTGCGATACCATCTCTGGCTCCCTGCAGCCACTTTAAAATGACATGTATTCTCCTGTGTTTTGTGCCATATGTGCAGTCATATGTTTTGGGTATGTCAATCCGAAATGTTCCCAGACACCTGTGTTTGGATGCCTGAATTGCTTTCTATCAGACAGCTTTTTGTCGGCTTTTTCAGATGGTTATAACAGAAGAATACCTTGCTTTGCTAGCTTTCAGGAAGGAGAGATGAAATAAATAGCAAGCTGAGAACTTTGGACCTGCAGAATAATATAAGGAGTACATTGACTTAAAAAATCCCCAAACAATAGAGCAGTCACTGGCTTGGCTTGGCATTGTAGCACATACAAAAGCAAAGCAACACAAAGAATTCATTCCTCACTTCCCATCATCACAGGCAGGTATTCTGCCATCTCCAGGGAAGCAGGGATCCATCACAAGTAACTTACCTGGATAGACAAACGCCATCACTCTGAATGTCCTGCCTTCCTGCTTCCCCCAGCTGAGCATGACCCTATAGAGTGTGGAACATCCCTTGGGTCAGTTGGGGTTACTGTCCTGTGTTCACTCCCAGCTCCTTGTGCAGGTGTGCGCAGCAGAGAAGGCCTTGACTCTGTGTAAGCTTCTCAGGAATAGCTGAAACATCCCTGAATTACCAGCGCTGTTTCCAGCACAAATCCAAACCATACCAGCCCCAAACCAGCTACCATGAAACCACCATGAACATAAAGCTTTTTACTTTAATTTCTGTTCTTTTTATTTAATACCTTTGCAGAGATTTATCTTTTTTAGGGTTTATTTTCTGTTAGTGTTCTAGATGCCAGGATAACTCTGAACTGAGCTGTGGTCTGACTTGAACCTCCACGTGCGAGGCTGGGGGGTGTCAGATGAGACTTGGGGGAGTCTTGTTTTCATTTTGGTTTTTCTTATTTTGTCTCCCCACAGAACATGCCAAAACAAGGAAGGTGAGTGGGGGAGACTGCAGCAAGATAGGCTTAAGGTGGTTGGGACTGGATTTGAAGAGTTGGTTATATCAGAGTATATTGTTTTATCACTTTGGGGGAAAGAACTATTCGAAGCGGAATGAGCCCCACACAGGCATGATTTAAAAGAAAGAAAGTAATAAAGAAGTGTGTTTGGAAAGAGCTGCGGTTGCCATGAGGATGCGGGCAGGCTTCCTTTGAGATACTGTCTGTAAGTTGATTGTGGAAATGGCTACTGCTGAAAGAGCAGGTGAGGTGATCTGTTGTACGTGGTTATGTGCAATGCTCCCTAGTGCTGAGGTTTAGTGGTTTGATTTCGGAGTTATGTTTTATAAAGTACACTTGGTTTTGCAGCTGAGGGATAATTTAACAGGTAGAAAATTGTCAAATCTTAGAGAAGGTGCTAACGTGCCTGGTTTTGCATACATTATTCACAGAGGCTTTTTGTCCTTTCTGGGAAGCAAGAGGAAATAGAGATGGAAGTTTCACCTGTCCCAAGAACCAATTAGGAAAGAAGATTCCAGCCATGAAGATCCCAGGCCATTTTGGAGAGCCTGTCATTGTATGGGATGTTAGCAACCATTGTGAACATTGCTCTTTAACTCTGTGTTTGGCACTTTCTTGTACCTGCTTTTATTTCTTCGTTTACGTTCCCAGTTTGCTGTTGTTTTAAATCTCTAAAAGGGAATAATATTCCTTGATTTTTTTATAAGTGAGGTAATACTCGGGAATTTCAGATTAGTTCCATAAAAGAAAATTTTCAGTTGAAAATACCCGTCAAAAGTGATATCATTTATGATTTGCTGCTGTAGGTGCTATCTTCTAGATTAAATAGTGCTGTCTTGCTTAAAATAGAAATAATTGTAGGTCTTATTTAAATATGGAAATACACTATGTGTTGTCAGTGTCTAACAAGATTAAGGTATGGAAGGCAGTAGTTGTCTTAGATTGCGACTTGGCAGTCTTGGACTGCAGTTGTGTTTGGTAATTTCTGTTCATAGAAAGCATGCTTTTCCCCAGGACTTCTATAAGAGTTTTAGTAATGCCAAGAGCCAATGCCAATCAGCAAGAGCAAGTCTAAACCAGGACTGTTCAGCAAGCAAGAGGCACCCCCAGAGAAAGAAACAAGGTGAAAGAAGATGGAAAAAGAGTGACTAATATTGTTAGGATTGTTCTTCCCTCTGTGTGAAAGACATCAATGCGTAGTACAGTAGGAGAGGAGCAGAGTATTTTTAAGAGTTTTAAGTAGAAGGTATGGAATTCAAAATACTTAATATTCTGCCAAGTTACATAAACTGTAGCCTTGCTAAACTCATCTTTTCATTGCAGTAGTAGGGGAGGTTGCTAAGGGGTGGGGGATGTCAAGTGAGATGGCTGCAGGGGTGTTATGCACAGAGTTAATTTCGACCTACGCTCTGCTTCTCTGCAGAAGAAGTTGAAGAAGAGTCTGAAACTACAGTTGAGGTTGATTTGACTGATAAACAGAAACATCAGCTGAAGCACAGAGAGCTCTTCCTTTCTCGCCAGTATGAGTCCCTTCCGGCAACACATATCAGGTAAGATGAAGTCAATCTCATTGACTCTGTGTTCTATAGAGGTGGGTTGCCTGCCAGTAGCTCATTTCAGCCTCTGTCTTGCAAAGGATGTGATCGATCACAGCGAAGTTGTGCCAGGTTGGCCCATGGGCTGCTTTGAAAGCACATTTATTTTTCCTTCTGTTGCTTCATGTCTGAGCCTTGGAGGCGACAAGAATCTCAGAGCTCTGGCTTGCCAAGTAGAGCATCGGTTGGTAATGTGGTATAAAAGGTCAGTCTGCTCTGCTTTGGAAGAGTTGTTTAATTACTCTTCGTCTGGCCAGAGGATCTTTGATTGTCTGTGCAGGGAAACCACATATGGCTTTGGAAGGGAGGCAAAGACTCAGTGGTCAGTGCTGCAGTTTAGATCTGCATGCATTTAAACGTTAAATTATCCCAACTTCAGTGCATGTGAAGAAGTCATGATTGAGTTTGGCTAAATGTTGCAAAAGCATTTCAAGTATTGTTTGAAGTTGCTCTAATGCTAATGTAGGAAGGGGCTTGCTCAGAAAGGGTTTATTGATTTTCTTTCTGTAAGTGATGCAAGCACTTACGTCATCCTCTATTTAACAGTCAAGGAAATTCTTACTGTGTTGGGGCGGGAGGCGATGACGGAAAAGCAAGAGCATAGCGACAGAGAGGAGTGTAGCAAGTGTAAAAGGGGCTCTTACATTGCATTCCAAAGGAGTTTTCATTTTCTCATTACATCCATCTCCCCTCAGCCATTCCAGACCATAAATAACTAGAAGCTAGCAAAAAAAGTGTGTACGCTCCAATAGGAAAACCACTTTGTATGTGCATATGTATTTCTTCTCGTGTTGGCAAATGTGTGGCTTTTCTTTCTCACTGCCAACAGAAAACTGGAAGTTGGAAGTTGTTACATTAGTTTCCTGTGCTTGATTCAGCTAGCTTTTCTCTGACTTTGAGAAAGTCATTTAACTGTCAAATCTCTGCTTCTCGAGCTATAGCTGGAGATAATAATCCTGCAGAGTTCCTTTTACTTCCTTTGACATTTAGATATCGAAAGAAGGTATTCTTCTCTCAGAGAGAAGATTACATAGAAAAAGTATTGTAAATGTCTCCTCACCTCACAGCTCTGGGAGCAAACACAATAGTGGTTCTCCAGTACATACTTCACAAAGACACCAGAAAACCATGTGAATCCGTAGTACATGCAGCACTGCGTAGCATGCAGATGCAGAGTGATGACTTGCATCTGCTTTTCAGAACAGATGAACGCTGTAGGGCTCTGCTGTTGTGTGTCACCAGGACCTTTACCAGATGAACTCTGGAGCAAGCTTTATGTAGTCTAATGATGTTTTAACAATCTTAACTTTATTTACACACAAACTATTCCTTATTTTGCTTATTTAACTTACCAGTGCTCAGATTCTGTGATTCTTACTAGGCTTCATAACGTCTATTAATTAGCTTGTCCTGTAAAAGAGGATGGAAATGTTGTCAAGGTGGTGTACTCCAACTTTCTCCCATCAGTACTCCAGAAGAGCCAAGGATGGAGATTCCATGGCCTCTCTGGCTGCCTGTTTCAGTGTTTGACCACCGTTGTGAAAACTTTTTTCCCCTTCATCTGATTGGAATTTCCCTTGTTGAAACTTAACTGTCTTCTGCCTCGTGTCCTGTCATTGTGCTTCTCTGAAAAGGAGCCTGGATCTGTGTTACATGTCTTTTCATTAGGTAATTGAAGACAGCAGTAGGATTTCTCTCTTCAGTTGTCATCCCTGAAGAGTGAACAGATGCAATTTAGTATCATCTGCAGACTTGCTGAAAGTGTATTCAGTGAACTTGTTTAGATTGTTAATAAAGATCTTAAGGTGTTGGCCCCAGCATTGCCACTTGGGAGATGCCACCTGTAACTAGCTGTCAGCTGGTCTTTGTACCACTCTCTACAACCTTTTCAGACTAGTTTTTCCCACCTTATAGTCTATTTACCTGGTCCATATGTTACCAGTCTGGTTGAAGGACACTGGAATACACTACAGGCTTCGCTAAACTCAGGGTAGATGACATTCACTGCTGTCACTCATCTACTAAGTCGGTCATCTCTATATAAACACCTGGAAGATACTCAAGCAATGGAAGTCTGAGTAGCTCCATTCTGTGAGTCTTTGCTCTTACCACATGCAGTTTTAGCCCCTGCATGAGAACAATTGTATTTACAGGAGAAACTAAATGGTACAGTGGTACAAACTGGACAATGGAGGTTAGTTCTCTCAAGAGTAAGAATACAAAACCTCATTCCTTTGAAAGGATGAGAAGAAAGCTAAAAGTGATGTTAAGAGAATGGAGGAGGCTGAACTGTCTCTAATTGCTTTTGACAGCTACAGGTCTTGAACTTTAACGACTTCAGCCAAGGAAAGAAACTGAGTTTGGTTGCCTTTCTGCTTGTAATTAAAGGGAATGAAACTTATCTGCTGCGGTCTGTTTTTATTTGGTTTTTAATAATGTACTTTCACTGCTTTTGTTTCATCTTTCTTCCTAACTTTAGTCTTGTTACTTCCTTTTTAAACTGAAAGGCAGAGAAAGTTACAGCCCTCCCTGAAAACCCCTCTGACTGAGAGTACTTTTATTCTAATTCCCAATTACAAATACAGTTGTGTCTCATTTCTGCACCTGGTGCCACTACTTTATAGTTGAGGTGCCTTGTAATTATTTCAGCAGGTCAGGTTTCTTTCATGTACAGTCCTAATTCTGAAGCTCTTTGGTCTCTAATGTTGAGTTTTGAATGATTCTGATGTAATTTGTTAGCTTTTGAATTACGGAAATACAGTTTAATTCCTTATTCTCATACCTTTTATATTGCTATATATTATATGAAAGTCTCTTGAGATATAAGGGCTTTTTTGTTATAACTATAGGGATTTTTTTAGACTTCATCTTATTTTCCCTTTTCGTTAGGTGTAGGCAGTGTAGTGGTAGTTAAACAGGGCAGTGCTGCCTTGTGGACACAGTGTTCCTGCAGTGAAATGCATTTAAGAAGGTATAATTGCCTAGCTCCGAGCGGCACCATGCTGGAGTAGTGGCATGTGGAACGCTACAAGCTGATGTACTAGTTTAGGTCTCAAAGACAAGGCTTTGTTACCTTAGTGCCTGCTTGTCAGGTTATGTTATAATCCCCAGATGTTCTTGAAACAGTTATGCTGCCAGCCAGGCTCACTGAACACTCCTTTGTTACTGTCACACTGTGACTGCACCCAGAATTCCTGTGGAAGGCTCCTGTAAGCAATTCCAGTCTGGAGAGATGCCTGGGTTATCTGACCTGGGCTTTAAATCTCTTTTTCATTCGTAAGGTCTTAAGAGTCAATAGGTGATAAACGTGTTTAGATTGCTGGGAAAGCTTGCATTAACTTCTGAGATCATTTGTGATTGCTTTTAAATGTAGCACTTCATAGGCATTGAGTAGAAGAATTTATCCTTCAAGGTTTCTCTTGCCATTTCATTACTTTGCTTAGTTCTTGTTTGCTAATAACTGTGTTTCAGTCTTGGGGTTGTGGGGTTTTTGTGGTGGTGGTGTTATTTTAAGTGTTTGGGAAGCAGATATAAGCCAAGCATTCTCAGATGTCAGTAAAATCAGGTGTGCATCTTTTGCACTGCCCTATACTACAAAAAGAACTCATGCAAAGTGAAAAGAGGCTTGTATACAGATGGTTTGCCTGAAGTCAAGACAGCTTTGAGAATGGAGACAAGTTTCAAAGAGTGATGGCTATTTGGGAAGGGGAAAGAGTATTTTGAACACAGTTCTGTTTGTTTGCTGTCATGTTGGTGATTTAGTTGGTTGATGCAGTTGTGTGGGGTTGGGTTGGTATAATTTATGTTGTGCTTGCTTCTTCCTGATCTCATCAGGAGTCACCAATATTGCTACTTCAAGCAGCTGAAGTGCAGAGAAATACTTTGTTTGTCAATGTGGGATTCCTTCGTTTAAAACACACCAAGAGGTCTGAAGCTCAAAACAGGGCAGGTCATCTGACAAGAAGGAGTGTGACTTTCTAAGGCCGCGCACCGTAGCATTTGGTGGTATTGCCTCAGGGTTTCTAGTTTTGGCATTCTTGGCAAACCAGAAGTTTCTGGGATACGAGGGAGGTGTGTGTGTTATATACCTCGCGTGTGCCTGTATACATGTCACAGAATGGTTTGGGTTGGAAAGGGCCTTAAGATTATCAAAGTCACAACCCCGTGCCATGGAACACCTTCCACTAGACCATGTTGCCCAAGCATGGTACCCAGCCTGGCCTATCTGTGAGATACAACTTTTAGCTACCTTTTTAAAAGCTTAAGTTGAGCCTTAAAAGCCTGATTTATTTTTCTGGTATAAATCAGACTAGATAAGGAGTGAATCTGCTTTGCATAGGCGTGTGCTTACCTGCTGATTTGGATTGTTAAGAAAGGTGGTTTTTTCTGAGTTGCATTGATTTAGAGCAAGGGGACTCTCCCAATAGCATTCAGCTAATTCTTATATGAAATAAGATGAAAATTCACTTTAGGCCAGAATCCTTTTCTCAGATATGGTCAATAGCTGGTACTAGTAACAGTATAAGAAAAAAAAGTGTATTTATCAGTGGAAACTTGTCATTCAGATACCTGAAAATCAGTACAGATTTCCCTCTAGTGACATCATTACAAAGCAGGAGTCTTTCATATGGTGCAGAACTTCACCAGTTCCATTGCATGGAGTGATGTGCATTGCTTCTGAGCCGGGCGACTAGATGATCTTAAAGGTCTTCTGCAACCTAAATGATTATAAGATGCCGTGAAAAATCATTGCTAACCAGACTGCTGTGGTTTTGTTCACTATGTGCATTGCTGCTGCTGTTTTAAGTTAGCAACCTTTTACTTTTTAGCACGAATTATTCCCTAAAGTAAAAATACCAATGACTTGAGTTTCCTATAGTAGTTTATGGAAAGTATATATGTAGTTATGCTTATTTTGAGTATCAAAACATGTAGTTTTACTGTGCCCAGACCAAGAACACATTCACCTCTCTCTGCGGCGCTCGGTGCATTGTTCTTTCTACTCAGTGTTTTCTTGCAGACCCTTCTCAGCTACAGAATACAAGATTCAGTCAGTAATGTAGGCTGGAACAGTACGAGTGTAAATGCGGTTTTCAGTGGTAATGTGTTAAAGCTTGTTTCAGATGTGTGTATGTTCACAGATCCCTACATTTACCTCTTAACATTTCTCCAGCTATCAAGGTAGGATCTTCTGGTAGAGTTGTTGAATGTTTTGGCTCTTTTGCTAACAGCGTAGCAGTTTAACCATGGAAACTGTGTAAATTGTTACTGAATGGCAAAGTCTCCTTTAATTTTGCCTTGTGTAAGTTTGTCTCACGTTGGGAATGTTTTGTCCTGTTTAGATTATGACTCGAAATCAGTCGGGAGAACTGCATGAAAGGTGGAACCTTAAGAATATGCAATTTACTTGAAAATCCATGTCAGTTGTGCATGACTGCTCCAAGAGACTGCATTTAATTCTCACTCATTTGGAGTTCTCAAAATCAGCACTCCAGCTTTAATTAAGATTAAAACTCTGATTTTTACGTCTAAAAGCCACATGCAGCATAAAAAGCCTGGGCTGTCTAAGTGATCTGTGCGTATGTGTGGATGCCAGGCAATTACTGGTTCATTTAGATGTACATAAATCAATTTACTGTGCATTCTGTTTCTAATTCTATTTGATCAAGACTGTTAATCAGTAATACCAAATTTATTGATCTCTCTTTTGGTCACAAATACACAATTTTACGCTGTTCAGGAGATTGGCATCATTTTGTTGGAGGCACAGATCGCAGTAGTATTCACCTATCAAATGTTGGTTGCTTTTTCGCCCCTCATGTTTGAGACATCTCCTTAAATGAGCAGAGCCAAACTCAAGCCAGTTAAGTACGAATCAATACAATGCACTTCTTTCTTCTGACATTTCTAGGTACCAACTGAATATTTTAAAAGTTAAACTCTAGTTAGGGGTCTGTTGCAGATTTATGTTGATGCTTTGCTTCTGATAGCTGGGGAGTCAATGTCATCTGATTGGCAGGACTCCACAGTCCTGAGTCTGCAGTTTGGTGATCATTGCTTCAATTTAGACTGCTTGCAAGGGATCAAGACTTGGCTCTGAGTAGTTGTTTGATTTGCAAATCTTCAGAACACATTCCCATTTAAGACAGTTTGGGAAAAACCTTTTTTATTTAAGGTAGCTCTTTCCTCCTCTACTCAGTATCTGTACCTTTTTCCCCTCTTCTTTCCATTTATGTGGAACATGTGAAAGGTTAGTCCTGAGTCCTCCTGCACAAAGCCTTTCAACCCTTCTTCATAATACGCCTTCGTTACAGTTTAATCTCTGGTTGTCACTGAACTAAGAGCACATGTTAAAATCTAATCAGGTTTTTCTCACAAGCATAATATTTCCTAATACTCTCTCCTGTTACTTTGTTCTCAGACTCTAGCTAGTGACTCACACTTACACTTTCCAAATCTCTACTCAGAGGCCAGCGTTTCTTGATGAAGATCAGTGAGTGACAGTTTGTATGTGTACAGAATTGTCCAACAAGGAGGGTCATCAGTAACTGGTAACAGTAGGATTTCAAAGTCTGTGTGGAGCCATGCCTGAGTATATTATTTTCTTTCTTCAACTTGTATCTGAATGACCAATTCAGATCAAGTTTCATTGACAAGGTGGGAACCGAGAGCAGTGAGTTCTGAGAGTTCTTGTACTGCATCAGTCTCACCCACACCGCAGCTACATTCCCATAGGAAACTTCCCTGGCACGATACCATACCCATGGGGTTGCCTTTTCCACTCCTGTGGTTTCTCGTGGTGAACAGGCACTGAGTGGTTTGTTCCTTTTGTTTGCATACCTGCTGTCCCAAGAGACCCTATTAAAATCAGATTTGTATCTTGTGGGCTGTCCTACTCATCTGGTGAGAACATGAATGAGCAGCCTCCAAGGATAGCAGAACAGGAATTGCAGAGCTTTCCACTGGCTTAAAAGTAGGGGCTGTGCCAAAACAAGCAAGGACTTCAAGTGATCAAAGCAGTTGCTGTTGATTTTGATTCATCTTGGTAGTTTTCAAAGGTAAGCGTTTGCATTGGATTGTGATATTTTGGTCAAATGTGAAACTCCTCTTTCCATTTATTTTAAATAAGAAACTTATTAGAGGGTAATGACCCAGACATTGCAACCAGGATGTCTGGGGGGTGTTTGCACTGTTTGTTTGCTTGTTTGATTTGGGGTTTTTTGCCTTGGTTTGGGTTGGGGTTTTTTCCCCCAGATACACATGAAGCGTACCTTCTGGAGACTTTGGTGCTTTGCTTTATGTTGCTTAACCAGGCTATATTGAAATCTTCTCATAAAGTTGTCATGTGTAATAGCCTTGGTACCACTGTTCTCAGATGTATTACATTCTTGTGCTGGTTATCATCATCTTGTGTCTAGGCTGGAACAGGTTGGTAAGGGGAGTGTTGTACTTCTCTGTTGTAAATATTGATCGCTGCTGTGGCCTTGGCTGAATTCTGTTCCCACGTGTGTTTCCATTCCTGCATTGGGTTTCACTCAAATGTGCTTTTTGGTCTTCAGTTTTCAAGGCCTCTCAGGACCTATCTGCTTATAGTTTTTGAAGCCTCTCCTTCAGGACTCTCCCTCACTGACATTCCATATAGTGTGTTATTTTTCCTTTCCTCCTTATTGAATTGCCCAAGATAGTCTTTTATCTGCAAGTGTTTCACAAAGCTGCTGGTTATTTTCTAGTTCCTTCTTTTTATTCTCCTTTTCTTTGTTCCACAGTAAAAAAAAAACAAACCCAAAAACAAAACCCAAGAAAACCAAACCAACAGAAAACCCCAAACCAAACCCCAAACGCATGCCAACACAAAACCTTCTGAAAAGTACCTCCCCAAACCAGATAAGGGGGCATCGACTGTGATGGTTAGTGGTTTGGTTTTGGGACTGTGTGGTTCTGGCTTTCTGCTAGGGCTGTTAAATCCTTTTCTACAAAATCATGAAGGCATTTTTACCAAGGTAGTATTTTAGAGCGTTTCTGTGGAAAGCATGAGAGTCTCATTTCTATTTTCTAACAGAAGGGATTGCCTGAGTTATGGAAGTAGGTTGTAGGTGTGCAAAAAATGGGATGTTAGGCATCCTTTAGCTGATGGGGGTAAAGGGTCAGGAATTGTCAACTGCTGGTGGAGACACCTGAAATATCTAAAACAATTTACAAGCAGACAGGGGCTTCTAACAGATGAGAAGGACTCTTCATCAGGGACTGTAGTTGACAGGACAAGGGGTGATGGGTTCAAATTGAAACAGGGCAAGTTCAGGTTTGATCTAAGGCAGAAGCTCTTCCCTGTGAGGGTGCTGAGGCGCTGGCACAGGGTGCCCAGAGAAGCTGTGGCTGCCCCATCCCTGGCAGTGTTCAAGGCCAGGTTGGACACAGGGGCTTGGAGCAAGCTGCTCTAGTGGAAGGTGTCCCTGCCCGTGGCAGGAGTTGGAGCTGGAGGAGCTTTAAGATCATTTCCAACCCAAACCAGTCTGGGATTCTAAGGTGTAACATGTGCAAACAGCTTTCATATGGTTAATGCTTTAAAGAAAAGAGCACAGTTAGGAATTGTAGCTCTGGTTCCTAGGATAGGGGAAGCAGTTGAATACTGAGTGCTTGATATGATAGAGGCAGGTAACACCTTCAGCACATATATAGGCGAGTTGTTGTCTCCTTTTATTGCAAGACCACAGTATCACAGTATCACAGTATCACAGTATGTTAGAGATTGGAAGGGACCTCAAAAGATCATCTAGTCCAATCCCCCTGCCAGAGCAGGAACACCTAGATAAGGTTACACAGGAATGTGTCCAGGCGGGTTTTGAATGTCTCCAGAGAAGGAGACTCCACAACCTCCCTGGGCAGCCTGTTCCAGTGTTCTGTCACCCTCACTGAGAAGAAGTTTCTTCTCAAGTTTAAGTGGAACCTCTTGTGTTCCAGTTTATACCCATTACTCCTTGTCTTATCATTGTTAGCCATTGAGAAGAGCCTGGCTCCATCCTCATGACACTCCCCCTTTATATATTTATATACACTAATAAGGTCCCCCCGCAGTCTCCTCTTCTCCAAACTATAGAGACCCAGCTCCCTCAGCCTTTCCTCATAAGGGAGATGCTCCACTCCCTTAATCATCTTTGTCGCCCTGCGCTGGACTCTCTCCAGCAGTTCCCTGTCCTTCTTGAACTGAGGGGCCCAGAACTGGACACAATATTCCAGATGCGGTCTCACCAGGGCCGAGTAGAGGGGAAGGAGGACCTCTCTCGACCTCCTGACCACCCCCCTTCTAATACACCCCAGGATGCCATTGGCCTTCTTGGCCACAAGGGCACAGTGTTGGCTCATGGTCATCCTGCCATCCACTAGGACTCCCAGGTCCCTCTCCCCTGCACTACTCTCTAACAGGTCGTTCCCCAACCTATACTGGAACCTGGGGTTGTTCCTGCCCAGATGCAGGACTCTGCACTTTCCCTTGTTATATTTCATCAAGTTTCTCCCTGCCCAACTCTCCAGCCTGTCCAGGTCCCGCTGGATGGCAGCACAACCTTCTGGCGTGTCAGCCACTCCTCCCAGCTTAGTGTCATCAGCAAACTTGCTGACAGTACACTCAATTCCCTCATCTAAATCATTGATGAATATATTAAATAATACTGGTCCCAGTACTGACCCTTGAGGCACTCCACTAGATACAGGCCTCCAACTGGACTCCGCCCCATAGACTACAACTCTCTGGCTTCTGTCCTTCAGCCAGTTTGCAGTCCACCTCACTACCTGATCATCCAGGCCACACTTCCTCAATTTAGCTATGAGGATGCTGTGGGAGACTGTGTCAAATGCTTTGCAGAAGTCAAGGTAGACCACATCCACCGCTCTGCCATCATCCATCCACAATGTTATTTCCTCATAAAAGGCTAGGAGGTTGGTCAAGCATGACTTCCCCTTGGTAAAGCCATGTTGACTGCCCCTCATAACCCTCTTATCCTTGACATGCCTTAAGATGGCATCAAGGATAAGGTGTTCCATCACTTTCCCAGGGATGGAGGTGAGGCTGACCGGTCTATAGTTACCCGGGTCCTCCTTCTTGCCCTTTTTGAAGACTGGAGTGACATTTGCTTTCCTCCAGTCCTCAGGCACCTCTCCCGTTTCCCAAGACTTGGTAAAGATGATGGAGAGTGGTCTAGCAATGACTTCCGCCAGTTCCCTCAGCACCCGCGGGTGCATCCCATCTGGACCCATGGATTTATGGATGTCCAGATTGCTCAACTGGTCCCTAACCCATTCCTCATGGACTAAGGCAAACTGCTCCAGTGACCTGACTTCATCTGAGGTCTCAGGAGTACAGTGCTCTTCAGGACTGCCTCCGGCAGAGTAGACTGAGACAAAGGCGGCATTCAATAACTCTGCCATCTCAGTATCTTCTGACCTTGAAATTAGTTTTTATTGCAGCCTGATTTAATAACAAGTTTTGTTGGCATTGTTGTCAGCTCAGTGGAATAACAATTTCTTATTTGTGCCCAGTTTAAATTATATTTAAATATAATTATATTATAATTAATATTATATATATTATAATATAATTATATATAATTATAATTAAGTACATCTAAGAGCAGAAAGGATTCTGAAGGGACGCTTTAGTCTCGTCAGAATTGAGTTTTAAGTGAAGGCACAGAAGCTAACTTCCTTCTGTTTGCAGTTATTTGTATATTTCTGAGGTGTCTGAGGCTTTCCCTCGCCATTCATACAAAGGAAATTCTGCCTAATTTTGCAGGAAGTACAAAGAGTTTTTCTGAATTTTTAGCTTGAGATAAGGATCTAACCCAGGTGTATAACTTAACATTAGCGAGACCTTCTGGTGCTGCTTGCTAGAAATTCACCGTGTTGGTACCACTTAAGAATGCTGCTTGGTGGAAGAATATAGCGTAAATCAGAGAATCAGATAAGAGAAAGGTTTCGTATCTCATTTCACGAAAGCTGAGTAATTCCTTGTAGTTTTTACCTTAGTCTGGTTATTTTTTGTGACAGCTTGCCCTGGTTCAGTTTGAACCCATCACCCCTTGTCCTGTCGCTGCAGTCCCTGATGAAGAGTCCCTCTCCAGCATCCTTGTAGCCCCCTTCAGACACTGGAAGCTGCTCTGAGGTCTCCACGCAGCTTCTCTTCTCCAGGCTGTACAGCCCCAATGTTCTCAGCCTGTGTGTGGGGGGGAGGTGCTGCAGCCCTGATCATCCTTGTGGCCTCCTCTAGACTTGCTCCAACAGCTCCATGTCCTTATGCTGAGAACACCAGCACTGCACACAGTGCTGCAAGTGGGGTCTCACCAGAGCAGAGTAGAGGGGCAGGATCACTTCCCTGACCTGCTGCTCATGGTCCTGTTGTTGCAGCTCAGCACAAGGGCTGCCTCAATGTGGTTTTCTTTAGAATCCCGTTTATTAACAATAATTCTGCTGGTTTTTTGCAGAGAAGGTAGAGGCAGAGGAGTTTGAGGCCAAAGGAGCGCTGGGGGAGAAAGGGATGAAGAAGGGTGGGGGCAATGTGGTCCAAGCCCCGTTGTCTTATTATCTAATGGTGTTATACATGGGGAGATCTATACCCCTGCTGAATAACAGGAAGGTTTTGACTGGCAGCCTGCATAGAAATGTGGTAGTTAGCATTTTAATGTGGCCATAGGAGAAATGGGTAGAATTCCATGATTCAGTTTAAAAAAGAACAGTATTTTACGGGCCATTGGCAAAACCTGCCATTGTTTCTATTTTGGGTTGTTTTCAGATTAGGCACTGAATTTACTGGGGGTGAGGCACTCGGAGGTGATGCTTCATTCAGCCGAGCATTAGTAATTGTATATGTATTTATTGTTTGCTGTAGTACCTCTTGTCCCTTTATTGCTTCTCTCTTTCTCAAACTATTTCCCAGTTTTATAGAATTCCTGTGTATTTGAGGGCATGGTTTCATTCGTTTGGTTGCTTTGATGTTAATTTTGGTACCTCGAAAGTATCGCAATGTTCATTTTATATTCTGTAAAAGAATTAACGTAATAGTTGTAAGTATTTTCTTGGAAATAACTTCTTGACCTCATAAAAAATGGAACTTTGTAAAAAGCTAAGAGTCTTTCCTTACATTTGTGTAGGGGAAAATGCAGTGTTGCACTTCTGAATGAGACCGAATCTGTGCTGTCATACCTGGAGAAAGAGGTAAGATGTGACTTCTCTTTGGGTAAATACTGGGATGGGTTTATGTGTTGAGGTTTTTTTATGACTGTGTTAATAATAAATGGGCAAATAAGAATTTGAAAATCTTTTCTTGAATGGTAAGTTAGAAAAATTCCATTGTAGAAAACACTGATTTGAAAAATGTTATTGAGCAAAGGTTTTTTTTGCCACTCTCACATGATGGGTTTGGTATTAATATGGTTATATTTCAAAAATCATTAATTCCAAGTAATTCCTAACATATACTACAAAACAAGACGATCCAGACGTTTTCCTATAGACACTGAAGGGGGAATTCACGTGGTGCCTTTTTCTCCTCGTTTTATCTGTTTTTCTTTCTCTCTTTCCATCCCCCCTCCCGCTCCCCCAAATGGATTCTAGAAAGAATATTCTGTAGTTAATGGACAGAGAGAGCAAGAGAGGTTCCTGAGGGCAGTTTAGCCAAGGATTTTAATTCGAATGTCTCTGAATTACTGCATGGCAGTATCTTCTCACCTTTATTTTCTTGTGAAAGGAACTGAAAATTCTGAGTTTTACCAGAGGGAAAGAAGCTTTCTGAGAATTTGAAAGATAATCGTATTGCAAAATACCCTCAAAATACACCTATCTTTCTTCAGAATGTTTTAATGTAACATCAGGCAGTCAGTAGGTTCTACCTGAAATGAGCACGTCTTTGTATTTCTGCACCAAAACCACTGATAATCAGTAACAATTTCCTGCAGACAGGACTGACTTACCCTTCAGGTGACTAGCAGGTATTTTGCTGTTAGCCCTTTTCAGCCACTGGCAGTGGTTTATGTTCTTTTCAGATGAATGTATAATGCAGAGTCAATATGGTAGGGATTTTTGGGAGGAAACATGTTCAATTCAGAAAGCAGTTAACATTAATTCTTTTCAAACCCCTTTATAGTTTTATGTGTATGAATCTTCTCATTACTGATCTGTTCTGAAATAGCGATGAGAGAAGCTTCAGTGAGCCATTTAAAAGTACCCGTGAAACATCCTTCTTATTTCGAGTAAGGAGGACTGTACCAAACCTGTTCTCTTTTAAAGTGTGCGTGGATGGTTGATTAAAAACCATTATAGTGTTGCAAATGTGTCTTCTTTTTTAGGATACCTTTTTTTATTCACTGGTGTATGATCCATCACTGAAAACGCTTTTAGCAGACAAGGGAGAAATCCGAGTGGGGCCACGCTATCAAGCAGATGTGCCAGACATGCTTGCAGAAGGTAAATCTATGATCTTTGATTAGTCAAAAACATTCTTACCTTGCATCATTACTTCTGCTGACTTTCTGAACTAACCTAATCAGTATAGGGGTAGAGAAGGTAAAATAGTAGGTGCTTGAAAATTGACAAATACCACTAAATGTTATGAAGAAAGGCTACTTGAATAGCTGCTGAAGGATATGTTTCCAGATTGTGCATAACACAGTTAAGGCAGTGTTTGTTCATTTAACTGTACAGTGCACTTTAGGTCGTTAATATAGGCCTGATGGTAAGATGTTGGGGATCAACCCATTTTGTAGAATCAGACGTGGTAACAGAACAAGCAAAAAATGTACTCTCTGTGTCCCTTTTGAAACAGGCTCTGCATAGAGAGTGTGTTTGTGTCTGATGTTAAACTAGTGGTTTCCATCAAACCATCTTGCCTGTTTTGTGGCAGGACAGAAACAAATCTTTCAAGTCTTGGCGTATCTTTAAAATCACTGGTAATTGTAAATTGTATTTTATCTATATATAATTGAGCACAACTACCTGCGCCTTAGTCTTTTGCTGCATGGGAACTTGATTCTTTTAAACAAAACTGCAAGTACAATATGTATGTAGTGTTGAATGTTATTTAATGGAAGTGACTGCAACTGTGTCTTACATTTGAGGTTACATTTACTTAGTACATTTTAAAATAAGCTGAGTGTTTTTCAGTGAAATGTGCATCCTCCATTGAGTGCTTACAAACCCAAGTTTCCTCAGAATTATCTACACATAGATACCATTGTCAAGAATCTCTGTATTACTCCTTAGTAAGAAGAGATGATGTGACAGGAATATCACTTGCAGTAATTCACAGGAGTTCTGAATGCACCAAATAGGTATATTTGTAACTTTAAGTGGTGTGTTTTCCATTTGTCGTGGGCTGCTTTTTTGTTCCTGCAATTGTTTTGTTTCATATAAAACAAGCATTATTTCTACAAAGCTTGCTTATTAAACTGAATTAAACAAGAACGATTTGACTTCTAGCAAGTGGCAGATTGTTTTCCAACGAAAACATTAGAAATTCCGTTTTCTAATGGAATATTTAGTAGCTCACCTGCATTGTTACTCTTAATAACCAGAAATAAGCCCTAGGAAGTCTTTTCCAGTCTTGTATGTAAGGAATACAGACTTGTTTTAGAACAAGTGTGCCTATCAGTAGGGAAGCAAATATTTCTGTAGACGTTTGTATGCTCAGGAGGAAAGCTCCCAAGAGATTAAGACAAAAAGACTCTCTCAATGTGTATATCAAGTAGGCAGGAAGTACTGATGTGCTTCTGAAGTAGCTGTTTGAATTGCTGGGTTTTCAGGATGCTGAAACCTGCTAGGCTTGTCTGCCAGGCAGGAAGTCTTCTCCCCCTAAATTCTAACTCAACACAGAGCCTAATTATGGAACAGTGAATACTACATAGAAAGTAAAAAGTAAATAGTTTTCCCATGGAAATTTTACTGGTGGTGTTTTTTTGTTGGTTTTTTTTTTTTTTTTTTTTTTTTTTTTTTTTTTTTTTTTTTCTCCTTCTAAAATTAAAGTCCACATTTATTAAAAGTTATGTTACTGAGTTCTTCTGGAGCGTAACTTTAAGCTAAATCCTTGCTTCAGTTAACTGAGTAGATCTTTCACTTACATCATGAAGGCAGGATTTTGCTGGGTGTTTTTCTCCCACCTCAGTAATCCCCAAAGTGCAGTTGTCTTGCTGACTTGAGCAGGCAGTAGTAGTCCCTCAGTTATTAAGGTTCAGAAAGCAAGACCAAGTTGCCCACGAAGCAAATATCTGTTACGGTATACGGAGCACTTCTTTAGCAGTTCAGTTGGATTAATCTGCATTTATTTCTATTGACTGGTGGAAAAAAAGAGTCTGAAGGATAAAAATAGCTGGATTATTCTGGTTTTGACTGATTGTTATCTAAATGTTTTCATAGCCTGCAGACCTCCAAGGATAAGAAAAGGATGATTCAGCTGTTACTGTGTCTTTATGTAAGCTGACAGCCTGAAAGTTAATCCTTTCCCCATCAAGCCTTTACATTCATGAAAACAAATCTAAACAATGTTTAAAATTGATAGAATCAAACAGATATGTTTGGAAATGATGGGATTCTGTGAAGATTTCTCAGTCTTGAAATAAACTTTTCAAGCCTATATTGCTAAATATGGCTAAGGAATGATCTGTATGTCCAAATTATTATGCCATAGTGTATAACTTTGGAAAACTAAAAAACACAGAGCAGTCACCTTAAATTAAAAGAGAGGATTTAGATAATTTCGAGTCAGCTAGGTGCCACTTGAGAAAAATCAGCTTTTACGTCATCTGGTAATAGTATAATATACTAAAACAGAAAGCATTGCTAACTTGATTCCCACATAACATTTGTCCTTTAATGTAAGGGAACAATACCTTGAATACCTTTTCAGAAGTGGTTGGTAGGCAAATTGTATGTTGACAGAAAATCCCCAAAGCCATTTTTAAGAAGATTTAGCAAAAATCATATTCACACCTCACCAGTTTATTTCATTTTAGAAGTTCCTGGCGTATAAATGCAATTCAAATGACTGCAGACGTGTCAGTTCTGATTAGGTCTCGGATGACCACTCAGAAAGTGGCTGGAAAAGAAAAAAAGGCCTTCCATATGCTTTCAAAACTCATTAAATGACTTTGCTGTAAACATAGTGATGTGTTATAGTAGATGAACAATTCAAACAGCTTGCATTTTCTGGATACTGGGATAATTTATGGCCTGCCAGAATGAACTACCTTTTTTCCTAGTGTTTATTGGAGAAAACTAGTCTTTGTGGGAATAGTTTACTTCTTTTTTGCTTGCATTGATGTTACCACTTTTTTCTGTCCTTGAATAAAACATACTCTAAAGGCTGGTGTTCAGGCCAAACTTAAGATAATGCAGCGTACCTCCCCCCACCCCATGGGTGAATTGGATAACTTTATATTTCTCTTTCATTTTTGAAATGAAAAGAATGTTTTCCTTTTCAAAAGCCTAAAATATTGCAGAGTAAAGTATTCCAGATCAAACTCGTTTTCCACTTTGAGATACATTGAATCAAATCCTTTACACGATTAGAGTAAACAAATATAAGCAAAGTTTAAATCTGGTTGAAAATGTCTAAGCCTTGCTTTGCTACACTGCTTATGTGTGTAGCTGAGTTGCTTAGATTACACATTTAGTGAAGACTATAACTTTGGAGAAAGAGCAAACTAGGTTTCTTTCAGCGGTCTCTTATGACTTTTGTTATGAGCATCTTTGGGGTTAAAACTATGATCAGAGTTGTCAGATTCAAATGATATTATGGATGTTTGAAACCCTTACTTCTCTCTTGTCAAGGTCTGGCTAGGTAAAACCTAGTGTTGAAAATAGTGTGTTCATGATCCCCAGAGTGAAATTAAGATGCAGACAAGGTCAAGTCCCACAGTCGGTATATAACAAAATGTAATTGTTATAAAAAAGATTATTATTATAAAAAGCAATAGGACAGATTGGAAAAAGGGTAGAAATGAAGCAAGAATTCAGAGTGCAGAGAGAAATAGTCGCCACTGGGATCCAGCAGCATGCTGAGGGTCCATAGTCATCATCTTCGGTGGTGGATGGACCCAGCAACGATTACCTTTTTCCCCTTTTTACAATGCATTAGGGGGAGGTACCTCTGTTAATGTCACCTGCTGCACATTCCTGGTGGATCACGTGCATCCAGTTTCGCTGGTGTTACGCATCTGTCAGCAGTCCTTGAAATGTAGGACAGCAGTTCCTCACACCAGTCCTTGAGACAATGGATGGTGGAGTCTTACCTCAGCTCCTCAGACCAGTCTCTGAGACGGTGGACGGTGCAGTCTGATTACAGTTCAGTCTCTCACATCCCCCCAGTGCCAAGAGCTCCAGTTTTGCTAGACAAGACTTGCTGGACTGGCTCAAAGATTTTGAGAGTCTGCTTAGATGCTCTTACTACACTGGAGAATAGGAGACTCTTCTACAGCATTGACTCAAATTCTCGCTTGTACGATACTAAAGAAGGTCCTTCCTCTGCTTTTCACAGCACATTCTCCAATGGTTTATTCAGTGAATACAGCAGTTGTTTATTTCCAAATGTGATTCAAGAGCAGGGTAGCGTTCTCCTCCTCTCTACAAAGCAAGATTAAAAAGGTTTATCGTAGAGAACCAAAACATGCATTTGGACAGAGTATCTTGTTTCAAGTATTGCAACTCTACAGTGCAGGAGCAAGGTACCTGGTTCTCTGCGTGTGATGCCCTGAAGCTGCTGTTTGGTGCATCCACCTGCTGTGTTTGGTCAACAGCTTGTATAATAAGGAACTGGTGAGTTCATAAAAAAATCCCAAGCAGAAGGCAAAAAAAAATCCCTATAAAATTTTGCTTTGGCAAGTTGGCCTTAAGTATGTGAGGTGTGATTTTTCTTTATAAAACACCTACTGACCTGTCTCCAGTGTATCTTTGTTTCAATTTCTACTGATTTGGCTTAGTAAAGCTGTGAGCCTTGACAGCGCTTAGATGCCCACATTTCCTGTTTAGCCCGTATGCCCTTCTTCACACCCTAGGTCACACAAGTGGATTTGAGTTCACATGTCACCATTAGCAGCTGTTGTATCCTTGAGTTCCTGTAGAGATCCTAAGAGAATGCTTGTCCAAACTGAAATAACTTGGTACTTTTCCTATGGTATAACTGTTCTGTAATGTCTCCTACAGATGCTTCATTTTGAGATAGATCTTGTAGGTGTCTCAGGAAGCATGTGAACCTCTCCAGTTTGTCCAGTCATCACAAGTGCAGAGAACTAATTTGATTTCTCTGCTGACAGTTAACTTGAATTCCCCTTACTTGCTCCTCTTTTAAACAGATTATATTGCCAAGGTCTTAGACCCTCAGGTAGTATGTAGGTCTTTTGATTATCAGAGAAGACTGTAGTCATTGGAATGCCCTCTGAAATTTGGACAATGTGTAGCTGATAGGAGGGTGAAAGAGGAGTGACAAGACTTAAAATATGCCAATAAACCTCTATGTGGTAGTGTGCCTCAGTCACAAGGACAGTTTTCTTCCTCTGTGTTTTGAGATGGCATTAATTTTGTTCTAGCTGAAGGGAAAATTACAGCATATGAAGGTACTTTTAGTCTTGTGTTTCATAAATGTGTGAAACGTATTGGGGGGTGAGGGTGCTGAGGGGAGCATCTCTGTGGGAAAGGCCCTGGGGTGCTGACAGCTCGGAGGGGGATGGATGTAAGCCAGCCACGTGCCCTGGCAGCAAAGGAGGCCAACAGCATCCTGGGCTGTGTCCCCTGACACGTAGCCTGTAGATCAGGAAAGTGATCATCCCCCTTTACTGAGGATTCATTAGATCACGTCTACATACTGATCCAGGCTTGGGTCCTCCAGTCATAGACTGGTTTGTGTTGGAAGGGACCTTAAAGTTCATCCAGTTCCAAACCTCTGTGAGCCTGCTTTGAAGAGCAGGTTGGGCTAGAGACTTCTGTTAACAAAAGCTGCAAGAGAAACCTCAAGCTGCTACTTGGTCACCTTCCCTCCAGTGGTGGTGCTGGGATAACTCCTTTGTATGTGTTCAGTCACTGCCATTAGCATGCTCAGTTTCAAGTGACTTTTTCCTTAAAGGCTTGGGACAATACATTGAGCTTTTAGCAAATCTCAGTCTGAAAATAAAAGGACACCCAAAGATTAGGAAGTGCAAACACCAACGTTAAGCTAACAACGTTAATACCTACCAAAATTCTTCAATATAGTTAGATTATAATGCTGCAATGTAAGGAAAAGTGTAACATATGCATAGTATGATTCAGTGTAACAGAGCAGCTACTGACCTTCAACAGTTCTGTTTCTCTTGTAAAAAACATGGGGTAATTTCTGAGATTTGGCACAAACCCCCCACCTTGAAAGTGGGTTGTAGAGGTGGTTAACCTCTGAACATTCGCTACCTGCCTTCGAGTTGCTCAGGTGGTTGAAGAGTATGTTTGGGCACAAAAAGATTCCTGACCTGTGTTGTCCTGGGCAGCATAACAGGGGCAGCTGCTCGCACTCTCAGTGTGCGCAGGCTTATCTGAACAGTGGGAAGTACCTGGTAAGAATGTTTTACTGCTAATGAATTGCTTGTGTCCAGTGGTCTGCTCCTCTGGCTCTGCCCATAGTGTCTGCTGTAAGGATTCTGAGTGCTGGGAGAGTCATGTGGAGCTGGAGAGGACCAGGTCGGAGTAGAACAATGTTGTCTAGAATTGAGTCATCTCAGCTGAAAGGGGATTTCTGCAGTAGGTTGGAGAATGTTTAAGTTACATGAGATGAATCTTGACGCAGGTAATACATCAGAGCAAAACTCCTGTTTATGTGTACTCAAATATGTTTTGTTCTCAAATGAGAGTTTCTGTTGGTTGCACTTTGGACTTCAAGTTAACATGTAATTTTTTCTAGAGCACCTTCTAAAAGAAGGAACTGTTTCTTGAGGGTTAGCAAATTGAAATATGGTGGCTACTTGTCCAGTTGGTAGGTTTTTTTCTTGTATTAAGCTCAGTGGAATAAATTTTGCATAGTTAATTGTCAAATACATGATCATCACAAATAACAAAATACTCTTCACAATGTTGTTCATGTCAAATTTTAATAGGTTTATAATATCCTTTATGTCAGTCTTGTCCATCTCTTTTCTAGGGAGTCGGGTTAGTGATTTATGTACTGGGCAACTAGATGCATGTTTATAGACTTCGGTCAGTTTTACTGTAAATTAGACAAAGCACTTGTAAGTGGCCTGTTTGTGCCTCTTGTCAGTGAAGGCTTCATTTACTTCTGCCTAATCTCGCAGAAGAAAGGGTGAGCCGTAGTTGAGGTGTGCTGCCACATGTCCTGCAGTAGCTCAATGAGGTATTTGTAAACTTTGCATTAGAAACCAGATTTTTTTCTGAAGTCTTTTCAGTGGTGTTACTCTAAAATGGTTTTTGCCTTTTGGTACAATTGGTTGAGGTATTAAGTGTGTCTATCGTTGTGATCAAACTATATAAAAATACATGGATTAAGTTGGTTCTTCGTTATGTACTTATGATACAAACACTGTTCTCACATAATGTGGTAAATTTCTGAGCTTCATTTCTCAGATCATTCACAACCTTGATGTTAACAGTCAAATGATAAATTAGAAGGGTTTGAAATAGCGCTTTTTAGCACATGGATCTTAGAAGAGCTGTTCAGCAACTGAGGTTGGGCATGTCATGCTGCTTGGGGATTGTTTAGTGGTCCTTTTTCTTCCCTCTCCCTCCTGGTCCCTGTCCTGAATTGTAAAAGCAGGTCTTCCTTTCTCAAGTTTTTATGCTCGAAGAGAAGTCAGTTGGAGTTTTAGCTTCATCACAAAAGAGCTGTGATTTCCTGCTGTCTTTAGCTTCTTGAGGAGACATAGGCATCTTTTCCTATGTTTGTTAATAACCTTATGTTTTTCAGCAACATAGAATTATTGAATGGTTTGGGTTGGAAAGGACCTTAAGAGCATCCAGTTCCAACCCCTGCCACAGGCAGGGACACCTTCCACTGGAGCAGCTTGCTCCAAGCCCCTGTGTCCAACCTGGCCTTGAACACTGCCAGGGATGGGGCAGCCACAGCTTCTCTGGGCACCCTGTGCCAGCACCTCAGCACCCTCACAGGGAAGAGCTTCTGCCTTAGATCTAACCTGAACTTGCCCTCTTTCAGTTTGAACCCATCACCCCTTGTGCTATCGCTGCAGTCCCTGATGAAGAGTCCCTCTCCAGCATCCTTGTAGCCCCCTTCAGACACTGGCAGCTGCTCTGAGGTCTCCACGCAGCTTCTCTTCTCCAGGCTGAACAGCCCCAATGTTCTCAGCCTGTCTCCATAGTGGAGGTGCTTCAGCCCCTGAGCATCCTCGTCGCCTCCTCTGGATTTGAACTTGAGTGCAGCAGCTAAAGTAGCTGTCTTCCCTTTTGCTCTCTAGTTTCAGTGAGCAGCATGTATGATCTGTGCTGCGTTGTTGGTGTGGAATGTTGTGCCTGATTGCTGTTGGAAATACTTACTTATTAATAAATACCTATAGAGCCCTGGCTGAAGTTTTTCAGATACTAAATGAATTCTGTGGGCTAGTCAGGATACAGCTACTTGTTAGATGTTGTGTATATGCTTATTATCTCCAATAACATAACGCAGGTGAGCACTCAAGTCTCGTCTCAGGCAGCAATAGCTTAGTATTTAATGGACTTTGCTGTTATTTTCTGCCTCAGTAACTTTGCCTAAATGGACTTCACTGCAAGTTGAGATTTTTGTTTCATTTGCTCTTCTACTGTAAGTCACATTTTTTCATTTAAGTTTATTCTGGGGAAGATGAAAACCCAATATCGGCTGCAGATGAAATGTAGTTTTTACACTTGAACAAGGCAAAATACATTTCATCCCAAAGAGAAAATTCTAAGTTATGTTTTGGTTAAATTTATGCAATCGAGTATTCCCATTTATCTCCAGAAAACTGTGGTCACTGGGAATTCACATATTTATAACATAAATCATATTAATTCATTTTATTTATTTAAATACAAACATTGCAGGACCAGAGATTTCATTTTGATTTAGTAGGTGGTTGGGTTTTTTAGAGGCTCCATGTGTTGTGGTCTAAGTATTTTAAATATTGTTAATATTCACATGGAGTATGGTACTGTCACTATTTATACACTGAATCCTGCTTTCCTAAGAACAGTATTACTTCCTGGGGTGTTATTTCAGGCATTCAGAAAAGCTGTTGTAATCTTCCTGTGTTCAGATTGGAATAGGTGCTAGACCACTGCACAGTGTCTACCAACCAGAACGTCATCTCAAATGGGAGTGCAGGGTGGGGAATCTTGGTGCAAGTCACACTGTTCAGGTTTATTCACAGATGTCAAAGGAGAACAGGAAGCTAATTCCAGAATAAAGGGGAATTTCAGGTATCTTTTCATTAGTTGAATACTTACAATTGCCTTTGAGGTGAAGGTGACCTTGTAGTTTTATGCAATATATTAATTTAGGTCATTGCCTTTAGATTTGCCATAAAAAGCTAAAATGAAAGGGCTGACTTTTTATTAGTTAATTTTTGTGACAATGGAGATTCTGCCTAACTGTGATTTAATGAAAGGTCTTTAAAGTGAGGATTACTGTGATTGTAGGACATTATGTTTCCTTGTTATCTGATCTGTGGAGGTCCCTATTTGCTTACCGTTCTACAGGGTTTTGGGGAAGAGGCAACCGAATTTGTTTCTTTCTTCCAGCATTGGGCATTCACGTAAGCCAAGTCTTCTTGATGCAGCATTTAGGGAGGAGCTGGTCATTACTGCATGGGTGCAGTTTAGTTTATTCTGAGCCCAGCTGTAGTTCTTTCTGTTTATTTCTAGGAATTTAGAACTTGATGAATTAAAGCTCTTTTGAGTGCTTTGTGAAGTCTTGTCTTTGCATCGTCAGTGACTGATTTATAAGTACTGTAAGGCTGAGCACTGAGAGAGCTCTAAACTCCTTGGAGTTGGAGGTGATCTTAATTCCAAAAGGATTTGTCAAGTGAAGGATGACTGCATTTTTTTATAGACCTGAGCTCTAGAGGGTAGGAGGTGATGGGGCTATGCCTCAGTAGCAGTTTAAATTACTGTAGACAAATAATGGGCTTGTATCGCCTGGTATCTTTAATTTATAGTCTTTCTTCAAGTAGTCTTTATACAGCTTAGTTTTCATTTCTGGTCTTCAGGTGTGCATTATGTTCCTAAATTGAGTTGTACCATAACATGTGTGTAAACATGCAGCTCATTATCTGAATGGCTAATGAAATATTGAATGTTTATCTGTCAGGCAGGCTAAAAGGGGGGAATGCTTTCCAACTGCAAGGTAAACAGATAACTTTCCTGTTGCCTGCACTTCTAAAATAATCTAAGCTTTCTCATGTTGCTTTGATCAGAGAAATTATTTGCACATTACTCAGTTTTATTTTTGGCAGAGTTAAGTGTAAGCTTTAGGACCGTTTCCTGGCTGATTTGTGTTTATCAGTGCTGGGGAGAATCACAAATGATAACGAATAAGATTAAAAATGAGTACTGAGAATTCTATGTCTGCAGAGCTTTTATAGCAAGGAGGGGTGCAATTTCTGTTAGTTGAGACCAGCAGTCAGCGAGCTGTTTACTGTGAATTCAATTTACACAGTTGAACTCAGTAAGTGTCAGTAGATGGTTTGTACATCCACCCAAAAGATGTCTTCCCTCCTATACCTCCTGTAAAAAGTAGTCACCCTATGGCAGTTACTTTGATGTTTTATAACCTGCTTTCTCTATTAAACTGTACATTTTTCCCTGTTCGGTTGTTCACAAAAAGCTGGGTGGTAATTAACCTCTGTGTATGGGTGCATAAGTCATTTTCTACAGTAGGATTATGCTGACTGCTTTAGAGGGGAGCTGATGAACTCTTCATTGAAGGAGAAAGCTCAGATTTTACTGTAGACAGGCTTAATATCTGAAACTTTGTTTATACCTAAACAGTAGGAGAAAATCCAGTGTGATGCTGTTTTCCTCATCTGTAAGTTAGAGGAAAAGCTTGCAGACAGACAGTCTAAATAGCAGCATGGGAAGGTGGTTCATGAATTGAAGCCTCCATTTCAGTGATTAGTTGCCTGTTTTTTCAATCTCAGCACATGAAACGATGCTCTAAAACACATCTAGGAGTACCTGCAGTTAGCATACTGGCAACAAGTTCTGGCAAAAATCATCTAAATGCTATATCTACTAAATCTGATCCCATATGTGAGTAACAGTTTTGTTGCACCTGCACTAAGAGCTGACAGTAAGAGCTGACGAGTACCTCTGTTAGACATCCTTGCAGTGCAGCCAAGAGATACTCCCATTTCACAGGTATAAAACAAACACAAGGATGAAGACACTGGGTTTGCTTCTTAGATATCTGCTAAGCATTACAGATATATAAACATCTACAAATGCCTTCATGTTTCTGTGCTCGGGTATCTTGTGAGTCTGGGTAATTAATACATGAGTCAAAACTCCTGCCTGATCTCAAGAGATTGTACCGAGCCCTGAATGAATGTCCATAGTAGGAGGAACTCTACTGTACAACCTATTGGTCTCGTGTCCAGCTGCTGTCCATGGATATGCCTGCTTTCTTACTGTGACCAAAAAATCACAACTCTACAGAGTTTCTGTCCCATGCGATTAAGGATTTAGCAGCCGGTACCTCTGTTTTGCATATCAGAAAGACGGATTCACTCAGAAAGATAAGCACTGCAGATGTTCAGTTTATGTATTTGGGTTGAAGTGACTGCCAAGTTACTTCTTGAAAAGGAGAATCAAAAGGCATTGGGAAAAATGGGGCGAATTGTGCAAAATTCATGACTAAGACTTTGGCCCTGAGCAATGGCTATTTTTCAGTCAGGTACCGCACCAACTGTCTGTCATTAAAAGTGGAATTGTTTCGTTGAAAACCATGTTTTTAAAGACTCCAACTTGTAGATTTAATATTTCAGTTTCTTAAAAGGATCCAACATTGCAGCATCGTTACATACCTGTGAAATCAAAATAGCTGCACTCTAAGCAACGTTCATACTTCGTGTTGCAGGTTATTTTCTTTTAGTTGAACACTTACCCTTGTCTTTGAACTGAAGGTGACCTTGTAGTTTTATGCGCTATATTAAGAAGAAGAATCAATCTGTGTTGTAAGAAAAACATAGAATCATGCTGAATTAATTACCTTGGGGGTATTTATCTACAGGAAGTAAAGTCTTAAAAGACTGACTAAGTGGATCTGTAATTTCTTGTAGTTCATCTTAATTGCATTTGGTTAAAAGTAGCATGGGTTTTTTTTTGGGGGGGGGTGGTGGTGTGTATCGTACTTTCCTCTGTTTAAAAGCACCAGCTGAAATGCAGAACTTAATTTTTTGGGGGCTTTCTTTCTTTTGTGTGCTTTGGTTGCTTGGTTTGGGGTTTTTTGGGGCGGGGGTTTATTAGAGGAGAACCACGTGAAGTGCTGTATCGAATGATTGATGAGGAGAAAATCAGGTGTATTTCTGGCCTTTTACTAGTGTTTTCCGGTAAAGTGAATCTTCAGGATTAGATTGGCTGTAATAATACTATAAGCAGTGCTCAAAATAAATTGGATACACTAGTGTGTTGTACCTGCCATTCAAAAAGGTAGCTTAGCACTTCTCAGGAGCTGGAATTGGTGTGTTGGTGGTGGTGAGGAATGGTAACACTTGTGAAATAGATTCTCTGATGCAACACTGGAAATGTTAGAAGTTAAACTCCCCCGTTCTGTTTGTGTCCTTGAGTTTGCAATATAAGGAATTAATGGAATGTCTTAGAGTTCTGTGTCAAGTTCAACAATATTTGAACATAAAAGATCAAAGTAGAAGTGTTAACAGAGAAATGCAGTCTTAGCTTTAAAAGGGTCTGCTACATTAAAATCCTGTAGTGTAAGTTAGGCGTGATTGAGTAAGGGCACACAGCCCAAGGAATAAAGAGGAGGTTTATAATTTCTTGTTTGAAAGAAGACTTCTGGAAAGAAGACCTGCTGATGTGATCCTCCTGCACGGATTCTTTCAACACATTTAAAGGAAGTTACACAAAATCTTTATTCCTGAAATACCTTGTTAAGGGTTTTCTGTAGCCCCACTTGACTGCCTCCATGATTTGATCTCTGTTAGGTTACTTTTCTCCTGTTTCAGTGAGAATATCCTGCCATTTAAGTAGAAAATGGGGAATGAAGCCATTTTTTTAGGGCAGTTTGGCAGCAACGACGTATTTTCTGAAAACTTCTATCTACCATTGTTGCAGTAATATTTAATATTGCAAATACTACATTATATGTGTTTGGATTCTTTTGATAGCGATACTCCATTGCTCATAACCCATTGGTGTCTACCGCTGTTACAAAATGCTGTTTGGCAATATTTCAGATTTACCTTCATCACGAGTTACAACAACATCTTGTAGTAGCGGTTGGTTAATTGCCTCCACCTGAAGGAAGATGTGTAGTACTGCAGTTTTGTTCACCTCTTTGCAAACTTGATTGAGGAGAGTGACATGTTTAGTTTGACTGCTTGTGCTGTGCTTGTATGAGGTTTCTTCTTTGTGGGAAGTATATCCTGCCTGAGTTTCGTTACGATCTCCAGGGTGTGATGTCCTGAAACAGTTAACTAGCATTAAAGACATTTAAAAACTATATATTAACAGATTGAAATGAAGAGCTCAGAGATTATTTATAAAATGTAGAACATCACCCACAATGCGTCTGTCACAGATGGAAAAAATGAATGTATTGACAGGTCTGTAGTCCATCGAATAAGTTTATAGATCTAAAATCCTACCCAAGCTTGCCAGAAGTTAACAGTTTGTCTCCAGTACTGGATTTGAATGCACTTAAGCTGAAGTCCCATTAGGCAGGCAATTTTTGATTGCCTGTGTATCAGAAGAAAGCAATTTACTGTCTTTTTCTGAGAATGTGACTGTGTAATTTGTTCCTGAAACATTACGCAGGCAGCATGGTACAGTTCTAACTTGTGTATTTGATAGGGATAAATATATAGACCACATTTTCATTTGCTTCCAGAGTGAACGTGCTAGAGAAACTCACCATGTATGAGCTTGTTTCAGAAGAGCCATGCTTGGCTTCCAGTCTGCTTCCAGACTCTTAAGTATACAGGTTATTTCATGTCTTGATGATGCTGTGTGTTCAGAGTGAGTCTTTTCATTAAGTCATAAGCAGTAGCACAGACAAAAGGGATTTATGTGCTCAGAGGGAGACTACACACACCTAGGTTTTCAAAGGAAATGGAATGGCTGTGTTTGAGAGCAGGTTTTTATTCTTGTAGTCACTCATAGAAGTCAAAGACAAGTACTGGCAGCCAACTAGGCTTTCACATGTTCACTGAAGGAAGAACACGCTCAGACTATAAAACACCAAGGAAAGACAATGATTTTAACTTCGCTTTTGTCATCTGTTCTGGCCACAGATGTGTTGGCCACATCCCAGTGGGTAAATTTTCTCATACTAGTAGAATATGTGGTGGAATATAGTAGAACATACTTCATCATTCTCTGTGGTGTTTCTCGTTTTGCTGTATAAGTTACTGGTGTTAGTAAGCAAGTGGTCAGACAAGATTGAGGCTTCCCTATGAACGTGAATCATTGCAGCAGTTTCACACTTGAGAAATGGAGTTGGGAAATGATGATGTAGTGTATAGTAACTTTCTTGTGCTGTAGCCTTACTTGTTGTTTTATAAGAAGATATAACTAGTCAATGTACACAGCAATTTTAATAGTATGACTTGTGTTAACAATACAAATAATGTAGTGGCTGAGAGCAAGAGGTGAAAAAGTAATTCACTGTAGTAGACAGCATTTTTTCATAATGATTTTTGGTTTGGGGCATAGAATACAAATTGGATATAATTTAATTGCTGAAGCTGGCTAAGTGTAACATTAATTTTAATATGGCATAAGTGAAACAGCAACTTTTATATAGTTG
The DNA here is from genome assembly GCF_963264785.1 of Psittacula echo. Taxonomy (NCBI): domain Eukaryota; kingdom Metazoa; phylum Chordata; class Aves; order Psittaciformes; family Psittacidae; genus Psittacula; species Psittacula echo. The sequence goes on along the minus strand of NC_137738.1, from coordinate 170,205 downwards.
AGAAGCAATTTAAAGAAACCGCTGGTTACTTAGGTTATGGTTTCAAGTTTATAATCACATGTTATTAAAGTTCTTTGGTACTGTGCCTCCTTAAACTGAAATGCTGATGTTAAGGGAAGATATTTATTTGACTGATGCTGCCTTATGGAATTTAAATGGATAACTGCTGATTGTTAAGTGCTGTGTGTATGTTTAAAAATGTACAATGTCTCTTTTAAACGTAGTACTAGAAATACACAGAGGAAAACATTGTGAGTAATAAGTGTTTTGTCCCATCTACCTTTTGACAGGAGAATTAGATGACAGAGAACAGGCAAAGCTGGAAGTAAAAGTATGGGATCCAGATAGCCCCCTTACTGACCGTCAGATTGACCAGTTTTTAGTTGTAGCACGGTAAGATTAAAATCCTCTAATAAAAACAAATTCCTTTTCCTTTTCCTACTGACTATTTATTCCCCTATATGCATTACTCAACTTGTTTGCCATTTTGTGAGCCCTTCTCTTTCCCACAGTTAGCTAAAAGAGAAAATCAGACCATAACCTTCTGCCTATTTATTGAAGCTACCAAAACAGAAGAGAGGAAAAGAGTTTTGGAATAATGCTACATTCCGTGTATTTCAGATTATAGTAGAATTTGCTATTTGAAATGCAGACATCACTCTGTTTTCCCCTCAGACTAAACGAAACAGGATTTCAGTGCTTAATGATTTCTGTCTTGGATTATAACACTTGAGATTTTGTAGTATAAAATGAAATTGAAGAGTAGAAATCAAGAAAATGTTAACAGATGAAATGGATGCAGAACTTGCCCAGTTTGCATTGAAGCTGAGTAATGTGCAGTGCAATTATTTTGGGTGAATGTTGAAATAAAAGTTTGGATGTATTTTGCTAGTGGAAAAAATGTGGTCAGTGCCATTTTATAACTGAAATTTAATTTCTAAATTAAATGAGAGGAGCATCAAAGCCTCTGGAATTCATCAGTACCTGAATTATTTCTCTATATTTAAAAAGAAGACTTTCAAAACTCTTTAGGCTTCTTAACTGAAGGACAGCGCTACACTCATAGCATACAGCATGTTTTGCCTGACCCGTAATTGAAATACATTATGAAGGTACTGTTGTAAGGATGGCACAGAACTGTTATTGCCAGCTAATGTACGGAATTTATCCTGAATCCCTCTATCTCGTGTATGTTCTATAACCTGGTTGCACAGCGTAGTCTCAAATCTTCTCAGGCAAATAATCCTTTCACATTGTTTCCAGCTTTTGTTCTTTATTCTTTCTCCCTTTTGAACAAGGCATTTCAGGAAAGGAAATGGAGAAGTTGCTTCATGTTTTACAGCTCATGTATGGGGAAATGGGTTGCTGATTTATTTTTTTACAGTTCAGATATTGACCCACCTGGGTTTTTTCTTTCTCCTTGACTTTGCAGTGCCGTATCTTTTCTAAACAGCAGTAAGAATTGCCTGCCCCTGTTAAATTTCCAAGCAAGCCAGACGGGTGTAGGTGTTAAAATGCATCTTTTCAGAAGATCACAATGCCTGAGAAGTGCTCTGCAGAATAGAACCCAGAAAACAGAACTACTTCTCTTACCAGTAATAGAATACCCAGACATGTGTGGGTAAACCATTGTGGGGTGCCCTAAAAAAACACCCACGTGAAGGTTATGTGCATTTTGTAAGAGTTCATTCGTTGCCTTCACATCCCTTTGCTCCTCGTTTTGCAGCCCTTCCAGAAGCTGAAATAGCGCCCTGTGAAGCTGACAGTGTTCCCAGTCTGCTACAGGAAAGTGAAAGAGAAGAAATGAAACTCTAGGCAGAAACATTCTCCTCTCTTCTTCACCTTCCTTAAGACATCCTGTGAAATGCCCTGACCAAGAATGTATTCCTCTCTGTAAAGGTTTCTGTTACGATAGGAATGGGTCTTGATCATAGCTGATAAATTACAGCTACCCAAGATGTTTTGGCAGGCAATCACTAATGACCGTCTGTAATCAGATGTTACTAAGGTACCACTTTATTGATGTCCACCTACAAAATTCTCTTCACCTTTGTAAGCTGCTTTTGAACTGACAGAAGCTGTTTCCAAGCTCCTATCCATTTGTATTCACAGGCTGCAAGATCGATCACATTGCTGTTGCATTAAGTGCTTCTGAGACAAACTTTGACCAATTTTTGAAGAGCCATTCTCCTTTAACGATTGTGGCAGCTTTAAATTCAGTTGTGTGCTTGCAGGTACAAGCTTTCATTATACTGGACCATTAAAAGCTTCTTGAGTAACAGCAGAGTTGGTATTATGGTCTGGTAAACTGCTTACAGACTCAGAAGTGCTGTGGCCTAACTGCAGTTCACTGTGCACTGGCTGTGCCTCCTGGGTTTCCAGGGAATGACATTCCTCTGGTTACCTTTAGTTTTGCAGACTTGAAATTCTGGTAATAAGAGCCCTTTCCTAGCTGCTGTCCTGGCTGTGATTCTGGCGAACTTTGTGTATGTAGCTGTATTTGACTTTCTGAAAGCATTTTCATGTGATTCTTTTTAACATGCTGCATGTTTTTCACATGGTCTGCTCTGGTGAGACCCTGCTTGCAGCACTGTGTGCAGGTCTGGTTCCCCAACATAAGAAGGACATGGAGCTGTTGGAGCAAGTCCAGAGGAGGCCACAAGGATGCTCAGGGGCTGCAGCACCTCCCCTATGGAGCCAGGCTGAGAACATTGGGGCTGTTCAGCCTGGAGAAGAGAAGCTGCGGGGAGACCTCAGAGCAGCTTCCAGTGTCTGAAGGGGGCTACAAGGATGCTGGAGAGGGACTCTTCATCAGGGACTGCAGCGGTAGGACAAGGGGTGATGGGTTCAGACTGAAACAGTGGAAGTTCAGGTTGGATCTTAGGCAGAAGCTCTTCCCTGTGAGGGTGCTGAGGCGCTGGCCCAGGGTGCCCAGAGAAGCTGTGGCTGCCCCATCCGTGGCAGTGTTCAGGTTGCACAGGATCTGGGTAGCATCACAAATTTGCTCTCAGGCATGTGGCTTTTCCAAGTCTTGCAAGGTTTACTGCCTCAGGAATAAAAAGCCTTGTATGCTTGTTCAGTCTGGGTCTGTCCAAGCCCTAGTATGCTGGATATAAAGGTAGAATATGCTGATCCTGTTCAGAAACTGGAGATTTGGAAGAATGCATATGAGTACTTGAATGGAAGGATCCTTAACTTTGGATTCCCCGAGTAGTCTTGCTTGCCTACAAATCTTGAAAGTACCTTATTGTTACTTAAGCATAATTTGGGCAAGGGCTCTTGCTTGAACTAGCAAAAAGCATCTGCGTTTTTTAGGAGGAGCTTGAGGCATCAAACTTATGTATCCTGGTTTTGAGTTAGTTTTTGGTAATGCAGTGTCATTTGTGCTCGGGTGGTGAGAATTCTGACGCTGTTTTCTGCTCCATTCAAATGTAATCATCAAATGTGGAATCATCAGGTTTTGTGTCTACCAGTTTTAAGGAACAGGACTCTGAGAAGCTGCAGCAGCAGTTTAGATCTGTCCACATTAGCAAACAGTACAATATAGTAGGAGTGGATTTGAGGGATTGCAGTGTTTGGTGCTGAGGACCTGGCATCCACACTATGCACATTTTGAGCAGTTTTATTTTTAGGCTAATTCCAATCTGCTCCTGTGGACTAAATACTATAAGTATGTTTAACTTCACAGAAATCCAGTATGTATGCTACAAGACATCTTTGATGTTGGTTAAAGTGCAGTAGATAAAGATGCTGGGTACAGTCCCTTTGAAAATCCATTCCTACCTCGAACTAAAACACTGACCCAGATGAAGCCTGTTTTCTCCTGTCAGCAGTCTCTTATAATTCCTAATATACAAGGAGTATTTAGGTTCCTTGCGAGATCTTGGGTTCTCTTTCTAACTCTGTTCCAGACCTCATAGTATTGGGAAATAGAAACTTTTCTGTTGTGTATCTAATAGTCCTGTCTTTTGTTTGTCAGAGTCAAATGTGGTGGGAGGTGTGAGCTCCAGTCTGGACAGATGCTGAGAGCCACAGACCTAACTTGCTTTTTCCTGTTTTCTATCTATCTGCTAATTTGGTCTAGAATTCATTACATAATATGTTTTTGGTACATTCTAGTTCTGTTTATGTACTTTATGGCGCAGTGGAACAGTTAACAGCTTAGTTTTTTATTCTGCTTCATCTAGCTACATTATCAACATAATCTTCTGGAAGAATATATCTCTAAATCAAGCTATTTTCCAGGTATTTGTGGTCCCTACCATTTCCAACTAAAACAGTTTTGAAGACTAATTAAAGTAGCCTTAAAGCATTGCATCTTTACCTTAAAATCTTTTCTTTGATTTCTTTGCAAGTAAAATGGCATTGCATACCTCTGGCTACCATAACATATTTATCTTCATTGCAATGCCTGCTTATTTTTTGATGTAAAATCACAGAAGAATGGAAAACTAAATGTTAATTATGTAATCATTTAATGTTAATCGTTAGAGCTTGATCCTTCCTGAGTTGTTCCCACTTTGCCACTTTCTCTAAGACTGTGATTATATTAATCTTTTGTTGGTCACTGTTGATTTAGTTCCAAGTGCTCATGGTATATTGGGTATATTTGGACGTGTATTTGTTACGACAGTTTATCTTGCAATGAGGGAGGGAACGCAATGCAGCTTCAGCTGGCAATGTGGCTGTCATCGTATTAAGGAAAAGAATACGCTCATCAACTGAGGTTATGTATAACCATGTAAAAGTGTGCTCAGGTAGTAATGTTCTGTTATTGCAAGATCATTCAGTGTAGTCGGTGCCGGTAGACAAGAACCCCAAAGCACATCAATGAAAATAAATACCTAGAAGTGACTGGTTTGAAAGCTTCAGCATTAGTTCTTTCTGGATTCTCTTTAGGTGGTGAGAAGTAAGAGAAATCGGAGTTCATTAAAGAGGTAATAAAACTTAATGGTGGAATTGTAACATAAAATTACGTGGTAAAGAAGGTGAAAAAACTTGATGCCAGTGATGCTCTAGCAAAACCAGACCTTTGCTACCTAGCAGCATCAATTACAGCACTTAATGGTGGGCAGATAGTTTGACAATAAAAGGAAAAATACGTTCACGTAACATTTACTAGGAGTATCAACAATACTGCGTTTCTGCATCTCTGTCATGCTTGGCTAATACATGTATATTCCTTTCTGCATTTCGTGTTACTCTATCTCTTCTTGACCAAATTCTTTGAAAACAACTAATTCAGACTTGGAGCTGAATTTCTTTCAGCTTCTCTTTTTTAATGAATTTTGGTTTATTGCATTATAAAGGAAAATATTCTTCAGTAGCATTTTCATGGGCCTGCTTTTTGGGAGCTGTAAGTCTCCTCCTCTGTGAGTGTGAAATTGCAGGATGATGTGCAGATGATTGCTTAAATCATACCCTGTGAATGCAACTACCTGTATGTATCAGGCTCTATTTCTGATGAATAATAAAGATAAATTAGCATGTGTTCCAGCTGTAGTGCATAGGGGATGTTATATGGAACCTCAGCCCCTGCCCTAGCTTTGAGAATCTTTCGGAGAAAGAACAGTGGCAGCTGACTTCTCATGCGTATCATGTCATCTCCTCTTGTGCTGCCAAGACCTGAAGTGATAACGATGAAGCGTAGCACTGTACAGACAGCTGCTTAGAAATGCAAGGAAAATCTGTCTTCTGGAACAGCATCTTATTTTAAATATGTTTTTCGTGTCAGATTTTGCATTCTCCAGTGTTAAAAATCTCAGGAGTATTTTTCACTGTCAATATTGTGTTGGTGATATAGGTCTCCACTGAAGGAGTATTTTTAAGGTTTTAAGTATCACGAGACTCTGTTAAGGAGCAATCAGATATTAACTGGCTGTTTGTAAAATGCTGTTACTTACAGCAGTGTAAGGCATCACTTTTTAGGACCGTTTCCAGCTCGCAGTGAAAGGGAACATTGCCAAAATGATACGGAAAACAAAAAGCTTTCCTAATATGTAGGAAACCACCAAAGCCCCACTTAATTCTTTTCCTCAGCAGCATTAACTCTGAGGTGGGGCGCAGGTCTCCTTCCTTAGCTTGCAGATATGTGAGGAGGATTCATGGATGTTCAGAGATAGTTCACTCGAAACAGATTCATCCAGAGTGCCCCTATTGCTCATCTTCTATCACTGAAACAGAGAAGCAACATATAAAAGTGAGCAGCTTTCAAATGAACATCCAGGTTAAAAAGGAACTTGGGTGGATTTTTGAGAATACTAGAGGAAAATAGAGCTACTAGGCTGGATCCAGAACTTTCTGGATCTGATTCGGTGCCAGATCGCTGGTGGTGCTGGGAAACCAGTGGCTATTTTTATCCTGATGTATAATTGCAGTGGTTCCAGAGTTCCTTTGGCAAATAACAGCCCTTTTCAAAACTAGTTACTGATCAGCAGTTAAATCTTTAGGGATGTTTATGGCAGTCTCTTGTTTACTGATTCATAATTTCTTCGACTAATACTGATCCAAGGCAGAAATTTGCACAACCACATCCTTTAATGCCTAGACTTGAGCTGTAAGAAGTTGAGAGCAATGTTTTGCGTGTTCAGTACCTACCCTGAGGTTTTGCCCCAGTGCAGGATGCACAGGCACAAGACTGTCAGGTTTCTTTGGACGTGGATATTGTGGAGTTTTGCTGAATTTTGGGTTTATTCGATAGTCTCTGAGCCTCACACTGGAGTCTCTCAATTTGCTGTATGTTTGTACGGTTGTCAGCTGCAATCTGTTACAAGTCCTGGAGAGAACATTCTTGGTTCTGGTCTTTAAGATAATTAAACTGAGTAAAACTTAATTAAGATAACGCTGGATCATTTGGTCTCGCCCTTAAAGCTCTGATACCTGCTTGTTGATACCGCCTGTGCAAAGAGTGAGCTCTCTGCTGATAATAGCAGTTGTTTATTGTGTCCATCTCTCTGCCACCTGTGTAATTCACTGTATGCCTTCTGGCTTTAGCTCATTGTGACACGCATGGGGAGTGTTGGTTTCTGTTGAACTCGAAGTACTTTAATTATTCTATATAACTCATTTGTGGTGAGGTCACTGAGCACATGTTTTTATATGAGTTTATTATTGCTATTATTGAATCAGATGTAGTTTAAATATTTGCAGTTATTCTTTGGGTTCTACCAACTTAATGAAGCATTTAAATTAAAGAGTCTGTTTAAAAGAGGGAAGGAGTAGATGAGAGTGTTTCTTCTCAAAACAGGCATTAGTTAGTGGGTTTTTTTACTTATAACATCTTTTTTAACTAATTCTTTGATGGTGGCGTTAAAAGAAAAATCATGCAGGGAAAAATGACAGGCAATGTTGGACCTTTGTATCAGTATTTTCCTCTTATTTGTATTTTAAATGGAAAAACAAAAAAAAAATTAAGGATTTTAGTGATTTCTGAAATTACGATTGAGTTTGGTTTTGGATTGTACGGCTAGATTACACAGAGCTCTGTGTATCACAGACTCACAGTATGGTAGAGGTTGAAGGGACCACCATGCCTCATGTGGTCCAGACTCCCTGCTCAAGCAGGGTTACCTGGAGCAGGTTACACAGGAACACGTCCCAGATGGTTCTCGAATATCTCCAGGGAAGGAGGCTCCAGAACCAGTCTGGTAACCCTATTTCAGTGCTCAGTCAGCCTCACAATAAAGGAGTTCTTCCTCTTATTCAGGTGAAGCTTCCTGTATTTTAGTTAATGCCCGTTGTGTCTCATCCTGCTGCCTGGCACCACTGTTTTGACACTTATTACTGCTTAACAGCCAAAAGCAGGTAAACTGGAAGTGATGCTGATTTCAAGATATAGCCTCCCTGTCTTGTGCCCCATCCCAGAATGGCACGCTGCCTGCATCTTATGGTGATTCCTTATTTGGTTTGCACTCACGTACCCCACACTCCAACGCAGCATTGCTCTGACGGTTATGATCCTCTCCTACTCAGTACAGCACAGGAAGCAGTGTCAGCTAGTGCATCAGTTCTTACCTCTTTGTCACATATTCAAAATAAACCTAGCTTTATAGTGTGTCTTCGTTTTGCCTTTATATGCTGGGCAACGTAATTCACATGCTCTCGGGCCCAGAAATCAGCCTCAAGTTTGTTGTGCCAGAGAGCGACTTGTGAGAACACGCTCTTTGTAATTTCCAGATCATACCCTGATTTTGGTTTAGAAATATGGTCCAAAGAATATAGTGCTAATTATGCAAAAGGAAGATAAGGAGCTGGTAGGTAGCAGAAGAAGGGAAATACGGTCATGCTGCGTGCTGCTTCCCTGGTTTGAACATTAACGACAGAAGGATCACAGGAAAGACTGTTTAGCTACAACCCTTATCAATGCCAACATGTTTAAAGGGGTTGCCTGACTATCAGGAAATGCGTTCACAATGGAACTTTATTCTTGGGTCTGATTTGTGAACAAATACTGTTTTATGTAGTGCCAAACTTAAAAGAAGAAAATAGAATGTGTGAGTGTGTTCTTGGCACATATTTGCCATCTTTGCAAAGAGGGAGCAAAGGTTGTGGAACAGTGAATATAACTTACTTATTCCACAGCCTTTAGAAACTGAGGCAGTTAATATCTGGAGTGTGTGAATCACTGCTGTTGAATCTTAACTGTGTTTTGTAAGATTTTTGGCAGCAAGTACTGAAACATGCATTTGGCATTAAATGTTTTGAGATTCAAGATGAAATTGCCGTAGCAGATGTTATTACCAGTTTCCCCATGATCGGTAATACGTCTTAATGAGTTAAACTCTTGAGGCACATTATTTTGTTGTTGAATGTCAGGTTTATAGTACACAGTAACATGACACTTGGCATTGTGTCGACCTCTGTCAGTGACATTCCTCACTGGTGTATTTCTGCGCGTACAACTTGTGGGCAGTGTAGTTGCTGATGGAGGCTCCAGCCCTTAGTCCAGAGGCTAACCCTCTATTAACAGTGTTGGTCACACTAATTCCCTATCTCTGTTCCTTTTTGTTGCTCCGGTAAGTACATAAATGCCATGTGAAAGTTACCCACACAAGTGGAGTTGAAAAATAAAAAAGTCAGAGTTTTGGAGAAAAACATGTGCATTTCAGTAATGCTGGGATGCTTTTATTAAGTAGGCTGAGAGGTCTGTTTATTTCACTATTGCTTAAAACCTGTGACAAAAGCTTGACTTTAGAGGTACCTTAGACTAGGCTAATATGCTTTCTTTTCCTCACTAATGGAAGTAGTAGATGTGCATTACTGAAGTGATTAAAATGTTATTAATTTCCTCATGGGAACATGGTGAAACCCCTTCTGTTAACTATTGGTTTTTATTAAACAGTGTCCTTTATTTTATTAAGCAGACTTCTTAATTTTGAGCATAACAGTCACTTTTGTAAACCCCAAACTGAATAGGAACTTTGCATTTTTAATTACTAAAAAAATGATACATTCAGAGTTGGTACATTGGGATTCTTTGAGTATCTTCTGACTCTGTGCTGCTGTTCTTGTATGTAGGTTGTTACTTCTGGGGAGAAGGTCAGAGGGTTTGATGCAGTGTTTAGTGGTTTGTCTTTATCACATTGTCCTGTGTACGCAAAGATCTGAAATCTTAAGAGTAACAATATGTCAGTTTTATTTTTAAAAGGACACCTTTATATATTTGATAATAAAAAAAGAGGTTACATCTTTCTGTGGATTTACTGTCTATTGTCTCTCTGTTGCAGTGCGGTTGGCACGTTTGCTCGAGCATTGGACTGCAGTAGTTCTGTCAGGCAACCTAGTTTACACATGAGTGCAGCTGCTGCTTCCCGAGACATCACACTGGTAGGTGGCTGCTTAAAAACCCTACAGCTTCTTTTATATCTGGGAATTCAGCAGCATCCGTTGCTGCAGAATCCTCGTCCTCTGGACATCTTTCCAATACCTGCATGCAAGTTGCGTGTGTATTTTCTGTAAGTTTATTAGTAGTCATACTGTAAATCACTTTATAGAATCCCAGACTGGTTTGGGTTGGAAAGGACCTAAAAGCTCCTCCAGCTCCAACCCCTGCCACGGGAAGGGACCCCTTCCACTGGAGCAGCTTGCTCCAAGCCCCTGTGTCCAGCCTGGCCTTGAACACTGCCAGGGATGGGGCAGCCACGGCTTCTCTGGGCACCCTGTGCCAGCGCCTCAGCACCCTCACAGGGAAGAGCTTCTGCCTAAGATCTAACCTGAATCAATTTAAATACAGTATCTTCATTTGTGATAATTGGCGCAGCAGAGTGGATGATACACATTCATTCAATATAATTGATCCATAACATGATTTAGAGTAGGTGGTAATAAAGCTGGTTGAAAATTGATTTGATATTTTGTGCTAGATGTATGTGTCAGTAAATTGCTAAAGGATAAGCAATCTGAATTTTATAAGCAACTTTTTGAGGAATAGTTTACTTAAGATATCTTTAGGATGTTTCCTTAGTTTGTTGAAGTATTCACTGTAATGTGAGCACCTACATCTTTTAGAGAAAGTTAAAAATACATCAGTTACAGACCAAAGGTTTGTCTCTGTGTATTCTTACTAGCTGAGATGACAAGATGTGGCACAGTAATAAAAGTGTGCCAGGAAAACTATGTGAGAAGGAAAGAATCTTACTGTTTCACACGATTGAGTTTGACTTAAATTTCCAAAGACATTAGCAGGAGTTGTTTATTAAGTATTTATGTACAGATTCATGTACATAAATAGTTACGGCTAAAGTAGATCTGGTATTCATCAGATACTTGAGTATTTGAACTAGAGGAAACTAACATCAGTTTTAGTTGAGTTACTGCTTTATAAAGTAGCTGGAGAGCCCCTGGAATTTAGTTACACAGAATTCTGTGGGAACAGACAATATCGTGAGGTTAGAAGAAAGGGATTAGAAAAATTGTGGATGGGTCCATAAATGGGTGCTAAGGAGAACAGGGAGAGGTGTACCATCTAGCCTTCTAATTCCCAAGGTTTGGAGATGCTGGGGAATGAAATGGGAATTGACTTCAGACTGTGGTCAGACTTGGCTACTTATTTTCTTTTAAGTAACATCCCTTGGCACTGCTGTCGGAGAGCAGAATGCTTGGCTGTGGCTAGGTGGATGGGTGGTTTGATTCAGTGGGGCAATTCTTATATTCCAGATATTATATATTCAATAATATAATGAGAAAAATGTTTAATTTCTTACATTTTTCAGTGTACTCAAAGGCTATTTAACAGGAAACTGATTTAAGCTGGACTATAGTAGTGTAGGAAAGGCAGTGGCAAAAGGTGATGTCTTCAGTTAATACTCAGACTGAGTTTCCTGTTTCACACTTGCTGATATGACCGATGCAGTTCTGTTCACATTAAGTGTGTAATTTATCTATCAAAACAGTTCTTTAACATTTTGCATTTTATTAAGTTTTCATTTGATTAAGCATTTATAATAAATCCCACACATCGTGCATCCTTCTTGCTGTATCCAGTGATTAATAGAGCAGGTTCATCCTCATAGCAATTTCTTCTTGTTTAAAAGTACATGTGCAATGCTGCCAAGAAGGGGATTCATGTAGCGTTTGAGTGTCCTATGTTTCTCCATTGCAAATGATCCATTAAGTTCCATTACACTTAATGAAAGGCGCCAGAGAAGCCACCCCAAGTTTGCTTATTTGTCCCCATTTTCCTACCCGCTCAGCTTTTAAAAACCCTTCTCTTCTGCTCTTTGGCAATGTACTTCCAAGTTAAGAAAAGACATATTTGTCATTATAGTGGTTATTCTTTCAGACATTCCCATGCTAATTGGGAGCCTATTTTGAGCAGTAGTTAGTTACACCACAAGTTCTGGCAAAGTCTGTATCTCATTTGTGCTTTGGAAGGGATGTGGGTGCATAACACTAAGAAAATGATCCTGTTTGTATTCTTAATGCAAGGCAGATAACCCTTACACTTGAAGTGTTCTTAATGGGATTCCTGTACACCACACCTGTGGCTTTCCAGTATTCCTAAATAGTTGTTTCAATTAGAGATGACTGTAAACAGACTGATATAAAAACCTAAAACACAGTAAATGTGAAGGTTCTAAACATGAGTAAATTCAGGGTGAGCGTACACACTAAGAAGGTCTTGCAGATGCACAGCAAGTGAGAAGCTACTTCCATGTATCATTAGTTTGAAAACATGGGGAAGTTAATGAGACAAGGCAGGAAACTAACAGTGCTTTGAGAAGAACCTACTCAAAGACATGAAACAACCTGTGCTTACATTCTTAGGTGATAGTAAAGGTTCTTTTGCACTGAGAAAGACTTGTGAGATAAACAACCAACACTTGCATTTCTGGCCGCCTCAGAGGCAGTGTTTTACACTGTAATGAAAGTTGATCTCTGAGAAAAGAAAGAAACTGGGAAGACTTCCTGTTTCATATTCCTAAACATTGCATAGTGCATACACTGACAATGAAAGCCGTTAAAGCAAAGCAGGTTGATGGAAGCGCTTGTTCCTTGTGGTGGACTTGTTTGGAAGAGACTATGATACTTTACTGTAAGGATGTTAATCTGGTTTTGGATATCTCTTCAAAATGAAAAGTATGAACAAGTTTTTCCTTTGCCTTTCGAATGGCATCTTTATAATGATTTTTATTAGACTTAGTATATGTGGCTCCTAAGGTAAATGTGCTTGAAATATTACTGAATTACAGACTCCATACTCGACGTGCTTTGTTGGAGGCAGTTAGTCTGATTTAACTGACTACTAAAACTGAAGCTGGTTTGGGAACTGTGTGTTACATCTCCTTTGCAGCATGCCGTGTCGTCCCCCTTGGTCCCAGCTCCATGCAGTCCTCCCCTAGCTTTTGGTGGAGTTTTATCCTTTTCCTTTTGGACTACAAATTATCTCTCTCTGTGGCTAATACCTTTCCTCTGGTGGGACCCCTTGTCTGTGCTGGCCAGTATGCTTTGGGCAAGAGTTCTTAAGGAAAGGTGGTTCCTCCTCTTGTCCTATTTGGGAAAGGCAACCCCAGGTCTTCCCAGCCTCCTGCACCTTAGGTATCAGGTACCCACTACCTTGTTTATTGCAGTCTTCTCATCCTTAGGGAAAGCAGATTAAAGGAGATACTCCAGGACTTTTTGTCTTGGCCTCTACTAATGTCTTCAGGCTGCTCTTGCGTATGCTCTTGCTTGCACAGTTTATTGTGGGGATTGGATTGCAGGTGAGGGCTAACAACTCTGCAGAAGGCAGAGTTGTTACCATGCGAGCTTGTCAGTGGTCTTCTGTCACAGAACAGCTAGTTCAGCGAGAGCAGTGCTTATCCACAGAGCTCCATCTTTTCTTCAGTAATACCAAAACAAGCTTTATGGAATCAGGTGTCCATTATAGATGGGAAAAATTGAACATAAGGCAAGAGCCAGATCCTGATTTATTCCTTTCTGTTGTCATTGCTAAGAAAGTTGCTATCAGTGAACAGATCTGGATTTAGCAACTGCTTGGAAAAATGCCTGGTACGTACAGTTTTTCCACAAAGGCTGGGATTTAAACAATTATTTAAACCTTGGTAACACTGACGCTGTAAGGGTTCAATCTTGAGGCCTGGTTTACTCATTGCCCGAATAATAAGCAGTGATAATCAGTGATTTCATTGTACATTTTTTAACCTGAAGTTAACGGATTTTAGATATGTTAGTTATTTCCGTATTAGAATATTTCATTTTAAGAATTGCTTTTCCTCAAGGCTGGTGAATTTCACTTGAACCATAAGGAAAATGACATATTGCAGGATAATAGTGACATTGCTTCTTGCAGACAAAACAGTTCAAGAATCTTGTGCTTGATAAGCTTTCAAAGAGGTCTGTTGAAAGCTGGAGAAAAACTTAAGCCGTTCTTAGATGTCAAAAGACAAGGAGAATTCATTACTTGCAGTACATTTGTATGCAGAAGCTCCTCTGGAAACGCTCTGTAAGTGCTATACTGACACATAACACAAGAGTGTTCCTTCCTTGAAAGGTTTGGGGTGCCCCCTCTCATAAGATGAGTTTAGGGCTGTGTGAGAGTTGGCGTGCTACAAGTTACAGCTCATCACTGTCATGGGACAAATAGGAGAGTGATGTTACACATTCGCACACATTATTGCACTTTATACCTCTAATACCTCTTTCAGTACAACAGTTTAAGTGATGGGGTCTTGTGGGACGCTGAGTCAGAAAGGCTGCTTCTGTGTTGCTCATTTTCCCTGGGGCTGGATTTGTGATGTAGTTGCTTAGTATTCATATTCCCCAACGTAGGTTTGCGATGCAAGCATTCAGGGTTACCTGTAAAGGGAAGGATGCTATAACTTGTTTTTGATTTTCCTCTTTTATAGCAGAAAGTGAATTAACCAGAGAAACCTCATTTACCCATCTCTGACAACAGAGTTTAGTAAGGGACAAAAATCTTGTTCATTTTTCAGTATGATAATAATGAAAACAACAAATGGCTTCCTTTGCCAGCAATGAGAATATCGAGCCCATAGATGCCTGGGAGTGGTTTAGCTGCTGTTTAGAACTTGTGTTAATTGAAAATAGCTCCTCAGTCAATATATGCTACTGTCTCTATTGAGTTACTTGGAACCAGTTCCTACCAACTAAAGATGCTCTAGAAATGCTTGCAGGAATTAATAAAGTAATGACATTTTTAGTAAACATTTTGTTAAGGCATTTCCTTTCCCAAATTAACTAATGAACAATATATCTTCCTTATGTTCCACAGCAGACAACCTATGATAGCAAGATAAAATCTGAATTTAGCAGTTATTCAGACTTCTTGCATGGCTTATAGGAAATAGTACATTGAATTTGCATTAACTGAAATGGACTGCTGTCTTTTTAAACATGGGTTTTGTTCTTGCCTCCATGCTAGTTTCATGCAATGGATACACTGCATAAACACAACTATGATTTGAGCAGCGCCATCAGTGTTCTAGTGCCACTTGGAGGACCTGTCTTGTGTAGAGATGAAATGGAAGAGTGGTCAGCATCAGAAGCTAGTTTATTTGAAGAGGCATTGGAAAAGTATGGCAAGGACTTCAATGACATTCGACAAGACTTTGTAAGTACTTAAGTAGTACAGTTTTCTGACGCTGTGTTTTCACATGGGTGAGCATAGGTGCTCTCTGTAGGTTTGGAAGATTAGCTACAGGAGGGAGAAATCTGTGCAGCTGATATATGTAATTAACATCTGTTTTTATCTGGCTGAAAATCAATGTGCTTTCTTGTTCAGTGCCATTCTTTGGAAAGATAATCTGTTTAATGGTTTAATACCAGGTAGGATGCCATGTGCTGCTGATGTGCTTCATAAGGACTTCTATGAGGGTTTCACAAGCATCTGAACAAGTTCCAGCAACTTCTCAGAACTTAAGCACAATTTACACTGAAAGTCAGTAGCAGCTCCATGGCTGACTCCCCTGAGTGGTTTTGGAAAGCTGGGTTCTCTTCCTATGATTAGCAGAGATAAATTTATATTCAGATAGCTTTTTAAAATGCACTACAGGGGTTATTTGACTTACTAGGTATTTTGATTCTTTTGAAAAATAAAGGAAATGTTTTCCATTATGCTTTAACTACACTGGGTTTGGTACTGGAGGGCAGCAGAGCTTTCATTTGCTGAGCCCTAACGCAGAGTAATTAAACTAAATTGATTCTAACACTTTGCTGGAGTTGTTAGTAGTAGTTTGCAAAGGTTTTTGCATGTTTCTTGTAGAGCCTCTTTCTTTCAAAGGAAGAAAAGACTTCCTCTGTTGTATTAAGTTCAAGTTGGGCTTTATAAGAAGGTTAGGATTTGAGCTAAAGGAATCCATTACATAAAAGTGAAGTCAGTTGAAACGTTTCCACCACAAACTCATTCTGCTTGACTCTGAGAGCTCAGATCTATTTTTTTCTTTGCAGAGGTTATTAATAGGCTTTGTGAGGGGAAAATGTGCAGTATGGTAAATGTAGAAGTCCTTCCATGACTGAGTGTGGGACAGTGGGATGAGGCTTGGCACTGAGCTAAGCTGTCTTCCTTTCACTTCCACAGTTCTGAAATGAACCAGATAATGGAATGATGGTGGGAAGGGAAGGCTATTGTTTTTCTGAAGAACTGACATTTTAACAGGTGTATTATATCTGCATGCTTAATTTTGAGATTCCCAAGGGAGAAAATGTTCATTGCATTCATCACGTAAGGTTGAATATTCCATCATGGATGAAACAGCTCTGTTAAGTTCAAGAGAATATGATTGGAAAAGAATATTTGATGGAGTTTTAGACCTGAAATCTTGATGTAAAATACAGTTCTTTATTATTGCTCATACGGAGAAATGGTCTTCAGCTGTAATTGTGCAGTAGTTCAGTAGCTGTGTCTTCTAACTAAATCATAGAATCAGGTAGGTTGGAAAAGACCTTTAAGATCATCGAGTCAAAATGGTAGATGTTTCCTAATACATAGTATTTGGCTTTTCAGAATGTTGAAAGCATATAATTGAGGTTTTATTGTCTGTGTACAAGTTGAGCCCTAACACTATTTGTGACCAAGTATACCTAAGCCTTGTCTCTGGTATTCATGTTGTATTATATTATGTATAATTGCTATGTTAAATAGCGTGGAATTCTGGGGATATGCATACATTAAACTAATACAGTGGAGTAATGTGTTGCAGGAGTTGCTTATGTTTGCAATGTTCAAATGCTAGATATGAGTGAGTCTACTAGAAGCCATGTAAAATGTTCAGATTTTATCTCAGGTAGATACCTTCTCTCTTTCAGTGAATCTTCCTTCCCAAAATGCAGATATCTTTCCATGCCCTCCTCCCAAAGGGAGCCATGCACACATCTAGAGGTAGGGTCGCGCAGCCTACTCAGGGCACGTTAATGATGAATCATAGTGCAGCAGCAATGGATGTGAGGCACTAATTAATTAGTCTCATTTAGTTAACACAGGTAGGTAGTCTGTCCTTGGTCACTTCTTTTACCTCGGGAAAAGCGGCACATCATTTTTAAGACATCATTAAGAGAACATCTATTCTACATATCAGTTTCTGTGGTATTGGTAACTTGGTGCACACAGTCTTGATCTATTGCTATGTAATTTGAAATCTTTCAATTATTAATAATTGTGTAATCTTGGGATATGTTCATTTCTCTAGAGTAAAGTTATTGTGTTCTCACGTGCTGTGTAGCATTCTAAAAGTATAGGCATTTGAAAACAAATATTTGGGTTTAAGTGATCATCTGAAATAGCCCTTCAAGACTTAGGTTATGGGTGTATGAAAAGTTTCTGCAAGATGAGGCAGGTATAAATATGTAGGACTTAAGCAGTGATTTCCCATAAGAATACATTTATCTATAATCTTCCCTCTCTTCAGTGGCTCGTCATTGAAAAGTGAGTACTGTTACACGTGTTACAAGAGCATGGACAAAGAAACTAATGCACTGGTAGTGTGCGTGTGAACTAGTCTGGGTCTCCACGTAGGATCTAATGATAAAATTAGACCCTATGGTGCCTGAGGTCAAACTGGAACCTAAGCAGCCATGCAGTGGTGCCACATCACAGGCAAGCTTGTCATGTTGTGTAGCAGAAAGTGGTTGGTAGCAGGTTTCTGAAGCAGAAGGGTTATGTAGTGCCTGCTCAAGTCATTCTGTGCCCGAGGAGTTGCCTTTGCTGAATCAGGCCGGATTTGCAAGACACGGCAGCAGCTGCAGTCCTTGCATGATATTTTAAAGGGCAGGTTTATTTGCTTTTCCAGCAGTTAGTAAGGGTTGGCACTGTTTGACATTCAATGTGCAGCCCAAGCATTAAGCTATAAACATGCAATATTAGTAAGCAAACAATTATTATAAATTAAATGATGTAAAGGAGTTTACCTTTATTTTAATAGACACGAGAAGCTCATTTGTTATGCAGTCACCAGTCTTGCCTTTGAACAATCATTTTCATCAACTGTTGACTCATCAGCTGTTACAGGAGCTCATTTGTTGAGGTTCTGCTGTCTTTAAGACCCTGTGTGAATCCTAATCAACCTAAACTTTTTAAGTTAATTGAATTTACTTGATGTACTTCAATTACCTCACACCCCAGGGGAGTACAGTGGAAGAAGACTGAATATTTTATGTTCTCCAATTATAACTGTTTTCCTAACGTAAGAGACAGCTCTTGTGCTTGTTAATTCTTAGGTTTTCATGGTCAAGTTTTCACAAACGTATAACTGTTAGATCTCAAATACAGCAGGAAGGACCTTGGGAATCAGACTTGAACCATTTGTAGAAAACAGGAGCAACTGATTTCCAACTTGAGACAATTGTGGAAACATGCCTTAAAGTTAACATGTCCATTTACAGATACCGCATAATTCTAGGTTTTTCCTGCTGCTGTGATATGAGTGGCCTGTTTTTACCCTGAAGAAACTACAGGAACTGAAAATTCCCCTCTCCCTGTTTCTTTTACTGCTGACACCTCTTTGCTAATTTCCTCCTGCAGTCGGTGTTTGATAGAATCTGGTAATGAGAGTACATTATTCTATGGCTGTTCACAGCTTCTCTGGCAGTTCAGAACAACCTCTAGAAAATTCTCGCGCCTCTCTTGTGCTGTCATTGAAGTGTGTAGGTAAATAGAATACAGGATAATCAAATTCAGTGTGTCAGTCTGGTTTTCCAAGTTGGGAATCCGAGTGTGAAAGGATTATTGGTTATCCAGTACAAGCACCTTAATTTTCTCTTCATTTGATTGTGGATGCCTGCTGAATGAGCACACTGGTGTCACAAGCATAGTTAAAACAGATTAAAGTATTTTCTAGAGAAATGACAAAGGTAGTCTGTAGCATATATGTGTTAATAAGTGCTCAGGAAGGAAAACAAATATGGAGATGCTCAAATGTACTTGTTAGCAATGGCAAGTAGTTGTGGTGACAGTATTTCATCTGGATGCCACAAAGAATATGGACCTAGAGACTGAGAAGCAGCTTATCCGTCACCTCATACCAAACCCATGTTTCTATCGCTAGCCTTTGCTTGGGTAGACTTCTCTTAAGGCATAATTAAAGGATTTCAGTAAACCAAATCGTGTTGCTATTTATTGAAACATCAACTTACGCATTTGTTAAACTGCAGCTTCTTAATTAAATGCAGATGGACAGGGATTTACACACTGTTGGTACACTGTGCAGGAAAGAGTTCATAGCTGAGTCTGGACGTGAATCCCAGCTCCTGAAAGGCAGAGGTGGGAGCCAGGCTCGGTTCCTGGAAGTGTTCACAAGCAAGCAGCAGGGAAAACGGGCTGTGAGCTCCTGCGCACAGGGAGAGGCAGCTTGATAAGTGTTCTCCGTTGTTATAGGAACTTCATTGAAGGTTCAGGAACCTATTCTTTTGGCTTTAGACATGCAGAAAGCCCCAGAGGGGAGTGAGTAAGCTTGGCAAGATGTTTCCACACCTGTATTTCCTGGGATTCCCTAAAAATACCATGCTCATTTCTAGAAAGCAAAGAATATTGGTGTTAATGCATGCCTGTAGGAAGTGCCATGCACATGTTGCATGTTTCCAGGTGATGGAAGATATCTCAGTGAAACACCTGTTGTCAGAACCAGTCTTGTTGCTCAAGGTCACATTTGTCCCTAGCATGCTTTTGTTCCTGTTTAGTGGTTGAGAGTATTGGGAGGTTTATGCCAAACTAATGGCATTGGCTGAGGGGCTGAGTTCTTCTGGGACTTGAAAAACCTGTGAACTGAGTACAGTAACCATTGTATTTTGTCACATTATCATGAGACTGGAACACGGTCTTGTCAAGATGAGTTATTTTAGTCCTGATGTTGTTCTCCATCTGATACACTTTATAATAGAGACACTACCGTCTGTGTTTCCTGATGGAAATCTGGGTTCTGTTGTGATCATTTTGTTTGACCTTATGGCTTAAAGAGAATAAATTATAGTTGGGTTTGGATGTGTGATCTTGTAATTCTTCATCCCTGTTAACTATAAGGAAAGGTTGTATATTATTAATAGTAATATGTATTCACTTGCATATGGATTTTAATGTAGTGTATACTGAATACACTGACATTTTGGTAGTTGTGTATCACCTATACTTGATTGTAACGTGTTCATAAGATGTGGACCTGCAGTTTCTTGGAACCACTTTAAGTTGTAACAAATGTTTTTCAGCTCCCTTGGAAGTCGCTGACGAGCATCATTGAGTATTATTATATGTGGAAGACCACTGACAGATACGTGCAGCAGGTAATTTAATGACTATTTCAGCATGAACCAGTCTGCCACATTCTTAATGGGAACATGTTAAAGCATAAAAATCTGTTTGTGTTCTTGTGGGAGGTCTATGGTAATACTTTAGGCTCTAGACAGATGTTTTTGTGCTCTTCACAGGGCACATTGTCAAATCCTCTGATATATCACATTGCTGTGAAGGGTTTTTAAGCTATTTGTATTGTGTGCTGCTTTGCAGCAATAAGATTGGGCTGAACTGGGCTGGACCTGTCTGAGCCTGGCTGGACAAGTCTAAAATGAGGTGAACTGGGCTAAACTTGTCTGGAGTGGGCTAAATGGACTGTCCGTAAGGGAGCTGAGCTGGGCTGGTCTGGGCTGACTTGGGCTAATCTGGGCTAAAGTGAGCTGGGCTGGACTGGACTGAGCCAAACTGGGCTAAACTGGGCTGAACTGTTGTTGGCTGGGCTTAGTTGGGCTGTACTGGCCTGAACTGGGCTAATATGCGCTGGAGTGGGCTAAACTGGGCTGGAGTGGTCTGAATTGGGCCAAACTAGGCTTAACTGGGCTAAACGAGGCTGGGCTGGTCTATACTGGGCTAAACTGGGCTGGAAAAGGCTAAACTGGGCTGAACTGGGGTAAACTGGGCTGAAGCGGGCCAAACTGAGTTGAACTGGGCTGGAGTGGCTGAACTGGGCTGAACAGGGCTGGACACATCTGAGCTTGTCTAAATGGGGCTGGACTGGGCTCAATTGGACTAAATTTTGCTGGGCTGGGGTGGCTGAACTGGGCTAAACTGGGCTTGAATTGGCTAAACAGGTCTTGGCTGGGCTGGGCTAAACCGGGCTGAATTGTACTAAACTAGGCCTAATTGGGCTCAACCTGTCTGGGCTGAACTGGGTTAAATTGGGCTGGGATAAACTGGACTGGGATAAACTGGGCTGGACTGAGCTGGCCTAAATAGTGCTATGTTGGGCTGAGAAGAGCTAAACTGGGCTGAACTGTCCTGGGCTGGGCTGCGTTGGGCTAAGCTGGGATGGAGCGGTTTAAATTGGGCATAACTGTGCTAAACTGGTCTGGACAGATCTGAATTGGGCGAAAGTAGGCTGAACTGGTCTAAACTGGGCTGTGCTGGACTAAACTGAGCCAAACTGGACTCGAGGGCTAAGGTGTGCTGGACTGGTCTGAATTGGGCTAAACCCTACTGAACTGTGCTGAATTGGTCTGGACAGGGCAAGGTGAGGGGCAGTAAGATGTGTTAATGTTCTCAGAGCTGAACCTGTCTAGCAAAACTAATTCAGGCCTTGGGTGTCACTTTTGGTGATGCAGCGCTTACCATGAGCACTACATGATATATTATGAGGAAGGTCCGGTGGTGAAGTCCACGGAATCTGATGTTCTCCTTAAAATATTCAATGCTAAAAGACTTTTCAACAGGAAAAGGGAAGAACTGCATGACTGTACAGCAACACTTTGTTCCATTTCCTCTCATTTATTGATTCCCACTGTGGAAAACGGTACTTAACACAGGAAATGTTAATTTCTTGGGGTATTTGTCAATTGATAGTCATCATAGAAGATCTTAAAAAGAAATAGCTTCCAATTTCAAGGGTAATTGATTCAAAGTGGTAAGGCCCATGTGAAAAGCTGGGTTAGTGTAGCTTGGCCTCCCCTACAATGCAGTCTGTAAGACTTGTTTGCAGTAGTTACTGTTTAAGATCAGATCAACTTCCAGCCTTTACACTTTACCTGTTTTCATTCTCTGATTCTCAACAGGCAGAGGTTTAATCTCAGAAATTGCAACTCCTTGTTGATAGTTTTGTTTCTGCATCCCTTCTTCTCCTTCAGTTGATCTGTCAGTGTGAATTCAAGCTGTGACGTTCTTTTTTGCTTTTAGAGAGCAATGTTTAACCACAGTTTTAATGCAAAAAATAGAGCTTTTACTGAAAGGGCATTGTGTGATTGTTTTGTAGAAGGCAGTATATCATTTGCTTCCGTGTAAATAAAGGAGGAAAGCAATTGCCAAAATTGCATTCCTTAGAAGCCCCATGCCAGTACTAAAAGTGTGCTAAAATGTAATTAATAGTTATAGCCATTTCTCACTGACACAGCTTCTTACTAATGCCTTTACATTTTGACAGTGCTTCAAGGCCACTCTCCCCATTTATGGAGTTTTTCACATTGCTCTGATGATCTTGATAGGCGTGTGGGGAGATTTATTCATCCTTCTGTAGAATGAGTGAATACATTCGCCCAGTTTGTTAGGAACCTCAGTGGAGCACGTTACCTGCTGACCTGCGGTCTCGGGTGCTTTTTCTCTTGGAAAACAAAGAAAAAAGAGAGAGTTGTGGAAGGCCTGTGGTCTGAAGCTTTCCTCTTAAGTGGAAAGAGTTCACCATTGAGACCTCTTCTGCTGGGGCTGTGAAATGTTCTCAGATTAAAAACTCAGTTTATGAGGCTCGGTGCATGATGCTGCTGCTCCTTCTCCTGTAAAAGCTGACCTAGGCAGAGCATATCATGTTTGTGATTTTGCTATGGGCCTGTTGAAGGTAGTGCGGTGGTGCTGAGCCTGGTGCTGGGGAAGGACTGCAACTGCACTGAATGTAAAAGTTGCTTCTGTAGCGCTGAACACAGCAAGGCATCTGTGAACAGCAGAAACCTGAATGGAAAAGGGCTCTTGTACTGCGTTCGAGTACTGAGTTTGTTTGTCATGGATTGCTCCTCAAAGCTGAAGTGTGTATAAATGTGGGAGTTATGGTGATGGATAGCACAGAGGCAGCTTTCTGAAATGGGAAAGAGATGCTGTTTCCATGGGGAGGCTTAACTGGGGCTGCGCAACCAGGAAAGCTGGAACCTGCCCCTCATGGCTCAGGCAGGAGGCTCTGGGAGCAGAGTCTTTTGCTGATGACTTTTCTCAAAGTGGGAAATACCTTCCTGGATTGTGACCCTTGCAGAGGCTGGGTATCAGACAATAAAGAGAATAGCAGAGGAGAGAACTGGCTGTTGTAGGAGAAATGGAGGACTCACTTTTAAACACCTGATAAAGAAAGGGAGGATCTTGAGAGGCAGGCAGGTACTGGTAAGAATTACCACTGGATATCAATGTCCCTCCTTTTTTTCCCCCCTCTGTAATAAAACTGTAGTGAAACTGTAATAAAGCTTGTTTCAACTTCTTTTCTCCTTTTTTTTTTTTTTTCTCCTTTTTTTAAGCAAATGAGTAGAATTAATGTCTTGAGTATGGGAAGAACAGGGAAATAGTGGGTTTTCCCTCATCTTTTATATACAGGCAAATGTTTCAGATAACCAGTGGACATCTGAACTCCATATGTATTGTGCCCATTGCTGAAATACTTGTCTTAATTGCTTGTGTAATGTAATGGTGATAACTAGAGCTCAGCATTTTGGAAGTTAGCAGTACTACCTTGGGTGCAATCTGTATTGAATTTGTTTCAAGTATGAAGAAAGTAATAATTTAGGAAACTCACAGACTATCATGATAGTAGTGTAGCTGTCCTGCTGCTGCTGTTCCTGAGCTACAGTTTCAGTGGCACTTAAAGGAAGTAGACGTTTAGTTATTTGTAACAGTCAGTGGCCTTGACTGTTCCGCTTCCTTCTGCTGCTTGTAAAATACTAGCCTCAGGTCGGATGTAGCACACAAGATGTACTGAGTTACACGACTGATGAGGAACTCAGAGCGTGCAATTTCATTCATTTATGTTCTACTTACTCTGCAATTAAGGTTGCCCACAATGTTTATGTAGGTGCAATCTGCGTACACTGTAATTGTTTGATTGTAACAGTTTGGTTGTTGTATGTGAGGCCTGGGAGTTTCACTGGGGAGGACAAGATATTACAATTTCAGACTAAGCAAAAGAATAGAGAACTCATTTTGCATGGGTTTCATCTTGTTGGGTCCTACACTTGCTCTGAAGGCTCTTGTGGAATCACAAATTAGAAGTAGTTTCAAGATGAGTTATGTGCAGTTTTATGAAATCGTGTATTTGAATGTCATAAACTATTTTAATCTGTTAATTTTTCAACTAGAAACGCCTGAAAGCAGCTGAAGCAGAAAGCAAATTGAAACAAGTATACATCCCCACCTAGTGAGTATGATAATAAAGTCTTCTTTTTGAAGGTTGTACAGGTAAAATGGGAACAGTAACGCGCAGTTACATGCATGGTATTTTCTTGTCATCTTTTTAATCGTTACTTTCTCAGTATTTGTTGCATGCAAGCAATATGTAGAGATATAATCAAAAAACCACAAGCTCTTACCATAAGTGAAACCTTTGTGCTTCACTGAGCCCTTTGTCATCGACCTACAAACTGCCTGGTCTGGAATGGTGAGAAGTTTCACAGGGGCGATCAAGAGCTATGAGGGCTCTCACATGCAAGAAGGGCCTTACCATTTAGAAGGCACGTTTTCCAGAACAGTTGCTTTCCAATCCGTGTAGCACAATACCTCCTATTTGTGTAAATGCAGTATTTCAGAATAGAAGCAGTTGTTAATGTAGTTACATCAAGTAAAACGAGATACTTTCCCCTTACAGTTTTAGCTGGCTGATACAATCTGTTCTTCAGCTAGAAACAAGAGATGTTCTGGCTGTAAATTAAAGGTAGCTAGCACGCAGCCCCAAATGTTTTATCTTTGACCAAATCTTGTCAATGGAATCTGTTTTCTTCTGAGAGGGTTTTTGACTTAAACTCGATGCTATACCTGGTTTTGTTAACATGTACTTCACAGAAACAAGATATAATGCCTCTTTCATATTCATAATTTCCTCAAGATTATGAGAAGAGAAGGGATTACAGGTGATGTTCTGTTAAGCTTCCTGTGGGTATATTCAGTTTACATATGTGTGAATTTCCCATTGTTAGGAGTGTTTGTATTGTGGAATACTAGAATACCAAATGAGAGACTTTAAAAATCCGCTGTTGTTTTTCAGTGACTTGTATAAATTGCATACAGTAGAACTTCATTTCCATATTGCATACAGACCAACACATCTCTTAAACAGATTTAATAGCACAAGCAGCAGACTATTAAATTCATTCTTTTAATCTCATCTCTGGAGAAATGTGAGTTTGGAAGCTCAGGTCTCTAATAAATGATGCCGTTCAGAAAAAGCTGAAACCTCTGGTAATGAGCGTTCCCTCACTCCCTCAGGGAAGTGGCTGCTTTAGGAACACTGAAAGATGCTCAGTCTTTACGGAATGCTTTTTCAATTTAATTTCCTTGGCCCATGTGGCCAATTCAGGACTTCTGCCAGTATGTTGTCAGGAGGGACTGGTTGCACGGAATGACAAAACCTCTGTGGAAAACGTGGGATTGTTTTATCTCTCTTACTGTCTTTTGCTCCTCAGTTAATGGGATGAGGGTGGTAGGACTTCTCAAGTCTGTGATAACTGTGCAGTCTGAGGCATTGGTGGGCAAATGGATTGCTACCGCTCTGCTTCAGGTCTGCTTTAGTGTATTTGAAATCTGAGTAGAATTGATTCTCAGAGCTCAATACCTTTTTGAACTTGATTGTGAGGTGTTTCCTGTAAAAGCAATGTTCTGTCTGCATTTCCAGTGAGTCCCTTTCAATTCATAGCTGCTCTGGAAGGCAAACAAGCAACAAATCATAACGTGGGAGATGTAATCAAGTCTCAATCCTTTCTCTTGTACCTGGAGCCCACAGTACTTGATAAAAGGGTATCTGGAAATTGTGTCTCTCTCTGAATGTAGTGAACAAGGAGAAGGCAGGAGACAGACCTACAGGCATTTGGAGCAGAGACTTGATAAACCAAAGGTTTCTTCAGTTAGTCTTTGTAACTAATCTTGAATATATTTTATGCTGCCTAAAGTAATGAATAATTTGGGGGGGATCAGTGTATCCAGCCCTGCATTGTATTGAGAGTGTAGTTTGTCAGAGGGGTGACTAACACCCATGAAGTTGGAGTTTGGAAATATTGTACTTAACCTAGTGAGGAGTACACTGATTCTCTCTGAATTAACTGGCCTGTAAAGTCTTTCTTCACTGAAGTATTAGTAGGTAAAATAATATAATATCACAAAAAGAAGAGGAACAAAAGAAAAAAGAAGGCAAATCCAGTTCTTCAGCCTTCTCTGAAAGCAGTTTAGGACAGAACCCAGACAGAACAGCCTGATGTTATGCAGGTGAGCTTTGCCAGGATTATAGACATTCACATTTACTGGTGGAAGTATGTGCTTCTGCTTGAAATAGGAGGCAGCAATAATCTCATGCCTTCTTCTGGGATGGACAGCCTTGTAGTATTGCAGGCAGTGTTGCTTGTCTTATTTGTTCCACTTAACCCAGTGTCCATCCAGCCTCACCTTGTAAAGCCGTATATCTTGCCTGGAACCCCTGTGCCATGTCAGGTTTTGTTGATGCTTGACCTGACATTTGAGCTTTTACTAGCTTGCCAAGTAGCTCAGACCACGAGAGAGGATTTCAGAAAGATCGATGAATTTGAGTATCAAAGCAGCTCTTCCCATAGCAAGTCTCTGACGGTGCTGAAAATACAAGAGGGATGTAAAAACCAGCTTTGTTTTTAGAGCCAGGTTCTACAGATGTTGTCGCCACGCAGCAGAATTCCAGAACTAGATTGTTTGTTTTCATGTTGATTAACAGGTTGGTAAAATCCATTTTATTCTTTTTTTATTTAAAGCAATAAACCAAATCCTAATCAAATATCCAGCAACAATGGGAAACCTGCTGCAGTCAATGGAGCAATGGGAGCCTCTTATCAGGCACAGGCCTCACTAATAGGTCGGGCTTGTGAAAGCTGCTATAGTAAGTAAAGTTTTCTTTCCTTTTATTTTAATAATTCAGGGGGTTTGGCTAATATTAATCTGCACTGGTTCAAACTTTGCATGCTACAGAGGGTGATTTTCAGTGACTTCTGTAGCAAAAATAAGTTAGAACTGCTTTCAGTATAGCGATGAAATGTTAATATTCAAATGCCCTTTATGATTTGTTCTTTTTTAACAATTCAGAAAGCACAGAAAGATGAAGCAGTACAAAATGATGGCTCTTATATGTTATTTCTTTCCCTTCAGAATATTAGATTCAGTGTTAATTTCAATTCTTCTTCAAGGCTGCAGGGGTTTGGAGTTGGTTTGGGGGGGGTGTTGGTGTTGTGTGTCCCCTCATTGTTGTTGGGAGTTAGGGGTGTGTTGAGTTCTTCCTACTATTTTGTGTGTTTCTGATGGTCCCTGTTGGACTCCTTGAAACAGCAGCCTTCAGCATAGGTTGTATGAGAGTGAATATTAAAAACTCCAGAAATGGCAAGAATGGAAAAGCTTTCACATACCATTGCTGTGGCTACGGCTGCCTGTCTCTCAAATACCAATTAAATTAAAATGGTTGCTTTTCAAATCACATTTTTGTAAAGAAGAGTTTTCTTTTGGAAGATTACCAGAAGAAAAGAAAAAAGGTTAAATTATTGTCTCCTGCAGAGTCTTCACACGAGATAAAGGTACATCTCTTCCATAGGACTTCAACAGATGTGCTTTTCATTTTCATATGGGGATCTTGATTTATAAGTACTCACTTTACATGACTTGAGCAAAAAAGCAGATCTTAACTAATTCTAGTAAGTAACAAGCAACATAACAAACCTGGGTAAGATCAGAAATAGAGGATTTATAGGACTTTTTTGGTAGTCTGCTGGAAGAAAATGTCTTCCTGGCAACATAAAGTCCTTGGTTCAAAATTAAATAGGGAAGCACTTCTGAAATTTCCATTTGCAGTTGACTTCTGGGGTGCTTTTGTAAAACATAAATCAACTCAAAATTCAAGTTCTTACTTCCTCCATGTCTAATGTATTAAATACCTATGTTAAAATGCTTTTCTAATGCCATATATTATGGCCATATAAACCCATCTGTTGCATCATTTGGATTTAGTATGCTGAATGTAGCATGCACCACTTTACCTGTGCTGTTCTCTTCTCCTTAGCTCCACAGTCTCACCAGTGGTATTCTTGGGGTCCTCCTAATATGCAGTGTAGGTTGTGTGCATCTTGCTGGATTTATTGGAAGAAATATGGTGGCCTGAAAATGCCCACACAGACAGATGATGATAAACTGTCTTCCAGCCAGCCTACAGAGGTAGGATTGTGTACATAAATGTTCCTAAAGCAAAATGCAGGGTTTTCACAAGACTGCTGTGATTTGAATATTTAATGGTATGAATTTTTTATGTATGTGTTCCACTTTGGTATTACAGAGCTCAATTCCTTAATCCTTTTCCTGGCTTTAATTTTCCTTGTCTTTGTTTGACTGTTAGATCAACAAACATCCATTTCATGCATTTTTTTGGTGGACAAATGTCATCTTGTCAGTCAGGTGGTGTGTACCCTATAAAATGCCATCTAGAATGGCATTATATATCCGCCCACAATAGAATCATAGACTCACAGGTTGGAAAGGATCTTAAAATCATCCAGCTCCAACCCCTGCCACGGGCAGGGACACCTTCCACCAGAGCAGGTTGCTCCAAGCCCCTGTGTCCAACCTGGCCTTGAACACTGCCAGGGATGGGGCAGCCACAGCTTCTCTGGGCACCCTGTGCCAGCGCCTCAGCACCCTCACAGGGAAGAGCTTCTGCCTTAGATCTAACCTGAACTTGCCCTCTTTCAGTTTGAACCCATCACCCCTTGTCCTATCGCTGCAGTCCCTGATGAAGAGTCCCTCTCCAGCATCCTTGTAAAAAAGTGTTCTTTTTTTTTACAGCTTCACACAGAAGCTCAGATTTTTTGTACAGTGCTTATGCGTGCTATAGCCATGCTGAACCCAGGACAATTATACCTGCTTATGCACACTATGTATATATATCCAGCCTTGTGAATTGATCCAAGTTGTGTAATTTTTTGAAGCTGCAGTTCTCATGTATGTGTTACGGTTTTTTGTTTGGTGTTTTTGCAGGAATCCCATGTTAGGACTCACCTCTCCCGGCAGGCCACACAGGGAACTCCAGTTCGTAACACTGGCAGCCCAAAGTCGGCAGTGAAAACACGTCAAGCTTTCTTTCTTCACACAACGTGTTGGACAAAACTGGCCCGTCAGGTCTGCAAAAACACCCTGCGGCTGCGGCAGGCAGCAAGACGTCCCTTTGTCCCTATTAACTGTGCTGCCATTAAGGCAGAATGTAAGATGTTTTTTTAACTCTTAGTTCTGTGTGCTGTGCTTCCCACCCATTTTATTTTTGTCTTTTAATTTTATTTCCTTTTTCAATAAACATTTCTGTCTGTACACTTTTTGCTTTTCATTTTTCTTTTTTCATTTGTCCAGCATATCACCAATACATTGAATCAAGTCTGGCTGCCTCCAGCAGATTTCAGGCTGGGGAAAAATTCAGATGAATTAAGAAGTGGATAACTATTGCCTCATTCACTTACAAAAAAATCTCATAACAAATCTGGGGCAGTGAGGGGAAATCAGTGCTGTGACATAAAAACCATGCTTCCTACTAGGCAGCGTGAAACAAGTTTGCTTTCATATTGTGTATTGATTCTTTCGCTGAGCAGAAAGCATAAGCCTGTACGTGTTCTACTCAGTAGGGCTGGTAAAAGTTTAAGGAGCTGAGGATGCAAGAGAATTGAAATCTGGCCTTTAATCCAGCCCTTCGTTGCTGTGGTGATCAGATGGTGGTGATAGCCATGGTTATTGTTACGTCATGGTTGCAGCTTTGTTTCTTTTTGCCTTGTTGCAGTTTTAACTTTTAGTTTTAAATAGAATTCTGTGTTACGTTTGTTCTTTTTATAGCCAAAATAGAACTGGTAAGTTCACTAGTTATGGGTTGTTCTCTTTATGCGCATATGTGTGTAAGTTCTGCTGCAAAGGCACTGACTATTTCAGCAGGTTTTCTGTCTGTGCTGAGTGCATTGTTTTATTACTTGTGCTCTTGATTTTATTTCCCAGACTTCCATAGATGCAGTTCTTGGAACAGACAGTTGGTATTCCAAGATGAGCCATGCTGGCTCATCATCCTGTGAATTGTATTAGAATTGAAGAGACCTTTTTAGAATATTAGATGTTGGGTTTATAACCATGTTTACTGGATTAAGGCTAAATATTTTCCCAGCATATTTAACTGGGATGCAGGTGATGTCAGTGTTGATTTTAAGAAATTTACTCCATAGGGGCTTAATGTCTGGTTTTGAGTAATTATTTTCCCTTTATGTTCTTTAACACCAGCCATCCTTCACATGCAAACTCTTGACCTACTTCTGCAGTCGTCCAGAGCATGGTGACTATTTCTGTTTGTTGTCTTACTGGCCATTTTCTTTCTTCTTTCCAAGCTGTGCAAGTCAGGAGCAGCTTTCAGATTTAAGGGAATTGTATGTCCAAGTGGGTTGTACCTTATGGAAAAAGTGTGTCTAAGGCTGGACAAGGATTATGTTTTAAATCCTTAATACAAACTAAGAGTTATTCTCTGAAAGAATTGCACAATTGAATGTGTGTATTTGGCACTGATTTCTGCCAGATTATGGAGTTCCCTTGAACCTTGTGGGTTTTTATCCATATCCATTTTTTCTTCCTCACTGCAGTAACTCAGTTTGAAAGATGAAGCTTGAGTTTAAGGAAGAGAAAAAAAATAGAAGGAAAAAAAGTTATAAATATATAAGGAGCAGAAACCAAATGATACCTGATATAACGTGTTTGTGTGTACATACACATACACACTCTGTTGCTGGCATTGTCTCTCTTTGTGGAATTGTACAGTGCTCTTACCTGCATTGGCATCTCCTTACTCTAGTAAGGAGTAGTAAGTAAGTAAATTTAAAGATAGAAATAAAGGTTTTCTAGTTTTGTTCCTGTACTTACATCTGCTGACCTATGTTGAATGCACACTGTAGATTTCAATGTTCCAACTAAATAGGCTCTCTCTTCCTGAGAACGCCTTGGATTCTTTCTTAAGGAGAGACTGATGTGAGTCATTTTCAAATCTTCGCGTTCCTAAAGCTTGTCATTTTTAAATCTTTTAATTTTTAGTTGAGCTACTTCATTAATGGTGATAATCTCAGATGTTGAATACCACTGAGTAATTACAGTATTGAATGAATGTCTTCAGGTGTTCCAGAAGTGACAACCATGCTTAGGTAATAACCTGGCCAGAGTGTCAGTTTGCCCATGATGTGACATGGTATGAGATGGTTAGGACATCCAAGAACTGATTTGGGATTTGTTTTCCATGTTGGTGTGCTGAAACTTGAATCTAATGACTGCGTAGCTGCTTTGTCAGACTCACCTGACTCTATGTGTGCAAACCAGTGCTTCAAAACCTAGCTGCATTTCTCAACTATATTGCAGTAGGCACCAGACCAACACTCAGAAACCATAAAATCTGAAGACAAGGGGTGGTAGCACACTTTCCCCCCGCAGCATACCAGGTTTTATGTTGTCTTGGTCTTACGCAGTTTGTTGTAGTGCCAGGTTGTAAGTGAAACTCATTCCCAGCTCTGAGAAAGTTTGAAAAAGCCATCACAGAAACCTCAAACCTTGTTCTGCCTGAAGATAATAGACTCGCTGTAGATGTTGGCAATAAACTTGTCTGATGGATTGTTAGAAACAGAATTGGTGAACTGTTTCAGTAAGAGGAAATTCTCATGCTCTGAATTAGGCAAAATACCTTCTTTTTAGTATGAAGGTTAAGGAAAACTACCCTGACTGTGGAAGGTCTCTGATTTAGAGGAAGCCATAGTGGGCATTCTTCTCCAGGCAGTTGCTAGCAAGATTGGATCAGTTTGCAGCTTATGAGCATGGTGATATATGTGAACCTTCTTACTTGAGCACAGGAGGGGTTTTGAGGGATCTTTTTCCCTTGCTCAGATACAGTTTTATCATTATAACTCTTATGTATTAATTATAGTAATTTAAATTTGGGTAAATGTACTCCATCTGTGTAGACATGATTGTCAAAATGTTTTCAGTGGATGCTAATATATGATCTGTATAATATGGTTATCTGGAAATGGATATAGTGATCACAATCAAAACATAACATACCTTTCAGTCTGCAGATTTAATAACAAGTTTGGTACGCAGCACTTGTTTCTTACAGGCTGGATTGATAAAACAAAGGCAAGTGAAAGTTAAGTAGAATGTGCAAAATGTTACTGATCTGTCTTGTAAGCACACGGCCTGTGTTTTACTGACATCAAACTGCCCATTCATCTGAGGTGAGTAACGTTCACAAGCACTGTTTTCCATCCTTGATTTTGATAGCTATGGAAGATGCTTTGGCTGCTACTGGGATGAAAATCTTTTCTCTGCTGTTATCTTTGAATACAATTTGTGCCACATTTTATTAGCCAGTAAAATAATTAGAAGTACACACTCTTTCTCTCCCAAAGTTATAAGAATACAATTCTGGGAATCCATAGAGCACAATATGTTTATTTGATAGTCTGAATTTTGATAGAGAGATGATGGAATGTCAAAGAGAAATAACTCCTCACCTCTGTCTAAGCCTTGGAGACTTATAAATCTAGTTTTTTAAAATCCCCTTTCAAATCTAAAAGAACAAGCCTCATTCACTGTCATCTTCTCTACAGCCTTCCTGAATTCATTGACTTCTAATACCCACGATAATCATCCCTTTTCTAGGTTAAGAACTTGGTCTGTTTTAAAACTATGTGAAGAATCTGTTTCCCCCTGTGGTTTGTAATGTTGTTCCCTGGAGTTTTTCTAGTTGTGCTGTACCCTCTCTAGGGTTGTAGTGCCCCCTGGTTACATGCGCTTCAAGAGACAAGTCTTCTCTAATTTAGGCTCACATGTTTTCTATTTTCCTATCATAATTTATAATACTCTGATTTTACTCTCAAGCGACCACTCTTTAGTATTGTCTAGATATTTTTAGAACGCTGTTAACACCGACTCCGTGGGTTTTCTTCTGCACGGTGGTGATACGGAACTCATCATTCCATCTGTACATTAGCCTTTTACCCCTATGTTTATTGCATGGTGCTGCTGATATACTTTGCCATCAGTTTTAACTTATTTATGCTCAGGGATTTCTTATCAGGAAACTTTATCTCTCTGATCACCGCTTTTCCTGATCTTTAATATGTTGAGCAACACAGATCCTTTGGGGATTACGCAGACAATTAATTTTAATCCCTGAAAACACCCTTCTGTTTTACCCTGGGACAGCTTCACAGTCTGGTGACTCAGTTTGTGAAAAGCCAATTGAAATGCCGTGTTGGATGCCAGATCAGCTGCATGTGTACATGTCATGATTCCTTCAGAGGGTCCTGGAAGACCTGTGGCATTTGCAGTCACTGGTTTACAGGACATGTAGGTAGGAAGGGACCCCTGGAGATCTCTAATCCTACCCCCTCCGTGTTCATGTGCTCATGGGCCTTTTGTCCAGATGAGATCTGTGTGTCTCCCAAGGATGGAGACTCCACACTTCCCTCTTCCAGTGTTGGGTCAACCTCGCAGTAAACAATCTTTTCCTTACATCTAACAACAATTTTCCATCTCCCAGCTTGTGTCTGGTGCCACAGACAGAAATAGTATGTTGTCCCATCACTGCATACCTGAGAAGGGTCTGCCTGGGTCTTGTCTGTGCTCTGCTGCTCTGTTGTTCCAGATGGCTGTCAGGTCTCCCCTTGGCCTTCTCAAGGCTGACCAGACCCAGTTCCTTCAGGCTCTCTGTGTGTCCTGCACTCCAGACACCAGCCCGGTGTCTCCAGGTGTCCTGGTGTCCAGTAGCTGGACTTGTTCCAAAAGCATCTCTTGTAGTAGGGAGCCCAGAACTCAACGCAGGGTCTGGACGTGGTTTCCTGCAGTTTTCCCTCCTGTTGGAAGGCCACGCCACAGAATAATGAGAGAGCATTAAACGTGTTTTCCCTTTACAAGGTCTTTATTGGCTCCCTTGATGTTTCCACATTTAACTTTATGCCTCTATTAATAGCTCAACCCTTTCACCAGGCTGCAGACCTACTTACTGAAGAATGTTATCACACTTGCCGTGATTTTGTTCTCATGAACCAAGACCAGCTTAAGCATTAGTTAAACACCAGTAGAGTACATGCTCAGTGGTTTCTGTTTGGATGAATTGCACCTGGTCTGAGTAATCTGTATTTATTCATTAACCAGTTTGTTTTGTGGTACTTCCTGTGGACACTTTGATGTGACACAGTTCTCAGGCTTCCCTCATCAAAGCGTGTTGGAACTGAGCTGCTTTATGTTCTTCTGCAATGAACACTGATGCAAAGAATGTATCCAGCTTTTTTGCCATGCCTTTGTCTTGCATATTGTCCTCACACCTTGATCATCTCCTGTTGCTACAGCAGTAGCATACTTTCTGCCTTTGATATGTTTGAAAAAATACATTATCAAATATTATACTCCTTTATTTCATTGTAGGTTGGTTTTCTTTCTCGTAGCTTCCACTGTTTCCCTGACCTTCCTGAGGTTTTCATTGTTCCTGTGGGAGCCCATATTTGATTTTAGGACTTGGTTTTCATTTTGGTTTTGACAACTTTCTATCTAAATTTCATGCTGTGGTTTTACAGTTGAGAGTGATACACAATCCAACTTTGATGGTTCTCTTTATGTAGTGCATAACGAGCATAAACTGTACTACACCTTTTATGGCAGTACCGTATTATGGATTAAAGTTTACTGCTGATAAATGTACTTAGCTGTTCTAATCGGTAGGTGTGCTTTGGGACACCCACCCAGTACCTTTGGTGAACATGCATTGCCTCCAGCATGGAACTTGTGCTCCCTTTGCAGTCCGTATTCTCAGTCAGCACATTAATACCTCACCATGAGTCAATGGCTTTTTTTACAGCACAGACACGTAGATGGAAAATTTTCTTGCTAATTACTTCTTAAGCGATGCTTTGCTGTTCCCAAAGTAACTCTAAAGTACTTACTGCTTAGTCTGTGCTTATTTTGATAAGGGAGACAGTGGAGACGCATCATTCTACTCCGTCGCTTAAACTGTGTCAAGTGTTGTGGAAATTTAAGTCTATTCCAGACACCAGGTTCAGGGTAGTTTTTGATACTGAGAACAGTATATTTTGTTATTAAGCTAAAATATTCAATTACTTCATGTATTCAGCATTAGGGCTCTGGAACCTTTGGACTGCCCAGACACGAGCCAGCGTTTCCAGAATTTCGAGTAAATCCCTTAATATACTGAACTGAGCTTTGCATCGTCTGCTGCAATGGAAACATCTGTGAACATACTGAAGTACTTATTTCAGTCATTGCTGTGGTTTTGTGACCTACATGGTTTTTGCACAGAGCTAGGTAGAATGTATAAAGAGATTGCAAATTGTTCTGTATTGTATCTTACCCTTTTTATGTGACTGTGTACTCCCATCTCGTGTGCTGGAATGAAGCAAACAGGAACATTTTGGTAAAACAGAAGGCAGAGACAATGTGGAGTTACAATTGCCATCATCCGTTTAGAATATCTAGTTCCTGTAATGCTTGCTAGAAAATGTGGTTCTGCATGTGTGTGTGAAACCTGCACGGAGCTGTACATGTAGGTAGTATGCATATGTGGGAAGCAATCCATGTGAGAGAATTCTAGAGCTACAGAGTCAAACATAGGAATGCAGTTTTGTACAAGACAGAATGCCTCTGTTCTAGGGGTACTGGTAGCCCTATATGGGGATTACTTACATGCTTTTGGAAGACACATAATCATCCTGAGTAGTTTAAAAAGAGATAATGTAGTTCCAGGAGTCTTGAAACCATTTACTGAAACCTGGTGAATTGTGAATTTTTGCCTTAAGTTGTTTGACTCCGCTGTCTAAGCGTGAACTTCTTCATAGTAACACTTCTATGTTTGGGGCATTTAGACAGATTCTCTTTTTGTGTATTTGCAGTGCCTTCAAAGGTGTGAGCTCCTAGTTGTAGCATCGCGTTTAAGGTAGTTAGTGAGCTGCTTTTTGTCTGCTGTTTTTGAGACCTTTGAGCTCTGTGATACTTGGTTACAGCTGACCACTTTGTTCAAAAGTTTACAGTAAAGGGACTTTTTTGGTTGTTTGTGTGTTGGGGTTGTGTTTGTTAAGCTTCATCTTGACGTGAGAGCCCCGGTGTACTCTTCTGCTTACTCAGAATTACATGAATTGCCACACCATGCGAATAAGACATCGAAATCAGTAGGCTTAACTTTAAATTCTTACCTCTGTATTACCCCATTTGTAGCCAGACAAGCTTGTAGAAAACAAGGAAGAATTCAATATAAATTATGTTTAATTTACTGCTTTTATGAGCAGCTTTTATTTTAATACTCATGTTTTCATGTTCCATTTGCCTGGCTGACTGTCTCCAAAAAGACTTTGTAAGCAAAAATTGCCATCACATTTGTGTTACAACTTACATTAACTTTAAACCAAAAAATAACAACATCAGTTGCATGAATGAGGACCTGGCCTGCCTTTAAATATCCATCATTATGAGCGTTGATGGAGAAAAAAGGACATGTGCTAAAAGGGAAAAAGCAATTTGCGCTGTGTCCT
This sequence comes from Psittacula echo, assembly GCF_963264785.1. Lineage (NCBI taxonomy): Eukaryota > Metazoa > Chordata > Aves > Psittaciformes > Psittacidae > Psittacula > Psittacula echo. The sequence goes on along the minus strand of NC_137738.1, from coordinate 133,500 downwards.
GATTCTACTTGTAATGTTGAAATATTGAAACTGGGTTTTATTCTTTAAACTTCTCAGATGCAGATCGACATTGTGAACTTGCTGGAAATCCTCTGAAGATAAAAAGCACCAGAAAACCACTGTCATGTATCATTGGGTATTTAGGTATGTATCTGCCTTCAGAGAACACTCAGCATATACTGAGACTTAAAAATCCTATACACATAGAATGAAAGAGTCATGCTTTTAGTAACAAGCAAACTATAAAGTTAGTAAATGAATAAAAACTCTAGTCCTCTCTCAGTTGCAGAACTTGGGGGATGGAGGCAGAAGCCCTTCTGCTACTGGCTTAAAACAGCAGAATAAAACCTGGTGTAATTTAGAATGTGAACAATAGTCTGGTAGTCTAAATGAATGGAAATAAGCGTTCAAAAAAGGCGAGATTGTCAGTATGCTCAGTGCTGCTCTGCTGTGCCCCTGGAATCCACTTGCAGTATTCCTGTGTGCTTAAAAGGAGGAGACCTGAGCCACACTAAGGCACTGATCTTTTAATGTAATGATGTGATTTTAGTAGATGTGATGAAATCAGTGCTGAGATCACAGCCAGGAGGACCAGGAACTCATGTAAGATAATGGGGAGAGGAGAAGTCCTAGGAATTTGTGATTCCTTATTAAAACAGAAGTGACAATTGTCCTTTTGCAAGGAACCACCACTGACTATAAACATTTACACAGGCCTACAGGAGGTGAGATACCCTATAGGCTTTCTGTTAATCCTCAAACAGAGATCAATCAGTTGATCAGAGAAGCAGTGAAGCTGAGGGCAGATCTCAGTCTAGATGTTTTGCTTGAGATTTCAATCAAAAAGAGGGTTTTTTTGTAGTAGAACGAAGGGAACAGCAACAGTCTCTTGACTTGCTGAAGTAGAAATGAGCTGCTGATGTGGTTATAACTGCTCTTGCAAAACATCAGTTTTAACAAAATCCAAACTTCAGAAAACTGGATAATGAAAAATTGATGCCAGCTCTCGCTGAATGTTGATTCTTCCTGCCCTGGAGTTTGAGAGAACAGCCAGTGATAGTTTCCTACAGGCATCCCAGCTGTGTGTATTCCACATGTTGTCACTGGGCCAGTGCCAACTCATGAAGCTGAACAAAGCCAAGTGCAAGGATCTGCCCCTAGGTTGGGGCAATCCCAGGCACAGCTACAGGTTGTGCAGAGCAGTGATTCAGAGCAGCCTGAGGAGAAGGACTTGGGGGTGTTGGGTGATAAGAAACTGAACATGAGCCCCTTCAGTCTGTGCTTGAGCACAGAAAGCACCCATGTGCTGGGCTGCATCAAAAGCAGCGTTAGCAGCAGGTCAAAAGAGCCTCTCTTTTGCTGCCCCTCTGCTCTGCTCTCATGAGACACCACTTTCAGCACTGTGTGCAGTTCTGGTGTCCTCACATAAGAGTTGTTGGAGGAAGTCCAGAGGAGGCCACGAGGATGCTCAGGGGCTGCAGCACCTCCCCTATGGAGACAGGCTGAGAACACTGGGGCTGTTCAGCCTGGAGAAGAGAAGCTGCGTGGAGACCTCAGAGCAGCTTCCAGTGCCTGAAGGGGGCTACAAGGATGCTGGAGAGGGACTCTTCATCAGGGACTGCAGCGATAGGACAAGGGGTGATGGGTTCAGACTGAAACAGTGGAAGTTCAGGTTGGATCTTAGGCAGAAGCTCTTCCCTGTGAGGGTGCTGAGGCGCTGGCACAGGGTGCCCAGAGAAGCTGTGGCTGCCCCATCCCTGGCAGTGTTCAAGGCCAGGTTGGACACAGGGGCTTGGAGCAAGCTGCTCTAGTGGAAGGTGTCCCTGCCCATGGCAGGGGTTGGGACTGGATGAGCTTTAAGGCCCCTTCCAGCCCAAACCGCTCTGTGATTCTATGATTCTATGTGTACGTGGGTGAAGGTTTTGTAGATTAGCAGTGCAAAATATACCAGATACCTGCAGAGTCTGTTTAGCATTTGGCTGTATGGGAAGTGAAGGCAAATAGCACATGTTCCAGGGATATGAAGTGTGCTCAGTGGAGTTAAATACATGCATCTGAATTAGTTGTATGAAGTTGGCTTGTTTGCCATTTAGCTTGGGTTTGGTTTTTTCTTGTTTGTTTGTTTGGGATTTTTGTCTGAATGGATAATTAAAGCTGGCATGATCTTCCTCACAAAATCTGGTAGGAAGCATTGTGTCATAGCTTATGCAGGAGGTATTTGTTTTCCTTTTTCAAATGCCTTCCATGCCATTCCCACAGACGTTTATTAGCAGACAGTTAACTGTGTGTCTTAAGGCAATGCTGCTTTCAGCCCTACTGGTAAGGCAGAGAGGATTTCAGTGCCCTGCACACCCTGGGTCATCATTTCCCGTTATCCCCTTTCTACTTCTGGCTGCCAGTTCCACAGCTGAGGTAGGTTGAGCATTAAGAGTAGGCTCTCTCCTCTGGAGAGCTGGGGCTAATCCCCTGTAATCTCTGCAGTCATCACTGTGCTTTACTAAGCAAACCCCCCAAGGTGCAAGCCCTGCCTAATTGAAAGTCCTCTGTTACCTCCCAGGTATGAGGAAACCAGGCTAATGTTTCCAGCTGGGATGCATACTGAGGAGATGAGATGAGAGAGCGAGGTGCAGCTGCAGAAGAGCCCCTGGAATCCAGGATGCTTATTTAAGTGATCAGTGTAGGAGGCTTCAACTTCCTGTTGTTTGCTTTGGGTTTTTGATTCATTAGTGGAAAGGGGAGAAGATTTGAGAGTTGTTTCTGCATTTGCTTGTTTGAGGCTGCAACCTGGTCTCACCAGAAGGGTTCCTAGTGTTCAAGTGTTGCTGCTTCTTCCTGTTTTATCTTTATTGCAGAAATGCTCATGCAGTCTGAATCTGGCCAACTGGTTATTTATTGTGCAGGTAATGGGGTAACTTGGGTTATTTGGAGTTCTCTGAGTTAGCAGCTCGGAGATTTTCAGTGAAGTACTAAGCAGTAGAACAAGGATCAGAGCAGCAGCAGGAACTAAAAGAACCTTAATTACTATCACTGCATAATACAGTAATATGATAGGATAATATAATTCAGGCAAATCCCTGAAATGCCTCATAACCCCTCTGGGGTGTGATGAAGCCTATTAGAAAGTGCTAATCTAAAGCGTGCAGTCTGTATGTGGAGGACAAGTGAGCACAAGGTGTAAAGACCCCACAGGAAGGACTCAGTCCGTTGGGAAGCGGTCCTGGCTGTTTCAGTCCATTTCTAGAACCTTTAAAGGAGAGCTTGGGGTGGCTGCCTTCCTGGAGAGCAGAGGAGAAAGGACAGGCGTTGTGGTGAGCTGGTGGAGGACTGGTGGCTTCCCGCTGAAGAAAAGTCCAAGTAAGGAAATGCTGCTTTTTCAGCTGTTTGCTCACCCTAACAATACCAAATCACATCTCCTGTTCGCTGTGGACAGAAGGATTTATGAGTTCTCGTATGTTCATGCAGCTGCTGGGATGATTGTGATTGCTGCTGGAGCTCTTTGGCAAATAAGATTATATTTTAGTGGTGTTAGCCCTGAAAATTAACCATTTCCTTCAGAAAATGGGAAAAGATTGCCAGATGAGCCTTTTAGAATCCAAACCTTTAGAATCCAATCATCTTTAGCAAACAGTGCAAAACCTTTCTATTTCAGTTTAAGGTTTTGCTTTAGCAATCAGTATTCATAACATTAAGCACTGCCTCTGTTCCCATTTTAGTAAGAAAGCAAAGTAGAAATTTGTTCTCTATAGCATGGAAAATGAGTGAGTGCTTGGTGTTCCTAAACCCTATTACATGAAAAGCAGATGAGTAATGCAGTGAATGGCAGTAAAAAGCTCTCATGAAAGTAAGCGGTGAGAGGATGAGTGACCTCAAACTCGCCCTCACACACACCCCCAAATCCGAAGCAATTACCTGTACTCTAGGTCTATGCTTTTTTAATACCTGCCCGTGTATTATCGTGCTCTGTTCGTTCTTACCTGACCCTCTTGAAGCATCTTGGATGAGGGTGTTCATTCTTTACGAGTGTGATTGTGAGCTCTGACCAGATCAGTGGTTAAACATTAAGCAAAGCCTCTTGAAATGTGTAGGTTGTTGGTGTTATGTCCTCCTGGCGTGCTGTTCCCAGGACAGCTTCTCTGGGCACCCTGTGCCAGCGCCTCAGCACCCTCATAGGGAAGAGCTTCTGCCTTAGATCTAACCTGAACTTGCCCTCTTTCAGTTTGAACCCATCACCCCTTGTCCTATCGCTGCAGTCCCTGATGAAGAGTCCCTCTCCAGCGTCCTTGTAGCCCACTTCGGATAATCCTTTCCACCAGTTTGCATACTGATCCAACTGATTGGCTGCCCCACCTTTATGCATCTTCCCTTTAAAGGTTATCACAACTTCCCATGGCAGCCCCAACCGATTGTTGCTCGGGGTGGGTGGGCTGGTACCTGCAGGCTGCCTGTGAAGGCTTGCCATGGGAGCCTTGGCTATCAGACTTCCTTGGCATTTCTGAAAGAGGACAAATGTGCTCTTGTGGTGCACTCTGACTTCATGCAATGGTTTCTGTTTCTCTTGCGTGACAGCTGTGAATGGCAGAGGCTGGAGGGCTTCCTCCTTGGATCCCTGGCATCGCTTCAGATGCTGCATACTCCCAGCTTCTATATTTTATTTTATAAACAGAAAAGCAGAAAAAAGCACTCTTCAGGGGGTGCAAACCTGCACTACACGTGAGAAGGTGCTTCAGTTCTTATCTTACTCCCCTTGGGCAGCTGAACCTCCTGATCCACCTCGCAACCCCTCTGCCCTCATGTTCTCAGCTCAGGGGTCTCCTGCTGTGCCAGGGAATGGGACTGCAAGTGCCTCACATCCTGGGTCAGAGGGACGGGACCTGCCTTCGGGCTCTCTGACTTCCTCCAAACCTTGGGTCTGTCCAAAGTCACCCGCAGTGGTGGCATTTTGAACCCGAATGTACAATAGGAATAAGGTAATGGGCTCAGCACATCCCTGGTGCAGCACAGGCAGACTTTACCGAGGCTTCCCCTTGCCGCTTTCATCTGGCATATGACAGAAATTTCCATACAGCTCCATCAGCTTTTGGCAAACAAAGCAGCTGCCGCCCTGATGTGTGCTGGCCAGATGCACTTTACTGCTTCTACTATAGTAAACCGCTTTGATTTGCTTGCTAAAATGATCTGTAGGTGTGTGGCTCCAATACAAACCTCAAAGGTAGGAAAATGTAAACAGAAACCTGTTTCAGATTGATCTGTATTATCTCTTCAGCTGCTGAAATCCTTTCACATCTACACCATAGTGTTAACTTGGGTGATCTCAAGTGAAATAGATCTTTTCTGCCTGGGGGAACTGTAGGTATGAAGAATTGTTATTTAAGGTCCTGTAAACACGCTCGTGCAGAAGAGTGTTTCTTTGCTTTCACTGAAAATTTAAATGTAAGTTTATTATGTTGGATAGACTGGGTTTATCTGGTTTTTTTTTAAATCAAGTATGTGTAATTCCTCTCTCTGTCTTTTGTCTCAAATAGAGATTCATCCTGCAGTGAAGCCAAATGTAATCAGGTCAACACCAAGCCTTCAGACTCCAAGTGCAAAACGACTGCTTGCACCCTCCAATCACTCTTCATTAAGTATTTTGGGGAAAAGGAACTACAGCCATCATAATGGCCTTGATGGTATGTGGAGGAATATCAAAGAACTATTCTTTAAGTCTCTGAACTCTGGCCTGAGATGCCATTAAGTAAGGTGGTACAGACCAACAGAAATGTAAGATAGGTACAGCATTTTTATAGCACTGATTCTTACTGCAGTGAATGGTGGTGCTTATTCATTGAATGTGGGTATATTAATGCCATCTCTTAAAAAAACCTTGTTTTACCATTTTTCTTACTGATCTTGATATAAAAGGACAAGAAAAAAATGAAACAAATATGGTGAAGACATCAATGTGACATGTTTTGTTTTAGCTCGTTGTGTTGTGTTTTGATTTGAAGAAGCATTTTGCAGGTCCATGCAAGACTTTTGGAATTACTCTATGTGGAATTACTTGATATGTACTGGACCCCTCCTAGTTTACAGCCAATCTCTTTGTTAGCGTGTGAGTTCTAAACTAAGTCTGGATTCTCAACAGTGAGATTGGCAATAGAGGGAAAATAGCTGCTAGCATCCAAAGACCATTGTCATAGAGTCACTTAAAAGCAGTCCTGGCAATAAGGATTGGTGGAAGGTAGGAGCATCTTAGACAGCAACTGTCCCTGCATTTCTGCCACTTGCGGAGGAGGAAACAAAAGGGTGTCACAGAGGTAGAGGAAGGCTTTTCCTGTATTCTCTGCAGCACCAGAGGTGATGTTTAAGTCTCTTGTATCCAGCCATTTCATTACAGTACGGTGTAAAGGGAGAGCAAGTATGAAGCTGTGCAAAAGCATGGTGGAAGTTTGTGAGTAAGGCTAACTTTTCTCAAATAGCTTTTGGTTTTTGTTCCGAATAATGACTGTGTATTACTGATTCTTTTATTAGTTTTTATTTTAATTGTTACCCAAACTAAAGATTTTTAAATGTGAACAGTTTTACCTCATGTGCCAATAAGAGGAGAATCCAGCAGGACATAATTTGTTTGCACTGAAAGGAAATGCGTGCATCCCTGAACTGTCTTTGTGTAAGGTGTAACTTCTATAAGCCATTACCTTATTTATTCTGTAATTGAATGAGGTTGTTGAGATTAGAAATTCCAAAGAAGTTAGGCTCTGAAATAGACTGGTCAGGGCACGATCAGCACAAAGGAGGTTTTATGCTTCACAGAATGTGGAAATGAGGTAGGAAGGAGGGGGACTTGCCTTTTAGATGATAGAAATTGTATTCCAAATACAGGAAGAAAAACTTGATCCATTATCCATCCTTTTTCCGTAATGATTCTGTCCTTGCCAACACTCTTTGTGAAGTGAAATTGCCTCCCATACGTTTAATAACATCTAGATAGAAATCAGCAGGTACTTTGACAAAAGGTGGGTATTAAGAAGACAGGATTTCTTGGACCTCTGCTCAGTGATGCAGTAGGCAAATCACCTGCGTGGATGGCCACACAAGCTATTTGGTGGACCAAGATGACATCCATGTGACTTGTACTTGGAAGAAAGTGATGACATTAATAGGCATAGCCATAAATGCTGAATTTCTGCTGCAGTCTTGGGGCGCGAAGTCCTGCATGGATGGTCTGGTAGTTGCTGCATGGGAATGTGAGCAAAGGCTGCTTCCCTGCTCCACCAGTGCTGGCCATTAGCCTGAACTTTCCATGTGGGCTTTGAGTGATGAATGACTTCCACCTGGAAATAAAGATGATGTTCCATTTCTTCTGCAGAGAAGGCAGTAGCAATATGCTTGAGGTAAAGGTTATGATGATGATGATGATGTCCCTGTAAGGAGGCATGCTTGGAAATCTTGAAAGCTTTCTCCGACTTAGTACAGATCTTATCCTCAAAGTAAAGAGTATATAAACCCAGCCATTAATCACACTGATTAGATTGGCTTAAACAGCAAACTGTGCTAAGGCAATTTGCACAAAATAACATCTAATTTGATAAATCACTATTGAGAACTGTAATTCATTGCTTCAGGAGGTAATTATTCCTGCTTATCTCTTTTCTGTGAAAACATAAGCTACTGGAAAGCATCTATCCTAAATAACTGAAATCTGTATTTCGTTAGCATAAAATATCTATTTTAATATCTAAAAGTGGCTGCTTTGGTTCTTATCGTGGCTGCTGTCTTTAATTAAAAGCCTTCAAAGTGTAAATAAAATGCATAGAAAAAGCAACAAACCGGTAGTAATGATACTCAACAGCACAGGTCTTGTGTTCCTTTTGACTTAAAACCAGTTATCTTTAATATTTACCATTAACTCCTCCTCTGGTTATTGGTAAATATAAACTATTTTATCTCTTTTTGTTGTGTTTTTATTTGTTTGTTTGTTTTTCTGCTGTGATTGATCAGCTTCTCTTCAGCACACAGCAAAAACTCAGTGAGCAGCTCAGCTTGGGGAATGGTGGTTTCTGTGTAATCGCACTGACCACGGTGCACTGTTTGTGCAGTGAGAGGTTTTGCCAGCCTCTGGAGGTGCCTGTGTTATACTGGAAAGGTTTTTTTGGTTCCAAATACTATTGATTGTTACAGGGTGTATTGCATAGTATCAATTAACAGGACCCAGAAAGCCTGCTATGGAGATGATGATATATTCTGTCTTTCAATGCATGCTTCAGTGAAATGAGCAAACGAAAGGGAGCACAGTGGGCTTATATTAAGTCTTACCTCTTGCTATTTTCATAATGTTATTGCCATAGAAATGTCTGCATGTTCAGGTTTGGTTTTTTTTCCAACAGTATTAGAAATTTGTTGTAAAGAAGCAGTATAAATCTGTTTAAGATAGACAATAATTGACAGCATTCAAGTAAATGTTGCTTAGGCTTGTGCAAATAGATGTTTAGATTGGCATATTTAAAATCAGTCTTCCCGCCTACATGAGTTGAGAATATTAAAACAATAAAACAATAAATTGAGACTATGTAACAATATATTGTTATTAAAAGGCAGAAATTTGTTATTAACAAAATAGTAATTATTGGCTCTTAAATAACGCAGTGCAATGTGGAAATGGCACTTCTTTATGCCTGTATAGGGGAGCGGGGGAAGATTACAAGTTAATATTTGTTTTAATGCTTATAAGAGTAATAAACAAAAACATTGTTAGCATTTCTTAAAGAAGTCTTATGCTGGCTTGGGTCTTGATTTTTGCCTAATGCAGCACAAGCTTCTCTTTCATTTTACTATGAAATGTAAACATGTCCATCAAGAGCCTGGTGCAACTGATAGCGTTGAGGGAGTCTCTCATTTTAGACTGCTACTGCTTCTCCCAAGTCCTCCTTTTATCTTTCCAGGAATGCTGGGGTTTGTGCCCTGATACCTTGTCATTGCTATTAACTCATTTGAGTGTCAGTCACTTGTGGCTGAGAGATGTAGTTGTATGCGTGAACCCTTGCATAAGGCATAGAGAGAAGTAAAATTGCACTGCTTAAGCATTGCCTATTGTAACTAGATAGATAGAAGATCTTGTAGTTGTTTTTGTCTTCTATTGTAGGAGGAAGACTTTTTCTGGCTGGTTTTAGAACAGTGTTTTTACTTTGTATTTTCAAACAACAGCAAATCTGTCATTCCATGGAATGGAATGAAAAATGCCAGAAAGCTTTTTTCCTTCACAGTACTTCAGGGCGGTTTTGTGTAATATGCACGCTGGTGCTTTTAACTACTCTGAGCTGTGGTTATGTAGAATACACAGAAGACAGGATTGCTTGGGCCTCCGCTCAGTCTTTCCATTGCTGCTGAAAATAAAGTCAACACGAAATATTTAAGTGGTTCTCATCAGTGAAGACAGTCTCCTTTGAATGGGAAGATCCCACCTACAGAAAATCACGATGTTGCAAAATGTTTCCTGGATCCCATTTTATGACTGGAGTTGAAGGGAAGATTTAGGTGTGACTGTAAAGTGCTTTGTAGGTATTTTGGATCTGATCTTTAAATTACAGTGCCTAAAATTATTCCGAGCAATTACTTTCACCCACAAAGCCACTTAACTGTGAGCAACAGTACATCCGAGTAGCTGAGTTTCACGTCAGGCTATTGTTTTGGCAGGGTGAGTAATGATAATTTTCCTTATGCTATTTGGAAACATCAGGTAGAGGTATTTTACATGAGTATAATCTCTGTCAGCTGGCAGACATTTCCTTCCTTTTACAGGTACCAGAACCAGAACATCCACAGGATATTCAAGATATGTGTCATTAATGAGGGACAGAAATCAGTCTATGCCTGTTGATACCATTTTCATGACTTGTGGGCAGAAATATAAGAACCAGTTGTTCGTAGCTAAAGAGATTTTAATCAGCAGCCCTGATGGTCCTTCTCTCTTTCTCTGCTCAGACCTTTGATGCTGTATTTCAGGCTGAAATGTCCTGATGCCTTCAAGAGGAGAATAAGTTGCAGAAGGAGCATATGAGCATCTTAGGCAGTTTCTGCCATAGGTGCATCGATTTCTCCACAGTCATAAACTTCTAAGCATCTTGTCAGTACTGAAGTTGCATTTACAGTAATTTACTCACATCACATCACCAAAATGCCTTGTTAGGGATGTCGTCTGACCACTTCTGTTTAAAGTGGAGTAATCCCCTTCACTAGCACTGCATTGGCCCTAAGGGGTGAAACATCCTGTGTCCTGGGTGCTGGAGAAGTGCAAATAACAGATACTGCCTTGCACATAGTCAGTTGCTTTAAGAACTCATTTATAAACGAAGTGCCCAACTGATGCCAGTGTCAGTGAAATTCAGGCATGGTTATTTAAGTTCCTGAGGCATTACAAAACTTGTCAGATAGAGCTGAAAACCCAAAGTTTTGTTTCCTTTTGTGTTGAACACCAAGACAGTTTTTAGGTAATCTCTGCTGCCCTTGAACTGTGTTAGAGGTTGCATTGGTGGGCAGACCTTTTGTAAAGCATGACTTCTTGAATGCACAGTGACTGCCTTTTTAATTGGAAGCAAGAGCTTTCTTCCTTAGTTACCTTAATTAACAGCAAAGTTTTCCCCAGGATTGGCTGGGGTGTGTTCATGCAGAGACATTGGTCAGAACCCTGCCAAATCGGGGTGTAATTATTTTCTGGAAGAAATCAGTGTCTCTTTTCTAAAGTCTGAATATTTGGGTAGGAGAGTCTGTAAGATTTCATATTGTGTAACAGTGGCACCTTCATTAGTAGTCTGTGCTAGGTCCTAGAATCTTTTGACTAAGTCTGCTTATTAAACAGTTCTTTCCCTAGCTTTTTGTTTATGGACATGCTCAGGTCTTACTAAAAGATGTTTGGCAACTTAGATGATATTTCAGTATCTACAATAATGATGAAAGCTAAAAAAAGAGATCGGGGATGTTTTTGTTGCATGAAGCTATTGTATATATAACAGATCTTTTTTCATTTCTTTGCTTGGTTTTATGAATAGCTTATCGATATGGTAATACCCTGGAGTTAACAACTGTGGGCATTGCATGAAGAGTGCCTGTAAAGTATTATTCAAAATATGCTGTTTAACAGCCTCGGGGGACATTCGGCTGTTCCTCAAGTCCCTTTAGGGAGATGCTCTCACTCAGTTGTCTGTGGAACTGGGAGGGTGACTGGGTATTTTGGGACATTCATGGCTAAGCATAGTTTTTATAGATTTGGCATAGAAAGCTGTGCCGAAAGCACAGCACCTCCGAGTGGGAGCCAAGGTTTTATTGCTGTAGTATCTGAATATAAAAAGTGTGTATTTCTGGTTGTTCACGTTGATCTTTTTGGGGGTGACTGGAAATGCTGTGTTATGTGTCTTCTCCGTATTTCGAGAGAGAAGCAGCCCCATCCTTTTTGTTTAACCTGGTCATTCTGCTGAAGTTGAGGATTCCTCCTGGGAAATGTGCTTGTGCTTTTGGAGATAGGTTAGCTGGGGGGGTTATTCTGAGTAGTTCAGCTTATGAACAGAATGAGTCCTTGTCTCAAGAGTTACTCAGGGGGTTGTACTTCCATGGATGCAGTCTCTGGGTTTTCTCGGGAGCATTAAGGTACTGAAATGTCCTTCACTGGAATGTCAAAAACTAAACACACTTGTAACAGCAAAACCAACTTCACTGTGAAGATAAAAATCAAGCAGATTAGAGAGTTCTTCACTTGCCTGTGGTTTTCTCTTACTTTGTAACAGTGCCAAGTGTATTCAGGTATAAGGAAACAGTAGGGTGTCCCAGTATTTAATTGTTATACTACCAGTTTAAACCATGCCTGGAGGACTGGTGGCCTAAATGTAGTTTCATCTATGATGATTTCTGTGCAGAAAAAGAGAGGAAAAGGGGGCTGGGAGAGGAGCTCACAACTAAAATATTGGTGGCTTTACATAGGTTTTTACATTATAGAGCCTTTATTAATAGGAAGTTACTGACATTTGTATTTCTTTTATTTTGGTTTAATTTTTAATTAGATTTATAAAGGATGAAGACTTGTACAAATGGAAATTAGATACGGGGTTTACTGAATATTGGATTGAAGTTTTGAAATAGTTTGAGATGTTTAAAATGGCTTGTCTTTGCTTCTATCAGTGATTAAACTGTACCTTCAGACTGGTTTGAGGGTGTAATTACAGTTGTTTCAGAAAAGGATGTGCAGCTCTTCTTTCTCATGTCCTTGGAATCTCTTTAATACTATTTCCAACAATAGCAAAACCGCTGGAGAATCCTTTGTATAAGTGATGCCAATTGGGACCTCCATAAAAGTCACCATTTGGAACCACGGCAAGAATAACCCATTGTAATTGCTATACATTTATCTCACTTGCAGAATTGAGTCTCTGCACATCCAATTCATGGTGAACTGGGGACATTTTAACCAGAACTGCATGTAGTGTTGCTAAATGTCTCTTCCATGAGAAGTTTGTGTACTATAGCTGATGACTTACCCAGATTTTTGAGCAAATCTATGAGAATCTTCATAGCGCTATCTTGCATCTTGTAGATCAGCAGTGAATTTCCTTTGCATTTTTGTAACTGTTTGAGAGGATGTTCAGTTCCTGAAGTTGTACTGCTTCCAGAAGGAGCACGGCTGTAATACGACAACTATTGCATTTTAAAGCCAAAGAGGTTGAGATTTCTGTTCTTTTTGGGGGGTGTGAGCAAATGTAATTTAAACAGCAGGGTAAAATCAATGTTAGCTATTGGCCTAGTAGTGATTCCTCAGCAATTTTATATCAATATAATGGTGTCTTCAGTTTACTCCTGATTTATCATATAGGAGAGAACAATTCAGATTTGTGGTTGTTACACTTCTCAGTAGATTTTATCAATTTCAAACTGAGAATCCATCTCCAAAATCTCAGGAAAAGGATTGTCATGTTTTATAGAGCTTTTTCAAATGGGAATCATAATGGAAATATGCTGATGCTATTTGTATTTTTTTTTCCATGCAGAGCTAATCCCCCATTTTAAATGATGCCATATGTTAAAAGCAACTGAAAAATCCACTTCTTCAAACAAGAACTATGAATTATTGCCATTTTTTATATTGTCTTGCAGAAGAGGATAATTGCACAAAACAAATGAGTGCAGTTCACAGCATACTAGAGTGTGCTGTGTGTTTTCAGGACCGGTGATGATTCTCATGCTTGTTTCATGAGAAATCATTCCGGTCTCTGCATTTCTGACGCATTCATTGTTGTAGCTGACATGCAGCATCTTAGCCTTCAGGTAGAGCATCAGAAAATAGGGGGTTTATGGATAAAGACAATACTCTAATCCACTGTGGTTCTTTTGTTTTCCAGAATCATCCAGCCATACAACAAGAACAATAATGGTAAGTATAAAGGAGGTTATAGGTTCTGCTATAATCTATCTATAGATAAGGGTTTTCTTTTGAAAACAGAATGGATATGGTAGTATCCTAAGCTACAGGCATGACTTTTTACAAAGTCCAGTGTCACCGTATAGGTAAAATGAGTCTGTCACTGCATTGGAAAAAAATGGGAGGTTGAACAGCTTAAGTAGCAGTGCTGTCAGTTTGAATAGGTGAAAAGTCCAGTTTTGTGAGTGCTTTTTGATGATGTCAAATTAATGTTGATAAAAACTCTTGCATTCTGTGCGTGTCACATGTCAGAGCACATTTAATGTTCAAAACAACAGCTGAGTAATTTCCTGGGAGGCCAGGTTCTGACTTTACCTGGAGTTTGATAATTCAGGTTCCAGAAAGAGAGAAGTGTTTAAACAGACAGATACATCTTCAAAAATCCTATGTATAAAAATGTCATGAACTTAGTGTCTATCTTGGGTTTTTATAGGGTTTTATCAATCTCTGCTTCAGACTCCTCATAAAAGCTAGACAAAGACTGAACAAAAATTCACATAAAGAAAACCTTTCTCTGAGTGGGAATGGTTCATGCCTACCCTGTAGATACTTGGAAAGAGGGCTCTCCACTTTTGGAAAAAGACCATTTTTTGAGGCAAGTTTTGAACTTTCAGACTAAAACCCAACAGACTATGGTGTGAGCTTGTTGGTTTTCATTCCTACAGTTTTCAGGGTGTCCCTTCAAGTTTATTACCACTTCTGTACGTACAGCATTTGCTGGACATGCACATTTGCTCACAGATACTTCAACAGAGAACGAAGGGTAGATAAAGTTCATTGGCTTTAACATCAATAGTCATTAATAATCCAGTGCAAATAGATAATAAAAAGGTAATGACTACAGGTAACAAAATTTCTCTTCACATCAAAATGTGCCAAACTTCAAAGGGTTAAGAAAAAGGTTTTTAAATAACATGAATTCTTGGGGTTCCTGTGCTGTGAACCTCTCCAGATCTCTCTGCTGACAACTCGGACCACTCACACTAATTTTCTGCAGTCAGTGTGCAGTAATTGTCCATTGCACTTTATTTAAGTGCAAGTAAAAGTAAGTATTCTGCATAGTATGAAAAGGTTATAACAATATGCCCACTCTTCTGTGCAATTAAAGCATAACTGAATGTGTAATGGAAAATTTCTTACTCTCCAATGAGGAGGTGGGGTGTGTTAGTAAGGCCAGAAAATATAATATTCCTTACATTAGAAACAGTATGAGATTATCTGTTCAGTACAGGCAAAATAAAGCAATGCTGCTGAGATCCATTTGTGAGTGACTACTGCAATAAGGAATAACTCTGAAATAAAGTTCCCTTTTTCTGACTGATTATGGTTAATACAACAGATAAAAAGTCAAAGCAGGATCTTCAGTCAGTTAGAATATGAGAGGTGTAGCAGCAAATCTATACACTGCCCCGGGTACTTCGGTGTAAGAAAAAATGCTTTTGTCTCACCAAGGCAAAGTATTTGAACTCCTTTTAAGATGCATTTATAGGTGGCAGAATAACATAAGTAAAGCATTAAATCTGATCTTGTCTCTGAAGATTCTGATTTCTGTTAAAATTAAAGCCAACGAGGAACAGTCTGTACTTCCCTAAGGAGAAAGAAGTGCAGTTTTTCTGAAGCCATTACCAGAATTCTTCTGTATTTAAATCCAGTGACATCTCCCTGGGGTTTGCTTCAGTTTCTTGTTCAGAAACATAAAATCTAGAAATATGTTTAAGGTTCTGTTTGGGGGCAGGGAGAGGGAGGGTTTTAACTATAAAAAATGAATTTCCTCTTACACGGTGGACAAATACCTTGGTTAGTCTTTCATTACTAATTTGCTAATGTATACAAGCAAGTATTTACTTTCAGATGCTGCTTTTAAAGGCAAGGTTTATTCAGAGGTTAGATAGCTTTTATGTAACTTCCGTAAAATACAGAGGCCATAGACATTGTTGTATTTTAGCCCAGATGCTTAGGAAAGTCAATTGTCTGGCTTTTGTTTGTTGGATTGGTTTTTTCCCTTGCTTAGACAAGTCCTTGACTTGGATTTTCAGCATTACATCTCTTGTGGGTGTTTTGTGAAACGTTTGATAGCAAATCAGGAGGTTCCAAAGTGATACTTGTGCTGACCAGTTCATTTCTTCTGTATGATCTGTTGCTTGGAAGTGTTTTGCTTTTAAATAGCCTTCAGGTTTCTTAGAAGAAATCCTATACCCAAAATGAAGGTGTGCCTCCATTCTGGCATCTGCAGCACTCGCAGCTCCATGCTGTGTGGAGACCATGCCTTGCAATTTCTGCATTCCTCAAATCTCTATGAATTTACTAAACCAGGCCCCAACCTTAGTGCTTATTAGAGGTATAATACTAATGCCTGTGCAAATAAGGACACTTCAGGTGTGGCCAAACAGAGTCAATACCTGATTTGACATAATTCATCATAATTAGGTCAGTGCAAAATGTATTCAACCAATCAATATGGTTCAGTCATCTGAGCATGCCTGATTTCTTCTAGTGATTTTTTTTTTTTTGCTCTCCATGTAGTGAGCTGCTTTTGCTTTGATTTTGGTTGGATTTTGTTGTTTAAAGATGCAGCAAAAGTTTTAGATTTGCTAATTGAAGGCAGTGGGGATGTTTTTCCTTTTTGAAAGGATAGGTTAAAATGAGAGAGATCGTAAGTTTGGGTCTACTTAGGAATTTGTGATAGTCCAGTTAAACATTCTTTCAAGCCACAGCATAAGCATTCACCATTACTTTTAGCACTGTTAACACCTGTTGGTGTTACATCTGTATTTCAAAGCTGGATTTGGATTTCAGAATCCTTATTGGCTCTCAATGAATAAATGCTCAGCACTTCTGTGCCAGTGCAAGTTGATAGAGACAGGAACCTCAACTGTGACTTGTGATCTGAGTCCTGTTTCTGAACTTGTACAAGATTCCTCTCCTTGACCTTCCAACGTGCTTCTTAACATCCTAGTGCTTGAAATTTTTCTGGGAGCTAGTGGGGACAGGAGATTTTCCCTCCATAATGAAGATGCAATAAGTTGCCACTTTAATGCAGGGTGTTTGTGGAGGATCTTTGTAGGAGTCTTTGGAATAAGTATCCAAACTTTGTGGGACTGGTAGCTGCCACTGCAGCACACGTCGTGTCTGGTGATGCTATACAGCTAATTTCTGTTTCCCTGACACTGCAAAGCCTTATGCTTAGTATTTAAAGACCTGATTTAGAGTTAAGCAACTGATTGAATTAGTAACTCGGTGCTGCTGCTTCCGAAAGATTCGACAGAGAAACACATTCTTATGTAACTTCTTCGTGAAAGGAACTGTTGCATCCATGGAACATTGGAGGTATCTATGAGTGTGTATGGAAAACTCATGCCCCTGCCAGGTGAGTTCTGATGAGCAGCACTTGCAAGCAGCTCTCAAAAGCTGAGCTGTGTCCCAGCCTGCGAGAGAAGTCCCTGAGAATGGCTGCCCCCAGAGAAAGGTTTTAGCAGGGGTCAGGTGAAGCTGCAAAGACACTATAACAAATGGTTTTCCTGTGAGCTCCTCCTCGCTGAAGACCTTGGAAAGATTGCCTTTGGCCTGAGAGCTTGCTGAGGATGTGTCTGCAGCGTGGAGACCTCCTGTTCAGCAGGTGAAACTCTGCCCAGGGAGAGCTCTGTGCTGACTTAAATACTTGTATTCTTTGTTGGATGTAACACTGCCTGAACCAGAGCTCCCTTAGCCTGATGAGATTTTTCTTTCACCATTAGTTTTTAGACTCTTAACACCTATTGGTGTTATGTCTGTATTTCAAAGCTGGATTTCTTTTCAGAATCTTCAGTGGCTCTCAGGGAATAAATGTTCAGCCACTTCTATGCCAGTACAAGTTGAGAAGCTTAGAGACAGGTTTTCTTATGATGTCTTCTGGGCATGGAACAATTTAAAGGCACAAGAGATCTCAATGAACATACCTGGATTGAGAGGAGGAAA
Organism: Psittacula echo; assembly: GCF_963264785.1. Classification (NCBI taxonomy): domain Eukaryota; kingdom Metazoa; phylum Chordata; class Aves; order Psittaciformes; family Psittacidae; genus Psittacula; species Psittacula echo. Next base: position 116,105 of record NC_137738.1, on the reverse strand, counting down.
AGTCTGGGAGAAAAGAGGCATTCAGGATTTGTCCAACATGCAGTTGGCAAACGCTGGGTAAAGCTCCTGCTGCTTGGGTGCAAATCCTGCTCTGTGATTTGCCACTGGTGATGTGGCCTCTTAATACCAGTGGTTTTGCTGCAAAATCACAGCATGACTTATTGGTGATGTACACAGGCAACAGTCAAAATGGAGCTGCTAATTCCAGTGTTATGATGAATCCATTGGACCCTTCTGCATGCAGGGTTTTTTTAAGAATAGGCCTTCTGTGGTAGCACAGGTGGTATTCCTGAGGCTTTCCTAACCTTCTTGGCATAACTGTGTGCTAGACGGGAAAATCTAAAATCATCATCATCCTCCTCACTGAAAAAAATAGGTTTGGCAAGTACTTCTTGTGAAAGTTCTTTTTGCCCTTGGTGTTGATGACAGTGGCATTGAATGCTCCTTTTTATACACAATAGTAAATATATTTTTTAGAGGAACTAATGAACTGATTTTCTACTCAAGAGCATAAATTGTTTTAATTAAGTAGAAATGAAAGCTGATGTGGTCCCTAGCACAGACTGGAAAACACTGATCTTGTTTGCTCTTGTCCTGAAGTGAAATGTCATTGATTTCTTCAAATAGCTTGAAAGGACCAGGGGAGAAGGGAAAGAAAAGAAGAAGTTCTAACCAGTATGATGCAACACAAAGTAGATTATATTGTGGCCCTTGCACCATTTTCTCTAATGTTATCTCTTGCCTGGAATAAGAGTTACGGTCTAATAAAAGTAGACAAAATAGAAGTTCAGAACTAGTATTGACATCTGTCTCTGTCAGGGGAAAAAGTCTTACGAAAAAGCACATACTTTTTCCACCAGGCTTAACTGTTCTTCAGCGTTTATGCTATGGAAAATACACTCTTTGTACCTTGTTCATTCCCTGAACATTTTTTGCCTGTGCATGTTATCCTGAGTAAAGGAAGCATTCAGTGGTGTATTAGGAAGCAGCCTGGGAAAAGATAAACCATTATATTTGATAACGTAAACCCATTTCTGACTGGGGAAGCAGCAAAAAATTGCCATTTGAGCCCTTAAATGTTCCTCTGTAACTTACGGCACTGGCAGTTGCCAGATAAAAATAGTGTGTGAAATCTGATGTATGGCAGTGTTCAACATGCATGAATTTTTACTCCTTGAGCATTATCCACTTTGTACACTAAGAGATCACCACTGAAATACCTGCATGAATCCAAGCTCTGTATTTGATCCTAAATGTATTCTAACAACTGAATTTCTTCTAGTGGCGTGTCCTTTAGTTTTTCCTCTCCACCAAAGCCAGTACAAACCAATATGTGAAAGCAAACTGCAGTCTAGACACTGAATGAAGAAATGGAAAAAGTATTTAGAAGGACTGCAAAGGTAGATTTACAGCCCTGTGTGCAACAACAGCTAACTTCACCTATAAACCTTGTTTGTCTCCAAGACAAAGGAAAATAGATTAGCTCAAAGAAAGAGTTATATATGACTTAAATTTTGTGTCTTGTTTTTGTCTAGTTTTGTTACATCAGATCTAAGGAATCACAGAGGAAATTGTTCTGTCCCTTGCACTAAAATAATGAATGCTGGAATTTTTAATCAAAGGCATAAAATTTGTCCTCCTGGATGGAGAAAACTGTGGATTGGGATGGGTTGAAAGTTGTGGCATAATGTGAATATAATGGATTGAATATGAGTGTAAGAATTATACAAAAGAAATGAGGTCCTTGAATATCAGTTTGGGCTGCTCTGGTTTTATGGCATCATTTAAGAGGTGAGGTTTGTGTTCTGTTCTGCTAGTCTTTGTGGATCTGCCAGCCCCTTCCTTACTAACTGACTGTGGAATTGGTCCCCTCCTTAGAGGGTACTCCCAGCAATGTGCAGCACTATGTGCACTTCAGGAATATGACAAAATGCTGTCACTAATGTGGAACACCAGTATTTTCAGCAAGAAGATAGCACCTCTTCCTAAGAAAACATGATGTTGAACCCTTGTGAAAGTGAGCAAACTTTCACTTCTGTATAATGTCTTTGTAAAATATCTGTTCCAATCAGTGTTATCAGTCCTGCTGCTAATCAGTTATGTGGGAAACAGGTTTTGAATTTCCAAGATTAATATATTTGTATTTGTCATGGGCTGTTCTTCCAAAATGTTATCTATATATGATACAGAAAACATTACTTTTGCTCTCTCCTTTTCATGTATCAGAAGGCAGCTTTCCTCATTAGGCCTGAGTACTTATTCTCATTGCACAGTTATTCCAGGTAAAGGTTTAGTGGAAAATGAATGCGTCTCTGTATGTTTAATGTTATCTGTGTTGAAATGAATGCAGGCATATAGCAGTAAGTCCTAATAGATAATAACAGGTGGGTAAACTTAAGAGCTATGGCACCAGTAAGGTGATAGAAACCTTTGTTACCCTGCTGCTGTTTAGGTGAGCAGCAGGATCAAACCCCTTGTCTTCTTCAGTGACTTGTATTTGAAAAGAAAATCAGGCGGAGTAAGGACCTATGAAGTGAGAAGTATGGATTTTTTTTAAATTAGATTAATGCCATACTTCATGAACAAAACAAGTCTTATTTCTCGTTTCTCATTGTTTGGGATGCTGGTTTTTTGCTCAGAAAATATGAATTGTCTCCTAAAATCAATGGGTTTCTGTTGCAGAGCTGTTTAGTTCATGGCATTGATTCAGGCCTCAATTTCTCTCTGTACAAAATGGTATTAGCAGTAGTTAGTTTAGTCTTTAAAGGGCTCTGAAACCTGTGGATAAAGCATGTCAATGTGCACAGGGTGTTAGCTGACCCCTAGGTGCTGGTTGAGGAAGACTAGCTGGTTTTTGAGAAGGGTGCTGTGTGTAGGGTGCCCTTTGCAGGAGAATTAGTTAACAGAATTATGCTTATTCTCAGGCAAATATCTTTCCCTTTTACTATGATTTCAGCATGCTGCTTCCCATGTTCATATGACTAATGGTAAGGCCTTGCAAGCCAGTGCAAGTGCCATTAAGACAAGCACCATTCCAGTGATCAAGAGACAGAGGCAAAATTGGCTTGATGCTTCAGATGATGGTTTCTTTATAGCTACAGAGGAGACCAGGTAAGAGAATAAAATCTAAGCAGGGAACGAGGCTTCACTTCATACATGTTATTGATCCACTATTTGAATAACACCTTTTGACATTGTTTGAGGTTTTGTTACAGTGAAAAGCAATGTTACAGCAAAAGATACACCCAACTTTGCCTCTCTTGCATACTAATATTATCAGTATTTCACTAATAGGACTTAGCCAGGGCTACTTCTCTGTGGCAAAGACTAGAACTTCTTAATTGTTATTAAATTGCAGTTCATATACATTGAAGAATAAGGCACCTCTGATCATTCAGCAAAATGTAAATTCATCCACAATGTAGGTTATACTCTGAAATATTCAGAACTTGAAAAACACATAGCACACAACAGAGAAATGAACAGCAGGTAGCATCTTTCCCTATGATTTCCTTTAAAAGCAACTAAGATGCTCATCTTTTTCAGTCTTTCATTTACCTAGAGTAATTGGTAAAATCTAATGAGTTTTTGCTTTGCTGATTAGAACTTGATATCACAGAAGAGTCACTAGTTTTCTGTAGGCTCCCCTGTTCTGTTCTTCCCCTGCTAAGATCTGGCCATTCCCCACTTTAATTCAGGCTAAGACAAGAAGCTCTAATCTGCTTTTGTAAGCTGTGGTTGCTGGTCCTGTTATTTAAAACCCTTTAAAAACCTGCTTAAGTAAGGGGTTGATTATGGCATGTAACATCAGACTGCTCCTCACTTCTGTGATTTCAGAAGCCTGAAAAAGCTGGTAGTTGAGCAAAAATGTAAATAATAAAATGAAGGAAGAAAAAGAGCAGATGTAAATATAGAGCTAACCAAGGAAAATGTGCTGCCTATTTAGTCCTGTTTGTGGTAGATTCAGCTAGATAAGTTAAAATACTAGTAGGTGACAATTTGGTGGCTATTTCAAGATCAGTTCAATATGGTACTTCGTTTTTCTTTGGATGTGACAATTCAGAGAGAATTCAGGTAGGAGGATGATGAGCTCTTAGGCTTCTGATACCAAGGCCAGATTGATGGCATTCACTGTTTTCAGACTTGTTTGATGCAAAGAGCTTAGTAGTATCAGACTAATCCCCAGTGATTATACTCTCAAAGTGAGACCGGAAACCTTCTGAAGCTTTAGAATTTGCAGTGTATTTCTTTCCCCAGTTATACAGAGAAATACCTGTCAAAGGATGAGATAAGTCCTACACTGACAGTTGTTTGTCTCTCCCCACTGGTCTCGGGGGTAGCCCAGACAACAGACCTAGACCAGATGTTTAAATTCTAGGTGATGGAAGTAGGGTGAGATGAGCCCTGCCTTTGCAAACCACTCATCCATGATACCCCTGCCTGTTCCCCCCCTACGAAATCCTCCTCCCCACTCCCATGGCTGCAAACACCATACCCAGCAGCAAGGCAGAACTTGCACTGTCTCCCCCTCCTCACCCACAGTGGTGGGTAAACAAGGGGCTTAGTCCTCAGAGCTCCGTGGCTGCTGGTCTCCTCCAAATCATTAGAAGTTGATGTTAATGATTTAAAATCACATGGGGAGCATCAGGCAGTCAGACTTCAGCGATACCTCCTCTAACAAGGAGGTACCTGAAAACACTGTGTAGCATCACTGGGTGCGCAGCAGGGGATGCCCAGGGGCTGGTGTGGGTTGAGCCCCCACGGGTACAGCTGTTCCAGTCTGACAGGAGCTAACCCCATAGGTTCAGTCCATGTGCATGCATCTTCCTTCTGTGACAGAAACACACAAGGAGTATTAGTGCCTCTCTCACATTAATCTTCAAACCTGTAACTAATGGGAGACAGCAACTTTTTATCTTTCAAAGCTCAGTTTTGCATTTAATCTGTTCCTTCTCTCTCACAAGGCTTTTCCTTTAATTTTTTTTCTTTTCCTTTCTTTTTTTGCCTCATCCCCATTGATTCCCCTTCCCTCAGGTGTGCTTTCTCCTTCCTGACATTTTCCTTTGATTCCTTAACTCCCTCCACTCTTACTCCAAGATTAATTAGAAGAGACGGTGTAGCACATTCTTCTCGCGGCTCTCACTTGCCTGCAGCCTTCATAGCTCGAAGTGGAAAGCGCTCCCTGGTTCTGCTGCTAGGAAGGCACTGATGCCCCTTCTTCTAGGGAAGAAGGAGGAGGAGGGAATAGACACTAGTCCCTGGCAGCCGGCCTGTCCTGTGATAGGAGTTTGTGTAGCTGAGCATGGCCGCGACAGAGTTGAGTGCAATGTAATTGTGATGGGAAGAGATATTGAGGGAGGAGACGTTTGTGAGAAGGCAGCACACAGTTTATCCACTCCTGCCTCGAGATGAAAGAAAGGAAGTGGAATCAAAAGATCAATTGCCAGCTTGCAGTGTTTGGTGTTTAAATCTGTTCCGAGCACTTGTCTCAGAAATAATCACCCCATTTGAGTCAGGCAAACAACTTGTTCTTCAGGGCACTTGTTCCATGCTGCATCAGGATCCAGTCTGTTTTATCATGTGTATTTGCTCACTAAAAATGCATGGAAGACGGACACATGCTAATTACAGCAAAAGGGGAAAGATTTGGGGGTATAATTACAGCCTGCAAAAGGGTAGCTGGTTTTCAGTATAAGGTTTTGTTTCCAGCAGTCCACAACAATTTTCCCTTCTCCAGCCTAAGACATATTTGGTTTTGCAGTGAATTAATGTTTAAGATGCGTATTTCTATAAAAACATGAAGCAGGGAGTGTAGAGGGTAAATTTTCTCAGACATTTAGCTAAAAATTATACTGCAAGAATTGGATGATATTATCTGAGGAAAAAAATGAAGTATTCTTGCTGCTAAACTAAATGAAGTGCCTGTTTCAGTGCTAAGCCAAAAATGCGTATGAGCATTCTAAATGCTATTATCCATCCCTAGATAAGGTGAATATATATATTTATGCATATGGCTCTATTTTAGAAGATATTTTTAAAGAAATTAACGTTACCTTTCCCCCATCCGAACTTAAGCAGCAGTCACATTTCTGCAACACTGATTATGAGCTATCTAATTGCTCACAGATTTGAGATCCTTGTAGCAATGGATGTGGAGGGAGCTAAATATTCAGAGCAGTGAAAATCATTGTGGAAAGTGTGTGTCATGTAGGCTTTCCAGGGTAACCCTTGGAGTTCCCATGGGATTTTAGGGCAGTGTCCTTCACTCCGGCCATATTTCAGCAGAGCCTGCAGGTATTCTTAAAGCGTAGTGTGAGCATGTATGTATCATTGAAACAGAAAGACTGGTGTTTACATCCAAGCTCAGCCTATCTTCAGAGTAGAACAGGACTGTGTTTTACCTCCATTGTAATGTGCGTCCTCATACATTTCAGCTTGGTTTTGAAGTTGTAGCTATTTGAGTGCAGTTTCCTCCCCTGTTGGGTATCAGGATCTGCACAAGGTGGAGGAAATGCCAGCATAATTCCCATTGTATGCTGAGGCCTCTGCAGAGCTGGGCTGTACATGAGCAGAGTCCATGGCCAGGCTGGGGAAGGGACAGAGCGAGTTTGCATCTGCCTACGTGTTAGTGCCATGAATGAATCACCTGTATGACTTTCTTGATTCATCTGTATCTCTACCTATCTCAAGATCCCCTTCCTGCATACCTGTGAGCATGCTCAGTGCTCACAGTGAGTTTTGCCAGTAGCCGTAGATGTCCTCAGTTCTGCTGTTTCACCTGTAGTGACAAGCTGCCCTCTCCATTCAAACACCTTCCTGATGCCTGTGTGAGTCCAGCTCACTTGGGATTTCCACACATCTGCTCAGTCACAGGCTCCCAGCAGGGATTATCCCGGCAGAAACCCAGGCGACAGTTCAAGAACACTTACCTTGACATCACATCATAATTTTATGTTGAGCTTTGATGGATTGAGCGTTCTTGTATTTTCTTTATTCTTACCCTTTTTGAAAGAAAAAGGAATTCTCATTCCCTGCTGTGAAATAACTTGCTCGTGGTTTTATTCTGCAGTGCAAATCTGTTTGCACAACTCATTGAAAAAGTCATGCTCGAAAGAGCCTTACATTTATCACTGCTCATCAAGGAAGTCTCCGTATTTGTTTTTAATAAACCTAGATATTATTTCCTGGCATTAAGTGCATGCTTGAGGATCAACCAGAAGTCTCATAACTATAAAATAATTTTATTCAGGAAATTGTGCTAAATCACTCTTGCTGTAAAGAAGCTTTCTGGGTTTTATTCCCCTTCTGTTGACAAGCTGTGATGTGGATTCTGTTGTAGGCCCTGTTAGAAATTAATGTGGAAAGCTACTATATTGTGTAAAATTAAATTCTTATACTGAAGCACCATTCTGGGAGGTAGAGAATAATGGAAAAAAAATGGACAGTTCATATTATGGTCTCCAGAAGTTTAATGAAAATGTAATATATCAGCTTAATATCTGTTTTGTTATCTAAGACATAATCTATGGATCAGATCAGTACTATGGCTGTTGGATGTCAAGGGGAAATGTATCTGTTGATTAAAACTGTTCTTACCAGTTCTCAGTATGCAGTGTGCGTGCAGTTCCTATCCACATTCTCTGTCTGTATCAGAATGCACGTGCATGCTGATGATTTTACCTTTATAGGGACAGCCAAAACACTAGAAAATGAGAATTTCTTTTAGCATTTGCATTATAAGAAATGTGTGGACGTGTTTGGCTGAATGGGTTGTAGCAGCAGATTTCACATGCTTTCCCTTCATGGGCCAAAAAGCATATTTATATGTAGAACTGCAGATGAATGACTCAATGCTTGTTTCCTTTCAGTGCTGAAGCAGTTAGAAACCTTCTCACGGTAAGTGCAACTCCATTGGGAATGAGTTAACTGCAACTGGTGAAATTGGAATGTGATCTTTAGCTGTTACCAGCGGACATTGCTTCCTTTTTGCTGATAAAATGGTTTGAGAGGCATCCCTGTGGCAGCATCATATAGGCAATTTTCATATTCTTCACTTCACGTTCTGTCTCCAAAAGGAAAATCTTCCCTTGATTTGTTCAGGTGCTACATGAGGATATCAAAATTGCTGTGATAATTTTTATTTATGCATGTCTCATAGCATACAAAAAAAGCTTGAAACCCAAAGCTGCATGTTGAGAAAGAAGAGAATGGGAAGCTGACAACCAGCTTCATAAATGCTGCGTCTTGCCTTGCTGTCAGTGGTCTATTTCTCTTGCAAGAGCGGGGGACAGTCCTGCTAGTGCTGACAGCCCTTGGTGCTGCTGCACACAGCGGTGGCATTCTGTATTGGAGCTCTGTCAGGGTAAACCCTCACCTGCACCTTTAAAACCAAATTGAAAACTTGGGCGAATCAGACTTCTATGAGGAGCTGTGAACAACCAGCCCTTGACCCTTCTGCCTCCCACATGTGTTTTAATCAGTGCTTAGACAAGGTCAGGCACAGCGTTTGAGTTATGGCTTGTAGCATGTTGCTGGGAGAAAAGGGAAGGGTTAAGTCTGGAGTGCTCAGGTGCAGGTCTGCTTAAGAGTTCAGTGCTAATTTCTCTGCTTTTTCTTCCTCTTCACATCTGCAGTTTATATCCCAGAGGTGTTCACAGCGATTTTTATTCTTTCTTTTCCAGCTTTCTTTTTCTTTGTGCAAAAAAATGTGCACCAAAACAAAATATTTTTAATATGTCTGTGCAGGGATGACCTCTGCTTTTCATAAAGATGAGGCAGTTTTACTTGGGATCCTGGTTTTGAACTTTACCATACCTGGATCCAGGGCACAGTGCATTTTCATGTCTTACCTGCATGGCTGTTAGACCCCGACGCCTGGCTGCATCCCTGCAGCATCAGCTGCAAGCCTGCGATATACTACATGTGACCCTCTAACCCAAAAAAATCAGTCTCTAAGGATCTCATTTTCTGGTTCCTTTACTTCTGCTGTATTATATAGTTGTCCTACATTTTGAAAAGGAGGGATTACAGAATGTATCCCTTAGAATTATGTCTAATCCTTGCTGATAGGGTTGCAAATATCTTATCGATTGGCTGCAGCAGAGTACAGGTGAGCTGACAACCATAACCAGTCACTGGGACAGTGCTACATGTGGGGAATTTCGAGAGGAACTGTCCTTGCTATACTTTAGGAGCTGTCCTATTTAGGTCACCACTGTTCACAGTGGTTATGTATTCATGAGTTTCTGTGAGCTGTTATTTTGACCTTGTTTAGTGTGAGCTCTACATGCCCTGTATGAATGCTGCGCACCGTTCACACCTTATAAATGATACTGCTCTGAGCTGTAGCTGAGGTACTATGGTACAGAATTGTGACCAGCAGTGGAGAAACTAGATCATAATCTCTTGCCATTCGTTTCTCATTGAGCACCTTTCATGGGCCTACGGACATTTTCTTTCACTGTTTATCTACATGAGTTTTTCCTCTGGCTCCTTTTGCAGTACCCATTAAGTCAAAGCAATGCCACTGTGATAATGCAACAGTTTGGTTTTTAAAGCAGGATCATTCCATGAAGCTAAAATCAACTCATTTGAAGAATGTGATTTATTTACTTTTTTTAACTTACGGAAAGAATAGTAGATATATACATGGAAAACATGTACACAAGGAAGCACCAAGTTGTGCCGTTAGTTAGAGCTGGTAGGTTTGAAGAGCATATGGTATTATCAATTTTGCTTTTTCAGTCTTCAGGACAAATGAAACACAACCATTCTGGCTTGGAGCTATGTATTAATCTTCTCACAGTTTAAGATGAAGTTTCTGTGACTTTGTAGTAAGGTACTCGCCCTATTTAAAGCTACATGGAGAGATGTTGCAGTGGTTGGAGTGCTTACGTAGGACTTGGGAAAACATGATTTAGTTCCATGGTCCGTCACAGACTTCCCATGAGACCTCAGGCAGGTCTTTCAAGTTTGGATCTCCAAGCATTTAGATGCTTGATTCCTCTGATGAAAATCAACAAGGTGCCTAAATACGTTGTTGAAGAGTTGAAGGCAGTTGTGAATGCACCCTCTGTTCATTGCCTGAGGAATGAGATGAGGAGTACGATGTTCTTTTCAGGGCTGTTGCACACGGGGCAGGTCAGAAGACTCACAGGAGATCTTCTCTCAGAGGGAACGTTTTTACCTTTGCTGGTAATGACATCTCTCCCTCAGGAGTCCAGAGGCCGTTGACTGTTGTGAGTTCCGGAGGGCGTTTCCACTGATTAGCAGCTGAAAACTCATCAGTGCACAGCTTCAGTGTTGGCCGTGGGGAAACAGAGGCAAAGAGCAGATGGTTGCAAATGACCTAGTTACTGCTGCCTGAAAAGTCACGCCGCGGCACCTTGTGAAATGGTCTTCTCTGAGCCTGCCCTGTTGAGAGCACAAAGTCAAATGCACTGCCTCTTGATGGTGGCTTAGATACCAAAGTGCATTTTGCAATTGCAGCTTAGGTAGGAGCGTGGCTGTGGCTAATTCACATGGCTCAGCTAAAGAGCAGTGGCACATTTAGAGGTGTTACTCAAGCACTTGCAATCTTCTCTGCTTCCTTTGGCCAAAGTCATTTCACACTCAGGCAGTAGCTGCAGAAGTAGCCAGAGCGTTTAGATATTTGGGAAGGGAAATACCATTTCTGGGATGAGATTTTTGCTAAATTATACTGTCTTGGGAAACTCGGGAGGGGGATGACAAACAAAACCAGCTTAAATGAAACTTGGGCATAATAATAAGTGCATTAAGGGTTGTCTTAAACACAGGTGTTGGTAGAGAAGCTCCGGTATAAGTACATAAGTTTTCCATAAGCCTCATTCACTTTGTTTCCAGACCCAATTCACAAAGCTCTTAGATGCGTGCCTGACTCCCACTGAGTGCAGCCTGTCAGCCAGAGTACATCACATAGTGATGCACCTTACGCGTCAGATGTTAAATTGGGATGTCATGCAGTTCTTTTAACCTGTTTCTGTACAGTTCTTCACAGATTTTTAATTTCCTGAAGTCTGATTGTCCATTTCAAAAGGTTTTCCATCAGAAGCTGTCTTTTGTGTTTGTGTAGAGGATTTGATGTAGCTGAACCCAATCCTCTTTACAGGATGTTTTAACTAAAGGTTTTAGGGCTTAGCTTTTTGTAAGCTTGCTGCTCAGCTTTTTCCTAAATCCACATCCCCAGTGGGAATGTGTCATCTTGTAATATTTGATCATCTTCTATTGTGGAAGTTAAAACCAATTTGGTTTTGAACAAGAAGATATTTTTCTATATAAGGTAACATCTTTGTATGGGAAGCCAATGTCTCTTTCGTAGCCTTGGGAAACACATAGGGTAACAATAAAAATGCCGACTTGTCAAACCAACATAGTTTTCTGCATATTTAAGTATCATGGAAAAGGTAAAGACCAGATTAATTACAAGATTGTAACCCATAGGAAGGCGAGGGTAACACTAGTTTCACCATTCCTATGCCTAAACCATAGAGGTTTATCACATTAAATCTTAGCTGTTGATGACTGTAATCCTCAAACACTGCACAGTCTCAGTCTTGAGAGATCTTTTCCCCTTTTTACAACTTCTGTGCCATGTGAGCAATAGGAACTGGTAGAAGCTGGACACAGGGTTAAGAATTACTTCATCTGAAAGCAGACAAATACGCAGCAATAATGTACATGTAGACAGAGACTGGGTGAATCCTGTGGTGAGCACACTGCTGCTGAAATTAAATAGCGAAGATGATAAAACTGTACTACGGTGAATATGGTCAAAAATGTAACGTCAGTGATCCTCACAGTCTTAAAATTCACCCAGATCTGCCCACTGACTTTCACTGACAAGTTGTCCTGTACTGGATTCTTCATTTCGAATTACAGAGAGAGGACTTAATTCTCAACTAGTCTATATTTCAGTGAATGTATTTAAGAATTTATTTTTATTCTTTTCCTCTGATTGTTTGGTTTGGGGGGGTTATTTTGGGGTTGGGTTGGGGTTTGTTGTTTTGTTGCTCACTAAAATCTTTTAAAGATGACCCTCTGGCATCAATTTAAGTAAGGCTGTGGAAAAACCAGTGTTAGTTGGTTTCTGTTGTAAAGCTTGCAGAAGTAACTACATAGGCATTTTAAATGTAAAATACCACTGGGAGCATAATGACTGTGACTGCGAAAGCCAGTCACAGAGATAACTGTCTGTTCTTGTCAAACATCTAAGGAGCGTGGCTGGCTGCTTTCCTTACTTGTGCTACGGATACAGGCTAAAACATGTACCTAACAAAACACAGTACGAGTGTTGTTCTGGTGGAGAAAGCACAGATCCGCACTTTAAAATCCTCTGTTATTTGGTGTGAGACAAGTGATTTAACCTCTGAGTAGCTCCACATTTTTGTCTGTAAACTTGAAGAGTGTTGATGTATGCCTGCTCCTAAGGATTAAGCAAGCCTATGAGATACTGACATGAAAAGGGATGGCCGTAAGAATGGAGAGTGCAGATTTCTGATCCATAATCTGCATCAGAGCTTCTGTGTGTAGTGCGAGTGCTGATTATGCAAGAGATGATGGTGTGGAGCAGAGCCCGGGGGACAGCTTTGTGAGGGCACTTTTGCTCTCCAGCTCCTTCTGGTAAGACTGATTAATTTTGATTTTCAGCCCTTCCCTAACAGCAAGTAGCCAGAGTGCCAAGAAGCTCCTCCAAAGATACCCTATTGGTGCACAGAGTATTCCAGGAAAAGTATATGCATAATTGATAAGGAGGAAAAATATTGCCTTTTTATTTTTTTGAGCCTCAGATAATACTGTAAACTGTAATAACTGTAAGCACAATGTCCTGGGCAAAATCCTCAGATGAAATTCTATCCTGGAGTGATTCTACACTCAAGGTAAAATTCTATCAAACAAGGTAAAGAAAGAAATGAAAATACTGATCAAAAGCCGTACAAAAAGTTCTGTTGAAGCAGTGTTCCTAATACATAAAATACTGAAGTAATTGAGATTGGGTATGTCAAAGTCGGCAACAGCAACAAAAATCTTCCCCTATGGAGCAAGTAATAGAAAGTTTTCTGTTATCTTGGACTTAAATAAGTATATTTAGTGAACACATTTCTGACCATTTCCAACACAGAATTTAATGTTCCTGGGGAAACAGCACTTAATGCTTGGAGCCCAAGGCCAGAAACAGAAGATGTATATTCTGAGCATTCTTATCATCTTAAAGTCTGGAATAACGCTGGAATTGTGAATTAATATTCGATATGTTTGGGAAGTGGTTGAAAGCAGCAACCAAGGCGTTTTCCACCGTAAGCCAGCTTTCCAGTTTCTTCCCTGTCTCGGGACAAAATACATGCTGCCGTGTGGATGCCACCAAAATCTGGGAGATAAGCTCTCCAGCCAGAATGACAGGTTAGATAGCGACATGACTTGATTGCAGGACTGGGTCATGGGGGGGATTGCTCTGCCTGTCACACACGCTGAGAAGAGACAGTTCACAGCCGATATACCTTTATTACATACATATTCATCATAATGCTATGAAATGCCCACCCAGTTCTTGTTACTCGTTGCTCATGGCAGTGTGGGTAGGTAAGGCTCTGGTGCAGGTGCTGTGAGTTGGAGGAGTGGTCCCTGGGGGTCATGGTGGTCATCTGGGGGAGAAATGCCCCCACTTATTTAATCCTTTTCTGGCAATCCATTAGTTAAGAACATTGGAATGTTTTCCAATTAACTGCATGTTCTTGTTTGGGCTAATTTATGACCCTGAGAGGCTCCTCGAGCTGTTTTCTTTTGCAGCTGTTTACCTATTTCTCAGGCCTTATCAAGAGGAGGAAGGCCTGCATTGGTTTAAGAGAAGACATTTGGTCCTCTTGTTGCATGCCTGCCTTATCTTGAGAGTCCTTGTAGCCTTGTCCATGACTATGCCTCTATACAGAGTGAAATGCTTTTTAATTCATTATCATGGGCAGTATTTTCATCTAATAGTGGATGATGTTTAATCAATACACAGAGTGGCCATCCTTCTGCAGAAGAACTGGATGGTAATGAAAATTCCTGTGGGTTCGGTATAAAGTCGTGCAGTGCAGGAATTCACCCACAATCTGCTGATATAGTTGGAAAGAATAAAGGGGTTGCTTTGATATCTTCAGGTGTCTGTGCCTGTGAGCTGTAGAAGCTCCTTGCTTTCCCAGGGTGCCTACGTATGGACAAATCTGCAGTCACCCTGCGTGTGCGTTGATGGGGAGGAGAGGTGAAGCAGCTCTTTAACAGAGCAATCTTCATGCCTTGTGGCCTGTGAAGTGGCTCGTAGCTAAGGAGAGGCTAATGAATTTCAGATAAGGCACAGGGCAGCTCTCCCATATCTCAGGTTACAAGCCCAGTGAAGCCTGAGCCATTGTTTTGTTTTAAGGAATGTTAATAATTTACTTCTTACCCATTCCAATGAGCTGTCTTTGTTAGGACTTACTGGTTCTAATTCCCGTTATGAAGCTGGATGCTGTGCTGAAACACCATAAATCCAAAGACAGGTTTTTCTCCCTTCTTCAAGGGGAAAACTGCCTGAGCAGCACGCCTCTGTGGTTGCCTCTGCCATAGTCACTGCTGTGTGGGGTGCGAGGAGATACCATCCGTGCTGAGTTAACACAGCTCCACTCAAGGCATGGGGCAAGTCATAGAATCATAGAATATCTCAAGTTGGAAGGGATCCATAAGGATCACTGAGTCCAACTCCAAGTTCGTGTTGCACCAGAACTGACACGTAATCATTTTTGTCCCTGCCATCTGCAGTATGTAACTTTTTGTCTCTTGGTGGTAAATACCAAGCTCGCAGAGGAGCTAGGAGGATAATTTCGCTGCTGATTGCTAAGATTTAGATTTAGCCATCATGTGATGACTGCCGTACGACAGCGTCTATTTATAATGTTTCTTAGGGGTTAAAAGTTTTTTCAGCATTCAACTGAAAGATGAATAGCAGTGCTGAGAATAAGATTCTGCGCTTCTTTAATTCCTTCTCTCCTTGCATCCAAAACCACCTTAAAATATTAATGAAATGTGCCTTTTGGGGGGAAATGAGAGCATGGAAAAACCTGTGGAACAAGGTGATATTTTTAAAACCCGTGCCAGTTGTTTGCATCAAAACCGGCTATAAATAATAATGGGTCAGGTTCCTGTAGTTCTGGGTTTCTAAAAATGCGCACAAAGAGATGGTTTCTGCTCTGAGCAGATTTTAAGTCAGCACTAGGCAGAAAGAGAGAGGTGGCTTGTGCCATGCAAGAGGTCAGGCATGGCACGGTCATTGAAGTCGGTGCTTTGAACACTTGATGTGGGTTTGTCCTCTCAGGAAAGAAAACACTCAAAAGCCATTATTTATTGCTTTATGTATATACATAGTAGCTGTAACCTGTTGCTCTGAAACACACAACATCAGAGATGCCCTCAAGGTGGTGCAGTGCCTGAAAATGCTATATTAAGCTGTTTAGGAAGATCTGACACAGTAATTTGTAACTGGTGTGTCTGTAAATTGTTGTTCATAGAGAACAGTTTTGCTCCCTAAATATCAATACCAAATCGGAAGACAAACACCAGCAAAGGAAAATATTCCCTTGCTAGGAGGAGAAAAACAAGAGAAGCTCTTAGAACATTTAAAATCCATTGGCATGACTACAGCAGCACCTCTTTAAGCTTACAAAGATTGTACTGCTCTGTCTGACATCTGTACGAGTTTTGTAATACAGCTAAGCGGCCCATGGCAATGGCTTTCTGGTAGCCCAATGCTTATTAAACCACTTCTGATCTGTATTAGAAATGACTATTTCACAAAAGTGCTTGTTATTAAAAGGTCTATCATTGTCAACCCACTTCTGCCTTTCAGATCTGTTTCTCCCAGTTTCTGTCACTTTGAGGTTAGATGGAAACTTCAATGGGATGTGGATGCGCATTAGCCTCAAAGTGCTGAGGGGGGAGAAAAAAAAGGCAGACCAAGTTGTTAAAAAAATACTTTTCCTTTCCACACAGGTAGAAACGTAGGAAGTGCTGCGAGTCAACCAGTCTGTCTGTAACCTGTCAAGTTTTCAGGGACCTGTGCCTGTATCTTCATCCCAGTTCAGTTCTTTCTGAGCAGGCAGCATTGCACATTTTGGCCTTTCACTTTGTTTAAAAGCCCACTGAAATGAATAGAATCCCATCAGCCTCCTAAGACAGTGCCCCTGCTGTAACTGGACTCGCTGAATAGTTGCAGTGTACCTCTGCATACAAGAAGCCCCCAGAGAAATGGGTGATCATTAGGTCTCAAAACACCCTAGGAATGGTGGTTGTTTTCTAAATAAGTTGGGTTTTGCTGACTGGCCTTGAGCTCGCCCTGAGAATTCACATTGCACAGAATTTACATTGCCCTAGTCCTGCAGAAACTTCGTGAATCTTTGTCTAGAAGACTTTGTTGTAGTTTTGCTCTCCGGATGTCGTGATGGTGAGACCGATCGCAAGTTTCACATAAAACTGGTGCCAGAATGCAAAATCCTGCCTTGCTTTAGTGACTAAAACTGCACTTGGCACATTTAAGTGTTGTTTACAATTGGCAAGTTGTACCAGAATACTTCACCCCAAAAAGCGAGTGTGTGTTGGGGGTGATTCCCCTTCACAGGGAGATGTTTGTTTCCTCCAGAACAAGGTTTGGTATCTGCTAAAATGTCAGTGGGCCTTTACATGCATTTAATTTTTCTCACAGTAAAACCTTCTGCCATAACTTGGATTTATTTTGTATTACTTCTGAAGTACTGTTGGTGTAGCTGAATAGACCAAAGTCACTGTAGTCATCACAACTCTGAGTCTAATGCAGAGGAGGCAAGACTGATGCATAACAGTTTATATATAGAAGCAGTAACAGACAGATAAGCCTGGTATTGGGAGAGCTAAAGCAAGTAATGCCTTTAACTCCTATTAGCAAAGGCTTGAAAAACACATTCTTGACTAACATCAACTGAAGGTCGCCTTTCTTTATTTTATTCAAGCTTAAAAATCACTGTTGTTTTAATGTTTGGCATGGGATCTTTGAGCCAGCTTTACAAATGAGGAACTGTTACCAGCTATCCTATTCCTGAGAAATCTGGACATAACAGGTTAGATAGGATTGTACTTAACTTCACCACATGGTTAGCTATATGGAAGTCACTTGGATCCTAGGAAAGGGTTGGTGAATTGAAGTGGTTTGCCGAATTAAATTTAAGTGGGGCATAAATGCCCTGTACAACCTGTTAGTTCTACCCAGTAGGTTCCTGTCTCTGTAGGAAACTTGCAAAGAAAAGATAGGTCTTAATAGTGTGTGGTACTTATGTACACTTCCATATTTCCCTGAATAGGTGCTTGGGGCCTTGCGTACCTTTATCCGCAGTTACTGTTTGAAGCATCATGCAGACATAAAGAATTCGTTCTTATTCCTGCATTAGCAGCAGTGCATCACATTTGACGTAAAAATGAGCACAGTGGGCTTTATATACCAATCACCTCTTAGAAATTTGATTCATTCTCATACCTTGGGTCTCAGGAGAGCTAGAAATACAACAAAAAGGCTTTAAAATACTTTTTAATTCACATTTCAAGTGAAGTCTGTAAGCATCAGAATTCCAGCACTAGTACAAAAGTCGAATTAAAAGCAGGGAGAAATGGCAATTACTCTTTCCTATTAACTGCAAGGGATGTTGCTAACGGGACAGATATTAAAGCCATTTACTTGCCACCAAATAAAGGCTTGCTGTAATTAAGACATATGGCTGGTATTAACTGAAAAAGGGACAGGAAATTTAACATTAAAGGTGGCTCTGCCCTTAATTCACTGTGGCGTGGGGGAGGGAGGAGAAATGCTGTGGGTGAAAGGGCCACAACCTTATCTTTGAATTGCCTGCCTTTCATCAGCTACTATTACAACCTGCATGTTTAAGTGTTAAAAAAACCTCTCTGAAGCATTATAAGCCCGGATCAGTGCGTCCCAGCTAAATACAGCTTGACTGTATTTAGTTGCTAAGTTCTTCAGTGTAAAGAATTAGTTCCCACCACCTTCTATATGTTTTTTGCAGTAAAAAGAACAGTTTTGGCTTTTAGCGAAATGGTTGTTTAAATATTGCATTTAATGAAGCCAGTGGAAATTTCCATTCTTCCAGGAGTTCTGAAAGGCTATATCCCAGAAAGTGAATTTCTGAATCATTTTCCCAATCCTGTTTAAATAGAAGTGCTGGATTGTCTTTTTACAGTGCAGAGCAGATCAGTTCTTCATACAGCCTATATAGAGCTACTTTCACTTATACTAAGTGAGGAGTAAACTTTTTGTGGTTTGCTTTATGGACGAATGTGATGACTCCCCCTTTTTTGTTCTGCCTTTCTTCATGCTAGTTTTGAACCAGTATTTCTGGAGAATAACTACATCTTTTGGCTTTACTGTCTGTACAAAATAATCACGGATTTTAATTGCAAAGACTTTACTGTCCTTACACTTGGGGCAGCTGCAAACTGCTTTCATTAGTAGTAACCTCTTGGCAGTTTATGAAACTGCTATATTAAAAATTCAGAAGGGCAAACAGCTATCTGATAGTTCCGTAGACCCCGGGCTTCTCAAGTGAGCAATGACCACATTGGTTCTGGAAATAAATACCAAGTTTTGCAATGAAAAATATCAAAAGGGATCCAGTTTTGTAAGCTTTTACTGGAATGATTGTCATTAATGATCAGTGTGGGTAATGGCTGCTGTCTATTCCTATGAATATATAAAGCCTAGCTGTGTCATTATTTAAGAAATAGATGTTTTACCAGCCTTAGGTTCCATTTCTATGATCTGGCCATTCTAGAGGGTGCGCAGTATCTTGTCAATCAGTTTAATATCTTCTTATTCCTAATTTAAAATAACCTTGTAAAGTAAGTACTCAAACAGTAAATTTGGGTCTCTGTGTGGCTGTATGGAAAGCTTGAACTTAACTTTCTGGTGATTCTTTTCATTTGTACTTATTGCTGAATGATGCTAAATTATCATTTGGTATCCCAGGCCGTGAGATGCCAATGACATCTTTCTTTCAGCCAGCTAAAATTAGTATTTCTCTAGATCTTTTAAATCTCTTAACCAAAATACCTGTATTTTTAGGCTCCCTTTTACCTCTAAGACAGTATGTTCTCCTGGGTTTTGACTTTTTGTTTTGTCTTTGCTTATGTTCTCTTCTGTGGCCCTGTTGTTTAACTGGAAGCTTACATTCCTGGCGAATATTCAACCAGTAACAAAATAGGTGTTTGAAATTTAATGTGCATGTTATTTTAATATTCAAGAGAATTTGTTTTGAGCTGATCCTATATTTTCAATGCTATGTGCCACCATTTTTCAGTTTCGGAGTGAACAGTCCATTAAGATGAAAGGGTGATGCAGGTAGGCACATCATCACCATGTAGTTTGTAAGTCAGGTCATGTTTTCATCTTGGAAAGTTTGAATTAGAAAGCCTGGTCTCATTTAATGTTAGAGGTCCTAGTTTGCCCTTATTCACTTCCGATAAGCTCAAAATCTCTGTAATTTATAAAACTACCAAAATGAAATCTGGGATTCATGACTTGAGTGAATTCAGAAAATAGGCCATTTTTCCAGTGCCATCTAATGTTCAGGAGTCTGCCGATGAAGATGGTTCTTGACATAGTCTCTGTGTGTCATTTCAGTGTTTTCTGATACCCTACCCTGGATTGTGATTACTGATTTATAATAGTAGAGAAACAGAGCAGTTAGAACGTAACAAAGCTTTTAAATTCAGGATTAACTATCCTTGGATGTATAAGATTACAATACAGACAACATGGCTGCTTGTAGTTAATGTTTCATTTATCATCTGAAAGTCTAAAATGAAAGTGAATTTACTGAATTTGCCTCAAAGGCACTAGCACAAAAAGCCCAGAGATTCAAGTCATGCATAAACTGCAAAATTGGTAGTGTGAATAACAATTGTTCCCAGTCCATCTCTTTACAGAGGTAACAGCCACTTGGGCGCTGATGGGGTTCTTTCTTCTGTGGTCGTTCTTTCCTGTGTTGGTATGGCATGTGAGGATTCACCATTTGAGCATTCTGGCCCATGATTTCATATAATTAAATGTTATTGTCCAAATATTGCCTAACACCAACTCACCTTTCACTGAGCAATTATCAGTTACTAGTTGGAGACAACTGTGAACCATCAGTTGATGGACAGGGCTCACTCTTGTTGACTGCAAGTCTCTTTTCCGTGAACTAGCCTTCCTGCTCTGGTAAGAGTATTTGTTATGTTTGTTATTGGCTCTTGAGCAGTCTTCCGTTAAAGACTGAGATTTATCTCTTCTGTTGTTTCTCTCTTCTTTCCCTCCTTCCCTCTTTTCCTCCTTACAGAAAAATCCGTAAGAAGTTCACCAGGTCACAGCTGAAAAGAGCTTCCAGAACACCTTGTTCTCCGATTATTGCAAAGACAAAGACTCTCATGAACAACAGGCAGGCACGAACAGAGCCAGGAACCATCATGCACTGAAGATATAACAGCATCAGCACCATAATCATGTCAGAATCATGTTTAATTGTGAAGGCAGATACAACAGGACCTTCCACATCTTCAGGACTGTATGGACAGATTGTGGTGGGGTTCTGTGTTCTGGGCAGGACCCAATAGCAGCGCTTGTTTTCCCTTGTCTCTGCAAGAGCTACTTCTGGTTCACCGTGCAGGCCTATCCCAGATTGTCCTGCTGTTCCCTCCGTTCGCAGTCATCAGCACTGGCTGGTCACGGAGGGGCTGTTTGCTCTGACCACACTGAAGGAGTATGGATGCAGAGTCCACCCACCACATTTGTCTATGTCTTCTAGTGGTTTGATACAAAAATATGCAGCTTTTGAAACTATTGCAGTGTCTTTAAAGCAGCATTTAGCCTTGAGGGGTTTGTGTTTTCAAAACCAGCTGCAGACTTTGGGTGTTCATACTTTTCAGTATTGGCTTGAGTCACTTTGGATTTGATTTTCTGAACTGCTGAGCATCCATACCCTGAAACGAGGACAAGGAGTTGTTCAGCAGTTATGAAATTTAGATTGGATTAGGAAGTGCCCATAATTAGTGGCCAGATTTCAAAATGCTTTGGTTCAAATCCTGGAAAGTATTACATGTGGCAGTGAACATCCAGCTGGACTAGTTGCATGTGTAGGAACTGGTCCTAATGTCTGTACATTTGCAAGCATCCACCTAGTGCTTGCATCTTTTTGCATTTCTTGAAGCCTATTCTGAATAGTGAAAACCAGCAGAACGTAATTCCCAGGAAAACATGAAGAAATAGAGTATTGCCTATTACGAATGTCTCTCCACAGCGTAATTTGTACATTTTTGATATGCCTGGATAAAAAGAAGTCTTGCATAATGCTTTGAAATTCATAATTGTAAGGCTGCAGGTGGATACTTAACATGGAGAGATGATGTGCCTTTTGAAACTGCTTGTAGGAAACTGTCAGTCCTCCTGAAAGTGGGAATGGCAACAGAGGCAGGTCTTTTTTCTACTCAGGTACTTACAGGTGAACAATCTCTGCCCTACTTTGACATTCAGAGGCAACCAGTGTGTAGCACTGCTGTGTAAGCCTAATTGGGATATGCTGATCATTCGAGGCAAGTTGTGTTCTTCGATAGGCTTGGTTTCCATATGGCTTTTTAAGAGGTAGTCAAACACTGACCATGTCATAGTAAGCTGAGATGAGCTTCAAGACTTTTTTTTTTCCCCCCTCTCTCTCTTTACTAGGTAGCCCTAACAGATAGAATGGGTGTGAGGATTTCATCCAGTTGTGGATGTTCACTTGGCTCTGTGGTTAGAAAGACAAAGATGTCAGTGGTGTCTCAGACCTGGGGGTGATTCCCCCACAGTTTTTTCACCTCCCCCAAGCCATGCGATTTATGGTTTCCACTTGGAAGAGCATCTGTGATCTCAGCCTAAACCAAGCCATACTCTCTGTAGGATTTTGAGCTTTTGAGACAGTAACCCAGATGCTTCTTCAGGAAAGCACCTTGACCTCCTGAAGGGACTTACTGATGATCTTCTGGAGTGATGGATCCAGGTCTTGTCCACTGTCTTTCAGCAGCAAGAAGAGGGTGAATATGAAGGAGCAATTATGACATGGAGTGCTCCCAGTACCCTGAGCACCCTAGTGAATGTCACAGATTTGGACTCAATTGGAGAAGACCTTGGATTCATCTGCTCACGGTTCTTCCCAGTAGCCACTGAAGGTGCAGCCCTAGGCATCTCTTCTATCCACAGGATCTGCTTTTTCATTACAACAGGAGGGCTTTTCATCAAATAACTGAGTGGAGACAACGTTATTAGTAAGAATTGCATTTATTAACTATGACATATGGAAACACCTCTGTATAATAGCTTCCTTGCCCATTAAAATTCAGAAAACATGATTATTCAGCAATCTGTTTGACTGAAAGTATGAAAAACATGAACAGAAAGATCTTTGTCTCCCTCGGGCATCAGTAAAATCACACACAGCAGACTCATTTTCAGAGTGTCATTAGTTGTAAGGTGGTGGATTTTTTACCCTGCCTTATTAAGCTTGTACTCAAATTATTCCTTTCAGTCAGCGTGCTGTGGTGTCTAGCCAGTATTCTGTAAAATCTCTGTGTGTTTCTGCTCTTGACAAAGGTATTAGCGTCTGTAATAGTCTGATGTGAAGTCGTTTTTTTCTTTTTCCCTCTGAGGAGAGAGCTTGGTAACAAAGCTCCCGGTTATGCAGCCAGCTGCCCGGTACCATTATCTTTTGCATCAAGTAGCCAAGGTAAGGTGGAATCCTTTTTTGTAGCTTCAAGCTGAGGTGCTTCATCTGGATACACTGGAAATAATGCTGTGTCCGTGCCTGGCAAGAGTCATTTCAAAGGTTGCAGTAGCTGACCCTTGGGGTGGGTAAGGCACGAGGAGACTGCTGAACAACTTCTGCTGTGTCTTTAAACTGTTCCGCATGCAGCTACACAGAGACTTTCCTTGCCCTAAAATGCACCCAGCGCACAGAGAAACTGCACGCCATGTACCGCACCTTTGTCTTTACCTGCTCTCTGTCTGCCCTTTCCTGCAAGATGCTCTCCAGAGATGGGTACAAGATTTACTTGTGAATTTCAACTGAAGGCGTTGATCGAAGATCAGTTGAAGACCTGTTCCTGTTGGGTCTGGGCTTAAAGGTCTATATTGTTGTAGACATTGTGACGGTCCTCACCGCAGTGTCGTGCAGTTCCATTCTGTCTGTTGAAGCTGGCTGTGAGCAAAGATGACACATCCCTGTGTAAACTGTAACAGCATCTCCACAGCAAATCAGAGCCTAGCACTGTTTTTATCAAGCTTCCCAAGGTAGTTATTTTAAAACCAGCTAACATGTATCAGTCATCAGCAGCGACGCTGAGTATAAACATAAACCTCAGAAACAAGGACAAGAAGTTTGGTACTTACCATGGATGTGAGCAAGAGAATCTAGGCAGCATCAGCCCTGTATTTGCAATATGATTTATTTTCCTCTTAGCTAAATAGAAATCTATCTGAAAATCTGCCTCTCCTTTTACAAATATGAGGCTAGAATCCCATGCAAAATGCACGATCTTTTTGTGTCAAGAGATCTCATACATAAGATGGAAAGATTATGTTTGTATGTCCATATTGCTGGTTTCAACTATATCGCTATCCTGCTGTCTTGAAGTATTTTGTATATTGTTTTCAGATTATTTTTAAAGGCCCTATTTAGTGATGGAAGTTACGGATCTTTAGGGTGGAAAAACAAGGTTTTGAAATACGTGAGACTGCTTGAAATGTGTTGGTGATATGAAAACAACATCTTTTAAAACGGTGTTTTGATTAAGGGCAAATATAGCCTTCATTTCTGTGGTCCAAACCTTGCAGTTTGTTATGAAAAACTGGGTATTGAAGCTGAAATGAAGAACAACCAAGCAGTAGAAATGGTGAAACGGTATCTGCCCTTACAGAATGTGCACTTTTTATTAAAGTTAGATCCGGGGGGGGTTTAATAAATATAATTTCAACACAGGTACTTTCCTAATTCTGAAGGCTTAAATGAAACAGAATGACTGCATGGTAGTTTCTGATATAGTCACAGCATAACATGCCACAGCCTTTTGCAGAGACCAGTTAGAGTCTTTCAGAAATACTATATTGCATAGTACGATATAGTGGACATGGTGTCTTGATATATGTGTACTGCTATGGTGATGGGAGTGTTGGAATCCTCTGGAAATCCCAGCAAAATAATACTCCTTTTTCGTTTTCTTTTGAAGGTCCTTTATATAAACCGGTGTCTTCATAAGCCAGAGTGGGTGTCAAGAGATCTGAGTTTATATAACTGCACAGTGGAATTTTTTGGAGTAAGTCAGGACTTTTTTATTCAAATGTTGCATGTTTGAGGGAGGAAACCTAATTTTGGAATACATGGGGTTTGGATAAGAGTTTTGAGGTTGTACTATATAGTGACAAACAAATTTGCAGAATATGCTCCTGTTGCTCAGAAAGATGTAACAGTTGGTATTGAAATGCAGTATTAATTCAATAAAAAAGAGAAGCATTAAAGAGCTGTCTTTTTTAATTCTGTTGTTGAGACTGAAAGTGGATTTCTCAATGGAATGGTAAAACTGGGAAGCTCAATGTCGAGTGTTTGAGGATGTGGAGCACCTTAGACTGAAACATAGTACTATTTGGTTTGCATTAAAGTGGCTTTGTGTACGATTTTTGGGACTCTTGGCCCTTTTTGCAGGAGACTAAATTTCTGCATGGACACTTGTCATCCTATTTTCAGTAGGCTATTGGCTGACCAAGAGACTAAAAGATGATGAGCTGTTTAATCTGCAGTAGAGTTAAGGACACATTAGATTAAATGTGGATGAGGAAAGAAGACTCACAAGTCAAGGTGACAAGGTGACAAGACATAAGGTATTGGTTGTTGCATTGGAACACTAGAAAACTTCTTGGGGCTGTACTGGTATCTGGGCAAAAGGACTCATATTCCACAAAACAATACTAGAAGTTAATCTCTGCTGCACTGACCCATCTAAACTTTGCGGGATGGTACTAGTGTCAAAATCTATCTGTTTTTTTAACTTGGTAGCACCTAGAACTGGTGGCTTCTATGTGAATATGGGACATAATCTGAATCCTCTTCCTTACTAACACCTGAAGTAATTTCCCAAAATATACTGGATGGTTTTTTTGCACAGGAGGACAATCAAAGGGCTTCTGAACAGAAATAATGGTGGCTACTTCACAGGTTTGTTCACGGCAACTGTCTCATGTCCTAATTCCCCCATCTGTCTTGGGGAGGGCAGGATTTTTATGGATCCATGCTGCTTGGTAACACCCTTACTTTTTTTCAAGTGTGTACATCCCAGTGGATTATTTTCTTCGTACCCTCTCTCTCCCTTAAAGTGATCTGTGCAGATTCCAAGTAGCAAAAATGAAGTTCTTCCATGGTGGCTGGATTTATTTATTTGGCAAGATGAGTTCCATTTTCTAGCCCTTCTTGGGGGAGTTGTATTGATATCAAGGAGGGGATAATCTCTAGAAAGAGTCCTTTGCTAGGGGAACTGAGGAAATGGGCGTCTCTTTAACTGGGTTTACAAGGAATCTCAGTCAAAAAGGAGGAGGTCCAAGACACTCATCACTTCCAAATTAGGACTGTAAAGCCCTACCTTTGTCTACTTGAAATACGTACTTAAGGAATCTCTTTAGGTTTTTTTGTTTAGTTCACTGTAAAGGTATTGGTCATATTTACAAGGCCTCAGCAATGAAAGGAAATGCACTTAAAAGTGTTTTTCTTTCCATTGCACTAGCAATCAGAAAAAAAGGAAAAGGTGGTGGTTTAACACAAAAGTGTGTGCTGTCTGTTTGAAAGCAGAAGTAATTGGAGAGGGCATTTCGCTGGCAGCTGAAATCTTTTGGCACTTGGTATATGCAGAACTTTCATAAAACACTAATCAGAAAAGGGTTGGAACTCCATGATCTTAAGGTCTTTTCCAACCCTAACCGTTCAACGAGTCTATGTTTCTAAATGCAGAACACATCTTCTGTGAGACTGGTTTGACAGCAGTACACTTTTCCATGGAGTCAGATGCACTGTCTTCATTATGGGCTGTTTTATACAATAAGAAACAAGCCAATGAGTGACTGTTACCATTTCAACTTAATGTAGAAGCCACTTGTTACCATTGGTGCAAGAACAAAGCTTCTTTAAACATGTATTATTTGTGTGTACATTAAGTATGTGTTCTTTATAAGCTAAGCAGATGGATCTTTATGGAAATCAAAACTATTATTACTAATTTAAATGATGGTTAAACCTAGATGCCAGATGAAAGCGCTGTCTGCGGCCAATAATTTTTAAGATCCACAGTCAAATCAAAGTCTTCCTCGTGTAGGTGGGATGTTCCTGAAGCAGTAGAATTGGCGCTTGCATTATGTGATGAGGACATTTGGTTTTAAGTGGCTTAATAGAGTCTTGTAATGAATAAATCCCCTGCAGGAAATAAATCTTAGTCTGTATTGCTTTGGGCAATAGAATGGGAGGAAAAGGATTAGGGCCAGGATTTGATGCTGATTCTCTTTCTACCAAGGTAGCAATTGATGGCTGCAGAGCTTCCTCCCAGAGCTAAGCCCCAGGGAGCCTAGAGGAGCATGATGACTCCCTAATTTGTTTGGGGGGGTGTTGTTTGGGTTTTTTCTGTTTTGTTTTGTTTCTTTCCTTGCTTGCTAGCTGTGTCATTACTTTGGAGATTTGCTCCTCAGTCATCTGAATCAATGATTTCACTAATGTGGAGGAAGTAGTTCATATCACCACTGGGCTAAAAGTGGCTCTTTCCTTAGTTTCTTCTTCTTGGGCACATAAAAGAACATTCTGTAAAACAGCAAAAAGGAATTTCACAAGGATTTCCATGAAGCTAACAACCTTAAACTAGCAGGATATAGCAGAATAGGGCACTGAACGTGATTTGCTTTTGTTGCATGGGTACAACTGTCCATAACTGAAGGATCATTCTTTCAAGCGGTCCATTCCATTCCAGTTCTCTGGACACTGCACTTGCTTTTGCTGTGTTCATCAGACTCCTGCCTTTGTGCTGTTTGCTCTGCCCAGTACTCACATACTGGAAAAAGGCAATATTCATACTTCAGCTTTTTGGTAAGTCATAGGGGAAGATTGCAGTGGAAATTTAGAGACTATAATACTGATGAATGTTTGTTTTCTTTCCTTCAGCCTTGATTTTCAGTAGAATTTGAATCTCTTTTCACACAGTGAATCTAAGCAAAGTTACACTGAATGCATTTAATCCTTATGGTATGCCTAAGGTAGTTGTGTTGCATGGTCTGCTTTCAGAAGCCTGACTCTATCCTAGCTGTTAATCCTGCCCATTGTTTATTTTCCCCATTAGTAGCAGTGAGAGCAGTATTGATTGGCCTTTTCAAGTGGACCAGACTCTGTCCTGCAATTTCTGCATGCTCAGTTAAGGCACAGTTAAATATTTTCTCCTTTTCTGGGATCTCTGCTTGCTCTGCTGCTTGTTGTACATGACCAGAAGAAAGGAGAGCTCAATGCTCCTCCCCTTTCCAGTGTGTATGGGTTTGGCTCAGTTGCTGCTGAATGCCCAGGAGAGGGAAATGTTGGATCAGTGCTGACTGTCCCTTTGTGCACTGTTAATGGCCACTACAAACCACTCCAGTACTTCTTATTCTGAAATTTTAAGTATGGGGACAGCCCGTCTGGCCGGTGTCACTGTCACCCATAGCACAACAGTGTCTTGTGGCTAAAGAAGGCTCCATGTCACTGCTGCATTCTGTAGTGTAATAAATGGTTCAGAGCAGCTGAGCCCTCTAAGGATGCTCCGTTTCCACTTCTGCATAACTGGAATATGCTGCCAGCCCTCTCATTTAATGGTTTATTTGGATCCCAGTGGCATATTTGGATCCATTCCCCTTCAAAGTTGCTTCACCAGTGCTCAGGCACACTAATCCTGCTTTGCTATGTTTACTTTGCCTCCTTGAACCCTAATCTCAATGAATTCTACCTCACTTTTCAGAATAATGTCAAGGAAGATTATAATCAACATGCTATAAGCATCTGGCAGGTTTTGCTTCATCACTTCTTAATTTTCCAATTTAAAGCCAATTTTATTCCATTACTCTTTCCTTTTCATCTTCCTTTCCATTGGTGTTTCCTTTATTGATAAAGATCCATCTAATGTGCTCAGATCTTACTTGGAATATGACATAGTCTTCAAAACCATGAATTTGTACCAATTGGGGTGAGGGCAGCAAAAATTGGACATGGGTTTATAGCTCCATAGTCCCAGATAGTGTATTGGCCAAGTCATCAGAGTTCAAGTCCAGATTAATATTTCAAACTGTCCCAGTTTCTCAGGTATTTGGAGCCAGTGATTTTGTACTGTCCCTTTTGAAGGCTGGGGCTTGCTGCAGACTCGCAATCTCAATGTGTTTAGCTTTTTTACCCTTCCTTAGAGGAGCTCTGCTCTAGGGTTTGGCTTGACTGTACCTGTAACGTGCCTTGCCAGCCTGTAATGAGACCTGCTGCTTGAATGCTGAGTAGCTTTCTTCTGTTTACTGCTTGTGCGGATTAAATTTGAAAGATTTCAGGAGAGGAATACAAATGAAGTGCCTGCCTAGCTCTGGATTTTCTTCATCTTCCCTCTGCACTAATGAGAGTCAATTGCAGTTGCTTATTATTTTTAAGTAGCAGTTAATTTGAGAAAATCTGATTCACTAGCTCTTTCAATTTCGCTGATTTGATTTCAGCCTCCTGCCCATCTGGGCCAACCTACATCTACTGTTCTAAAGCCAGTGTGTGAACCAAAGTCAAAGACACTCAGCCTGACAGCAAAGCGGTGTTTGCAACAGTGTACTTCAGCCCTCTGTTTTCTTATGATTCAAACCCTCAGTGAAAAAGGGGCGATTATTCTGCAGTTAATTCTCTCTTGTGCTGGGAGAGAAAATCAAGCAGCTTCTCCAAACCCCTCCCCTTTAACCATTCAGTTCTCGGGATGTTCGGATCTGGTGGCAGTGTTATAAGACTGTGCAGTAGCATGGACAGAGAATTGATTTCTTGAGCAGATCAGTCTGTCCTGTCTGGGGATGCTCTGATGGAATCCCCCATTCACCATAAGAACTGTAGAATTAATCTCTATAAAGTCACATGAGGCTTCTAGAAACAGCCTTCTGGTCAAACTCCTGCATCTGTACAAATCCTCCTGAAGGGAACAATGAATCCTGAAGTAGGATTGTCAGCTAAGCTGTAAGCCCTTTGGGTTAGGGCTAATATCCTCCTGAATTATTAAAAAATGCTCTTTAGATTTATAGCTTTGTAGCAATGTCTGTGATACTAAAACAATAAATATTAAAGAGTTGGTAGTAGATATTGGGTCTTTTTATTTGGAGAGGGGCTTTGAACAAGAGCCTGTGGGGACAGGACAAGGGGAATGGCTTTAACCTGCCAGAGGGGAGACTGAGATGAGCTCTTAGGCAGAAGCTGTTCCCTGTGAGGGTGCTGAGGTGCTGGCACAGGGTGCCCAGAGAAGCTGTGGCTGCCCCATCCCCGGCAGTGTTCAAGGCCAGGTTGGACACAGGGGCTTGGAGCAAGCTGCTCTAGTGGAAGGTGTCCCTGCCCGTGGCAGGGGTTGGAGCTGGAGGAGCTTTAAGGTCCCTTCCAACCCAAACCAGTCTGGGATTCTATGATTTAGCGGTGGATGCAGGAGAGGATGTCACTAGTTTCTACAGAAAAGGTGTGGTGTTACCTCATGTGAGGAGGAAGCAGATGTATTCTCTGAATTGAGGGCTGAGTGAGGCATTACTAGCTCCTAATGGTCTCCCCACATTTAAATGCATGGTGTTTTCTGTTCACAGCTTTGAAAATGTTTTTCCCTTCGTGGCAAAAAAGGATAGGATAATACACTAAAAGGCACAGGATGGGTGTATGTGATGAAACATTGCTTTGTTCATTATATACACACAGGGAAGTTGAAATGTTATTTGTAGAGGATAAAGGTGAACTTTGCTCATGATTTTATGAACTACTTTATTGCACAGTTCTCTCTGTGCAAACAGCACTTGACACTCTCTCGCCTTTTGTTATTTCCAGCAGATTGGAGTCATTTGCTTTTTAATGCTGAACTGTGACAGAGCAGCAGGTGTTGGATAAAAAGAATCAAGATAGCTCCCTGGCTTTCTGCAGATATTTAGGGGCATTTGTGGAGTCCTGTAAAATTCAATTACATTTGCTTCCTGCCTCCTTTTCCCTCGAGCGTTGATTTGCAATTCTGGAATTACCTGTTACCGTTTTCCCCAAGCTGGAGCTGATAACTGGACTGGGCTGAGGCTGCGGGATTGGTGTTCGCTTTGCAAACAGCCATCCTGACTGAAGATGTCAACTCGCAGCAGCTCTCTGCTGGGGGGTTCTGCCCTCTCAGCAGAGAAGAGCAGCATGATGGGCTCTGCTGCTTCTGCTTTAAAGTCAGAGGGACAGGAGTAGAGAAGAAGCTCTGATGGCTATGGAAGACGAATAGCTCAGGTCAGCAGCATCTTCAGCTGCTGAGCTGGATCTGGAAGAGGCTATTTGTTCGCAGCCCAAGTTAGCCCCTGTATTTACCTAAGGAGTTCGTAACCTTGCAGAAATAACTAACTTTCCATGAGGAGCTCTTAAGGCATTGAAAAAGTAGAAAAATGTCAAATTAATCAGTGCAAGGTCATCAGGCAGATTGAAGCATCCAGGTATTTCTGGCTTTCGTGATGTGTCTCTGCCTGTGACCCATCCAGCACTGCTGCCAGTGGCTGCTCCTCACCAATGTTGTGTTCTCATCTGTGTCTGATTGTGACCACTTGTGTTCAATCACTGCCGATTCAGGAGGTTCTATCAGTCTTCAGCCAGGACTGGACACCTATTAAACACTGTCAGACACTGAATTGCTCAGTCCTTTCTCTCTGTGCAGCTTGAAAAGAGCCCGATTTGCTCAAAACTCAGCCTGCAGCTAGGGTAAAGTTCAGTGACGTACTCCATACAGTTTATCTGTTTGAAGTATCAAGTAATTTATAATTTTACCATAAACTAACTCAAGCCAGTATGGTCACTGGGAAAGAAATCATTCTATTTTCAAATGTTTCCACAAGGCAGTATTGTCATGAACACAGATACTGAATTTCTGATGGCTGGGCAATGCATTTCCATGTTGTTTGTAGCTGTGTGCTTACATTCCTGTAATTCGGCTCCTCACTAATGCTCTAAGTGACTGCAAAAATGTCATAAATATGCAACTAAAAATCAGGAGTGATTCTGAGCAAAGCCGGTGGAATAGAATTTTAGTGAAATGTGGCGTGATCAGCAGTCAGGAAGAGTCTCAGGTAAACAGGCTTCCCCCTCCCGCCTTGATTTCTTGTTTTAAGTACCGCAGGGGAAGAACATGTGTTTTGCCAATTCCATGACAAGTTTATGGAAGTTGCCATTCAGGTTTTAACTTGAGCACCATCTAGTGTGCATGATAAAAATCATTTATAGAGTAACTAGAAGGCCAGTTCATTATGGCACTGAGCAGAGGAAAGCTTTTTCAGTGTCAAAAGGAAACAGGCACATCAGAGCTTAAGTCCCAGGAACTTTCAATAACTTTCAAGTGACATACGTTCACCCTGTCGCCCTTTTAATTTGTGCTTCCTTTAAACTCTTGTACGTAAATGCAAGGAATGAAATGCGCAAAACCTGAGTGTGTCTATTTACAGGCGGGTTAAAAATACAAAAATCAGAAATCAACAGCCCTTTCTTTCTCCAAATGCAAATACATACTCGTATATTCATGCAAATCTAAATGTGGAGTCCTGCATACTGCTGGAAGGTGATACCTTCTGCTCCACCAAGGCCCAGCTTTCAGCTAAATGTCTCTTGGCAGATGTTCTTTCAATCTTCCCCAGACTTGGAATGCAGTCAGAGATGAATTTCCTCTGTGCCTGGATCAGAGTGGGGCGCGTTTATGAGAAATTCAGTGTGCTGTTAC
Source organism: Psittacula echo (assembly GCF_963264785.1). Classification (NCBI taxonomy): domain Eukaryota; kingdom Metazoa; phylum Chordata; class Aves; order Psittaciformes; family Psittacidae; genus Psittacula; species Psittacula echo. The sequence continues at coordinate 84,053 of NC_137738.1, read as the reverse complement.
TTTTCCTATTAGCGTTGCTTCACGCAGCATGTGCTCCATGGCACACTGCGGGAGAGGCCCATCCATTATTACCATTGCTAATGAACTTCACTGCTGTTTGCAATACATTTTGCTTGCACCTGTGTTTCGGAGTCCTTCTGGCAGTAACTTCTGCCCTCTTTCCAGTCACTTCACATTCATCAGGATAACAAGATTTAGAGCTGCTGCTGGGGAGTGTTGCTCATTCTCAGGCATCCATCACCAGTTGCGGTTCTGCCTCTTGCTGCAAGAGTTCCCGTGATGAGGGAAAGATCTTCTGCTCCCACACGTACTTTGTAGGTTTAAAATCAGAGGAGATGGAACCCTACCATGAGACTTAAAAAAACCCCAACGTATGATTTGTTCATCAAATGGTTCGTTTGGGAAGTGGAAGGAAAAGGAAGGGGACATTACCAAGGGTTTGTTAAACTTCGGGCTTGAGAGCCTATGCATTTTTTGCTGCCATTATTTTATGAAACAGAGGCTACTTAGGCAGCCAAGACAGTATTATTTTAAGCCTGAAATGAAAGGCAAAGCTGGTAGAACTGCACCCAGAGATTCAAGGTTTTTTAGGACTAAGGAAAGAAGAGAGCTTGTTTAGGGCATTTCTCAGTTCAAACAAGGTAGTGAGGGTTCTGGGAATGAACATAATTGGTCTCAACAGGCTCATATGCTCTGGCAAACTTAAGAGCTCCTTGCTCTAAAATTGTGTTTCTGGTTCTAATCAGAAATTTGGTTTCTGTGTCCTGGTTCTAATCAGAAATAATTCAGATCAATAATTGTGTTTTTTCATGCTTCGTAGCTGTATTTGGATAAAGCTTTTGAACTTAACCTGTGCTTTGCTGTCTTGCTACCAGACATCTAGTCTGTAGTGCAGCACAAACGGCAAACCTGCCACTAAAACCACACATGAAATGACTTTTTGGAATATATCGTCCGGATAATAAGTGATAAAAACTACATAATGGTAAGTAACCCCATCACCTGCAGGGGGTTGAAAACTGTTCATCACCTTATTTGTGTGAGAGCTGTATGCCATATAATCTGGGGAACAGATTTAATACATGTTTCTTTTAGGGGGATTCTCTCATGAGAATTACCTTCTCCATCCAAAACACTTTTCCCCTTCTTTGGACTATTCTAAGTAAAGACTCTGCAGTATGAGGTGACCTCTTAGGCAAAGGAAATTACCCCTTTCTGGCCATTTGATACACTTTAGGAGTGAGATATGGAATGGATAATATTCTTGGCTAGAAAGAAAGGGATGGCTCAGTGTAAAATCAGGTGAGATGGCAGAAAATAGAGAATGCCAAACATTAATGACCCCTACTGCTATTACTGTTGTGCTCACTGTCTGGTAGTTGGTTATTTCAGCTCACATTGTCACATCAGTACTGTCGATTGATTCATAGTAGATTCAGTTTTTCTTGTGGAAAGGAAAATCTTGCTGCAAAACAGATGTTGTGTCTGATCTGAACACTCATGGATAAATTGATTACAAATGCACATACAAATGTGTACTTTGTCAGAGGCTTGAAAGCAGGCAGGAGCTGCTTATTTTCCCATAAGTGGAAATATGCTAAGGAGAGCAAAAGTGATTTATAAGGACTGTAAAATTATCAGTCTTCAGCCTTACTGCCCCCACCACACACACATCTCTAAAGACTCACAGTCTCCTAAGGCATGGTTTCAATTCCAGCGTTCCCAGAGTTCAAGGCAGAGTTGTGGCTTTCTGGTATGCAGCATGAAAAATGGCACCAACATAAGGGTTAAGCATGTGGAGTTGGTTTGCTTACCTGAAGCACAAAGAGCAAAGAGAATTTGGTGGTGCAGTCTCATAGAAAGCTCTGCTTCAGTGTTCTCCCTTTCTTTGTGTAATTCTACAAACTTCATCTTTTAATTCCTAGGTGTGTTCATACTCCTTGCACAGTCAGCTATTAGTTACCTGCATGGAAAAGAACCACTTCCCATTTAGTGCTTTACTGACAATACAGGATTTCAGTATCTCATAGGAGATTGGCCTTTATCATTTTATGTATTTCATGTATAAAATGTATTTTGAATATATTTTGAGAGCTTTGCCATTCTGCCTTTTCATCAAAATTGTGGTTTTTGATGGGGTTGTTAAATGCAGTTTCTGTTTGCAAGCATAGATCTGTTTTCTGTTCAGAGATTCTTTTCTTTCAAGGGTATGTTTTTAAAAGCACTTAGATTTGGCTTAACTCCTTTTTTCTTCAACAGTAATTTTGTAATACTTGAAGGCCATTAAGTCTGCTGCAAACATTCATTAGTCCCCGGCCCCTCCAAGAGTTTCTTTAAAAGATGAAGTCAAACAGATGGGTGAAGTAGTCATCATGGGCCACCACATCATGTGGGATGAGAAGGGGACATTTGACATCCCACCATGAATGGCGCTTTGAAGCCAGGCGGAGTTAACACCACCGAGCTCACAGTCTACTTTCAGTGCTGAGGACAGAGTCTGTGCTGGAACGCTTGTGACAGTCCCAGTGTTAAGATGAGAACAATTAATTCTTAAAGACAATGAATGAAGAGGAGAGCTATAGGTCTGATGCCAGTGAATGGGCAAGTCCAGACACCATCATTCCAGGCTTTCTATAGAACAACTGAAATGGCTTTGAGAGAGGTATCTTGAGAGGCACAGTATACTTCTGTCAAAATGGTGTCATTTTTCTGTCATTCCATTCTGTGGAAGAAGTAGCAACTAGTCCTATTCTGTGACGTGGTCGTCTGTCTGTGTGCTACTGATATAGTACCTAGGAAGTTAAGGAATAGGCTGACCTCACTGAATTCCCGTCTTACCAGATGTTCCTTATTTGTTGGTATCTCATGAAAGAAGATAGACCGCCTGACTGAACAAATAGGTTAGCTGCATTTCTGGGTTCCATGGTTTTGTTGGTTTGGTTTGTGGGTTTTGTTGTTGGTGTGTGTGTGGTTTTTTTTGGTTGGCTGGTTTTTTTATGTCCAGGAACCCCAAAACTTCAACTATTTGGGGATTTGGGTTTTTTTTGTTTGTTTGGTGTTTTTTTGATCATTAGTGAATGCTTCTTCATGCCAGAGTCTGCATGTTTCCATTTCCTCCCGATAACTAACTCCTGAGAGCAGCTCCCAAGAATACTTAAAATCTTGTGGATTTGATAAAAGTGAAGCAGGCAGCCTTAGGGGAATTGGTTAGTGTTACAGGCAGCATTTATATAATGACTCTGAGCAGGGAAATTAAGACCAAATGAGTAGCAGACTAACGTTTGCCTGTGCTTATATTGAAGAACATCCCTTGTGGAAAATTCTAACTGCTATTTTTTCATATAGGTCTATTGCATATTGTGCTTCCCTGAGTAATTGGATTAGATTATGTTAATCCCTTCTCTGTTTGAGTCTGCTCATTAATGTAACTGATAACTTTTTGAGCCTGTGTGTGTTATTCTTGAAGGTAATCACTTTAGCTGTCAGTGAGAGAACAGAAAATAGAAATAGACAACAAAACCTGTTCAAAAATACGTGTTGCTCCTTGTTCTGTTCACAGTCTTTACCATCAGCAGTTCTGTAACCTGACACTGGAATTGTGCCTTACAGCATCTTCCCTGCCTGCAAACCTAGTAGGGGATTTTAGACTGATACATCTCATCTAGAGATCTTCAGCATATGCTTTAAGATTCTTCTTCATTAGCAGGCACAAGTGCAGCCTGAGGTAGCTTAAGTAGTTGGTTTTAGAAAGTGTATTTACTGCTCTGAATTCCTGCTGCTGAACCATCACAGTTTAAAACCCAGCATGTGAAGGCGATCTGACCTTAATGCTTGTCCTTCTAAATATTGTGGACTAATAGCTATGATTCAGTATCTGCTGCATCAACAGTTGAGTTGCTCCAGCAGCAGGAGCCACCCTGCAGCAGAGGTGATGCAGTGGTGACTGTTTTGCTTGAACTTCACATTACTGCAGTTGGCAGCAGGGCAGCTAGAAATTGTCCTTCTGCAAGATCTCATTTTCAAATGATCCCAGCCCTAGATCCTTTGTCAGAAACTAGGTACAATCAATCCGGATTGTGCTGCTTAAAACAACTCCGGTCTCTGTAGATTTACCAGCACAGAGCTCTGACTCAATTTCATACCATCAGACTTGTCTATCAGGTCAGATCCAACCTGACCTGATAGAAGGTGTTAATCAATGCATCTCTTTTGATTTCAGTATTAATATGTTTCCTATTCATCAGCTGAAAATCAGAACAAGGATTTGCAGATTTTCTCATCTGGGTTGTGTTCTGTGTGATTAGATACTTACAATGACTGTAGTTCTTCTTACAGCTGTAACTCTTCCTCTCTTTTTATTTGCTAGATTAGAGCTGTATTTTAATGCCTTCCTCCTTTTCTAGCAATTTACCTTGAAGTAGCTTACTGAATCAGAAAGCGGAGTAGTATTTTCTAATGATAAACAGGAAATGTGGAATCTCCATCATAAAATGTCCTGCCTTCAGATTTATTGTCTGTAAGTAACTGGGACCCCACTTGCAGCGCTGTGTGCAGTTCTGGTGTCCTCACCATAAGAAAGACATGGAGCTGTTGGAGCAAGTCCAGAGGACTTGATAGAAGGTAAGAGATTTTTGAGAAAGATGGTTGAAACACCTTCCCAGGGTCTCTTTCATCATGGGCAGGTGTGATGCTGTGCAGACATGGTTAAGAGGGAATATTAGGATCTCTCTGTAACCTTCGTGTTGTTTTGTCTTTAGGACGAACTCCTTCTCAAAAGCATAGCAGGGAAGTCTTGCTTGCTAACAGTAAACTTCAAACTTCTGAAAGAGGCAGGTAGCCACTGGCATTTGAGTCATGATGAAATGCTCACTGTGCGATGTGATATGCAGTGTCATGGGTTGACTGTCATGCTCATGGAAGAGGAAACAAGGGAACTCTGTTTTCAGTGAGCAGGAAGGAACTGAACCTCCAGCTCCTTGAAAGTAATTCTTTTTAGTTATCCATTTCAGTTTGAAATGAAGTTAAGTTGATTTACTGTTGTGAAAATCATGCTTCCTGAAATGATACATCTCCTTGGATGAGCAGAAAGAAACCGGGTGTTTGCAATGCCAGTCATCTTGAAGAATGCACAAGCATGCTGTTAAAAATGTCATTATCCCAGTATGCACTGCATGACAGAAACATACTCAAGGACTAAAAGATAGCTGGATATGAGAGCACATTGTAACATGATCTCATGACAGTTTGTGGATAATTTATAATGGATGGAATAGAACCTCATTCTCAATAGGCTCTTACTAAGTTTCAAAGGTACAGTTCTGATGAGGTTCAAATGTGAATGGGACTTTCACGTCCATGAAACCAGTGACCTTCCTGGATAAGCTGGGGAATAAATGGTAAAGATGGGTCAGGTCTTGCATGAAAATATAGCTTTGGGCATTATGTCTGTATTTGTAGGAAAGAGGTTCCAGATGCTTGTAAAGGCTTCTTTCAAGATATAAGTGTGCTTATTAATGACTTACTTAATTTTTCTCTCTTTCCAACAGCATGAGGATTAGTAGGAATGCCTGTTGCAGTTGATTCTTCTTGATGCACAGATATGGCACAGGAGAGTGGTAAGGGAATTAATGAACAAAAGTTGGGAAGGGCTGATGTAATTCCAAGGGACAGCTTGGATGAACTACTCCTTTTCCTAGAGGGGACAGTTCATCAGGATTCCATTTATTTGGGAAGAGAGGGCAATATCTCTACTGCACTGAAGACTTTGTGTTGTATCTGCCCAGACTGCATGACTAGTCTAATACCTGAGCAAGACAGAAATATCAGTTAGGGGCAAACAAACAGACATCGAACTGACTTGGTATCCCAATCAGTAAAATAGCTATGGTTTGTATTAGCACTTTCTATTATCATAGAATTATAGAATCATTAAATAGTTAGGGTTGGAAAAGGACCTTAAGATCATCTAGTTCCAACCCCCCTGCCATGGGCAGGGACATTTATCACAGGATCACAACAGGGTTGAGGTTGGAAGGGACCCCTGGAGGTCATCTTGGCCAACCATCTGCCCAAGCAGGGTCACCTAAGACCACTTAGTTATCCAGCACCATGTCCAGATGGCTTTCAGATATCTCCAAGGTGGGAGCCTCCACAGCTTCTCTGGGCAGCCCATGCCAGTGCTCAGTCACACAGTAAGCAAAAATCTTTCTACTGTTCATAGGGAACCTCCTGTATTTCAGTTTGTGCCCATGGTCTCCTGTCCTGTAATGGTAATTCAGTGGGAACCAATGAAAAGATCCTGGCTCCAGCTTCTTTACACCCTCTCTTCAGGTATTGATAAACATTGCTAAGATCTGCCTTGAGCCTTCTCTTCTCTAGGCTAAACAGTTCCAGTGCAGTTGTTTATTCTGTTTCACGCTTTAGGAACCTTATTAGCTTTTAGACAGTTTCTAGATGCTCAGTCATTAGCTGCATTCAAGAAGAATGAAGTTTTTTCCAGGTCTTGGCTTTGCTGCAACTGCAGCATTTGCTGTTTTGCTGTAATGTTTCATCATTGTAATGATGGTATTACACCTTTGGGTTCTGATTTCTCCAACAAAGTCCTCTTTGCTTTACAGAGCAATATGTAAAAAAACCCATATCATGATTAGATCAAATACTCAATTTTGGCCATTGGCTGTGGGATGTGACACTGTACTGTGCTTTTCTGTAACCTGCACTGGATGCTCACGCTACCTGACTGATGTTTGTATCCATGGACCAAAGTACCCACAGAGTCTTGATGAGTTCTAGGAGAGGTCCACTAGTGAGCATTGTAGATACGGCAGATTTGAATTGACAGGGCAGGTAGGGCATGGGGCAAGCTCTTGTGACAGTTCTTAGAAAATGGAAAGCAGTCACCTGAAATTACTCCTGTGTCTAATGACAAAAATTATTAGGGATTTTACCAAGACAGAACTTGGGAATGGATCATGCTATTTCCCCTGCTTTGTTGGGAAGAGCATAGTGGAGAGAGACATGCTGTGGAGAGTCAAACTTGATGTGGTAAACACCAAAGACTGGTTACAGAATATCATATTTGAGTATCTGGGAAATTTAAATGCATTTCTCATTTTTTACAGAGGTCGTCTTATTTTTCAGGACCAGTAGGGCTGGAATTGTGATGTTGTTTGTGTGTTTAACCTGTGGTGCTGGTTAGGTCAGAATCATCAGTTCATAGTGGCTGGGGTTCCTGTGCTTCCTTGGACCGTCACAGGACTAGGAGAGGAGCCACGCTCCTGCCAATGCTGGTAGATATTCTAGAGAGCAACTCCTCTGTCTCAGCTGTCAGAGGGAAGTCCCATTGGGATGTTTCACACTGCACATTCACGGAAGATGGAGCTCAACCCATAGCCCATTTGCTGGTGACACATCTGTGCAGTCCCAGAGAGGAACTCCTGCGCCTTCCAGCTAAAGCTGACTTTGGCAGCCGCTCAAGACTTCTGCATTAATTTTGACTGTGCCTTTACACCAGAATGTTGTGAATTCCAGTGGAATGGTGCAAGTGTCATGTAAGAGAGAACAGCATCTGCTTCCCACTTGCTTTGAAATGGGTTTCTAAATGAAGGTGGCGGGTTGTGTATATTGCAGAATACTCCAGGCAGGTGAAACAATCCTGATGTGTAAGTACCGTTGCATGCAATAAATGAAAGTGAAAGACTTTCATGAGCTTCTTTGAGGATTTTCCAGGAAATAACTTTTAGGAAACATGGATCCCAAACTAATGAAGAAATTGTGAGTAAAAGCCATTGGACAAAGCAGTATCTAGGTTTTTTTCAGTGTATTCTTATTCTACTGATGTTTAAAACTTGCGGTTTTAAATGAAATAGAATTATAAATAGTAATTAATCCTTTATACAGTACGTTAAATGTAATGTCTAAACAGACTTGTTTCAATGCTAACTCATTGAAAAAAAGTGGGTTAACAAAACCCACTAGGGTAAGTAGGCAAAGTAGGATAACTTTACTCAGGATTGCATGCTACGTTTGTTACTGTCATTGAATTTACTGCAATTCATTTGAATTGCCTCTTTTTTTTTTTTTTTATTATTAATTTTGGAGTTTGTTTAATTTTTTAGACAATGCTGCAACAAAAGTGCAAGAAAAAAGCAACAAAGATTCACTTAGCCTGTGTACAACCCACATCAGGAAAACCAATATCTCTCCTTGCCAGCATCTGAGATAGTTCAGAAAGGAATTAATAGGTGCTCTGGAAACCACCTCCAGCAAGAGACTGTCCTTTGTGTTCATAGTTGTGTAACAGCAAGCAGTGTAACTTCAAGGGTGTGACATACAGTGACTCCCAAGCTGCTTAGCATCTCCTTCTCCACTTCACTTCTTACACTTTGCATGGAAAAATCGGAGGGAAGAGGTAGGAATCAGGCTAAGTTCTCCTAGAGGTATTCAGCCATTTTCTTATCTATGTAAAAACAGCCCCATTTATGTTTTCATTTCTGAAGACCTCTGTGGCACAAATATGAAAGAATGGCCTTCCAAACCCAAACCAAACTGTAGGGAATACAATTAGGGGTTGTTTAAAATTTAGAAAAATGGTAAAAGTCTTGTTTTGAAATTCAAAGAAAAAAAAAAATCTTTTAATATGAGTAATTCCCATCCAGCCCTAAGATTCTGTTGCTAAAAGTATGACTTCAGATATTTTTATGTTACATAGGATTGTTTTTCCAGGACATGGTATTAGCCAGGAGTTCGCAACCTTTGTCTCACGCACATCCTTAGAAATACAGTTGTCACAATATGCAAGGTCTCATCTTCTCTTATTGCTAAACCTCCTCAGAGTAGACAAAAAGCTAGTGAGATAAAAATATTAAATGAAACAATCCATCAGATTTTGCTCTATGGTCCTAAATTTAGTCCGTGGAAATACTACAGGCGTGTAAGTGGATGGCAGTGCTTCATTTCATATGGTTTGGTTTTGACATTTGAATATCTTATCCCCACCTTTAGGTATGCAAAGAATATCATTAAGTTGGTTGCCCAAGACTATAAGGTCCTTGGGGCAAAGACTTTTGCAAAAATTGCTTTTTTTAGCATTCTGTAAAGACCCCTGATAGTATTACATGCATAAAGAAGAACTAATCCACACATTAGGTTGAAGAATTTATATTGATTAAAGATTACTCCGCATGACTGTTTGTATTAGTGTGAGGAACTCCTTATTACCTTTATTATTGGCTACTTTAAAATGGTCAAGCATTTTTAAGAAATAGTTTAAATCTCTGAAAATCAATATTCAAGAAATACTTTGGAGGTCAAGTATTTGAAGCCAAAATGATTATGGTAAGTACCAATAAGTTTCTATTTCAATCACTGGGAACAGTCTTCTACGAGGAAGGTAGAAGCATGAATTACTGCACTTACTCTAAGGCAAAGACTGTTTCTTTGCTGGAATTCTCCTCTCCCCACACCACATGTTAGTATTGTGTGCAAATCGATTATTTCATGTAAAGGCTTGTAATGGTTCTGTTACAGTAGAAGTATTGACGTATTTCCTCCTTTGAAAATAAATGTCTTGTGTTTGCCGTGGTTGTTGACAATGTGAGGAAGACAGTTCCTGATTGAATAACATGGCATTATCTCTTTATCAATAGCTAAATTACAGGAGCCTTATTTAAAGACAGCTTTTGTTCAGCAGAGTTTGTTTGACAAGAAAGGAATGGCTTGTATTAGCCAAGTGCTGCATTGCACATGCAAGTTACACTCCCAATGTTTTGCTGCCTTTTTTTGTTGTAAGCTTCTATAAATCAATCATCTAACTGCAAGAACACAAGAATTTTAAATACATGAACTAGGGAAAAGAAAGCTTTTCTTTTAATATTCACTGCAGCTGCAAATAGAAATTCAAATCCTCAAGCAGTTTGTTTTGCTGAGTTTTGTCTGAGGTGCCTTCCAACCTCAATTCTCCCAATAGCTTTTCATTTCTTTTTTAAGTCACTTTTAATTAAAAGTAGAATAAAGTATCAAGTGTCTTGTTCCACTCAGAGCTTACTTTATTGTTGAGAAACAGTTACAGCTGCCTTATTGCTGAAGTACTGTTGATTTTCAAAAGCATATGCTGTATTTTCAGGCTCCTATGCAAATAGGCCCCTGTATCCTGAAAATAACATGATAATAGTTACGGTTACAGGTGCCCAGTCTAAAGGTGCTGCTTATGGGAAAACTGGGAGTATTCTTTTGCTGTAAGAAATACAGGGCTGGGGACAGCTGAGCATAGCTAGATGCTTGATCTGAAGGAGGACACAAAGACGATCGGGCTGCAGCACCTCCCATATGGAGCCAGGCTGAGAACATTGGGGCTGTTCAGCCTGGAGAAGAGAAGCTGCGGGGAGACCTCAGAGCAGCTTCCAGTGTCTGAAGGGGGCTACAAGGATGCTGGAGAGGGACTCTTCATCAGGGACTGCAGCGATAGGACAAGGGGTGATGGGTTCAAATTGAAAGAGGGCAAGTTCAGGTTAGATCTAAGGCAGAAGCTCTTCCCTGTGAGGGTGCTGAGGCGCTGGCCCAGGGTGCCCAGAGAAGCTGTGGCTGCCCCATCCCTGGCAGTGTTCAAGGCCAGGTTGGACACAGGAGCTTGGAGCAAGCTGCTCTAGTGGAAGGTGTCCCTGCCCGTGGCAGGGGTTGGAGCTGGATGAGCTTAATGCTTTTTCCAACCCAAATCAGTCTGGGATTCTATGATTTGTCTTTCTGCTTGCTTCCAACAAGTCACAGTAACAAGCTTTCAGTAACACTGGTAGCCCTTCCTGCCCTGCTTTAGGAGAAGGCTTCTAATAATCTGATGCACTTTCAGACACTTTAAGAGCTTTGGCTGCTAATGGGAGAGGCCAGCACTTTTTGCCTGTCTTACGGCCGTAAAGAATCACTCTCTGAAGTCCTTTACAAATGAGTCAGGAAGGGGCTGTTTCTTCACTAAACTATTCTCTAATGCAGAAAATTTCATTCCTCTGTCTGGAACGGAGAAAGTGGCCTTTCCAGTGCATGAGACCCATGAGCTTTTCTCTGCATTAGAGATCCACACTGTGGTATGTTAAACAGCTGATTCTGCATGAAGTACAGCTGATAAAGCTCCTGTAAGAAAGAACTGTCAGAATAGACTTAAAAGTCTAAAACCCCTCCAGGCTCAGTAAATATCATTACTTTCCTTCAAAAAGCATGAAACACGAGGAAATGCATGAGCCGTATGCTCAAGCATCTCCACTCGCTTTGAAAAGGTCATTAAATTTGTCCTATAATCCCTGAACTCTGGGAACTTGTGCACCAAGAGTTTACACCCTGTAGTAATCAAGAGATGAGAATTGACAGTCTGCTGAGCATTTTCTTCCTGCATAGTCGTTATGTAGTTTTGGGTCAACTAAGGCAAATACAGAGAAAAGAGGTAGATAAGTAAGGTAAAAGAAGAAATGAAAGGCCTTTTTCTTTTTTTTCTCTAGTTACCTTGAGTTTTTCAATTTCTTTTTCCTAAGCCACTGCAAAAGGTGTCATTATAGAATGTGCTATTTACTGTGGCTGACTTAGGACAAAGCTTTGAATGAATAATTTGGTAATCCATTATAAGATCTATTTTGGAACTAGTAAGAACAATGTTGTTCAAACACATTCCAAGTGCAGTAAACATTCAGAAGAAATAATAATAAGCATTATAGACAGCAAGCAGAGCTGTAACTGGCTTTGAATGCAAACCTGCAGCTTAGGCAGCCATTTGGTTTGCTCAAAGCTTGTCTACCAAGAGGTTCTTGCAACCCAGATGAATGCAATTAATCTTACAGAAACCAATGAAACTCTATGTGGGAGTGTGAGAGAAAAAGGGCCTTTTCAAGTTAGTAGCTGTTCCATTTAATAAAGCTCCCTGCTTATGTTTATCTTGCTTGTACGTTTCAAAGGCTTCTAAATTATATTGACTTAAATGGTTGCTCTGTGTGTCAGTCACTCTGCATGTACAGCGTCAGAGGAAGCTGTGCTATAGCATCCTATAGCTACAGTACTGAGGGGGCAATATACTGGCATGAAATCCAGCTTTGCCAACAGAAATAGAAATACTGTAGCACCCTGAATGCAAAGTTCAATAGGTAAATAATTTCTATAACCAATGCAGCTATTTGCATTTACATCCATTTGCCCTAAATAGTCAGGGTGATTGTATTTTGTTTTATAGTCAATATTGCTTATTTTGTAGAAAAAAAGCGAGGTTTTGACTAAACAAATATTTTCACAAGTAGTTCACTTGCATCTATTATTTTCCTTTAAAAATATGATTGCTTGAATGTGCCAACATTTGGATAATAATAAGACATTTCATTCAAAAATTATGCTATGGTGCATCATGGGAATCATGGTTTCTTTTCTTAGGTTATTAGACTGGGCTCTCAAGCTCCATTAAGTTGTTCTTGATGTGCTTTAACCACAGGCTTCTATAGAATCATAGAATCCTAGACTGGTTTGGATTGAAAAGGGCATGAAGATCATCCGGTTCCAACCCCCTTCCGTGGGCAGGGACACCTTTCACTAGAGCAGGTTGCTCCAAGCCCCGTCCAACCTGGCCTTGATCTATCTGGCTTCTCTTATGATGCAATTGAAAATGTAGTGCAACCTAGAGGTGTATCTGTCTGTGAGGGAGACTAGTAATGTGAAATACTAGAGCTCCAGTTCCTCTGGATCTCTCCATTGGTAATGTTTCTGAAGTGACATAGTTTTCTTCTGAAATGATTTTTGTTGTTAGGTTTCCTTTTGGAGGGGCAGGTACCATAAGGAGCAGAAATAGTTCCTTATAAAAGTGCTGATAGCTCTATTTTATTGTCTTTCATTTTTGTTAACTTTTTTTTCTGGGAAAAGTCCTTTTTTCCTACCAGTTTGTTCAGTCAAGTCCTTAGTATTCATGATTAATAATGAAGCTGTGTGATGTGTTATAAATGTACATTACTGTTTTAGTTCTTTGACTCAACAAATGAACCTTTGAAAGTGCCTTACACTTGAAACAAAAACATTAATCTCCTTATGTATCTCAGCCACGGAGCCACGATTCATTTCTGTGAATATTCCTACAAACAAAATGTCAAACATATGGATGCTTTAAAAAGGAAACAAAAAGAGGTGGTATAAAAATTAAATTGCATTTCTAATTAGAAGCCGATTGGTGTTGTTAACGCTACTCACAGTTGCACTGGCAACTGCGGGCAAATACTTATATTTAAAATGGTGACTAGTCTGTGGTTGTTGCGGAGAACTGACTTGGAAGTTGTATTTAATGCTGGTAAAAAGGATACGAGACTAAGTTGGAGTCGTGAACATGAACTCTAGGTTCAAATGCATATGCCGGGCTTTTGCTTGGTGCTTTCTTCCATGTGGGAAGGAAACCTGGTAATGAGAGTTGGAAAGGAGCTGTGGTTCAGGCCACTGAGCTGAATGTCAAGTGGGAAATACTTGTATTTTGCCAAGTAAGATGTGTAAATTAGGTAACATGGCAGCTGCATAAAGCATCAAGGGTGAATACCTAGGAAAATGATATGGTGAGTATTTCTTAGGGAATCTGTGGTCTCTTTTTTATATTCCTAGAAGTAATTTTTTTCCTATCTCAAAAAAGCTACAGATTACTAATTAAGTTTGCAAGAAGGTGAAATAGTTGTAACGTCTCACTGGTATTTGCTGAGGAAGAGCAGTACAGGCAGCTGAAAGGATTGCCTTCTGAACTGAAACCTCTAAGTACTGGTTTCTCATCACAGCGGGATTTCCAGCTTTGAATTGGTCGTGCTGTTTTTATCCTGGCTAGTCTTGGGGGAAGGGACTTTTTCTAACTCTGTAGTATCATGTGAGCTGTAGATAGTAACCGGTGTGTGAACTGGATGCTGTAAATAACTTATCTGGCTCTACCCACGTTCCCGTGTAAAGGAAATGTCACAGTCACACCTGGAAGGAGAAAGCTGGGAATATTAACCAGTGGAAAAGAAAAAGAGAACCCCAAACATAAAGCCAAGCAATGGAGATGTTCTGTAGAACTGCAATAGCATGATTTAGTAACACATGCACCAACATCATTTAAAGATTAAAGAGGAGAAGTTGTTTGTTGGGTGCCAGGATAATGAATGGATTGGTTTTGCATTTTATCCATACAGATAAATATATAGCAGCATTGAATCAACACGTTACAGTTCCTGAATGTGATTGAAAGAGAAAAAGGGTTGTTAGCCCAGTAGCAAGAACCAGTATTTTTCTTATCTATGACACCTTCAATTGTTACAATGAATAGGTGCCCTGAAAACATATTCAAGGATGCTGGAGAGGGACTGCAGCGATAGGACAAGGGGTGATGGGTTCAAACTGAAACAGGGCAAGTTCAGGTTAGATCTAAGGCAGAAGCTCTTCCCTGTGAGGGTGCTGAGGCGCTGGCACAGGGTGCCCAGAGAAGCTGTGGCTGCCCCATCCCTGGCAGTGTTCAAGGACAGGTTGGACACAGGGGCTTGGGTGACATGGTTTAGCATGTGGTGTCCCTGCCCATGGCAGGGGTTGGAACTGGATGATCTTAAGGTCTTTTCCAGCCCAAACCAGTCTGGGATTCTGTGATTCTATAACTGAAGCACCTGTCATTGGCTGTTGTGACTGTCTGATTTAGAATGTAATCTGAGGGCACAGGAAAACTACTTTGTGCCAAATAGGTTGAGTGAGTTTTAATTTGCACTGTTATGCCCAGCTACAGAGAAGAAATATTCTTAGCACACAAAGAATAATAAACCATTCAGGGAGGAAGATATATTTGGGCAGGTGTTTGGCAGAGAGCTCTCATAGTGAACAAGAATTGCAATAAACCCCATCAGTGGTTACCAAACTTTCTGGAACAAGTTCCACTGCATCTTACTCTGTACCAGCCAACAGGCAAAACTACAGGGATGGCGTAAAGGAGGAGTTCTGAACAGTTTAAAATGCTGCTTGAAATCCATATCCGAAGATTCCATACCATCAGTTGTACTTCGGTTCATTTCACACCACTGTGTAGCGCACAAGAAAGCAGCGAATGAAAACAGTGCTTGGTTATCACTGCTCAGTGTCTGGCTACCAAAAAAATCATGAGATGAAATTAAATATTACAGCGCTATTGTTCTAGCTCAAAGGAAGGGGCTAATTCCACACACAAATGAAGGGCTTAAGGAACTCAGCTGTGGCTCTGAACATGTGCAGGGGATGAAATAACCCAATGTACTTCAATCGGGGTTTTTAAAAAGCTTCTCCCTTTAAAATTGGGTCTGACTCTGATCTCATAGTATCGGCAGAAGGTAGATTTCACTCAGCTGGAAGAAGACCAGATCAGCCTTTTGTAGCAATATGGCACAGCCTTTCCTTCTGGAATTTTTAAGTGAAAACTAAAGCTGGATGGTAAGTCTGAATCTATCGACAAGTGGCCTCTCTGATAAGAACAACTGGTGATCTGCTACTGTCCATCCAGCAGCCTATCAAGGAACTACTTTTACAAAAACCCTCGCAAGGAGGCAGTGCTTATTTAAAAAGGAAAAGGTGGGGTGGGGGCAAAAAGTTTTTGTATGACTTTGAAGAACATGTGGAAGTTTGAAGCTGTTCTTACCATCCCCAGCCATTAAGTTCCCTTATTTAGATCTGGAAGAAGCAGATGAACTATATTCCTCCTCCTGCTGGTGTTTGCTGTGGTAATGCTTTCAGCTGTGAGACTGTCGCCTGCTGTATGAGAGCTTAGAAATTTTAAATGAACTTTGAACCTTGGCCAGCTTCATAACTGATATAATTTGACATTGCAGCATTGACTGGAAGAGGAGATGACACATGATTTCTATTGTTTATAAAGGCAAGAAGAGCTCAGCCATATAAAAAATTTAAACACTGTGATTTTTAAATGAAGCACATGAGAATCCTGATTTAATACAAGGTTAATCAGTGCTAACAGATGGGAACTGCTGTTTTAGGAAATTACTGTAAAACCATAGCTGGATCGGCTGGTGATACCAATACCAGTATACTCCTGGGTTATTTTCGGCATGATTCAAAGAAGATAACTCATAACGTGATATATGCTTCCTAAGAGCAACTGGTCTATTTAGCTGTTTTCTAGAGATTAGGTAATAAATGTAAACAGTAGGCTTGGACCTGACTTCTCACAAGCTGCTGTTCATTACGTTGTTAGAGCATTGTTCATTCTGCACTGGATACAAAGAGAAGCAATTTCAGATTAAGGAATTTGACTTGATTCTAGATTGTGATAATCAAGTCATGGAAAACTGATTTTATTTTCTGGTAACTAAGGCAGAATTTACATTATGAAAAACCAGTTTCTGATCTTAGCATTTCAGTGGTCCCATGATTTCAAAGCCTTGCTCCTCTTTTTCCTGCCAGTGCTCCATCTGTTCACCTCTGCTCTTACTTTATTATTCTGTCTTCTGCTTCATGCTTCATTGCCTCTTTTGATATATGCCCTGTGCTTGGACCAGCCTTTCTTTTTGCATGTCAAGTATGTAAACTACATTACTGAAAGTGCTTCTCATAATTTATTTCTTATACCTTGGTTTTCATCTCGTGTTTCTATTTCATAAATGAAATTCTGACTTCATTGAAGGTAATTGCAAAACTCCCATTGGTTTCCTGAGAGACAGATTTAATTATCTGTGTCTGGATTTGTCAAAGAAAGATTGAAAAGTATTTGGGGCAGAGACAATTGAACAGATTTCCAGTACCTATGGTGGTACACTGGCCACACTTTTCATTTTTTAGAGTGCTTAGTTCTTCTGAAAAGGTTTTTCTACTCCTGTTAGATGAAAGCTGAGTCCCTCTGAGATTGGGACTTCAGAGGTAATAGCATTTACACTGTTGTTCACCCTGCCTGCTATCAGCAATTTAGCTAAGGTCTCTGTGTCAATTGAGTCATGCTAGATTTCTTCTGTAATCAGTAGGTGGAGAGAAGCAGTCTAAGGGGACGGATCTACTTCTCTATGGTACGTATCATCCTCTGACGTGCTGCTGTCTCTCTAGTGACTACAGTGGTGTTTGTGCTAACTCGACCCCAAGTCTGGGCAATTCAGATTTCATCTGAAACCTTCATGTCCCAGAAAATCAGACAAAGCATTAGCTGAATACATACAAAATTAAGTGAAGCCAGTTCAAAGCTCTGAGGCCACTTAACTTGCCCAGGTTTTTACCTGCTGGAAAAGACCATAAAGTTCACCAAGGATTCCCTCATGCTTCTCTTTCTTGAAATGGTGGGACTTGATGCCTTATTCTGTCCAAATCACACATGTATCCATGATTCTGTGTTGTATCAAAACGCAGAAAGCACCCCTTTAATTTAGTAAATAAAAATCAGGAGATAGCCAAGGGATGTAGACACAATTCTGAAGTAGTTCTACTGGCATAACACTAATACTTTGGGATACTGCAGTCTTTGTTCTACATTTCCTGCTGACCTCTCATTTTCCCATTACTGGAGTCTCTCTAAAGAGGTGCAGCTATTTTTTCTTTGCATCAGTTTTTAGGAACCCTTTAAAAGCAATACACACTTGTCCAGGCACATTGTTTAGGCACATAAAGGTAGTTGAAAATGGAATAAGGTGACTAAAATACCAGATTTTTATAATGCTTTCCACAGTGCCAGTCAGTACAAACAGAAGAGCAGGAAAGAAGCAGGCGATGTACGTAACAGTGAACAAAGAACAACGCCCATTAGCCCTTTCTAGTTCTTTGGACTGTGTTCTTTCAGCCAACTGCTTCAGCCTGAAGACAGTGCAGGAAAGAAAAGGAAGCCTAAGAAGCAGAAAAGAAATCAAGAACAAACTGAAGGCTTATGCCATAGAACTGCTGCTTGTATCTTTCTGCTATGTAATTTTGACAAGATTTGTCGTAATGAAAAGCTTTCATGGCAATAACGTGGACGTTCAGCAGCACAGCAGTAATCCAGACTATAAATGCTATTTTTGTAGCATTAGGTATTGATGTTTTGTTCAACTAATGGTGCATTTGAGCCACTTTAAATATCCAATCTAAAGTGATGACAACAAGAAATACAATACTCCTTGTCCTGTTAAATGGCAACATGAATAGATTAAGACTGCAGAGAAGTTCTTTGGAAATCTCTTCAGGTTGTTCAGCATATTAAGTGACAGGCAGGATAAATAAAGTCATCAGGAAGAAATCAGCAATGGTTATGCTGCATAGATATCTGGTGCTTGGTCTGTAGCTATTCCTATAAAAGCACAAAAGATGCTCAAAGCGATGCCACTGCCAAGCACAGGGTCAAGAATTATCAAAACTGTGTATTTTCTGCTTGTCGTTTTAATAATTGCTACAGTTCTGAAGCTTTTCTTGGCTTTGTCATCATCATTGTTGTTGTTGCTCAAAGCCTACTGCCCACAGCTGTTTCCTAGCCAAGAGTCTGTGAAGTGAGCTGCAGAGGAAGTACAGGGAACTTTCAAGATGTGGTACATTTATATGCAAATGATGAGTTTCACGCGGTGAGAATGGGTCCAAGACCAAGTGGTTTCCTTTATTTAGGATACTAAATCCGTAGAACATAATTGTCAAAACCCTTGGAGTCAATTTTGTCAAAGTATTTGGGCATCCAACTTCCTTTTGAAGTACGTTTGCATCAATTAGTCTTTGTATGTGTCCGTTCAGTACCTTCTTTCTGCAAGTGCCATCAGCAGCACAAGGAAAGAGCTTTGCAGCTATGAAGCCAGGTAAGAGAGACTCCTTGCGCTCCCCTCAGACTGTTCCCTGGAACAAAACGTTTAATGTTGCAGCATCTTTTTAATTTTTAAATTGTCACTAATTAAACCTTTTTTTCTCTCTCTTTTTTCTTCCTTTTTTTTTTCATTAAGATATTAAATTCCCAGGGAATCTTTATAAGCTGTTCACTTTATTCTTTTTGTTCTACTGGGTAGCAGGCACCATTTGCCTGGGTATGGTCTTGTCTCCAAATGGTTCAAATTAAGTATGAACGAGGGCATGGACTTACTGTTTTAGAGGAAGTCTGCACATAGCTCTTATGCATTAATTTCAGGTATGTTGTTTTCTGGACTATCTCCTTTTTTCTGTGTTGTCAGAGGAAATATGTAAGAAAAGCATTCTGTATTTTCAGAGCATTTATCACTATACTCATTCGCTTAATCTGGGATGTAAAGAATTATGTTTTTTATTATTATGGTGATTTTTGTCATAGAATGCATAGCATGTGAACAAAGACCCTTGGTTTGAAAACAAGAAAAAGAATATAATGTTTTCACCTTTACAAATGTTTTCTACAGTTTTCTAGGATGTTTGGGACCCCCAAAGCCTGCTAGTTTGGTAGCTTTACAGCTATGAAAAGCCAGGGATGGAGGTTATTAGGCTTCATCTTTAACTAGATGATCTTAAGGTCCTTTCCAGTCCTAACTATTCTATGATTCCGTGATTCGTCATGGGGAGTACCCCACACTTGACCTTCTCTGCTGCCCATTCTGGGAGTCCAGAGGGCCTGTGTTAGCAAAGACCCATAAAGCTGCACAAGACATGACCAAGCAACAATCAGGCTATTGACCAGATGTGAACAGCACTACACCCATATCACTTGGCTTTTGACCTCCAAACCACCCTTCATGTGAGATAGAAGCTCTTAGAAGGCAACGACTTCCTTGACCATTCTTCCTAAAGCTACATTTTTATTTGTGTTCTAGTCCATTTCATTTTGCATCTTTCGCTCGTCAACTAATTAAGGATCATGCCATGGTTTTGTGAGGATCCTTCATTGGAACCAATATAAATTACAGTGGGTTTTTTTCAGTGTTCTGCCTATGATGCTTTGAAGGTGGGAGTTCACTTTCTGTTATCTTTGTTATACAGTGTTATGTGTGCAGGGTCCATGCTGTGCCCCTAAGGTAGCTGGAGCTCAGTTCTTCTGTGTGGATATTTAATTCCTGAGACATTTTTGAGATCTAGCAAAAGGAAATTGTTCGGTAAATTTGAGCTAATAATAGTATATTTGACATAACAGCAGCAGAAAGATTAGGCTGAATGGTTTCTTCGCATAACACATGCCTGAAAAGTACAGCAGCATTTGTCTTTCATAGCCTTTTTCAGAACTGTTACAGAAGTTGTTTGCTCATAGAAAAGATTGCACCATCCTGCAAAGATTGATCAAGTTTAGCAGGATGGTTTCAGCTGCAGCAGTTCTGACTTTCTTCGAACCGTGTGGTCTCATTATATTTTAGATGTAAACTGCTATGGTAATTCTTGATGCAGCTGCCACTCAAGCAGGAAAGCTACAGCTTACACAAGATTTCTCAAACATGTGAAAGAATTTTACTTTCCATTTACTCACAACTATCTTTGGATAACATCAGGCCAAATAAAGCGTGTTTACAATTCAACCGAAATGTGTAATTGGCAAACCAAAAGCCTGGATGTAAAAATGGAACAACTTCAGAACTAGGCTCAGCACATGTTTATATTTACTGCTCAACCAGTTCAAATTAATCTTGGCCAAAGTTTACATGTAAAATGCCATTCTGATTGGATTTGGTCAGTCATTGCAGAAGCATGCACATGTGGGTTTATAGAATAGATAACAAAAACTATGGGATGGCACCCATAACATTTTGTAACATTCATGCCCTGCTATATTCCTAATATTCTTCTTTCTTCTCCCAGTATTCTCCACGGTGTGTGAACACTTGCAGGGACGGTGACTGCAGCCCTGCCCTGGGCAGCCTGTTCCAATGCCTGAGCACCCTCTGGGGCAGGAATTGTTCCTCAGCTCCATCTAAACCTGCCCTGGTGCAGCTTGAGGCCGGTTCCTCTTGTCCCATCCCTTGTTCGTTGGGAGCAGAGCCCAGCCCCTCCTGGCTCCATCCTCCTGTCAGGCAGTTGTAGGGAACAGATTGTCCTCATAATCAAAATGGGATTGCATCAGGACTAACGGATGTGAGTAAGGCAATTTTTCTATGCACAGGCAAGCCTAAAATATATATTTCCCCTAATATTTAATATCATTGAAGATCCTGCTAGTGTTTTGAGACTATTAATGGTGGCTAGATTAACTATTCCGTCTGAAAAATAGTTTTACTGTCATTACTTGTGTGCCATGAAAAAGGCCAGCTGATGTTAATAAAATCTGTCTATCTTGGCTTTTGAAATTACTTGGTTTTCACTTGAAGTCCTGAATATGTGAAAAACTTTTAAACCAAACTCCAGTTAATTCCACTGTAAAGGAGCTGAGCTTCTTCAGTGCTATGGAATAAAAAAGATTAGAGGAGTAGAAGTGAGAGGAATGATCAGAATTCTATAAATATGCTCCAAAATCCCTATTTTCTGATGGAAACAATATTATTTGTTTAGTCATCTCTTTACTCAGTGGGCTGTATGCAGACAGAAGGGCTCACTAGAAAAAAATTTTCTGCACGTATTTATGCCTTTTTGAACAAGCTGATTTGCATTCCTATCTCTTCTCCCAGGATTTATGCTCCACAAACTCTTGCTTAATAGTACCCAATATTGTCCTCACAGTGTAAGTGTGAGTGGTACTCTTTAGCATTACTGGGTAATGTTTAGCTGGCCACAAGATGTCTGTACTAAAGATAGGAAGTGGGCTCTTCTGGTCCCTTTGGACATCCTATTCTTGCTCATAAGAACCTTCTTTCCAAGGAACACTGGCATCTGTGATACGGTTTAGCATGTTTGGATGTTTGCTGCATTGCTAGACATTTTGACTGCTAGTATTATGTAGAATCATCCTGACAGCAAACCTGAGCAGAGTTATGAAATGAATGAAAAATATTCTAATATGCCACAGAGTAGGCAACTTAGGTAAGTCTGGTGGAAGGTCCTCATAATTTCATGCAGATTCTTCCATATGTTTCCTTATGATGATTTATAATGAGATGGGGCCTGTGTTTTCTTTGCTTTTAGTGTTTGATGGATAGTGGTACAGTTTCAGCTGCTGCTTGAGGCAGCATATAGATCCGTAGGTCTTGAACCCTAGATGCAGTATTGCTTTCCGTTTCTGTCAAATCGAAGACTTTAAGGGGTTGTGGTTCAGAAAAACAGTGTGCAACCAAGTAAGAACTATAGTGCAGGCTGGATTTTTTTGTTTAATTCCTTTGGTTTTAGTTTTTCAAATGCAGCTTTTGTTCATGTGCCTAATCCATGTCCTCATGCTGCACCTTGTGGCATGATAACTCATCCTGCAACCTACACATCCGCTCCTACACATTGTTGCACTCCAGTTCCTTTATTACTTCACCTGGCAATATTCCCTGTAATAAAAATTGACAGCTATATAATACCAATGAGAAAGGAAAAATACAATTCAGTGAACAGGGGCTATTGAATGTATACTGGTGTCATGAACTTTTGGTCTGTGATATCAGATTTTAGCGCCATATGGGAAAAGCAGCATAGCAACACAACAGCTACTCCTAATTATATAGTTGAAATATCAAGCTTGTTCAAAATTCAAGGATTGCACACTGCCAGAAGAAACTCTCTCTTCTGTAGCCTGAAGGTTTTTGGCAACATGGTCTGAAGGAAGAAGCACTTACTGGCTGTGATCTCACCAGCCTATATCTTAAACAGCAGGGAGATGCACAGAAAAAGGCCTTTTTACGGTGTCTCTGCCAAGGGATGAGTTAAACTCTTGCTTTCAGCTCTGACAAACTTCCAGGATACAAGAATTCAAGTATACTCAAATCTGAATACTAAGTTTAGAAAAGGTAACAGATATTGACTGGACGTTTGAGCATTAACAGCGTCACAGAGCACACTGGTGGAAAAATCACAGGTGGGTGAAACCAGCTGAATTTTTGGTTCCAGCAATGTAAAAAAAGTCTTAGAAATTATTCTCTGAGCATTTAGCAGATGGTTACAAATTGCTGCTGGGAAGACCTATAATTTTACTATCGTTCCTATTGGAAGTAATAAGAAATACTATACAATGCCTATAGTAAAAGGCTATCACTCACTATCCAAGGATCTTATGATCCTAAAAGCTCACAAACCAGTGTGGTAAAAAGGAATTAGTCTTATCTCTATGACACAGCACAGAATTGAAAGTGGGTTTCATCCCAATGTTATAAGGCAAATCTTTGGCAAAGCAGATCACCTGTTAAGTGAGGGCTTGGAGAACTTCAGAACTGTTTCTTGTAGAATAGATGGTAAGTGAAAAGGCAGGTAGGTGTTTGCCTTGATTCATACCGATTCTGAACAATTTTTAAGTTACTCATAATCAACTTAGAAACTTCCAAAAGGATTGTTTCATAAATAGTGACAGATTATCTGGATGTACTAAGAAACCTGTTCAGGTGGTTTTTAACAAGACTGCAGATAAAGCATTGTAACATTAATTACTTTAAAAGGCTATTTCATGCAGTTACACACAGTAAAATTACCTGCAAAAACACTTTACAGAAAAACCACAGAATTTTAAGGAACTTCTATGATATTTTTTCTTTATATATAAATGGTTAAGGAGATTCCTACAAGGCCTTTTTATTTATTACCTAATATAGCTTGATTTAAAGCCAGCAAAGCATGTAAGATTTCTGATTGGACCAAGTGGCCCAGAACACACATATGATGAATTTAAAACTGGTGAAGACTCCTCTTGGTGAAGAGTGCTTTGAATTACTTTTGATTAAAAAAATCAGCAAAGAAAGGGAAAATCATTACAGCCAGAACAAGAACAATAAAACATTAATGCTCAGTGTAAAGATGGATGTGTAGTTGAACAGTTGATTTGTAAAAGTCACCAGTACCACAGGGCATGAGTTTATTAACTGTATGAAAAAGGCAGAGTAAAAAATGCGCTCATACTTTAATCAAGAGAAATGGAAAATAAACAGCTCTGTATTTATAGGCTTCTTGCAGTAGAATTTTAGTTTGAGGGTAACTGCCTCTGCAAAAACCCCCAAAGGCTTTGACTGCTTGAAAACCAACCTTCCCCAATCCTGATTTGTCAGAGGAGCTGAAGCCAGACAATAATGGGTGGAGGGGCAGATGGGGAAGGCTGACACTTCATATTCTTCCTTATAATTCAGATATATAAGGAAACAGATGGAAAATCTGTGCATTTACTTGTTCCCCTTCTTTTTCTGTGTGAGCGGTCATCTCCGTATACTTATGTGTATTATATGTAGTATCTTACACAAATAAATCATCAGCTCCAGAGTGCGATGAGCAAACATAGACAGGAGAATTAGGGCCCTAGATTTGGAAACAGTTGGTGTCCAGGATTATGTCTTCACATCAGTTTCTTTATTGGCACCCTATAAATTGTGCCACCTTACTGAGGGCCTTGAACACTCTTACGTTATGCGAACTGTAATAGCTCTGTTTGCTCAGTAAAGAAGCAAAAGACCCACAGCTCCAGTGCAAACAATTGGCTAAAAGTTAACGATCAGTTGATCAGACCTTCATGGTCTCAGAAATGGGCATTCTATGTTTGACAGTAACTGTATTTGTCGTTCTAGCTGAAAATTCACAGCAGAAAGTCCAACAATCTCACAAGCATAAAATTTCTTCTATTTTGAGAGATGAGTCACACAGATAGGGAAGTTCAGAGATGCTGGCAACTGCATGTATTTCTGTGTACTGTTTCCACTGTTAATCTAGAATAGGAAACTTTCTTGATAAAAGTCCATGTACAAAATTATACTCTTGGAAGCTGCCAAACTGACAGCCTTCATGCCACTGGCAGAGGTAACGTACGTTTCTTACTCTATCTAGCCGGTATGCCTATGTTTAACTCTGATCTCAAAGCACTGAAATACGGTGTAAAGAAGATATTTTATCCTCTTGCTCACTTATGGTTTACTGCAAGATGCTGAGCTTTTCTGGGAGCTGGTGGGAGCCTTGAACTCCCACTAGTTTTGCTGATAATTTGGTGTGAATATTTCACAAGAATGGCTGCCTTTTGGTGGGGACAAACTCCAAATCCTTCACCTCTGATGATTTCATTTAAACCTTTCCTTTCAAGGTAATCAAATATATCGATATAACTGTCAAACAGAGGCTTCCAGGTATCTAATTGGTTAACTTCCCTCACAGTAAGCTTATTTCTGTGTGTTTATGTGACTGGATTTCATCTAGAAATAGGGCTAAATCTAAAAAATAGTTCCTGATGGGGGGAAAAAAAACCCACTTGGCCTTGGAAAAGCCTCAGATTCAGAAGCCAGTTCCCTCTTTGGCTGAGAACATGTTGAAATGATCACTCCTTTCTAAGAATACATGACATGACTGTCTCTGCCTGTCAAATATATGATAATTATAGATGGCTGCTTCCGTTCATGCTTCAATACCGTTTACAGTTCTTTTTGATGGGGTTTTATGTGCAGTAACTGAAACTTCTGTACCATGGAGAAAAACAACAGCACGTGAGTCTAAAGTTTCTAAACCCTTTGAACAAAATGTATAAGAAGTTAATCTGGGCCAATACAGTGTTCTTGTGGAATAGGAATATTAATACACAACACTTTTTTGTTGCTTCTAGCAGTATTTGTAAGATAGAGATATTTGCATTG
Source organism: Psittacula echo (assembly GCF_963264785.1). Classification (NCBI taxonomy): domain Eukaryota; kingdom Metazoa; phylum Chordata; class Aves; order Psittaciformes; family Psittacidae; genus Psittacula; species Psittacula echo. Next base: position 58,506 of record NC_137738.1, on the reverse strand, counting down.
CTGTTGTCAATGTGATTGTCTGAAGATCCAGGAGATAAAAAGCTTGTAGGGAAGGTGATGTCCCTTTTTGAACCTGTACCTCAGATGGAAAAGCAACAAAAATGCATAGAGACCCAGACCATTCTGGTTATACACTAGTATATTGCCAGATTAAATCAAACAATGTGAATTCCTTATGGGAGTAATAATTTCTTATGGGAGTAACAATTTCTTCTTCACAGCCTTGCTCATGAGACTTCCAGTAGCAACAGTGGGGATTCATGTAGCTTCCTTCCTTGTTCTTCATCTCCTACCATGCCAGCCACATGTGGGTTTGGCCACAATTTTTACTGGGATTTTGCTTCCCATTTACAGTGTTAGTAACATTCAGTTGTCAGATTTTAAATGTTCTTCTTAAGGAAGGAGCTCCATCCCTCCAATCATTTCCTGTTCTGCTCCCTTGTCCCTAAGGGCAGTTTCCGAGGGGTCCTATTGATGAAATCCTCAAAGAGCTGGAAATTTGCTTTCCTAAAATTCAGGGTCCTGACTGTACTCTTTGCCTGTCTCACCTCCCTCAGGACTGAAGGATAGATGAAGAGTATACCTATGCTGCCATGTAACACAGCTTCCTGACCTGATTCTTGGTTCCCTGATGTTATATGCTTGTGGATATGTTAGTGCACTTCCCAGATCTCTTCTGGAAGGCATTAATTAGTTCTCTTGGGCTCTGTCTACATTTGTAATTCAGCACACAGGAGCGGAACAGTAGATCAAACCAAGTGGTGCTGAGGATCCTCATCTCTCTCCTATTTGTGTGCTGCCAGCATTGTGAAGGATGTCATGGGCTGCTGCTAATCCGCTAGGAAGGATTCCTGCTGACGTGTAAGTTTGCCCCTCTCTCATCTAGCATGGGGTTATGTTATGGTGTGCTCTGCCTCTGATGTGCCACTAGAAGCAATGGCATGCCAGCATGGCCTCCACTGTTGCCTCCAGTAAAATGCTGTTCTGGGATCACAGGCATGTAACATGGGCCCCATGCAAGAGGTGTGCCTGGCACACCTGGTAGTTCGTGAATGTGACTGGTCAGATATAGAGGGAGAGGAATATGGACAAAAGGAACTGAGAGAAGGACCCTACATTTAGTCAAAGGGCAGGAAATTACTACCTTGAGTGTGAGACTTTGAAGAATAAGCAGAGTTTATCTGTGTGGCCCTAGAAAAAATATGCTTTTTTCCTATAGACTTTAGTACTCTTTGAAAGGAAGGACATCCTTCAGGCTCCTGTAAAACTGACATGTATTGTAGGGAAGTCTGAAGATTTATTTTTAAAGTCCTGTTTTTGCAGTCCCTGGGTTTTCTGAAATCGGGCTGTTGAAGCAGTCGGTCTTTTGCAAGTTTATCAATCTTATCTGTGGCATATTCTTATTTCCTCTCAGCTGTTTTTTCTCACTTAGGAGGAAATTCTTTGCCCACTCAGGAAGTACAGAATATCTTTCCAGGACAGTATAGGAAATCCACTACAACATATTGTACGGCAAGTTAAAGTCCATTCGTGCTGAAGGAACTCCCTGCTTCTGAGGCAAGCTAATACTGGGTGTGCCACTCCTATAGGCTTCACCAAGAGACACCTCTCTCCATACTGTCACATTATTTACTGTTTGATTCCTTAGAAACGTGGCAATTAACAAGTGATTTAGGGAGCTCCAGGGATGGATGCCTGGTTCTGTTAACATTTAAATGATGGGTTTTCCTCCCCTCTTTCATTTTTTTTCTGAAACAGTGTAGAGGTTGGGTCTCTACAAACACTTGGCAGAGAACTGGGCAGGAAAGGGAGAGATGCTGTCCCAGTGTTCATAGTTAATAAAGCCTCTGACCTGTCCTAAATTGTAACTGCTTCAATGCAGACTTGGAGTTAACAGGGGTTAACTGTCACCTTCTGAGATGGCAAAATTTGAGGCTGATAGGTTGCCTGAGATACAGGGTAGGGATAATATACGCACACGCATTTACACAGGCACACTCTAATGAGTGCTGCAGACATACAGTGCTTTCAGGAAGAAGCGTTTTCAGAAATTATATGGCCAGATATCCAGAACATTAGTTTATTTCTTTCAGACATCATCAGGAAGAAAAAGGCTGGAAGGAGCTCAGGAGAGGAGCTCATAGAGCAGACAGGGAATCTTTCAGGAGCATGCTATTTTTTAAGAGGACATTTGGACACTGCAAAAGTTCTGTCATGCCTGCTATTCACTGGATATTAGCAATAATGCATGCCCTGCTACGAAAGCCAAAGAAAGTGATGATGGGTAGGACAAAAGTACAAACAGTGAGCCCATCTCTCTGCATGATTAATAGAATGAACCCCTTCCAGGAAACAAATGGAGTTAAGGAGACGTTTCCAGAGCTTGTGGAATGTGCCCAGTTCAGCATTACGTAGAGGTGCAGAAAGGCTAAGAATTGATGTAGCTCTTGATATTACCTGCGAAATCTCAATGAGAAAGTGCTGGGTGATTGAACAAGTGATCTGATCTGTGCATCATTTTCATGAACAGAACTAAAAGCAAAAGGATCCACCAAGTCTGGCTTCTTTGTAGAGGAATGGTGGGGAAAGAAAATTATCGGTAAGCTACCTGATAAAATGTTCTGTGTAAAGAATAAATCATTCTGTTTCCAGTTAACCAATATAACTACACGGTTATTACATATATAAATAAATATAACTTGCCTGGACATCAGTGAGGAGGCGGACAAGTAGTTTTGCAAATAGTCCATGTCTCAAATAATATTTGTAAATGAACTATACTCTGAAGCCAGAGCCCTGCCCAGAAATCTGATTTTCTGCCACAACCGTTCAACAACAGCTTACTCTGAAAGATGTTCCCTCTTACAAATATGGGAACATTCTTGAGCTGTTTTAATGTGGTCTTTGTTCAATGACACTGAGACAATTTCCCCAGAGATCTCCATCGAAATGAAGTACCTCACTTTTTTTTCTGCTTTTCAATATCTGTTTTGTTTTATTACTATGACAGAGGCCGCCACCAAGATGAAATCAGTGATTCTTCTCCAATGACAATACTGATAGACCTCGTATTCAAAGCTCTCTTTCAGTGTGTAGCACACATACTCTGGGGGCAAAGCGCACCCATCCCAGCCTCCTCCGGGCTGAACCACAAGTTCTCTTGCTTCACCATTCCTCCTTGAGCACAAAACACTTTATCAAAACCAAAATCCTTCCTCACTCAAATCTGTAATCCTGACCAACAGGTGAAATGCTGGATTTATTATCATGTTTCTGTGGGACATGGTATTGAACAACTCTTTCTATGGGTTTTAGGAGACTCCTTAGTCTTAGATGATTTTAAAATACAGATATATTTGGCTGCATTTTAAAATCATGTTCTCATCTCAGTTTCTAAAACTTCCCTAAAACACTGTAGAGGAAATGTGTTCTCTATGATGCTGTTAATTTGGGTACATGCTGAATGTGGTTTCTAAAATAGCACTGTCAACGTAACTCCTAGAATGCCACTAGGGCATCCTATACTATGTCTAGGGCTTGGAAACTTACATCTCTCTTAACTATTTAGCTGCTGTTACTGGAAAGGAAACATCTATTCATGTTTATGGCAGTATGATATTCTTCCATGTTTACTGGTAATAATTGCTTTCTTCAGTGTTTCAGCCCTGTAGTGAACCACTAGAAAAGACCCTTCTGAGAGCCACTGTTGTGAGGATGTAATTATTTTCAGTGGGTTTTCTTTTTTTTGTCCCTCCTTCATCTCGTTGCCCGGTTTTATTCCCCTCTTCACACATTGTCTTCAGTCTATGCTTGGTCTTTTTCTTTTGTTCAACCTTCAGGATCATGAACTATTCCCACTAAAACTGTTTCTGGTTACCTTTCACAAATGAGTGACAAGCATGAACACAGGACTGTTGGGTGTACTTCAGTATCTTCAGTGGTCCCAAGAAAGGCAAGACTTGTCTCCTACCGACCTCAATGATCTCTCCTACTCCTCTGTCTGACACTGAAGAGCATTTGTGTGACTTGAAGAAGAAGGGCTGTTGAGAGAGATAGTTCATCATGATATGATAGGAATTTTGGTCCAGCCTCGAAGGATGCCTAGTCACTATCATAGAATCATAGAATCAACTAAGTTGGAAAAGACCTTTAAGATCATCAAGTCCAACCTCTACCCCAGCACTGCCAAGCCCACCACTAACCCAATATTATGTGGTTTTTCATCAATAGAGACTGTGGTAAGAAAAATATTATGTGGTAATGAATTTTATTTGAATGAGAGAGGCAAAAAAATGTCTCTCTAGAAATCCTGAAGAAGGCCTCTGTCATTTTGATGTATTTTAAGCTTTGGTTTGAAAACTGCTGGCCCTCTACACTCTAATTACTTCCACTGAGGAAGTGCACACATTCTGCTGCTCACACTAATTATTGATAAGGAAAAGGCAGGAGAGCTTAATGATGAAATATTTCATGCATTTATATTTCTTTTACTAAGACAAGTTCAGCAAAGCTGGCAGCAGTTAGAAAGAGTGCCTTCTGTAATCATCCCCCTCACTGCAATCTGAAAAGTCTTTATTTTCTTTCCATTAAAAATAACAAGGGCATGGCTCATGACTTGTCAAAACGGGCTTCACATGCTCATGTACTGAGTGGTAGATAGACAGTTAGGCAAGAGTTAGGCAAGTGAGTAAAGAAAAAGAAAATTGCCTAATTTCTTCAACTTTGCTACTCACTATGAAGATTGAAGGAACAGATGCTCTTACAAATATGAGGAAAGGGAAGAAAAAACAGCTTGGCTGGATTATGGTCTTGAACCCTAGACACCCAGTTTGTCATTTTAATTCTGATAGCCAGGATTGCCAGCTCTTCTTCAGTCATATAATACTTGGCAGTGAGACAGAAAGGCAGGGAGGAATAAATTCCAGCATATTTCCTGCTTCCTAGATGTCTCTAGCTCTTGAGAAAATGCTATAAAGTTTGGAAATGAGATGGGTTAAACTTTAAAGTAGAAGGGTAAAATTGGAAATATTAAATACTTTTTTGTTTTTACAAAATATGGGGTTTAAATCAGTTTAGGAATTAGGATTTTTAGTATCTGAAAGTACCAGGATTGACCATTAAGGGCTAAACTCTAAAATTCTTGCAGAAGGCCACCTGTTTTGTCTGAGATAATAGACACTGTACCAGATACAACAAAACCTTTGTAAGTCTGTCCTTTGTTTAGGAACTGTATTCTGTTACAACTTCCTTCTGTTGAAATCAGAACTAATTCCCTTAACTTTAACTGGTCTTACTTTAGGTTTACGTTAAGAATAAGCTGGACCAAATAGTGGGGCCAAACTTAGGTAATTTCCGTCTTGCTGTATGTGAAATCAACTTACCTATAAATATTTAAAAATCTGGCCATGCTTAATATGTGCAAAGCAGTGGCTGAACTTGTAGAGTCTTGCCTGGAGTTTACCAGGATTTAGAATTCCTTTAAAAAGAAGGCTGAATTGCCCTCTGGGGAATGGAGCAGTAATTTATGTCCTCTTGAGCTGCAGTGGCAGAATTAGAAAACTTTAGTGGAGATTTTGTTATACTTCAGCACTAACACTGGCTGCCCTTTGGCCCCTTTGAGGTCATTTTCATTTAAAATTCTTGATTTTTGCTTGGTAATGTTGGGTAAAACCAGCATTCTTCTTATCTGTTATGATTTGCTTGGTGTCTGTAAGGGGGGATGAATAGGTCAAGTCTTTCTAATTTGAAGGCTCCGTTTGAAGAATGGCAGAAAGAAGAAGCACCTGATACAGAGACACTGCTTCACTAATCTTAACCTTTCAGATTTTATCAGCACTAAAATCAATATTCATGTGGACAATTGGCTGTGATTTGTACAGCATTGAATGCATGGCAATTTTGCCAATCAACGGCTGACAGTTTTATTCGGTATCTTATTCAAATAGTTTTAAGCATTGCTTGAAGTTCAGCTGGGACTATTTTCACCTTGACATGACTTTCTTGACTCTCCTATGTGAACCAGTTTCTAGGGCCTTAGTGCTGTCAAAGTCAGACATCTACTATTTCTCCTTCATTTGTCTTGTTTCTAGAGGGAAATGAGATTGGCTCAACCCAATGGTAGTTGTTGCTAAGCTATTCAAGCAATTGTAGACTTATGCACTATATGTATTTTTGTAGAAAAATGACCGGTTTGGTCCACTGTTCTGTGCTGAGTAATGAGAAGACTAACAAGATATAAGAGGATTCTTTAGGAAAAATGGAGATCTCCATATACCATACATGGCATCAGTAAGACCTGAAGATCAAACAAGGTGGACCATTTCTGGTCAAACTAGAGGGAAGTCAAAGATACTTATTAGATCAATAAAACACCTGGATAATTTTCTTCGCTTCTATTGAAATATTCTTTAGAATAGTTAACGAGATCTAACAAAAATTAGAAAGAAGATGTTTTCAGGAAGCTCAATGGATGTTTTTCAAAATCACATAATATCTGGAAGCTGCGAATTTAAAATGTGGTGAAACAACCCCATATTTACTTATACGGAGTCAGTAGCCAAGACTGGACTATAGAAATGTTGTGATATAGTGTGATGGGTATATAGGGAATTATAATACCAAAATGTACTGCTAAACCCAAACATATTGTGTTACGTTAGCAGTGCAAAGAAAGACCAGACCACAGAGAGCCAGATAGCAAACAGATCATCTGTATAGCATTATTAAAGAGAAAGTGATATGGTATTATCATTAAAGAGGTTGTCCAGTGAATCAAACTCAAACTGTTTTAAAGGCATAAATATTAAGGCAAATAAAAAAATCTAGGATTTAAGGGTAACAGACCAAGAAGCAATAAGCAGCATGAGCTGATGAAAAATCATATCAGGTAAACTTGATTAATATCTTGGAGATTGAATTACAGATGGCTGTAATGGAACATATAATTTGTGTGGTGGTCAGATCCTGCTCCTGTTTATACAGATGAAAATCCCAACTGACTCTGTTGGCATCCATTGAGGTTTTGCTGACTGAACTTAGAGAACAGGGAACACATCCCTCACCTTCACTGAAACATTTTCATTGTAAATATTTGTTCAAACATATAGCTATTCATATTAGCAGAGTCAGGCAAAATTATATGTCATAGAGTAATGATAAATGGATAGATCTGTGGTTCTGGAGGAAGTAGGAAATGAGCTGTGGATAATAACAATGCCAGCTTGTTTCGACTTGAAAATAAGATGGTCTACATGAGAACTGCTTAAAAGACGGTGTGTTTATTGAGAGGACACGGTGCACTTAAGGAGCTTGTGCCACATGTTTTATGGTCTGGGATGTGGTATGAGGGTGTGCCAGGAGTGATGGAGAATGCAAACCATGGTGGGGTAATGTCAGAGAACGGCAAAGGATGGATGGAGAAGAGCCTGTAACTTCAGTCATCCTGCAGGAGTGGTCATTAGGAGTGCTCTTCCTTCAATGCACTCGCTAATTTTGAAGGGCACTGGTTGGAACACCCCACAACAGAGCTGCAGGTTGAGAATGGGAGCAGCTCTTGGTCTTGCTTCCAGCATTTCCCTATTCAGCAACAGAGATGCATCCTGAATCACAGGCTAATCCAAGGCAATTTATTGAATGAACCTGTGCTGTGTTCGCAGTTCCAAAATGTGCATAGCTACCTTTTGCAATGGGAATTAAGATCCCATAGACAATGTCTCAACCGCTGATAAAGTATGTACTCAGATTCTGAAGGATATTAAGGTGTGAGGTAGTGACGGAACAGTAATATTGCAGAAACTGATCTGATTGAAGTAGAAATATAGGTAAAAAGTGACAATTACATGAAAGTTATGTTTTAATGCTAAGAAATACTAGGATTATTTTGAAACTAATTGGATAATGCTGGATTTCAAATTCCCTGTAGCAGCTGTGGAACATATGAGAGAGCATCAGCGTATAGACACAGGTCTTGAAGTACCATTTTGGCTCACTGACTCTCATACTACTGCCGCCAGGCATGGCATACAGTTCTCTCTGTAAAATGGAAACACAAGTGCTGATAAGCTTCACAGTTATGACATTAGTACAAAGGGATAGAATAATTGGAATTTAATAGTGTCTGCAGCATAGGGGTATTTTTGAGTATACTCAGTGCCGAGCGTGCCATGTACTGAGGAAAAGATAGGCCAGGAGAGCACATAGTTGTTGCTATATAGCTGGAAGGAAAGATTTGATTGCTATATTACTGCTCACCCTGAGAATGTTGCTAATTTGCTGTTTAGACACCAGGAGGTAATATGCTTGGTACAAAAGCAATTAAAGTGGCGGGAATCTTTTTCTTAGTCATCTCTGTTCTACTCTGGATGCCTTTTTCTCAGTCAGCACCTCAGTCTTCACAACATAGCGATTAGAGAAGTGAAGTTTTAACACAATAACTGTTTAACTCAGATCACTATGGTTCTCACTGAGTCTTTGTTTCTTGCTGCTGGATACTGAGAATACAGACCTTCTGAAATGCCAGCTCTGAGAAGAAGCAGACATATGCTGTGGGTGAAGGCAATGGGAGTGCTAATGAGGCTTTTGTCAGATGACTTTCTCTGCTTATTGTGTAGCTCCTTTTTGCTAGCTTTCTATTATTTAGCCTACAAGCCTCAGAAAACAGATTGTCTCAATCTAAATTTTCACAGTGCCTTGCTGAGCATAGGAGCCTTAAATGAGGGTATTTGCTTTACTGATCACTCAAATATAGCTGGATTTGCGTTCTGTGCAGCTTTTCTTTTCCTTCCTTGTCTCTAGCAATAGCACAAGCTTAAGCAGAGAGAGCTTTCTCCTAGAGGGCAGGGAATCCTAAAGCAAAAAATCCTCTGAGCATGCAACAATAGCAGTCCCATGGAACCACTCTTTGTCTTATTCACATGCTTTGTAACTGTATGTGGTAGTGAAAAACCTACACATAGCATGTTCAGGAACTCAGTATTTTCACCCCCGGTGAAGAAAATCACTTAATGAACTCGGTAGGAACAAATAAAGATAAGGACAATATGCCATTCTCATATGGCATATTGTGCCCAACTTGAGAGGAAATGACAGCTCTGGGAGGCAGCAAGGATAAATATCCCCTCCACACTCAGCTCAGGCAACGGCATTGTTTCTGTGCCCAGCACCTGCTTTCAGGACACTGGCTGATGAGTAGGTTCAGGAATTTGTGCATTAACTCTGCTTTTGTTCTTCTCTAGCATGGCTCATCCTTTCCTTTGTCCCAGTTGAAGGGCACCCGTAGCAAAGGTTCTGCTGCCTATCACTGCCGTCCTGCCACAAGTCCCTTCAAACTTTGCAATCTTCCTTTCTCCCCAAGAGAGTAAAAGTTAGTGTATTTGTCAGTGCTAAGAATAGGCAGAGTAGAATTGTTCAGTGAGTTCATGTGCAGCTTGGATGTATGTGGCTTCCTCCAGCTGATGTGGCTGCTGACAGTCTGACTCATTGATCTTCCTTCATTGCTCTGCCACAATTATGTCTTTCATGAACGAGTCCTTAAATATCCTTTAAAAAGAACAATATGGTTCTGTCATTGTTTGACCAGTCGAAGGATAGGAAAATGAGATGATATGTCACAGAAAACATTTCTTTCCAGTCACTTCTGCTGTAAGAAACTGCCTCTGTGAGCGTAGCTCTGAATAATAACCCTTATACAAAAAAAAAAAGACATCTGTTCAGGCCTTCCCTGAAGTGACAGGAATATCAGCTTAATGGAGAAAACTTCCAACAGGAGACTATTAAGCTTTCCTGAATAAATTAATGTTATGCAGTTTTAATGGAGGTCTAAAATAGATGTGAGAATTAAACAGAACATAAAACCTAGGTATTCTGTGGAACTTTACTTGAGTTGAAATAGAATTCTTTCAGATGACTGCATGAAAGCAAACTCTATTTTTCAAGCTGGCTTCAATGATCTATATCAACTGCACTATATTGCAGAAGGAGAGCTTTTAAAGTATGACTTCAGCTGATGAGTAAAGGTATTGGCCATCAGCTCTGTGAGGTGAATACTTTCAGCTGGATAGAGCAATCACTATGAAAACCAGATCAGCTGGGGCCAAGTGGGTTTAGGACTTGTTTCCTATCAGCCCTATCCCATTATAAATTAACTTTGGATGGAGTTTGTGCTCTTGGTTGTGATCTCTTAATAGTCTGCAGGTTGGGATTGGCAGAGTGTACTTGAGTCCTTCCCTTAGCACATGCTCTGTAACTCAAGACCACGTCTGGAAGGAAGGAAGGGAGGCAGGTATAAAGGATCTGGCTGCTCCAGTTTTATCTTTGCTAAGACAAGCGTTAGATTGTTTTTTCTTCTTCCCTCTGTAGCAATGCTTACCAATTTAGGCTCCCCTCTTTACTGCTGCATCATGCCAGAACTTCAGTTTGTTGTAGCAGTTTCAATATACTGGTGAGTACTTTTTTTTTAAGGTGTTTTACTGACCATTAAGCTCTCTTTGCATGTGAATTTCAATAGACTTGGGAATGTTCTGTGGAACCTGGCTTTGTGCCTCTTTGGGTTGAGTCTGGTGTAATCTTCTCTGTGTAGACTTTCTGTAGGCTACCTGATGTACTGCTGTATGCTAGGTAACTGAAGGAACTCATTATTTCAGCTCTATGTGTGTATATAGATGCTTTATTGTTTCTTCTAAGAAATTTGATAAAAGCCATCAGTGTTTTGGGGTTTTTTGGTGGTTTTTTTTATTTTTCATTTGGTTTTGGGGTTGTTTTTTTGTAAATTTAGTGAATAATTCTGAAGTTGGTTCCCATAGAAGAGGAGGTCATTTCGTTTACTTGGCCCTGAACAAAAGACCCATCTCCTGTACAGGTGGTTTATGTGGTATTGTGACTGTAAGTAACCATGTCCCTGGGCTCTCAATTTTTAAAATGAACATTTATGTTCCTTTAAGTAGTTGCCATGGAAATCCTCAGCATGAACCTCATCAGTGAAGGCCTTATGGCAGATAACTTATGTCTATTATTTCCCTAAACACATCAGGCACTACAGTGAAGAGAGTTTTGTGAGCCTTTACAACACATGCACAAGAACTGCTACTTGTTCTTGCATGCGTTTCCTAGCCTTGATTCTTCAGATCAGGTAAATGAATGTCAGATCCTATTACTGTGCATTTATTTGAGAAAGCAATACAATGAATTACAGAAATACCTTTTAGTTTCCAATCCCCTGAAGTATTTTCAGACGAACCTGTTTGGTTTTTAAAGACTTCTTTATGCTGAGCTTTTAGGCATACAAATATGGGAGAATTACAGGCAATTGAATGTGTTCCATTGCTGTGCTGCAGAGCAGATGTAATCTTGGCAAGGGCAGGATCAAATATGAAAAGTGGAAGATAGGAATAGTCTTCCAGTTGGTAACTCTTCTTTGTTTAGATGATTAATAGGCTTATTTTAGATAATGCTTTAGATAATGCTTTAGATTACACTTAATTTTTAGTTGAATTCCAAAATAATGAGAAAGAAGTTAGTTAACTGACTTTCTTGAGATGTTCTCATTGCTCTCCAGTGTTGTCTTCTCCATGTATCTGGATGTTAACATTGATACCTGGAAGCTGTTCCTTTCCAGTAGAATGCAGCTAATAATTTCTGAGTTCTTTCTATTCCTCTAAAGACTAACTCAGCTGTAATAAGGGTGTTGAAGTACCAAACACTTTATTCGTACATCTTGAATATGATACACTATTAGACTGAAGTTATAAACTGCAGATTAGATGTGTCATATTAGAGTGTGCCATTTGGTAAGCCACCTTCATGTGCTGATGCAGTTTTACCATTGTGTCAGGCTTTAGCTATAATGCCTCTGTAGACAGAGAGCCAAATTGTTCTCTGTTGCAGTGCTGTGAGCCCAGGGTAACTCCATTAGCTACATACTCACACAAATACAGCCGAGAATAGCATTTCTCCAAGTACAGGCATATGAGGAAATTGATAAAATGGGTTCAGTGCAGAATGTTACAAAATAAATATGGAAAATAGCAATTTAATGACAAAACACACGGCCTGTATAAAATAAGCCATAAGATGGGTTTTCATAATATTTTCTACTGTTTCTATGTGTCTTGTTTTTAACCAAAACGAACATTAGTTCCTTTCACAAAGAGGATTTTATTAGCCCTGCAGGGTAAGGGACTTGCAGATGACTGTTCATATGGTCATACAAACTATTTATCTCTGTACAGCTCCCACTGCACTGATTTGGATGTCCTGGAAATAGCAGCTGTGCATAACTTGGTGCCAATTGCAGCAAAGGCCAGTCTCAAATCCAGGTGGAGAAGGCACTTGTGGTGGGTTAAAGCACTCAGCTAAGCAAGGACAGGAAAGAAGTTTGCTCTGCCACCTAGCAGCTCCCCCAGTAGTAGATAAAAGGAGTACTTCATTCTCCTGAGCTTTCGGTATGTTTCTCTCCATTCACTATGTTCCCTTTTAAAACTAAGTCTGTTTAGCTTCCCCTGCCAGACACTCTGGCACGGTTCCTCAGGCACTTAAATATCATTGTGGATTTGGGCTTCCGAGCCTACATCTTATTTCCCGCTGAGGGGGAGGAAGCTTTGCAAGTAGAGTTAATTTTGCTATAGAGGAAATTAATGCCACGAAAGCTTTCTATTAGATTATAGCTGATAATAAACCAACAACCCTTGGCCATCCATGAGGAACATCTGTGAGGTGCATGGCCCCGCTGCCTGGGATGCTGTGAAAAGGCTGGGTTAGGTGGAGCATTTAGTGTAGTCGGCTTCCAGTGAAGCCCACGACAGTGCTTCCCTCTTATATGATCTGCTTTTTCTGTCCTCCAGCAGTGTGCATGGAGTGAATCCAGCCTGCAGAGAGCACAGATGTAGCTGCTTCATAAAAGCCTCTGAAACATCCTGCGTCTGACATAAATACAAATGACCTTTCGTTTCCATCTCTCTTATGCCAATAACAGGCTAGTCATGTTACGAAACGCCAAGCACACACGGTATGCTTGGCACAAACTTCACCAGTATGGGTAAGATACAACTAATTACTGCATAAAAATACCCACAAGTTATATATATGTATATAGGTGTGTTTGTGTGTAGCTACATGTTTGTGTATATATACACAATATAAATAAACTCTAAGCAACTATGCATAGGGGTGTTTTGGGGGATGCAGAAGACAGCAAAGCAATATAAGCATTATTGTAGTGTAGCAGCCTGATTTTGTTAACATGGTGGCATGAATCGAGGCAGCTGCGTCTAAAATGGCAAAGAGGTAAGTAGTGGCAAATTGCTTTAAGTGACGAATTGGGTGTGAATTTTCTAGCTTACATCCAAAAGATGGAAGAAAGAGCTTTAGATAGCTGAATGTTGTTGTCCGAATTGGAAATAGAAGCCAGAGTTGGCTGATTTTAATTTTAAACGTTAAATCTGATGGGATAAAGCAATCTGATTCCAGTGCTGGCTAAAAAGTTTCTTGCCTTGGTTTAAAAGTAATCTAGTAGGTTTTGGTGGATAAAATAGTGCAATGATTTGTTGTCATTCTGCCAAGCTCGTACTCAGTTCCATTCAGTGCTTACCATCGTAAGCATATGTCTTATATGTCTGATAAGGGGGCTTGCCCATTGATTGTTCAGTTGCCTCTCAGTAAGAAAGCATGTAGGGTTTGAACCATGGGTGCTGTTAGTTACCAGTATCAGGAAACAATCAGTAACTGTTAACATTTTTCTCAGGTTGTCATAAACAAAGCTGATCTACCTGTGGTTCAGCAATCTGCTGATGCTGTTTCCCCAGATCAAAAACCTTCTTTTTGTCGTGTATGTCAAGGTGCTATAGACAGCTCAAATCACAAATGTGTCCAGGCAAATGCTTGCCCCTGGAACAATGGCTTTGGGATGACATGTGCTTTCTGTCAGCACTTCTGTTCTTATAGAGTAGTATTTTCTGTAACTGTATTTGGTGAGCAGGAATTGTCCTCTAGCTCACTAACAACACTGTTGTGCTTCCTGCGTGGCTCAGTTGCTCTTGCTGCAGTACTGTGGAGCTGTACCAAAGCGGGAGGAAATGGCTCTGACAGCAGGCCGTGTAACTGTGATGTTCCTGCAGGACAGCAAAGATGTGAGTTTGATTTCCTTCTCCTGGAGGAGTTGTTCCTGGGGCTTCTGGTCCTTGCAAGATTGGTCTTCTGGAAGTACTGGGTCAAAATGAGGTTCTAGATCTCTGGCTGTGATTTGCAAGAAGGGAATGAGCTTTGCTTCTTTCTTGGAAAAATAAAGTATGGGCCCTGTGGCTCAAGGTAGGTGACTCCCTGAGAGCCAAGTGTGCAGGGTGTTGTATGAATGACCCCGGAGGCATTTCCCTGCGGTACAGGCACGGGCAGCCCTGCGCTGTGTGTGCAGTTCTCTGCTTAGCCTGGCAGTTATTGTGGAGTCCATCTGCAGGTGCCCAAATGTGTCTTCTGCATAAAGTCCAGATGCTGCCCTGGGGCTCTCAGAGGGAGAGCAAGATAACAGAAACTGAGGTAAGGTGCAATGACTGTATTTCAGGATCAAACCCCATGGTATTTGGAAATCATATGGTGAAGCTTTCCAGATTCAGTTCTGCATTGTCATGTGTTTAGCTGCTTTTTGCAATTGCATCATCAAATTTATTTTCAAGCCATAAAGCACGCAGTTTGAGATTATGGGAAACGCAACACAGAAGAGTTTAAGTCTGCTGTGAGTGAAGTACAAGCTTCATCACCTACATGCTTTAGCATTGCCTTCTAAGCAAACTAGTTCCCTTCAAGGGGAAAACCATTAAAACATCTTTAAATATTTTTGCTCTAATTTTTCTCTGATGTAGCCAAGATGTACCCAAATTCCTTGCTGAGCTGCAAATGTGCTTATGCTTAGAGTACTTTGTCATAGCTATGGTATCTTTCTCAGTGGCTTATAAGGTTATATGGCATAGTGGTTTAGGAACACAAACAATTTTTCTTCAACTTCAGTGTATTTTATCTCCCAAACCTGGGACATAGTTCTTCATTTAGCTGTATCTGAAGGGGGCCTACAAGGATGCTGGGGATGGACTCTTCATTAGGGACCGTAGTGACAGGACAAGGGGTGATGGGTTAAAACTGAAACAGGGGAAGTTTAGATTGGATCTAAGGAAGAAATTGTGCACTGTGAGGGTGGTGAGGCACTGGAATGGGTTGCCCAAGGAAGTTGTGAATGCGCCATCCTTGGCGGTGTTCAAGGCCGGATTGGATGAGGCCTTGGGTGCCATGGTTTAGTGTGGGGTGTCCCTGCCCATGGCAGGGGGGTTGGAACTGGGTGATCTTAAGGTCCTTTACAACCCTAACTATTCTATGATTCTATGTTCAGTGGCCATGTGCATGCACCTATTTATCAACTCTTCAAGAATACAAAGCAGTGTTAAAATCTTCTAGCATGTGGTTCTGATGCAACTTACAATGAATTACTAGCCCAAAGATCCTGGAGATGTACTTAACCTAGAGCAATAGCAACTTAGAATTGTTCTGCCATTTGTATTACATTAAAAGGGAGACTTTTTGTGCACTTCCACACTTTCTGTACAATCACTGAAAATGTTGCTGACTGGATACAGCATAAAATCTTTTTGAACCAGATAGTGCTAGGACCTGAAGGTCAGGCATTTACTCTGAGTGGCAGGACAGATATTAACTTCGATCTCTTCATTATTACTTTAAAATCAACGGTTTTAATTTGGGTCTAACCAGCTATTATTCTGCTTACTTTGATGTTGAAGACTAGCTCTACAAGTACTTGTGTATTCAGTCAGAAATGGACCAGGAGGTGATGACCTTCATTAGCGTGAAGTGTCCATTCAAGTGCACTCTGGATTATTATCTCAAAAGACAACCCAAAGCCCTGAACTCTCTGCATTATGAGCACAAACTGGTTTTGTAGGAATTTGTTAAATAGCTTCAGTAGTTTTTCTTCTTTTAGTCATATGCAGTGATGGTGGGAGGGTTGCTTTCTGTGCATCTGTTCTACAAAATAAATGTGGCTGGAGAGCTGAAACTGGAGTACAATGAATATTTTGAACAACAGAATTAAAGCATTTATTATCTTCGTGCCACAAGATACAATTGGTTTACAGGTGTAAGTGCTCTGTGGGGCTGAGGAAAGCATTGACTACAACGCACCTTATTCTACCAGTTTACTCATCCATCTAGTCTAGTTCTTTGCCTCTGGTAGATTTTGTTACTTCAAAGGAACAAGCAAGATCTAAAAATAAAGCAAACATGGAGGAAGAAGAGTTCCTCTCTTGACTTTTACAAGCTGTCAATTTATGCACTGCAAGATGAAATGTAGTTGGCATTAGATCATTGTCTTGTCTTAACTGTTCTGTGGGGGGTTCTTTTTTGTTTGGTTGTTATTTCTTTTTAAATCGGACAATCTTGACCTCTTCTGTTCATCTCTGGTATGTTCACTATGTGATCTGTGAGAGTCATTGTTTTCCTTGTAGTGTTCTCAGACCCACAAACATACTTGTTTTGCATGAAGTCGTTTTTTGTAGGCCTTATTTCAGTATTACAGAAGCAGCTGGTGAAGGCTTAGGCTTTATTTACTGTAGCAGGATTATTTCTTTGTTCAGTATTATGATTCCTTCAAGCAGTGCTAGTTGTTTTGAACCAGTGTTGATGTATAATGTAACCATGCCAATCAACATAGTTTTGTTATGGTCTCATATTTTGGCACTTAATAAGGAGAAATATAGTGAGATGCTATCAATTCATTTCCATAATACATGTAAGTCAGCATAGCTCAAAATAAGAGCATAAATGCCCTGTCAGGTCAGACCTGTCAGCCCAGTGGCAATACGAGACACTAATTACTTTAAATATTTTTGATCTATATTGCTAACTTACATGAACTGAAAGAATGACCATAAGATGTAAGTTACTTGCTCAATTTGTGGTACTATAATAATGCTTATATCACTCATTATATGATTTCAGTGCTATAATAATAGGAAACAAAATGTGTCAACAGATAAAGGAGGAGTGATTTATATTTCTCTTTACAGAATTTACCAGTTCTCTCACTGGGATTAAACACATAAAAGGCACTGAACAGCCACAGTCTACTGTGATACTTTACTCAACCGGCAGGATTGGGCCACATCACCTTTTCCCATTTGAAGTAAAGGGGAAAGCTCCTGCTGACTTCCAGGTTAGGTGAGATTTTGGCTGCCTCTCTGCAGACACTTGTAGGTAGACTCAGACTCTTTTTTTGTGTCTTTCTGAGCTCTCCAAGTCAGCTCCAGTTTGTGATTCTGAATAGTCCTGCATGTGTCTGAATGTAATAATTAATTTCTGAAATATGGTGTACGTATGGCTTCTGGTATGTGTAGGTTTTATGGCAATGCTGCTTAGAATATATATTTGTATAAAAGCTTTACTTTTGAGTCTTGGCAAATCAGTGAGCAACAGATGGACTGTCTGTGCAATACTGTACTAATGAGGTTAGCATAATCTGCCAAAATGTAGTAAGTTTATTAAGTACGAAGTGACACAATATCTCTATAATTCTGACAGAAAATGAGTGCCCAAATTGGGGTATAGGTGCACTTTGTGTAGAAGGAGCTGTAAAGAAGATGCCTTGTATATGCATAGGATATGGTTTTGTGCTGGTGTGTTGTCATGGACGTGCATGAACAAGCACGTTGTCAACAGGAGTACATTAGGGAATGTTGCAGACAACATAACGTAACTAAGCTTTTGCCACTAACCTAAGTCTGAAATCCATCTTTATGAGCAAGATTAGCAGTGGAGTCCCCACACTGTGATTTCAACAACTCTGGTGACAAATTATCTACTGAGGTAACCACACATAGACAGAAACAGGTCCTAACAGCTAAAAGGACTCCAGGAACCAAACTTGCATCTGGCCAACTTCCTCATAAGCAGAGGAGCAGGGGTACATCTAATTTAAAGGTACCATTGTTGGGCAGTTTACAATAGGTTTAAGATGGAGGAGGAACAAAACACCTGAAAAAGGTTCAGTGATCAGGAGCCCCCTGGAACTATTTGAAGACTTGGAAAAAGAGAAGTTGTGGGTTTCTGAATCACAGTGGTTAAGCACCTTGGAAGAAGTGAAAAGCATGTGCTCTCTGTGTTCCCATTTGTGCTCTGCTCTGGTTCTTGCTCTGATTTGAGGCAGCTAGCATAGGAAGTGGGTAGAATTCATGTGTTCAAGCACAGGTTGTCATAAAAGGACTTCATCATAAATATCGTTTGAGTGGGGCCTTAATTGTAAATCCTGGGAGGTATCTAATCCAGAGGTACCTCCATTATTCTTTCTGCTTCTGGATGGGTGAAAGCTGTTGATTATTCTTGACATTGTTCTACAGGTTGGACGAAGCCTTGGGTGACACGGTTTAGTGTGAGGTGCCCCTGCCCATGGCAGGGGGGTTGGAACTGGATGATCTTAAGGTCCTTTCCAACCCTGACTATTCCATGATTCTATGTTCCTGTGGTTTATGCACTTACGATTTGGTGTGAAATACAGAAATATTTCTGCGGCTACCCTCTAACTGGTGGACTGAGAATGTAACATCCTGGTACCCTAAATTCCTCAATGATAGCTGTTTGCTCAAAGAGAAAGCAATTCTGCACACATGCCAAAACCGAGGATAATCAGATAAATGAGTCCCTTTTTCAAAAGGAATGTTGTAGCTCCTTTTCATGTGTGACACCCCCAATAGCCTTAAGGGGGTTATTGGGGCTAGGCTTCCAAGAACTAGGCTCAAAATTTCTCAAATTAGGTCCCCTGTTGTTAGGAGGATGTAGCAAAATTCTGCTGTATGCTTTACTAGGAAAGCCACTGAGCTTACATATAAGTTATAGATTAAAGCCAAGCCACCCGAGTCTTTCCCATCAGAAGAATGAAAACTTGCACGTAACATCCCAATTTAATAAGCTTTGAGGGTGACAGATGTATTTTCTGAACTTCATTAGCATTACAAAAAAAAAAAAAAAATCAAGAAATGGTAACTTTTTGCTTTTTCCGCCATATCATTGGCAATACCTGCAGACATTTAAGCAACCTGTTTGTTGGTGTTAATGTGAAGGACAAATAAAAACGAACACACAACCCAAAACCAACCAACCAACCAGAACCCCCAAACCCTAAACCAAAACCCTCCGCAGGGTTCCTAGAATAAAAGCAGGAAAAGATAATTCCACTCTTGTTATTTCTGCAAGAAAAATTGTTCAAAAGAAGCAGCACTTAGAAACTGATTACAGTACTTTTTTCTGCTCCCTTGTTCCCCAACACATTTGTTGGGCTACTTTGACTTGAGATTTCTGCTGCACAGGAATGCTCATGATCCAGGTGCTCCTGTATTAGTTATATTGCAGTGCTATGTTCTCCATAATGCAGAGGCAGCAGCCAGCATGGGATGTGTGGCATGCCACTGTGATTGATATTGCATTGCTGGAGTTGGTAAACTGATGTTCCCTGAAGTCACTGTAGCAGTGATGTAAGTAATGCTTGATGTTGCTGCAGGTACTGCTTCCCCCTTTACTAACGCACCTTCCTCTCATTCACAAAGTGCTGAGATCCTCTCGTAGTATTTTGGTTTTTATAGGGCCTTTTAGCCAAATATCTCAGGAAATCTGCAAGCTCCCCCACTGTGGGCTGGGTAACTAATGTTATACCCAATTTATTAGAAAAGACAAGACTGAGACAAAGAAGTGAAGACTGTTACTTAAGCAAGCATAAAAGTATGTGTCCTATCTCCCTTTCTACATCTTATGGCAGAGACTTGCATTTGAAAAGCCTTTCACTTATTCTAGATAGTATCATATACATTATTATGTAAGTAATCCTGATACTTGGATCTGGTTTCATTTCCTGTCAGATAAGAATTTTTGTTCTGTTTGGGTTTTTAAACAAAATTATTGATTGTAGATTTTGCTGAAACTTTAACTACTGAGGAGGGGGAGGGCAGAGTTTTAGCTGGACATAGCACTTGACTGCAGTAATTCAGTGTTATCATTGGCTTAGACTAATCATGTTTCCAGGTATTCTGACTAACAGATCATTAAGATAAGACAAGTAGGTTAAAACTTAGTTGTCATCCAAGTCAGCTGACACAGGAGCTAGGAATAGGGCTGCTTGCGCTTTGGATCCTGAGCAATGCAGAGAGCAACACATTCTTCTGTTCTTTTCCAGCAGTACCTAAAAAAATAGAGAGATGACCCAGTGTGTATGGGGGGAACCACACACTCAAACCAATAACTAGAACATTGATGCTGCTGAAAAGTAAGGGAAAACGAACAAGTTCTGTTCTGAATATCCTTGTTCTCTTTGCGTATTGGCCTGTCTTGTGATATTTAAGGGAATTATTCTGCACCATCACCAACCTAAGCCAAACATCATGATGTGGTGAGGAAGAATGTATATCTACTTACAGATGAACCAAGCAGGAAGGTATCTATTCTGATCTTGGTGACAGAAGGATCAGAACAAAATCACCTCAGTGCAGGTATTATTTTAACAAAATCAGTATCTACACATTCAGTAGTATTTGCCTTGTGGTTATCTCTCTCATATTAGCTATTTCCAATGGCCAGAGATCAGTCAGTGTGCAAGTGACGTGTACAGAAGGTGCCTGCTGCAAAGAACTGATAAACGCCTTAATGGTGGCAGATCTCTGCATGTGCAGCATGCCATGACTTTGAAAACACATGTTCATCTGTTGGACTGGAGGACTGGGGTTTAATTTAAGTGATTTCACAGAAGTGATGGAAGTAATGGTGAAGGGAGGAGGTGGCTACGTGTTGGAATAGGAGGTGAAGTTTCAGCTCTTTCAGAAAATGTTTTCAGTGCTGTACAAAAGGTGCAAAAGGTGCACACTACTACCTATGACATTTTTCCTGTAGGAAAGAAGGCCATTTTTGTCATCTGCCTATAATCTCCTGCATTGCATTATCAGTGAGTATCCTTCATCCTTCATCCTCATGGTGGGCACTTTATCACCTCATGCCACTCATCACGGGAGTTGGCAAGTGCTATCCCTTTCCATTTCCTCTGGAAACAAGGTTTTTTTTTTCCTTTTCATATATTGTGTGTGCCATGATTATGAAACAGCCATAGGCATCCTGCTCCAGGAAGAGAGCTGGGTTCTTAGTCTGAACCCCAAATCTTGCTGCACTGAGGTTGATTAAGCCTGGCCTGAAGCTTAGAGGATCTGCTGTGATTGCCAATGGGTGAACTTGTGCAGTCTACCTTTATGAATGGTCTTTTGCATGCTGCTTTTTCTTGGTAGTGCTTTTCTTTTTTATTTTCCCCAGTTTTAATCCTAAGAGGTGAGCTAGAATGAACATCTAGCTTTGTTTCCTCCTGAAGACACTTCTGCCCTGAGGAATAATGGAGGCTGTTGCAAATCCACAGCCTTCACAGATCCTGTGTTTCTGCACCAGCTGATGTGCAGCCTGGTGTGGACCAAACACACATCTTGTTGGAAGATGAGAAATCATGCATTGAACCACTTCATCTCTACTCACGTAGTCTGGGCACGGACAAGCAGGCTGTCACCAGCAGATAGAATTAGAGTTTTACCATCCATGGTAACAGTTGATGTGCCCTCCTGAAGGGAAAGAACAGATAGTCAGTTTTTAATTTTCCATGTCCTTTCACTAGCAGAAAGAAGATGCTGCAGGAAAGTAAATCTTTTCCACTGAAAGAGCGATTTAAATCTGCTCTGTTTCATGAAGCCTAGCTAAATATTCAGCTGCTCCTCCCTGTCTGACACTATTAGCATCAATAAAAACATGGTTCATTCTTTCCCATCATAAAGCAGCAACCCACTGCCAGAGTCTTGGGGGTACTATGCTACTAATCTAACCTAACAGCCTGCAAGCTGGTACAGCTCTGGAAATAACAACCTCCTCCTAACTCAGGCTCCTCTTCTACTTTTCTGATTCCTAATGTCTTCTTACGTCTTGAGAAGCCGATCACAAATCAGCAGGGATCTGACAGAAATCACTCATAGGAGCCCATCCACACTGGAATGGATTCATCATTGTCTTGTCAAGGAGAGGAGCCAGGCTCTTGCCAGCAACAAGGTCTTGATTGCACAGATGCTGTCTGCTGCCGTGTAAACAAATGGCTTTCAGTATTTTTATGGCTTTAATCAGTATTTGATGGTCCCTGTGTATTTCAACAGAGCAGGAACTAATAGAAATATCTTCCTCCCAGCTCCTCCCGCCCAGTCTAGGCTGGCTATGAATGAGAACTAGCTGTTCTCCGTTTTCCCCTTGGGCTGCAAATCTTTCCTAGAAGCCAGCTGAACAAAAGACATCTGGATCACCTCCCACTGTGCTTCAGTATAAACAAGTTCTCAGACTTTTTAATTGGCGTATTCTACCTGCTTTCAGTTTGACTTCAATATGAGGACAAATGTTATAATGTAGAAGACATAGGCGATGCTTTATTATCACTTGGAGGCATTCTGATATAATTGCAGGATATACCCAGGGGAGGGTGTATTAAAATCCCCACCAAGACCTGATGGAGGATGCCCATATCTCTGTCTTCAACGTAGGTGAGAAAACAGACTGGTTTTATGGTGGCAATAGTTTACAGTTATTTTTCATGATAGTTTAAAGCTGAAGGGTGGTGCCTGTTGACCATCTTTTCTAAGAGAAGGTAATCATCTTAATTTCTGTTGCTGGTGCTAGAAGTCTTTACTACTGTTCAATCTGAACTGAAATGTAAACTCGTTCAGTAACAAATGTGAATTGCCACATACCAGCTGCCATATCCAGATATCTGAATTCTTTTTGCTTTTCTCAGTTGTTCCCGGTCCATAAGCTATAACCTTGAAAGGAAATAGGAAATTAAAGTAATGGATTCATTTCAGTGACCAAAGTGTACATATTCATCTTCCAACAGGATTTAAACTGTTCTATTTTTACAGAAAAATATTCATAGAAGATGACATTATTTTTACAGACATTAAAATTCACATTATGTTTGGTACTCTCATATTGATTCCTACTGATAAAAAGGGAACTGATCACACCTGCCACTCCTTATGCTCCTCTGCATCCTCACTTATCTATTCCTTCTGCCTCCTCCCACTCTCAGCTTTGCATCTCTATCCTTCCTGCTTCTGCTCTTGGAACAGGCACTTCCTTCTCATGAACTCTAGACCCTGTCAAGAGCCTGTTGAAGTAGAAAAGATTCTTCTCTAAGCATTAACAAAGCTGCAGACTGGACCTTATTTTTCTCATTATCTGCCCTTTGTGTTCTTCCTGACAGTCCCACACTGTCACTATGCTGTCAAATGTATTGCATTCTTCAGAGTGTGAGTCCAAATAACCTAGGGAAGGAATATGTTTTGCAAACTATTGTGCATACAGCACGGATATTGAATGATGACAGCTTCATTTACTACCAGACTAGACTGTGTTCGGCTAAAGTGAAGTGACATTTGAGAAGTGCAATGCTTATCGCAGCCCAGGCTCTCTGGTGCTGTCCGGTTTTCCTTATTTCCACTTCATGTAGATTGAGGGGAAGGAAAAGAAAAATGTATTGACACCCCCAGCTTAGACTTGGTTAAGTTATTCTGTTCAAACACAGAGGGAAGCCAAGCACACTTGAGTAGTATTTGCATCATGCTGGTATTTCTGATTTTGTAACTATGGAGGGGTTGGGGGTGGAATGAGCAAGCTGTTTCAATCCCAAAGGAAATGAATGGAAATAAGGTTCAGGTTAATTCTGTGAACGGAACTCTCTGAGTTAGGAAGCCTCTGCCCTAAGCTAGTCAAATCAGTGGATGAAGACAGGCGCTTCCAGAGGGCAGGGCATGTTAAGACTGAGTTGTTCTGTAGGGGTGCGTGACTTCCTCTACTGATTGCGTGTTGTTCCTAGGCCTGGATTCACTCAGTCTGGACAGTAGGCACCTACTATTTATCTTTAAAAATACCCCTCTCTTTCAGAGAAATTAAACCCTCCTACCTCTGTTTCAAAGTTATCTCCAAACATACTCAAGGATTTCTTCTGCTGTATTTCACCACGATGATCATTTAACCAGCCTTGGAAGGAAAATGGCTCCATAACAGAGGTGAAATTTAGAGGGAAAGGTGTTTCTTTCAGGATTTCATCTGTAAGGAAGGTGGAGGGTGATCACTGACGCTTGCTTCCCTTAACCTTTGCAAATGTTTTACTGTTACTTACAGCTTGAAGGGTTCAGTTTACAGATACTATCTAATCAAAAGTCAGTTGTAACAGTAAAGAGTGCTATGGTCAGGACCTAAGGGTGTAAGATGCATGTATTATGTGTGTACCTTCATGGAGTTGCTTCTTCCAAGATGTTGTCAGAGTACTGTGCATCCACACTTGTTAAAAATGCATTCAAACAGAATGCAATAGACTACATAGTTCTTCCTGGCATAGTCTTAATTTTCTTTCAGACCCGCTTTTGTGCAGATAAAATTTGGGCACTTCGCTAAGTGACCCCTTGTATATCCCCATATAAGTGGAATTAGGCCCACAGAACCAGCTTACTCTACATCTTTTACATGGTTAGTACTGGCTTTTATGTTGTTTCTCCTTTCTGTGTTTTTAAATACACTGACCACAGTGAAGCAAACAGGTTATCACAACCTTAAATTTCATAAAATGTCTTTTCTATGCTGTTCTTGGAGTTGCAACTGGATTTAATTTCCAGTAATTCTCCTTCATAACTGGTTTGATTTTAAATAGCTGGACGAGTGAATGCACTTCCATTGCAGCTGGCCACATGCAAGATTTGTAATGTGTGCTACGGGTAGATGAAATTAGCTTTAGTTATTTACCAGCTCACAGTGAAGCGCAGAGGCAGCGCAATTGCCTTAGCGATCCCAAGCAGTTTGTTCTGAGATGCCATAGGGGAACACCCTTGGCATTATTACTCTGGTTCTTTTCTCAAGTTTTCTTCCACTGCTCTGCAGTGCTCCAAATGTATCATTTCAGTTTTCCATGGAAGGCCATTTTGTATGCAATATATATGCACTTTTTTAACAACATGTGAGGTGGTCAGTGCCTCCAAGGTACAGAATAAGCTACTGCTGTTTAGTAGATCAGAATAAGCACTGGCTGGCTACATCCATGTCCAGACAATCTGGATGGGATGAACCCTTTTATTGTAGAAACAGGTTTTTGTTATTCATAGAATCATAGAACAGTTTGGGTTGTAAAGGACCTTAAGCTCATCCAGTTCCAACCCCCCTGCCATGGGCAGGGACACCTCACACTAAACCATGCCACGCAAGGCCTCATCCAGCCTGGCCTTGAACACCGCCAAGGATGGAGCACTCACAACCTCCAGATTTCTTCTCTCTTCTATTAAATGGAAGAAGTCAACATGTTTCTGCAAATGGTTTGTCTTGGCAATGCCTCCTTCAGGGCAAACTGAAAGCAACCTGAAGAAATCTGCAGCAAAAGCATAACTTTTTTGTTCGAAAGCTTTTTTTCTTCAAGTTTTTTGTTTTAAAGAAAGCTTCCTACTTTTCCATTATTTCACACCAGTACTTAACACACTTCTATTAGAAGCAAACTCCTCCAGAGAAATGAAGAAGGGCCAGAAGGAAAATGAAAATCTTTACGTTAGATTTATTCTAATCTGGGCTTTGAAATATTAACAGGATCTAGTCTGAACATTCTGTACTTCATAATTTGATAATACAACAGAGCAGTTTTAAGGTCACTGATGATTTATGTTCACATTGCAATATGTCTGTCAGGTTTTGTGTTTTCTTAATTTTTACGAGTTTATCACATTTGCTTTGGGGGTTATTACGAATCTTACACACTTAGTCCTTAAGTTATGGATATGCTCAACTACAGCTTTATTGGAACATTGTTCTTTGGCTAGGGTCAGATACAAATTAAAGGTCTAAAATATTATGACGTATATTCACCCACAGCAGAGGAGAAGAAAAAATAAAGACATTTTATCAGGAGGTGCTCAGTGAATTAGTATTCCAATAGATTATATTTTTCATTAATAGCAGCAATCTTTACCTCCTGAAGTAATATAAAGACGATAGAGGTTTGGGAGGTTTTGGTATTAGAATAAAACAGGTTACTCCTGAATTCAGAAAAGCCTTTTGGAATACAAAAAGTTACCCTTGGTAGGGCTTCCTGCTAAAATGCATGCCCTAGGTGAGATAGTTACCCTGTAGGGCAAGAGAGAAATACCAAAATGCCGTGAGTATCCTGCTCAGCTCAAGGGGATACATCTCCACAGGTCAAGAATTCCAGCATCATGCTATTTAGATATTGTTGCATATATTTCTGCTTAGCCTGTACATTAGCTTTGAACAATATCTCAGGTTATGTACAGTTGATGTGTTTCCAGAGTTCTTATGTTTTAGTAATACTGTGAGACAACATGTTTAATGATGGTAAAGGTAAAAATATGCCAGCACAATGCAAGAAGACAGCAGTTCAAAGCTATCTAGCTGAAAGTCTTGCGTATCTCCAAGAAATATGTCAGTGAGCGGAACATCGAATCTAGTATTTTCTTACATGTTCAGGAGATCCAATTAAATAGTTCAATAGCAAAATCCATTTTTTGTAGGTCATTACTATTAAATATTCATATCACAGCAATCCATTCTTTAGGGGGTTTACAGCTCTTTTCAGCTTTCAATTAGAATGTGATGATATCATGTTGAGCTCAAGAAGCCATGTTTACTGAATGAGTTTGTAAATAATTTAAAAAAGGAAAAGACAGGTCTTAGAGGGATTTGATTTCAGTGAATAGAAACTGTACTGAGACTAAGAATATGAAGCTGTGCAAAACTGGAGTCAACACCTTGCAGGAAAACAGCCAGTGAACGTACAGGTAGTTACTGCCTCACCAGAGGCCATCTAAGGAAGAGTTTGAACTTGCTGCGAGTACTGTACTTCTGATAGCAATAAAGAGGACTGCCACTGGCCTACAAGGTATACGAGGAGGGTGTATTTGCTTACCCCAAACTTGCGTGTTACATGGAAGCTCCCTCTTCCCTACCCCTGTGATGTGCCTAAGCCCTCTTGTCAAGAAATGAGACCATGTCATTCTCCCAGAGTGTTATTTCCTGAGACCTACTATCCCCAAGCTCTTCCCATAGCTCTTTTACAAATCTTGTTTCTTCAAGATTTATTGCAAAGGAAGAGAGCAACAAAGCATGTGAAATACAATATATTGAAATAATGTCAACTCTCAAACTGATCACATGTTGCCTTTATGAAATGCTATATTTTACAGTGACATGCCATCTTTCACTTATAGGCAGCACATTCTAGGTGGAAGGATCTTTAAATCACCTTATTTGTTCTTAGTAATTATGAAAGCCCTTCCATTCTAAGTCACTGTGCTGCCTCAGAAAAGGTCTGTCCTTGCTTGCTGTGACCTCATCTCCATGCAAGGATGTGAGAAAGTCCCTTACGAATGGTGCCTTCCCCTGCCAAAGCAGAAGACATCCTTATCCAAAGTGAGCAGTTAGATCCTCTTTGCTTTTTTATCCTTTTAACTGAGTGTAAAATGGTCCAGACTGGGGATAGAGAGCTCACAAGTTATTTTAGCATTATGTATTCATTTATTTATTTCTGCTTTTAATCATCCCTTCTATCTCTTAAAGAATATCATAAGGAATAGTTCGGATGTGACAGTTTTGGAGCGGTTCACATTTACTTGCCAATGCCAGCAGTAATATGTACCCTGAGGTGTTTCTCTCATACGTGCATACCTAATTCCTATGAAAAGTCTGCTTTATTCTCCACGTTAACAGAAATGTCAGTGAGACCGGTAGGACTTTAAGACCTCTGCAAATAAAACCTGTGGACTGAGGGATGTAATTTCAGGTTTGAAAAAATAAGTAATTAGCTCATTCCATGTAACAGTCTAGTGTGAAAGCACTGATGGTGACTGATTACTTTGGGGATAGTTGGTTCATTTCACTGATGTTGAGTATAGATGCAGAAACATTTAGCTGAAAATGCAGCACTCACTTGGTGTAATCATACATTTCCCTGTGTAATTGTATTTGTTTTTGTAGCATGCCCTGAAAATTGGCATGACTGGTAATTTCTGACTTGTCCCTGGTAATTATTGCTAGGCACGTTTCTCTGTGTCATTAAATCTATGCTGGAAACAAAAGAGCAATATTTCTTTTTCTAATTGAAACAAAGAAGTTTGAGGGAAGCTTTGAAAAATGCTTTTGCAATAAAGAAATACAGCCTCATGAGAAGGAAATCTCACCAGCCAGAGGGAAGGGAATAAATTAGAACAACAACATTGAAAGACATAGGCCATAATTCTGTTTCAAGGCTTTTCGTATCTGGCTAGGTCATTGTAATTAAGAATGATAAGTACTGACCACATTCCAATCCTAAAATCAGGAGTCTTGATTTTTGTTTCTGAATCTCTCTTTTATATAACTGTAGGCACTTCATTAGCTGTCTGTGTGTAACTTCCGCTTCCATAGGAGAGGAATAGGATATTTCATTATAACAAATGTTCAGACCTCACTGCATTTGTGAGACAAGGATTTGTACAGTGTGTGTGAGCTATTCCTACTAAACAGTCTTAGAAACACTAGTGAAAATGCCAGACTGACTCCATTAGTGAGTTTTCTGCTTCAGGTGTTGCTGTCTGCGGAGCATTTAAGAGCATAAGGAAGAAAAAAGCTACCTTATTAGAGAAGACATACCTGCTGTGAAACTGCTCTGAGCTTCACAGCTCTTAAAAATATTAGGGTTTTTTCCCACTAAAGTCTGAACAGAAAGGAAACAACTTTATAGGGCATTTATTCCAATTTCCCTGATAGGATTATTATATACATTATCTGCTAAAGGTCAGTAGTGACTTGGTTCCCATGGTGAAGCATTACGAGAGCTCCTGAAGATTACAGTTTATGTTCTGCCTTTCTTTGAGGAGACTCAGCTGAGAATATTGTGGGAGAAGCAGACTGCTTCCTAGAGATTTTGGGGTTTGGTTTTGTTTGTTGTGATTTGCAGTTCTGGGCTCTGGGAGCCTAATGAACTTCCTGAAACATTCATGGCTCTAGAGAACATGCAACCTGCAGTCCTGGTTTTGGGATGATGTGTTGTAGTTTGGGATTAAAAAGTTTAGTAGAAGTCTTCATATGGCAAATTCTAGCAGCCATACTCCAGACATTGTAATTCTACTTTATTTGTGCATTGGTGATAGGTTGGTTTGTCCAAGATCTTCATCTCCAGTACTGGCTATATACTCACCGGGGACCAGTGTGGTGCGGAAAGTTTTTAAATACGGAGGGAGGGGAAACAGATTAAGCCAGCGAGGCATTGTATGGACATACAGGACTGGAGATGCACATTAGATGCTTCTGTTCCCTTCTACTTTTTGCAGTTCAGGTGGGCTTCAGGAGAGATATGAAAATGACTTGGGAGTTACTTTAAGGTTTTAGGTATGACAGGAAAGATGAACAGTGTATTTAAGTCGGCATCTTTGCCAGAATAGAGACCATGAGAATGATATGAAAAAGGAGTATACTGAAGTTGTTGATAAGCTATCGGAACAGTGTTTCAGAGAACTGTACAAGTATGGTGGGTCTAGTCAGTTTAAAACAGTTGTTGCTCTGTGTCAGTTTGAATACTGTCGTGTCCTGGAGGCCTCTGGTGGGTGTTTGCCAGATAAATTCCCTAGAGGAACACTCATTAATATCTAAATGCTTACATGCTGTTTCTTTTAATACAAGTATTCAAAGCAGAAACAAGTAATATAAAAAGAGCAATCTATCTAGATACGTTTGAAGTCCTTAAAAGGTGAGAAATGCATCAAAGAGAATCAAACGGTTTTCTAAACATCTTCGTAGCAAGTAGAACTTCAGGTTTTTCTTATTTTCAGCTATTAACACTCTTCTCTTTTGATCTGCTTGTTTTTATACACCAATGAAACAAGACTACAGAGGTTGCACTGATTTAGCTACAGAGGATTAACAGCACAGAAGCTGATTATTATAGTGCTGAGCTCACCCTTATAACTTGTTTAATAGCACTTCTAAAACCAGAAAATATTTGTTTATAGACCATGCCCTAGGCTATATGGTATTTCTACTCCAACTGACTGAAGAAATTACCCAGTTTTTCATACTCATTCAGACCCCTAGGTTTTGTCTGCTCTGAATCTCAAGCATCAAACTGTGCTGTATTCTAGCAATACCAACCAGATTCTAGGTCCAGACTGTAAATTACCCTAGATACACCTAAAATTGATGAAAGCTTTGCTAGTGAAGTCACTACAGGACTGGTGGTTTGGGTTTTTTGTATCGTAGATCTGTATGTTCACTGGCAATAAAGCTTTTATGGGAATTCAAATTTCATTTATAATTAGAAGTAGACTAATTTGGATAAACAAACTCCTGCCATTCTGCCTACATTGCTAATGTTCTTGAGGATCATTTTTAAACAGGCTTAACTTAGGAAGTCTTTTCTTGCACTTTTTCCCATCAAATGTCACATGAAAGAAGCCTGGATTAGTTCAGTGAGCATGGCAGGATACACTTTTGAACTTCTGGATACTTCTGTGATCAATATTCAGCCATTACTGTTTATTAGAACAGTGGTTTGTCTTTCTGAACTCTCTTTGTCCTCTTGAATGTAAAACTGGGATGAAGTAGAAATCCTGAGAGGACCTTGCTTCCAGTCTGATTCAGCTGAAAGTAACAAGATTTGCTTTGATAGCTCTGACTCTTCATGTCAAAAACTGTGTAAACCAAACCAACCTGTATCCTAAATATATTCACCCTTATTTATAAAAGGAGGGTGAGCTTTCTCAGGCTTTGTTTCTACACGTGGTAACAAAAGAGGTGAGTAATTCAGTACAAAACAGTGCCAGGGAAGATGCCTCGAGTAAGGATTGCATGCAATACATGCTTCTGATTATATTTCATCTCATGGTATTTAAGTCGCTCTTCTAAAAATGTATGTTTTTAATAGCTATTGCTTTCTCTTCATATCTTCTGAGTTCCCTGCTTTCTGAGGGGCTCGCTCTTGTTGGCTGAGACAGAAACCATAAATAAATCAAGAAAAGCTCAGGACTTGGGTGCTTGGTGGTTTTTTAAAAGCAATTGGAGCTTGATTGATTCCATTTATAACTTTGCTCTAGGAGTGAGCTGCAATCAAGGGTTTCCTTCAAAATGTTTTCCTTCAGTTTTGTTCCATTTCTCTTAAAAAGGTGAGGCTCTTGTTCAGGCTTATATAGAGATGAACCTGAAAGCACTTCAGCTGGCACTTTTAAACTGATGGGATTCTGAGGTTTCAGAGCAGAACCTGAAAGAAAAGGCTGAAAGCCAGCCCTCTGCACAGGCCAGCTCACATCTTGCTAAAATATATCTGAAGTGAAACATCATGAGAAACTGCTGGTAGCTTGTTATGTGTTAAAAGATCATGCTGGCTGTTGAAATCTAGTTCTTAAAGACACCAAGAGCTGCTGAGGGAATAAATCCAGAGCACGATTTCTCTATCAGTTGAATATACTTCCAGAAGGAACTTATCACCAACTTACTCATATCTCGGTTTGTTGGTTTGGGGTTTTTTAAACATAAGTGGCACTGACAGCAGCTGCTAGCTGAAAGGTCTGTAACCAAAAAATGTGGGGTATTTTCCTCATGTATAAAACATCATTGAGACTTCGAGCTTCTTATTGTCCATGAGAGCTGAAAATTGGAAAACTGGAGCTGTTCCCCAGGCTAAAAGCCTGCCGTGTAGCTTTGTTTTGCTTATAGCAAGAGTGAAGCCAGGAGTGTTTCAAATATATCTTGTCTTGACTTAGTACTTAATCCAAGAGGAGAATCCATTCAGGGGTGGGAGATGTATTGATCTCTGAGCACAATAACTATGTTTACTTGTTTGTTTTCTTTTGTTGAAAAAACCCTCTTTTTTCATTTTTAATAGAAGTCTCTCATGCCTTTTGGGATTTTTACAGCTTTTGAAAAAATTGCAATGAAAGAGCTTCTGTACTGGATTTATCAATAACAGTTTCTCAGAGTTCTGTGTTTAAAAGCCAAGGGTCAAGATTTATCGTATCTTCTGATTGTCAGACTATTTAGCTCTAATCTGAAAAAATATTAACAATATAAATCTTTCATATTCTTTTTTCCTGTACTGATGTAATTAATTTGTTACTGATACATAAGCTCTCAACTGGGACTGCTGAGGGATGCTGATTGGAAATCACTGTATTGAACAAGGATGGTACGTGTGAGATGGTATTTTTTTTATTACAGCATCATCTAGAGGCTTCATCTGAAACTGTATTTCCTCTCTTAGGCTGTATGAACACACAATTGAGAGACAGTACCTGCCCTACCTATGCCCCTACCCCCCTACTCAAAACCCCAACTAAACCAAACCATCAACACCCAACCATGTCACACGGGTGACATGCTCAAATTGAAATACACACATTTTGATGGTTCACATAAAGAAAATTCAGATCTTGGTGATGACAAGACTTTGTTTGTAAGAAACGCCAAGCCTTTTTCGCAGAAGTACGTTTCCTAGTCAGTAAAAGCCAATGCCAAAAGCTGGTTCAGCTGCAAAGTCTTTCAGGCAGGGTTTTTGACTGGTTTAGCATTTCCTAATTGCAAGGACTTGTAATGTCGTTGTTCAGTCCACAGGACTCTTCTGTGAACTCTTCATTTGGGTGACAATGACTTAGTTACTGATTTTTAAGACAGTTTATGTTCATACACCAAAAAATCCTTTCCCCAGTTTTAGGATTTGAGTGAGAACTTCATTTCATTAGTGACTGAGATGGCAGGCAGCAACATTTTTATGGTGACTATCAAGCTGAGAGATGGGGTAGATGTGGGAATTATGTTCCACTAGAGAGAGTATTTCTCTAGGAGAGTATTTCATGAAAATCCTCTTACTTAAGACATTTGGGATTGAATATGAAAACTAAGGACACCTGGTTCCAAAACCTTTTTAGAGAGGAGAAGGGCGATTCAACCTGTGGCAAGAGCTATGGAATTGAAGTTATGAGTGTGACTGAAGGATGACATGAAAGTTTGTTATGTGGTTGTAAGAGTAGCATAGCTGGGTATTAGAGCTATGCATGTGTGCACATACAGTGCGCCTTAGCCATGAATTTCCTGGTTGGTGCTGAATCTGCTCCAGTCAGTCATTTGCATACATGAAACAACAGACTGATTTGAAACGGCAAACTCAGTTGAGCAGTGGGATTGACTCAACTGGTGGCCTTCACAACAGCATTTGGTTGACTGGTGCAGGAACTCTCCAGGTGAGAATCAAGGGCTGTCCTGGAGATCCCAACAGCAGCACCGGCTGTGCTTAAGCTCATTCCAACTTTTGTGTGTTTTGATGAAGAACCTGGCAATGTCATGGAGACTGTCCAGGCAGTTCCTGCAGCAGAACTGACCAGGCTGCACTGAACTAAAACACTTGCCAATAGTCCATAGAAACTCTTCCTGAAGGTCCAGAAATGGTCGCATAGTGTAGTCTTTTGTACATAGTTAAGACAGGTGGGTGGTATTTTGTACATAGTTTGTTAATCAATAGCAATGGATCATGCACATGCTGGATGTTCATGTAGACCTGTGGGCCAAAAGGATTTTAAGATTTCAGCAAAACAAGTTTCCCACTGAAGGTGCTGTTGCAACTGTCCTTGCAATAGAGACTTTGGTTGCCATATAGAAGGCAACTGTGTTGGAGAGATCTGATTCCTAAAGATAACTAATAGATCTGTTTCTTTAGCAGTCACTCTTTCTGTGTCCTATGTCTCCTTCCCACACACTTGAGAGGAGGTAGGACTGGAGTATCTGCTCCAGTGTGGAAGTTACAATCACTATCCACAAACAGAAGCAAAATAAAAAATAGAGCAAGACATCATGGAAATAAAATGTTAGATGGATCAGACCCTACATGAATTAAAAGTATCTGTCTTTCTCTAGGTGTCCTTTTTTCTCAAGAGTAGATCACAATGTATAGTTACAAGGAGTAAAAGTAGGTATAGAATGTGTAGATTCAACTCACAAAAATCTCATTCTGCACAGTCAGAAATGCAATTTTTTTAGCATAAGACTTGAATGGCATGCAAGGATAGATAGATTTAGATTTTTATACTGCACAGTTACCTGAGAGGTCAGTATGATGGCACCAATCATGTCTATGGATTTTACTCGTGGTTGAGGTAATGAAAGGAATTACTTCCCAAAGTAACTTTAATTTACATAATAAGAAGTCCAGAAATATGGTCATTTTCTGTGGAGAGAATCACTGCTGTTCAATGAACAATTTTCTAATTCTGAAATGAATTTGCATTACCTGGATTTGGTTTTCCAGTTTGATATTGTCTTGAATTGAAAAACCTGGAATAGAAAACATTTAAACACCAGTAAAAAGTCACATTCGTGTTCTATAGATTAACAAAGACTAGGCACTAATACTGGCCATTGAGCTTTGTGCTGAGAATGGATGTGCCAGATCCTCAGCTACTGTCACATGTTATTGAACAGGACTGTAGCTATTTATTGACAGAGGGTTTGTCTTAAAGTCCGCTGAAATTCAAGGCAATAAACAATTTCCTTGCTCACCTTTAGGAAACATTTAACAAATCAATTGGTGATATTCACACATTTCCTAGAAAGTCTCTCTTTTGCAACAGTCCTGATTATTCATGATTAATATCTATTAAAAGTATTGGCATTAAAGCAAGAGTGAAAGAAGCCCCAAGGCAGTTTAGTGTTTTACCTAGTTAACCTAGCATCCAGTTAGTGTTAACGTTTCATTCGGTTTTAGTTGCACTTGGGAGAAGCACGTTTTCCCTTGCTCAAAAACTATGTTCCAGACAGATGTGAGGAACACTTGATTTTATTTTATTTTAAAGCTGATTTCATGAGCTTGGGCTATACAAGATATGATTAAAAATCTGTAAAGCAGCAATTAAGTTTTAACAAGTCTAATGTAAAATGCAGCGTAAATTGAACGTGAACTGTGTAAGTCACAGACTGATGAAGATCTATTAGATCATTTTAACCATTCTTCTAAAATTTCCACAGGAAAAAAGCTTACTCCTGAATTATTGGTGCAAGTTGAGTGCCAAGGTCTTCACAGTGGAACCATTTTTCAAAGAGGACATCGGTTGAATCTGCAACGTAGTATCTGACAAAGTAAAACCATTAGTCAATCCTCTTATTAACTAACTGATCAGGCCGTTTCAGACTTTTCAAGAAAATAGCTGCTTTATGTTGTGTAAGAGTGTGATATTCACAAGCCTGGTGTACTTTGTTCTGAATAATGGTTATTTAGGGAGTCTGTTTCCCTGGTTAGCTGAACTGGTGGGTGGGATGCTCAAACTTCTGTGGAGGGCCTTATAGTTCTCTTGATCAGCCACAGATAAGTCACCTAATTCCCTTAGCAAACCTTCCAGATTTAATCCTGGAAAGGACTGGTGCCATTGTCCCTTGGGACCTGTAACTCACTTTGGCTGTAGTTACTGCAAAACTAACTGTCCCCAAATACCTTTTCCAGTAAGCACGTCCATGCGCCTATGACATAAATGCTTGTATTTAAGAGTCAGCTTGCTTATTGCCCGTGCATGGGCTGACAAGAAAACAAGGTGGCTTCTGGATTTGTTATTAAAAAGGTTGGTGTTTGTCCCTTGTGTAAATCTGGGAAGCGTTGTTTAGCTCACCCATCTGAAGAGGAACTTAGTGTTTCACTTACATTATTTTATGTCTTAAAAAGTAAATATTTTGCTGACAAGCCAAGCCAAGAAGCCAAGGTTGCTCTAACCTATGGAATGGCAAATACATAATTTATTTACAGATTTAAAAAAGATGGCATGGATTGGCAAGGGAGTGATGCTCCAGTACAGTCATATTTTGACTGAATATATTTAGGTTCTATGTGTCCTTTGAGTTAGTCGCTGGATTGGTGTTTGAAGAGGGATAAAAGGCTTTATATAATGATACTGTGCATGTTTGTGTATTCATGACTGTCATTTGTATCTATATCCATGTTGTCCAGAAACTTTTTAAGAGCTCTCTTGGCTCCTCAAGTTTTGCAAAACCAGGGTACGTGGAAGAGAACAACATTATTAATGCCTCCAGTATGGAAAAAGCTGTGCTACAAGCACAAACTTTGAACACAGAAAATCTACATAGAAGACAGAGGTTACAGATGTCTTGATTGGGAAAAGGCTTTGCACCTGGGAAGGACTTTGCACCTTACTAGGTCCACACAACCAACATCAGACTTGGTTGTTCCTCCATTTGTTCGCCATAGGATTAAGATTAGCTAGTGTTTTTTGGTTTTCTTTTGTTTCTTCTTATGGCACAGAGCATGTAATCATTACTTAGGCTGAAACACTGGTGCAAGCTACTTATTCTTCACTTGTACAGTAATCAGCATGCTGGGAGCTCTGATTTATGACTGAGACTTCTATGCATGATAAATAATGGAACAGTAACATAATATTAGACCTTGAGTCAGCATACTTCAAAGTTTCTTATGACTTCTTGTACAGTGCTGCAGATGGCTGGGAGGAAAGAGTTTTGAAAAGATTAGAGGTTCTGATCGTAAATCCCAAACAATCTCTCCCAGGAGCGCACAGAGAGACAATGTAGGTTCAAAAGTATACAACTGTTCTCTTTTAAAACTTCACGTGTCTTTGTTCATCATGTCAATATGAAAACAAGGGCACTAAAACCAGTAAGTAATTTCTTTTCGGGCATCTGATTATATATTTTCAGTTAAGAATGTGCTTTGTTAATACAGTTTTCTTCCACTTGCAAACCATAGCTTTCAGTTTAATTTCTTCACAAGAGTATGACTAACTGGAGTGCAAATCTCTAGATCTACCTGGGATCCCTAAAAAGCCATTTGGCATCTATCTCCTACCATTCACGGACTTTGTGTTTAGGTTATTTTACCTAAAGTTACCTAAAGCTACCTGTGTTCCTATATATACATATATAGGATGTATATGTATACATATATATATATACACACATATAGCGTATATATATATATATATACAAATTCCTATTTGTATTACAAATAAACACTGTTATCTGAATCACTGGCCAATTGTTTCCAGCTTGAAATTCCTTTTTAATCATGTAAGTGTTCACAATCCACAGACCTTCAATGAAAGGAAGAAAAGGGACAAGTGCACAGATTAACAATGTTTTGAACTATTTGGATTTCTCTTTAGCTTGGAATCCAATCAAGTGGGGTTTGGGTTTTGTTGTGTATTTTATTGGTGGGGTTTTTTGTTTGAATGGTCCCTTTCTTAGTTTCTTCTTTCTTTCTTTAGCATCTCTGGTTTGAATGAAAAAGTCTATCTTTCTAGCTCTGCATACGTGACACCACCCATGCAGCAACCAGAACAATAGACAAAAGGGCAGAAATGGTACATTAGCTATTACTGCTGGTTTAAATCTATATAGGTTATATGAATAGCTGTAAACTGTCTTTTGTCAGCAGTTATCTAGTTAGTATCAACACAGCTTTTCTAACTTAGTTAATGTTACTACTGTGACTTGTCTTCTTAGGCTTACGAATTCTTGTGCAGGACAAGGCTTACTCCTGCTCCCACTAGAATACAAAGTAAACCTCTCATTTCTCTGAAGATATTGTTCTCATAAGGCAATAAAAGCCAGGCAGAGGCGTGTACAATGTAGAAGGGGTTGGTGTTACGAAAATTTACTTTGTTTCCAGCTTCCCATATGCTTGCCAAGAAAGCTTCTTCATCATTTTGCTTTCAGTGCTTA
Source organism: Psittacula echo (assembly GCF_963264785.1). Classification (NCBI taxonomy): domain Eukaryota; kingdom Metazoa; phylum Chordata; class Aves; order Psittaciformes; family Psittacidae; genus Psittacula; species Psittacula echo. The sequence continues at coordinate 20,712 of NC_137738.1, read as the reverse complement.
CAAAGGAATTAATATTTTCCTTGCCAGAATTGATAAACTAATAATTTTTGATTTGTGTTACAGAGCTCTGAGGATTTAAAACTTAAGGTGATCCAAGTAGGCTATACGTAAGTAGATATAACTACAACATACATTTAAGACATTTCAACATGTTCGTTGTTTAACTAAAAGAAATGCTAAATGAACGCTCTGTTTATATGTGTATAGATAAATGGATGTGTGGATATCATTAGTACAAAATTGGCAGTGTGAATGTGATAAATTATCAGGAAAATAAAATATTGTATTGACATGAGAAATTAATTTATATGACAAATCCTAACAGATTACCAACAGTTTATACTTCACCTGAGCCCATCAACTTCTGTCTTTAATCTTTCCCTCTCAATCACAAGACCCATAGTGTTTGCATATCTCTGAGGAGAATGAGGTATCCTAGCAGGTAGGAGGAACATCTGTTCAAAGAAATAGGAAAGCATCAGTGTCAGGAAGTCTGTTCTTTGTGTTATCCTTCCCCTTCCCTGCAACCTGCAAAATCCTCTGCTCTTTTTTCTGCCCTGCTTTTCCTCTACTCTGTTGATCCTGTGTTGCCCCTTTGCAGCTGCACCCACTTTGGTACCAACAGCCCAACAGATAATTTTTCTTGCTTCCTCAGTTAAGGACGAGCATTGACTCTGCAATCAGCACTGCCTTTATGGCAGCCAGGTCCTCACCTGCAGGTTTGATCATCATTCTCAGACACAACTGAAATGAAAATCTAACTAGTTGCTCATCTGCAATTTACAACTTTACTGCAATTTGTGTGACCGAAATGGAAATAAAAGGCAAGTTTGTCAGCTGAAGAAAACACAGTGAACACCTGTGATTGCATGGTGAGGAGCGTTATTCTCTCCAGAAATAACCAACAAACAAGAGGGGCTACTTATGCAAGTGACAAAGTAAACAGGCAACATCTGGTTGGGAGAATGCTGTTGCTGAAGTTTGGGAGTAACACTTTTCCCAGCAGCTGACTGTATAGGAAGGTGGCAGCATGGGTTGAGATAAGAGAAGTTTAATAATAGAAATAAAAGTAAAATTTAATAATAATAAAAGGAAATATATATATATATATATATACGGAAAGCGAAAGGAAAGAATAAGCCCTGCCCCCTCCCTTAGCCAAGTGTGGCAAGTCATTACAATTTCTGGCTGCAAAACTTAACTAATGATTGTGCTTTACCAGGGCTAGTGTCAGTCTTCCCACTAAAGGATATTGTACGCTCCTTTTTATTAATGCTTCTGGTACATGCCAAGATGTCAGCTTGATGCGCTTCTCCAGTGTGAAGTCTGACTGTTTGTAGGTTTGAAAATGTAGATTTCCTTCACTGAAAATGTCACAATAATTTTAATGACCTCAAGTGACTGAGTCTAATACTTCTTCCATTTTAAAGGCTGGCCCTGCTAGATATAATAATCCTTTCAAAGACTGAGTACAGGTCAAGCTTGTGACAATAATAACGAGTGGCAGTTGTAGCACATCTAATAACTTGTAGTATTCTCAAGTAAAATATCTAGTCACGCTCATTAAGAGCACTGCAATCTATGCTTTAGCAAGTCCACTAGTATAAAGAGAAACAGCTGAGTGCAGCTGGGTGCATGTTATCCAGAAATTGTTTTTCCCAACCACTTTTGTATTGTGGTGGTTGCAGAGGCTGGCTGTGAGGACTAAAGAAGGTTGAAAATAGCCCAGTTTCTTCATTTCTAAGTTCTAGGCAGCTTGCTTAATGGCATGTTTGGGTGGGTAGGCAGTATGTACCTGACTGTGTAAATAAGTCTGATCGACTAGAATTCACTTGGCTGATTCCATGCCATGCAGGGTAATAACAACTCTCAGTGTATTGCTGACTATCTGCATGGGTATCCCAAATGCTCAGAAACATTTTGATGTGTTACTGAAATCAGGAAATGTTGAACACATTAATTGTGTTAATGTCACGGATTTTGTTCTACTGCATCCAAGATGGGGTTTTTATAATCCTGACCCATCTCTTGCACAGCAGGGATAAACTCATGTTTAAATCCTTTCTATAAACTATTCATTTAACATACCTATGTACAACAGTAACAGAAAAACAACCCTGTTTTACCTGCCCTTCTCGGATGACAATATCTTTTCGTTTCCCATTTTCAATTATCTTCAAACACATATCTCCTTTAATCTGGTAAAAAAGCTGCAGGAATAGGAAAATAACATTAAGGCAACTACTTCAAAACATTCTGTACTTCATATTCTGTATATGAAGGATATATGTATAAATACATTCAACCTTAATTGCAAATATTGGCAGATTTTTTCTAACAATAAATAGACTCCAATCTTTGTTGCTTTTGAAAATGTTACTAAGCGTGGATTATTTCCAATATCTTACATACATTTGACAGTCTCTATAATCTGTAGGTGCTTATAGAGCCACTTTGGGAACCCAGTGGAATTCCATTGTGCAGTCTTTACTTCTGGGATTACTCTTTGAAGGAATGGGATGTAATGGTGCAGATCTCTGGTCATTGCACTGTACATAAAGATTCATTTTGGATACAGTATAGTCTTCACTATTGCATTCAGTGAAAATAAATGTCACTTTTCCAGGCAAACTCCAGATGCACAGGATTTTTGGGTGTATGCTTTCATTTTTTTAATGGAGCTTTCTCCTTTGGGAATAATTGCTTATTTGGAAGCTGTTCTGCTTTGTTTCTGCACTTCTCTTCCTACTGTGTAGGGAAAAGGATCACATTTGAAGCCTATCTTCCTTCTACCTGGCACCAAAGGGTGCTCAGGCATTGGAACAGGCTGCCCAGGGCAGGGCTGCAGTCATCGTCCCTGCAAGGGTTCACACACCGTGGAGACGAGGCCTCGGTGCCATGGGTCAGTGGTGGCCTTGGCAGTGCTGGGGAATGATTGGACTGGGTGAGTTTAAAGGGCTTTGCCAACCCGGCTGATTCTGTGATTCTATGAGGACAGATCCAGTGAACCCATAATTCTGTCTTCAGTCAGTTTTCCATAGCTCTGTTTTCAGAGCTATGTAAGCAAGTCTCTCTTTGACCTGAAATAATGGGCACATTTTTCCTTGTTTTATATAATACAGAGGAATAATACTTCAAAAAGTCAACTTTACTTTTCTGCCACTTTGCCGAACTTCTATATGCTCTCCATGTTCTCTTCGCCACATTTAGAAACCAAATAGATTATTTCATATAACTGCTATTGCAGCTAAAATTGTCTGAAACATGATTAAACATTAGAACTATAATGAAAATAATTTTATTTATAGTAATTCTCTACAATTTCCATAGCAAAATGGAAAATAAATAGGGGAAGGAAAAAACCTCTGAGGTATATGAAAACCCCCAAATAAACCTCTTCCAACATTAGAAAAGCTTAACCCATTTTCTGAATCAGTATTGTTTCCAAAAGAGGTTCGAAATTTTAATACATGCCCCTGAAAAATCACCTTTATGAACATAAGAAAGAATAAATATGCTGCTGAGGGAATGAAACAGTAGAAAGAACTGAAGATGTACTGGAAAAGAGTTCATGCTGAGAGCTCTTACACAAAAGTTCATCTTGTGCCAGGAATATCCCCATGGATAAATAAGTCCTGTCTAGATGGCCACTGTGCCAAGCCACTTATCCTCCTTGTACTCCATTTCCCCAGGTTCTTTCCCTGCCATCTTCTCTGGTGTTACTGAATGACCATATGAAATGCTCTAGTAGCCCTTGTTACCGAGTGTGTTAGAAAAGTCTCGATTTGTACATTGCTACTGCATAATGGGTCAAAATGAGACATGGATTTTTCTTGGTGAAAAATGTGGCTCAAGGAAAAAACAAAGGTTCTTCACCAGTCTTTTCATCTCTTTTGTTACTAAATATACTTATTTGTTAATTATTATTCTTTTTATACCTTCTAATTTTCTTCCTTTCATTTTCCAGACCTCTGCCTTTCATTTTGCTTTCCTGTTTACTATGTGGCATCTTCTTGTTATGATTATACTAAAAAACCCTCCTCTTATTAATTCTCACCTTGCTTCTAAAAGTTATGAGCCACCTAGAAGTAATTGTTAACCCTAAGATTTTTTTTCATACCATTGCTCCATATGATCATTAAAACTGCAGTTATGTCTATGAAAGCTAAACTGAAAACCTTTAAAAATTGAGAGCTTGTTTTTTTACTAATTTAAGTTTCTTTAAATTGCCTTTTCTATAGAATTACGTCCTTCCTTACTTTGCTTTACCCTTCTCAATCATGCTTCAAACCTGATAGTACTGTGTTAAGCCACAGTGAAAGGCAGCATGACCAGTGCTGAATCATTGCCAAGTCTATAGATTGGTCTATCGCTACCAAAGAGGTATTTCACTCAGTTATGAAGACTCATATAATAAATTATGCAGGCACTTCTGGACACAATAGATGGAGATGCAGAGAGATGGGAGTTCACTGTTCCCTTCAGAGGAAGCATCACTGAAGCTGCTTGTCTTGGTAGGAATTCATTTCAACAGCGTAGTAGAAAGTGTGGATACTACCTTGAAAAGAGTGCTATCATCTCCACCATATTAACATGGTGAGAACTGCATTGCACTGTCATCCAAGTATATGTATCCTAGCAGAGTAAAGAAGCAGACATGTAGCAGGGGAAGAACACAGAATTTATAACTGGTTTGTATAGGCCAATTAAAAAGTCCACTTTTTAATGTATAGCTACATATGCAGTTTAATTTAGATCCACCTTTGATATCAAACTCTACCTAGATATAAACCCCCATAGCTGTCTGAGGGCTTTTGTAGCTGACAGCTTATTCACAGACTTACAAAGATACCTGAAATTTTCAGTGTACTTTGAGTACTGACTGCTTCTGAGAGTAGAATTTGGGATTGCTCAGGCCCTTACGGGATTAGGCTCTGACTTGGCATATCCTGTCTTGTTAGTGCTTTGCAGACTGGTAAGTACTAAATTAATTTGCAGAGTAAATCAAATTCGGATGTAGGAGTAGAGCCTGGGTGTTCTCCAGACTTCAGTGATGACTGATCTATTTGAGCACAGAAAAGCCCAATTTTTTCCCTTTCTCAAGGTTTTTCAGCCATCAAAGTCTGGAAGGCAAGCAGATGAGGAAGGTAAAGAAAACTATGTGGTGGGGTAGATGCTGAGGGGAGGAGCTTAGGATAAAACACACACAGCACAATCAGTAGCAGGGCTTTTAAAACCATGCAGGATACTGTGCCAATGCAAACGTGTTGCAGGTGGTAGATGAAAAGCTGATGTGAATTGCTCTGCATAGAGCTGCACTGTTTTATGTAAACCCAACATCAGAATATAAACTCTTAAGAAAGCAAAGTCAACTACTTGAGATTCATTGCGTTGAAGTGGTGGACTGAAGCGAGTGAAGAGACAGGAGCCTAACAGCTTTTGTGATCCTAGACTGTTGCCGTATCTCACTTTCTGCCATGGCAGCTCATGCGATGCAGTAAATAAAATCTTAAGTTCTTTTACTATAGCTAAGCTTTGTTATGATCATGGGCTTTGTCTGTCATTAACTTTCTCCAGAATATACAGCCCCCTTTAGTTTTCTCTTACCTTATTTCTTTGGAAGTTACATGATGTATTTTTAAGTTAAGATTAGGAGTTTCCCTCCCCACCCCCAGGCATTGCAAGTAAGCACAAATGCAGTAAATATACCATGAAGTCTGTGAGCTGTGTAAGTGCCTAAACTCTTCATATCATAAATGCTACTGTATGATGAGAAGTTCAAGAGGCAAAGGTATATCGAGGACTGTTCCCTGGTACCTGGAATGCACCTGGTACCCCATAGCCATGAAGAGTTGAGCATCCTCTCAGGGCCACTGCAGAAGCTTTTAGTGGTCTCATCAAGTTGACTGCACAAGAATTGTAGTCACTAGTCCATGTCATCCAAAGATCTCTTGACAAGTGAGGTGCATTGGAATAATGATTCATCTGAAAATCTCACAAAGCTAGCTCTGTAGTGCAAACACTTTATTTTTAGTGCAAGTTAAGAAAGTTGTGTCTGTATAACTATATAGGTTCATTCTTGTAACAGCATTTTTGCAATGTTTCTACACAAGATGCCTTTCCCAAAGTAATTCAGTTTCATTTTGAGAATGACTCTGAATGTAGAGGCAGAGAACTTCTGAGTAGATGCTCGTTGACTCTGTCTCCGTTCTGATGGAGAAGGGATCAAGGAGCAATTTAACATTTACAAATAAGAAAAAGAGTGACTCTGTCATAGTGGTAAAGTTGAGCCAAACAATGTAAATGATTTACCTCAAGGTGCAGCTTGATTTGGCTCCTTACAATACCTGTCCAATGGCAAAAAATGTCTCAGGTATGAGGCAGTGGTTTGATGCAGAAGAATGGCGAATAAGCAGTGCAGAGAAAATTAAGAAGGAAGTGAAGTAGTACAGAGAAAACTAAGACGGAAGAAAATGTTGAGTTACATATTTAGGAAACTCCTGCTTGTTGAGAGAAAAAAAATGTTGTGCAGGACTGGCTGTTATTTCACCTAAATGGCTCTTCAGGAGCCAATCCTAAAAGGCTTTGAAGAGAGTCCAAATCAAGCCTCCATTTTTTTCCTCACAATTAGGGAGTCAAAACTGATATTCCTGATACAGCTGCATGTTAATGGTGCCAGCAGAGAACAGCTCGGGAGTGGGAGGATGCTCCTAACCTTTATCTCTGCATGTGAACCCCTTGCCTCTGTGAACTGGGGGCTGACAAGCACAAGTTGTGCTGCTGACACACTATAAGCTGTGTGATAACAGCGATAACAGACAGAAAATAATGAGTGAACAGATGAAAACAGTCCTAAATTCAACTTTCTTTTCTAAACCATCCCTTCTTTGCTATCCGAATACTACTAGTAGAATGGTATCAGCTACGTTTGCATGAAGGATTTGTGGGTTCTCATTTTGTGATTTGGCCTTTTAATAGGATGACTATAAAGTTTTTCTTCCAAATTATCACTAGAACTACAAATGAACTTTTGCCTGACAAAATGATGAGCTGATCATGGTTTTGACTGAGGTTTAGGTTTTTTTTTAATCCCAAATCTAATTCAGGAATATGCCTGTTTATTAGGATACTCTGTCTCACAATTCTTCTCCAATGGAAAACATGGATCTAAATTTGATCACAGGGAGGTGCAAATGTGTCTGATAAAAAGCTATTATAAAATGTAATGTATGACTATCTTGTACCTCCATAAAAGTGACCAAAATTGTCTCATATGTTAAACTGCTTTGTAATTGATTCCCACAGCAACGGGTCAGGGATGAAGGATAATCCAGTATGAACTGGGAGATGCAGGGAAAGACAAGATTGTAAGGACAAGGAAAAAAAAAAATCTGTATGTTTAATATGATAGTGCAAACTGTTCTACCTGCTATACTTCAGCTCAGTTTTGTGTTCATCTCTTAGTGTATAGCTCTAATCGATTCTTCAGAGCAAGAAATAAATGAATTGTGTTAAAACAAACAGGTTGAGTTACAGAAAAAAAATAGTTGGAATCATCAACTTCCCTCTGAATCTTAGTGACGTTGACCTTTCTAACAAAATTCACTCACTCCTTTTTTAATGTACTATATAATACTTTACAATATTCCATAACAGCAGTGTACTGATTAGCTATTCTTCAGTGCTTTCCAAGCAGCCACGCTGCAGATGTGATTGCTCCTTTCTCAGGGACGTAACCATGTTGATGAAATGACATTTTGTTTTCCCCAGGTAAGTATCTCCGGAATTTCCTTGTAATATAGAATGGATGCTAAACTCTTCTGGTTAGCAACAGTCATCTCACATGCACTGCACTGAGACCTGGTTTGCCTCCTTAGCAGCCCAAACAACCTGCCAGCGTGGTCCTGAGTGTTGCCAGAGCTCCCTCTGCGCAGCTGATGGGAAAGACATAATGGACGCACATAATGGAGTGTGGTGGGTAACTTGGTAGGTGATGGAGATGCTTTTATCCACAGCCACAGGTGAGCTGTGAGACTGTAGTGGCAATCCAAAGGAGGCAGGAGTCAGACAGCGATAAGGTAGCATCTGCTCTTTCAGATATGGTTATAATGACTACAGACACCTGCATGGCACAGCTGTAACAGAGAAGTAATGAAGGCTGTTGTGAAATGGTTGGGCTGGCTGAGAAAAGATTCAGTGAGAAGCAAACACTTTTTAAAAGGATTTATTTATAAAAAGGGTTCACTGAACTTAACTCACTTCTGCCTTGAACTGTGTAGATGCTGAAGCTGGGGCTTGCAAAGGTACTTTAGATTAAGTGGCCAAATTTTATTGGGATTACATGAAATTTAATTATTCTGCTGGAAGCAAGGCAAATGGTCTCCCATCCTGAAATCCTCACTGCCAGGCTTTGTGTGTCTCCTTTCCCTTAGGGTGCCTTCAGAGCCAGTTCAGATACCCTTGACTCAGAGAAGTCCTCAGGCCAAGCAGACAATTCCATGAAAAAGGCAGTAAAGAAGGTAGATGTAAATTGTTACCATTTTGATCAGTTTCTACTCTTTCTTCCTATATTTTGCATTTGGCACAATGGCTACAGATGTGTAGCAAAGGGGATTGATGTGAAAAGTATGTAGAGATTGTATTCTTTAGCCTTGCAGCCCTGAATGGAAGCTGAAAATGCTGATCTCTTTCACAAAGTCCAGAAAAAATCATAATTTTAAGACAATCAAAATATTTAACTTTGGTGGTTTTAATTTCATTGTTACTTTTGAAATATGGATCAATCTCTTCTGCAACAAAACAGCACTTCAAAAATATCATTACCTTTCCAAAGTTTTGCTCCAAAATGTTGAAATGAGACATTTTGATGTGTCAGAACAACTTTCTCTCATTTCCTGTTGTAAACGAATTATAGCAAAACAGATCGGATCTCATGTGCTTGTTTCAAAGGAAATGCACAGATGGTCTATGGTTCTGGTGAATGATTCTGTTTAAGTCTTTCAATAGATCTAATAAATACAACATCACTGAGCCTGGCTTTGCTAATCTGTAGCTTCAAAAGTGGCTGCACTTTAATCATTATAGATCAATTAAACCAGAAAAATATAAGCAGGCTATGGGTTACCTCTTCTCCTTCTTCAATATGATAATCCTTCCTGTCATTTGGCCCTCCAACAAACATCACACTTAATTGATGGCGATGCCTAGAAAAGAAAGTGGCATTTTAAAGCTACCTCCACTCCTGATGGTCTTTATTTCATTGAAGATTACTTTTGAATACTTTGAGGACAGTGAGTCAGTGAAACAAGGCTGAATGCTAAGCAACATCTAGAATGAGAACTCAAGAGCTCTTGTATGAATCTCTCTGCTCTGTGACTGTCCTGCTGGGTGACCAGAGGCCAGCTACCTCCCTCCTGGTATTTCAGTGCTTCCAGCTATGAAAAGGGGACAAGTTACCAACTGTGAAGATAAAGGATGCTACATAAGAAGCTGGAAAATTTTTTTCAACCTGAGCTGATTGGATCAGGATCTGTAAAGGTAAAACACTTTAGAAGGTTAATAAAAGTAAAAACATACTCTTTTTCCCTCATTGGTAGAATTACCAGAGATACAATGGTAGAAATTATCAGCGAATTTCTCTTCTATTTATACTGGTTTTGCTAAGGTGGAACATTACCATAGTTTCATTGTGGTTGTAGCTAATTCAGAAAAGGAAGTTCAGGCCCTTTGGCTTAACTCTGCCCCTTTTAAGAGCACAAATGAGCACTTCTCTCAGGGATCAAAAAGCACATCTATAACCCCCATTATCTATCACTGCACTTACACTACTAAAGAGGTAAGGTAGCAGGTTTTAATTTGTTACACGCCCTCCCACCTACCTCACCCCCCTTATAAATGATGCCTGTGATTCAAAATTTGTTCTTAACCTCTTTTTGATATGAGAACTGAGGTGTGTTGACCTCTGCTTTTCAGTGAGGAGATTCTGGGCAATATTTGGGCTAACAGGAGATGCTAGTAACAAAGAACCAGCAGAGCCATATTGCCCTGCAACACAGAGAAGAACAATGTGTCCCTCTGTTACCACCTTGCAAGCCTTAATTGAGAGAAGCTATTCCAAATGGCTGAACATACATATTTGATCTGTTGCCATTATCTTGTTTACTTTTTAGAGTATTTAAATAAGCAACACATTAGGGACTAGTAAAGCAGAAATAATAAGCTTTGAATGCCAAATTAATTGGTCAAATAAAAATCTAAAGAATTAAATTAGATTACAGTTCTTAAATTGATCATTTCCATTTTAGGAAGTTGTATACGTTACAGCACTTGGCTTCACGCCTGTATCCTAAAATAAGGAACTGAAATCAGATCTGTTTGTACCATGCAGATTTAACGTTCAGTTTCGAGAACGCACTGTAATACTTCTGCATTAATAAACACTCCTACTGAAAAAGGGCAGGAAGACCAAAACAGTAACAACACAGCTAATAATTAATGAAATAAATTCAAATCAACTCTGGAGAATAAAAGAAAAGCAATAAAAAAAGGCAAGAGAAAGGGTGTCTTGTAACCTGCTGTTAAGAGGGGTTATCTTTTTTATAAAAACCCATACATTTTGTTATTAGTTCAGTAACTAAAAGTGAAAATATTGCTCTAAAAATCATCGTTGCTTAACTTGTTGTATGGCAAGTCCACCACTAATTCTGTTACCCTACGGATTTAGCTGGGTTTTTACACAATAAACAGGCAGCTATGGGTTAATCATTCTTATCACTAATCATTATCTAATTGCACCATCAAAAAGTTCCAGCTATGACAAACAAGCAGGTTTTGTTTAAAACTGAGTACTACAGCCTCCATAGCTTGTGCATATGAGCAGTACAGCTGCTGTAACAGTCAGCATGCTGGAGCAGTACAAATCTGGGAGTTCTGATAATTTTCCAGTGGAAAAAAGCAACAGAGTGTGAGTTTGGACTCGTACCGTGCTCTTGTCCCTGTATGTGTAAGGGTGGCTGGTTTACCTTCACCTCTAGCAATTCTTTGCAGTTTAGTTTAAGCTAATTGCATAATTACAAAAGAACCCTCCATTTATTGTGGGATGAGAAGATCCACGTGTGGATCAGAATTCCACTGTATCAGTACGATCACAATGTGACTAGCGAGAATTTCCTCTGAAATAAGCTCAAAGGAATTATTATTTCACTCAATTATATATACATTAAAAAAAAACCAAACCAAAACCAAACCAGACCCTCCATTATTTATTTAGCACACAAAATTTCTACCACCAGAATGGCTGTGGTGAGACACCAGTGCCCAGCCAAATCATTAGGCTTGGATTTGGACCTACAGACAGGAACATTTCAGGATTCAAATAGTAAAGCAAGATTATTATTTTTCATTGAAAGCAAAAAATTAAGGTTTTTCTTTATAAAACCTGGTTTTATATTACTCCTTGGAATCCTTTCTTAAGAAAGCTTTCTGTATATATAATTTTAGACAAAATATATCATCCTCAGCTTCACTGACAAAAGAAATCCTTGCTAATGTTGTGAGTAGAAGGTACCACATGTTGGACTCCTCACACTGGAATTTATGAGCTTTGCCACTGAGAATAAGAATGCTGTACCACTGCATAATGCCCACACTTTTTCCTTATGTCAGTTGTCTCACTCAGAATACAATTCATAGCTTCAAGCTGCTTCTTCAGCCCCCCAACCCTTCCTTGACGGCTCTGGAAATGCCCTGGAAACCTGCTCGTCTGGTGCTCCTGCCCTTCCTTTCTTCTTTCCTCCAGTGGTATGTCCTATTGGTTTTGATTGCTTGCGCAGCTTTAGCTCCTTTGCGATGATGTAACAACTCTCAGCAGCTCTAACTGTTTCAAGTTGTAATTTGGTGCTACTCTGTGCTGCTAAACCTTATCCTCTCTGGATGTGGATGCCACCTCCTCTGATTTCTATGAGTTTACTGTCACAAGGCCTGACACAAATCCCCTTAACTCAGTCTAACTGCCTACAAGAGACTTTAAGGCAAATGTATTATGGTTGAGTTCATCAAAACTCAGCTGCTGCTGAGTTACTGCAAAACAGATTTCACGTCACATCCTGTTCTTTGAAACAGCACTGACTGCACTCTGAGAGGAACTACAGTTTCTTACTGATTTTACCATGTATGCATTTACAATGTATGCATTTTAGCAGCTTCCTCTTATAGCTAAGACTATATCTAAGGACTGGTTTAAAAAAGGATAGCTTCATTTACTTACATAAGCTTATTGCACACAGGTGGCAAAAAGGCAGATTTGTTATCTTCTATCCATTTTCTTACATTTATCACGAGCTCCATGTTCCATCAGCTCTGAAGGTTTTGATGGGGATGCTCAAGTTTGCAGAGGGCTTTGTCTGTGAGCAAACTGCATGTGACTCCATCCCCACAGCTCAGGGGATTGGTTGGTAGAAGAGGTGTCCTCAGGCTTCAGTGTCAAAGGGGATGGGTCCAGGAGTCAAAGGTTGCTTTGTAAAGAGTTCTAATGTTCTGGCAGCTTAGCTAATAATTGACTAGTATTTTTAAAATATGTATTTTCATCAAAGACTGATTCTGCCCTCAGGAAGTTTCTTAATTCTCTTTACTGCACCAACTTGAGTTTACAAAAATTGTCCACAAGCGCTCATTTTAATTTGATCCACTCTTTGCCAGTGTTTTAGAAGGGCTTGCTGGAGAGCGGAACCTGGCTCTGTGGTGCCCTTTGGGGAAACGCAGCACGTTGTCATCAAATTATTGGGCAAACAAGAAACTGAGAACTACCAGGCATTCCAGACCTCTGTTTGTCTTTATTCCCTCATGAGTTCTTGTTCAACATCTACATAGTTACTACAGGATTGCTCACTCTGTTCCCCACCACCCCCATTTTTAAATAACAAAATGCATAAACATTTGTTTTCAGACTTGAAATATGTGAAATGGGTGGTAAACAGAAACCCCAAGACATTTTAGCACTTTTCAGTTGCTCTTGACGTAGCTTAGTCTTCTGAGTATACCGACACTGTGCTTAGTGAGTGAATGTGTATGGATAGAAGGTTGTCCTGGGTCATTTTTCTCCTTCTTAGTAGCTGGTGCAGCGCTGTGTTTTTGACTTTCAGCCTGGGAACAGCACTGATAACACCGATGTTTTTAGTTGTTGCTCAGTAATGTTTACTCTGACCAAGGACTTTGTGAGCCTCATGCTCTGAGAGGCAGGAGGGGAGGGGAAGCCAGGAGGAAGCAGGGACAGGACACCTGACCCAAACTAACCAAAGAGGTATTCCATACCACAGCACGTCACGCCCACTATATAAACTGGGGGCAGTTACCTGGAAGGGCGAGATCACTGCTCGGGTCGGGCTGGGTATCGGTCGGCGAGTGGTGAGCGGATGCATTCTCTTCCCTTGTTATTTCCCTTGTCATTATCATTATTGGTGGTAGCAGCGGTAGTTTGTGTTATACCTTAGTTACTGGACTGCTCTTATCTCAACCCGAGGGAGTTACATTCTTTCGATTCTCCTCCCCATCCCTCCGGGAGTGGGGGGAGGAAAGGAGGGGGGGAGTGAGCGAGCAGCTGCGTGGTTCTGGGTTGCAGGCTGGGCTTAAATGACGACAAAGGTTCTAATATGATTTGTTTAAAACTGAGTACTACAGCCTCCATAGCTTGTGCATATGAGCAGTGCAGCTGCTGTAACAGTCAGCATGCTGGAGCAGTACAAATCTGGGAGTTCTGATAATTTTCCAGTGGAAAAAAGCAACAGAGTGTGAGTTTGGACTCGTACCGTGCTCTTGTCCCTGTATGTGTAAGGGTGGCTGGTTTACCTTCACCTCTAGCAATTCTTTGCAGTTTAGTTTAAGCTAATTGCATAATTAAAAAAGAACCCTCCATTTATTGTGGGATGAGAAGATCCACGTGTGGATCAGAATTCCACTGTATCACTATAATCACAATGTGACTAACGAGAATTTCCTCTGAAATAAGCTCAAAGGAATTATTATTTCACTCAATTATATATACAAAAAAACACAACAAACAAAACAACCAAACCAAAACAAACCAGACCCCCCATTATTTATTTAGCACACAAAATTTCTACCACCAGAATGGCTGTGGTGAGACACCAGTGCCCAGCCAAATCATTAGGCCTGGACTTGGACCTACAGACAGGAACATTTCACTGCTTTTTTTGCTGTAGGCTGCTGGCGCAGTATTTAGCTGCTAAGGAAAGAGATCTTCCATTTAAAATCCACTTTGACTTAGGGGACTGTGACCCAGCCTGGCTGGACCCGGAGAACTGAAGGCTGTTTTAATGACTGGAGTCATCACTAGTCACGTGTATTGTGGAGCAGAACTCCATTTGTGGGGCACAAAAACCAAGAGATTATACAAAGCCATAGCAGGAAAAAACACAGATCCTGGAACTGATAGAATCAAGCCTTGCTCACCACAAAATTAATGTGCCAGATGTAGCTGCAGGGCTGTTGTCTGCAACCGCCACTCTAATCCCTAGTCTGCACTTTTTTCCACTAGGCAGAATACAAGGTACAGAGAAAACCATCTCTGACATAGTCTGATAAATCCATTTTATGGCTAGAGTGAGGTAAGAAAACCCAGTAACTAGACCTACTCAGGAAGCAAACATGAAGTTCACTTATAAAATTCACCTTTAGTATGAAGCTGAGATTACTATTACCTCTTTCTTTACCTAGGTAGCATTTTCTGCAAACTTCTGAGATCAACAGGTTTTGAAAAATTTAACTAATGGTCTCCCCATGATAAGAAATGGTCTCATGGCCATGTGACCCTATTTCTGTGAAGTATATTGGAGAGGCAAATAAAGGAGCCAGCGGTGCACTCTCCGTGAGACTCAGGTACATAAGTATGCCTTGTGGCCTCACTGGGGTCTGGATTTTTCTTGCTAGTCTACTTCACAATGACTCTTCATTGTCCATCAAAGCCTGTTCCAGGAGCTGGGGTTTCTGCTCTCATTTTCTGCTCAGATCCTTCCCTTTATGTACAGGTAAGGACTCGATTTGTTAGCTTTTGCTGCCAAAGAAGTGCAAGACTACTGAAGCACAGAACTGCTACACAAAAATAATCCATCTTCTGCCTTGAGGGCACAGGAAAATAAATGGCACTGGAAAAAAAATGAGTTTAGGACAGCACCTACTTGATTTTTCTACTTTCCTCATGCACCAGAACTATCAAAGGCTTATTAAAGGCTGGTGTCCTGCAAGCAGGATATGTTAATGTAAAGCACATAATAAGCTAAATACTGTGTTTTCAGTTAGAAGACGTATTCAGGTTCATTGGCCAGAATTTTTATCTGTATTAAAGTGATAGAATCATAGAATCCCAGCCTGGTTTGGGTTGGAAGGGACCTCAAAGCTCATCCAGCTCCAACCCCTGCCACAGGCAGGGACACCTTCCACTAGAGCAGCTTGCTCCAAGCCCCTGTGTCCAACCTGGCCTTGAACACTGCCAGGGATGGGGCATAATATTTATTTTCCTGGAATGGATGTCCCATGGGAAGGGGAGAGGGAAACAGAACATACAGCCAGCGAGCATAGATGCTGCCTGCTCCACTCTGCCCATTCTACTCTTGAAAACAAACAGCATTATGAAAATTGGATCTTAAGGCCTTGGTTTTTTCCTACTTAGTGCTAACAAGTGTTCTGAAAAATCTTCACCAGGAGAGGTGAAGCAATTTGAGGACAAAATCCTTTTAGTATCAGTTCAACTTTGCCTTTCTGTCCCTGTGCAATACAGAGACTGATTTAGCTACATTAGTGTCAGAATAATGAAGCTACACTGAAGTGATAATGTGGAGATTCCACAAGCAGCAAGAAGCAGTAACTTTCTGCAGCATTAGGACAACTTTAATTTCTTTTATGTGAAGAAATGGGAAAGAGAAGACATAGGTACAAAGAAATATTCCATTTCACCCAGCTTCCTGTTGCTGTGATTTTTCTGTTTGTTCTTGGAGAACAAAAACAAATGAAGCACTTTAATATAAATGTTTTTTCATTAAAAAAACCCACAACTATATTCAGATCAGTGACAAACCTACTACTTGAACCCAAGTACAGCTGTGTTCCCACAGACTAATCCATGTGGACAAATTTCACTGCTATATTCACAAACATACTCTCAAGGGCCTCAGTCTGTGGAGACAAACATAAGAAACAAGGGTGAAGTCTATCACAGAGCACAATAGCAGAGTTAAAGATCCCACAAAAACTACCAGAATCTTCACCGTTACCACTGTTACTTTTATGGGAAGGCTAATTAAAATACAACAAGCAGTGATCATCATCTATATAAACACCAAAATTAGACTTGCCGGGTCCTCCCTCTTGCCAGAGTCTAAGGTTAAATCTGCAATAAACAGCTTGTCTCTATGTTCACAGCTTCAGCTTTGATTCTTCCCGACATTCTTGCATTTGCCAAAAAAGCACTTGTTTGGATGAAATTATCTTCACAGCAATCTTTGTGTGGGATAGAATATCTTATTTTCTAGTGTAATGATGCACTGCTAAGGGTAAAGAAGGTAGCTGCTGTGTTCTGGGTATGGCAACTAAAACCCATGTGAGGATGGAAAATTTCTCCGAGAAATTAACTCTTTCTTTTCTTTTCTTCTTTTTCTCCATGCCAGCAACCTTTGCCAATGGTCAAATACAGCAACTGCATGTTACTCTACCTGTCAACAGTGTATACCACCAAACCATATTGTAAGTAATGCCTATAGTAATAGTACCAACAGCAGAACAACTTACTTGATTAGTGAGAAGCACCTCGTCTCCATTCAAAACAGACTCAAAAGGTTCCAGCTCATTTATGGATCAGAGGTGGGGGGCGGAGGTAATGAAGTCACACGTAACTGCCACTCCATCTGCCAAGAGGAACAGGGTGCCCAGAGAAGCTGTGGCTGCCCCATCCCCGGCAGTGTTCAAGGCCAGGTTGGACACAGGGGCTTGGAGCAAGCTGCTCCAGTGGAAGGGGTCCCTGTCCGTGGCAGGGGTTGGAGCTGGAGGAGCTTTAAGGTCCCTTCCAACCCAAACCAGTCTGGGATTCTGTAAAACAGCAAGACAAAACCTTCAGGTATTGAAACAGGCAGTTTAGACCCTGTATACGCAATGTCCTTATATTACAGATGTCCTGTGCTTACACTAAGATGAAGTCAGGCCAAAGGTGAAATAAGCCCTCAATGAATTATCCATATGGGGTGAGCCACTGCTTTCAGTTATTTCTACTAACTATCATTTTAGGATTCCTTTGTACCCGTACTACTTGCTTTGGCAGTACGCGGCCGCACACACGGGCAGAGCACTACAAAGCCGCGGGGCGTGCCGCTCCTGCAGCTAGACGGATAACCACTTTATTTCCTGGCTGTAATTAGTTACTGGCTGTCAACAGTTACTTCTCTCTCTGTTTCGGACGTGAACACGGCAAACGGGTGCGTTATCTCCCCACCGCTCTAAATGACCGTGCGGATGAACTCCACCGACTCTGCGGCTTAAAGCGCCTCACAAACACCACCAGGACGCTCGCCTACCTCACGCCAGGCTCGGCCCGGCAATGTCGCCTGGGCAGCGCAGAGGGCGGTACTCCTCGACCCGACCCGCCCCCCCCGCCCGGCGGAGGGAGCCGGGCTTTCCGAGCTCGGTGTGGGTGGGTTTGTCGGGAGCAGCGCAGCCGCTCTGCTTCCGTCGCGACGGGCGTTGCACACACCGCCTCCCTTCCACCCCTGTGAGCGGCCGTTACCGGGCGGAGCGCGGCCCAGCGCGGCTGCTTTTCCCCCGCCGGCGCCGGGGAGTCCTTGATAAAAAGTTCGGAAGGGCTCTGTGTCAGGGCTCCAGTGGCGCAATCGGTTAGCGCGCGGTACTTATACAGCAGTACTAAAGCCGAGCAATGCCGAGGTTGTGAGTTCGAGCCTCACCTGGAGCACACAGCTTTTTTTGGTTTTTCGGAGGGAAACGGCTTGGTTGTGGGAATTGGTCGCGCTCCAGAGGTGATGGGGAAAACTTATGCAGCCGTGGCGGCAGCGTGGGCTCACACGCGGGCAGCCTGTTGGGCCGTGGGGCTGTGGTGGTGCCTGAGAGCGGCTGGGTGCGGGTCACAGCACTACACAAAGGCAGCAGCAGTGTGGGCATTTCACTGTCAAACTTTTGAGTGTGCGTGTCTGTTTATGGGGAAATGTGCTCGTGTACCAGCGTATGCTCACGTTTTGTGTGTTCAGAGCAGCTCCTGAGCATGAAATAACAAAAGCTTTCCTGGTGAGAGCTGCTTGTGTGAACTTGCAGTAAATGAAGGTTGTTCTATACTCTGGTGTTTAATGCAGAGTGCAAGTAAATACTGACTGGTGCGGTCACTACAGCCGCAGGGTGGCAAAATCTCCCTCCTTACTTTGCTTCTGCTTTGACAGTCTGTGTAACTGCTCTTTACCATGGTCGTGCTTTACAAAGGTGTGGGCCGTGGCAGGAAGGACAGTGGTTCAAGTACTTGCGGGTTCCTTTTCCCAGCTGGAGAGGTGGCAGAAGGGTGGCTTCCTGAAAGAGAAGCCTGGGGAGCACTGCCTGAACGTTTAGGTCCAGGTCTTGTGAACCCACCTCTATGCTCATGTATGGTCCACTACTCACACTGCAGTTTATATCAAAAAGTTCAGTAAAGCCCTCAAGATCATGCAGCCAGAGGCACCTTTATTGCCCAGACCAGACCATCAGTGTCTGCGCTGTGGTCATTAACTCCCTGAAGTGCCACTTTTAGGTGATTTCAGTAACGTTTCACTTTCGTTCATTTCGGTAACAGCGCAGTCATGGCCTGAAGCATGCACCGTACCAGTATAAGGAAGACTATACCAACAGGATTGATCTGTAATCCATCAAAAGGTAAATAAGATTCATGCTTTGCTTGCAGTGACTTTTGCGTCCCCCTCCTGCAGGAGTGCCATGTCCCACTGCTGAGTACCGACAGTACAGAGGAATATTATTGGGGAAATACTGTAACACTAAAACCTGAAAATGCTGCTTTTGTACAACTGGAGGGGAAACCCACCAAACATTCTAGCAGAGGGGAGAGTGCACAGGGACTGCTTTTTTCAGACACTGAGTAGAGACCAAGCTGTTCTGCTCCCTCTCCCCCTTTCCCTGTGGCCTCCTTCACGTGACCTGCTTCATCCTCTTGGTCCTACCTTAGCTTTTACTCTCACTCCAACACATGATTTTTGTCTTGCGACTGGGACAAGACCCAAATCCCCATGTGAGGTGTAACTTGTTTGAGTTCCTGCAGCAGAGACCTGGACTGAGTTACTCCTCTGCCTGACACCTGATGGAAACGTGTTCTGAGATGGGGATTTCACACTGAAAATCGTGCTAAATCAGGACAGTTTACAGGGGCTTCCTAGAAATCCCTGTACAGCTAAAGCACATTATGTGTCTTGTGAGTGTTTACAAAATAAAGTGAACTGCAGCCATAGCATGAGTGCTTCTGGAGGCAGGGCTGTGAAGGAGGCTGAAGCAAAGCCCCCAGAGCTTTAACTCAAAGCTGTGAAGCATCGCTTTACAGGTGCAGCTGGCTATGGCTTGGCTGTGGCAGCTGGGCAGGAGGGGTGGTGCTGGTTCCCCCTTGGGCCCCACAGTCAAGAAGGTGATTGATAATAGAAATTCAGTAAGACAAAGAAGCTTTAAGAAAAAGCATGAAATTGTCAGGTCAGTTAGTTAATTAAGCACCTTTGTCACTGCTTGTCTAGGCCTAAGCCAATAGAGACTGCTTGTGTGCTAAAGATAAAGAAGTATACTGATTAGGGCTGCTTCGGTGGTTTGGGAAGCGGCCGTGACAGTGCTGCGCGCACTCCAAGAGAAAAGGTAAAAAGTTCAACCTAGAGGAAGGCTTTGAGCCTTCATCCTCATGGCCACCACCAGAGGACAGGGCCCACGCTCAACGAGGAGAAGCACAGCTCCAGGAAGGACCCCTCCTCTTCTCAGAAGTCCAATGTGTATCTACTGCCATACGTTTGTGACAAGGTGGGCAGTGAGCGCGCGTGTTAGGAGGAGCAACCCCCCCACAAACCCAGCCTGAATAGACAAATACCCTACTTAATAGTTACATTGACTATCGAGTTTCTTTATGGTGCTTTTCTCGGCATCACTGGTGCTGTTTCTCTCAGGTTTGGCTAAGATTTTTTTATTTTTTGTTTGTTCGTTTGTTTCCTTTTGCTCCCGGGGGGTGCAATAAAAACTGGGGTGTGGGGAATCTGGGGACGGATGGTGTCATTTGGGGCACCCCAGTGTCACTGGGCCAGGGGCGATGATTCCACAGAGGAGCAGGTCAGTAGAGGATTGGGGAGTCCTCTGAAGCAAGGGGGTAACAGCTGGATGTGGGGCTGATTCCCCCATAAAGACCTTTCCATGACGGGCTGTGCTTGTGGAGCCGTAGCCGCTGTGGCGGCCCCAAAATACTCCAAAACCCCTTGATTCTGGGTCTGCGAGCGTTGGGGCGGGGGAGGGACGCTGGGAGGGGAAACCCCCCGCAAAACTCGGTGGTGCGGGGGGGGGCGGTGTGCTCTGGGCGCCGCTCGCTGCTGCCGTCCTGTGTCCAGAGTTGGGTACTGCAGCCCGGGCTCCGTGCACGAGCTGCGGCGCTCCCCTTGTCCCGTAGCTGTCCCCGGAAGTGGCCGGTGTCACGTGGTGACT